>NC_141685.1:1009259803-1010539803 GCF_964263255.1 Lissotriton vulgaris | reverse complement strand
TTGGAAGTGGCTGAACAGTCAGAGCATTTCTCTGTATGCCAGTACCTGGCAGGAACTTCAAACACCAGGGCAGAGAGTGCCTAGTGGGTTGCGAATATCGGTTACATGCAGAGGTTACACAGGGGGTCTTACAGCAATGGCAAGAATCCTGGCTTGATCATTCGCCACTGCAGAATACGAGCACTGTTACGACTTTTGCACCTTTCTCCTGCATTGGGGTTCAGGACTCCTATACACCTTTCTGCCCCTACCTCTCCTGCACTGAGTGCTTAAGTTAATCAAGAGAAACCAGGAACAAGGTATCTTAGTGGCTCTGCTCTGGTTGAGGAGAGTCTGGTACCTGGAACTTTAAGCCATAAGTACATGCACTCCAATCCTGCTGCCCTATTGGGAGAATATCCTGTTGCCGCAGCATGTCCAAGTCTTGCACTTGAGTCTGCACAACCTACAGCTCCATCCATGAAGACTAAGCAGGGACAGTTGATGCCATTCGACCTTCATCCTGAGGTAGTTAATGTTATTCTGGCAGCCAGGTGTCCTTCAAGGAAGTCTGTCTAAGCAGGACACTGGGAGATGTTTGTTATGTGGTGTTCTTCTTCTAACCCGTACAAGCTTCTTCAGCTGATATTTTGTTTAGCATTTGCCAAGCAGGGCCTTGCTATGGTGACATTAGAAGATACTTAGGGGCCCTTTCCGCATTTTTACATTCATCAGGTCAGCCATCCATCTTAAGATCACCTGTTTTGATGAGTTTTCTTTTTAAAGGGGGTGACCCATACATACGTCCCAACCTACTCTTTTTTTAATACCACAATAGGATTTAAATCTTGAACCTCAGGCCTTGTCTTTGTCTCTCCATTTTTTTCAGACAAAATTAGTCCTTAGAACAAAAACAGCCTTTCTGCCTAAAGTACTCATGCCCTTTCATGTAGGGCGCTCCATCACCTTAGCAACAGTGTATGCACCTTCTGTTGCATCAAAAGAGGAAACACTGCTACATCATCTCGATCCTAAGAGAGCCCTTTGCTTTTAAATTGAGAGGACCAGGGAATTTCCACAGGATGACCAACTATTTGTCAGTTTTTATGGTGCAAAGTGGTACAGAAAAAAAATATCTTTAGATGAATTGTCTTTTGTATTAAGATTTACTATGGGCTAGCCGAAAAGCAGCCCCCAGAAGTGTTGCATGCTCATATCACCAGAGAAAAAGCTATTACCAAAGCCATAGCGCCCAACCTGACTGTTTTGGACATCTGCCAAGCTGCTTTGTGGGCTTCTCTCCATACAGTCACTAAGCATTATTGATAACCAGGTCTTACAGAATGGAATTTGTGCTCCCATCTGTGGTGCAGGTGTTCCATGGTGTGAGTTATTCCACAGTCCCACCTCATGCGATTTTACTACTTTGGTATCTATTCAATAGGTGAGGAATATGTGGGTAGAAGTCTCTATTATCAGAAGTAACTTACCTTTGGAGAGGCTTTCCTAGGAGAGTCTATATCTAACCACAGACTGCTCACCTACCCTCCCTCTTCCCCGTTTTGTGGTATGGTCTCATTAAGTCCAATCTTAATAAGATCCCATCTTAAAATGTTCTGCACAGTTTTATATTATTTTCTAAGTGCTATACATCTGTTGGCACAGACTGAGTGCAGAAAGAAACTGACGCCAGCACGAGCAGGTGGTGTGTGTATATACTGGTCCTGAAATCACATCTGCATGGGACAGAGTGGCATAAGGTAGAATGATTCCGCACAACGCCACCTGTTAACACCCTGGGGAATTGCTATGTAGGAGTTTCCGGATCCAGAGTAACTCGTGGGGATTTCCAAAAGGTGAGGAGTCTGCTGTTAGATAGTCTCTGCCAGAAAAGGCTTTACCGAAGGTAAGTAACTTGTACATTAAGAAAACGATTTCAGATGAGAATGAAGGCAGACACTCAGACCTCCAGACCAACCCAAGAGAAATAGCTTGCCAGCTTCTAGCAGACATCAGAATTCTTCACTGAATGAACAACAATACTCCAAGGAGAAATCATACCCAATGACACATGTAAGCAGAAGGCAAAGAAAAACACTGACTATCACTTACCTCAACAAATGCGTTCTAAAAAATAAACAACTGATTGGAAATGAAAAGAACACTAGCCTGCAGTAGCTAAGGGCACAACATGCTTCTGCAAGACGATTGCCTCTGGATTCTCAGAGAAGTCATTGCTTCTCAAGTCCAAAATTTCTCAAATCGAATACGTTAACTATTTCCAGAATGTTTTTCAAAACAACATGCTGCCCGAATTCTTAAATGCCACAAAAGCGTATCTGGACACTGAACTTTCAGGCTATATAAAAACAACTCTTGAAAAAATTCACGAGTTGGAATTCCTGAAAAAAATAATGTAGGCCAGTCAACTAAACATTTTCATCATTCGACATGTGGCACCAGAGAGTGAAGGAAGTGACCCGATTAGGGCCACCGAGGTCACTTGCGACCACCTCTCAGCCTTCCACACAAATGAAGAGTCAGTCAGACAGTAGAAAATACAAACCAAAGTTATTTATTAGTCATACACTCGAGTGGCGCCCAGTCTGACCCGCCTCCTTGGATTGCTGCAGAGGGGACTGACTTCAGACAACATGGTAAGGTGTAAAGTACATTTCCAGCACCCCTAAAGACCCGCCCCAACGGGATTTTTCCAGTCGGGAGCTAATGATCAAAGGAGGTACAGAAGAATGAGTTACAATCCTGAGACCAGGCACACGTTATGTTGTATTCAAGGTGACTGTGCCTGCCCTCACTGCTCTGAGCAGTGGGAGCAAGCTTATCTAGTCAGAAAACTATGCACTAATAAAACATTCTATTCATTAGCACAGCAAACTCAGCCTTGGAGAAATACACATACAGAGGACACATTGGCAGCTGCTTCTCGGTGAGACAAACACAAAGTGAGACAGAAGTTAGTTTTCGATCACGGCTGGCTTTCTTTCAGCCTAATCTAGGAGGCAATCCCGAGCCTTAAAAATGAAAAGCAAATAGTACCGAACCTAGTCTCAAACGAGCTGTTCAAAACATTTCCAAACTGGCGTGTGGAAACGCGTTCCATCCTGAGCTCCTGGCTTAAGAGTATCATATTACCGATTTATAAGGAAAGCAAGTTGACATTACCAAAATTATGAAGGCCAATCAGCCTAGTAGACACTGAAGCCAAGATTTTCACCATCATAATCATGAAAAACATCAATGAATGAGAAGATAATTAAATCATCATTGCCATGTTTCAGGGTGGATGATGATCTCACCTTTCCACCATTGTCAAGGCCTTTATGTACCAGCACCTAGTGTAAAAATACTCCATATTGAAGAAGGAATATCTCTATGCTGCTTTTCCAGACTTTTCATTGGTGCTTGACCAGAACCCTCTTTGATCGAAGCTGGGAAAAACGCACATAAACCTTTCCTGATCTTAGTAATGAAGAATCTATACACAGGCACATGGCCAGCTGACAAATCTTCTCCATGCCCCATTATTTTCAACGTATACATAAATTAATTTCCCGAGAAAATACTGAAGCTTACAGTTGATGCTCCAAAAATCCAAAATATTTCTGCTCCCATTCTCTTGTACACTGATGACTCGGTCCTTCTGTCACTCATCCCAAACACTCTGACGCAACCCTTCTTTTACACAAAAGCTACTGTAAAGAACACAGTAACAGAAGCAACAAAGGCAAAACTAAGATCATGGTCTGAGGCCCCAATCCAAAAAGTCAGGCTTCAATAGATTCTGTGTATGGAGGAAACCAACAGAAAGGGTACAGACATTTACCTACCTGGGTGTAACCTTTGCTGCCTCGGGTTCCTGGAAACCACATGCAGAAAAGTCCATGAGAAAGCAGGGACATTTGAAATGAGCATCCTTTACTTCACATGTTGTTGTGGAAGTGCAATTGTTCTGTGCTTGCCACCTAGGGGAGGAGAAAGATGCTTAGCCATGGAGAAAATCTTGGTTTTGGGAACATCGCAGAGGAAATTTTGGAAATCGTTGTTTCATATTCCACATTGTGCACCATCACCCGCCTCCAAACAGAGTGTGCATTCACTTTGTGATCCTACAGTGCTCAAAACGGTCAACATGGCCTCTTGTAGAAAAACACACGTAGCCGACCTCAATAACAGATGCTGGGAATAATTTATTGATTTCAATAAGAAATCCACCAAGAAAGATCTAGTGGCGCAAGAAGCAAGAACTCTCCAGCCTGAGATGTTTGTGTCCCACTGCTTCCCCCAAAGGTTGAAGTCACAGAAAACAATACTAAAAACAGAATATATTAGACTAGACTCAACCAGTGGGATTAGCAAAACAAAGCGGACAAGGTCAAGATTATTCCTTGGATGGAGGCATACGAGTTACAAAGACAACGGTAACATTATCTGGGCATTCTGCATGTGAATGATGAACTCAGAACTTTGCCCAAGCAAGACTCAGCTGGTTGGACTCACAAGAGTAAAGCCACGAATAGAATTGGTCCTTGGGAACACAATCCCTCTGCAAAGAGAGAGACTGAAAACACGGTTTGTCCTTCCAGAAAGTGAATGGTACTCATAAGAGTATAAAAACCTTTCTAGAGACAGTGATAAGGCAAACTCAATCAGATGAATATACACACACTTTGATGTTGCTTCTGGGGAATTTCCTTCCTGAAATTGACCAGTAAGTTGTAGCTTTCCTCAAGACATCGAGGAAGACCAGAAACCTAAAATCTCGTTGAACTCTCTCGTAAAGGAGAAATTAGGAGGGTAAAAACATTTCTACGTGTAGATCGAAACTAATCCTGCTAATGGGACACCTTTCCTGGAAAGCATGGACAACACACTAAATACCTGCGAGCAGTGCAGCTCTTTAATTTCATCCTGACTTATTCCTTCATCTTCAGTACCAACCGGAAACAAGCTTCCGAGGACCGGTTGTGTGCTCTCCACACCACTGGATTCAAGCAAGCCGGGCTGAAGACGGCTGGAATGCCAGAAACCGGTCCTCGGAAGCTTGTTTCCGGTCCAGGGAAGGCATGGCTTGGCAGTTCGGGCTGGACTATTCCCATGAGGCACAGGGTCAGACTGATTTGCATATGGCCATGTCTGAACTGGGGTGGTGTGGAGTGCAAAAAAACGATGGATTTGGCCCAGATCTCTGTACTGGGGTTAATGTATGACATTGTTCTGCATTCTGTCCATCAACTGTGGTTTTTGCATTCTTTCAGCAAGCATTTGGTAAGTTAGAATGGGACAAGTGAAGCCTGTGAGCCAAAGCCTTGTACTCAAGGTCTGCGGGTGATCATCAAGTAGAACAATATCTTTTGAGTCCGAATAAAAAAGTCAATACAGATGACGATTTTCTCATTACCTTCAAACTTGCGATGTAAATTCAAAACTGTGAATTTTTTTTTAACAGAAATATGTGTACACATGAAGGTGTGAGGTCCCACCCTGGGTAGATGAAACAACTTTGTCAGTGCACAGCTCATTTCTCACGCGCACTAATACATCGACACCCACGACTGGTGGAGAGCAGGCCTTCCTTACTATCCCAGAACGTTAAGGCAGAACAAAAACAAGTTATAACTGACATTAACTGCTATGTGCCTAGTAGGCCTCTGACCCATCTCCCAAAGCTGGTTCTAGGTGGAGGCAATGCTTTGTGCCCTTCTGGAGTGCCACCAGCCAGGTTGTAGGCTGCCCATGCAAGCAACAGCTGTGGTCCTTTGTCAGATGAAGGGGCAGCAAAATTTGCCATCTTTTTTCAGTAGTCCATGGACAAACCAATTACTGGACTCAGATTATAACATTGAGAGTCTTTTACCGCTGTTGTCCTGGGACTTTACCTGACTATAAAGCCCAAAAATGAAAAACAAATATTCCTCCATAGCACTTGACCCTCTGGGGTAATGCCGTTGAGCAGTCCGAGGCTTATTCATGGAGTAGAAACTCAGAACTCAATGAGATATGTGAAACCGGTCTAAAAATCATTGTCCAATCAGTGCTTCTATTTAAAAGGAAAAGTATTTTAATGTCGACATTCAACACAATACAGTACATAATAAATAGCGAGTAGCTGTAGGGTATGCAGTCATCTAGGAAGTAATTATTGTGCTTCGACACCAAATGGTTTTGGTTAGGCTGTTGCCATTGTTAAAGTCATCACTTGGAGGTCTTACTCAAACATAAAGGTACCACCCAGCGCAATGAACCAATCCAGGTAACCGCAATAAACAAAAGTAGATGTAGGGATAGAAGCCAACCATGGTTTCGAACTAGGGTCATTCTTCCAAAGTCACTTTTGCTCTCCTAGTCAGGCTGCCGAGTACAGTGGTGATCATTCTGTAATTCTGCGCCATAACTAGAGCTTCAACTGTGTTTTTTGCTTAACTAGAGCTTCAGCATCTTTTGTGGGAACTGTCTAATACTGTTCAGTCAACTCTGTCCCAATAGACAGCTCTTCTCGTGGCTGGTTGCAGAACTTCCAGGTTTCCTTTCCTGAGCTTGACAAAGGGGAGTTTACAGTCAATGCCCCAACCCTAGAGCACAGAAGAGCTTTTCAGCCTCCCCTCCTGTGGTACCCCCGAATTCTGGTTGATGAGAAATATTGGTACACAAACTGGTGGTTTATGTCACATACTTATATCAAGTTTGTGGACTGATCTTGTGTAGTCCACAAGTCCAGCTCTTGGACTGGTTTAAGGATGGTCTTGTCTTGTGTATTCTTCCCAGACTGGTCAAGACACAATCTTTGTCCTCTAGTGTTAACAGTCCTTGTATCCTATTGTCAGTAGCAGATGGGGTGGAGTTAGGGGCGTCGATGCAGGGTAAATCAAAGGAAAAGTACAAAAGAGAGAGGTTTCCCAAATTGCTGTTGGAAACACTTCGGGAGATCAATAGAGCAGAAAAGGGCCCAGGGTTTTGACTACACTTGAAAAGGGACTTTATGCCAACTACCCTCCACACCGTGGAGTCTGGTTCACTACAGAGGACTTACTTATAGTCCATCCGGCACTCTTATTTAAATATTATTGCTTGAGTTTTTCTCTTCACTTTTTTTACGTGCTGCTCCCACCTAGTATTTTGTCTGGAAACACTGTTCTGATACTTTCCGAAGAATGAAAAGAGATAAAATCAATAAATAAATACTATGGTTTGAAACTACTTCAATTTGGAGAAATCTTTATTGAAAAAGAACAAAATGGAGTAAGACCTCCAAGGTCTATGTATTACAGTGCACACCACCTTTGAAAGCGGTAACACCGCTTTCCCCTAACCAAAGTATCACTACAGAGGACCACAGGAGTGCTTTGGAGGATTCCTGCAATTAAGATTACAGTCTGGCAGGCTCTCTGACCTCCATTTATGTGCCGTTCAAATGTAGGGAATCAAAATGGATTTCTGGTCCATGCTATTGCACTCTATGACACTCTACTCTGCACCACTCTATACCACTGCACTCCGCACGACTCTACTCTAGGCCACTGCACTCCACACCAATGCACTCTGCACCACTCTATGCTGTGCCTCTGCACTCTTAACCAACCCACTCTGTCACTCTACTCTGCACAACTTCACTCTACTCCACTGCAGTGTATCCCACTCTAATCTAATCTACTCTATTTCACTGCACTCTATGCCACTCTACACCACTGCACTCTATGCCACTGCACTCTACTCTGCACCACTTTATGCCACTGCACTCTACAATTCACCACTCTACCTTATTGCCCTCCACGCCACTCTATGCCACTATACGCTACACTACTCTATGCCTCTGCATCGCTGCACTCTATGCTATTCTATTTTGCATCACTGCACTCTACACCACGCTATGCCACTGTACTCTATTTTATGCCACTTCACTGAACACAACTGCATTGTATACCACTCTACTGTTTGCCACTCTACTGTGCACCACTCTTTGCCACTGCAATCTGCACCACTACATTATACTGTGAGCCACTCTACTCTATGCCAATTCAATCTACTCTTCTCAATGCCACTATACTGTACTCTATACCACTCCACACAGTACCACTCTACCCCACTCCACATACAATGCCAATCTACTCTGTGCTGATTTATTTAACACCACTCCACTCATTCCAACTCTATGCCACTCTACTCCAGTCAATCTACGCCACAATACTCAACGCTACTCCACGCCACTCTACGCCAAGCCACTCCACGCCACTCTAGTCTATCCCTCTCTACTCTACGCCACTCAACTCTATGCCACTGCCTGCTACACCCCTCTATGCCAGTCAACTCTACTCCACTCTGTACCACTCCACTCCACTGTATTGTACACTACTCCATTCCACACCTCTCCAAGTCATTCTACTCCACGCTATGCCACTACACACCACTCTATGCCATGCCATTCTATTGTACCCCACAATGCTGTACAATATAGCTAAAAGACGTCAAAGTCAATAGCTCTCTCTTAGGCTAAACCTAT
Source organism: Lissotriton vulgaris (assembly GCF_964263255.1). Taxonomy (NCBI): domain Eukaryota; kingdom Metazoa; phylum Chordata; class Amphibia; order Caudata; family Salamandridae; genus Lissotriton; species Lissotriton vulgaris. The sequence continues at coordinate 1,010,531,309 of NC_141685.1, read as the reverse complement.
TGTCTTTGCCAATGCTTGCTTAAAATTGCATTGAGATCACTCAGACTTGGGAAACAAGTTAACCTCTTCTCACTTAAGGGCACATGCATACATGCTCTGTGACAAAGTGTTTCCACTTTCATAGAGCCTCCTAAAACAACCATAGGGTAGTGAGATGGTTAATCTTTGTATGCTTCTTCAAGCCCTTGTCTTCAGACAAGTATGGTCTCGCCAAGGTACAGAAAAACTTGCAGGTGAGAAGGAGTGCAACAGGATTAATTATTTGTATGTAGGTGAAACACTAATTATGGGGTGGGAGAATAGTAGTGTTTACAACGTCCAAAGATGTCTGGACCTAGCTCAGTTAGGAATCTGTTATTGTACTCTTGTAGAGCAAGATGACCATGCATCAAAGGGTAAGCGGGGAATTAAGGTTTCTGAAGGTTCTGTGCTTATGGGGAAATCTCCTGGAAAGTGATGCATTGTACGGGTGGCTGTTTCTTGGGTAGTGAGTGGGTTCTCATTGGAGGAAAGAGCAAAATGGAAGAGGTATACAGACCCACCATAGTGGTATTTGCAAACAAAACAGGTAATGGACCGAATGTGGATCAATGTCACACACTCACCCCAGTCCAAAGATCTGGGCCCAAATCCATCGTTTTTTTGCACTCCACACCACCCTGGGTTAGACAATGGCGATATGCAAATCAGCTCTGACCCTGTGCCCCATGGGAACCGTCCAGTCCGAACTACAAAAGCCATGTCCTTCCCAGAACGGAATCAAGCATCCGAGGACCGGACCGGTTTCGAGGTAACACCTCTCATCAGCCCGGCTAGCTTGACTCCAGTGGTGTGGAGTGCCTGGGACCCACGTCTGGGCATCCCCAGCGCACTTAGGGCCGAATTTGCAAACAAAACAGGTGATGGACCGAATGTGGATCAATGTCACACACTCACCCCAGTCCAAAGATCTGGGCCCAAATCCATCGTTTTTTTGCACTCCACGCCACCCTGGGTTAGACAATGGCGATATGCAAATCAGCTCTGACCCTGTGCCCCATGGGAACAGTCCAGTCCGAACTACAAAAGGCTTGTCCTTCCCAGAACGGAATCAAGCATCCGACGACCGGACCGGTTTCGAGGTAACACCTCTCATCAGCCCGGCTAGCTTGACTCCAGTGGTGTGGAGTGCCTGGGACCCACGTCTGAGCATCCCCAGCGCACTTATGGCGAATTTGCAAACAAAACAGGTGATGGACCGAATGTGGATCAATGTCACACATTCACCCCAGTCCAAAGATCTTGCGTAGGGCAGCTGAGGCATTGGGCCTTGAGTTTTTCCTACGTGGTAGTCAGGACTAACCTTCAGACTGTGGTGCTTCAGCTGGCAGCAGCCTCATTGGAGCCCCTGCTGCCTTTCAATGAGGCTCTCACTGACATCCTTCTGGGCACTTAGTCCAAGCCCAGCACAGGGGCTCCTGTGGACATTATGATTGCCCGACGCCACCGCCCGGCTCCAGGTGACCCACTTTTCCTCTCCCAACACCCTATCCCCAAGCCTTATCCTCAAAATGAAGCGCATTTCCTACAGCTTCCCAAGATAGGGAATCCAAGAAGTTGGACCATCTTGGGAAGAGGATGTTTTATTCTGCCAGCTTAGGTCTGCGGTCATTGAACACCACATGTCTCTTGGGCCGTTACACACACACTGTGTGGGGCACAGTTGCGCAAGGGCTGCCACAGTGCCCGGAGGAGGCCCGGACCGCGCTCATCCGGCCTGTTACTGAGGATCGAGACGCAGCAAAGTTCACCATCCGGTGTGGACTGGATACCGCCGACTCACTGGGTAGAACGGTTTCCACGTTGGTAGCCCTGAGGCGCTATGCCTGGCTGAGGACCTCTAGCTTCTCTGGGGATGCCCAATCTACCCTTTTCTACATGCCCTTTGATGGCCGTCGCCTGTTTGGTGACAAGTTGGACAAATCGCTCAAACGTTTCAAGGACTCTAGCGCTATAGGCAGATCCTTGGGCCTCGCAGCAACTTCTCGCCCCGTGCAGTCTGCCTTTCGTGGCTACGGAAGGGGTGCCCCACCATGGTCCACCTAGAGCCGCAGGCCAGTGCAAGTTGCCCAGCCTCTGCACGGCCAGTCATGGAAGCCACCGTCGCCGGTCTGGGGGCCTGAGGGTGAGCCAGTCCACCAATGCCCCCTCTGCAGCAGCCTCCAAACCCTCCTAGTCTGACCTCTCAGGGCTACCAGTTGCCAGTGGGTGTCAGGATCCGCCATCACCTCCCCCACTGGCACAACATCAAGTTGGACAGGTGGGTTTTGCAGATAGTCTGAAAGGGCTACTCCCTCCCCTTCAAGGCTTCTCATTCCTCCATGCCACCAGCATTCCAACGCATGTCAGAGGATCATTTGACGCTTCTCTGCCAGGAAGTTACGTCCCTCTTGGCCAAGGGGGCTATTGAACGCATCCCTGTGCCAGAAGTAGGCTGTGGTTGCTACTCCCACTACTTCCTGGCACCTAAGAAGGACAAAGGCCTGCATCCTATCTTAGACCTCAGGGACGTCAGCCACTTCCTTCGGAAGAAGAAGTCCAAAATGCTAACCTTGGCTCAGGTCTTGTCTGCCCTTGACTCTGGAGACTGGATGGTATCGTTGGACTTGCAGGACGCTTACTTACACATCGCAGTCTTGCCTGCCTACCGGCGTTACCTACTGTTCACGGTAGGCCACAAGTATTTCTAGTTTACCATGCCCCCCTTTGGCCTCACCATCGCCCCTTGGGCGTTCATGAAAGTGATGGCGGTGGTTGCAGATCATCTGCTCAGATCAGGAGTTCCAGTTTTCCCCTATCTCGATGACTGGCTGTTGACGGTGGGTTCACCCCAGACTGTCGTCTCCCACCTCCAGACCACGGCGGACCTCTTGCCATTGCTGGAGTTCACTGTCAACATGCCGAAGTCACACCTGAACCCCTCTCAGAAGCACAGTTTCGCATTTATCCTCCTGAGCAGCAAATCTGAGATATTCAGGCTATAATACCGATGTTTCAGCCTCTATCCTGGATTTTGTCGAGACTGGGCGAGGCTGCTGGGCCTCATGCATCCTGCTAGTGGATCATGCCACATGGCATATGCGGGCTCTGCAGTGTGACCTGAAGTTCCAGTGGGTGCAGCATCCGGGAAATCTTTCTGATGTTATCCAGATCTCATAGGGGACTCCACGTCAGTTACAGTGGTGGCTTTCGGACCAGGATTGGGTCAACAGCAGATCCCTCTCCCTTCCCCAACCAGAGTTCACAGTGGTGGCAGATGCGTCACTCCTGGGATGGGGCTGCCACATGGGAGAGGCGGAGATCAGAGGCCTCTGGTCCCCGGCAGAGTACGGGTTCCACATCTTCCACATCAATCGTCTGGAGCTCTGGGCGATTCGTCTTGCACTGAAGGCATTCCTTCCTTCTGTCAAAGGAAGAGTGGTACAGGTGTTCATGGACAACACTACCGCCATGTGGTTCTGCAATAAACAAGGCGTGTGGGGTCATGGACCCGAAGTAAAGAGGCCCTTTGCCTTTGGACATGGCTGGAACATCAAGGCATATCCCTAGTGGTTCAACACCTGGCAGGTTCTTAGAACTCAGCCGCTGGTGCATGATGGAACATGAAAGGTGTGTTTACTCGGAGGTGGTGCATGCTCTCTTTCAGCAGTGGGGAGAGCCTTGGTTAGATATATTCGCCACCTAAGAGAACCTGCAATGTAGCAGTTCTGTCCGTTGGAGTTTCCAAGGCGGCGCTTGGTCGGCGACACCTTTCGTCGTGAGTAGAATTGCAACCTACTGTACGCCTTTCCGCCTGTACCTGTACCAATTCTGCCCAGAGTGCTGAAGAAGATCAAGTGCGACCGGACCCAAGTCATTCTTGTTGCTCCGGACTGGGCACGAAGAGTCTGGTACACTGAGCTCTTGAGCATGGCCATCGATCCTCGTATCAGACTGCCTCTTCGAGAGGATCTTCTGTCGCAGCAGATGGGGATGGTCCGCCACCTGAACCTGTCCAGGCTCTATCTTCTTGCGTGGAGATTGAGAAACAACAGTTGACAGCTTTCGACCTTCCTCCCGAAGTCTGTAACGTTATCTTGGCAGCCAGGCGTCCCTCCACCAAAACGGTATACGCCTGTAGATGGAACAAATTTGTGGCACGGTGCACAGCAAAGGCTGTGGATCTGCTCTCTGCCCTTCTTTCAGAGGTCCTCCTCTTCATTCTTTTTTTGGCCCAGCAGGGGCCAGCTCTGGGCACTCTTAAGGGCTATCTTTCGGCCATTATGGCCTGTCTTCGCCTTCCTGATCAGCCTTCTCTTTTCTAGTCTCTGATTGTTAACAGATTTTCTAAGGGCATTACTTATCTCTTTCCTCCTTCTCCTTTTGTAATGCCTCAGTGGGACCTGAACCTTGTGCTCACTTATCTTATGTGTGCTCCCTTTGAGCTACTGCATAATTGTCCTCTTTGTCTGCTTACTTTAAAGCCTGCTTTCTTAATTGCTATCACCTCTGCTCGCAGGGAGAGTGAGCTTCAGGCTTTATCTTCCAAACCTCCCTTTCTTGCTGTCCACCCAGACAAAGTAGTCCTCCATACTAGGCCCTCTTTTCTGCCCAAAGTGGTTACTTCCTTCCACATAGGTCATACCATCACCTTGCTCTCCTTCTTTCAGCCTCAGCATCCGTCCAAAGAGGATGAGAGACTCCACTGTCTCTCTAGCGGGGTTTGTCTTCCTACCTTTATTGCACAAAAGACTTCTGGGTGGACATCAACTCTTCGTGGGTTATGTGGGCACTCAGAAAGGTCGGGCAGTGCACAAATGTACCATCTCTCGATGGATTGTCCTATGCATTACGATCTGCTATTCTTTGGCTAAATAGGAACCTCCAGTGGGACTGCGCGCCCACTCTACCAAGGCGATGGCAGCCATTACTGCTTTGGGACGTGGAGTTCCCTTACTTAACTCCTGTCTGGCAGCCACGTGGGCATCCTTGCACACGTTCACCAAGCATTACTGCCTGGACAGCCAAGTCAGGAGAGACAGCTTTTCCAGTAGTTCTGTTCTCTAGGACTTCCTGGTGTGAACTTACTTTGCAGACCCACCTCCGGGGTTGGCATTGCATGGGTAGCTGGGACGCTCCTTGGCTGGAGTAGCTGTGCGCACAATAAATTAATATAACATAACATAACATAACGTATCTATTCTAAGGTAAGGAATCGATAACTACAGTCTCTTTCAGATGAACAAGTTACCTTTGGTAACGATGTATCTGTAAGAAACATATGTAGTTATCGATTCCTTACCACCCCACCCATCCTCCCTATTCTGCTAACTGACGTCTAGGGATAGGAACTCTATAACTACATATGTCTCTTACAGATACATCGTTACTGAAGATAAATAACTTGTACATCAGAAAGCGCCACATGAAGGGCTTTTAGACTTCTGACCTGATTTAGAATTCGCCGGATGGGTTTTACACGGTCAGGGCAGTGAAATAAAGTACTCCGTCATGCTGAGGGAGTACCTCCTTGCTGAATTTAGAGATGTCCACCGGCACAACAGACATCTCTTCCATTGCCACAAACTGCTAACATTGAGGTTCCTGCCAATGCATTGAAAGTTTGTCAGACCGCTCCTTCAACATGATGAAGCCGTATGGCAAACATTATTTTTTTTAAATTTTCTAAAACAAAATTCCAAAGTAGGATTTTGTTTTTGAAAATTAAAAAAGCAGTGACCTCCTTCACCATGGAAGTTTCCTCCCGTGGCGAGGGGTCATTTTTCAGTTTATTTCTCCTGGCAGTCATGGTCAGTGAAACCTTGCCATTTGTTCCCCCACTCTATATAGGGCAGGTGGACAAATGGCAAAACCTCCAACGGCTTTTACTTCATTGGATTGTCAAAGGAGTATGCGGCAGAGGCAGTCTCTGCCTTTGGCATATAGAAGGTCCACCTATCTTTAAATGAGGTGGCAGATCTTCAGTTTGGCCGAGAGGGTACTCGTAACCTTTGCGGCAGATAACAGTCTCCATCAAACTCTAGATCGGTCCCTTAGACTAGAGTCTTCTAATTATCTGCGGGGGCATGTCAGTTATTCATTTTAAGAATTGGCTCTGTAAATAAGCCACGCTCTATGTAAATGTATCTTTTGTGGAAACTCTGAAAATCTGCCATGGACCCGTTCCTCCTTGACTGACATTGGGCACATTCTACTTATAGCTGCCCATATGGTAGCTCATGAAAATTAGCATTTTCAAGTCTTTCTGAAAAGATGAAACTATCGAGCTTTGCTTACTATGGGATATGCGAACTATCCCAAGGAATGACAGGCAAGCATTTGTGGTTCAGCTTGTAGGGAGTGCTACTCTCCATGTCCGAAGCGAGCTCCTGTCCAGATAGGCTACAGTCAGTGGTTTCAACCACAGAAATGTTGATACATACAGCTGAAATTAAGATGCAGTCAAACTAAATTTGAATTATTCTTCCTTCTTCCTACCCCCTCCCCAAGGTGTGTAAGAGGGCCACGCCTTCACTCCTCATTCTGTGGTTATTCGCTTGAGCGCTACATTACTGCACAGAGAGGAAGCAGCTTGTGGTTTTCAGAACTCAGACGTGCAAGAAATAAAATCATTCTCCCCAGCCTCTGCAAAACAAGTCCTTCGAGGTCTGTGATCCACGCTGGGCTTCCCCAGAGCAATCTAGAGGAAAACATTCACACAGACTGGCACCACCCTGGGTCAACTCTGGAGGAATTCAAATGCAACAAATCTAATAGACTGAGACAACGTTGGCTGATCCATTGAAGTATCCAAAGGCAACAAAATATTTCCAACAGAGCCACGCTGAATAACCTCCGACATATCCTGATGCACCTAATTACTTCCAATGCTGCCACAGCGACTAACCTCGCAGATATCTTGAGACTACAAGCAAAATCAACCATCCCATCCCAGATAACCTCAGAGATATCCAAAGGGAATAAATTGCGTCCAACAACTCATTACGGTTAACCAGAGAGATCAAGAGACAAAAAAATCACACAAAATGGCAACACATTGAGCAATCTGCTGCAGCATCTGGAGGCAAAAGGATAGCCACCTTGGCTAACGTCAAGGAACTCAAGAGGCAACAAGTTACATCTAACAAAGACAACCTGGACTAACTCAGAGATATCGAGAGGAAACAAATTGCAGAGACTGGTGCCACGATAGGTTTATTGTAAGGTACCTAGAAGCATCAAATCATACAGAGCAGAGCCACATCTGCAAACCTCTGGATTATTCAGGGGCAACAAATGTCATCCAAGAGGGCTACGCCAGCTGACAGAGGTAACAACCACCACACACTCCATGCCTCACCTGAGACACCAGAGATCTTAAATGTCTTCATGCCAAACCCTGATGCAGCAAACAGCAACCCATGAGCCACGCTGGACCAACTAGGAGCTGTTTGGAGACCAATCAAACGCAGGGTGTCTCTGGAGGTCGCAATAGGCAACACCGTGTACCCCTGGATCCATCATCCGAGTGAAGGTACAGTCCAAATGTCTGTTACACATAAAACAGTCACGGCGGTAGTGCACGCTTCCCCCACACATAGAAGAGGAGTGACAGGCAGAAGCAGCAATGCAGGCTTAACTCAAAGGGGGGGTGGCAAAGTCAGCAGTAGTGCAAGCTTCCCCCGCACATAGAAGAGGAGTGACGCAGGCAGAAGCAGCAATGCAAGCTTAACTCAAAGTGGGGGTGGCAAAGTCAGCAGTAGTGCAAGCTTCCCCCCACACATAGAAGAGGAGTGACGCAGGCAGAAGCAGCAATGCAAGCTTAACTCAAAGGGGGGGGGGGTGGCAAAGTCAGCAGTAGTGCAAGCTTCCCCCCGCACATAGAAGAGGAGTGACGCAGGCAGAAGCAGCAATGCAAGCTTAACTCAAAGGGGGGGGGGGGGGGGTGGCAAAGTCAGCAGTAGTGCAAGCTTCCACCGCACATAGAAGAGGAGTGACGCAGGCACAAGCAGCAATGCAAGCTTAACTCAAAGGGGGGGTGGCAAAGTCAGCAGTAGTGCAAGCTTCCTTTGACATAGAACAAGTGTGTCAATGACAGCAGTAGCACAACATGTCTACATGAAGAACATGCACAGCACGAGCAATAGTTGCACAAGCTTCTGTCACACAAGGGATACTGCATGCAAATCAGCAGTGCAAGATTCCTGAACACGCAGAACAGGCGCGCTGTACGAAGCAGCAGGACGAGCTTCCACCCCACACAGAACAGACACAACACAAACATCAGCAGTGTGAGATTCCCTCATGCAGACAACTGCCACAGTGCGTAGGGCACACAAGGGAGGGCAATGGACCGTCTTTCAAGTGGACACCCTCAAAACTACAGTATGCGCATACTCAAGTTCAATTAGAAACACAGTAACACTGGTCCAATATCAATATATGTAGTTAGTGTGCCTGGATAGTAAAGGAAATTTACAGCATCCAGCTGCCAGGCAATGGCCCGTCAGGTTATAGCTCTGCGATTTACAACTTAATGTGGGAGTAAGTGAATACCCCGGATCAAGTATGCACCCTTGGGCACCGGTCTTATGCAGCCCCAAGAAGCAGAACCAACGAGACTTGAGATTACTCGCTCATGTGCAAAGTTTTTTTTTATTAAAGCTGTTGCAAAGTAGGCTATGTGAAGGTAAAGGTTTTTTTTTTTGGGGGGGGGGCTATTATTATGTTTTTTAATGCTGATGTCCCAATCCATTCCATAAGGACTATGTGTGAGCTAAAAGAAGAGCTGAAATTGGATTTGACTTATTTACATTCTAGAGATTTTTTGCTAAAAAGCCCTATGAAGTTTAATAGGCAATAGGCTAATGTAGGCCAAGCAGTAAAACCGTATTATGGGGTGGAATTCAGTGCTTAATTTGAGGTGGTGATTTCCGGTGCTCAGCACCAGCACTTAATCATCAACATCTGCACTTTTCATGGGCGGCAGTTAAGGACATGTTCATTTATGGAGAGCTCAAGTGGTGTGCCCAGAATCACAGGATGTTGAGCTGTTGCTGGGACTCAAACCTGGTTCCCCAGCTCTGTAGCCGGCAGCTCTGGCCATTACACCACATCCTTTCCCCACTTTCATGGTTACTAGTTGGTTCTGTTTTAGGCGGGGCTAACAGGAGAAATGGGCTGGTGCAAGCTGCCTTCTGACGAGAGCCCCAGCACTTATTTTTTTTACAAATTGACCACAGGTGTAAATGATTCTGGGAGGTTTCAGTCAATTAATCCACCACCTTCTCCAGGACCTACACTATAAGGCAGTGTTTAACTTTAGCTGGTAGTTGCAGGTGTTGGGCCCGACACTCATTTTTGGGGAACCAGGACTTACTCTTCATCACCAGACCTTAAGCAAGAGGGAGACAGAGAAAGACATAAAAGGGGTTGAGGAGGAAGAGAAAGTTAGGAAAGTGTGATAAAGAGAGAAAGCAGGGATTTAAAAGAATCTGTAAGCGTGAGATAAAGAGACAGGATGTGTAGGGCGGAGAAAGGAGGATGTGGTGGAATCAAGCCTGAGTGTTCAGCAAACCCCACTTTTGACAGTGCCGACAGCAGGCTACTAAGAAAGGGTTGGGACCATATACTTATGCTTTTTTTCCTTTTCAAATGAATCATTGACCATGAGTATGATCATTGCCTTTTGCCGTCCATGTGCACTAGTCACCTGCTTTGAGATAGGGCCAGTGTAACCGTTTCCCGACAGTGTAGGTAGCAACAATGAAAGTTTGTATCACACAGGGAACAGGCACAACAATGTGAGGCTGCTTCATGCGTGGAACAGCCCCGCCCACAGGTAAAGCAGGTACTGCATATGCAACCAAAGAGCGGGCTTCACTTACTCCGACACAGCATAAACAGCAGCAGGGTAAACTTCCTTTACACAGGAACCTCACCGGCAGTCTCAGTACAAGTTTGGTAAAGACACAGGCCCACACTGTACAGCAGACACAGTGGGAATGCAGGTTTCCATCACACAGAGAGCAGGTCCAGCACAGGTAGAAGCAGCAATGCAAGCTTCCTTCATACACAGAACAGAAGCTGCATGGACAGCAGCAATACAGACTTCATTCAGACACAAAAAGGTCTATCACAGGCAGAAGTGGCAATGCAAGCTTCCCTCATGCACCTGCTGCATGGGCAGCAACAATGCAGACCACTCAGACATGAAGAGGCATATGACAGGCAGAAGCGGTATTGCAACCTTCCATCATGCACCCGCAGCATGGGCAGAAACAATGCGGACTTCACTCAGACACGAAGAGGTCTATTACAGGCAGAAACAGCAGTGCAAGCTTCCTTCATACACAGAACAGGAGCTGCATGGGCAGCAGCAATACAGACTTCACTCAGACACAAAAAGGCCTATCACAGGCAGTAGTGGCAATACAAGCTTCCCTCATGCACCCACTGCATGGTAAGCAAACAATACAGACTTCACTCAGACACAAAAAGGTCTACCAAAGGCAGAAGCAGCAATGCAAGCTTCCCTCATGCACCCACTGCATGGTAAGCAACAATACAGACTTCACTCAGACACAAAAAGGTCTAGCAAAGGAAGAAGCAGCAATGCAAGCTTCCCTCATGCACCCACTGCATGGTAAGCAACAATACAGACTTCACTCAGACACAAAAAGGTCTATCACAGGTAGAAGTGGCAATGCAAGCTTCCCTTATGCACCTACTGCATGGTAAGCAAACAATACAGACTTCACTCAGACACAAAAAGGTCTACCAAAGGCAGAAGCAGCAATGCAAGCTTCCCTCATGCACCCACTGCATGGTAAGCAACAATACAGACTTCACTCAGACACAAAAAGGTCTATCACAGGCAGAAGTGGCAATGCAAGCTTCCCTTATGCACCTACTGCATGTGCATGGTAAGTAAACAATACAGACTTCACTCAGACACGAAAAGGTCTAACAAAGGCAGAAGCAGCAATGCAAGCTTCCCTCGTGCACCCACTGCATGGTAAGCAACAATACAGACTTCACTCAGACACAAAAAGGCCTATCACAGGCAGAAGTGGCAATGCAAGCTTCCCTTATGCACCCACTGCATGGTAAGCAAACAATACAGACTTCACTCAGACACGAAAAGGTCTACCAAAGGCAGAAGCAGCAATGCAAGCTTCCCTCATGCACCTACTGCATGGGCAGCAACAATGCAGACCACTCAGACACGAAAAGGTCTATCACAGGCAGAAGTAGCTATGCAAGCTTCCCTCGTTCACGTGCTGCATGGGCAGCAACAATGCAGACCACTCGGACACGAAAAGGTCTATCACAGGCAGAAGCAGCTATGCAAGCTTCCCTCATTCACGTGCTGCATGGGCAGCAACAATGCAGACCACTCGGACACGAAAAGGTCTATCACAGGCAGAAGCAGCTATGCAAGCTTCCCTCATTCACGTGCTGCATGGGCAGCAACAATGCAGACCACTCGGACACGAAAAGGTCTATCACAGGCAGAAGTAGCTATGCAAGCTTCCCTCATTCACGTGCTGCATGGTCAGCAACAATGCAGACCACTCGGACACGAAAAGGTCTATCACAGGCAGAAGTAGCTATGCAAGCTTCCCTCATTCACGTGCTGCATGGTCAGCAACAATGCAGACCACTCGGACACGAAAAGGTCTATCACAGGCAGTTTAGCACAGGCTTCTCTCCAAACTCGTAGAGGAAGCACAGCTCAAGCTTTGTCAAACACACAAAACGGTACAGTGCAGGTAGCAGCAGTGCAACCTTTTCTTACACATATTACACGTGCAGCACAGCGAGGTACCAATTCAAGCTATCCCTATACATTGCACAACCTCAGCACAAAGAGCAGGGCTGCTGATTTGCTTTAGACAGAAACCTTAGCAGCTGCACTGTAAGCTTGTCTCGCACTGCAGAGGTAGTGCAGTTTAAGAGAAGTCCAACCTGCTGTCACACTGCACGACAACAAACACGGGCAAGCACTGGGGCAAGCTTCCATCATACAGAACAGGGCTGGCTTTAGCGCTGTTGGTGCCCCCTCTCCTCGACCTCCTCGGATTCTCTCACTGCCAGCGGACAAATGCGCTCCTCATCTCTCAATAGCCCCTCTCTCACATACATTTCATTTGTTTTAAAGCACTGGTAAAGGCTGACTTTACTAATAAGAATGTATATCCACCCAAACAAACTATTTTCAGCAATGTTAGGACTAGTGAAAGCCTGGGGGGTTCAAAAAACATAACGTCCTGGCCTATTTTATGCAGTTTGCATGCAGCTTTTTGATGACGGTTTTTACCAGTCACTGTTCTATATTAGGGTTGTATCTTATGAACTGCGGTGACAAAGGATCTCTATGATAAAGCAGGAATCCACTCAGCTATCTACATAAAATACAGATCTGTGATCTACATGGTATGTTTTTTTTACAGCAGGCATATTTACCCTCTGTGCTACTTTCTGGCGAGTGAAAACTGCCCCTAGACAAAACTCTGATCTCGCTCTCTAGCAGGAACATTAATCACAAGAGCTATCCTGACACTTTTAATGCTGCCTGAAAACTGGGTGTTAAAGGAGCATTGCCCCAGGTGTTTTAAATCGTAAGTTATTGCTAAACACAGCCACCCTCTTCACAGGTCAGCGCCCAGTGCGGCTGCACCAGCCGCATGCCTTAATGCTAGCCCTGTATTCAGAACAGGCCAAGCAGTCACAGTGGAGTTGTGAGACTCCCTCGTGCCGCCCAGGTTTCTTTCATACAAACACACGCGAGGCATTCAAGCACACTTTACTACTGACACGCGTCAGATGACAGAGGTGGTAACAGTGCTTGCCCACTCAAACACCCCCCAGAGAAAATGTGTCGAAAGGACAGCAGCAGCGCCACCCTCCTGCTCGCAGTGGGTACAGCAAGCCGTGCGGCAGATCAATCTTTTGTTACTCGCACCTACTGCACTGTGCAGATATAGACACAAAGTCCATGCAACCGATGCACGCTTCTCTCTTGCTCACACGCCTGCAGTACAGCATGGGTCAGCTGCAGCACAAGTTTCTTTTAGACAGAAAACATGGTCATTCGACGCACGCAGGTACAGTAACAGGCAGGCCAAATGTGCAGCATGAGAATCAGATCTGCAAACTTCCTCCATGACATGCCCATAGAAAATAGGCATATCACACAAAGCAGGATCACAGCCCCCTCCCCCGTCTCCCACACTCGCGCACAGAAAAGGTGCGGTGTGAAAGCAGCAGTGAATGGTTACACACCGGCACAGGTACACTCAAAAGGCGCGGTGGACGCCTCAGTGCAAGGTTCCCCCTCAACACACAGAAGGTGCAGGACAAGGCAGCCGCGCAAGGCTACCCTCCGACAGAAAAACACACAGGAAAGCTGCGGTGCTGTGTTACACTCCAGCACACATACGTTTAACAGGTGCAGCATGAGACGCGTCAGGGCAAAGTAACCCTCGAAACCCACACACGCACCCCTGACACAAAAAAAAGCAGCACGAGACGCGCCAGTGCAAGGTTACGCTCGAAAACCACACACGCACCCGACACAGACAAGGTGCAGCATCAGAAGCAGCAGTTCAAGGGTCCTCTCCAAATAAGAAAGACACACACGCACCCCTGACACAAAAAAGGTGCAGTTTGAGATGCATCAGTGCAAGGTTGCCCTTGGCCCACTTACAAAGCGCGCTGCACGTGAACTAGAAGTGCGAGGTTCTCCTGACACAGACACACTCACACAGGAGCAGCAGGACAAGGCTGCGCCCCGATTCACATACACTCAACAGTGTAACACGAGACCCATCAGTGCAAGGCCCTCTCCAACACACACAGAAACGTGAAACATGAGAGGTAACAGTGCAAGGATCTCCCCCACACAAACACACATACAGAGACAAGGTGCGGCACTGCGGTCTGAAACACAGCAGGTGCAGCATGACGTGTCAGTGCAAGGTTCCACTCACACACATACACCCAGGGCTTTAAGTGTGGGGAGGGGGGGGGGGGGGGGTCTGTGGGGGGCTGAGCCCCCTCAGTTTTTTTTTGGAGGGCCTTGAAAGGGGGCTCTAGGGGGCTCTATTTTCGGGCCTCAAAGGTCAAAGGTAGGGTGAGCAGACGTCCCGGTTTTTAGGTCTCGCCTGTCGATGCGCATGCGCATCGAGCAAGCGAGACTATGGGGGCTTATCCACTCTTTGTCCAACTTGCAAGGAATCGTGGCGATTCCTTGCAGTGCCCGTGACTTTTAAGCTCAATGCGCATGCGCATTGAGCTTAAAAGCGCGTGCACATGCCCCCAGCCGTATTTTCCCTCAAGGCGCACTCCTCCCACACCCCCGCTCCGCCCCCCCCCCCTGCCCGCCGTGTCGCATTTCTCCTCCCCCTCCCCTTCTCTGCCTTCGCCGTGCCTACCCTACTCTCCTCCCTCTCCTCCTCTCCTCCCCCCTCCTCCTACTCTCTCTCTCTGCTAATAAGATTAAATTGCTTCTAATCGTGCGTTTGAGTCTTGCAGTTTCACCTTGGCAGCATCCAGCACTCCGCTGCTAAACAAGCGCTGCCCCTGCAGTTCAAGGTTTCTCGCTGCCCTCCCAGCCCCGAGTGCGCCTGCATGAAGCTACTTCATTGTAGATATCACCTATTCAGTGCGTATGATGGGCCTCAGCGAGAGCAGCACCCCACCGAGAAACCCCCATTTTACATGTCTGAAAGCATCCGCTTTGCCCCCAGCCGTATTTTCCCTCAAGGCGCACTCCTCCCACACCCCCGCTCCGCCCCCCCCCCCTGCCCGCCGTGTCGCATTTCTCCTCCCCCTCCCCTTCCCCTTCTCTGCCTTCGCCGTGCCTACCCTACTCTCCTCCCCCCTCCTCCTCTCCTCCCCCTCCTCCTCCTACTCTCCTCCCCACTCTCTCTCTCTGCTAATAAGATTAAATTGCTTCTAATCGTGCGTTTGAGTCTTGCAGTTTCACCTTGGCAGCATCCAGCACTCCGCTGCTAAACAAGTGCTGCCCCTGCAGTTCAAGGTTTCTCGCTGCCCTCCCAGCCCCGAGTGCGTCTGCATGAAGCTACTTCATTGTAGATATCACCTATTCAGTGCGTATGATGGGCCTCAGCGAGAGCAGCACCCCACCGAGAAACCCCCATTTTACATGTCTGAAAGCATCCGCTTCCACGACAATATGTATATTTAATGCCACTGCATAACAGGCTGAATTATATGCTGCGCACTGCCAGTCCAGATCGGCTATGCTCTTAAGGCATTACCGCAGATTCCCTTTCAGTCGTGCATTATTATGATTATTATTATGCCATCACGTTGAAGAGACCCCTTGAATATCTAACTTTCCACTACAGGGGATGGAAAGGCGCGCTCCTGCTATGCAATTCAGACCAGACGACACGTGAAATTCATGATTGCCTGTCGTAGCGTTTGTAGCTCTGTTGGTAAGAGGGAGAGAGGTCAAACGGATCTTTGTTTAAACCACCAACTTCACTACAGGTTTAATTGTTTAGATTATTTCAAACGTAGGATTTAACTCCTTTCTAGAAGAAAAAACGCGGCCAGCATTTACACAATTATTGGAGATTTATGTATTTTTTATACAGCGCCTAATACCGCCCTTCTGCAGTTTTCGGCACATTAAGTGACGGGCGCTACTAATACGAACTTTAATGCTACCGAGTTTAGCCACCTCCGAATCAGTCTTGCCGGATTCAAACTGAGGGCCTACAGATCGCTGCACTTGCATCCTGCCACCATGTAAAAAGATGTGTGCAAGGCCAGCTGATGTATGAATTAAAGTAGGTCAATAAAAGATTGCTCCCTACAACTATTTGGGATAAATAAAATACGAGGAATGGAGTATATGACGTGTACCACCAGAACACCCATCTCAGTAACACTGGCGAGGACATTTAGTGCAAGCGCACTTTCTTTACCTTAGACTATTCCACCCCCCACCACCCCCACCACCACCACCACCACAACATTGTCATTCACTCTGCAATGTAGTGCTTAAAACCCTAACGCATCAATCCGCCCTTCCAGAAAAGCCTACTTCCACAGCCAAGTTATACCACAACAGTACACCGGCCTCATGAAGCGGGACCTGTGGAGGGGAACTGACTGGTAGCAGTGGCGTCTATGACTCACCCTCACCCTCAAACCTTCACCCTCAACCCCTCACTCACCCTCACTCTCACTCACCCTCACTCAGCCTCAACTACTCTCACTCACCCTCAACCCCTCACCCTAACTCACCCTCACCCTCACTCACCCTCAACACCTCACTCACCCTCACCCTCACTCACCCTCAACACCTCACCCTCAACCTCAACCCCTCACCCTCACTCACCCTCACTCTCACTCACCCTCAACCCCTCACCCTCACTCACCCTCACTCACCCTCACTCACCCTCACTCTCACTCTCACTCACCCTCAACCCCTCACCCTCACTCACCCTCACCCACCCTCACCCTCACCCTCACTCATCCTCAACCCCTCACCCTCACACAGTGCAATAGGTCTCAGACCATTTCAGTTAGAGCTTTAAGAAATGTTTATGGCTTTTTTTATTTGTAATTCTTTAGCATTGGCTACAGGAAACAAAAATGCTAAACATTTACAAAAAAAACCCATAAACAATTCTAAAAGCACTAACTCTAATGGTGCGAGACCTATTGCATTTCCAATGCTTGTTGTTTGGTGTTACTAGTGTTGGTAACATGTTTTGATAGTGAAATACTGCCAATTTCGTTTTTCACTATTGAAAGGCTATCTTGCCCATAGGGTAACATGGGGAATGCTGTGTGACATGTTTACCTGCATATCTTCTCATAACGGCAAGATAGACACATGGAATGTGGTATCCCTGAACTCAGGCGCGCAACACCCATTGGACTCAAAGGGCTTCAGCCCCCCCGTTGTGTGTGGCAGCCCGCGATGAGACGCTCCCCGGACACACACACAGCCGCACCCGAGCACTTCACAGGTCTTTAAAAGACCATTTGCATATTGATGAAGAATTGTTGTTGTCTCACCCCTTCTAAGAGCCCCTGCAGCTCTACTCTATTGCTTAAAGATTCAGCCCCCCTGAATTTTTTTTTAGCCCCCCCCCCGAAATTTGGCTCTAGTTGTGCCTCTGCCTCAACTCAGAATTTAATAACACATCCTTTAGTGAAGATGGTTTTTGAATTCTAAGTTTGGAAATAGCAAATGTTTTTTTAAAGTGTTTGGTATTTTATGGCTTATACTTAATAAATATACTTTTTTGCCTATTTTATTATCCTTTGCTGGATGCGACTTCATGACTTTCTTAAGCACACAATGCTAGTTATCTTGATTTAGACCACGCCCCTACTCGGATAGGCCACACCCCTTCAAGAAATTTGCGACGTCCCTTTTGAAGCACCCCCAGTTTTTTTCCCCCACTTAAAGCCCTGCATACACACACAGAAAAGATGGAGCATAAGAAGCAGTAGTGCAGGAGAATGAGCAATTAAAGTTTCTCCCCTGGCACAAAAACACAAACACAAGGTGGAAAAACATAAAAACACACAAGTAATTTAGAGGTACTGCAACTTCTGGGGTTCCTGCCCCCCACCCAAAAAAAATCCTGAAAATAGCTTTTTTTGAAGCCCATTGGGCATTGCATCCAACACCTAATGTGGCGCATGACCTGGTGAACCATGCTACCTTGGGGTCCCTGCATCCGATAGAGGATATTCTTCGGACCTCAGACATTCGGTGGATCAGGGGTAAATGATGTACGAATCGGAAAGGGACACCGTTGTTTGAATGAGGAAGGAATGTGTATATGTACATAGAGCATGACTACTTTTCATTGCATTTTATTTTTACAGGTATGCCGCGTTCCTTCTTGGTAAAGAGTAAGAGGGTGCTCAGTTATAAAACCCACAGATGTGAGCCACTGACACCGGATGGCGGTGGTGAGTACAGTATTGTGTTGTGGAGAGACCTGTTACTTTTCAAGGGTTGCATGAGGACTGTGTCACTGTGTGTAGACGAAAGAGTTGCTCGTAGCCAATGACCAGAAGGATATCTGTGAGTGTCTCCTGTCCATCACCGTAAAAAACAAGCATTTGCAATGCAATAGGTTTCGCATTTACGAGAGTTTGAGCTGTTGGCATTCTATTGGACTGACTGACTAACATTCTCAGAAATGCCTGATGATACAGAATCTCTTTTGCATACTTTATACATCGCAAGCTGGAGGAATTAATCAGCCCGCCATGTACAACATTTGACCTATCAAATGGTACCTACAGAGCTTAAGACCTTCTGCTTCCCAGCCATATGAAGAAAGGTAGAGCTCACTTTGTTCTTGCCCTTGACAAAAGCAGATGTTATGCCAGCTATTTAAACAATCACATCACAAAAGAATGACCTATGCACATATTTATATGGTAGAATCACTCCTTATGCTTTTTTCTGAATTACCTGTAGATATACCTTTTAGGTATCCACTCAAATATTTGTTGTAAATAGTTGATGAATAAGCTGCCCACTGTCCCTTGCTGTTTGACATGTAAATAGTACACCATGAGGGTACTTGATGTGGGTGAGTTGTCCTATCTCTATCTTTGCGAATGGTGCATTTCTTCTTTCTCACTCGTGTTAAGATTGCTGTGGGCTGCTAAATCTTTTACCTTTATTTAATACAATTGACCTTGAAAATAGCCTGACGTCAAGCTGTCGAAATAAAAACAGTGATCTAGATAACCAAAAAGTCATTACTCAAGTGAGGACTGTTGGCTCACAATGAGATGAAATAGCTTGGTAAGACTATATGGGCATCAGACGTATTAGTTTTGCTTTATGTACTGACTAGACACAGGCATATCTGAAACATTCACATGTAGATGGGGGATAACATTAACTTTTAATTCGAAGTTGGTAAGAGGGGAGTATGTTAATCTGTTATAAAGCCCAAGTTATTTTTTCGTTGGGGCAGAGTTATTTGGTCACTGCCAAATAAGAGAATTCGTTGTTGGAACAGCTTCTGGCCCTTCCCAAGATGGCACTGGTTATTCCTTTCAAATGTGAACGATAAATAAGATTATTTGAACTAGAGATGGTATTGAGGCCATTACTTTTGAGGACCAGGATTTTGTGAAGCATAAATCTTTGACTTTATAAGAGGGAATTAAAGGGGTAGTGGAATTTTCAGGTGCTGATCTTTACTATTGTTAAAGTATGTAAAACAAACTCTAATATTGGACAGGGCAAGTACTGTAAAGCCTATAAGGGAAAGGGGTCATTGATTGTTAAGACCCAAGTTTGGGAATGGACTGAGATGAGATGACCGGCAAATTGCATAGATGCAAAATTATAGAATTTGAGATAGAAGTTGTGAGTCAGAAAGAGAATCATATTTCAATTGGACATATGTCCTTCCATAACTCAAACTTCATGTTAAACTCAAAAATGGGTGGTTGTCAGTGGCTTTGACTGCTGTTAGGTGGGAAATTGGTTATGGGATCTCAGATAAATGTTTACATTGTGGGGACCATCTAGAAATAATTACACATTTTTGTTTACTTGTCCCCTAAACTAAGAACTTAGAAAATACTGTCACAAAACATTTCTTGTGAGAGCTGAGGTTATAATTTTGAAGAGTGTGCTGAAGTTTTGTAATATTTTAGTACTTTAGGCCAGAAAGTGGTAAAGGCAGTTTCTAAATTCAAAAGCAAAGCTTGTTTCACAGAGATAGGTTTGAGAGATGCTACTGCACAATGGTTGTACTAGGAACATTATAGAGGAAGAATGTATTGTTTTAATTTTGCACCAATTGGCTTTTAATTCTTTTAACACTTGATGTATTCATTGTGGAATGTCTGCTTTGTAGGTTTATACAATTGTTATGATATAATTTTTATATTGTGTACATTCAATTACATTTTGTGATCTGAATAAATGTATTTTTCGCTTTTTTGACATTTACTTGGAGATAAAGGAAAGGGAACACCCTTAATTTTGGAGCAGGATGAAGAGGAAGGGGGTTTCCACAGTATATTCCCTGTGGAAAAAGTGCCAGCAAACGTAATTGTACATGATGTACAGGTACAGCAACAAAAATGCCATTCACAAAACATTCTTGAAATACACCTGGAAAGCTGGCACTGTCTTTTGTGAATCAAGCTCTATATTTTCCCCAAGAGGCAAAGCAGATGTATAATAATCTCAATTAACGTTTCTTCCGATTATATGTACTTTTGAATAAGCACAACAAAAATAGAAAAAATATTCTAAAATAGTAGTACATTGATCCTCATTTTACCTGTATCTGTAAAAATGTATTAATTGTGGGATATGACATTTGTATATCCAATGCGTTTTCATGTAGGTCATGGATGTGAAGATCCCTCAACTAACATCAGTCCTAATTACAAGATAGACATTCATGTTAAATTCCTATTTAAAAATAGGATTCAAGATATATCCATACCATTTCATATAGTTTATCCTTTATTCTCAGACCTAAAATAACCTAATCTCGAATTACTAAGGGAAGCACAAAGGCATGACAACTTCCTTAGCGGAGGCCAGTCCAGTAGAGGGTATTGGTTATGTGGGGACCTACAGAAAAACTGAATTCCATTAAGTGTGTGGTTCTATCCCTGGGGAAATCCCTTAATCTCGTGGCCTATAGTTGCTTGATCAATAAAAACTGAGCATGTTTCAAAAAAAGTTAGTCACACAATACTGAATGTAAACCCCACAAAGAGAAAATTGCTTCTCTCCATCTGACCTTCCCATCAAGAGGCCGCGGTGCTGCCCTCAGCGCTGTCTCCGTATCTCTCCACGAGGCTGTGAGTTCAATGTTGCTTGTGACAGTGAAGTTGAATTTGAAAAACGAGGCAGTGATGAGAACTCCTGCTGAACCTGCTCTGTTTGCTGTTCCGAGGCCTGGCGTGGGCATGGACTAGGCCTTCTCTTCAAAGCTCGCTGCCCTGCCTCCCACTGTATACAGAGCATCACTGCCAGCCAGTGTGGCTAAGAGATGGAGGGGAAGGCTGGGATTTGTAGGACCCTCATGAGAAGCAGCAGTGGACAGGCGCGTTCTCTTTCATCTCTGTAATGCATTTGCTGCATGAGGTAATCGATCAAAAGCAAAGACCATTAAAACAAGCATTCGCATAGCCAATAGGTCTCGCTTTTAGGACCTTATAAGTATTTAGTTTTGCAGCACAATATCCCTGGTGCAATAACGTCAACTGTTGCATGGCTAAAAACGTATAAGGTCCCAAAGGCGAGATCTATTGGCTATGCCAATGCTTGTTAAATATTCTTCCAGGAACTCATCGAATGGAAATAGGTAATTTCTCCACAGTCTACAACAGATATCGCACCACAAGAGCAAGTTTAAGTACAATTTACAGATAACCGGCGTCATTTATTTACATTTTTGCCTCCTTAGGAAGACCGTTTTGGCAGACTTGGTGATGGATAAAAACCAAAGCGCACAGCACCAAAGGGACACTGCGACCTGCTAATGTCTTTGTCACCCACAATGCCAACATCCTTTGCACTGTGAAACAATGAAGGTTTTGGATCCTACGTCTGCCCAGCCCGGATCTCAACAACAGAGAAAACAGAACAAGGTGGCTGGACAGGGAAAATTAATATCACAGTTACCAGACACGCAGTCAATATGTACTACGTGACCACGGGATTTATGTCCCAAAACAAATTTATTTTCTTTTTAACTCAGTTTATCAAAATTTCAAACACACAGAGACAAACAAAGAACTGTCACAACAGTGAATTCATGAGTACAGTATCTACAAATATACAAGTTTACAAATGTACAGTACTTACAAAATGAATCAAGCAGAACGAATGAGAAAAACACACCAACAAGCAATGAAATAATTCAGTGATCAAAAGTGAATTGCAGTTATATACAGTGCAAAATTAGTGCATAAAGAAAAGGTACAACCAAAGTAGTGGAAAAAATTCTTATCCTAGAGGCACCCTTTTGAGTAACCACAGGGTGGAGGTTACTCAAAAGGGTGCCTCTGGGATAAGAATTTTTTCCACTACTTTGGTTCCTAGCCGTGCAACCCAATACAAACATTGAACCACAGGTTCTGATAGGCAGGCAGGCGTTCCATTCCATCTGTCCCCGCCTGTCCTTTGGTTTCATAGTCTTATGGACTGGTTGTACCTTTTCTTTATGCACTAATTTTGCACTGTATATAACTGAAATTCACTTTTGATCACTGAATTATTTCATTGCTTGTTGGTGTGTTATTCTCATTCGTTCTGCTTGATTCATTTTGTAAGTACTGTACATTTGTAAACTTGTATATTTGTAGATACTGTACTCATGAATTCACTGTTGTGACAGTTCTTTGTTTGTCTCTGTGTGTTTGAAATTTTGATAAACTGAGTTAAAAAGAAAATAAATTTGTTTTGGGCCATAAATCCCGTGGTCACGTAGTACATATTGACTGCGTGTCTGGTAACTGCAACATCCTTTGCACGTCACAGGCTATAGGACGCATTAAGGGGGTTCCCCCTGCTGGCAACAGGCATTGAAAAGGTACTGATCGCCTTTGTTTGAGAACCAGTTTGGTGGCCTCAGGACCACAACCCTTGACCATTGCCCCGCATTCAAACTGCAGGCACCAGAGGGCACACAAACATTCTTCCATTCGGTTCACTGGATTCAAGAATCACCCTTTGACAACTCTTAAAGGTATCATTTTTATTGATATTCGCACTTTTTAGAAGGGTAGAGGGGAGACCTGGACAATACCCGAGAGGAGGAATAGGGTAAAAATAGAGTAAAAATAATGTAATAGGCACATCGAAAGGCAGAGCAAGTAAGCTGTGGCAGTGAGCATTGTTATGAAAATATTTATTTTAAACTAAAATGAGAAAAATCCACATTCTAAGATTCATATGTTGAAAGGTCCCTGCCTCCCTAGCAGCACCAGGAGCAGAATCCTGTGATCAGAACACTTATGACGTGATACGCAACCCTGTGTGACGTCTGGAGGCCCAGGGTATGTGCAGAGGGGAGGGCTCCGCCGCAGCTGAGGGAAAAGGAGAGACCACTGTTGGGAAAGTATGTCGGGTAGCATGGGATCTTCTTTCAGGTTGACCGCAGGATCATTTCTGTAAATAAAAAGTTTAATTTTCTTAAGAAATTGGATAATAAATACCCATGCAATGCCTGCTCCCCCTGTTAAAATGAAACACGTGGCTTCCCCCACAAAGTGCTGATGTATAATGACACGTTGAAAAGGATTCATTGTGACGTGTCCTGGGTATAGAAGGATGGTCACCAGGCAGGGTCAGTGTTGCACTCAGGGACACTGGACGGAGAGGAGCTGGAGATGGGGTCAGTCAGAGGCTAATCTCAGCAGGCTCCAAAATGGAAAGGGGCTGGGGTGGGTCTGAGGGTGCATGGTAAGTGAATGAACCAACCGAAAACGGAACTGAACTCTGAACTTAGAGCGGACTTGAAATTCTTACCTTCAGCCTTCATTTCTTCTCCCAGAGAAACAGAGAAAGAAAGAGGGAGAGAGGGGAGTAGAGAGAGAAAGAGAAAGAGAAAGAGAGAGAGGAGGAGAGAGAGACTGGGGAGGAGAGAGAAAGAGAGAGAGAGGAGGAGAGAGAGGGGGAAGGAGAGAGAGAAAAAGAAAGAGAGAGAGAGGAGGAGAGAGAGAGAGGGGAGGAGAGAGAGAAAGAGATAGAGAAAGAACGATAGAGAAAGAAAGCAAGAGAACGAGAGAGAGAATGAGAACGAGAGAGAGAAGTTTGAACGTATTTGCCAGGGATGCTTTGGTTCCTAGTCCATCTCTGAGCAGCTGCAGTGGCGCTGGACCCCGCGAAGTGAGGGCCCTCTGCACCAAATTACGGAAATATTTTACTGCTGAAAAGGACCACTATACTTAAATTCAAATAAACGAGGATATGGCGCTGCTACGTCACTGCTATTCCCCCAGCGTCCCGAGCAAAGCACAAGTAACGTGTGCTAGAATATTTGTATCTGCATCATTTAATAACACCGTTTATCTAGCAAATGCTTCGGTTCCCAGAAAGACCGGTTTTAGTGCCCTATTAAAACGGGTCTGCGGCAACAAGGACGAGAGCGTCTGGCTGAGCCGGGACTGCCACCAGGCTGAAGATGACATTCAAATTATTTTCAAGATGTTTTCTACCAATGAAAACTTTATGAATCATAATACCTTCAGCCACAAACTTCTCAATTTCGTCACATCTTTGTTACCCACAGTTTTTTTGTAATTAAATCCCACCAATACAGAACTTCTTGTCTCCAGAAATTGCACGGATACCTACAGCCCTGAGCTGTGACCTTACTGAGTCCACCACTCTCCTGTGAATAGTATCAAGAACATTGTTAGAATTCTAGACACAATAATAATAATAATTTCTTTATTCGGTATTTCATGATAGAAATCCATAAAAGCAACATTATCCATATCATTACAAATTAGAGGATCAATTACACAATAAAACTGAATTACCATGAAAAATAATTAAAAATGAATCTCTGCACTTTTCATTAAAATCATTGTTCTGTGGTTTAAACATATTCCTCACAGGTTTTTCCTGTGCCTAAAGACATATTTCAGGAAGTTAACAACGTAATAGCAGGTACATTCGGACTCTAAAAGCTGGAGACGCAACATAGCAGGACGGCACTGTCTGAGGCCCCACAGCTTTAACAGAGATAACAGCCAAAATTTGCGATGAACATGATAAAATTTGCAAAACAATACGGTGTGTATGGTAGTCTGTGCTGATGTGTCATCGCAGGGACAAAGTCCAAGAGTTGGCTCCCATGTGTTCCTCATTGGAAAGGCTACTAAGCGATTAGATTTAATCTAAATCTCGTTAGTAAAAATCGATCAAAGATACTAATATCAAGTGTTAGGTAGGGCTGAATCATGACGGTGGTCTGAACCATAGTTGCATGGAGGACAGAGGCTTTGCCTGACTCGTTAGCAAGCCTTAGTCCTTCTAAATGGCTCAGGGCCATTTGTTTCAGATCCTTCTTAGATATCTCGTTGATCTTTGCAGGTGTGGTGTAAAAAATCTCTAAGCCTAGGTCGGTGAGAAAGTTTCTAATATAAAGAAGCCACCTGATTTTCACCGAATGATCTAATGCCATTGAATCTGCCACAATTCCCTTAGTTAACATGTTTTTTTCAGAAGTCCATATACGCCGCCGAGTAGCAAAGGTTGGATTTTTGCCAGATCCTCTATATGTGGTATCCCTAGTTCCATGTGGCATGCATATGTAGAAATTCGTCTGGGTGCTGCAAGGAGGAATCTTAAGAATGAGTTTTCTGCCGCCTGTAGAGCACTAACATCCGCATATCCCCAGACGCCAGCCCCGTACAGTGCTATTGCCTGACATTTAGCGTGATAAATTTTTAGTAGTTCCACAGGCGACCTTTTGCCCAATTTTTGTGAGAAGCTTATCAGAGCGGCTATGGCTCTCTTAAAAAGGTGTTTTCTAGCCTCGACTGCTGCTTTCCAGTTCAGTTTTTCATCTATTATGATAGATAGATAGGGATAATGGGCCGTCACTTCAAGTTTTTGCTTGTTAAGAAAAATGTCTTTGGGCCGTTTTCTCCCTATGCCTGCCACCAAAACAAAGGTCTTCTTGATGTTTATGTGTAAGTCAAGACTGCCCATCTAGTCCGCATACCTGGACAGAGCCTTCTGTATAGAGCAGAGCGGGAATCAGGCGTTGTTTTACTTGTGGGAGATCCTGGCCCCCCTTCAGTAGCTCTACCTCTAAGCTGTTAGTATACAGGGAGAAAAGAAAGGGGGCCAGGACGCATCCTTGCCTAACTCCACGCTCCACTCCAAAAGATCCAGACAACTCACCCTTCACACCAAAGCGGACTCTCGTGGAAGCTTTGGAGTATAACTCCCTCAGAAAATCTAAAAGAGGGGGATCCACTCCCATTTGTCTCAGGACCGACCAGAGCTTTGAGTGGGACACGCAATCAAAAGCAGCGGACAAGTCTACATAAACCATGTAGAGCTTGTTCTGTTTTGCGTGGATGTATTTGCCTAGGATCATAGATAGGTTTAAGGCCTGTTCTATTGTGCCAAAACCTTCCCGGAAGCCAAATTGTAAATCGGACAAAATACCCCCTTCCTCCGCCCACTGCTGGAGTCGCTCAAGGACAACTCTGCCAGCTACCTTGCCCAGCGAGTCCAGTGGTGAGATAGGGCGATAACAGGAAACCTCCTGGCGGTCTCCCTTTTTAAATATTGGGACCATGATGGACTTGGTCCAAGAATCCAACAACCCCTCTTTTGTGGCTGCCGTACACACCCTAGTAAGTATGGGGGCCCAGAGATCCAAGTTATGTTTAAAAATGTCCACCGGGACCCCGTCAGGACCCAGTGCTTTACCATTTTTACTTGATTTTAGGGCCAAAAGGACCTCAGAAATGTCGAATTCTAGGGGAATAGGATAAGCGACCACTGGATGAATTACATCTACCCCTGCTGTATGTAATGTTTTCTGATATATTTTAGAGAAATGGGACACCCAAACTTCTTCTTCAATGGCAACTTCAATCTTGGGAAGATTATCATCAGCCAGAATTGGGGATTTAACTACCCTCCAAAAGGCCTAGCTATTTTTATCTAAGGCACTTTTGTGCAGTTCATCCCACAAGGCCTGTTTTAAATCAGCATTTCTCTGCTTACGTGCAGACATGTACTCTTTTCTAAGTCTGGCAATTAGCTGTGGATCTCTAACATCATTGTTCAGTGCCGCTTTTAGTTTGGAATGTGCCACAGTACAGCTATGATTAAACCAGCCTTTCTTAGTTGATGTTTCTACTTTTGGCTTTGCTGTCAAAAGCCCCTTAATGGTATCTAATATTGTAGAGAAGTTACTTAGAACTTCCTCCTCTGTTGCTGTTAAATCTAAGCATTTTATTATATGGGGGTAGGCTGCTTTTATCAGATCTTCAGTGATTTGCCCAGGGTTTATCTTCCCCCATTTTAGAGCATACTCATTTGTCTGAGCTATATGTAGTTTGTTCTGGTTCAGTGCTTTTGCTATGGTTAGGGTAAGGAATTGTCGATGGGTTAGATAAAGTTCTATCCTAAGGGCCGAGTGGTCACTTAGTATGTTTTGTAGAGCCTCAAAGTGCTTAGCTCTATTTGACAGACCACCCGATAGGAGGATATAGTCAACTGTTGATTGGTGTCCCCTCCCCAGATATGTTGGTTGTAACTGTTTGATGTCAGAAATCGAATTGTTAATTATTAGGAGGTCCAGGTCCAATAATACCTCATTCATGGCTGTGCCCGACTTAGAATGGCTAAAGTGAGTAAGGGGGATATCGTATTCATTCACCATCCCGCCGCAGTTATTTCCATCACGTGGGCAGGGATGTCGATTGAAATCCCCCCCTCATAGGAAGTACACAGTACCTTTTCCTCCTTTAGCCTGTCTGAAATGAGAGAGTTTCTCATAGAGATTGGATACCACCCTCAGGAGTTGTCCTTCCTCTAGGTTATTATAGAAATTAACAAGCAGGACAGTCTCATTGTTGGGAAAAGAGAGGGAGAGAAGCTGGAAATTTATGTCCAGTTCAACCATGGTTACTCTTACATTCTGGATGGTATTTGCTACTTAGCTAGTCAGTCCTCCCTTGGGCCTACCCATGCTTCCAGCCAAAGCTGGAGAGAAATATGTCCTAAAACCCAGGAGGTGAAGTTCCGTCAAGGACCATGTCTCCTGTAGGCAAATAATTTCTTGCCTCCCCAGGAAGTTCATGGCGCTCCCATCTTCGATCTTAGGGCGAAGGCCGGCGATGTTCCAGAAAACAACGCTTAAAGCTTGGGGGTCCTTGTTGACAAAGTCAACTATTTGAGGTTTAGGCTTTGACTCCACTAACTGAAGCCTGGAGGGGTCTTCGACCAATGGTGGTCAATCAACCGTCTTTAGGTAGCTATATCTGTTCATCGTTTGAATACCACTCCAGCCCTCCCAATGCGGTGGTTCTCTATGATAATCCCTCTGGTGATGTCCTCCCCACTCTTCCCAATCTCCACCCCGATGCCGAGGGCCCACTGTATACCAGGATCCATCATAATGAGGACTATTACGATATCTCCGGGGGTAAAAGAAAGAAAGGCGCTTTGTTCCTATTCCACCAGTTGGACTAGGGTGTTCCCATGAACAAATATAATCAACCACTCTGGGATCTTCAAAAGTAATAAGGATTGTTTTCCTGCCATGACCTACCCAGGGGGCCCTTCGTACCATCAAGATCTTACTTGGCCCAGTGGGCGGAAGTGGCCGGTTCATATTAAGCCAATGTTGGGCCTTGTTTTTTAAAGACCAGGAAGGTTCTAAATTTTGGTCTGCCAGTTCTGGTACACCGGTCATTACTACTACGAAGGGACTGGCTTCAGGTGGCATATTAACGGGGAATCTGCCGTCAAGCGGTCCCCTATCCCACCCTCTATTGGAATGCGTGGCTGGTGCCTTTGGGACCGTGTTATTATATTCTAGGATGATGTTTGGGGTGATATTTGGAGTTTGATTTGATAGCTTCTCTATTATATTACTTTTTACCACTGTGGTTTGAATTGGTTTAACTATTGGTCCTGGGGCTACTGGTTTTTATTTTGTTGGCCAGTAGAATTGCTTGGAGTCTGTTTATTTCCCCCAATGTTTTGTGCCCCTTGATTTGGCTTGACTTTCACAAGGGTTGTCAATTCTGCTAGTTGTTTTTCTATTTGGGACAGTCTGGCTTCTAATGGTGTAAAGAATAGTTTGAGTAGGTCCCCAATTTTTGTTAGAAGTTGGTTATTATTATTATCATCTACATCATTTTTTGATGGTGGATTGGTCAGAAGTTCTAGGCTGATAGGGCCCTGAATGTCAAGTGGTGCTTGATGTAAAATCACCGTATGACTATGCTGATCTCCTCTCGTAGGGGTACAGGGTCGTTTCTCCCCTGTCTTGCTACAGACTTTATTGGTTTTGTAAGTTTTAGGGTTTTTTGGTCCTGGTGCTTTTTTTTTCCTTACTGCACCCTCCCCCTCCTCCCTCTTAACTGCCTTATGTCTTCTGGAGTGGTTTGAATCACTAGGTCTGGAGTCTTTTCTAGATCCAGACTTAATTGTGAGTCAGAGAGCTGTGAGGCCGATAGATCGACTGTGTTTGGTAAACTATGCCTTTGACCTCGGGCTTCACTCCGTTCGGGATTCCTGGGCTGCTCAGGTGTTCTTGCATCTGCCAGGTGACCCATGGAGGATCTTTTTGCGAGGGCTAGATCTTGGGACACTCTACAAGATACTTTGATCTATGAGTGAATTAGCCCTGATTAGGAAGCTATCTAGAGGGCCTATAAGTTGACCCTCCCCAGCAGCGGTTTTACTTCTGCTTCCTCGTGTTGACATGGTAAAAGACTTTAAATATGCTAAAGATACTGTAAAAGCATATAATAGAAATTACAAAAGACCCTAGCAGTAAATTAAAACAGGGGGAAAATACATACGATTTAGAAGCTGAACCTGAACAATAAAAGTTTAGGGTGGGAGCCCGGTCCGGTCTTCAACGGTCTCTAACGGGCTACAACGGGCCCGCCCTTGGCCCGGGCTTAGCCCCGAGCTTGGTCTCGCACACGTCCCACGTGCGCGTTAAGGTTACTCCTAATAAAAGGAGGAGACACAGAAGGGGGCGGTGTGCAGCGCTTGCGCTGCGTCGCTTGGCGAGACCTAAAAAACATGATGCGTGTATGTGACTGAGCACTGATTAGTGATGACGCTGGTTGCATATGGGCTTTTAAACAAATGTTTTTCTTCGTGGAGAGTCCTCTGCGAGAAGGTTAGAAATGACCATTTCGATGTTGAGGCCAAGGTCTGAAATTGTACAGAGTCTGCACATTCCTACCATCTGTGAAGCCACCACTCAAGGATGTCAAAGGGAGGTCTGAGCGGAGGAGCTACATAGCGGAATACATCAGGTTTCTCTACAGGGTCTAGTGCTTTTTAAGGCAAATAATAATTCAGAAAGGGAGGTGAGAAATTAAGCCTCTTTGTTTTGCGTGATTAATTTATAAATACCCAGCAGGAAACACTGATTATTGCAAACAGGTGATTACCAGTGCATGAATGCAGATCGCTAAGGGCAAGATGAACTTCGAAAGATGAACCTAGACTGGAAATGAATAATAATACACATGCAAATGAACGTTAAACTGGGGGCCCTTGGAATCCCAATGCAGGACAAGCATTGAGGGCCCTGTATTAAATAGATTGCATATGAGTGCACCGTATCCTGCTGCAGTTCTCGCCAGCACTCGCACAATATGCTGCATGAGTGCTCAAAGTTGTGCCTCAGCTTTCTAGCGCACATATAACCTACGCTGCTTCTTCCAGCAGAATATCATGACGCGCCGCTCTCTAACACGAGACAAGAAGCTGCGTGCGCGTGCACATGATTACACTGTAGCTGTGCTCAGCGCTCATGGACAATAACCTGCACGTGAGCGCGCAATGCCATGCAGCAGCTCGAGTATCTAGATATTTATCAGAATGGCATTAAAAAAGGCACAGAAAGCACGAATAGAAGAACAATTTTACCTCTTTATAGGGACATCTCGGACCTACTTGTGAAACATTTTATACAAGTTGAAGAAAGCAAAGAATAAAGCTGTAAATACTAGGGAGGTTCAAACATGGACGACCAAATCAAATACAATAATTAAATATTTGAGTTATGTTGTGAGGCTAAACATGTAGGATTTGATTTCTTTAAGAAAACAAATAGTCTAAAATGTATTGACTACCCTGTTGGCCTACTATTAACATCATGTCAGACTTTGGCAGGGAAGGTTGAATTTCACAGAACGGACCACGCAAGCAACCTAGGATTCATCCTCGACTCCTCCCTCTCCATGTCGCAGCAGGTCAACGCCGTCTCCTCCTCCTGCTACACCATCCTCCGAATGCTCCGCAGGATCTACAAGTGGATCCCGACCGAAACAAGAAGAACTGTGACCCAAGCCCTCGTCAGCAGCAGGCTGGACTACGGCAACGCACTCTATGCAGGAATCCCGGGCAAACACCTACAAAGGCTGCAACGCATCCAGTACGCCTCCGCCCACCTGATCCTCAACATCCTTCGACACAGCCACATCACCTCCCACCTAAGAGACCTGCACTGGCTCCCCGTCAACAAGAGGATCACCTTCAAGCTCCTCAGCCACGCACACAAAGCACTCCACGACACCGGACTAGCCTACCTGAACAACAGACTCAACTTCTACACCCCCGCCCGCCAGCTCCGCCCCGCCAGCCTCGCCCTCACCGCTGTCCCGCGCATCCAACGAACTACCTCCGGCGGCAGATCCTTCTCCTTCCTCGCCGCCAAGACCTGGAACACTCTCCCCACCCACCTGCGGCAGACCCAGGACCTGCTCACCTTCAGGAAGCTCCTCAAGACCTGGCTATTCGAGCAGTAGCAACATCCCCTCCCATCAGCGCCTTGAGACCCTCACGGGTAAGTAGCGTGCTCTACAAATTCACTGATTGATTGATTAATTGAATATGAAGGGCTCACTAGACTGGAGAGATTTCTTCACACGCTGCCAGAAGAAAGATGTTTTTGCATTGCCATGAGCCATGCTATCAAATTTATATTGCTTTCAATGAGAAATGTGGCAGACTCTGGAAATTAGGACAAAGTAAAAATTAATAGGACCTTATGTTATTTTTTTCTTTTACTTGATTTAGTTGTTAATGAAGTACTTTATTTTTATTGATACAGCAAATTAACTCCCAACAAGTTACCACAATATACTTAATAAAAGAAGATTAAAACCATACACTTGAGAGGGTAAGCTGTGCCAGTCTAACATTTAGGGAATAGTGGAGCTAATTCTTCAGAGGCTTGACTGGAAATATGAATTTTCTGGGTTTGTTGTTGCAATTATAAGTAAAGCGTCTTTAACAAAAAATGCAGATATTCTCGAAAATGAACACTTTCAAGGAAAGGGTCAATAAAAAAGGCGGGGGTAGTTTTCTGAAATGTGGGCGCCCGTAAAGAGACGTGGTGATAGCTTCACCTAGACGCAGACACAGCTACCTGCCACGAGATCCAGAAGCAAAGAATGCGAACCTCCAGTGTGGACACACAGCACAGCGGTGCCCAGTGTTGGCACATGAGAGCCAGACCCATGCAAGAGGGTTATGATGATTGCTGACCATGCAAATTAGTTTCAATTTGATTAATTGTATGTAAATATATGTCACATGGCTATCCTACAAAAATCTGGCATGGAAGCGACCCTTACTTATCCTGCATTGGGCATAGAGCAAGAGTGGATATTTACACCAAGATAGGTTGATCTCAATAGGTTTAAATGGCTGAAACCTAATCCAAATAACTGACTAACCTATCCACCACTTAAAATGTACTTGCATGTTTCACTATACTAATTCAACACTAATCCTCTATTGGTCCCGGAGTAGCGTGCTACTCTCCGAAAAAGCGCTTTGACGCCTCGTCAGGGGTAGTAAGCGCTATATAAATGCAATTACAATACAATACAATGCTACCTTAGCACCGAATATTGACCTACTATAATCCGCTCGTGAAAATACACTTGATTTTGACTTGGGTGGATGTTTTGAATCTCCTTCTTAAAACTGCAATGAAGTAAACAACTATGCACCCGGTTGCATAAAAGTTTACAGCTGCTGCTGCTAAATTCCCGTCAAGCAAAATTGAAGTAACTTGGCAGCCAAAAACAGCACTGTAAAGGAGATAATGAAACACTTATAAGATACAAAGCAAAAAGGGCTTAATTACTCAAATAAGCATTGGCAAAGCCCAGGAGTCAACACATGTAACACAGGCTTTGATAAATGCTGTTTACTTGTGTTACAGGGACAAATTATGTTTACCACAATAAAGCCTGCCATATGGCTTTACTTAATGCTGCTCTAAAAACAGTGGTTAGTTTGAGATGGCAGTTTATCCTCACTCAATTGTCGACACCGGCATTTATGACAATCTGCCACGTGGTGGCGATGTATCTAATGGAGAGATGAGCACAACAACAGTTGTTTATTAATTAATGTGGAGAAGCGTGGCTCAGTGGTTAGAGGCGGCAGACCCGGAAGCTTAGATCGGCCGTGGACCAGGGTTCGATTCCCCGCCTCGGCTCAAAATTCCACGGAGTCGACAATTCTCGCTCCGGTGCCTACTTGACTCACAGGGTCACACTCTGCGACTCTGGGCAATAGCTTGCTTAATCTCCACAACGGCCCCTCGTGGCGGGATGCCTGGCTTTCACCTTGTGGATACCTGGCCGGGGTATCTCGCAGGGGAATACCAGGATGGGTTCCCTAAGCAAGCGCCTTGAGACCCCTGGGTTAAAGTGTTGCGCTATATAAATCGAAACACATTTACATTTACATTCAAAATACATGTAAAATTATTCATATCTGCAGCACAAACCATTTCTGTAGTTTTGGGGGTCTCAAATAGTCGGAATTGTCGCACTAGTAGGAGTTTGATGACTGGTAGTTGTGTTGGTGCTGTCATTGGCAGCGCTGCAAGGGAAATGGGTGGTAATAGCTGCAGTGGCCTCCTGACGAGAGCCCTGGCACTTATTTTTTTTCTTTTTACAAATTAAGCACTGTATAAAAGTATCAAAAAGGATTGCTGTTTGCATATAATGCATATAGGAGATGCATAATTGGAAATGACAAACAGTGAACTGTAATTTCCATATGTAAAGTAGTCCCTGATGTATTCAAAGCACTTACTGACAGGTGGGATGATATACCAAATAAGTAATAGCACAAGGTGAGAGAGTGATAATCCACTGGGTGGATCCACAGCCCACTCAGGTGACAACAAAACGTCTTGCTGACAGCTGTGCTGTAACAAGCATTGGCACAACCAATAGGTCTCGCCTTTGCAAGAGCTGTTGGCTTTGCCAATTTTTTAAGCCATGACTAAATGTTTGTGGCATGGCGGGGAGTGGCAGGGAGTGTCATATTTTTAAAGTTTTATATAGCGCGAACAAGATCCCGAAGGATATCAGAGCGCTTTACAGTACGTTGGTGAGAGGAATGGTGAAGAGTGGAGTGGCAGAGTGTGCCATGTATTGGAGTGGCATAGAGTGAAGTTGAATAGAGTGGCTTATAGTGGAGTGAAATACAGTAAAGTGGACTGATGTGGTAGAGTAGAATGGCACAGAGAACTTTGGCATTGACTATTGCAGAATATAGGGGTGTAGAGAGCAGTGGCATACCAGGCAGCCTCGTAAAATGCAGTGGTGTAGATAAGAGTGTTATATAAGAATGCAATGGTGTAGAGTCTGGAGTGCAGTTATGTAGAGTGGGGCAGAGTAGGGTGGTGTAGAGTGGATTGGCACAGAGCAGAGGTCTTTAAACGTTTTGATAGTGAGACCCCCTTGTCAAACATTTTTAGGCGGGAGGAACCCCTTCTGACAAAAATGTCTAGAATCTGGTACTCCTCATCATCGACAACGCCCCTAATTCCCACAGCAAATAATTTTTACGATGGGGAAATAATAACAGTGTTTAGCAAACCAAAGGTCAGTAAGTGTGGGGGTTTACAAAGCAAACACAAGGAGATGATGGACGGCGCGCTGAAACTTTTCAGACACTCACCCCCAGTCACAGATCTAGGTTGACTCCATCATCGTTCTTTAGCTCACTTAGCCACCT
This sequence comes from Lissotriton vulgaris, assembly GCF_964263255.1. NCBI lineage: Eukaryota > Metazoa > Chordata > Amphibia > Caudata > Salamandridae > Lissotriton > Lissotriton vulgaris. The sequence goes on along the minus strand of NC_141685.1, from coordinate 1,010,496,514 downwards.
CAGTTCAGACACAGCTCCATGCATATCAGTCTTGACTCTGTGCCTCATGGGAACAGTCCAGCCCGAACTGCCAAGCCATGTCTTCCCCGGACCAGAAACAAGCATCCTGGGACCGGTTTCAAGCTAACAGCCCTCATCAGCCAGGCTAGCTTAATCCAGTGGCAAAATGAGCAAGGGACCCACGTCTGGGCATACCGTACTAAGGGTGGGGTTTAGTCAAAATGAAGCTAAAAACGAAGGGCCTCATTTATGAGGAATTGGCATAGGGCAGCGCTGCAAGTCTTCTTGCTGCGCTCCCCTATTCCAATGTGAAAGGGCAGGGATGCACTATATTTATAATATACAGTGTATTCCTGTCCTTTTCCCTTGCATTGGCGCACAAATTGCTGCCTAGCACCAACATAGGCAGAATTGTTTTTGTACAGAGAGAGGCACCTTCCTTCACAAAAACAATCCTGAGAGGAGTTTTCCTCTTTCTATACGAGCAGCAGAATGCAGCACACATGGAAAGATGAAAGAAATGAGGAGAAATTCAAACATTTTTCCTTATTACACCTCCGCTAGGAAGGCATCCATTTTTGGAGCTGCCCTATGTTTCGTGATTTTGTAAATATGCAGCAGAATCAAAATCTATGGATGTTGTGTGGGAACCCCACGCAAAGCCCATGGAACACCTCCTTGATGAAGAGTAAGGCAACGCAGTGACTTGCACTGCTATGTCTCACTCCATTTCTATGAGGCCATGCAAAGCCATGCAGGGTGACTTTGTAGTGCCTCATAGGTATGGTTGAGACACTTGTGCCTCAGGAGTGTCAAAAAAAGTGATCACCCGTCGATGCAAACCTCTCATAAATAAGCACCAAAATATTCTGTACTTTTTTAGGTCTTTCACCATTAGATATCTACATGTAAAATAATGGGTAGCGTAAATGAAAAATAAATTTAAAAAGATGTTACTCAGTGGGAAATGCACTTTAGTACATTACGAAACTTCTATTAGTTAATGCACTGCAGAGGTCTGTGTGTGACCAGAGAGGCACATAATTACATTTTGATTGATGCAGTGGAGAACAATGATGTGTATTTTTAGCCCTACAAGCTCTCAGCCTGTGACAGAAAGCACTGTGAAAATGTAAGTCTTTATTTTATACTTGCATTACACACAGTGTTAGAATGCTGCGAAACATGCAAATAGTTTTACGATAAAATGGTGCTTCCAAAATTTAGATTTTAGTAATACCAGAGCAAATGTAATGCACTTTTGTTTTACATAACTATCCCTTCAACACATGTTTAGGGGTACTAAAGGCTGTGTAAATGCAGTTAAAATTAAAAGCAAGCACTTCTCAGTCCAGTTGTTAACTCTTTGCACTACCATGCCAAAAAACAAATCTTTATCATCACAAAGCTTGGAGTGACTAGATTAACTAAAGCCAGAACTGCTCCCAAGCATCTTTTACACTTGCAGGTTAACTGATAGGCACATTTGCATTTCCTTCAGGCAAGCAGCTGACAACGATCTAAATTAGCCACCCCAGGACAGGTGTCTTTTTCCAAAAGGAAAGCAAACGTTTTGGATTGCAGGGACAAGTGAAGCTGGGGAATCTGCGACCCACTTCCCAGGACTCCACAGCCACCCTGGGGGTCGGGCCCCACAGATTGAAGACCTCTGGCATAGAGGAAAGCTATACAGAGTAGAGTAGAGAGATGTAGAGTGCAATGGCATGGAGTCAAGTGGTGCAGAGTGGAGTGCAGTGGACCAGAGTGCACTGGAATGGTGTAAAGCCGGGTGGTGCACAGTAGATTGCAGTGACATGGAGTGGTGCAGAGTAGAGTCACGTAGAGTGGAGTATGTATGGTGGGGTAGCACACTGCCATTACATGCAACACATTTTCAATTGAAATGACCATTACATTTGCACAGACATACAGTTTTATTAACAACTATACAGCGCACAAACGATAATGTGTGGAAATGCCATCACCTAGTGTAATGGTTTGACTGATCATATTAAATTATTTGTTTCCAACACACTTTCTAAATATAAAATAAATGTGGTTAATTTGTGAATCTAATTCTGATATATTCTGAGATACTTGCACAGTTCATTTAAATGCTGTTGTTTGCTAGAAAAAAAACCTTTCCGACCCCCAGTATCCAGCCAGATTGTCACATAAATCCTGTTACTTTGAAGTGAGAAAAAGAAAAGTAAACACCAAGGTTCTTCGGAAAACAGAGCCTGACATTTGACTGCATGCACAGCAAATGTGACAAGATAAGAACAAGATTTACAGGCCTTTTTGCAGAAAGAAGCACTCGTGGAAGAATACAAGGGGAGTTGGTGTGATAAAGCTTTTCTCCTTGGGTGGAACAAACAGCTGGACAGCCTAAAAGAAATAAAGCCAGAAAATGTGACTTACAAACTACAAAGCCAATGATAAGCAATGGGTGGAATGCATTTCCAAGGATGCTTTCTGAATGTCTTTAGCAAACCAGACAGCTGCACTGTCTGGTAGGCTTCGACCTAAAAAGGGAATCGTGTTATAAGCAATCATGTGGTGCATCAAAGCAAAGAGTTGCAGGGACACTGCAGGCAATCATTGAGATTTGTCAAGCAAGCACAGCAAACACTGAAAGGTGTAAGGAGCTCTGCGAGAGGGAGAGTGTGAGGTGTGAACAGATTCTGCTAGTGCTGAGCAGGAAAAAATGAATAGAGCCTCTTGAGAAAGAAGTTTGTGAAGCGTATTGCTTCATGCAATGAACAAGGGAAAGTAGATAGTTTTACCCATGACAGGTTAATGCTTGGCAACATCAGGCCGCATCCGGTATTCGATGGCAGAGTGAATTTTGGTAGGTGGGAAGGGAAGAAAAAGAATAACCATTGGTATTTTAGTTAAATGTGTGACAAGTAGAGTGCAGTTGGTAACAATAGTGAGAAACCCACCATCTCAATGTTTCTGCCTCAGCTCTCTGTCATTATAACAGAGCCTGAGACGGTCACACAGTGCTTCTGTGGTTGTGGTTTGTGGTGGTGGTATGCAGTGGTCTACAATACACGGTTGTGTCAACTAATGTACCTTACAAAACCCAAGAAATGCTTAAATCCTGGATAATATGTTTAGTTGTGTTAAGGTTTCCCACTGATCGGAGGACCACGACCCTCCTGGTTCTTCCACTATTCTATTAATTGCAAAATTCATCTCATCACCTGAATTTCTTTTTGATTGTGGAAATGTTTAGGGCTATCTTTACACATGATGGTGAAGGGGGGTTGTCACCCTGTGCATAACTGCATACTCTTCTCACCTAGAATCATCTCCCAAAGATCTTGACGCAGGCAGAAGTGGAACCGCCTGCTCAGGACCCAACTATGGCCCGCCACTGCTGTACCCTGGAACTGAACACCTCAATAAAAGCTCTGCAGAGAGGGTCGTCTACCCCTTTACTCCCCTCAAACAACATTTCTTCAAGGAGCACAATCCTGTGGACATCTGGCCGTGTCTTGCTGCCGAAGGTACTACTTCATAATTGTGAGGGATGCGGGATGCATAATTACCAGTGGCAGAGATTCAGTAGATTAAGCCAGGAATTCAATCCATCACTTTTTGTGTATTCCTCATGACTTCACTTTGAGCACACAGTCAGTGCTAACCAACCCCTATCACCAGGGAAGTTCTATATTTTACATAATTATTGAAATCCTATTCCAAGTAAACATAGTTATTCTGTACTGTTCAAATTCTTTATTATTGACCATTCCATTCCATATATAGTTAAAAGAAAAGTCTTATAATTACATTAACTAGGCTTTCCTGCTTTAGGTTTAAACCTATAATAACTGATCAAATTGTCAAGCCCCAGAATACAATGTGATGTTGGTTAAAAAGCCAGGACTGATTTAAATAGTAACACATGACATGGGAAGACATGGCAGCTAAGATCCCCCATGCAACAACAGCTGCACCTCTTTCATGTAATCTGGCAGAGTGCAGAAAAGTAATACTAAGTATGCTGTAAGCACTAGGGTTCAAGAGTTTTAGATACAGGGCAACACATGAATCTGGTGTAATAAAGAGTGCAAACATTTCCCAAGATACTATGCTGTTGGCAATATTCACCACCCCTAAAATATCTTAATATTTAATAAGGAGTAGGCGAAGGACAACCCCTCCCTTTGTGACCAGAAATATGTTCACTACAACATTAGAATGCTAAACCGTCTTACTTTCTTAATCCACTAATAGTCCTGTAAAGCAGACTGATCCCCAAGAGGGTGTGTGTGAGTTCATGAGATGTGAGAGAGCCGAGAGTCTCAGGGAGAGTGCAATACACGGACGTCAGTGCTCAGCACAGTTTTCTAAAAGTTCATTGGACACACTGCCAGTGGAAAGACACATCATATCTTGCACTACTTCTCTATTAATTTAAATATGTGTTTTATAGCAATAACTGCAAAAGCAACATGTTTTGTAAATATTTGAAAAACGCAGTTTTTGGTTAGCCAGCTAAATAAACGCCACTAAGCACTTATATATATAAAAAAGGGAAATACTTAGCAAATGCCACAGAAATCCTCAAAAAATTAACAGCAACTTAAGAAAAAAAACTCCATAATCCGAGTTACTCTGCTGAAGAATTGTCCGCCACACACAGCAGGCCCTTTTTTTCCTTCTGTCTAATTTTTCTGCATTCATGGTGGGTGCAGTGTCCAGCCTGGACAGTCTGAGGAGAAGAGTTCCTGGTCAGTTTTGAATATGGAGGAACAAGGGCCAAGATGGCCTGAGCTATTCTGATATCTGTGAATGTTCTCTGTATCACTGCAGGCATTATGGGAGCCACGGGAGTCCTGTTCAAACCCTACCCTTTGGCCAGTTATCCCAGCTCGGCGGAAAGAGAGTTGCCTCAAAAGGTCAAGCTGCCTGTGCTGGAACCCCAGGGGGAGGGGCGTACCCTGTGGACGCCCCGATGCCAGGAGAAACGTGCTGGGCACCAAGGATCGCCCCTGCATTTCCTGAAGTCCTCTTTCCGGTGTTCTCGGTGTGACAAGGTACAGCATACATACAGTCCATCATAACTAATGGAAAAAAATTGCGGGGGGGGGGTGTGTCTTCTGGCAGAACCATGTACAAGTTCCATTATTTTACTGGCAGGAGCAGCTGCGGGCAGCATAGAGGCCAGGGGTGAGGCTTGTTGGCAGTCCGGTTTGTAATACATGAGGATAGGAGTGCGTCAGCAAAGCGTTGCCTGTGCGTAAAGTGGTCCTGGAAGGTTCTGTAGGGAAGCTATGGGGGTTCGCCTCGAAAGGACAGAAATGCACTTGGGCAATTGTGGTTGGTTCCGCCGAGGAGCCACAGGAGGAGGTGCAGGTGGCACGTGAGGTGTGAGAGAGGGCCGCTGGCTCAGTAGTGTCTGGACTCTGGAGTTGGTCTCAGTACTGAGTACAGGTCTATATGGGGGTTCTGAACACTATCAAAACACTTCAAGCCAGATTCTACTGCTGTGGCCTCTGTTGTGACCCCTACGTCCTTCTTCTCTAGATGTTCCAAACCCCTCGGGCACACGGTGTGCACCTGGAACGGTCTTCGAGCCCTGCACAGGTGCCTTCCTGTGGATTGTGTGACCAGCACTGTGCCCACCTGTTGAACCCGCAGCATCCGGGCCTGATGTACACCTACCAGGTGAGTGACGCTCTGACCCTATTTGTGTATCTTTTACCTGAGTTCCTGCAGAGGAGCCAAAGAGCGCGTGATTCAATGGATTTCGGTGTGATTACAGCCCCCCTCCCACCCCATGACCTTCTTCTCCACGATTTCCCTTACTACCAGCCTCCAACAGTGTCTCTGATCTCCCCATAGCCCCTCTCTCGCAGGCATTTTATTTGTTTTATAGCGCTACTCATATCGGTGTAGAGAGTCAGAGCACTTTACATCACACACACATACAGAGACAGTGAATTATACATGTTTTAATCAGCCTCTAGGACATGTTACATAAGACAAGGAGGTCACGTGTCATCCATACTAGTAGGCAGTATATTTTAGGAATAGTTGGTCTGGAGAATCACAAACTCAGGATTGAATTCCTACCACAGTGGTTGGGGTTGACTTTGTTAATAAGAATGTATTTCTACCCAAATCAACATTAAGCTGATGTAGCACTGTGGAAAAAAACAACATTCAATCCTGTACCATGCAGTTTGCATGCAGCTCTTTGAGGGCAATTCATGGGTCACTGTGCTATACTAGGATTGTGGCTTATGATCTGCAAGTAACAAAGAGATCTCTGTAAATATAAATCGTAAATCATACGTTCTTATATAGCGCCTTTCACCGTAAGGTCTCAAGGCGCTTGCTTTGGGAACCCGTCCTGGCCTTTCCCTGCGAGATTACCCCTACTGGGCATCCCCAAGGTGAAGAAGACCAGGCATCCCATCGCGGTGGGGCCGTAGTGGAGATTAAGCAAGCTATTGCCCAGAGTTGCAGAGTGTGAACCCACGATTCGAGTAGGCACCGAGGCGAGAATTATCGATTCCTTGGACATAGTGAGCTCAAGGCCCTGCCGCGTTGGGGATTGAACCCTGGTCCCGGGTCTGACCTCTGCATCTGAAAGAGACACGTTAGTGATAGATTCCTTACCTTAGAATATCCCCAGGCGTCAGACTGGATCCGGAATTTTTTTGCGTAGCAATACCCCTGCTCGTCGGTAGGCGTCGTCTGCGGCTCCGCGTCCGTCGTCGGCGTCGTTAGCGCCGGAATGACATCGTCGGAGTACTTAGAAGCCGCCCATGCGCGCTGACGTCAGTTCTTCTTTTTTCTGCGCCAGCTGGCGCAGATCCGGAGAAGCTCTACCCCTAGTCATTTTTTGACTGAACTTTTTGATCTTTTTGATCATTATCTTTCTTCGAGTCTTCGACTCTATCGGTGCCGGTAGGGATGCCCGGGTTCAAACCCTGCTCGAAGTGCGACCGACTGATGTCGGTCACGGACCCCCATCGCCGGTGCCTGAAGTGCTTAGGCCTCAATCATGACGACCGCACCTGCTCCGACTGCCGGGCTCTGACGTCGAAGGCTAGGCGGGAGCGGTCCCGCAAGCGGCTCGAGCTCCGGGAGTCGGCCCCGTGCCGCTCCAGGTCCCGGTCCCACGGGAGGTCGAGGGACAGGTCGCGGGGTCGGAGTCATCACAGCTCCGGGAGTGGACACCGGTCGTCAGGGTCCAAGACCTCAGGTAAGAGGCATGAGAGGTCAGAGAGACGTCATTGTTCCTCCGACCCACCCCGACGCTCGCACAATGTGGCCGGGGGCTCAGGCGACACCGACCACGCGGCTCCGGGGGAGTCGCAAGCGTCGCCGCCTGCCCCACACCTTCGGGTCCCTGGGCACGGTGCGACGCCGGAGGAGTTTGAGCGGTACCTCATGGCCATGAGGTCCCTCCCTCCTCAGTCGGGTTCTGTGGCGCCTCCGGGCCCAACGGTCCCGACCGGAGGCCCTAGCGGGTCGGGTGCTTCGGCCCTGACGCCGTCGGGTGCTTCGGCCTCGACGCCGCCGGCGACTTCGGTCCCGGCGCCGCAGGACCTCATTGGGTCCGCTTCCGGATCCGGATCATCGCTGGTCGACCTCACCGGCGCCGGCCCCACGGGTGTCGCCCCCGGCGCCCACTGTGGACGCCGTCCCCAATGTTCCCTATGGTCCGACTCTGGCGCCGGAACGACGCCGCTGGGCGCTGCTTCCGACGGCCTATGGAGATTTTTATTTCCATGAGGAGGCCCCGTCTACTGATCCTGTTTTATAAGAAAACGGGTGACGAGGAAGATTGGGAGGGGTCTGAGGACCCTCTGGCACTGGAGTGCCAGTCTCAACAGGACTGGGCATATGAGCTTGGGGAGGCCAGTGGTGTTGACACTTCGCCAGACACTGGATTTGTCTCCCCTCTGACCGTGGCTTCGGAGGAGGGGTCTACATATAGTGTAGTGTTGACGAGGGCGGCCAAAGCCTTACACCTTGAGCTCCCCGTCGCGGCCGTGAGGACTAACCTCCTCACTGAGGTCCTCAAACCGCAGTCAAGCTCCAGCGAGCCTCTGCTGCAGTTCAATGAGGCCTTGTGTGACGTTCTTGTGGGTACCTGGTCCAAGCCCGCCACAGGTCCGCCTAAGGATAGGAACGTGGCCAGACGCTACCGCCCGGCCCTGGGCGACCCATGCTTTTTGTCCACCCATCCCACCCCGAGAGCCTGGTCATTCAGGCCTCTAATTCCCAAACCGCATTCCCGTCGGCTCCACCCGACCGGGAATCCAAGAGATACGAACAGTTCGGGAAGGAGGTGTTCTCGTCTGTTAGCCTAGGGCTGCGGTCTGTCAATACCGCCTGTCTCTTGGGCCGCTACACCCACACTCTGTGGAACGCGGTTGCGGACGTGCTGCCACAATGTCAGGAGGAGGTCCGGGCTAAACTCGCCCAAACCCTTGCGGAGGGCCGAGATGCAGCACGTTATTCCATCCGGTGGGGGCTGGATACCACGGACTCACTGGGCAGGGCAATGGCAACGACGGTGGTGGTTCGACGCCACGCCTGGTTGAGGTCCGCCAACTTCTTGGCCGATGTCCAGGCCACACTTCTGGACATGCCGTTCGATGGCCGTTGCCTCTTCGGCGACAAGGCAGACCATGCGCTGGGACGTTTTAAGGATTACAGGGCTACGGCCAAGTCCTTGGGCCTCTCGGCCCCTCGCCAGCAACTGGGTGCCTTTCACTCCTTTCGTGGCCACGGAAGGGGTGCCCCCACACGTGCTGCCAGCCACGTGCCGCAAAATGTTCAACAGCGCGGTGGCGGCCGTGGAAACCGCCGTGGCGGCGGTCGGGGACAACGGCGAGGCCAGTCCACACCTCCCTCCACAGCACCCGCCTCAAAACCTTCCTAGTCCGAGTTTTCAGGCCCATGTGACGCCTGTGGGAGGCAGGGTTCGCCATCACCTCTCCCACTGGCGCACTATCACGTCGGACAGGTGGGTGCTGCAGATCGTCCGAAGGGGCTACTCCCTCCCCTTCGAGGCGACCCCTCCATCCATGCCACCACAATGCCACCGCATGTCGGGGGATCACTTACAACTTCTGCAAGAGGAAGTCACGGCCCTCTTGGCCAAGGGGGCCATTGAGCGCGTTCCTGGGCCAGAAGTAGGGTGTGGATTATACTCCCACTACTTTCTGGTACCCAAGAAGGGCAAAGGGGGCCTACGCCCTATCTTGGACCTGCGGAACGTCAACGGCTTCCTCCGGAAGGAGAAGTTCAAGATGCTGACTTTGGCTCAGGTCCTAGCTGCCCTGGACCCAGAAGACTGGATGGTAGCGTTGGACTTGCAGGACGCTTATTTCCACATCCCCGTCCTGCCGGCCCACCGGCGTTACCTGCGGTTCATGGTAGGCCAAGAGCACTTTCAGTTTACCGTGCTCCCCTTCGGCCTTACCAGCGCCCCACGGGTGTTCACGAAGGTGATGCGGTGGTCGCAGCTCATCTGCGCAGGTTAGGGGTGTCAGTCTTCCCTTACTTAGACGACTGGTTGTTGAAGGCGGGCTCGCCCCAGACAGTCGTCAGCCACCTCCAGACTACGGCCGACCTCCTGCATTTGCTGGGGTTCTCCATCAATGTGCCGAAGTCGCACCTGTGTCCCTCTCAGAAGCTCCTCTTCATCGGAGCGGTTCTCGACTCAGCGCAGTTTCGGGTTTACCCTCCCGAACAGCGGGTTCGGGATATACAGGCTCTGATTCCCATATTTCAGCCGTTATCCCGAGTCTCGGTCAGGTTGACTCTGCGGCTTCTGGGGCTGATGGCCTCCTGCATCCTTCTGGTGTATCACGCCCGGTGGCGGATGCGGGCTCTGCAGTGGGACCTGAAGTTTCAGTGGGCCCAGCATCAAGGCAACTTGTCCGATCATGTCTTGATCTCGGAGGGCACTGCGAGACAACTGCAGTGGTGGCTCACGGACCGCGATTGGGTCAGTGGCAGATCCCTCTCCGTACCCCACCCGGAGCACGTGGTTGTGACGGACGCATCCCTCCAGGGCTGGGGAGGCCACATGGGAGAGGCAGAGATCAGAGGCCTCTGGTCTCCGACGGAGTCCCGGCTCCATATCAACCTTTTGGAGCTGCGGGCGATTTGTCTAGCACTGAAGGCATTCCTCCCCTCTGTCTGGGGGAGTGTAGTGCAAGTGTTCACGGACAACACCACCGCCATGTGGTACTGCAACAAACAGGGCGGGTGGGGTTGTGGACCCTATGCCAGGAGGCTCTGCGCCTCTGGCAGTGGCTGGAACATCAGGGCGTGACCCTAGTGGTTCAACACCTGGCAGGCTCTCTGAATGCCAGGGCGGACAAACTCAGCTGTCGGTGCATGATGGATCACGAATGGCATCTGAACTCGGACGTTTCAGCAATGGGGAGAGCCTTGGTTAGATCTATTCGCCACAGAAGAGAACGCGCAATGTCATCATTTCTGCGCGTTGGAATTTCCAAGGCGGCACTCGCTCGGAGACGCTTTTCATCGCGAGTGGAGTTGCAGTCTATTGTACGCCTTTCTGCCTGTACCACTTCTGCCCAGAGTGCTGAAGAAGATCAGGCGCGACCGGGCCCAGGTTATCCTTCTGGCTCCGGACTGGGCACGAAGATACTGGTATCCCGAGCTACTCAGCATGTCAGTCGATCCCCCGATTCGTCTGCCTCTTCGGGAGGACCTTCTGTCGCAGCAGCAGGGGACGGTCCTGCACCCGAACCTGTCCAGTCTCCACCTACAAGCTTGGAGATTGAGCGGCGACAGTTGAGGCCATTTGACTTGCCTCCCGAAGTCTGTGATATCATTCTGGCAGCCAGGCGTCCCTCCACAAAGTCGGTATACGCCTGCAGGTGGAATAGATTTGTGGCATGGTGCACAGCAAAGGCTGTGGACCCTCTCTCTGCACCCCTTTCTGAAGTTCTGCTCTTCCTTCTTTCCCTTGCCCAGCAGGGCTCTGCTCTGGGCACTCTTAAGGGGTACCTTTCTGCTCTTTCCGCCTTCTTAAGGCTACCTGATCAGCCTTCCTTACTCAAGTCCCCCATAGTAAATAGATTTCTGAAGGGCATCACACATATGTTCCCTTTGTGATGCCCCAGTGGGACTTGAATCTTGTACTCACTTATCTAATGTGTGCTCCCTTTGAGCCGCTCCATAACTGTCCTCTCCGTCTTCTTACCCTGAAGACTGCTTTCCTGGTTGCCATCACCTCTGCCAGGAGAGTGAGTGAGCTCCAGGCTTTTTCTTCTACTCCACCTTTCCTCTCTGTTCATCCGGACAAGGTGGTGTTGCGGACAAGACCTTCCTTTCTGCCCAAGGTTGTCACGGCCTTCCACATCGGGCAGTCCATCACCTTGCCCACCTTCTTTCCGCCTCTGCATCCCTCGAAAGAGGAAGAGAGGCTCCACCGCCTGGACCCAGAACGTGCGCTCTCTTATTACCGAGATCGCACACGCCAGTTCCGAGTGGATGACCAACTCTTTGTTGGTTACGTGGGCACGAAGAAGGGAAAGTCAGTACACAAGAGGACCACTTCGTGGTGGATCATCTTGTGTATTCAGGCATGTTACTCCATGGCCAAAAAGGAGCCCCCTGCTGGATTGCGGGCTCATTCCACCCGAGCCACGGCAACAACAACTGCCTTGGGCCGAGGAGTCCCCTTACAGGACATTTGCCAGGCAGCTACGTGGGCCTCGCTGCACACGTTCGCAAGACACTACTGCCTGGACAGTCAAGTCCGGAGGGATGGCTTCTTTGGCCGTTCCGTCCTCTAGGACTTTCTGGTGTGATATTGGTTCGCAGACCCACCACCTTTTTTTTTTTTTTTGTGAGGTCTTATATAGCGCTCGACTTACCCTTGGGCATCTCGGCGCTTGCATTGGGAACCCGTCCTGGCCTTTCCCTGTGAGATAACCCGTACTGGGCATCCCCAAGGTGAAGGCCAGGCATCCCGCCGCGGGGGGGCCGTTGTGGAGATTAAGCAAGCTTAATGCCCAGAGTTGCAGAGTGTGAACCCATGATTAGAGTGGGCACCGAAGCGAGAATTATCGAGTCCATGGACAATTGGGCTCAAGACCCTGCCGCGTCGGGAATTGAACCCCTGTCCCGGGTCTGACCTCTGCTTCAGGGTATGCCTCCTCTAACCAGTGAGCCACACTTCTCCACAGCTGGCTTGGTTTTGCTGGGGTATCTATTCTAAGGTAAGGAATCTATCACTAACGTGTCTCTTTCAGATGCACAAGTTACTACTTGTGTAACGATATATCTGTAAGAGACATTAGTTAGTGATAGATTCCTTACCGACCCACCGATCCTCCCCGTTCTGCGAACCGATATCTAGGGTTAAGGTCATCCCCTTTCAGGGCCCTAGTTTCATGGCACCAGTGTTGGTTCTATCGTGGCTCTGCATATCTGGCGCGGAAAAGCTGTGTATCAGAACTGACGTCAGCGTGCATGTGCGGCGTCTAAGTACTCCGACTATGTCATTCCGGCGCTAACGACGCCGATGACGGACGCGGAGCCGCAGACGACGCCTACCGACGCGCAGGGGTATTGCTACGCAAAAAAATTCCGGATCCAGTCTGTTGCCTGGGGATATTCTAAGGTAAGGAATCTATCACTAACTAATGTCTCTTACAGATATATCGTTACACAAGTAGTAACTTGTGCATCAGGGACTGCCTCCTCTAACCGGTGAGCCACACTTCTCCACGAGAAAAAAAATTCTCAAAATTCTCAAAGTAGTAACTCACTGAGCAGCCTACATAAAATATAGTTCTGTAATGATACACATTCCTTGTAGCAGGTATATTAACCGACTTATTACGAGTTAAAACTGCCACTAGACCAAACTAATTTCTCCAGCTGATGCATTAATCACCTGAGTTATCTTGACATTTTTATTGGTTCCTGAAAATTGCTGGATGCAGAAGGAACACTGACTGGTGCTTTAAATCATGTTATTTCTCAACACAGCGCCCCCTTGCTCAGTGCCAGGTGTGGTTGCGCCAGTCACACCACCCTAAAGCCGGGCCTGCCTTTTGAACTCTAAGAACAAAGGAATGCTGCCTTTCACAATAACTGTATCAGTTTTAGTCCAAGAGCGGGGAGGTTTCTGGGGGGGCACGTCTGTCTTTCGGGTCACTGTCCTTGAAGATGGTAGACTAAATTATGGGTTTTAGCACAATATTGTCTGGGTCAAGGGCGCAACTAGACCCAAACTTCTGCAGGGGCTAAGAGGAGGTGCAGCTATCTTCAGAGCTGAGTCAAAATTACTTGTGGGGGGTTTCCTTCACTCTTCTTGTACAATACCATGATATGGTGGGGCTGTTATTCTCAAAGATATACAGCCACTAATGCATTTTAAGTTCACTTTCAAATATTGCTGTTCTCAGCATAAGAAGTCTTAACAATGCTTACAGTGGGTTCAAGGTTCTCCTTTTAAGAATCTTAGCAGCGTTCATATTGTTGTGTGACACATGAAGCCATTAGAACTGGTAGGGTGTAGGATTTCAGGTCATACCCGGCCGGACCATTGAAGGAAGTATTTAATCTGTTTCTAACTAAGGCAGGCGGACCAAGGGTTTGGCAGAAAGGGTACTCGTCATATTTGCGATGGAGTACCCTGTCCGCCAACTCTAAATCAGGCACTTAGTACATGAATCAACTTTCTTGTAGTCAGTTTGTAACAGACAGAATGTTGAATCTGTATTTCAATCATTCTAAATAACACTGCCAAGTTTTAGCTGCCTGCAAAAATTCTGTTTCTGTGATATACTTAGGCCCTCCCAAGTCCTGAAACTGAGCCCATATTTGGAAATATGTTGACCATAACTGGAAATACAGGAACTGAGCATGAAGTGTGATTATCCAAGGTACCACAATAACACAAACTAAATGCCAAAACTTACAAGTTACCCATAAACATTGGTATCTATAGAATACTAAATAGTAATGCACTTTACTAAAATAAAAGCTATTTTTCAAATTTGCTTGTACTCCCCTTCAATTTATGTCAGTGGAAATTTTAAAGATGGCTGTAAGAGACCTTCTGTGAGGTTGGGTGGACTAATGCATTCCCTGCAGGGATCTAGGTTTTCCTAACTTTTCCTTTAAGTTCGAATTCTAGTAGCCCTGACTAGCCTTTTATTCTTCCATGGTTGATAAAATCAATACCATTGAGGTGGGTGGCAATAATTATCTTTTATTCACATTTTATTTCATGAGGTGTAGGAGTCATGCAATACGACTAAGAACATGTTCAGTACCAGCCCAACAGAAGAAAGAATGATAAATGCATGAAAGTGGCTACTAGTAAGAGTAAAAAGGTAACATCAAATACTAAATGGAATTGAAAACGTTTCTGGGCAACCAGGAGTATATATAGTTTAAGGAAAATAATCTATGGCAGGCCTACTAATTTCTGTAGTCTTGTAGCAAGCAGGGAGGTGAGAAGAATACATAAACAAATAAATCCTAACCATAAACTAATTTTAATTTCAGTGGTAGGGTTCTGGCTCTTTTAAGCAGAAAACAAGTACTGCATTATAAATAAAATACCTGCTATTGGCATTTTCAATTTCAAGAAGTGACATTGCTGTTGGTTGAACATATGGTCATCTCTAACCTTGGTCCTATTTTCCATTATCATCCTTTCCTGTAACTGGTCATGTTCTACTTCTCTATTCCCACCTCCTTCTTTTCTATTATTTCCCCCTCTCTTCTCATTCTCTCTTCTCTTCTGATCTTTTCCATCTCTTATATCCGAGATGGAGCAGGACTGGCGCTGCATGAGGCCGGTTCTGGCACTGTCCAGAGTCATGCCTTCTGGGTCGGAGCCAGGGCCTTCTGACTTTGACAGGCCTGGTACAGGAGATAAATAGTGTGGCAGCATTGATGAATATCACCACCCATTTAATGATACTGAGGACACCAGGTATGAGGATCTAGCAGATGCCAATGGGTAAGGCAACTAATCTGACCCTCAGTTGGTCTCCCCTCCAACTGTAGCTACAGAGGAGAGGCCTCTTTCACTAAGGTGGTGCATAGGACAGCTGAAGTTTTGGACCTTCAGCTGCCCTCAGTGGCAGTCTAGACTAAAGTCTTTACAGAAGTACTTCAGCCGGGAACTGTCCCCTCCAAACCCTGGCTCTGCTTTAACTAAGCTCTCACCAACATCCTCCTATGGGCCTGGTCCAAGCATTACACAGGGGCTCCTATGCACAGGACAGTTGCCTGCTGCCACTGCCCCACTCTAGGGGAGCCCAGATTCCTCATTCTGGAGAGCTTGGTGATTGGGGCCTCCAGTTCCTGAATCAACCCTGGTACATTCCCTTCCCCTTCACTGGATAGGGAATCCAAGAGGCTGGATACCTTTGGAACTAGAGTGTTCTCTTCCGCCAGCCTAGCACTACAGCCGGTGAATACCACGATTTCAATAAGCTTTATTCAACAGTGAGTCATAAAAGCACATACAATACTAAAAACTATCACAATACACAATAAATAATACATATACAGTACACATAATTAAGAAGGTATTAAATTTCATTTGAATACTGTCGAATAGAAGGAATTAATAAAATTAATTTATAATATGTAAAAAATTACTTCATAAGATAAAAACAACTCTTGAATAGGAATAAGACCTTGTGACTAACTAGCAACAATTGGCATTAAAGTGCGTGCGAGGATGGTCCAGGCCCACCTTAAAAATGTGGCTAAAGCAATAGCTGTAAGGGGAGAACAATCAGATCCTAATATTCTTAGAGCTTCTGTGCACCTCCGAGTGCCTAGGGAGGAGCAAATGGGTCTCAACCATTTACATTGTGCGGCTGTATAAAGGGGACATACAAAAAATAGATGGGCTATAGTCTCCACCATGGCTAGGCAGTTGTGACATTTTTCATCTGAAAAGGATGCCCATTTATGAGTAAAAGTTTTAATTGGTAAGGTTCCTATCCTAAATTGAAAGTATAATTTTCGATCAAGGGGACTCTCAATTTTATCCCAGTATGCTTCACGGGACGGCCAATATTTGTGATCTAAAAAACGGCCTGTCAGATTGGTATTCATACCGGACAGATAGGATGACATCAGGACCATTTCCCAATATTTTTCTTTCAATAGTTTTTTTGTGGGGAATGCTGCAGTATCTGGTTCATCCCATAATAATTTTAAATCCAGCTTTACCAAGAGAGACCTTAGTTCTTTTAGCCAATGTATTTTATGAAAGTGATCTACAAGAATCACATCCTTTAAACCCTGGGTATAATGTATGAGTTCGGGGATGGTCCGAATTCGCCTCCAATACAGTAGTGGGCGAAGCCTTGCCATGTCCATCACATTTTTCCTGCTTAGGTCTGGTAAAAGCGGAGCCACGGGAGTACTTTGGGGAACACCAATTAAACCACGTAGAAATTTATTTTCAGCCTTTAACCCCTTCCACGCTCATGACGAGCTCAGCTCGTCATGCAGTACAGTGCTCCTGTGCTCATGACGAGCTCAGCTCGTCATGAACAATGGGAAATAGGGGCATCCAGCACCGGGGGAAAATACCTTTAGCATTGAAGGTGTTAAGAGGTGGCTCAAATTATTAAATCCCCATAGCTCTGCGCCATAAAGGGCAGAGCTTATCACTTTGATGTTATATATTTCCAAAGCTGGAGTAATTGGTTTGGTGAAGGAGGATTTGTGTTTAGAGGAAAATATACCTACAAGCGGGTGGTTTTTTAAAATAGTCATATCCATGTGGCTTATCCAACCCATGTTGTTCTGAACCATAATACCTAGGTAGGTGAAAACATCCACCTGCTCTAGGGGGGTGTTATTCAAGAGGATTCTATCTTTAAAGGGTTTATGCTGGTTGAAGGACATAAACTTTGTTTTTGCGGTGTTGACCTCGAACCCACGAGAAAGACAAAATTCCCCAAATGCATTGACAGCCTTCTGCAGGCCACTCAGGGTCCTGGAGATGATCAGAGTATCGTCCGCAAACATGAGGACATGTACCCAAACCCCAGCTAGCACGGGGGCATCAGTAGGGGATCTACAAAGATGGTCCACTATCCCATTGATGTATAATAAGAACTGGGTGGGTGCCAGGACACATCCCTGTCAAACGCCACGTTCGACACGAAATGAATCGGTAACCTCACCCCGCGCCCCCCATCTGATCCTGGCAAAATTGTTCTCATGTAGGCGGACGAGGAGTGTCAGTAACTCAGGTGCCATCTCCAATTCCCTGAGGACTCTCCAGAGTTTACGAGGGACCAAATCGAAAGCCGATTTCAGGTCAACAAATAGCGCGTAGAGTGTCCCTTTAGTCAAAACCACGTTCCTCCAATAAATAGTGATGAAGTGAAAGACTTGATCTATGGAGCTGGTGCAAGGGCGAAAGCCAGCTTGGAACCGGGATAATATATTAGATTCCTCAACCCACAACTGGACTTTGTTTTGGACTAATCGGCCCATTACCTTTTGTGCTGAATCTATTAGGCTAATAGGCCTATAGTTACTGGGG
Source organism: Lissotriton vulgaris (assembly GCF_964263255.1). NCBI lineage: Eukaryota > Metazoa > Chordata > Amphibia > Caudata > Salamandridae > Lissotriton > Lissotriton vulgaris. The sequence continues at coordinate 1,010,478,957 of NC_141685.1, read as the reverse complement.
AGGGATTTGTCTCCCTTTTTAAAAACGGGAATTATTTCCGCTCCCTTCCATGAGGGAGGGATGGAGGCTCCCTTGGCCACTGAATTAGGTAATAGTACAAAGTACTGGCACCAGGTCGGTCTATCACTTAGGAAAACATCTGCAGGAATACCATCCATGCCTGGGGCTCTGCCACTTGTCACACAGTCTAGTGCTAAGCTAACATCCTTAATGGGAAACACCTGGCTCTGGTAAAAGATATAGGGCGGTAGAGAGTGATCTTACTCTAACGGGCTGCAGACATACTGGGGCTTAACAAATTCTAGCCACTGGGACTGAGCAACATTGTTCTGAGGAGGCTCTGCACGACCTACCCTATCCCATTTTATAATATTCCAAAATTGTTTGGGATCTTTGGCTTCACAGGCACATTTCAAGTCCCGCCACCTATCTTGATCCCATTCCCTTTTTGCCACCCTCTGAGTATGCCTATAGGAATACCTTGCCTCTCTTACTCTAGCAGGGTTCTTGGATCTTAGTTTAACACTCAGGTTAGGGCGGGCTAATCTACAGGCCTCGTTATGCCACCTAGCCACATTCGTTATTACACCCTGAATACCCGTTTCTAACTCTTTTAGGAAGAAGATTTTTAGACTAGAGAAGAGTCGGGTGTGGGCCTCTAACATAATTTGGGGAAAATCCGAACCATTGGTTTGAGAGTTTAAATTAGTCAGTTGACTCACAATCTCAGCTTTGAGAGTCGCCAATTTGGCTGGATTTTCAATAAATTTGTTCCATTTGACATGGCGCATATTATTAGAAGCAACAATGTCAAGTGTTGATACACCTCCCCTCTGTGACTCCTCTCTATCCCCCCTTTTGGGTTAGGAATGTAGAACAAAGAGGTTTATGGTCACTTTCCAGTCAGAGCTTAACAACCATATCCACTAGACTATACCATAGTCTTATATCAACCAGCAGGTAGTCTATACGTCCATTATCAAATGTATTTGCTCTCAGCTGGTCAGAGGGGGTTCGCCCATTTGCAGCTCTAAGGCCTCTTTCTAGACACATAGCTTTTAATTGAATTGCAGCTGCTGACCATCTTCTTACAACTGGTACATCAAGTTTGGGAATACCCCATCTAGAATCCTGATCTGCAGATAGCTCTTGGTCTTCATGGCCAAGTGGTTCAAAAGTGGTGTTAAAATCCGCGGCCACAATAGGAACAATTTGGTCTGGAAGAGCATCTAGCTGTGAGTCAAGAGAGGATACTACCTCAGAACTATGCCCCTCTATTAACCCCCTAGCATAAACGTTAAAAATGGCCACACAACGATCATAACTCCATCCAAGCTTAACCATCAAAATATCGTTAACTGGAGACCAAATATGCTGGACTTTGCAACGTAAACTCGGCGAACGCAAACCACCAGACCACCTGCAGGCCGACCTTTAGATTTTTTTATTGCAGGGATATAAAAATTAAGAAATCCCACACGAAAAACAGGGGCAACTGACCAAGACTCCTGGAAAAGGCATATGTCATACTGGTCTATGAATCTACACCAATCCGGAGACATTAGTTTGTTGCCGATGCCTGCAATGTTCCTTGAGAGCAAGGACATGTTTTCAGTGATTTTAAAGGCTGCTCTAAAATTTAAAGGCCTCTCTATATTTACTGAAATGTCAGCCTCTCTCACTGATATCGGTTGGGCAGTGGTGAGTTTAATAGTTGGAATAATAACCAGGAATACATTCTTAATAAAGACTCCTCGATCTATGGTGGGGTTGAGATGTGCCAATAAAGGGATGTTGGATTCCTGGGTGGCCCTGTTGTTGACTAGTAAGCTAGTCAAAGGGGGGTCAGGCAGTGTAGTATCTAGGTAGGTAGCCACATTACTGTGCACTTGGAGCTCGCAAACTCGGGTGTTAGATGAAGTATTTCTCACTGGGTTACTAATGTCAGCCTGTAGTCAGTCGCATTCTTCCAAGTCAGTCAAGGCTCCAAAACGATTCTTCAACCCAAGGCCATCAAACAAAGTTGGAATTTCCCTCCCATATGGCGGGCATGCGAATGAACGATTTGGCCTAAAACCCATGGTTCTCCTTGAAGACCATGTCCTATCATAGAAGAATTTGAGAGTTAATGGTATTATTACAGAGCATCTCACAAACAAGAGGGGAGAGGGTCTATGTACAAATCTTCCACCCGAACCCCCTATATCACTATAGTATACCCACAAAACAGGGGTGGAGACGACAAAACAAAACACAAACTCAACACAAGTGTGCAAACATTGGCACACTCGTGAGTGGTGAAAAACTGCCCTCACTCACACACATTGTGTGTGACATGCTTCATCATAGGATCTGCTACAATATCTGGGCGTAGCCACACACCGGACGGAGCATAGGGAGGGGGAACAGAAAAATACAGACAAAGTGTAATACAACGTTGAACGTGACCCCAGTGTCCACAAACAACAAATCAAGACTGAATACAACGATAGACAAACAAAATTGCAGTAGATAACAGTTAAAACTGGCTGGATACCGTAATCAGCTTTATTGTTAGGTTCCAAGGTCAGGATTAAAAAGACAAAAAGCAGTGGTGCTAAAGAGGGCTATAAAGGCCCACTAGCACCCCACTCTCACTGCTTTTGTCAACATGTTTCGACCTCTGTTCGCCCTTGATAAATTGGTCACCCAGGTCTTCGTCAGGACGTCTTGTTGTCCCAGTCTTATGTGATACCCCTCTTACCTCAATTAGGTGTTAGGAAGGGTATAGGTCACTCTCACCCATAAGTATTAGGCTATGTGGAGGGAATTCCGCCAACACGGTGACATAACGAGTTTACCGAAATCAGTCACTTGACCTGGCACATGGAGGGAGGAGTCCCAGAGAACACAACTGTTCCGGTGGGAAGTCCTTCCCCGATCGTCCCCTTCTTTCATGTGCCGCGACGGAGCCCCTTTGTTGAGGAGGGAGTAAATTTGCCAACACATTAGATAACACTTCAGAGCTGGAAAAGTTTATGGCTATACAATCTCCCCCAAATCTTTTCTTGTGGTATCCCACCCATGGCACCCTTCTGGCCATAATGATTTCCCTAGCTAGTTGCTGACCACCCCTTTCGGATATCTTCATGTTATTGATCAGCCAATGCAATGCTTTATCAACTAATGTGCTGATGATTCCACTTGGCCTGGTCCCAAGTGAGGAGCATTTGCCAGAACGAGAACTAATGGTATGGCCTCTGGTACAAACTGAAAGGACTCTTTCTCTTGCTGGGGTTTTTGTGTGTTTAAGAAGCGAACAGGGCAAGTGGAAGGAGGGTCGCCTTTCTCTGAATTAGCATGCATGTTATTAGAGTTTGGGGTAACGCTATTTGGAGCTATATCCTGGGTGGGTAAACTATCAAAACAGTGGGAGGATAGGCTACACCCTTAGATAGAGGTACCTGCAAAACCTGGCACTTCGGCATGGCTGTCTGTCCGGGAATCTCCTGGGGTACTGGGGCTAAATTTATGGGATAATCAATCGAGGGAACCGAGCTACTAGTTTGCTCAAGAACTGTAACCCTTTCCTCAATAGAAGTTAGTCTACTCAAAATGGGAGCCAAAGTTAGTTCTAGTTTCTCTTTGAATATTACCCAAAGCGAATTAGATAAGTCCTCCAAAGATAACTGGTTATTGAGGACAGGTTGTTTGATCAATTTGGGCTTTGATTTCGGGTGCCTTGCCACCTCCTGCAGTTTTGCTTTAATAGGGGGTGCCAAACCACCAGCTCTAGTACATCTCCTCGTAATCGGAGCAGGCGGTGGTGAATCACAAGAGGAGGCAACTTCAGTAGGGTCTAGTAAGGGAGCGTTTTGGAGCTGATTGTAGCAGTTTATGGATGGGCGAGGCGTCAGTTCCAAATCTATCCAATCCCGTGGTACCCCTGGAGTTAGAATTAATGGCTGGGAGACAAAGACTTCTGCAATATCATGTACAATGGCAGTGAGACGCCTTTCAGTTCTTTCAATCTCCTCAGTTAGCATGCTGGTTACTTTCACTAAATAGGAGTCTAGGGTAGCCCCTCCCCCTCCATTTGGTTTAGAGCCATTGGGTTTCTTCTTTCCCATTGTTAGTAAGCAAGTAGGATGACACAGTACCTTTCCTCGGGGCAGATGTCAGAGAAGGGGCCCAGCCCGGCCTTCTCCGGCCACTGACGGCCTAAGAAGGGCCCGCCCTTGGCCCAGGCCTCGCCCGACTCGTCCCACGCGCGTCCCACAACGCGGAGGGCTTGTGGTGGCTATATGCGCCTCCTGGCGCTGCTGCCACGTCGTTGGAGCACGCCGTGCCGCTGAGGCTGCCGGGAATTGTAGTCCCGGGGCGGCGATGGCGCTGCTGGTGGCGTCCTCTGACTCCCGACGGTGGCGGCAGCAAAAGGTAAGCCCCCCGCAGTGATTCCGGTGCAATTAGGACTCCTGGCGGTGTCGGCAGGGTGATGCAGGCTCCCTCCTGCTAATGGTCTACCGCTCCACCGAGGGCTTGTGGTGGCTATATGCGCCTCCTGGCGCTGCTGCCCACGTTGTTGGAGCGTGCTGCTCCGCTGAGGCTGCCGGGAATTATAGTCCCAGGACGGCGAAGGCTCTGCTGGTGGCATCCTCTGACTCCTGGCGGTGGCGGCAGCAAAAGGTAAGCCCCCCTGCAGTAATTCCGGTGCAATTAGGACACTTGGCGGTGTCGGCAGGGTGATGCAGGCTCCTTCCTGCTTCGATGGTCTCCCACTTCACCGAGGGCTTGTGGTGGCTATATGCGCCTCCTGGCGCTGCTGCCCACGTCGTTGGAGCGAGCCGTGCTGCTGAGGCTGCCGGGAATTGTAGTCCCGGGGCGGCGACGGCGCTGCTGGTGGCGTCCTCTGACTCCTGACGGTGGCGGCAGCAAAAGGTAAGCCCCCCCGCAGTGATTCTGGTGCAATTAGGACTCTTGGCGGTGTCGGCAGGGTGATGCAGGCTCCCTCCTGCTTCGATGGTCTCCCGTTCCACCGAGGGCTTGTGGTGGCTATATGCGCCTCCTGGCGCAGCTGCCCACGTCGATGGAGCGTGCCATGCCGCTGAGGCTGCCAGGAATGGTAGTCCCAGGGCGGCGACGGCGCTGCTGGTGGCGTCCTCTGACTCCTGACGGTGGCGGCAGCAAAAGGTAAGCCCCCCCCCCGCAGTGATTCTGGTGCAATTAGGACTCTTGGCGGTGTCGGCAGGGTGATGCAGGCTCCCTCCTGCTTCGATGGTCTCCCGCTCCACCGAGGGCTTGTGGTGGCTATATGTGCCTCCTGGCGCAGCTGCCCACGTCGTTGGAGCTCGCCGCGCTGCTGAGGCTGCCAGGAATGGTAGTCCCAGGGCGGCGAGGGCGCTGCTGGTGGCGTCCTCGGACTCTTGGTGGTGGCGGCAGCAAAAGGTAAGCCCCCCCGCAGTGATTCCGGTGCAATTAGGACTCTTAGCGGTGTCGGCAGGGTGATGCAGGCTCCCTCCTGCTTCGATGGTCTCCCCGGTGAATACCACATGCCTCTCTGGTCATTACATCCAAGCAATCTGGGATCCAGTTGTGCAAGTGCTGCCTATAGTTTCAGAGCATGTCCGAGCCATGCTCTCTCAGGCTATTGCCGATGGGAGGCATGCAGCAAAGTTTGCCATTCCCTGAGGTCTGAACATGACCGACTCGATGGGCAGAACAATTTCTTTGTTGGTGGCCTTTCGGTATCACGCCTGTCTGAGGACTACTTGGCTTTTCCGGGGATGTCTAAGCATCGCTTATTGACATGCACTTTGATGGCTCCTGTCTCTTCGGAGAGAAGGCAGACTCAGTGCTAGAGTGCCTTAAGGCTCCAGGGCTACAGCCAGGTCATTGGATCTCTATGGCCTCTTGCCACTCCAAGTCTGCCTTTCATGGCAACGGAAAGGGTTTCTAACTGGGCCAAAACCCTCGAAGTCACCACGGCCATCAAGCTTCCCTTCATTTTTGTGGTCATGGTCAAGGACGTGGTTCCACAGACCACGTGGGAGAGGTAGCCAGAGGTCGGGCCTGTCCCACACTCTCCCGGAAGCTGCTGCCTCCAGGCCCCTTTAGATTGCTCTCCTACCATCACAGCCATCCAGTGGAGAGCAGGATACACCATCAGCTGTTCCACTGGAGGTCAATAACATCCGACCATTGGGTACTACAAATTGTACAAAGGGGCAACTGCATCCCCTCCACCCATGGCACCCACTTACTACCAGTTGACGGAGGACCATCTTTTCTTACTCCGCTAGGAAGCGCAGGCATCAGAAGTAGGTAATTGTTGCTATTCCAGCTACTTTCTGGTGCCCAAAAAGGACAGAGGCCTTCATCCTATACTAGACCTGCGCCTTCTCAAACTCTTCCTCAAACAGGAGAAATTCAAAATTCTCACTCTTGCTTAAGTTCTGTCTGCTCTGGATGGCGGCATTGGACATGCAGGATGCATATTTTCACATCCCTGTCCTGCCCGCCCACAGACGTTGCCTGGAGTTCATGGTAGACTAGGAGCGCTTTACATTCACTGTTCGCCCCTTTGGGCTTACCAGTGCCTCTTGGATGTTCACCGAGATGATAGCAGTGGTTTAGCACACCTGTGGTTGTCTGGGGTTCCAGTCTTTCCCTACCTCAATGTTTGACTGTAAAAGGAGAGCTCACTTCAGAAAGTCATCTCCCAATTCCAGACTACAGCGAACTTCCTGCACTCGTTGGGGTTCACTATCAGTGTGCCAAAATCACACCTGACTCCCTCTCAGATGCTCCCTTCAATCAGAGCTGTTCTGGACACAGTGCAGTTACGAGCTTACCCTCCTGAATGGTGAGTCCAGAATATTCAGGCTATGATACTGATGTTTCAGCCTCTATTCTGGTGGTATCACTGAGACACACTCTGAGACTGCAGGACCTCGTAGCCTCCTCTCCTGCATCCTACTAGTGAAAGATGACCACCGGCATATGCAGGCTCTGCAGTGGGACTTGAAGTTCCAATGGGCGCAGCATCAGGGCAATCTCTCTGGCAAGGTCCAGATCTCAGAGGGAACTACAGCAGATTTGCAATGGTGGCTGATGAACCCGCAACTGGCTCAGCAGCAAACCCTCTCCCTTCCCCAGCCAGAGTGTAGTGATAGATGCTTCACTCCTGGGTTGGAGTAGCCATCTGGGGAAGGTGGAGCTCAGAGGACACTGGTCTCCGGCAAAGTCCAGACCACACATAAACTTGTTGGTGCTCCGGGTGATTCACTTGACACTGAAGGCTTTTGAACCCTCCATAAAGGGATGGCAGGTACAGGTGTTCACTGACAACAGCACCGCCATTCTTGGACCTTTGTCAGGAGGCTCTGCATCTCTTGACATGGCTGGAACACCAGGGCATCTCCCTGGTGGTTTTAGCACTTGGTAGACTCTCTGAATGTCAGGGTGGAAAAACTCAACCATCTATGGCTAGCAGATCACAAACGACACATGCTTCCTGTTGGAACCAGGCCTACCGGTCCACTTAGGATAGCATGGCACTGAGGGGAAAGGCTAAATCTAGAAGGCTTTGGCTACATACTTGCATGACACACACTACAGCACCCCAGCACACATTCACCAAAAATGACACCACACCATCTTTGTTAATTAGAAAATAGTGAGACTTTATCTCTGTGTATTAGAAAGGAGGTATGAAGGTTCCAATATATAATAAATTAGGACTTAGTCATTCTACTTTAGGAAATTAATCACATTAATTAAACAATAAATCACATTTCCTCACGGCTGTCAAGCATCAGGTTTCTGAATACATTTAGTGAGACAATTGATTAGTTAGAATATCACCCATAAATCCTTAGAAACATGTGGCAGGTTAAACCAATTAGATCAGTACATTAATTTCTCCTTTAATGGGTGTAAGTTTCCACTTGGGCCGATATTCGAGTTAATGAAATAAAGCTCTAGCCAGCTTCTAAGTCAATTTGAGTAAGCGGGAAGATTTCTTAAAATAAGATTAATGACGATCTTTTCATACTGAGCGCACTATTTCTTCTCACTCCTGCGCAAAGATTACTTCTTGGAGGCTTATTCAAAAGGGAAGGATTGAAGTCTGGGACCCTCTCTCATAAAATGAGCCAGTCACGATGTGCTTGGAGAGGTGGTTTACTTGGGGCAAGTTCGTGGCTCTCACAATCATCACAATTTGCCCCCTTCTTGCCTGTCCCTTTTCTTTACTTCAGCCCCTCCCTCCTTGGTGCCGCCCCAGATACCTGTGCACCTGATCGGAGCCCTGTTTCATCTTCCTGGAGGCAATCTGAGGAGGCCGCACTACCCCCGTCTTCCCGCTCAGGTCCTCCGTCACTTTACCTGAGGCGGGACGGTGGCCAGAGCCTAATTGTGTTGCGCAGGTTCTGGAGGCCCCAAAGCGGACGGGCCTCCGAGCGCCCACTCCCATCCACCGGAGCGGCAGACGGTGAGTGAATCTGTTCTGGTGTTCGCGGCGGCTTCCGCCCCGGTGAAGAGTTCCGACTTCCTTGAGTGAGGCAACACGCTAGTTAGGAGGACGGTTGCCTAGCGACCCCGCCCAGCGTCCCTCTCAAGGTCTTGCGCCGCTCCCCCTCTCACACGCCTGACACCGAAACTACTTGGCTCTCATTATCACCCAGGCCAGCGGCACGATAACGCCGGGCAGCCACAGTTCCACAGTGCCTTCGGAGTGCGGAGAGGTAGAGGATGGAGAAGGGGGGGGGGCAAACCGCTGACAGTCCAAGGCAACCCCCGGCGCAGGCACGACCAATACACCCTGCTATGGCCAGACAAAAACAAGGGCAACGTTTTAGTCCCCGCTTCTCTTCCTTCAGGGGTCAGGGCAAAGGTCCCTTGCTTTACGTTGTCCTGAAGACCACAGCGTCACCTTCTGAGGTTTCTGAAATTGGGACAAAGTTCCTCTCACCAGCAGTTGGATTGGGTTAGTGTTCTTGATGAGTGGCCACACTGAGGTGTAATGCTTGCAGATCTTCTCTCATAGGCAGGGTCAGATCAACAGGAGGGAGGGCAGCACCCACAACCAACTCGCAACCCCTAAGAGCAGTCAGATTAGCCTAAGGCACAATCCCCATCACAGTTGTCCATACTCCAGCCAACCCAGCAGTGACAAAATGGCGCTCATTGTCCTCCCTTATATAGCCTGGGCCCTGGTCACTAGAGTGAACCGGAAGGTTCTGGAATCCCCTATTGTAATCCTATGGGCCAGAGCTCTGAGGTAATTCCTAGCAGGCGTCCATCTTAGGAACTCTCTCTATCCACCATTTTAGGAAGGCGCACCCGTGCCTCAGCACTAATTAGTAGTGGTAGGACACTCGGAGACCTAAGGCCACACAAAAAGGATTGGTGGAAAAAGAAATGTGACGCAGAAAGGGAGAAAAAACATAGGGGGAGACCATCCAAAAGCTGACAGGTCTAACACTTTTTTCCTTCCGAAGGCCAGACCATCACTCTATAGCACAACAAAGTTGGGGAGGGTCCAAGGGGAAACTATATTTAAAGACCACTCAAACCAGCCTGCACCCCCAAGTAGACTAGTAACAAAAAACAAAAACTGGTTGCGGTCTGTACTGAAGACTGAGCCAATGGAATAGAAGCAAGCGCATTTGTGTTAGACAACTAATGTGTGTGAATGAAAGGAAATGAATCCCATCAGCCCACCCATATGGCGGAACTTCGTCATCTGGGATTGAGAAGGGTCATGGTCCAGATAAGGAGACACACCTGATGATGTTGTGTGTGTTTCTCCAATTCTCCAAGGCCACCCAAATGGATCCGACCTTGAATGTTATATGTGGGTATAATGGTGTGAGAAAATAAATTGCAGTGAGGTAAATAATGTGAAACAAAGATCAAAAAAGGTGCTAGTTAAAATTGGCTACCATGATGTAAGGAATTGTTTATTGGGGATAAATCATGGTGTCAAGATTAAAAGAAAAGTGTATGGCGGTCTGAAATAATGACTGCCCTATAAAGTTGCTATTGTGGTCAACATGTTTCTGCCATGCAGGGGCGTCTCCCCTACCAGGCTTTCATCAGGACCAAAAATAGAATACACTACTGCAATGATGTACATAAATCAAAATAAATTATGTTACCAAATAATAATACTGGAGAATAGGCCGTCCGCGAGTTACTCACTGCGTCGGTATTTCCAGAATTCTCAAAAAGGATTCTTTTCTGAAAAGAAGTGCAAATAACACATAGATATTTCCATTTTACACCTGTATCTAACACAAACACAACATGCCCACTATTGAGAACATATAGATTTTGCTTCATAGTCAACCTTTACAGTGATAGTGAATAACAATAATTGAAAAAAGGTGAAAAAAAGTTAAATATTACTCACCCAAAGAGTCTTGGAGTAAACCTCACCTCTCCTGTCCACGGCTCAGGATTTGGAGGCCCCGCTCTGTATTTAGTGGAAAAGAAATTTACATATCTGTGGGTTATCCTAAAAAGTGAGACCCATCAGGTAATTTATCCACTGCATGTGCTGCCATATGGAAGCACTTGAAGAACATTGGTATTTAAGTCACTTAGAGATTTGCAGATGGCTGGCAGATTAAAAGGCTAATGTCACGCACACCTAATGTGTACATTTCAACACTCATTGTTAGAAAAGCAGTGTTTTTATTCAGAAACATTTCTTGCTATATTTGAGTTACATAATTGAGACCCTCCTCTCATAGCCCGATTGATTCAGGTTCATCTCAGGGGCTAGATAGAGTGGTTCATTCATTACCTTGTAATTGTTTAGGGAGTAAGAAAAGCATGAACAAAAGCTAAAGGAAGAACAGAGCAGCACAACGCACTGCTATTCCTTACCTGTCCGTCGGTACCTCTGGCCTCGTCCTGAGGCTCGGGGCGAGGTACCGACAGGACAAAGCTTAGTTGTTAATAAGTCCATGCTCAACCAATCGTCAGGCCATCCTGGATCATATGGCCCGCGGACCCATTTGGAAACCGCTGTAGTTAATCAAACACCTGTAAATGGGAGGCGACTCATGAGTTGACACTTGTCATTGGCCTTCTCATGGCCAATCAAATTCTCAATCTCAAGTGATGTCTCAAAGCTGCTATTTCCGCTAAGTGCACTTGTGTGTTCCAAGCGACCGCTGTTATCTTGTTAGTTGTTTTGATTAGAGGAGCGTTTATGCAATAATTTTTGGCGTTTAGAAACCGGACCCATCACTCGACTTCTAGCCCAAACCGGATGATTCGGAGTCAGCCGACGTTCCACATTCATTAAGAACCAGGGATTGGTTAAAGGCCCGAAATGGTGCTCCTGATTCGCTCCCATTGAGCCAATAATATCTCGCGTTTAAGTGCTATATACGGAGTATGATTCAAGACGCGATCAATATTCCACCTCTGATATCGTGTATTTTTCACACAACATAAGCTTATCTTATGCATCAAGGACCATCGCGTGTCCTTCAATTCTACCAAACTCATCTCTTTTCAGAAAGACAGAACCCGTCAGTCAGTTATCCCAGACTAGGAAGTTTCTAAACAAGCCGGTGTTCCTTTTCTCTAGGACTCCGGATTGGTTAAGAATCCAAAATCAGAATCCTGATTGGCCCACATCTAGCCAATAATAGCTCGCATTTGTGCACGCAGTAAAGGAAGATATCAAAAGCGTGTTTAATATTGTTCCTCTACTATATTAAGTTATCGTGTGTTAGACCTGTCTGCTTCTGGGAAGACTCTAACCACCATGATTTATTTTTGTCCCCCTTAGCCTCCCAGAGTTTCTATTTTTTATTTTTACATGTGTCCATCAGGAGTTTTTTAATGCTGTCAGGGGGCTAGGTGTTCCTTGGCGATGACGCCATTTTTCCCTCATCACTTGTGAGGCCTAGTCACCCCCTTGAAACCTTAGGGATCTCCAGAGACCTAAAATGGTGTCCACCAACTGCCATAACGGACACTACTGGAGAACAGGTCCATAGGGTAACATTAGGGAACTTTCTGGAATCAACTAGAGACTTCTGCAGGTCTCAGGCCACCCTATATAAGGCCAGTGACCAGCAGCCATTTTGTGCTGACCCCAGAGTAGAGGAGTGAGGCAGTGGTGAGAGGAGGTGGACACACTGAGAGCAGCTAGTTTGTCACTGAGGCTGACAGTTACTTCAGAGGATTGTTCCCCCTTCAGCCTTTGACCGATCCCTCTCTCAAGACAACAACTGCTGAGGCAGAAATCGAGCTACTTGAGGAGGAAGACCCTTCTAAGTCTTGCCCCCATTGATCCCCAGCGGAACGCCTGACTAGGAGACTTAATTTCCCTGGATAAGACTTCCACCTACCAGCGCTGAGTAGAAGAGTGGATTTCATCCAGGTGTGGACTCTGTGGTGCTCCTGAGGCTTGGTGAAGGAGGTAGGCGGCAGCAGAGCCTGTTGGGACCCTGACGATAGAGCGCCCCGCTCTGTGCAGCGTTTATCCTGGAGTCAAGTGAGGGGAGGATCAGTGGCCAAAAGTGTGGTGACAGCGCGGCGCCAAGCGGGAGCACTGGTCCCTCGCACCCGCGCTGCCTTAATCAGCCTTTGTGAGGCGAAGTGAGCCGGCCCCTGAGGAGACGCTTCCAGCGTCGGGCCCGCGCATGCCCCGTGAGCGGTGAAGGTCCCCGGAAGGAGGGGCAACAAGGTGAGCAGGCCCGGAGCAGTGCGCGTCGCTGAGGAGGCGGAGCCGGCGTGGAGCGCTTCCGCGCATGACCGGAGGAGCAGCGCGACTGTCGGCGTGACTGAGGAGGCGCCGGAAGGCTTCCTGGAGCGCCGTGTCAGTAACACCGATTCCCCCCACGCTCGAGCGCTGGCTGAAGGAACCAGCGCGAGCGAGGGAAAAGAAGGCTCAGGCGTGTTGCTCCGGTTTGCCTTTCTGCTTGTGTGTGAAGTAGACACGAGCAGGGAAGGGTGAGCGGGGCCCCCAATCAATTCACCGCCAGACCCCCCAACAAAGCACCGGTTCGGCGGAACAGTGGCAAAGACGCCGGCAGGCGCCCAGAGGCAACAGTGACGCGTGGGGACTGGGACATCATCGTCCCCACGCTAAAGTAAGGAGCAGGGAAGAGGGGCCCTTAAAGAATCTAATAACTGGGAACTGCTAGTGAAAATCCTAAGCTGTGAATAGAAGAAATAGTAGTTCATTGTGGAGCCCAGGGCTGATCTGAACTGGGAGTTAGCTTGATACCCCAGAGTAATTATAGAATTGATTACAGGGTAGTGATACTAGGGTCTTGAATTACTACTGAAGCAGGCCAATAACCCTGAATAGCACTTTGAAACTGTTAGGAAATGTACATGCCAGCTAGGTGATGCAAGTGTGTAACCCAACATAGTATAAATCTAACAGGTTTCTTCTAATTTCAAAAGAGTGTCACTTCCTCATTACTGAACTCTTATCAAGTGAATGTATTTTACTGCCCTTTTTCCACAGCTGAAAGAGTGAAAAGTAATTTCCCTAGTAAAAGTGTAGTGTTTATTCCTAAAAGCAATTGATGTTATAACCTGTATGATTTCAAATCCAAAGAGCCATATTATTTTTATAAAAGGTAACGGTATTTTTCCAAACAGAGGTGTTGTGTCTTTATTTTAGTGGTTCATCACTGTGTTACTGTGGGTAAGACTTGTAAGTACTTAGCCAACGCCTTGAGTTAGCTGTAGACCACTACTGTGCCAGGCTACCATATGTAGGCTTGGGTAATCTAGGTCCAACATAATTGGTGGCAGCGGTGGGATTCGAACCCACGCCTCCGGAGAGACTGGAGAGAGTGACAAGGACACTGTCCTGGAGACCTCAACACTGTACCAGGCGGGAGGGGAGAACCTTGTAACAGGTCCTAGAACACCTTCTAGAGTGGGCAGTAGTGTGTCAGAGAGGGGCCTGACCGACGCCGAGTTAGAAGACAGGAGGGAGGAGAGGAGGATGAGAATAGAACTAGCCAGGATGGACATGGTGAGGGAGGAAAAGAGGTTGGAGCATGAGCGGACCATCAAAGAGATGGATTTGCAAGCCCTGAATTTACGTACCCCCAAACCAGAGAATGGTGGCAGCGATAACCAAACCAACACCAGAGAACCTAGACCGTACCTACCAAAAGACATTATGGCTTGTTATGTACCCAGTGACGACATTGCTAAATGGCTAGCCGCCTACGAGGTCTCGCTGAGGGCCCATGGGATTCTGGAAGTCCACTGGGGAGGTGGGTTATACAAATACATGCCCCCCACTGGCAGGGATACTTTGTTGGCCCTTGACCAGAGTGAACAGACCTACTATCCGGCTATGAAATCAGCGCTGCTCAAGAAGTTTGGGTTGACCCCTGAGAAATATAGACAAAAGTTCCGGGGCAGCTACAAGCTGGGCACACAAAACTGGGTAGATTTCTTGGACTACTCCAGGAAGGCCCTGGAGGGTTGGGTAAGAGGCAGCGAAGTAGGAGACTATGAGGGACTATATGACCTCATACTCAAGGAATACCTACTCGAGAAGTGTCTTCCCGAGCTAAGACAGCATCTGGTGGACAGCAAGCTGACCAGCCCCAGGAAGCTTGCTGAGGAGGCGGACATCTGGGTTAGTACCCGGGTGTCGACTAAGGGGACTGGAGGGAATTCCCAGAAACAAGGACAGGGCGCCCCCCAGAAGAAAGAGGGAGGGGAAACTAAGAGGGAGTTCTCAAAAGGGCCACAAAATACTTCGCAAGGAAGGGGCAGAGGATTCATCCCCAAGAGTAACCCCCCTCGCAACCCTACCCCTGGCCAAAGCCAGCAGCCAAGGGTTGTTCATTGTTTTGAGTGTGGTGGTGTGGGACACTATAAAGGAGATGTGAGATGCCCAAAAAGACCACCCCCTCCCACTGGAGGAAAAACCCCGGGAATCACTAGTGTAGTGCTCGGGGAGGAGATGCCTTTGGTTAATGGAGGGGAGCGGGCGGGTGTCACCTTAGTGTCCCTGGGAGATAAGGAGATGGTTCCCAAGACCCAGCTGCCCTCTAATACTACTAAGTATGAGCAGTGGGTCACCATCAATGGCCGTAGAGGGGAGGCTCTGAGAGACACAGGAGCCAGCATGACTATGGTAAGGAGTCAGCTGGTGTCTCCAGAGCAGGTCATCCCAGATGTACTCCATCCCGCCGTAATGGCTGACGGCAGATTGGGCCACTACCCTGTGGCTGAGGTTCCCTTTGAGTGGGGAGGGGTTGCAGGTCCACTTCGAGTTGCCGTAAGCCCTGCCGTGCCTGTTGACTGCCTGTTGGGGAATGATATGGAGCACAATGCTTGGAGGAGGGTGGAGTACCAGACTCACTCTGCGATGCTGGGACCCCCTGACTGGACTTGTGTCAGCACAAGGTCAGCGACTGCCCGAAGGGGAAGTTTGCTTACGCTGGAGCCTGGAACAATGGCCCAGCCGGCTGCCAGAGAGGAGAAGGACAGGAGGCCGGAGGACCCTGCCTCGACATCTCCACCTCGTGAGACAGCTGGACCACCTGCGGAGGTGGATCTGGAGTCCACAGGGGAGAATGTTGCTTCCTTGGAGAACCTACCCATCCCTACTGAATGGCATGTGGAGGGAGGTCCTTCCAGGGAAGAATTCTGTGAAGCTCAGAAAGAGTGTCCTACTCTCGAGGGGCTGCGGCAACAGGCCAACGCCCAGGCAGCAGGAAACATTGAAGGGAGTTACCGGATTTAATGGGAGGATGGACTCCTCTACAGTGAGCCCAAGGCACCTGGCCATGGTTCAGCCAGAGCCTTGGTGGTCCCTCAATGCTTTAGAGCCTTTCTACTGGAACTGGCTCATGAGATACCATTGGCAGGGCATCTAGGACAAGACAAGACCTTTGCCCGGCTTGTCCCCCACTTCTATTGGCCTCGAATGAAAGTGGCGTCTGACACATACTGTCGGACGTGTGTGTCCTGCCAAGCTAGTGGGAAAACAGGAGTGAAGCTTAAAGCTCCCCTGGAACCACTACCTGTCGTTAGCACCCCCTTTGAGAGGGTGGGCATCGACATTGTAGGGCCATTGGATCCACCAACGTCAGCTGGTCACCGGTTCATACTGGTTTTGGTGGATCATGCCACACGGTACCCAGAGGCCATACCTCTGAGGACCATCACTGCACCTGTGGTGGCAAGGGCCCTGATGGGGATCTTTACCCGAGTGGGTTTCCCCAAGGAGGTTGTGTCCGACAGGGGGACTAACTTCCTTTCAGCGTACATGCGGGCTATGTGGAAGGAGTGCGGAGTTACCTATCGGTTTACCACTCCTTATCACCCACAAACCAATGGTCTTGTGGAAAGGTTTAACAAAACCTTGAAAGGTATGATACGGAGTCTACCTGAGAGCCTGCGGAGGAAATGGGACATCCTCCTACCCTGTCTCTTGTTTTCTTACAGGGAAGTGCCACAAAAGGGAGTGGGCTTCAGCCCCTTCGAACTTTTGTACGGGCACCCTGTACGGGGACCTCTCAGCCTGGTGAAAGACGGATGGGAACGGACTCCCAGAAAGCTTCCCCAGGACGTGGTGAGCTACATGCTGGCCTTCCGGAGCCAAATGGCTAAGTTGTGGAAGCAAGCTTCAGACAACTTGGAGGCCAGCCAAGCAGTGATGAAAGAGTGGTATGACCACAACGCTCACCCAGTGGAACTGGAGCCTGGACAGAAGGTGTGGGTGATGGAACCTGGAGAGCTAAATGCCCTACAGGACCGTTGGACAGGCCCCTTTGAGGTGTTGGAGAAGAAGGGGAAGTCCACCTACTTGGTGGATCTTAAGGCCCCGAGGCAGCCCCACAGGGTGCTGCATGCCAATCGCCTCAAGCCACATCATGAGAGGCCCGCGGTTGTCTTGATGATGGTAACCAATGGAGCAGAGGAAGAAGAAAGCGAACCTCTCCCTGATCTTCTCTCGTCCCAAGAAAAGGATGGGTCGGTGGAGGGAGTAATTCTCTCGCCATCCCTAACTCCGGAACAGCAGAGTGATTGCCGCCAGATCCTGGAGCAATTTTCTTCTCTGTTCTCCCTTGTCCCGGGTAGGACCCACCTGTGTACCCATGACGTGGACACAGGAGACAGCCCACCTGTGAAGTCTAAAATCTACCGGCTGTCGGACAAGGTGAAGGCTAGCATCAAGAGTGAAGTCGCCAAGATGCTGGAGCTGGGAGTGATTGAACCTTCTGGAAGCCCTTGGTCTAGCCCGGTGGTTTTGGTACCAAAGGCTGCCCCACCCGGCACCACACCGGAATTGAGGTTCTGTGTGGACTACCGAGGCTTGAACTCAGTGACCAAAACTGATGCACATCCTATCCCACGGGCGGATGAGCTTATTGACCGGCTGGGAGCTGCTCAATACTTAAGTACCTTTGACCTAACTTCAGGGTACTGGCAGATTTCCCTTACCGAGGAGGCGAAGGAAAGGTCAGCCTTCTCTACACCTGAGGGACACTACCAATTTCGTGTGATGCCCTTTGGGCTCAAGAATGCCCCTGCCACTTTTCAGCGGCTGGTGAACAGGGTCCTTTCTGGAATGGAAGCTTTTTCTGCTGCATACCTGGACGACATTGCTGTCTTCAGTAGCAGCTGGGAGGACCATTTGCAGCATCTGCAAGCTGTTCTTCATGCCCTGCAACAAGCTGGATTGACAATCAAGGCCAGCAAGTGTCAGATCGGACAGGGGTCGGTGGTGTACCTAGGTCACTTGGTGGGCAGAGGGACGGTGCAGCCCCTCCAGGCAAAGATTGAGGCTATCATCGCCTGGGAGCCCCCCAAGACTCAAACAGAGGTCCGAGCCTTCCTGGGCCTCACTGGATACTACCGTCGCTTCGTGAAGGGGTATGGCACTATCGAGGCCCCCCTCACGGAGCTTACTTCCAAGAAGCAACCCCGACGGGTAGTCTGGACGGAGGCTTGCCAGCGAGCCTTCATGACCTTGAAACAAGCATTGTGTTCCGCTCCCATTCTCAAAGCCCCTGATTTTGCTAGAGAATTCATTGTCCAAACAGATGCGTCAGAACATGGCATTGGGGCAGTGTTATCGCAGCTAAATGATGAGGGCTTGGATCAACCCGTGGTCTTCCTGTCCAGGAGACTACTCCCCAGGGAAAGGAGGTGGAGTACAATTGAGAGAGAAGCCTTTGCGGTGGTCTGGGCTCTGAAGAAGCTGCGACCATACCTGTTTGGTTCGCACTTCCTAGTTCAGACTGACCATCGCCCCCTTCGTTGGCTGATGCAAATGAAGGGGGAGAATCCCAAGTTGCTAAGGTGGTCCATCTCCCTACAGGGAATGGACTTTAGGGTGGAACATCGACCTGGGGCAGACCATGCCAACGCAGACGGTCTATCCAGGTATTTCCGCCTTAGTGATGAGGACTCCCAAGGGGTTGGGTAGTTCTCCCCACTTTCAGCTGGGGGGGACGCGTGTTAGACCTGTCTGCTTCTGGGAAGACTCTAACCACCATGATTTATTTTTGTCCCCCTTAGCCTCCCAGAGTTTCTATTTTTTATTTTTACATGTGTCCATCAGGAGTTTTTTAATGCTGTCAGGGGGCTAGGTGTTCCTTGGCGATGACGCCATTTTTCCCTCATCACTTGTGAGGCCTAGTCACCCCCTTGAAACCTTAGGGATCTCCAGAGACCTAAAATGGTGTCCACCAACTGCCATAACGGACACTACTGGAGGACAGGTCCATAGGGTAACATTAGGGAACTTTCTGGAATCAACTAGAGACTTCTGCAGGTCTCAGGCCACCCTATATAAGGCCAGTGACCAGCAGCCATTTTGTGCTGACCCCAGAGTAGAGGAGTGAGGCAGTGGTGAGAGGAGGTGGACACACTGAGAGCAGCTAGTTTGTCACTGAGGCTGACAGTTACTTCAGAGGATTGTTCCCCCTTCAGCCTTTGACCGATCCCTCTCTCAAGACAACAACTGCTGAGGCAGAAATCGAGCTACTTGAGGAGGAAGACCCTTCTAAGTCTTGCCCCCATTGATCCCTAGCGGAACGCCTGACTAGGAGACTTAATTTCCCTGGATAAGACTTCCACCTACCAGCGCTGAGTAGAAGAGTGGATTTCATCCAGGTGTGGACTCTGTGGTGCTCCTGAGGCTTGGTGAAGGAGGTAGGCGGCAGCAGAGCCTGTTGGGACCCTGACGATAGAGCGCCCCGCTCTGTGCAGCGTTTATCCTGGAGTCAAGTGAGGGGAGGATCAGTGGCCAAAAGTGTGGTGACAGCGCGGCGCCAAGCGGGAGCACTGGTCCCTCGCACCCGCGCTGCCTTAATCAGCCTTTGTGAGGCGAAGTGAGCCGGCCCCTGAGGAGACGCTTCCAGCGTCGGGCCCGCGCATGCCCCGTGAGCGGTGAAGGTCCCCGGAAGGAGGGGCAACAAGGTGAGCAGGCCCGGAGCAGTGCGCGTCGCTGAGGAGGCGGAGCCGGCGTGGAGCGCTTCCGCGCATGACCGGAGGAGCAGCGCGACTGTCGGCGTGACTGAGGAGGCGCCGGAAGGCTTCCTGGAGCGCCGTGTCAGTAACACCGATTCCCCCCACGCTCGAGCGCTGGCTGAAGGAACCAGCGCGAGCGAGGGAAAAGAAGGCTCAGGCATGTTGCTCCGGTTTGCCTTTCCGCTTGTGTGTGAAGTAGACACGAGCAGGGAAGGGTGAGCGGGGCCCCCAATCAATTCACCGCCAGACCCCCCAACAAAGCACCGGTTCGGCGGAACAGTGGCAAAGACGCCGGCAGGCGCCCAGAGGCAACAGTGACGCGTGGGGACTGGGACATCATCGTCCCCACGCTAAAGTAAGGAGCAGGGAAGAGGGGCCCTTAAAGAATCTAATAACTGGGAACTGCTAGTGAAAATCCTAAGCTGTGAATAGAAGAAATAGTAGTTCATTGTGGAGCCCAGGGCTGATCTGAACTGGGAGTTAGCTTGATACCCCAGAGTAATTATAGAATTGATTACAGGGTAGTGATACTAGGGTCTTGAATTACTACTGAAGCAGGCCAATAACCCTGAATAGCACTTTGAAACTGTTAGGAAATGTACATGCCAGCTAGGTGATGCAAGTGTGTAACCCAACATAGTATAAATCTAACAGGTTTCTTCTAATTTCAAAAGAGTGTCACTTCCTCATTACTGAACTCTTATCAAGTGAATGTATTTTACTGCCCTTTTTCCACAGCTGAAAGAGTGAAAAGTAATTTCCCTAGTAAAAGTGTAATGTTTATTCCTAAAAGCAATTGATGTTATAACCTGTATGATTTCAAATCCAAAAAGCCATATTATTTTTATAAAAGGTAACGGTATTTTTCCAAACAGAGGTGTTGTGTCTTTATTTTAGTGGTTCATCACTGTGTTACTGTGGGTAAGACTTGTAAGTACTTAGCCAACGCCTTGAGTTAGCTGTAGACCACTACTGTGCCAGGCTACCATATGTAGGCTTGGATAATCTAGGTCCAACATCGTGCATAAGAAAGCTATGTTTTTTCTACCTCTAGTGTACCATCTTGTCGTACCTTATGAGCCTATTTTGAAATCTGGGGAATATCGCGTCTCCTTACAGTAAACTCAGACGACTACTCACCCACTCATAAGTCACAGATTGGTTTGTTTCCTAAATCAGAGCATCTGATTGGTCCAATATGTGGCCAATCATTGCCCGTATCAGTATACTTCTCCGAAATCGCCTCCTTGGACGCTCTTATCTAGATTCTTTAAATTATTTCTGGCAGCGAAATTGTGCAGATATCACGTATATCGGTCCCTCAGAACGTGACTTATTCACCTCATACAATTTTTGTTATTTTATTATGTGCAAACGTACGGGCTCGGAGATCTCATAATCAATATACTCCACCGGCCAGAAAAGATCATAGCCGGGTATGATGGTGCTTGAGCAACAGCACAACATCTGCCATGTGTGCAAGCGTGGGTTCCATCGAGTACTTTGACCGCAGAAAAGGATGCCGGATGGATTACCAACTCTTTCTAGGGTATATCAAGCCCAAGAAAGGGAAGGCTGAATAAAGATCTAAGAAGTAACCACCTGAGGGCTTGAATGCTCATTTGATCAGAGCCAAATCTGCTATCACTGCATAGCTCATGGATTTCAAGTATTGGACATCTGTCAGGCTGCAAGATCGGCTTCACTGTACATATTTACTAAGCACTACTGCCTGGACAGTCGGGTTCATCTGGATGGGTATTTTGCCCGTTCGGTCCTGCAGGGCTTTCTGGTCTAAGTTGGGTCTGCAGACCTACCTCTGGGGAGGCATTGCTTGGGTATCTATTCTAAGGCAAGGAATCTGTGGAAGAGGTGTGGTGCAGTGGCCAGGGTGCCTGACTCCGGACCACGGGGTTTACGGCTCGATCCCCAGCGCCGGCGGCAGGTTAGCCCAGCACCATGTGACCCTGGGCAATAGCTTGCTTAATCTTTTGGATGGCCCCCAGTGCCAGGACACCTCTATGGAGGTAGCTGTGGGCTTTACAAATGCTGGTATTACAAATGCTAGTATACATTTCAATCTGTGGCTAAAAGTCTTTATCAGATGAACAATTTGCTAACCTTCAGTAACACCTTATCTGATAGAGACTTTATCTAGCCGCAGATTCCTTACCGACTTTTCCATCTTTCCCCCTCTGCGGCCTGATTTAAGGATGATATCTTTCCCTTACAAATGGCCCTAGGAACTCACTCCAGTGGTCAGTCTTAATCGTGGCTCTGTACTCCTGGTGTGGAAATCTGTAAAAATAAACTGACATCAGAAGCGCAGAGGTGGCTCCTATATAGGTACTGCGTATGTCACGTCCGGCATGGATGACGTGGAGCCGAATGACGCCACCTCCTGGCACAGTGGGATACTCCTCTGAAATTTCCAGATCCAGCCTGAAGCCTGGGGATAATTCTAAGGTAAGGAATTCACGACTAGATAGTTTCTACCAGATAAGGCGTTACCAGGCGTAAGTAACTTGTTCATTTGGGCTTCTCTGAACAACCCTTTATTGATCCGGGACAGTTAGTTTTCAGGTCCATACTGGCTGGGTTAAATAAGAAAAGATCTTATAGAATTCCTGTTGAATTCAATTTGACATGAGACAACTTTGTCTTTTCAAGAACAGATCAGCAATATTGCAGCTGCATTGTTCCCATCTTAGATATGTAAATGTAGTGCAGTTGCCCTCTTATGATCTTGTAAGAAAGCAGCTGAAGCTGCTTCTTCATCAACTCAAATGTTCACAAAGCACACCTGCCCCTGCTCACTACAGTTGTATGAATTCGCCAGAGCATCACCATTCTCACTTATGTTTCTCTAGCGTGATTGCCATTGCTTTGAATCCACACATGAACTTTGGGAAACTGAAATCCGTCATGTTCAGAGTTCATTTCCAAAACAAGCACGTTAAAAAAACGGTTCTAGAAATCTTACAGTGACAACTTGTCGTATGGCATTCTGGACAAAGATCATTCTCTGCAGTTATTTTGGTTGTGTTGGCCACGGATGGAGACAAGTTGTCAAGGCCTAGCCACATGCTAGCGTAACACGCTCAAGTAAGTCTTTACTGAGGGTAATCATTGGGCTCCTTTGCACCCCACCTTTAGTAAAAATATGTGAGTGCGTTAGTGTGGATTTTATATTGGCATGGTCCCATTTGTACCGGTGTGTCTTTGAAGCAACAAATCATGGTTGGATTTTCTCAGTGATGGAGGATTCCCCCAGTACTGGGGGCAAGGACTCCGATGCATGGGGTCCTCGGTGAACCAAGAGCTGGAGGCAGGGACTTGAAGTTGAAATACATATATCTATGCAAGAATGCAGCTGATTCGGATACAGTATGCAGTTATATACTCAGCATGGCCTCGCTTAGTTTCCTCAAAGTTTGTTCCAGGCCAGGAGATGGAACAAGGGTGTTGTCAAACTCCAGGAGACAAATGGGGGCAGACTCTGGTTTCCCTGCATAGGGTCGGCGACAAAAGGGGGTCACCAAACAGTGGCGCTGGTGACAATCTTTATTCTGGGCCCTGAGTAATGCAGACAGGTGTAGGTGTTTTCCTTGTATAGCACTTAGGCATTGTTGTCTCCTCCAGCGGCACAGACTTTACAACTACAATATCTTCCACAGGTCCCCATGCAGCTAGTCTGTTCAGCTCTTTCCAGGCAGGCTCTTCTCAGGAGTCCAACAACCCTCTTCAGTAACAAACCTTGCTCCTGAAGGGGTTTGTTGACTGTGTCCTACAGAAATGCCAAGAGTATTATTCTTCTATACTTAGTCCACTGTCTGGCAGAAGGTTGGTAGTCATGGGACTCTAGCCCTGAATCCCAGTTCCTCTCACGTGTACATACTCTATACACATATCCTTATCATTTGTGAATAAATGATTAACAGAAACGTGCTACAATTTTAACATGGGCAGGCCCTTGCCCCAACTGAAGAAGACAGGCAAAATGCCTGTGACTTCAGTAGGATTTATGCTGTCACTACTGCCAATCCCACAAAGCCCAGAGAGAGAGTGCAATGCTCTGGGGGCTAATTCTATGCAACATGAAGGTGCATCCGTGATCTTGATGGATTGCCGGTTTAACTGGAGGAAACTTAAACAAACACAGAGACTGTAAATAGAAAAAACAAGGGCAGGCCACACACTCTTCGGAGCCACGCAAGGGGCTTTTTGTCCATACATGGACTTTCCCGTCTTTAGAGACTTTAACAAAACATCATAGTCATTTAATGCTGCTCTCACCAAAAGACTGGGATGTAACCTCTTCTGTTCCTGAGAGGGCCTCAGAGGCCCCGGTTCGAGTAGTGTCTACCATTTTCCTATGGTTGCCACATTTGACTTTTATATGGATGTTGAACAAGGTTGTTGATGGTAAAAGTGGTGCCTTTTGATTTTCCTGAGACAGCATCTTCGGTTCATGAGTGGACCCAACAGATACCTGATTTCATAGGTTTGCTGCACATCCACTCCGTTGTGTGCCACAGAGTCTCATATAAAGAAAGTGTCTCTTGATTTTCTTTGGTCACCAAATCTCCAACCCTGGTGGATCCCATAAACCCATATATGAATGGGATCGTTAGATTTTCTTGTGTAAGAGCATCTCTGCTCGAGTGCACCTCATAAGAAAGGTGTCTATTGATTTTCATTGGGACATGCCCTTCCTTAGCCTAGGCTACACACTTTTTCCTATTCAAGCACAACAGGGACAGCCCACTCCTCAGTCACCATAACAAATGATGATGGGAAGTATGATAGAGTAAATGTAAATGCGGCTTGGTTTCATAAATCGTTCTGCTTCATGCCACGATTAAGCACAGCCACACGCTGTCTAAAACTTTTGAGGCAAGTCTCTGAACCCCACCACACATAACTCCAGAATACTTCCAGCATAGACCACTCTAAGAAACATACACTCTAAGCCATGTCTAACAACCTGAGTAGATGGTTACTTGATCACGCCAAAAGCACTCTGAGGCATCTATAGGTTTAGAAAAGTGGTATACAAATCCTACATATAAGATAGTACTCTGCAAGCCATTACCAAAGCAACATCTGTAGATATGGTTATTATCCAGTCAACATGATGTGGTATTGTATAAAGAAACTGGTATGAAGTCCACATAGGAACTGAGCTTAAATCAAAGAACATGTATTCTAATGAGCGTACAATCGGACAAACTAAGGTACATTCATTCTAACCGAAGGACACATTTTGAGACTGGACATCCATGTACTATGCACTGCGTACCTTTACTTATCATTATCAATCACTTGATGCAAAGTTTCTGTTAAGAGACAGGCTTTGTTTAAGGATTATTGGTGCCACAGGCAAGCGTGTTATGTGTTTGTGGCTCCGCAAAAGGGCTATTGTTGCAGCTTCCCGCTGCAATATGGGACTCTTTGGTGCCTCTTCCTGGTAGTACAATAAGGTAGCTATACATCACATAAGGTGTCTTTGAATAAACTCATTGTAGTTGAATACTCACAAAAAATAACGACCTTGCATTATTTAGGAAAAGCTGTGATTTGTATAGCGCTAAGTTTTAAAAATTATAAACACACTTTAAAATGTGTTTGTTTTTAAACTTTTTCTTATCATATCTTCCCCTGTAGCCATATTAACAGCAACTTTCATTTACACAGTTTTTGATGTAGCAGATGTATTGTATTATAATTTAATTTATATAGCGCTTAAGACCCATAACAAGGCACTTTACCGTGAGTTGCACAGTACTAACGGAAACCAAGATTGGTGGTTAGTCGAGTGCATTATTGGATTCTGAGATAGAAGAGCAAGAGCGGGTGGTTTGCCACACACAACAGTACACACATGTAATCATAAGAAAAATGTCACCCAAAACGCCACTCCTCAGGCCATCATTGCACAATGGTGCTGTATCCGGCCACAAATTGTGTAGAAAACTATTAACCAAGATGATTGATTTAAACAGTGAAAACAATGGATACACATGGATAGGGCAGTGGTGGTTAGAACTATAGGGAATCTGATGTGTAGACCCATGGAAAACAGTCCCCTAAATGCATACTTGAGTAGGCCCACACATACTATACTAGTGGAATGGAATTTCATCACAAGACATCCTAAAGAACTTCCCTTCCTCTTCTCCAGACCGATCCACTATAATCCAGCCTTTGCATTAACCCTTTTCCTTGGTCTCATTGATAATTGGATAATGGAAGGTTGCCTCACGATTTCAGATGTATTCGAAACATCAAGAAATATTATCCTTTGAGTCCTGTAAATGGAAGTTCCATCTCGGTGAACAGGAAAGGTACCACTATACACAACTAAGATACTAGGTCATGCACCACACTAATAAACCGCGACAACCTAAGACCTTTGACCCCGAGATTAGGGTAGGATCTCCGCCAGAGAGACCACTGGGCAGATGTCAACATTTTTAAATATTCTTCTGCAAGCCACATCAACAAAACGATCCATCCATATAAAACACATTGTGCTAAAATCACAGGGAAAGAGGTAATAGCAATCGATAGGATATATTGTGGCAAGAAATCTCTAGAAATACCCATTGTATATCAGACAGAGAAGCACATTATAAAGTACTTTTTTTATATAATTCTTTTTATTAAATCGAGGCATCAAACAAAAGACACAGTACAGTAGAATCACATTATAATCTGTAGTACATCTTCAGAGGGGGGGAGAACCTAGTTACATACATATTGGAAACATCACGGGAGGAGGGGACATCAAAAACAGAATTTCTAGACTGTACACAGATCTCTCCTCTATATTTATTCCACTGATCCCAAATTGAAGCCCATTTTCCTGGACGTCCCCTCGCCATATACACAGTTTTTTCTCGAAACATTCCCCAGTCTAAATCGTTTTTTCAATTCTCAAGGGTGGGAGGCAACTCGGAACCCCATAGTTGGGCTATATTCCGTTTAGCTATCATGAAGCCCAGTGTGGCCCACTATGTCTGTGCAGAGTTAAGGTCAGTGGGTTCCCAGATGTTGAGAAGACATTGTCGCGCCTCTGATGATAAGGAGACACCCATGACCTTGTGAATAGTGTTATGAATCTCGCCCCAGTACCTGACTATGTGTCAACACTCCCAGATAATGTGAAGGAATGTACCCACCAGACCACACTAACGTCTGCACAGTCCAACATCCATCAACCCCATCTGTACTAGGTGGGGGCCGGTGACATCGACCCTGTGTAGTATCTTCAACTGTACAAGTCGCAATCTTGCAGGGATAGCAACCACTTTTGGGGAGGACACAGCCGAATGCCAGTCCTCATCATCCAATTCTATTCCGTCTCGTGTCCACTTATCCCTCAGTTCCCTAAGTAGATCCACCCTGTTATTAGTCTGTTTTTCATAGATCAGGGAGATTGTTTTTTCGGGGAGATGACCGTCCAAAATTCTGTCTTCAAGGGGTGATGCCTCCGGCATGTCCAATTCCACAGGCAGAACCGCCTGTAATGAATGACGGATCTGCGCATAGCAGAAATATTCAGAACCTGAAAGCGCAAATTCGACCTGCATTTCCTAGAATGTTTTTAGCCGCCCTTTCCCTCACATATCCTTTTTAGTTGAAATCCCTATCAGCTCCCATTTATCAAACCCCTTAGTGTTCCACAGTTTACCCAATCGTTCTGAATCAAAACGAGGGGTAGCTAGTGTTACCCTATCCCCCCCCCCAAGAATTTGTGGCATCATGCCAAATCTTCACTGCATGTTTAGTTGGTCCCGTCAATCCCAGCCTCATTGGCCCAGTATACAGTGCCCTACTATAACTATCCCTCCGGGAGGAGCCACTTGTCCATAGCGTATCCGGGATCGGTTACGGGTCCGTACGTTCCATGGTTGATTGTGGCCAACTGAGAAGCCCAATAATAACGTTTGATATCTGGGAGGGCTATACCTCCGTCATACCATGGGAGTGTCAGTTTGGTTAGAGCAATACGGGACCTTCCCTCTCATTGCAAGCTACGCTGTAGCCCCTCTATCTCACGGAACTAACTAGCGGGCACTACATCCAAGGTATTCTGAAGGGCATAAAGGAAACAGGGGCAAGGATATCATTTTGAAGAGGGCTGCTCGACCCAACAGAGAGATTGGAAGTCTCCGCCAATGAGCGGAGTCACTCATAAGCCTCTGCAACGGGGGAAGAAGATTTTCAACATATCTGACTGCTGGGTCCAGGGAAATGAAAATACCCAGGTATTTGAACCCACACGCATTAATCTGGATGGGACATTTTCTCGGGGCCTCCCCCCGCAGGACAAACAGCAGAGATTTCCCCCAATTGATAGAGAGCCTAGAGTTTTTACCAAAAGAGGCCAGAACGTCACACACCACAATAAAGGATTTCCGAGGGGAAGTCAGGTAAAGCAGAATAACATCCGTGTATAGGGAGATCCGATCCTCCCACTCAGGGGACCACCATATGCCTCGGATTGATGGTTCCCAGCCAATCCATGCCGCCAGGGGTTCTAAAGACAATGAAAAAAAAAGGGGGGGGCAGCCCTGTTGAGTGCCCCGACCCAAACGAAAGGATGCCGAGACCCGGCCCTTATCCACCACCTGGGCAAGCGGCTCAGTGTACAATAAGCGCACCCAGCCTGAGTTCAACGAGCGGATGGCTTGCGCTATTTCATCTACTGTCAGGGCACTATCCATAAAATCACGGTCCTCTTCGGACAAACAAGGTAGTTGTATATCACAAAGCAATAAATGGGAGTCCTCTTCTGGCCGATCTGAGTCCGAGGCATACACAGTTTGAAAATACGACACAAAGCTATCGACAATACTCTGGGGGTCGGTAAGTAACTCTCCTTCATCGGTAACAAGTTCTGGGATGACACTCCCGGCACTATCCCTTTTGTCCAACCAAGCAATAAGCTTCCCAGCCTTATCTCCGAGGTCGTAAAGCCTACCCTGCTGCTCCCTGCCGAGAACTTTAGCCCTATCAGTGACCAGAGATTCATAATCATGTTGTTTAGGGCGCAGGGTATGTAAGTTAGCCTGTGTTACCTCTTGCTCCAGATCCTCCTCTAGTCGACCAATCACAGCCTCAGCCTCTACAATCTCTTTATTCCTTTCCTTGTTCGTTCCAGCTATCAATGATAAAACTTGGCCTCTTATGACCATTTTAAATGTTTCCCAAAGAGATATTGAAGAAGGCACCGATCCCTCATTTTCTATAAAATAATCGTCTAAAGCCTTGATGAGGTCTTTACGGATTTTAGGATTCCGCATATACCAGGGATTGATAGGGGCGATCCTACCTGCCGATCTTGGAGCAATACAAAACCGGAGCCAAAGTGGGGAGTGGTCGGAGATACCTCTAGCAAGATGGACTGCTTCAACAATATAAGATGCTTGAGCCACCGGGACCAGAAAGTAGTCCAGTCGGGAGAGGATACCGTGCACTCCCGAGTGAAATGTATATTGCTTCCGGTCTGGGTGGAGCAATCTCCAGCTGTCCACCAATCCCATTGCATCCAAAAATTCGGGCAACCACCTCTGGGCACGCCCAGTATCCCGTGGGGGATGTCTATCTAGGAAACCAGAAACTACCGCATTGAAATCACCACCCAGGATCAAGAGCCCCACCGGCAGTTCAAGCAACAGCTTTCCCAAATCAAAGAATGAAGTGGACTGCATACCCGGGGGGGACATAGGCCGACAAGAGGGTAAGAACATGTCCCTACCATCGACCCGTGATCCCAACATATCTTCCCCTGTCATCCGTCCAGGTAGAATCTATCAGTAAGGGGAGCGCATTCCGAATCAGGATACCCACCCCCCTGGACCCAGATGTGAACCCAGCATGGGCCACCAACTTGTACCCCATTCTATGCATCGGAATACATGAGTTTCCAACCAAATGCGTTTCTTGGAACAAGACCACGTCCGGCACCTGGCACCTGGGATATTGAAGAACTACACTACTTAACACCTTCAGTTCACTACCCCCCATTGTAATATGAAAAAAGGAAATGACCCTCTACTGCCTGTTGCATGCTAATCAAATACTGTGTACTGATGCCATCGACAATGCAAAACATAAGAATATTTAAACAAGTTGCCAGTAATATGACACACAATATTTCGAAAATCCCCTCAACTCTCCTCCCCCGACCCTGCACCCCTGAATGCCGCTTGCATGCATCCCCAACTAGCAGTGTGCCTGTCGCCCCTTTTCACACCCAATACTAATCTACAACTAACTAGAGGTAGAAAATAAAGGGGAGGGCCCAAACTAGCCCGCCATCCCACCCCGTTCCCTGCTTCATCACCGCTACCCCATTTTAGGTCCATACATAGTGACACTTTTACTGACGCAGCATATCAAGAGCAAACTTTACGTTCCCATTCCACTCCCTGACCATAACATAATATTAATGAAGCCCACTGACACCAATTACGCTTCATTATTGTTCTTCCATCGCGCTTCGGTCTTGACCCTCGTCTCAGCCGCAATCACACTGTCCAACCAATCCGATGCCACTTCGGGGTTATAAAAGAACAAGGCTTTCACATTGAGTTCTACCCGGAGACGGGCCGGAAACATCATAGCGTATTTTAGTCCCTTGTCTCTCAGTTTCTTTTTCACAGATAGGAAACTCTGACTCTGTTTTTGAACCATCTGGGTAAAGTCCGGAAAAAGGAGAGGGTCACGTTTTCATATTTCACGGGGGGTCCATTACGTGCCGCTTGCAGAATTACATCCCTGTCCCGAAAATTCAAAACCCTTGCAATCATGAGCCGAGGGGGCGCTCCCGGCCTCGGCCTACCTCCCGGGACTTAATACGCATGCTCAACCGTGAATAAGTTGCTAAGGCCTTTAGGCTTGAGGTGATTAAGGACCAGAGTTTCCACAAATAGATCCAGTGTTTGGCCTTCTGATTTCTCGGGTACCCCAAGAATACGGATGTTATTACGTCTGATCCTTCCTTCATAATCTTCCAGCTTGCAATCCGTAAGAACTCTCGAGGCCTGAGGTCCCGTACCTCCTGCTGCAACTGGCTCATATCATCAATTAGGCTGTTGGTCTTAAGTTCAAGTGATTTGCCCTTTTCATTGGTCTTAGCGAGGTCCGTCCGCATCAGCCCCATCTCAATTGTAACAGTGTCCAGTTTGTTATCTAGGGCTTCCATCTTCTGTCCTAGCGACGCTTGCACCCCGTTGATAGCTGACATAAGATCTGTTAATGTTGGTTCAGGGGGGGCGGATAGGCTTTCTCCACCCTCCAACGATGTCTTCTTCACCTCTACCGTGGACCCCTTAGGTAAAGTATAGCGATCCAGTTTGTTTGACTGGATCGTTCTGGATCCGATGGAAGATCGCGACAGGGGCTTGTCCACCTCCGATCTTGCCGCCATTATTTCACCCCCTTTCCACTACATCAGATCAGAGTGAGCTCACATCCAAAGTCAGGGTCACCACTTACTCTGACTCCTCCAATATTCTCCAGCAGGCCACGTGCGGTCACGCCTCCCTCTAGCCTCCACTTGTTCACGTCCGATCACCCGGTCCGAAGCACTCCCGCTAAACTTCACAGCTTCCGAGCAGTAAACAGGGACGCAAGGGGTATACTTCTACGCCAAAGTGTTCAGACCAGTTGCCTCATGAAAAGAGCTCTGACAGGGGCTGATTACTTCATTGCGCATTATCATCATTCTCCGGCGCAACCCCTTTAATTGATTCACCTTTTCAAAGCTGTGTCATCTCCCAGTTTCGCCCGGCCGGTGATCTCCTCCGTGTTTTCTTGGTGAGCCAGGTAGCGCACCCCAGACATGGGTTCACAATACGTTTTTGATGTTCCCTCCTTCTCTTCAAAGCGGGACACCGAAGGGCACTCAACAGACACTAGCGGTGCCCAGCGAATAAATGGGGCTTCCGCTGGTCAGCTCGGGCGGGCCCACTCTTTGTCAGGCCATTAATATGCTTCGTATCCCCCGCTGGTCTCTATCCGGTGGCCCCCGAACATCTCTCAAAGCACCAGCAGTTCGGGAGACCCCGGGGTGATCCAGGGCCAGCTTCCGGGGCCGGCAATCCCCAGGCTCCTAAATCCCGTCACAATCTTCAGGACGGGTTCACAGGACACTCCAGGGTCAATTATAAGAAAGTCCCACAGACAGTCAGGAACGGGGGTTTCAGCACCAGTGTTCCCCTCCGCATGCATCCAGGGCGATCGCAGCGCCCCGCAGCTCCGTAATCTACTCTCGGAGCCGGGCCGAGACGTCATGAGCGCCCGTGCTCCACTCAATTTAATATAAACATCCTGGCTGAGGCGGTGGGGTACAGCAATAATCCTGGGGCATCAACTTACAGCCACGGGTCAGACCGACCCATCCCGGTTCGCGGTCCCCATTATTGTTGAACTAGTGGGCAGCCTCACTGTCACGCGAGGCCGCAGCTCCCACGTCAGACCAGGCCCCGAACTTCCGAACAGCGCTGCTCAGCATCCAGACCACGGAGGCAGCTCGGAGAAGACTGCTCGGGCGTCGCTTGTATTCCCACACCAGGGAGGGGAGTTTGGGTTCAGGATTTGTTACAGGACAGGGTCGCAAGGAACAGAGGTCAGCGGAGCCGAGTCTCTACGCGACCATCTTGGTCGCCGGCTTGGCTCCTCCCCTATAAAGTACTTTTTGATTGGTATCTTTGCCCAATCAAACTATAAAAAGTGTGCTAGGTTTGAAAGGATGTGGCATGCTAGGTGCCTTTAAGCACATTGGGTGGGACTGCCCACACATCAAGACGCTTTGAACAGAGCTACTGACGGCATTTAAGAGAATATTGGGAGGAAGACCTCTCCTGTACAATATTAGGCTTACACTCCACCCACCTAAAGCACCTGATGAAATTTGACTGGAAACTAATGTGTTACTCTCTGGGAGCAGCTACGTTGAGTTTGGCAGCCATTTGAAAAGACATACAGTGTCCCCACTTATTGTTCTCTGGTTTTCCCGATAATGGAATTTACCAGTAGTGGAGAACTTAACATATCCGCTTGCTGATTCGCGCACAAAGTTCAAAGCCAAATGGAGCCCATTGTTAGATTTTCTCTCAATGGGCTCACCCTCTCTGTCCTACCTGCTCTGATTGTGAGCCATACATTTCTTTCGATACTAAGATATATAGATGTACTATAGAGTATGCTGAAGGCAAAAAAATCTCAAAAGTTTCTTGTACTCTTTCTAGTCTTAAATGTGCATAGATGTTACACAGCCTTACTTCTACTATGCAGGTTGATATTGTGTGTTTAATGAAGTTATTCCATCTCTTCCATGTTAGTTTTTGTTCTGTATTTTCTTGTGGGGGGGTGAAGTTTTATATACATTTTGCAATGGTTAATACTTGAAATGAACATCAACATAGACACTCATATTTACAGATGAAATATTGTATTGTGCTTTGAACAAAATTCTGATCAATAAGTTAGATTTTTTTCTGTTTTATTACATCTATTTGTCAGTTTTCCTAACTCTACCCTAATAACTCCTTAGTATCCCAGCGCTTCCCATCTCTGAACCCATAAAACCCCAAATTTCCCCCAAATGCTACCCTTCCCTGAACCATTAAAAAAAACCGTATTACTCCTTAACGTGACCCTTCCCTGAACCCTACTAATCCATGAAAGCTATCAACCCCTCACTAACGTTAAGGCTGCTCTAACCTGAATTCTAAAAACCGCTCACTATCCTTTTACACACCTTTCATTGAACCCTAAATATCCATTAACACTACTCTTCTCTGAAAAAAAAAAAAAACCTTACTACCCCTTAATGTTACCCTTCCATGAACTCTAAAGAACCCTTGTTGCTCCTTAATGGTACCAATCCATGAACCCTACCAACATCTTACTACCCTCAAACATTACCCTGCCTTAAATCCTGAAAACACCGTAAGAATCCCCTACCTCACTGTAAACGCTCCTCTCTTCTTTAGCAGGAAGATACCCAAATGCCTCTGCTCCCAGTTCATTTACCTTTGCACTATACAGCACAAAATGTATCACTGGGTCAAAAAAACTGCTATCTTCTGTTTCTCCACCACTGTAAGCTCTTTGTGTTTCCATATATTTATTTACTTTCCTATTTACTGTGGAAAGCCCTTTTGGTGCAAAATTCCTCAAAGAACAACTACTTGCTTTGAGTTCCCAAACTTGTTATGTTTTGGCTGTTTTTACACTTTGTTTTGTAAAATGTTGCACCATATTTTACTTTAGCAGAGTTAACAACGGATACAGGTAACAAAGAGACTAGCTTTACAAAGAGGCTGTTTTTTTCTCCCCTGCAGGAAAAAACCTTCCCTTGCACCATATGCGGCAAGGCCTTCAAACGTTCGTCCACCCTGTCTACTCACCTCCTGATCCACTCAGATATCAGGCCCTATCCCTGCCATTACTGCGGCAAACGTTTCCATCAGAAATCTGACATGAAGAAGCATACATTCATCCACACAGGTAAGAAAGAAGGCTGCTGCAGGGGTGTATGCATAGTTTAAGCAAGTACATTCAAAGCAAGGGTCTCTAACTTAGGTCTGAGGCACCAACCAACATTTTCATGATATCCACATAAGAGAGCTTTTGTAATGCTCTCTCAGAAGTTGGGTGTCCTACATCTTTTGCTGCACATTTATACTTTGGAAGATTATCTTGTGGTTTTTAATATCAAAATCACGCTTTACTTTACAAGACTGAATCCTTTTCCATACTTGCATCTTTCATCATTCTTGGCCATCAGTTCGTTGGTGCAAAAACACACTTAAGGAAGCCACATTTCTTTGTAAAAAGCTGGAGAAAGCATGGTGCAAGGACTGTTGCCCTTCTAAAAAAATGTAAAATACAGACAGCTCTATGCCCTTATAAAATACTTAAATATAAGTTGGGGACCTTGTAATGCATCCATAGGCATTTCTGGGTGGCTCGTTGCTTTCTTCCCCTGTTTGTCTAATGTTGACCCTCATCCCCTGCACTCCACATTGTGGCAGGCAATACCATGTATTTGACTGCTTTGAACCTCTATTACTTGCCTTTGTTTGGGATTGTCTGTCCACTATTTCTTGTGGACCCCTTCTTGATCATTGACCACCTAGAATTCTAAGACTGGGAACATCTTATGTGGCCAGCATGCTTCAGGGCATCTGCAACAAATCCCTAGCCGCTTCATTGGTTCCTCAAGCATGGACGAAGGAGTTGCTATTGCCACTACTTAAGAAACCTTCTACTGATCGACAGTTTTGAACAATATTTGTCCATTCTCGCTGTTACCTTCCCCCTCAAGATTCTGGACAGAGCAGTGAACAAGAAGATTGACTCTTTTTGGACTCTAATTCCATCTTGGATGCTGCCCAGTCTGGTTCCAGGCCTTCCTTTAGCACTGTCTCTGTAGGTGATGATTTGTGCATGCTGGCAGACCAGGGCAATTGTTCCTCTCTTGTTTAATTAGATTTGTCTGAAGCGTTCGATAAGGTGGCCCAAGATAATCTTATTTTCCTTCTTTCAGAAGTTGGCATTAACAGTACTGCTTTAAAGTGGATTAAGGCCTACCTGTCCAACCTCTCTCAAGCAGTTCATATCTCTACGTATGATTCTGATTTCAAGGCTATCACTCGTGGTGTTCCTCAAGGTTCTTCCCTTAGCCCTAGTCTTTTTAATCAATCTCAGTTCTTTTTTTAATCTATATGTTCTCATTAAACTGATCCCTTTGGCTGGTCTCAAATTGATGAGCTATGTGGGTGACACACAAATTGTTGTCTCATTTGATGACCAGGTACTATACTCCCTTCCATGACTCTATGCTTGCTTTGGATGAGGGAGGACTTCCTGAAAGTTCATACTGAGAAACCAAGATTATCATCTTCTCAGGCAAAGTCTACTTGCCGATCTTTGGCTGCCCAGCTTGGCCCCTCCCACGCATGCGTCAGTGGTCAGAAACCTGGGAATTTTTTTCTTTAATATTGATCTTTCCTTTTCTTTGCAGAATAATAAGGTACCAGCTTTCTGCTTCTTTTAGCTTGAAGTCTTGCACAAGAGTTTTCCATTTTTACCACCCGAGTCACATCCGTTAGTGATCCAGGCATCGATCTTAAGGTTAGAGCCTTCACCAGTAGCGATTTTTGCTAACTTGGTAACGAGGATTTAGAATTGGGTGCGCCTTGTAGGGGGCGCAGACCGTCCACTTCCTTGTTTTTTGGTCCTGACGAAAACCTGGTATATCCCATCTAAGGTTGAAACATGTAGACCAGATCACATACAGAGATACCTTTGGCCGTAACTACCCTCATAGTATCTCACTACACTTTTTTAACATTGTCCAGTTGCTTGTAAATAAAATTTATCTTCCCACATAGTTAAACCAGGACAATTTTTAACACACTTTTTCTGCACTTACACCCACAACCAGCTCCACTGTAATTCAGGTGTTGTAGCACACCCTGGTGACGCTAGGCCACCAGGGTGGACCCCGATGATGAAGCATGTCACCACTAGGTTGGTGAGTGAGGGGCTTTTAACAAAAGGATACATTCTTTCCTTTTGTCATTTACACACCCCATTAGGAATTTTTCTTGATTCTCTATGGTGGTACTCCTCTCTTTGTTTATTTAATCGATCTTAAGGCACCTGGATAACTTCAATGAGTTGCGTCTTAGTTCACCACTTTATTTACTATAAAGACTCCAACAAATTCAGAATTTTGTTGCCAGGTTGGCTCTTAATGCCCTGCATACTGCATCTGAATAAACCTCTTTCAAAATGCTGCACTGGTTGCCAACCTTTAAGAGGGTCCTGCATTAGATTTACACCTTGCCAGGCCCTGGGCCCTGGCTATTTAAGGCATAAATGTATTCATTCTTCTTCTCCTCTGCAGCTGGGATTAAGCAATGCCTGCCTGCTAGCTGCTCCTAAGTGTTGGCGTGTTCCGATAGGAGGGCGAGCTTTCTCAGTTTTAGCCACTCAGCACTGGAGCCAGCTCCCTCCACATCTAAGAGCTTTTGGTCAGTTAGTGTCATTCTGGAAACTCCTGTAGACTTTGCTCTTTGAGAGCTAGTGGCCACCTCTCTGTAGCGTTAAGCTGTGTTTAGCACCAGG
Organism: Lissotriton vulgaris; assembly: GCF_964263255.1. NCBI lineage: Eukaryota > Metazoa > Chordata > Amphibia > Caudata > Salamandridae > Lissotriton > Lissotriton vulgaris. The sequence continues at coordinate 1,010,442,333 of NC_141685.1, read as the reverse complement.
ACAACTTTTGTGTATTTGCAAACTATATAACATTTTAAATCAATTAATCAGACAATAAGATACGTTTACAGACAAATAAACTAAAAGTGCCTGTTCTGACCACATTCTAACTAACCAGCATCAATAATATAGGTTGTGTACAGTGCTTTTGGACTTACTCCAGTGGCAAGAAAAATAAGAGATCAGAAGACGTACCACATGTGAAGCACAGGGAGGAGGATCAGTTAATCAACTTGAGCCAACAAGGGCTAGGGAAAAGGCTTTCATGTCTAAATGATGGACTGCCTTGTTTGTGAAATCGACTAGTTATACTCTGGTGTGCACAGAACCAGCCCTCCCCTCGCCCACCTCCACTCCCCCCCCCCCCCGCCGATTAAAAAAAGAGAAAGTGCTTGAGGCTGTCCAACAGAGGCATACAATGTCCCATGATGGATATCTTACATACATATTGAAATACAATGAATATCATTAATATAGTCTGTGACTTTCCAAGAATATGGATCCAGAACTCATGTACCACCATTGTACAACCCTGTCCCATATTGTTCATGAAGGTCAGATCAATGCTAAATTTTCAAGACATCCACATGGAATAAATTCACATGAATTGACCTAAATTATTATTTACATGTCGGAAGCCGGGAGCTGGCGGTACTCGTATACTTTGCTCAAAGCACTTTTAAAATTGTATTTCCATTGTGTGGTGTCACGTACTGTGTTTTTAAACACGGCTGGCATCTCGCCTGCTACTCTGTCTTGTAGCGCACAGCTGATTACAAGCTGTCGCGCTTTCTCCTCTCTCCCAAAGCGGCCGCCATCAGAGCAGGCGTGCGCGCTGACCATGCCCCGTTGAGGCCACGCCCCCTCCTCTGACTACATAATCGCCGATGTTAGCGGCTGACAGACAATTCCTTCCCAGTCCTGAGGTGGAAGCCGGGAGCTGGCAGTACTCGTATACTTTGCTCAAAGCACTTTTAAAATTGTATTTCCATTGTGTGGTGTCACGTACTGTGTTTTTAAACACGGCTGGCATCTCGCCTGCTACTCTGTCTTGTAGCGCACAGCTGATTACAAGCTGTCGCGCTTTCTCCTCTCTCCCAAAGCGGCCGCCATCAGAGCAGGCGTGCGCGCTGACCACGCCCCCGTTGAGGCCACGCCCCCTCCTCTGACTACATAATCGCCGATCTTAGCGGCTGACAGACAATTCCTTCCCAGTCCTGAGGCGGAAGCCGGGAGCTGGCGGTACTCGTATACTTTGCTCAAAGCACTTTTAAAATTGTATTTCCATTGTGTGGTGTCACGTACTGTGTTTTTAAACACGGCTGGCATCTCGCCTGCTACTCTGTCTTGTAGCGCACAGCTGATTACAAGCTGTCGCGCTTTCTCCTCTCTCCCAAAGCGGCCGCCATCAGAGCAGGCGTGCGCGCTGACCACGCCCCCGTTGAGGCCACGCCCCCTCCTCTGACTACATAATCGCCGATCTTAGCGGCTGACAGACAATTCCTTCCCAGTCCTGAGGCGGAAGCCGGGAGCTGGCGGTACTCGTATACTTTGCTCAAAGCACTTTTAAAATTGTATTTCCATTGTGTGGTGTCACGTACTGTGTTTTTAAACACGGCTGGCATCTCGCCTGCTACTCTGTCTTGTAGCGCACAGCTGATTACAAGCTGTCGCGCTTTCTCCTCTCTCCCAAAGCGGCCGCCATCAGAGCAGGCGTGCGCGCTGACCACGCCCCCGTTGAGGCCACACCCCCTTTTTTCTTGGGATAAATGTGTACGTACAGGAAGCGCAGCGGACGAGCGCAGCGGGAGCGCCTAAGGCAAGCCCGTCTGCGCCCGTCATCGCCAAGACATCGCCTCTCGCCAGACCCCCTGCACAAAATCCCCAGCTTAGAGTCTGCTATGACAGAGAACATCTTTTCGCACTAAATACCAGCACCAGATGCGACAAGCTTGGAGGATGTCTCGGACAAACAGCACTTCACTGTGAGTCCTGTAAATTTACTACACCTAAGCCTAGCCTAGCTAGCTGTATAGCGACGACACCTAAGCTTTCTCCCCTTCGGGTTCTCCAACTGAATGTCAGATCCCTCGCGAAGCATCATGCGGAAGTCCACACTCTTATAACGGACGAAAACCCTGATATTCTGTTCTTATGTGAAACCTGGCTTCATGACGACCAGACTAGCATTTTGAACCTTACGCTGCCCAATGGTTTCTCCATAAAACTGGTTAACAGAGACTCTAGGGGCGGGGGAATAGCCGTTATATACCGAACTACGTATAACTGCTCCTTCACGAAAGAAGATATCTGGGGTTGCGAATGTGCACGATTCAAGATCTCCATTTGCCCTCAATTCACCCTCTCTGGGCTTTACATCTACCGGCCACCAGGTCCTTCTGCCAGATTCATTGATGAACTCCTAGAAATATCCCATACTTTGGCAGTCTCCTCTCCCAATTTCACCATACTGGGTGATCTTAATCTCCACTTAGACTCTGTTACTGAACCCACCATTAAAAACCTGTTGGCCGACCTTACGGCCCTGCAGCTAAACTCCCTGGTCCACTCCCCCACTCACACTGCCGGGCACATATTAGATCCTATTTTTACCAACATTTTGGAAGCTAGTGTTGAGTCCCCTGAACCCATGGGTTGGACCGACCACTTCCTCGTCAAACTTATCATTATGGCAAAAAAAACGCCCGCTAAAGTTGCGGCTAACTCCTGCCACAAACGGCCATGGCACAAACTCTCTTCTGAAGACCTCATTAAAAACCTAGGAGAATTCCATCCCCCCGACGAGAACAGAGATATTAATACAGCCTATGCTGCTTTTCACGACTGGATCGTTACAGGGCTTGATGCCTTAATTCCGGCTAAATGGACAAAAACTCGCAGCTCCCCCACCAACCCATGGTACAATGAAACGCTCAAAACCTTACGGAAGGATTGCAAGAAAGCTGAACGCGAATGGAGGAAAAACTACGTAGATAGCGACAAAGCCCTCTACTTGTCAAAACTACGCACGTATCACAAGGCAATACGTACCACCCGAGCCTCCTTTTACGCAAAGGAAATTAAACTAAGCACCAACCCCACCAAAACGATCTTTAAATTAGTTCAAAGCCTCCAAAAGGTCTCCAACCCGGTCTCCTGCATTACTTCCTCGAAACAGTGTGAAGACCTTGCCACCTTTTTCATTGAAAAAGTAAGGAAAATCTATACTTCCTTTCCTCAAGAGGAGCCTGTGCCCATCAACACTTCCAACTTTGCGGTGGATACGTCGAAATTGTCAAGAATACCTGACATATCCCTCGACGACCTTGCAAAACTGTGCAGACAGGTTAAGTCTGGTTCCCCCACAGACCCCATGAGACCAACTAAATTCTTGGACTCACTGGAATTCTTCCTTCCCTCGCTTTCCAGCCTACTCAATCTCTCTTTTTCCTCAGCTGTGGTTCCCACCTGCTGGAAATCTGCATGGGTTTCTCCCATTATTAAAAAACCCACATTAGATCTCACAAAACCAGAAAATTACAGACCCATCTCGCTGCTCCCCTGGACGTCTAAACTGGCTGAAGCCCATATTAACAAAGTGCTATCCCATCATATGCTGCAAAACCACGTCCTGGACCCTTCCCAAAATGGCTTCAGGCCAGGACACAGCACCGAGTCGGCCCTGTTGACCACCACGGAACACCTTCGGGGTGTCCTGGACGCTGGTCAAAGTGCCGCGCTGATCCTGCTGGATCTCAGCGCGGCCTTTGACACGGTCTCACACAACATCCTGTTGAACCGACTTGAGGCCATAGGGATCAACAAACTCGCCCTTGATTGGTTCCGGTCCTTCCTAAAGGACAGGTCCTTTCAAGTTTCAGCCCCACCCTACATCTCCCAACCCCATCCCATCGAACAGGGAGTTCCCCAGGGATCGGCGCTAAGCCCATCCCTTTTCAATCTGTACGTCCAGCCTCTTGCAGCAGTGGCAAAAGAGTGGGACCTTACGCTTGTGTCGTATGCCGACGACACACAGCTGGCCATCACACTCTCTGAAGGCCCTTCTACCTCAGCCACTAAATTAAGGGATGGGCTAGCGGCAGTTGTACAGTGGATGACACGCAACTGCCTGCAGCTGAACGTCGGGAAAACGGAGGTGCTTCTCCTTGGCAAAAACCCTAGCTACTGGAGCGATCATTGGTGGCCCTCTTTGCTTGGCCCCACCCCCGTGCCAAAAGATGTTGTGAAGAACCTAGGTGTCTGGCTCGACTCCTCTCTCAATTTTCAGTCCCACACAAAGAAAGTGGCAGCTACGTGTGTGGGTCTAATGAGGAGTCTTAGCCCGATACTCCGTTTCTTCGACTCCAGAACCCGCCAACTTATCATCCAGTCCATGATTCTTGCCCGGCTGGACTATGCCAATGTGCTATTCTTGGGGGCAAATAAAGCAGAATTAGCACGGCTGCAACGCATTCAGAACTCGGCCGCCAGAGCTGTGGTTGGCCTCCCACGCAGGTGCTCTGCCAGAGCTACCATACGTAATCTGCACTGGCTGCCAATTGAATCCCGAATTCATTTCAAAACCCTTACCACTGCATTCAAAATTCTTAATTCAGACTGCCCTGAACTCTTACGCCCGCTCCTTGTACCCTACACTCCTCAGCGTACCTTACGCTCACTGGGCAACACCTTGTGACGGTCCCCCGATCCAGGCTTTGTAGAATGGGCGGACGTTCCTTCAAAGTCTTGGGGGCAAGACTTTGGAACTCTCTGCCTCTACATATCCGCACTCTAACCAACTTGACTGCCTTTCGAAAAGAACTAAAAACTCATCTCTTTTCCCTCATCTAGTCTTCTGTTGGTTATCCCCCTCCACCCCTCAGGTACTGGTTAGGTCAGCGCCGGGACGCTCCGTTGCTGGGGCAGCTGTTTGCGCTTTAACAATTGGATAACATAACATAACATAACATAGTTGGGCCAACGTTAAACAACCCTTCTGTACACCATGGGCAATAAAGTAAACAGGTACAAATCTGAAATTGATATCATGATATTGTTTTCTTAAAAAGATTTTCATGGCACCAATCTTGGGGTCTGTGAAGACAGATAAGAGATACAGAGAGTTGGGGACTAGTAAACTCCACAACTTCAGATGGTATGAATTACAGTTGCAATCGATATAAAGTCAAATATGGCTGATGTGTAGCAATCTGAATATAAATACCATACGGGTGGAAGGTATGCTGACTATTGATTGATACTAATATGGTGTAGTAAGGGAAAACTCCAGCATTCTGAATTAAAGTCCTGTCTTAAAATTCTGGTCTAATAATAAAAAAATCTAAAGTGATGTACCGCGAGATGAGGAAGCAAGGCTATAATTACTTTTCTCGTCTTCTAGTCTATCACCCTCAGACTTGAGCTGACCTTGGAATCTGCTGCTGCTTACCATCCTGTTCTCTTTATATGTGTATTCATTGAAGTTTCTCGGCCTCTTTGTTTTCATACCAGCCCATCTCTTTTTTGGTATTTTCCATGTATGCTGTCCTTTGTCCTTCCTGGATGTCAGGCAAACAGGAAGTTTGCCGGCTTTCAATTTTTTTTTTAATTCTGAGGGTTTTAAGTGCAAAGAAGGGAGGGACTGGGGGGGTACGTTGTGCTGCAAGAGCATCGAGCAAGCAGAAGATCGGAACCAAAAATATTGTGTGGACAGAATATTGTGTCAAAAATATCAAGGATCAAAATATGGAGAAGCAGTGACGGCCGGTGCAGGTAAGAGGAGAGGGGCAGGAGGAGAGGAAGGGCGAGACGATGAGGGAAAATAAAATAAAAGGAAAGCACTTTCCTTGCGCTCGCCGCATTGCCAAGTCGGCGAGCGCAAGGTGACTGGTTTTCTTTTTTTATTTTCCCATCGTCGGCATCTGTCGACTCGTCCTTACCCCACACCACCGCTCTTACCTGTCGAGAAGGTAAGTGCAAATAGGTAAATATACATTTACTATTCTTAACTCCAAATTTACATACTTTGAAGATATATTAATCATCAAGGTACATATCTGTGGAGTTATGTATAGTAAAACTTTGCTTACCTATAGAAACTTACCTTCACAATATTTTTGTCCTCAATATTCTTGACAAGATATTTTGTCCCACGATATTTGTAGTTCCAATATTCTGTCACGCAACTGTCCTGATTCAGGTGATTCTGGGCCCTGCTCAATCACTTATCCTACAGCTGGAGGGAAGAGGGGCAGGAGGTACCTTCTATTTTTTGCCCCTCTCTGTGGACCCGGTTCACAAAGAAATATGAAGTCTACTTTTCTAGGCCTACTCTGATGTTTGGAACGTTTTCCTGATTGTATGGATTCACAAACAATCCTAGGGCTAATGTAAGAAATCTGCTTCTGTCATGGGTTTCCTGCAGCACTCCTGTGCACAAAATGTACACATATGGAATTTGCATTATATGGAAATATTTGCTAATGGAAACGCAAATGTAACCTTTTTTGTTCAATGAAAAAAAACTAATTTTCTCAGCCTAACCATGCACTCCATAAGGATGGTGATGTTTCCCCCTTTCCTACTTAGAAAGGCACACAGGGCCCGATGTAGGTCAGTCGGTAACGGCCGAAAATCAGTATTTTCGGCTGTTTACGATCGGTAAACAGGTGAATGGCATGTAGGGGGCATTATTTACCGAATCGGTAAAATTACCGATTCGGTAATTTTACCGATTCGGTAAAATAAAAGATCGGTAAATTTACCGATTCGAAGCCACCCATATGTAGGTGGGACTCTTCAGAGTCCCAGGAGCCTTAACGAATCGGTATTTTACCATCAAATCCAATTTGATGGTAAAATACCGATTCCGGTGTGCATGCGCATGTGTGCATGCAGACCTATGCCATGTGACAGGCAGACCTGCCCTTAGGGCAGGTATGCCTGCCACATGGCACCCATGCCTGTTTTGGGGGTGCCAGAGGGTGTCAAAGTGACACCCCCTGCACCCTTGTGAAATTCGGTACTTACCGATTCGGTAAATACCGAATCGGTAATGCCCATAGGAATGAATGGGCATTACCGATTCGGTATGTACCGAATCGGTAAATACCGAATTCATTCGATTCGGTATTCCAGCACATCTGGAATACCTACATGTCGGACCCATTGATTTACCGATTTTAAATTACCGAATCGGTAAAATTCGGTAATTTAAAATCGGTAAATCGTTCCTACCTACATCTAGCCCACACTCCTTTCAAATGAGCACATTTACATGTGTTGACGGTGAGAGAGACTGTCTGCAAGATGTGTGTAAGGGCCCACCTACTTCTGCAGGATGCTTCACCGAGCATCACACACTACCCGACCACTGGAAATAAACCTTTGAAGCACAGAGTCCACCAGTCCTGAATCTGTGCTACAAGATGTGGAATTTATATTCGGTGAAGTGTGTTTTTGGGCCGCTCACACCGTTTACATGCTTACAAATATTAGAGAATCGGGTCCAGAGACTACGTTTGAGAGCACCAACAGTGAGAATCATCAAACCAACAGCATGAAAGACTATCAGAACTGAAACAAGTAAGGAAAAGAGAGTCAACACTGAGTAAAGGACAGGCAAGTTTTAACACGTGAAGTAGCAAGAATTGTACAAGCTCTGTCTTCGAAAACTGCATGGGACCATGACCGCACAATATACATATGTGAAGAAGGTTAAAAGGGGGGTTAGGGGTGACAAACAAGAAGAAAATAGCTTAGGGTAGCAGAAAAAGCATTCTAAACTCAGGAGTAATTCATTGCTGCAATTCTCCTCCCTGTGGGTGGCTGGGAGTTCGCACCATTGATTCAGTCAAACCCTAATAAAAGGCTTATTGCCCCCTCAATTATACATTTTAAGAATTTTGGAGTTCACCAAGGAGTTGCATGCCCAAATAGAGGCGGAAGAGCAAGTGACTTCTTAAGTTCATTATCCCCCGAGGTGACTTGCTATAGCCTTATAATGTACCTAATAGGCAGCTTACACTAACTAATATAATAAGCCATTACGAGCTAGTAGTGATGTTGTTATGTTATAAAAGATGCATTCTGAAGTTATAACATTCGTGTAGTAAAGAAAACAATGTAAGCCACAATATAGACTGGTAATGCCAGCAGCATATCAGGGGGGATGAACACAATTCCTAGATATCCTCCCAACGCTGCCGCTCTCTGATTCTACAACCTTAATTTGAGTGGGTGTATTCCACTCTACCTATGTCCTGAAGTTATCTTTACGACTATAGCAGACTTTAAACACCCAACTACAATACTTTAAACCTCATGCCTGCATCTTCCAGAGGACCACTGAATCAATTCTTATATTAGCAGAGTTGTCTCTTGCTTGGGTTCTTCCAAGTGGAACTCTTTCTGGGGGGGCGAATGTCTTGCAACAGAGTTCCCCCTGCCTTCAATGATCCTATGCCATTATAATTATATTATTAATTAGATCACAATTTAGCATAAGTATTCACATACTTATTTTTTAACAGATTGAATTCAGGTGTTTGCCATTTTAATGTGATGGTCTTCTCTCCTCCCTTTCCGTGTAGGAGAAAAGCCCCATAAGTGCCAGGTGTGCGACAAAGCCTTCAGCCAGAGCTCCAACCTCATCACTCACAGTCGCAAGCACACCGGGGTGAAGCCATTCGGCTGCAGCATCTGTGGAAAGGGCTTTCAACGCAAGGTTGACCTTCGGCGGCACCAGGACACACACAGCCTTTAAGTTGACTCCTAATCATTGATTCCTTGGGATCTTCACAGTGCAGGAATAAGGAGCAAACCATCTTAGATGTCTCTATAATAAGAGGACTGAATGACTTTGTTTATGATAGAGTGTCAGTCCACGGGCACCTCACGCCGGCAGCGGTATTCCATGGAGCTTGATGTGTTGTGGTTGTGGTGTGTTGTGTTTTCCTGAGTAATTAAGATGTTAGATGAGTAAGGAGATTGTGAGTTGTGTGGGTGGGGAGGTATGTGATCTCTTCTTGTGGCCTAGTTGGTTATGTGCCAAAAGAGGGGGTCTTCAGTACTGGGCCCACTCAATAGCCGGTAGACCCCAACATCACACAGATGTCCAGTGTGAAGCATTGTTTGCTGAGAGTGCCTATGCCCTAACACTTTGCCCGCAAGTATCTGAGGCAAAGCTCAATCTGTGCTCCTGGAACCTAGCTGTTCTTACAAGCAGAGGAGGGACAATACTGGGTGCTGTTGACAACACACGCTAGATACTTTCTAGGGATATATATTTGTGTAATTGTGTGTGGGGGGATGTAGCTGAGCACTTTGGGACTGATAGTGTTCTACTTATGGCTATGGGAGAGTTCTAGATGGAGCAATTTTAAATGTTTGATGCTAACTTTATTTTTGTGATAATCATGAGGTATTTGAAAAATTAAAGCTACATGCCAAGTTTTGACAGACATAAACTGATGAACCTTTCTTCAAATCTCTATTCTAGTCTCCTAGTGTTTGAGCCGTTTTGTTATACACAAGCCATCAAGACTCTAGTTTTGTGGCTTAAGCAGAAAAATTTATTTTTAGGTTTCGACTGGCGTTCACTGCGCAGCCGAGATTTTTTGATTTCCAGTACTGGGGCTTTAACCCGCCTCTCTCTTCCATTGGCTAGCTCCATAAATGGAGGCTAGCCATTGGAAGAGATGTGTCAATCATTCTGGGAGCAGATTCGTGGGCGTTTCTGTGTTTTTTAAGCCCCGCCCCCTTTGTTTTGTCATGCAGAGGTGGGCCATAGTATTTATTTTTTCTTCAGGGCTGTTTTTTCGTCATTGTTAAAGGTTCTCTTGCCAGGATGGACGTAGCGATTGCTTCGCTGCAGGCGCGCACCCCTCTTCAACCCCGGAGAGCCTGCGGAGGGCAACGCCGGAAGAAGTAGTCCTCAGGTGAGTGCTTGCTGTTGTGCTTCCCGCCCGCTCCCCCCCCCCGCGTTCGTTGTGCTTGTCTTGTTTATATTGTGTTTGTATTTCACTGCACCATCAATGTCTCCCTTAACTGGCCAGGAGTCCCTCCTACGCACATTACATTAGCTTCATAACTTCTAGCCAGTACTGGGCTTTAAACCACTGCTAGTAGATCTGGTTTTGTCTCACTGCTAACACATTCTCAGGAGTTCCTCCTCCCCTCCCACATTGCCCGCTCACGTCGCACATTCGGGCTTGCGGCCAGACGACCCCCCCCCTCCTCCTGCAACATAACCTAGTTTGCACCCTGCTTGTTTAAATAGTGTTATCCACGCCTTTAGTAAACACCTACATGTTGTTACTTTTCTGGCGTCATAGAATGTCTACATTGTGAAATCAACTAGAATAATACATGTCAGTCGATAACTTTATTTCGGTCCCAACGGACCATAAAAGTACAAAGTTAAGTACATACATGCGAAGACAATAAAAAGAATAAATAACATTTAACAATACAAGGACAATCACAATCATATATATACATTATTAACAAGGTTAAAACTATGCATCCATCCCATGATAAAACCAGATTCAAAATTCATTATAGTTATCGACGATAATCATTAAGTTTTGTACAAATATTCCAGCTAATTCAGTAACTGGATACTTTCCTTTTAGCCGGAAGTAAAAAAAGAGGAAGTAATTTCAGCACAAAAGATGATTAATTGGGGGGGCGTGGCTAGCGGCCGACAATGGCGGCAGCAAAATAGAGAGGCTCCTGGCGTAAGGCGGCATCCCACTAAAATCCGCAACTACATCCGATCATTATATTGCTCAGAAGGGGTGCCCCGGGTCCTGTGACCGAGCGGCAACTCACGGAGCAAATATGCAGCGGTGGAGCACCAGGAAACGACAAGGTGACGACGCGACTGGCGGGGCCTGGCACCAGCCGGCAAGCAGCGGTTTGTGGTGAGAGCGGCGCCCGAGCGGAGGTGCAGCATCGGCGGGGGCCGACTGCCGGAAGTGAACGCAGGGAGGCGAGACCAAAAAATAGCCGGTGAAACGCCCGGAGGGACGGCAGGACTCGTCCGTGGCCTAAGAGAGGGAGGCGCACTGCGGTTCTGGACGGCAGGAAACGGCAACAAAGAAGAGGAACGGCCATCACGACGCAGACAAAAGCGGCGCCGCCCCATGCAGCGGTAACAGGTCAGGTGGAGAGATCCCTTGGATGGCGGACGCTAAGCAACTGCACGAAAGACTCCGTATACCCCTGCAGAGTGAGGGGACATAAGGGGAAGAGAACAAGAGCGAGGCGCATAAACCCCCCAGCGAGTGCAATCGCCAGAGGCCCCCCCTCTCATTTCCGCATCGCAGAAACACTCGGACACACTCACACAGGCAATGTGGGGCCGAGACTGACTACAGCGGACATAAGGGGTGGCAGAGCGCCATTCGTATAAGAGGTCCAGGCAGAACCGCTCTCCAGGACGGCAGAGGCTTGGCAGGAGCAGCAAAGGAGCGTACGGGAAAGGCCAGAGAGGGGGTCAGTGGAGGATTGCCAACCGGGAAAGTGTCGCAGTGCGTCTGCATGCACCAGCAATTGGGTCAAACGCCAGCCTGAAAGCGCGACTCAGGGATGTGGTATCTCTAATGCTCTTCTGCTCCGCTGACATAAAGTTGCACGAGCCATACAAAAGGGCGACTGTATTGGCAGACCCAAGTTGCTCATACCATATAAGGGAGAGACTGAACTAGTGCACGACGCCATTAAGTGGGTTCTAACTGGGGCAGGATTAAGACTTGGCTGCGCTGTCCTGCTATCACGACCATATCCGGACCTGCACCTGGCGCTCAACACACGAGGGAAAGTGCACAAGGAGCGGATTGCAGCCAAGAACTCGAACAGGCGGAGTGTGTGGGAAAACCCCCTGGACGAACAGAACGCCCCACGGAAGGGAGAAGACTTTTGGGAAATAACCGTGGACGGCAGAGGACCCAAGCATACCTCCACACAAGCCAAGCTAGATAAATTTGCATACGACAAGCAAACTCCCCCCTCGACGGAACAACGTAAGTCCACAGGGAAAACGACGGAGATCGAAGGGGTAAAGAAAGCCACATTGGATGACGTGATGAGTGCCCTGGCACAGGTGCAGGCGACGGTGGGAGCAACGGCGACAGAAGTCACCCTGATACGAGCGGAATTCCAAAAGATGAATGAGAGAGTAAAACAAGTGGAGGTTGTGACTAAATCCTTGGTGGAAGACGTATCGGATCTGCAAGTGGAGATGGAGAAAATGCAAGCCGAAAACAGATCTCTCAGAGAGAAGTTGGATGACCAGGAAGGGCGCTCTCGGAGAAACAACGTCCGGATACTAGGGGTTCCGGAATCGGAAGGTAGAGGAGCTGTGGACCTCTTCGTGGAAGACATGATCAAAACGCAGCTCAACCCCAAGGGACTCTCACACTTCTTCTCTGTGGAAAGGGCCCATAGAGTACCCGGAGGGAAGCCGAAGCCGGGGGCGCCCCCGAGGCCAATACTAGCAAGGCTCTTCAACTTTCGCGACCGGGACACCATATTGCAGGCAGCCAGGGTGGCACCGGCCATCCAAATTCAGAACTCCAAGGTAACCTTTTTCCCAGATTACACTGCGGAAGGTTCGCGACGAAGAAGGACGTTTCTTGAGGTCAAAAAGACGCTGCGAGAAAAAGAACTGTCCTACTCAATTCTCTTTCCAGCTCGACTGCGGGTAGTCGCTGACAATAAGGTCTGGTTCTTCGACACTCCGGATGCAGCCAGGTACTGGCTAGAGGGATGGCGCACCTCAGGACCTCCTCGCAGATCTCATAGAACAAACCACGGACACCGAGACGACAGCCGGACCGGGTCACAGACATCGGGCAGAGGAGGCGCGGACAGGTCGCTGACGCAGGAGCAGACTGAGGCCGACGGAGGAGAATAACCCGGAGCACCCGGTGCAGTAATGGACGCTGTTTTTGAACTAGTTCAAGTTCAAGTTCAAAAACCACTTTAATCGATTAATAAAAATCATAAAAGTCACAATACAGACAATGTGGAATTAGATTAATACACATAAAAAGTTTAAAAAAAATATATATATACATGTGCAATTTTTGTTTTTCTTTAAAAAAAACATATTTCATTTGATGTGATAAATGTACACAAACAATGTCAGTTAATCTCTCATGTTCAATTTTTTACAACAAATAGAAGCCACTATAAAATTTGCCACTACAAACATAATTACTGGGGATTCCAATAGCTGCAAATAAAGAGGCACTGGTTTAACTTGCAGGAATCCCTTTTCCTTTAACAAAGGAACAATAAACTTTCTTCTGGCTAACCTATACAAAGGGCAAAAGAACATAAAATGACTAGTTTCCTGCAGTGATAAACCATCACACCTGCAAGGGAGGGGGGCATCTATTGGGTTACACCATGTTTTACAATCAGTAAATAATCTATGTAACTGTTTAAATCTAAACTTTGTTAAACCCAACGATGGAACGGAATCGTTACTATAGTAAGATATGGTTGAATAGACAAGGTCGAGATCAATAGATAGTGCCCCCTAACCATAGGTTTTCTTACTTGTTCCATCTCTCGCTCCTGCTCTCTAGCTTTAATAAAATTTACTTTTTTGAACTACTTGCATAATGGTCGCGGCTGGACGCTGGCCTGGGTCACCCGGAAGAGTGCAGGGATGCCGCCTGCCCGCGGAGACACTCTCCCCCAACACGCAAGTACATTGGTTGAGGGATGGGTAAAGAGCTCTGCTCAATTGGGGAGGCGGGCAGTTGAAGGTCCGTTAAGCAGGGAGGCAGGGAGGGAGGGGCGGAGGGAGGGGGGGTTGTTTAGTAGTTTTTAGAAATCCACAAGTAGGGTCACAATGTATTATTAGGCATTTGCACTGCTTAGATGTCAGAGAGAGACGGCACGCATGGGCCGCGAGGCACAGTAGGCACACAGTCAAATACATGACTAACTATGGTCGATTGCCCAGTACGTAGTTCGGAGGGTGGCGAGCCGAGAGCACAGGGATCGCCCCTCCGCCTGCTGACATGGAATGTGAGAGGGCTGGGAGATAAGGTAAAGCGCGGGCTGGTAATTACTGCACTGAAGAGGCAGGGGCCGGTCCTGGCACTACTCCAAGAGACACACCTAGTGGGAGGGGCATCCAAGGCTCTTGATAGGAGAGGATACAAGATGATAGTGCATTCAAAATTCACTTCTGGCTCTCGAGGGACTGGCATTTTAATCAAGAAATCCTCACAATTCATACCGATGAGCACGAAGGTGGACGGACAGGGATGTTTTGCGGCCCTACAGGGACAATGGGAGGGGCGACTCATCAACGTGGTTTCGGTGTACATCTCCCCAGCACTCCACTCGGTCATGCTTCCAGCACTGGGCGACTTCCTCCTGACCCTACCAGAGGGAGATGTTATACTCGGGGGGGGCTTCAATGCCACAGTAGACACCCTAACTGACAGGTTTCCAGAGACGACCCCGACTGGAGGTCCCTCCCGCTTCCAACGATTCCTGACTGCTATGGGTCTAGTTGATATATGGCGGCATGCACACCCTCAAGAGAGGCAATACACCTTCCACTCCATTGTCCACAACAGTTTATCAAGGATCGACTATTTCCTGACACTAGGAGATGGCGTACAATACGTAGACACCATAGACAGTCAACCTAGAGGCATATTAGATCACTCTCCGGTCACTTTGACAATATCCACCCAGGAGAAATCGCGTAGGCGAATTTATCCCATACAGGCTGCATATCTTAAAGTCCCCAAGGTCAGGAAGGCGCTCAAGATGGCGACGACACAATACTTTGCGGAGAATGTCACATCGGTGCAATCCTCAGCGATTTTGTGGGAGGCATACAAGGCGGTGTTATGGGGACAGGCCATAACTCCGATCACAGGCTATAGACGGGAAAAAGCACTTGAACTGGCCGAGCTAGAGTTAGCCCTGCGAGATGCAACAGTAACACATGAGGCACACCTCACCCCAGACACGTCACATGCCCTACACCTCCGACAACAACTGTACACAGAATATTTACGACAACAGGTGAGGGGGCAAATAACTGAAACAACGCACAGGATTTATGATACAGGAGACAAAGCGGGTAGGATGCTGGCCTGGCTGGATAAAAAGGGGGGGAGCTCCAGAGGTATCCAACGAGTGAGAGACAGGCTGGGGATAGTTCACACAAGCCCTGAGCAGATAGTGGAGGCACTTGCAGATCACTTCGAAGGTGTCTACACATCGGACAGGGAGGTATCAGCTGATATGGCCAAGGCTACACTGGAACCTATCCAAACTCCGACGCTGCGGCCAGAGGCAATGGCAGAATTGGAAGCTGACATTACTACGGAGGAAATACAAATGGCCATATGAGCGATAAAGCCCGGTAAGGCACTTGGACCAAACGGCATCCCGCTAGAGTGGTGCCAAGCCACATCGGAGAGGCTCAGTGAACATCTACTTGCTATGTACACTGACTGCCTGGCAAAGGGGTAAACTCCCACTAGACCAAAGAGTAGCAACCAACGTCGCAATCCCTAAACCTGAGAAACCACCAGAGGATTGTACCTCCTACCGCCCCATATCCCTGCTTAACGCAGAAGTTACAATTCTGGCCAAACTACTGGCTACCAGACTGGTGGCGCACCTACCTGACCTCATACATCCCGATCAGTTCGGGTTTATGCCACACAGAAACACGGCACTGGATCTACGCAGGGTGCATGGAGTGTTGGCAAGGGCGGGATCGATCCCCGAACCGGCGGTTATATTGGCACTTGATGCAAAGATGGCTTTCGACCTGGTGGAGTGGAACTACCTGTTCGAGGTCCTTGCACATTTGGGTTTTGGACCCAAGTTCATAGCGTGGGTCAGACTGCTTTACACTAAACCGGTAGCACAGGTGGTAGCAAACGGCCACATTTCGCGAACATTCCCTTTGGGAAGAGGCACCCGTCAAGGATGCCCCCTGTCGCCATTGCTCTTCGCAATCGCCTTAGAACCATTAGCAACCCTGATACGCTCAACTCCACTGCTGAAAGGGATATCCTGGGCAGAAGGGTGGGAAGACCGCCTCTCACTAGACGCAGACGACATGCTGGTGTACCTAACAGATCCAGAACATAGTGTTCCAGCGCTCCTGACCCTTTGTGATGAGCACGGGACAGTGTCGGGATATACGCTGAATTGGACTAAATTGGAGCTGTATGTTCTGAAGGGCCCAATCCCGACATTGAACGCAGACTGCCCCTTAAGGGCGGCCGGCTCATCCTTTAAATACCTGGGCATTCATGTCACCATGGATCCAATGGAATTTGCACGGAAAAACTTGACGCCACCCATGGAACGGCTTAAGCAGGATGTTAAATTTTGGGCTGGGCTGCCCCTAACGTTGCTGGGTAAAGCAGCACTTTATAAAATGATGTCGCTGCCCCGTTTTTTATACGTTCTGGAAAATACACCGTACCCGGTGGCACCAGGTTACTTCGGGAAAGTATCGGCGTTGGTGGCTGGTCTCTTGTGGAGTAACCATCCGGCACGCATTGCGCAGGCTAAAATGCACAGGGGATGGTATGACGGGGGGATTGCGTTGCCAAATCTGAAACTGTATTACTGGGCGGCGCAGTTGAAACCTATAAATCAATGGATTCATGCTCCCCAGGATGACCCAGCATTCCGGTCAGACAGGGCGCAGCTAGGAACCAATAGTCTACTGGCTCCTCTATACGACCAGAGAATGGTGCGCAAACTGGTGGTGCCCACGAGACTTACCGCAGCGCTGTGGCACACAACGCTGGCGGCACTAGGTTGGAAAGGGAGAATAGCCAAACTCACTTCACTATGGGACTCTCGGGCCCTGGTAAACCTAAGGCATAGCAAGGGCTTCTCCCACTGGGACAATATAGGTATATCCACAGTGGGAGACCTATGGGAAAGAGGCACGGTAATCCCCTTTGCCCGGCTGCGAGAGCAATACGAGCTGGGATCACGGGAATCGTTGCGATATGTTCAGATTCGGCACGCTTTGCTTACTGCTATCCCTCCTGAGGCAGAGATACCAGAGCCTTCCCCGCTTGAGGATCGCCTCCTAACAGACTTCACGCCAGAACGAGCGACATCACTCACATACCGTAAGTTATTTAACAACTTGCCGGATCCCATGGTTAAACTGAAAGACAAATGGGAGGGAGACGTAGACGTTATGGATGAAAACGAATGGAATGAGGCGCTGGCGTTGCCCAAGGAAGTAGGCATCTCAGCTAAATTCCGACTCGTGCAGCTTAAAATTCTGCATAGAGTGTACTATACGAAAACGACATTACACCTCATACAACATGCACAACACCCGTACTGTCTTCGTGGCTGTGGAGAGGAGGGTACGTTCTTCCACACTATATGGGACTGCCCACGCATTCAGGAGTACTGGAGGCGGATAATGTGCACAATATCTCAAACTATGGGGACCTCCCTGATCCCTGAGCCGCGAAAATGCATACTGAATGTATGGGGACCCAACGATTTTCCAGACATGGCCAACAATGGGTTACTCTAGGAATGATGATCGCCAAACGTGATATAGCGCAGAAGTGGGGGGTGGTGAAGGTGCCATCGAGAACACAATGGTGTATGAATATGGACAGGGTGATGATAACGGAAAGGGCAGTGTACGCTAGCCGGGCTTGTCCAAGGAAATGGAACAAGATCTGGACCCCATGGAACGTGTACAGGGGGGAGATTTGTGAACCCTTACAGGAAGAAGACCCAATGACATCAGATGAAGAGGGGGAGGGCGGATAGCAGACCTTGGTGGTGGGAGGAGGGGAGAGTGGAAGGCTGGGAGTGGGGGCAGGCCTTGGAGTCGGGAGGGAGAGGCGGAAGGACTAACAGGGCGAGGCCCCAGACGAACCTCGCACCCACACCCATTCACAGAACTTGCGGCTGCGGCCGACCCTAAGGGTGTAAGTGCAGATATCCTTTAAGGGAACCTTCCATGACACAGTTAGTGCAAATTTATTTCAAATACTTGACGACCTAAATGTGATTTCTTGGTTTATTACGTTGTTCATTGTTATAAAACAGAAAACCAAACCTAAATATACCAGCAAGCTACTGCGACTTATGTACCTTCACTTTATTGCGACGTAGCCGAACCCCAAAAATGGCGGCCGATATGCGGTGTTATCATGTAGTTATACTATTGTCGTGAGAGTGTTGCGGTCGGCCCCCTGGGTTGTAGGCCAGAAGCTGTGTAAAATTGTGAGGTGCAATAAAGGTTTTTTAAAAAAAGACGATTAATTGAAAAAACTTCTACGTTTATGCCACATCCTGTTTAAAAAAACGGGAGATGGTAAAGACAATAGGGGGATGGGTGTCATACTTTAGGACTCTAAAAGCATGGGAGCAATGTCTAAAACCTACATTTCTGCAAATCGATATCGCCCAACATTTCACTTTTGAGAAGACTTGCAGAGAAGGCGTTTTTAGATGAGATGCTCTTAAGTCCATTTTCAGTCGAGTCTACAAGGCAGGGCAAACTATCCGGTAGGAAAAGACATGTCAGTTTACCAAGAACTTGCATCAGGCTTAAAGCCCGCCCCTTTGCTTACCATTAGTTGACATTATAGTCACTCTCATTTGCTTGTTTCCTATTTGATGACTTTTCTTGTCCGGCTAGTGTTTGACCCTGAGCGTAGCCTTTTTGCTTGTGTATTTTGACTGCTCACTTGCAGGGAGCTACTTTTTCTTTTTCATTAAGCACTCCCTGAGAGTGCATGCGTTTTCCAGCTGCCTCCTAATAAGCCTCTCCCCAACTAAATGTCCACCCAATGGCGCTCTCTGTTGTGGCCTCCCTTGCATACTGCTTCTTCTCTCCTCGCCCACACAGCATTATTGTTTATTTTCCGCCGCCCACTCATCTTTGCACACCCTACCCACATACTCCTCCCTGGCCCTCCATTTTGGAGCCTGAAATGTAGGTAGCTGTTATGGAGTTGACAGTCTAGTAGTTGGGGTGGGAGGAGCTAGGTGGGCAGAGGGGAAGAGGTGGGGTCAAGACAGGAAAGGGTCAGATAGAGTAGGGACGGGGACCGAGCTAGATGTTAAATAAAGAGCTCGTACATACTCAGTCTGTGTCCGTGTGTGTGATTAGAGTGGGACACGACAGCTGGCGACGAGGGTGGGATCCAACTGCAAACCCACCAGAACGAGCCCCGTCCCGCAGCGTAGAGCGCCCAGAGCTCCGCTGTGACCGTGGTCCCGAGGCGCCACGGAAGAGACCCCGACGTAACCAAGGGAAGTCTGAGTGTGACCAGGCGGTCCTCAGAGCGTGTGAAGGAGAGCAGACGGTGCGCCGAGCGAGGGCGCCGAGAAAGAGGACAGATCGCGCTGGACGCGCGAAGCCCGCCAGGATCGAAGGCAGGGCGCCAGAAGAAAAGTGCCGGTCGCGCTGGAGGCGCGAGACCCGCCCGACAACACGCCAAACCGTGAGTGAAAGTCGGGAGCCCACTCCGACATTGCCCCAACTCACTGCGTGACATTGTGCAGGCGAAGGAAGCCGACGCGCGAGGCATAGCGCCAGGTCGGCGCGCGCGTGACAAGGGAGCGGCGCCGAGTGATCCGCCAGCGAAACGCCCCCACAGCGTGAACTTACCTAAAAGCGGCAACCGGCAGCCACCTGCAGGCGCGAGCCCAGCTGTGCAGCGACGTGTGAATGCACCGAGAGGGCGAGAGAAAGCCACGTGTCTCGCTGAAGGGAGCGGCCATTTTAAGGTCAGGCAGCTCTAAGGACAGGCCCTATCAGAATTGAGGGCGGCCATCTTTGGGTCAGGCGGACCACTCAAATAAGCACTGGCAGCCCCAAATTGTTACAGTGAAGAGCGGACAGCGAGCAATCAGTGCCACGTGAGCGCAGCAAGGAACAAACAAGCATTGGCACCTACCGCAAGAAGTAAAGGGAGCGGACACCAGCAGCTGCGACCAAGGTCAAGCATCAAGACCGAAACCTCATCACCAAGATGTCCAACCCTCCCGCGCAAGACGCGCAAGACGCTCCCGCCAAAAAGGAAATCAAGGGCACGCACTTGCGAGCGCCAGAACCCCTAATAATTACGACAGGGAGCAGCATGGGCCTCAAATGGCAGGAATGGCTGGAGGATTTTGAGGACTACATTGAAGGCTCTAGGATCGAGACAGACAAGGATAAAATAATAACCCTTCGCAATCTAGGAGGGCGCGAGATCAGCAAGATAGTGCGAGAGATCCCAACCAACGACAGTGACACCTATATCAAAGTAAAAGACATATTGAACAACCGTTTCCTGCACAAAAGAAATGTTGACTATGAGCGACACAAGTTCCACCAACAGCGCCAGGACAAGGATGAGCCACTAACATCCTTCATACACCGACTGCGGCGCCAGTCCCAGTATTGCGACTTCGCAAACTTCTCGCCGGATGCGGCCATCAAGTCCCAAATAATCTCAGGATGCCACTCAGAATCACTGAGGCGAAGACTACTAAGGAAGCCACAAGAGTTGGCGGAAATCGAGGAGAATTCACGAATATATGACCAAGCCGAAGAGAATGCGGCGGATATCGAAGTCAAGCCCAGCACTAGCCGCGAACATGCCAACCGTGTCTCCGACCGACGACATGGACGACAGGACTACAGAGGCAACCCGCGTGACAGATCACGCCGATCCAGATTCTCACCCAGACGCCGAACAGACCACCGGCCAAAAGATTCAGAGAGGAGAGACCGACGACCCGAACGCACAAGACGGTGCTACAGGTGCGGGTATGACTACCCTCACATCGACTCATGCCCTGCCATGGGCCAACGCTGCCGAAAATGCGGACGATTCAATCATTTCGAGGCCATGTGCAGCGATTACCACCGAGAGAAACGTGGCGGCAATGACCGACGCGCCAGCCAGCAAAGATCTTCAAGGACAGAGACCAAAACGGCACCACGTCAGAGCCGTTCAGGGTGAACCTGATCGATCCCCGGCATCGTCTCACTCCAGTCGTGAATCCAGACGTTCCAGATGGGATCACCGATCTCCCTCGAGAGAGTCCAGGTCTTCCTCATCCAGGCGATCGTCCTACACCACAGAGTATGTCAACATTGCTGACAACGATCAGCTCAAACGCTACCCACGGCTTGATATCATGGTGGGCAACCATGCAGCGAAATTCGTCATGGACAGTGGCGCATCCCTCAACTACATCTCCGTTGCCGAACACGAGCGCATGGTTCCTAAACCTCATCTGCGCTTTGCACCTGTCCGGGTATACACCTGGATGTCAAGAAAACCACTCCCGTGCCTGGGAAAGTTCGACACCACCCTCACGCACGGCGGCATCACCATCCCAGCTGTCATCCACGTCATCAAAGGACCCGATGCCGACTGCTTACTAAGCCTTCCGACTGCTGAGCGCCTGCGCCTCGTGCACATCCTCTTCAACGTGAACGACAGCTCCAACTACGCCGCGAAATTTCCATCTCTGTTCCAGGGCCTGGGCAAACTGAAAGGTCGGCAAGTACATCTACATATCAATGAGCGAGTCACACCAATTGCTCAACATCCGCGGCGAGTGCCGTTTCATCTGCAATCCGCAGTGGCTCAAGAGTTGCAAGACCTCTTGGATGCTGACATCATCGAACGCACCGAAGGACCCACTCCCTGGGTGTCCCCGGTGGTCATCGTGCCAAAAAAAGGGACTCCCGACAAGGTCCGTCTCTGCGTAGACATGCGCCTGCCGAACACGGCAATCGAGAGGGAAAGACACCCCGGCCCACACCTGAGCGACATGATTACGGCACTCAACGGAGCTACGGTCTTTTCCAAGCTAGACCTCAACAAGGGCTACCACCAGCTCGAGCTGGATGACAGCTCTCGCCCCATCACCACTTTTGCCACGCATCTCGGCCTCTTCCGATATAAGCGTCTCAGTTTTGGCGTCTCCTCGGCAGCCAAAATTTTCCAAGAGGCGATACGCCTGATCATCCACCATATCCCAAATTCACTCAACTACAGTGATGACATTCTGGTGTACGGCACAAACCTCCGAGAACACGACATCGCCCTTGACCGTGTCTGCCAGGCTCTGATGGACGCTAACCTGACTCTCAATAAGAACAAATGCGAATTCCACCAGTCAACACTGAAATTCTTCGGACACATTTTTTCGTCCAGCGGCATGAAACCCGATCCAGACAAGGTAGCTGTGCTCAACAACACCAAAAGCCCAGCTGACGTAAACGATCTACGCTCCTTTCTCGGGATGGCGAGTTATTGTGCTCGTTACATTCGCGACTACGCCACCATAAGTCACCCACTGAGGCTCCTCACGAAAGCCAACCAGCCCTTCAACTGGACCCCGGACTGCGAGCGCGCCTTCAGAGACATCAAACAGGCGGTTGAATCGTCTGACTGTTTGTCCTACTTCAACCCCAGACGGAAGACAGAGATCACCGTAGATGCCAGTCCAGTGGGCTTAGGGGCGATCCTGGCTCAGTACGACGACGATTCGGAACAACGGAGGATCATCGCCTACGCCAGCCGCAGCCTCACCGATCCGGAAAGGAAGTATTCCCAGCCTGAGAAGGAGAGCCTGGCGGTCGTGTGGGCGTGCGAGCATTTCCACATCTTCATCTATGGGAAACACTTCACGCTCATTACTGACCATCAGGCGCTCGTGACGATCTACGGGAATCCAAAGAGCAAAATGCCCCCCAGGATTGAGCGGTGGGGCCTCCGACTGCAGGAGTACACGTTTACAATCATTCACAAACCGGGGAAGGGAGAGAACCCTGCTGATTACATGTCCCGCCACCCCCGGGACTCTGCAGTGACAACCTCATCCATAGCAGAGGAATACATTCACTTCGTGTCAAGTCATGCTCGCCCCCCAGCCATACCAATGCACACCATCCGGGAAGCAACCAACAAGGACGCTGTTCTACAAACCGTGATGAAACGCATACTATCCAACAGGTGGAGACATCATCCGCAAGATGAAGACGAGAATCCAGATGTTAGGAATGAGCTCCAGGCTTTCCGACACGTCTCTGATGAACTCTCAATAACCGAAGATGGCCTCCTTCTAAGGGACCACCGGATAGTCATCCCAGCCACCCTGAGACAAGGAGTAGTTGACCTAGCACATGAGGGTCATCGAGGGGTCGTATCCACCAAGAGAGCACTTAGAGAGCGTGTCTGGTTTCCAGCTCTAGACCAGATAGTCGAGAACACTCTGAAGGATTGTCATCCCTGTCAACTAACCAGCCCCAACACTCCGCCTGCACCACTTCAGATGACCCCACTACCTGACGGAGTGTGGCAAGAAGTTGCAATGGATTTCTATGGGCCTCTGCAGTCAGGGAAGTATGTGGTCGTCATCGTGGATGAATATTCCCGATTCCCAGTGGCTCAGTTTATCTCCTCCACCAGCGCCACCTGTACTCTCAGAGTACTTGAGGAGGTTTTCGCAACCTGGGGTGTTCCCAGAATCATCAAAACGGACAATGGACCCCCGTTCAACGGGCATGAATTCAGTGACTTCGCGAAACAGATGGACTTCCAGCACCGCAGGGTCACCCCACTCTGGCCGCAAGCCAACGGGACCGTTGAACGGTTCATGTCTACCATCAAGAAAACCTTCCAACAGGCCACCGCCGAGAAAAAGGATCTGCAAGCGGCACTGAATGAAGTCCTCTGTGCCTACAGAACCACTCCTCACTCCACGACGGGCGTCTGCCCTGCCACTCTCATGCTTGGGAGGACACCGAGAACTCGGATCCCAACCTGGGAGGGAGCACTGAAGAAACCCCTCTCAGACCACCAGATCAAGGACATGGCTGCAACAGATCAGTACCACAAGGAGAAGATGAAGGACCATGCTGATCACAAACGGAGGGCACGGTCACCCTCCCTCAAGGAAGGTGACAGGGTTTTCGTTAGACAAGAGCAGCGCCAGAAAACTGACTGTCGTTTCAAAGACGAGCCCCTCACGATCGTGCAGCAAAAGGGCACCATGGTGACCGCTGAATCAGAGAATAGGCGAGTCACCCGAAATGCATCCCACTTTAAGAAGTGCCCTCCTGAAAGACGTGACTGCACGCCCGCAGCCTCCACGATGGAGAACCCCAGTGTCCCAGAAGATGGCACACCCGACTCTGCACCTCCCGTAATGCCGGAACCTATGGTAGAGAACATTGTGTCTACACCGGCTCGACCTCGACGCCAAGTGCAGCCTCCAAAGCGACTGATTGTAGAAATGGACTAAATTTCACTTCCTCTGCTGTTTGTTAAGAAGGGGGGAGATGTTATGGAGTTGATAGTCTAGTAGTTGGGGTGGGAGGAGCTAGGTGGGCAGAGGGGAAGAGGTGGGGTCAAGACAGGAAAGGGTCAGATAGAGTAGGGACGGGGACCGAGCTAGATGTTAAATAAAGAGCTCGTACATACTCAGTCTGTGTCCGTGTGTGTGATTAGAGTGGGACACGACAGTAGCCACACCAGTACTTTGCTTTCTTTTTTGCAGGCCATGTTTGCTTCCCCCATACTTCGCTATATTCCTCAGAATCTGCCCCTTACACGAAAAACTGCTCTCTTATTTTGAAATACGCACCGTAGCTTCACAACTAAAATTCCCATAAAACAGTAGCTGCTAATTTACACCAATTTCCAAATGGCCCAAATCCGAGCTATAAATGAAGGCAGGAAATCTGCAGCGACAAGAGACCCTTCAAGGTGCTAGGCGCTTTATAACTGTCATCATTGATCAGCCTGCTCCACAGCATAATCTTGCTTAATAGATGAGCAGACAACAGTTTGAAGAAAATGAGGATTTGAGCAAACAAACAGGGAGTTTTCCAGGTGCTGTTGAGGTGTGGTACTTCAAAGGAACTCCTCTCCCCCGTGCATCCACCCCAAAAATGCACAAGAATTTACAAAGCTTACACCCCAGATACAAGCCTCTCCCAGATGGGCATGTGCCCTCGAGCTCCATGGCTGATTCATGCACCACACCTTTCCTTGCAGTAAGAGATGAAACAAACCTCTGATGGTTCAAAACGGCCGCAGCTTCACTTTATTCACATCTTGAATGAACAAAACACACAGCTCAAGTTTAACCAAGCATAACCTCATCAGTGCTCAAATTGTCTGTAGCTCAAGTCCATCCAGCACCCTGTGACAGGCTCTGAGCGAATGTCCCTTCTCAGCTAGGGTCTAGCACTTCTCCTGCGGCCTCTAGGCTACACCTTACTGCCAAGGGTTGTGGGTAGCCCTTGAGCCTGACCCGGCTGCAAGTGCCATGCCCACCCTATGCTGACCCTTAGCCTGTTCCCAGTGCCCCAGCCGTAAGGCATCCCAAGGGCAAGCGCTTGAGTGGCTCCACCTTTGGCTATTGCGCTTCTTCTGCTGCCCCTTTGTGCTGTCCCTGCCTCTGTCCCTCCTGCCTGAGCCCACCGCTGCTTCGACGCCCGCATTACAAGTATGGGTGGGTTAAAGGCACAGGCACATGTGCTCTCAGGGGTCCGCCATGTCCTTATAACACTGTGACACATCCAGCACCCGTGCTGATTGGTCACTAAAAACCAAGCTGACCGGCTTTGCTGCTGCCGGCTCTCAGTTCCTCCGCCCAGTAGGGTTTGTCGCAGGCCCCTAATCAGTTCGGCTGCGCCTCCCCAGCCCGGGTGCTCACTAGTCTGCAGATGGAAATGAATGCCCAGTAACTTCAGGCGCTCTACAAAGTAAAGCAATTAAAACTATTACCATGGCACTCAGGCCACCCCACATGGACTAACCAGACCAGACACCTTTGAATGTTGGGAGTAAAGGTTGCAGTGTTATCAGAATTTTCAGGACTACTCGATAGCGGCTGGTCATGAATCAGGTAAGATATAACACCAAGTCATAAATCAAGTTAAAACTCTGAAGAGACGAAAAAGTGGGCCACACCCTAGCAGCTAGAACAAGGCAGAGAGTTGCAAGAGGGAAAATTAGGGAAATTAGGGACACAAGAGGTAATATAGTTTCAGAAGAGAAAGAGATCTTGGAGGTTTTTAGGCAATTTTATAACAAACTGTATACAGAGGATCAGGTTAGGATACCGGAGGACATATGTGGTTACTTAGGGGATATACCAAGTAGAGTATTACTAGAGGAAGATGAGGAGGTGTTGGGGTCCCCACTCGTTGAAGAGGAAATTTTGGAGGCTATGCTCAGCCTGCCCTCTGGTAAAGCTGCTGGGCCGGATATGATTCCAGGAGAATTTTACAAGGTCTTTTTTAGGACACTTAAAACCGATCTAATGAATAGGATAGCTGCGGCTCAGGAAGGGGGATCAATCCCTGCAAGCTGGGCGGGGGCTGACATAATTATAATTCTCAAGAAGGGTAAAATACCGAGCGACCCTGGGTCATACCGTCCTATAACTTTAATTAACTCGGACGTTAAAATGTTTTCCAAATCACTAGCTATCAGGTTATCAGGGGTAATTGGAGGATTAGTTAGCAAGAACCAGCATGGATTTATCCCAAATAGGGGGACGACACAACACATTAGGAAAGTAATTACTTTGTTTGATGCCCAGGGGATAGCACAAGAGGGGGTAGGGGACCCATGGCAGTCCTCTTATTAGATACTGAGAAGGCTTTCGACCGCGTGGCTTGGGAGTTCTTGTGGGCAGTATTGAAGAAAGTAGGATGTGGGGAAAGGTTTCTGAAATCGATACAATCATTGTATAAGAATCCAACGGCATGTATAAGGGTGAACACGGAACAATCAAGCTCTATTGAAATCTCGCGCGGCACCAGGCAGGGGTGTCCGTGCTCTCCCCTGTTGTTCGCGTTGTATATTGACCCATTAATTGATAAGCTACAACATAATGTACAGATACAATCGCTGGTAACAAAGATGGGCCCATGTAAAGTATTAGCATACGCGGACGACTTGGCAGTTATTACACCGACGCCAACAGAGGCTATCAGGGAGATAGAAATTGAGGCTGATAAGTTCGGACGGGTTGCGGGATACGTTCTAAACAAAGCCAAGACACAAATTATACACAATATAAGAACAGAATGTACAGGCTCCCGGGTGGTGACAGAGGGGGTGTATCTGGGAGTATCTATCATGGCAAACCTAGACCAGTTGGTTGAAATAAATATTAGCCCAGTATTAAGTAAGGCTAAAAGGGATTTGGATAGGGTACATAATATCCATATGTCAATAGTAGGCCGAGTTAATTATGTTAAAAGGATCCTCCTCCCAAAGTTTTTGTATTTATGAAGGTCAATTCTCTTACTCTTTAATGTTGGTTGGTTTAGATTAATAGAGCAAATGTTTAATCGCTTTATTTGGGCCCACGGTAAAACCAGGAGGGCGCTGAGATTTATGTCGCTACCACGGGAGGGAGGGGGCTGGGCCCTGCCCGATTTAAAGCTGTACTATTGGGCAGTAGCGTTGCAGCAAATATCAAGTCTTCTGGGAGGGGCTGAAATTGAAGCAGTACAACATACAGGGTCTGCGGAGATCTACGGTTTGATTTTAAGAGAGGAGGCAGAGACTGTCCTTCTGAAACAAACGGAGCCGAGCTTCTTTAAAAAAAACAAATCCAAAACAGTAGAGGCGGCATACAAGATCTGGAGGGCGTTCAAGAAGAGTTTTGGCCTGGGTAGATTCAATGCCCATACCATATTGGCGAGGAACCCCACACTCCCACAGGATATATTTGGGGATGTAATCTTCGGGGAGTGGGAAAGGCTCGGGATTAAGAAGGTGGGGATATTATGGGCTCTGATGGTATGCTTCAATTCTCGGTACTTCAAGGGGTATTTGGGTTAAGCTCAAGAAGCTTTTTTAAATATCTGCAGGCAAGAAGTTTTTTGTCAGGTAAGACAGGTGGAGCTAGAGGTTTTTATAATAATTTAATATTGCAGATTATCGAGGAGGGGCAAGATTGTACAATTGGCAGATTGTATGCAGAATTAATTAAGAATAGAGATGATGATCTAGAAAAGGTAGAGCTGAAATGGATAAATAGATTGGGGATAGAGCGGGGGTGTTTTAGAAATCATTAAAGTATGGATGTGAAATTCTTTGTTCGTCAACCCTGCAAGCACAGCATTATAAAACACTGTATACACTGTACTATACCCCCGCAAAAATAGCTCAATGGGGGGGAACGCAGGGAATTACTTGCCCCAGGTGTGACAGCAATGAGGGCGATATAATGCATATGTTTGCTACCTGTCCAGACTTGCGGCCTTTAATAGAAGCTATGGAGGTATTTCTGGATAGGGCATTGAAACTGCAAGTTAAGCTAACTCCAGAGCTAGTTATGTTAGGGGTCCCAAGTGAGACTCCTTGCGGGAGCCAGGAATATTTTCTATTTGTAGCTATGGCAGTCTTTCGTCTGTGTATAGCATCAGCCTGGAAAGATAGAATACCACCATCGATGCAGCAATGGGTAGCCAGGCTGCTGCATAGCTGTAATTTAGAAAATGCGATCTACGCTAGGCGGGGGAAAAAGGGGAGAGTAAAGGGGTAACAACTTTGGGCTCCAATTAATAAATGGAGGGAAGGGGTGGGTTAAAAAAAAAAAATCCGTTTTTTAGGCAGAGCCTCGTTTGTTTTATTCTTATGTGTTCTCGCTCATCGCTCATTGTCTCTCCCTACGGTCTATTTAGTACTTTGTCTCATCCTTATTTTCCCTTCGTACTCTTTATCTTTACATGTATTTTTTCTTTGAAATGTTATTCTTAGTGATCTGTACTCTGATGGGATGTTTATAATGTCTGTTCCTGCCCGTAAAGAAATGGAGATGTCCTGTGGGGGAGGGGGGTGGTACAATTGTATCAAAATTTCCAATAAAAATTTAAATAAATAAATAAATAAAACTCTGAAGAGACATGGGTCAGGCCATAAATCAAATTGTAAATCAATCAAGTCAACTTTTAAGTCATACACCACTTGATTCAACACTCCATCACTTTAAAAGACAAGCATGGTTAGTTCTCATCAATGGTATGGTGATAACCCTGAAATTTACCTTTTGTAATGGAGTCCTCAAGGTTAGGAGGCCCAACCTTAACCTATGGTAGGCTTAATTCTCTATACTATGCATTGGGTTCTGGTCGGCCTACGAGAGGGCCTGGGTTGTGAGTGTTGTGCATTTGTCCTTGTCCCCCCAACCCACCACATGCTTGCCCTGCTGTCAGGGATCCCCAGGGGCTTAGCTTCGGGGAGTGTTTGGGGTGTTGCACCCCCCTAAAATGTTTATTCTGTAGTAAATAGTTGGGTACAAGTCCTTTTAGTCAGGTATGGTGAAGTGCCTGTCGGATGTCACCTGGGATTTTTACATGCCCACATTAACAAAAACAAACACACTTTTTCTCATCTCTGTTTTGAAGGCCTTAAAAATGTTGATTAGTTTGAAAAATATTGTATTTTAGGTGCCCTAACAATCCACCTTCCTCTTTTTCCACGGCCCCTTAAGGCCCCCTCATGTCCTGTTTCTCCTATAATGTTTGTAAAAAGATATCCCAGGGTGACTGTTGGGAAATCTGAAGCTTACATCTTCCCTCAACCCCCTCCCCCCAATATTATTGACCACGTTAAGACCCTGAGTTTTGCTCATAAATGTTACTGCTTCTCGCTTCTTATGATATCATCTGATTTGATCTGCTGCGGATGTGGGTGGTTGGTGAGTATGACCGCCGCGCCTCCTTGCCCCCTCCTTGATTGACCACTGTCCCAAGTGTGGGGTTTTAAGCAGGGCTTTAAGTGGGATGAAAAAACTTGGGGGTCTCTCAGAGGGGCGTGTCCAATGTAATTAAAAGTGTGGCTTAAAAACATATACACTGAAAATCTGTGCTTAGCACAGTGTGCTGCCCGACTTTTATTTTGCTGTGTCTGTCATTGCATCCAGATATATGATACAACAAGTAACATGATACCTACAAGTCAGGACTATTGGCTTTGCCAATGGTTGTTAGTTGCATATGATAAATCAGGAACAACTATGGCTTGTATATAATATTGAGAAAGCTTCTACTTAAAGCCCTGGTGACACCACAACAATGTTGCTGCTCCTGAATTTAAAAAAGAAAAAGGAAATCCAGAGAGAAAATGACTCTCTTTAAAGGATTTCCCTTCCCTACAACGCTCACGTGTCATGACGTCATGCTGTAACTTCTCCACTAGTGAGAAGTGAGCCGTGTGAGCACACGCACATCATGTGCCTGATGTCACTGGTTCCGGAAAAAAATGGACCGCCTGTGCCAGGGCATAAAACAGAGCCCGATAGAGACCCGTTTCGAGGCCCCCTTTAAAAAACTGCCGGTGCTCAGCGCCAGTGCTCATTTCCGGTGAGACGCTGCCCACTTAAAGCCCTGGTTTTAAGTCCATTTTAGTCCTGTCCCTTATTGGGTTGTTTTATTAGTGCATTCCTCACTCATTGGTCGGGGGTTTGCACCCTTTCAGACCTTTGCACGGCGACCGGTGCGGCCGGTTCGTCTCTTCCTGCAATCTGGGGTCTTTTGAGCTCCCTTCTTTCTGAGGCTGCCTTTATCTTTTCCCTGACAATTTCCACCAGCTGCGAGGCACTTCTATCAGATAAACATCTTTTACTCAGCACCAAGATGCTCTTGGGTGAACGTGCGCTTTACAAATACATGTTATGTTATGTAAACAATGAGGCAAACATCAGTGTATATGTTTGTGGGTTTTATGGAAAGACTGAGTGTGAGCCTCTATATGTGCTGGTGCTATGTATATGTCTGAGTGTTTGCCTGTGTATTTGTGTGTGTTTGAAGCAGTACTAGAAATGGAAAAAATGTACTCTGAGATCCCATAAATTGGGAGCTGTAATCCCGCATCACCCCCGAGTGGGATTTCCAAGATGGCACCTGCGACCAGTCTCCCAGAAGAGGAGGTTAACGGTCTAGCAGTTGGGACACGAGGACCTCAAAAGGGCGGAAGTGAGGTTGTGCCGGTTTTTGATGGAGCAGAAGAGGATGCAGACACCAGGAGACCGATACAGGACACCGAGGAGGAGAAAGTTGAAGAGGACGCCGTCAAGAAGAAGAAAAAAAAGCAGGAGAGAAGACCCTGTTGGATCGGGAGATCCGGCCCAGCTTGCAGCGCGAGGACAGCCCAGGGGAAGAAACCTCGACCCTACCGCCTAGAGGCACCGCGTACAGGTCTGACCGACCCGAGGAGGGGGAGGAGGGCGGCACGACCCCTACTGCCACGACCCACGAGGGCCATGGCCGAAGGCAAGTACCCTTTGTGAAATACCTCACTACAGGGTGGTGGAGACTGGGACACTGAGCGGTTACCTCTGTCTGTCATAAAAGAGGGCCAGCACAACCCTTTCTTTGCACATGTTGACCCTAAACTCACATCTTCCGGGTGACGGTATTTAATGAAAAGCAGGACATCTTTATTGAGTTTTGTTTCTTTTTTTAATTTGAGGGTCACTGCTCCTATTCTCCTTCCTTGACCTCGCAGGACGACCGGAATTAGAGGACCCAGACTTCAGTGCCAGAGAAGGAGAGAGAACCCTAAAAGCACACAAACATTACACCTTTTTTGGGGGGGACTAAGAAAGGACCTCATATAGCTTATTAAACAACCCTAGTTTGCCGTTTACCCAAATAAGTTTCTGTAAATTTCAGACTGATAATTGAACTCCCAACGAACACCACTTCTGCCTGAGCGTCGTGTTACTGAGGTGATCACAAGTGGTGTCAGAAGTGGGATTGGGTCACTTTAGACTGCTATGACCCAACCCATAACAATGGAGGCCATGATCACCCAGTTGGCTGAAGGCTAGAGGCATTTGCAGTTAGTTATAGAACGCCAAAACCAGGAAGCTAAGAGAGAGAGAGAGGCATTTCAAAATGCCCTTAAAAAACAGGCTGTTTTACTCACTTCCAACCAACAGGTCCAAGACACCGCCGTCCTGCGCCTCACAGACGCTATATCCACTGCCTGGGTTCACCTAAACATTCCTAGTTCAGTTCTACAAAAGTTTCAGGAAGGAGATGACCCTCAATATTTTTTTGTAAATTTTGAAAGGGTTAGCCACGACTGCTACCTGGCCTCCCGAACGGTGGGGTCAGTACATAGCCCCCCTTTTTTCAGGTGAATTACAAGCTGCGTATCAGGCTGCTAATTCCTTCGGTCTTACACCCTATCCTGAAATAAAGAAGACTATTCTTGAGCGGCTGGGGCACGATACGGAGTACCATAGGGGCAAGTTTAGAAAGGAAAAGTGGGTTACAGGCGATAACCCCGAGCCCTCTATTATCGTGTCAGGGACCAAGGGAAAGGTGGCTACAGCCTGGTCAGTTCCCTTATAGAGGAGGTTACTGAAAACATTTATTTAGAGTAGTATTTATAGGCCCTCCCAGTTAACACACATACATGGGTTAAGCAACATCCGCACCCCACAGCACAAATGGCTGGCGTGTGCATTTCATAGGTCCCCTGAATTTATGGCCCATACAGTTAAACCTTCCCCAATACCTCAGAAGGGCTACACTAGATCCAGCGACACCAAAAACCCTGGCTTGGGCAAGGCAACAGTACGACCCTCACTAAACCCCTTTCCTATACAAACAGGACCCCAGTGCTATAAATGTTCAGAATGGGGGCACATCGCCCGCAAATGCCCATCAAAAACCGAAGGGGTAGAGCCCATGGAAGTAGGACTGTCCCGGGGAAGAGTACTCAGCACCGGAGGTATCCCTACATGGTACAGGAAGACTATACGTCTTGACGGGAGAACTATAGAGGCTTTGTTAGATTCAAGATGTTATCACACTGTGGTCTCCCGAGAGTTGGTCGCCCTTAATCAGATTACAGAAGAGGTACAGATTAAGGTGTCCTGTGTGCATGGGATGTTTGTTTATATCCTGTAGCTGACGTCCTATTAGATATGGATGTGGACCCACAGGTAAGGAAAGTCGGGGTGGTACCTGCTCTGCCAGAGAAAGTCCTCCTGGGAACTGATCTTCCCTGTTTTGATGAATATCTAGCAAGCGTCACAAAAAGAAACCATGAGTTGGAATGGCTTCGGGAAGCACCCTTTTCTACCTCCGACATACTACATCCTGACACCAAATCACCAAAGACCAAATCCGAGAAAAGGAGGGAACGTGCAGAATACCGCTTGGCTTCAGCTTCTCCTGTCACTTGTCTCCTTTCTTCCCCAGAGAACAGAAGCTGGCCTGCCCGCAGCTTTAACCCAGCCCAATGAGAGGACAACACCCTGGAAAATGTGTGGAATCAAGCACAAGAAGAAGACCCCGAGAAGGTAGGCCCTTCTTTTCTGTCAAGAAGGGACTTCTTTATAGGCTTACTGGAGACCCTGACCATCGTAAAGAGCAACAGCTCGTACCATTGGCGTTCAGAGAACAAGCGTTACATACAGCACATAACCAGGCTGGGGTGGGTACTACCGTCAGGACCACACTCTGGGTTATGTGTTAGAAAAGTTCTATTGGCCCGGAATATATAAAGAAGTAGCCAGATACTGTGCTTCCTGTCCTAAGTGCCAACTGGTCAACCCTTCCACAGCAAAAAGAGCTCCTTTACGACCTCTACCCATAATCGACATACTGTTTTAACGAGTTGATATGGACCTAGTAGGACCGCTTGTACCCTTACCCCGAGGCCACTAATACATACTCGTCCTGGTGGACTATGCTACACGCTACCTGGAGGCAATCCAATTGACCAGTATGTCCACTCTCTCAGTAGCACAGGCTAAGGTTTCCTTCTTTTCAAGGGTTGGGCTTCCCATAGATGTATTAACAGACACCCCCTTCATGTCCCGGCTGATGAAGGAGATCTGCACTCTCCTTGGAGTCCACCAGAAACGAACAGCAGTTTATCACCCCCAGATGGACGGACTGGTGGAACGTTATAACAAAACCATAAAGAACATACTAAAGAAATGCATTTCAGAGTCCGGGAAAGATTGGGACCATAAGCTTCCCCTTGTATTGTTCGCCATTCGAACACATGAACAGAAATCTACCGGATTTAGCCCATTTGAATTATTGTTTGGTTGAAAACCCCGCACCCTCCTGGACATGATGGCTGAACAATGGATAGAAGAAGAGGATGAGGGAAAGCCATTATTGGGATACACAACCACCTTAAAAGTGACTTTAGCCACACTGTGGTAGAAAGTACACCAAAACCTACATAGGGCACAACAAAAGCAGAAGTTTTATTATGACCAAGGCACCCATCTAAGGGAACTCACAAAAGGAGATAAGGTCTTGATATTTCTAGCCATCTGGCAGGGCCCTTACACCGTCCTAGAGAGGGTAACCCCTGTCACATATAGGATAGCGGTACCCCGAACCGGATCCCAGGGACAAGTGTATCACATAAACCTATTAAAAAATGGGAAGAATCAATTCCACCAAAAAGCCATACAATAGCCCCTATCAATCATTTCACCCTTACTAATCGTATGGACATACCGCTCCAACCTTCAGATGAAACACCCCTAGAACGGCCCGACACAGGGGAAACCCTTAGTACGGTACGAAGAGACCAGCTATATGATTTGTTGGATACCTTCCCAGGCTTAAGCTCTAGCCATCCAGGGTGTACGTCCCTAGTAACAAATGACATAAAAACAGAAGTAGGCAAAATAATAAAACTACGACCCTTACTGGTTGTTTGCTGACGCTGGGAGCCGATTTTAAGATTTTACCCTCGCCTGCTTCTGCACAACCCACACCTTGCCGGACCCGCTTCGCGGGTCCCGCTGCGCCCTCCTGGTTCTTGGACTTTCTGGGGCTGTGAAGACCGAGTGATTGCAACCGTCTTGAGGCACCGGCAGGGCTGCGAGCAGTACTGCAGGGACTCAATATCCCAAGAGTCCCTGCCTGTCACACCTGTGGCTGCTCTCCCTGCCGGCAACGCCCCCGCCCCTTCTTAAACTGTGCTGGAGGTAGTGTGCTCTGGGAACCCTTACTGGTTGTTTGCTGACGCTGGGAGCCGATTTTAAGATTTTACCCTCGCCTGCTTCTGCACAACCCACACCTTGCCGGACCTGCTTCGCGGGTCCCGCTGCGCCCTCCTGGTTCTTGGACTTTCTGGGGCTGTGAAGACCGAGTGATTGCAACCGTCTTGAGGCACCGGCAGGGCTGCGAGCAGTACTGCAGGGACTCAATATCCCAAGAGTCCCTGCCTGTCACACCTGTGGCTGCTCTCCCTGCCGGCAACGCCCCCGCCCCTTCTTAAACTGTGCTGGAGGTAGTGTGCTCTGGGAACCCTTACTGGTTGTTTGCTGACGCTGGGAGCCGATTTTAAGATTTTACCCTCGCCTGCTTCTGCACAACCCACACCTTGCCGGACCCGCTTCGCGGGTCCCGCTGCGCCCTCCTGGTTCTTGGACTTTCTGGGGCTGTGAAGACCGAGTGATTGCAACCGTCTTGAGGCACCGGCAGGGCTGCGAGCAGTACTGCAGGGACTCAATATCCCAAGAGTCCCTGCCTGTCACACCTGTGGCTGCTCTCCCTGCCGGCAACGCCCCCGCCCCTTCTTAAACTGTGCTGGAGGTAGTGTGCTCTGGGAACCCTTACTGGTTGTTTGCTGACGCTGGGAGCCGATTTTAAGATTTTACCCTCGCCTGCTTCTGCACAACCCACACCTTGCCGGACCCGCTTCGCGGGTCCCGCTGCGCCCTCCTGGTTCTTGGACTTTCTGGGGCTGTGAAGACCGAGTGATTGCAACCGTCTTGAGGCACCGGCAGGGCTGCGAGCAGTACTGCAGGGACTCAATATCCCAAGAGTCCCTGCCTGTCACACCTGTGGCTGCTCTCCCTGCCGGCAACGCCCCCGCCCCTAGCTCTATATAAGAGTTAGTGGATCCCGCAGCGCGGTAGCGCGCGGTAGCGCCCGGGGCTAAGCCCGGGCAAAGGGCGGGCC
This sequence comes from Lissotriton vulgaris, assembly GCF_964263255.1. Classification (NCBI taxonomy): domain Eukaryota; kingdom Metazoa; phylum Chordata; class Amphibia; order Caudata; family Salamandridae; genus Lissotriton; species Lissotriton vulgaris. Next base: position 1,010,406,347 of record NC_141685.1, on the reverse strand, counting down.
CTCTGTGGCCCTCCGAGACCCGTAGAGCCTGGTCTGGGCCATATCTCCAGGTTATTATTATTGATTGTTTGGTAATTGTTATAAATAAGGGTGTCTTTCATTACTTCTTATAGGGCTGTCCTTTGGGTCCAGGGATGTGCACTCGTGAAACCCGAAGTAAGGCCGCTGCTAGCGCCGCCAAACTGACGGGAACCCTGGATAATTTTATTGTGCGCACTCACTCGTTAATAGATGAGGGAATTGCCCTCATGGAACGAAGAGTGTCCAGGGATCTCGAGGTTGCTAGGAGATCATCGTTAGGCCCTTTAGCCCATGCACCCTCACCAAACAGTTCCCAATGCATTCGCCTCCTAGACCCTTCACAATCCATTTCTGAAAACCAACCGGGTTCTACCAGTCATACTGCATCTGAGGACCATACTCCCTTACTAACCCCCCAAGTTGCCTCTTTGACTTCATTAATAGTACATCCAAATAATCCAAATGAACCTGATGCTCTACTCGCACTTAAAGGTCTTAGGGAAGGTGCTATACCCAAATCCTCGCATTGTTCGAAACAGAATAACACTGTTTTAATACCCGTATTGGTTGAGGGGGGAACCCCTAGAGATCCAAACTGTTTGTCTGGTGGGTTGGAGGTAGAAAACGATACTGTGGGCTTCGTATTAACCAGCGAAGACAAAACTGCGGAGCATCGTGCTTCTCACCCCCTACCATTGGGTATTCCCGATGACACAGCCTCAACCCAAAGTTTGGAAAACTTCCTTGAGGATTGTTCTCAGGTGGAGCAACCTGATGGGGAGGAAAACGAGAGAGGTATTTTTATGAGCTCTATAGCTACACTGATGGCTTCCCTTCTGGCCCCTTTGGAAACTAGATTAAAGGCCATAGAAGATAATCTGAAAGCCTTGAATCTAGAATTAAAAGGTAAACCAATACCATTTCCAGTAAAGACCACTGGAGGGCAAGTTTTAGTTGGTGATATACCTTCCTTGCCCTCCTTACCAGCTGTAGGGAATGTCCCGGCCCCACATGTGCGTCCTGCTAAAATCCTCCCTGCCAAGACTGTTAACAATAGCCCCAACATCCTTCCCTCTAAGTCAACCAGCTTGCCTTTAATAGGGAAGGTTGCCTCAACTACTGCCCCTAAAACTCCCAATACAACTGATCCTAAACCACCCCCAGCCCTTCCTGTAGGTACTAAATCCTCCAATACAATTGACTCTAAACCACCCTCAGCCCCTCCTGTAGGTATTAAATCACGACGGAATATCAACCTACCCCCTGATGCTCACCCCTATGTAATTGTCTTAACAGGAGTTACCGAGCTACCCCCCTCTTCATCTGAACCATTTTGGGCTCTTAAGAATAAAGTATGCTACTGGCTTGACAGAAATTATCCTTTACCGCCAAATACTCGCAGTGACATGCTTATGTTAGAAAGAGCACCTTGGGTGGGCCAGAAGACCAAAAACATTCAGGGGGATTGTATAGTTGTGACATTTGGGGACCCGCGCACAGTAGAATTCATATGTGCCGGATCCCCATGTGACACTAACTCGCCTATTCAGGTTAAATCGCTCTCTTACTTTTATATGTCTCATGATCAACGTAGCAATAGATGGAGTTGGTTAAGAGCTCCGAACAATTCAAGATGGGGATCGAGAGAATCTTTCCGTGATCATAAAGCTAACTTCTGGGATGGAGGGGAAGATAGAGGATGGAGTACCGTACGAAGGAGAACAGGCAGATACCCTCAGGGGGCTAGCCAGTTTCAGGGAGATTGGTCGGGCCAGCAACATTACCCCCCCCCTCTTCCTTGTTTCAATCATTTTAGCAGCTTAGAGGGAGTAGATTGACTTCCAACCCACACCCTAGGTGATAGGGTCCTAATACAGACTGGTGGAGAAAATAGAGAAGATTCTTTGATCGATATGCCCATTAGAGCGATTGAATCTGAGTGCAGTCCCCTGTCCTCAACTCCGGTAATAGTCACTGACTCTCGGTCCATCCACATTCTCTCTTGGAATATAGCGGGACTAAGGAAAAACCTTGAAATCCCAGAATGGAATGACTTTGTTGATAAGTTCCACATTTGTATGTTTCAGGAAACATGGTGCATGACTCCCCAATATAAAAATGGGTATTCTTCTTACTTTGTGCCAGCGGTCTCTATAGGCAAAGGGCGCCCCTCTGGCGGCCTGCTTATTTGGGTGAAAGTGATTTTGAATTATTCTGTTATGTTACATAATACACTGTCAAGCGATATCCTGCATATTTCTCTGAAAAGTCCCAATGGGAGCTGTGTTCATCTGTTTTGTGTATATGCTAGAGGGACACCGGGTGGTTCTATTTCCCCAACGATTGAGCTTTTAGATGTTAAATTGTCCGAGCTTCCACCTAAGTCTAGAATCTTGCTGGGGGGAGATTTTAATTGTACATTTGAACCTTTGGATGAGGAGGATGTCATGGGTTCAAATACCGAAGACGTGAGTCAGGCTATTCCACTGTTAACGTTGGTGCCTATCAAAAAGTGGACAGCAAGAGCATTACAGTTGAATGCATTAGCTCTGGACCATAACTTACGGGCATTAAATGGTCGGACAATTTCTGATCGTGAAGGAGCAATGACCTTCAATAGAATTAACTGCCCTTCACGTATTGATTATATCTTCCTAGATGTACCTTCTTGGGCTAGTCTAAAAGATATGGAAGTTAAACAGTCCTCTGACAGTGACCACAACCCACTTTGTATGGAAATTGACTGGGGCATTGGGATTAACAACAAAGGTGGCCCCGAGATGATCACAAAGGATGTTCAACCATCCAATTGCAATCGGAAACTGAGGTGGGAGGTGGTTAAGCTTGAAGAGGGGAAAATCGATAAAATTAGGGAATTGGTCCGAATAGAAACTTCCAACCTTGTCGAAATGGTAAGAAGTAATACTCCCCCTATGGGCCAAAATCTTTTGGACCAATACCAAACTTTCATTGACAAAGTAGGAGCAAATTTTGTTAAAACACCGCAAAGGAAACCCGCAGTGACCAACGGATTGTCTAAAGAGAATCCGTGGTTTACAGCAGAATGCAAAGCCAAGAGGAAAGCTATTGGCACAGCAATAAAATTAAAGGATCCACTGTTAGTTAGATTAGCAAGGAAAGAATACCGTGGTGCCATTGCCTTGGCAAAAAAAAATTGGGAGGAAGAGCACTGGCAGAAGCTTAAAACTGCTGCCAGTGGTAAAAATTCCATTATATTTTGGAAATTGATTAACAAGTTAGACAGGAGGGCTGGTAGCCCAATTGTAAATCATATTACTGATCAGCAATGGTATGCCCATTTTTTAAAACTATACTGTAATCCTGTTATTCAGGCTCCCATCCCGTCTTTGTTGGAGTTTAGTAAAATTGCATCTGGTTCGGAAATGTTGACTAACGGATTACCTTTCTCCGAGTTAGAAGTTAAAGCGGCGATTTTAAAGATGTATCCAGGGAAAGCAGCTGGCCCAGACGGCCTGCCGGGAGATCTTATACTACATGACCCCCCACTCTGGGCTAACTATATAGCTACTTTATTGGCTCTTATCCAGCTAGGCCACCCAATCCCTGCATCATGGAAAGGTGCGGAGGTGATTACAATCTTTAAAAAAGGAGATAGAGAGGACCCGGCTAACTACAGACCCATTAGTCTGATTGACACTATCCAGAAGGTAGTTGGTAGGGTCATTATAAACCGAGTAGAGACCTGGTTAATGGATAATGACATCCTCACGCATTTCCAGGCTGGTTTTAGGCGGAATGTTGGTGCTATGGACCAAGTCTTCCGGTTTTGTGCCGTATACTGGAAGTCAGTATCAATCACCAAGGGTTGCCTGTACTTGGCTTTCATTGATCTAAAAACGGCATTCGATGTTATCCCTCGGGCTAAGTTATGGGAAATTCTTGAAGCTATGGGGTTTCCATGCCCTCTACTCCAATTAGTTATTAAAATGCATGAGAACACCTATGCAAGAATACGTTGGGGAAAGCAGGGCCAACTGACAGAGAGGGTTCCAGTCAGCAGGGGGGTACGGCAGGGATGTGTGATGGCGCCAACACTATTCTCCCTCTTTATAAATGGGGTGGTGGACCATTTGAGGGAGGTTCCGGCAGATGCCCCCATTCTTGCCGGGGAGAAAACCCCGACCCTCCTCTTTGCTGACGACACCCTCTTGATGTCTAAAACCCCCAAAGGTTTACAAACGCTTCTTGACCGTTTCTCTTTATTTTGTGAGGACCGTGGGTTAACTGTCAACACTTTGAAGACTAAACTAATGGTCTTAACCCCCAATAGTAAGTTGAGAAAGGTACATGTTACCCTGTGTGGTTCACCCTTGGAGGTTGTGAGTGAGTTTGACTACCTGGGGGTGAGACTGTCTAACCGTATGACTTGGGACTCCCATATTTCTAAGATGGTACTGAATTTAAAAAGGGTGTCCGGTGCAATAACAAAAAATCAACGACTTTCCATAAGCCGTCCGGTAGCCCCGGCCCTAATAGTCTACGAAGGGAAGGCTTTATCTTCGGCAGTTTATGGCGCCGAACTTTGGGGGGCAGAAAACACTAGGCCACTGGTAATTGCTGAAAATAAGTTTATCAGAGATTTAGTGTCACTTCCGATTTCCTCACCCTTGTTACCCCTATTTTTTGACATGGGTAAAAAGTCAATTGCGGACAAAGTTCGGCTTCGGCCTTTGTTATTTTGGGTCCGCCTTAGAAGAACCGAGGAATTAAGGGGGTACGCTCGAGTGTTGGATGAGCTAATTACTCTCAATGTTTCCAAACAAATAAAATGGCTTAACAACCTCAAAAAACTAGTAGTGTCAGTAGGACTGGGGGAGTTTTGGGCGTCACAGGATCCACCCCCAAAAGAAAGTGTAAAAAAATTGTACTGGGATTGGGTTGAGTCCAAAATTAATAACAGTTCAAACTTGGGAACGCTAACAACGAACTTTCTTGCTCATAAACCACACATGAAGCTAGAACCGTTCCTAGATTTCATCCAAATAGCCAGCCATAGAACATTATATTTGAAATTAAGGTATGGCACCCTGCCCCTTAATGGTTTTGTGGGAAAATGGAATTCTAAGGGGGGAACTGAATTAAAATGTCCAGGGTGCCAATGTCCTGAGGAAACCCTTCCCCATTTCCTATTTGCTTGCCCAACGTATAAAGTTGTTAGAACTAAATGGCTGAAACCTGTATGTAGGGAGTTGGGGGTTAAAGATTGTATGTCAGCCTTACGTATTATTACAACCAACACGGTTTCTTTGTACATTGTTTGTGGGGTGGCCAAATATTTGGGGGGTGCGTGGATATTACGCTCTAGATTGGTGAACAATGTGTAAATTTCGGGAAAGGGGAAGTTAATTTCTTAAAATAATTTCTGTTTTTTCCTGTTTTATGAGATGTAATTGCAGTACTATGGATCATTTGTTTTATATGTTTGTACGTTTGTACTTTTATGATGTATGTTCATCGAATAAAGTATTACAATTGCAAAACTACGACCGTACAGAATACCCGCAGCAAGACGTTAGGCAGTAGAACGCGAGGTGGAGGCAATGTTAGAGGTAGACATAATAGAACCTTCCCACAGCAATTGGTGCTCACCGGTGGTCTTAGTTCCCAAGCCAGATGGTAGTCTTAGGTTTTGTATTGATTTTCGACAGTTGAATGCCCACTCTAAGTTCAACAGCTTCCCTATGCCCTGGGTGGATGAACTCATAGAAAGATTAGGCCAGGCAAGAATAATGTCTACTATCAACTTAACAAAAGGGTACTGGCAGATACCCTTGAGCCCAGAAGCCAAAGAGAAAATAGCCTTCTCCACTTCCTCAGGACTGTATCATTTTAAGATCATACCTTTCGGGCTTCATGGCGCCCCTGCCACATTTCAAAGACTAATCGATGTCATACTAAGAGATTACCAACAGAATGCGGTGGCTTATCTGGATGCCATAGTAGTATACAGTCCTGTTTGGGAAACCCCTCTACAACACCTACAAAAGATCTTTGCCTCTCTTTCTCAAGCAGGACTAACTTTAAACCCACAAAAGACCACTCTGGGTACAGAACGCATAGAATACCTGGGGTATTCTAGAAGGGCTGGAACACTACAACCACAGCATAACAAACTGGAGGCTATAAAAAAAGATACCCCTAGCCAGCTACGAAAAAGGATGTACAGGCTTTCCTTGGTCTGGTGGGGTATTACAGGCGGTTTATTCCTCAATTCTCTACCATAGCCTGTCCCCTCATGGACTTACTATAATTTCGACAGCCAAACAACAAAATAAGTTGGCTTGACAACCAAGAAAACAGCTTTCAAACACTGAAATCCCTCCTATGTAATGCCCCTGTATTACAGTGTCCTGACTTTAACTAACCTTTTGTACTGCAAACAGACGCGTCAGACCGAGGTCTTGGGGCCGTCTTATCTCAACCCGACCAACAGGGAGATCTTCGTCCTATCCTCTATTTGAGTCGAAAACTATTCCCTCGAGAAATAAACTATGCAACTTTGGAAAAAGAGTGTCTAGTCATTAAGTGGGCTATGGAAGCACTTCAGTATTATCTGTTGGGGCAAACTTTCTTTCTGGTAACTGATCATGCCCCTCTTACATGACTTGCTGCTCACAAAGATACCAACCCTAAAGTACTCCAATGGTTTTTGTCATTACAGCCTTTTTCTTTTCAGGCCCTCCATTTACCAGGATGAGCCCACGGGAAATTAGACTTCTTATCCCGATACCCAATGTCCATATGGCCAGAACGTCCATACTTAGAGGGAAGGCAGTGTAATCCCGCATCGCGCCCGAGCGGGATTTCCAAGATGACGCCCGCGACTAGTCTCCCAGAAGAGGAGGTTAACGGTCTAGCAGTTAGGACACAAGGACCTCAAAAGGGAGGAAGTGAGGTTGTGCTGGGTTTTGATGGAGCAGAAGAGGACGCCGACGCCGAAGGACCGTAACAGGACACCGAGGAGGAGAAAGTTGAGGAGGACGCCGTCAAGAAGAAGAAAGAAGGAGAGAAGACCATGGAGGATCGGGAGGTCCGGCCAAGCTTGCAGGGGAAGAAACCTCGACCCTAACGCCTAGAGGCACCGCGTACTGGTCTGACCGACCCGAGGAGGAGGAGGAGGGAGGCAAGACCCCTACTGCCACGACCCAGGAGGGGCGTGGCCGAAGGCAAGTACCCTTTGTGAAATACCTCACTACAGGGTGGTGGAGACTGGGACACTGAGTGGTTACCTCTGTCTGTCATAAAAGAGGGCCAGCACAACTCTTTCTTTGCACATGTTAACCCTAAACTCACATCTCCCGTGTGATGGTGACGGTATTTAATGAAAAGCAGAACAGCTTTATTGAGTTTGTTTATTTTTTTTATTTGAGGGTCACTGCTCCTATTCTCCTTCCTTGATCTCACGGGACTAAAATTAGAGGAGAAATAGACCCAGACATCAGCGCCAGAGAAGGAGAGAGAACCCTAAAAGCACACGGACATTACACCTTTTTTTTGGACTAAGAAAGGACCTCATATAGCTTATTAAACAACCCTAGTTTGCTGTTTACCCAAATAAGTTTCTGTAAATTTCAGACTGATCATTAAAATCCCAACAAGCACCACTTCTGCCTGAGCGTCTTGTTACTGAGGTGACCACAGGGGCCAAGATACAGCTGTAAATGTATGCACCCGCAATGATCGACAGATATCAAGTTTGTCTACATAGTAGGTCATTTGGAGCTAGAATTGTGGTCTGAATTTAGAACAAATATTTTGCAAAAAAGATCCTAATTAATTCAAATTGTGCTAAAATTGCGAACGGTTATTGCTCAAATAGGGCAGTGAATGTGTGTCTAAAATAAGAGACCCATAAAAAAATAAGGGTCACATCAAAATAAGGTAACTGGCCAGTGTGTGCCCAAATTGGGCATAGGTTCTCCAAAACATTGGAGGTCTGTTTATGATTTCTATAATGGTCATTCAGTCACCAGATATTTGAGCTGATTAGTACCTAAAATAATGTGCAAAGTGCTGAAAGTAATGTTATGTTTGTGGCCAAATTAAGGGGGTCATTAGGATCGCGGACGGACTTGCGTCCGTCCGCGACCCCTGAGTAGGAGGGAACGTCCGCATGGGCTGCGGCGTTCCCTCTGTGCAGATTAGGATGTGACCGCCACCCTGGCGGTCACATCCTCTATTTTTAACATTGCGGCGGGTGGAGCTTCAAGCTGCACCCACAGCAATGTTAAAAATGCACGCATTGCATTTGAATGTAGAAAGTGGCAGGCACCGCGCGATGGCTGCCGCTTTCTGCATACAAATGCAGGGGGGTACCATAGGTACCCCCCATGTGCACCCCCCACCCCCCTTCACCTAGGGGGCCCGCAACGGGCCCCCGCAGTGAAGTTACACATGCTTTTCCACGGTGGAAAAGCCGCCGCGGAAAAGCATGTTTCCAAGCACATCCTAATCTGGCTGACAGTGTCTGAGAGACACCGTCACCATATTAGTGCTTTTCCACCGCGGTTGTAAGCCAACCGCGGAGGAAAAGCTGCGGACGGAAACCAGGACCCACCAGCCATCCTAATGTGGTGGTGGGTCTTGGTGGGTCCGCAGAGGATTTTCCGCATCCTCCAGGCCGGCGGTGGCTTCCGCCGGCCCGGAGGATGCGGAAAATCCTCCATCCTAATCAGCCCCTATGTGTGAGTTCATGACCACAATGAGTATCACTTTGCATAATGCTCTGACTTTGTCCGAACATTTTGATCAATTTGACACTTAGAATTGCTGGTATATCTGCGATATGACAAATGTTATTACTGAGCTAAGTACAACAGTCGATGTATTCAAAAGTTTCTGGTCCATTTGGGCATAAACAAGGCTATGTCTGTGTCTAACTACTAAAAACATCCATTTGTAGTCAACATAACGTTCAAAATGTGTCTGGAAATGAGTTCTAATTTAGTGCAGATGAAATTGTGTAGTAAATAAAAGTCAATTGGAGCCCAAATCTAAAAACCCATTAGTGGCAATAACATTATTAAACATATTCCCACAGAATAGTAAAATTCTACTTCGATTTGTGTAAATGTCTGCCCAGAATTAGCGATTGTACCACTCCAGCACAGGTACCAGAAAGACCCACACACTACACCGGAAGTTACATCAGGGTAAACGGTGAGATCAAAGGCATTCATATCATGAACTCACATGCATTTATACCAGGATATCAGAGGTGTTAAACACAGGTGCGTGAGCATTAGTGGGAGAATAAGATGCATTATGCATGGATAATAAAGGTTAATGAAGTCCACAGGATAAAACGTGCATTACATATTTATTTAATTTGGAATAACATAGGAATTCGTAACGTATGAAACGAGGGTAGGTATGTTAGGTCTGTAAAGACATTATATAAGGGTAACAAACACATTTATATTATGATAATAATACAATATTTTGAAGCTGGCCAGTAAAGGAATTCAAACAAGAATAACAAAGGTATCAATACAGAATAGCAGAATTTCGTGTACAAGGATAACAGAAACATTTTTTACAAGGAGTGCAACGGGATAACTGCAATCTATACAACAAAACACATATATTTATACCGTAATAAGACACAGCAATTCCACGGTAACAACGACATTCTTAAAAAAAAAAACAGATGTTAATGTAGCATACACATCTATATCAGGATAGCAAAGGCATTCTTATCAAGATAATGTAGGCAATAACTCTAGGATACCAAACCAATTCCACAAGGAGAACAAACGTATTTACAATGAGATAACACAGTTACATATGCCTGGATAACAAAGGCATGTTTACCAGGATAAAAACAACATTTATACCAAGTTTACAAATACTTAAGAATAACAGGCATTAATACCAGGAATACAAAAATGCTTGTACTAGCATAACATAGGTATTCAGACTAGGAGGGCAAAGGCATTTGTAACTTTATTACTGAATAAACACCAAAGCTCCCACTGGGTCTTTTTAGTATGACATTTCAAATAATACACATATTTGCACTCCTTCTTCATATCTTACCGGTAAATGCATGTTCTCTGCTTTTTTGTCTTATAAAGTACTTTAGTTCCCAATTTTATGTATATGTACGCTTGTGATGCCAGTTTCTTTTTCACATACAAAAATAGAATAAACCTATGAATTAATAAATTCAGCCGATAAACGCATTCTGTTTTTGAATGAAAAATATTAAATTGTTTGACAACATAACTATCAAATTAAAAATAAAAACATTTCTGAGACAAAAAATGTCAGATAGCATACTGTTGACAATGCCATCTAGATAGGCATAACATAGATAAGAAGCTGCAAGATTTTAATACCATTATAACATAAGGACTAGTATCAGGATAAAAAAATACATCTTTACCAGAATAACACAATAATTTTACTAGAATTACAGCTGCACTTATATTAGGGTACCACAGGCATTCATACTTGCATAACAAATGCAAATATACCAAGAAAATTGATATTCCCTCCTGGATATGTCAAAAATACATACCAGGAAAACAAATACATTCACACCAGTATAAAAAATGCATAAACACAAGGGCACCAATGACATTCAGACAATCAAATCAAAGGCATTTATACCAGGTTAACTAATAAATTCATACCATGATGTCATAGCTGTTCATAGGATAACAACATCACTTTTGCTCGGATAAAAGGATGTTTATATCAAGATTAGACAGGTTTTCATATAAGGATGATGTGTGTATTTGTAGGCATCTTCACTACTGTTCTGCATACATTCTTACAGGGCTGAGAAATGTCTGTATATAAAGATAACAAAGACCTGTATATCTGCTTTAGACAGGTACTCATATTACAGTAAGAAGGATGTATGTCATTACATTGCGTGGTTTTACCACGCTTGGCTTTACCACAGCACAGGTATTTACATCATAAAAATAAAGGTGTTTACTTAAGGATGAGAAAGGCATTTAAAGTAGAGAACAAAGGCATTTTCAACTGGCTAACAAATATATTTGAGAAGAACAAAGGAAATAGCTGGGTAACAAATATGCTTGCACTAGGATAATTAAAAGGAATTTTCATATTTGTGGATTACGTTTTGTGGATTAATTGCATAATCAAAGCCTTTCCCCCTTGTAAGTCAGATGGAGATAATTTTACTTTTTGTAGCATGCAGATTTCGTTTTGTAGCATGCAGATTTACTTAAGTCCAAGGAAAACTGAGCTCTTGATTAAAGGTTTATGTTCAGTCTTGACCATTATTTAATAAAATGTTTATTGATGGTAGTTTGTACTCATTCAGAGTATGTTATACTTATAAAAGTTTAAAGGTTGCAATGTCTTGATGATTATTAGTTTCTTATTGAGTCAGTTTTTAATGTTTCATAATTGGAGTTAAAACAGTCACAAATATAATTAAAGAAGTTAATATTTGCAGCAGTTACCAATGGAAGACCCAGTTCAGAAATGAGGTGTGGAGGTTCTTAAATTGAATATGCTATGAATAGATTTTATAAACAGTTTTTCTAGTTTTCCTATTGTTTGTTCTTTTAAGGTTATGGCTTTGGAAAGGATCACGGGATCAGTTTTGTTTTAGCAGCAGTATGCATTGGTCTTATCACACTTCTTCCATATTTCCAAGATTAAATGCCCAACATGCTACTGCACGTTTAATGCCCCAAGATAACTGTATTCTTTGATCTGGTGGAATCCATGGTCTCCTAAAATCCAGCTAAATCTTGATTTATTAGATTCAAATACCATAATTGTTATGTTCTTATAATTTAGATTTACATTGTTTGAGGTATTGATTTATTTGAGTCTATTTTTTTATCTCGATAAACAAAGCTGTGTGGAGGATAGAATCACTAGCAAGGTGGGTAGCATGAATCCTTACGAGTTTTGGGTAATCTCTATTACAGGGATTTAACTCCTTCCATGCTGATAACGAACCCCAGTCATCATGCACTACGGTGCTCGTGTGCTGATGACGGCTGGGGTTCGTCACGGCCCGCCCCTGTTCGTGTTGTTTACAGCACACCAGGGGAATCGCGGCCACATGGAAGTGGTTAAGTATTCTGGCACATCTGCAATGTGTAGTGATGAAAGGGGTGCCAGGACTCACCATTGTTTGAGTCAGATTGCTATTCTTGTTGTCAAACCGCAATCTTCATATGTTTTACAAAGCATGCTTCTGTCGCCCTGATCAAAAGTGGTTGAATAGTCTATTTAACATGTAGAACGTTTTTTTGTTTTTAGTTGGTAGTGCCTTCTTTGTCAGAAGTGATACTGCCAATATATCATCCAATATTGAACACTGGGGTCGGATTAATTCCTATTTGATTACACTTAATAACCAGAATCTCTGTTACCCAATCAGTTAAATGAATTAAAAGGTCGTTGTCAGAGATCTTAACCTCTGCATCTAGTAGTGTTATTCAACATTGCTGCTTGGTTCATTTCTTGATTTGAGTTTATATATACGTTGAAGGACACATCCTTGCCAGGATGATGGAATTTATTCCCTGTTAAGCACGTTGTTAAACAGAGGAGTCAGTACTGAACTATATTTAGTGGGGTCCATTTTTATTAATATATAGATGTGACAATAGGGGCAGGTGTTCAAGATGGTCTGCAGTTATTTATAATTTAAGTATAAATTCCTAGGTAATTATGCAGGAGTCTGAAATCGGACAATTTTCCATTAAGTGTGCAGAAGTATATCCAGGCACCATATAGGTCAAGGATAAAGGTTTCCCATTGACTGAATGTATTGTGATAGTCACAGCCATTTTTGTGAATATGTGTTCCTTGAACTACAAGTTGTCAGAATTTACATCCATTGTTTAATTGAATTGCTTCCTGAAGATTGACCCATGCTTCATCTTGTTGTTTAAGATTAATTAAGAAGATGTTCCTATTCAGTGTGCTTTGATTTACAGATCTCATTGGCCCTTGACACTGAAGCCAGTGATTTTAGTATATGCCTCAGTTTTTTCCTATGAATTCTTTTTTTCAGTTTGGAGAAGTATTACTGTTTTGTTATACAAGCTGGTATATATTTGCGTCATGCTAATATATACCGGTTAGTAATTATATATCTTTTAATGAGGCACTCTGATTTGTGAGTCCCGCCGTTGTTTTGATTTGTTATCCAGGTTATTGTGTCCTGCAGGTATGCCACAAAGCTGTGTCCCAATAGTTTGATTGTTTATTTGTTTAGAGCAGAGTTCCAAATTATTTTCCTTTTATTAATCGTTGTGATATTTTTCATGTTAAGTGTGACTGCTGGATAGTGCAATGTATAGTTCTAGTGGATACTTAAATGTTGAGGATGATGGTCACTTTCAGGTGTTGTGATTAACCTGGAGTCTATAGAGTTTCTGAATTCTGTGGCATGGATAAAAGTGTAATCAGTGATAGTGTAGAATCCATTTGCATCAAATGTATATTGGGCTGGACTATTGTTTCTAGTCTTCCCGTGAGATATCTGTAGCTCAAATTGTACGGAACAATGGTCTTTCGGACTGGCTTTAATCTGGCTTTATTATATATAGGTTATGGAATTGAGTGCAAATAATCAAGAGAGTTTTCTGTCAGGTTATCTTTCTCATTCTGCAGTAGGCTGATATAAAAATCTTAGTTATCACTGTCCTAGCATTGCTTACTGATTTAAGTAGAGCCTCTAATTTGTCTAACAATGTGGAAATACAGAGGGTGTTCCCTCATTTGCATGGGCCATGATCCCATGCAACAGCGGGAATCTCTTTGCCTCTGTGCCCGCAACCTATTACAGACGTGGGTGCACTGACAGTTCGCCACCTAGAAGGTTCGCCCCCTGATTGCAGCCCTGTGGAGGGGGGAAAGGGGGTTCCATGGAAACCCCAGACATCTCGTAGCAGGCGTGTGCAGTTACTCACAGTACCCATCTGCAAGGGAATCTATATTCTCCCTTCAAAGTGCAGGTGGGTTGTCGCCTGCACTATGAAACACAGAGCGGATTCAAAGCAACTGCTCTATTTTTCAGCTGAATGGGCTGCCCCCAGGGCAGCATGAGTTCGCAGCAGCCCTGGTGCAATGCATCACCATATTGCAGCATATTTTCCTGGTTAGTGCTGGGTGCACCATTTGAAAGGTGTGCCCAGTGCTAACCAGGAAAATGCGCCCATACCTTAATATGACCCCTGGTGTCCAGTCTCCCACAAGTGACCAACCTTTGCTGGGTAGGGTCTTCGGCACCCTACCTGGTCTGTGAACCCCGCTGGAGGCCAAAAAAGGGATCCACAAATCTGTGTGTGTTTGCAGACCCTGAGCCTGGGTTTGCAAATCTGAGAGAGGTCCAACTTGTTGTCAGGAGCCCTTGCTGGGGTTTGTGGACCTGGAGGTGGGGTTTGCAGAACTTGGGGTCACACAGATAGCTGCAATCTGAAAACAGTGCAGAGAAATTCCCTTTTTTTTGTTTTAACCATCAGAAACAGGTTGTCAGGGGATGCATCTCCTGCTATTGTATGGCTCTTTTTTCTGTATCAGACAGTAAAGATTTCTATGAAAGGTAAAATGATAAAGTCACTTTTATGACCCTAGATTGCATAGTATGGATCCTGTTTCCTTAACCATGTCTCATTAACCTTTACCCCTCTACTCTTAATCCTGTACCATTAACCCTGTACCATACTATCTTAACCCCTGTACCTTTAACCCTTCATATATCTTAACCGCTTAACCGCTGCGCAAATTCCGCCGGCGAGGTGCGGCGACTTTGAAGAGTGGACGGGGTCACGTCTGCCAACCGACATGCGCAGCACTACCGAGGTCGTGCTTGCGACGGCCTTTGGCGGATGCGCGCATCGAAGGGGTTAATTTGCAATGGTGTGGTCTTCCAATGTTGCACCTCCAGATGTTATTGTGCACCCAATCCTTACGATGTAAAGATACCGTGATTTTGTTACCACGAGGTAATAGGTCTGTACCAAATTTCTTTGGACCCAAATTTACCAATTGATTAAAACAGAAATTGATCCATTCTGTGGAAAAAGCTGAATCGTTGTTTTGGAAAAAAATAAAAATTCTGGGCATCCATGCTCAAATTGACCACTAGCTTATTTGTAGATTTTCTCAAATTAATACAAGAAATAAATAGTCATTTTTCTGTGCTAAACCAATTACTATTATAGCCATACATTCACTGTCACTTTTGGTACAATTGTACTGTTATTGTTGGAACAACTTGACCCTTGCTTCGAACTTATAATTATCCTTCAGATGGGCACAATTTGGCCCTGACTTTGGGCGCACATTTAAGTTTATTTTGCCACCGTTTGCAAGGGGACTTGATCATTAGATGTAATGCAGCCATTAGGCCGCCATATCTTACCTTATAGAATCGCTGTCCCTCCTCAGACATACTATTTATGCTAACACAAATGCCATTAGTGTTGAATGAATGGTATTATGAAAATAAGCAACACTTTGGGTGCTTTTGGTACCTGTAATATCTTTATATAATTGTCGTTGGCCCTGGTATAAATGCCTTTGTTTTACTTGTATGAATATCTAGATTTTCACAGGTATTGGTTCTCCAAGTGTCATTGTGTGTAGTATCCGTGTATTGAGGTGCTTCGGTTATCGACTTCGTCCTGTATTCGGCCGCCATTTTGTGTCCCGTCGCCATTTTGTGTTGCCCTTACTCAGGCAGCACGGCGAACGGAGTGTTTTTGCCTTTTCCAGCTGCTATGTGTCTCTTCTGTTAAAAAGTAACCCCCTGCCCTCGTTTACAAAACCGATGTCAGGGTCTGGCCGAGTCCACTAATCCATGTCTAGGTTGATTGATCCCTGTTTCGACTGACTGATTGGCTCTCCCTATTCTTTCCTTACTTTATCTTATCCGACTGGCCTTCGCTATTCTCTCCTTGTATTCTCTTGTTACACAACTATAATTTGAGGCACACAAATACGTCCTGCCACCGGCAAATTGGATTGTAGGCAGTAGCACTGATTAACTTGTGGGGAGGGGTGACACACAGGGTCTGAAAGAAGGGCGTATTTGGGACACTTGATAGCTTGTTTTCCAACTTTTCCTATTGGCTAGCCTTGTATGTGTTTATTTATTTATTTATTTTGAAAGTTTTATATAGCGCGAACAGGATCTTTGCGGGAGTATACGTTGTAAATATGTGTGCTATAAAAGATTGTGCGCCACGGAATAAAGTAGCAGTCTCCTAAGAGCCTACTCTGTACTTCTGGGACAACTGTGCTTAGCTGCAGCTAATAAACCTGGTTTTCTACGCCTAACAGAGTGTCTCGTGTCTCTGTCCGACAAGGCAGGTGAACTCGGAGATTTAAGGTGTGCCCTGCGCCGCCAGGCCCATAAGGCCCGGTTCTTCAGTATAAATGTGTTTGTTTTGCGTTCGTAATGTGTGTCTCATCATGTACAACTGGCTTTCTTATCCTGCTAAGACTTGTATTTGTATTATTCTATAGGTGCCTTTATTAGTCCATAAATGCAAACATTTGGAAGCAGGAAAGAGGGATGTTTTGGAAAAAATGTAATCGGAGGGATTTACTTTCCCCATTGGGTTGCTTTGAAGTGGGGGGAAATGTATTTTGGAGAAATCTATATTAATGTCATTTTTGGCTTTAAATGTGTGGGGTCTCCAGTTTGAATCGGGTATACTGGCATATATGTTATCCTGCTGTGAGTATCCTCATATCCTGGTATCAAAACAAATAAATAAGTTTCCCTGGTACAAGTGCCTTTTTATATTGATATAAATGTCTATATCATCCTATCGTGAATGCATATGTTACTCTGATCTAAATCTGTTTGTAATTCTGGTGTGATTGGCAGTCTTATCGTGGTATAAAGCCCAAAGTTATATTGGTATAAATACATTTATTCTTCTCTAGGACAATGGCTGGTGTTACACAGGCGTGGATGGTTGTACAGGCTTTGTCACGTCTCGTCATACCTGTGTTTTATATATATTAGTGTCTTTACTATCCAGGTATAAATGCCTCTGTGATTAGCATCTGCTTGGGTTTCTTGGTATAAATCATTTTTTACTCTGGTATGACTCTGTCTTTATTGTGGTAAAATACGTGAATTATCCGTCTAGGAATGTTTGATAGCATGTCATAAATGATTGCGTATTTTTTTTGTTCTAATTTTTAAGGTGATCCTTTTAAAACTGTTTGAATATCTTTGCGTAAATTGCTGATATAATGACTAATATCCTACTTCTAATGTCTGTGGAATAGTCATGTAAATGGTGTAAGTTCCTTTATTTGCCAGTTTGAAATGGCTTGTGGTATCATATAAAATCTTGTGATTATGGCATAAATTCATTTACTAATCCTTGCAAACAGGTATTTTAACCATTGTTCAAATGCCTTTCTTGTCCTTGTAAATATTCTTGTGTTATTTCATGTAAATCCTTACATTATGTCTGAGTTGTATGGTGTATTGTATTGCAATCCCGGTATAATACCAGTTCGCTTCTTCTTTAACCTCATATTTATACACGGCTTAGTCTTTTCTCCTAGTATAGTGCGTTGTGATGCATCTGGAGAATTACTGTGTTTTTCTGGCATGAATGCCTTTGTAGGCATAGTATAAAATCCAGCACAAATATAATAAATCTCCATATTGCTAGCATGGTATAAATGCCTATGTTTTCTTAGTATGAATTACTAAATGCTTTACCTTTGTGCCCCAAAAATGAGTGGGTAAAGAGAAGGTTTTCTTGGTAAAATATGACAGCCCTTTTATCACGGAGGAAGATACAGATGAACACTGTACCAAGAGAAACACTGTTCTTATCTGAAAATAAACAATTTATACCTCCCTGGGACCCCAGGGCTGAATGATGGCATCTGGTTATTTCAGCAAATTTGCACCGAAGATCCCAAATATCATGACAAGAGTTTTAAAATTAAATTGTTGGCTGTGAACTGCATTCATAGCCTTGAGAAGCAACGTAGATGTAGAAAGGTTGGACAAAGATACAGGTGACTCACATTTGCCTGGGTGAAAGGTTGCACAGGTGATTTAAAGGTTATTTTCCAGAGTTTCTATAAAAGGGATTGAGGAGAACAGTTAGGGCCCGATTCACAAAGAGCTCCGCACTCGTGGCGGGGGCTCTGCAGTCGTGGTGCGATCTAGGCACTCGTGGTGGGATCTCCGCACTTGTGGCCGAGGCTCCGCACTCATGGTGGGATCTCCGCACTCGTGGTGGGATCTCCGCACTCGTGGTGGGATCTTCGCACTCGTGGTGGGGGCTCCGCACTCGTGGTGGGATCTCCGCACTCGTGGTGGGATCTCCGCACTTGTGGCTGGGGCTCCGCACTCGTGGTGGGATCTCGCACTCGTGACGGGGGCTCCGCCCTCGTGGGTGGATCTTCGCACTTGTGGCGGGGGCTCCGCTGTCGTGGTGCGATCTACGCACTTGTGGTGGGGACTTCGCAGTCAGGGTGGGATCTCCGCACTGCAGTTTTTTTCATTTCGGAGATCCCACCATGAGTGCAGAGATCTCGTCACGACTGCAAAACTTTGCCACGGGTGTGGAGGCTCCTTGTGAATTGAGCCCTTAGATTCTTCTCTTAGAGCATTGGCCGGGTGCTCCTCCCACATTTATGAAGCAACTCTGAGCTGTAGTTAATTAGAGAAGCATGGTGCATGCATGCATGCTGTTGTTCTGCTAGCTGGTGGCCATCTGGCAGACGTGCAGTTTACAGTGTTTCAGTCACATGCTTGTTTTAATGAAGGTCATCAGCCAGCGTAAAGCCCTGCATTTCAGGTTTTATTGGTGGCACAGCAGGAATGTTAGAAGCTTAAGGCGGACTGCAGCAGCTTCGTTCTTCAAAGCCGGTGGATTTTGGGTTCATGTGTTGAACTGATTATGAGGGTGAAATCTTCATGCCTTGTGATGCTTAATGCTGTGCAGAGTCCAGACCATATCTGGAAAAAAGAAACCTCTGATATTATACAGTATACGAAACACTGAGAAACAGTTTGATTGAGTTCATCACCTCAAATCCAATAATATCTAATGTATTAATTTCTTCTAGTACTTTAGGAAGAGCCGTAACATTCAGGCAGGACTAGCAACTCCCAATATATGAAAACAAAGAAGATTTTTATTCCTTAGATTTCCACTTATCAAGCACACTGATCCTAACTTAATTACATTAAATTTTCCTCAGAAACCAATTATTGGTCTGGAAGGAAAACCCTATCACACACCTCCTTAATGTGTTTAAGAAATGGAACATCCCAATATACTTAACAAGTGAGGGGGGTTCAAGTGAATGATCTTGTTACGAGTGGTCAAGATGGTAATGGCCATGACGTACCAAGGGGAGTAAATAAAAGGCCCAGACCTTATCACAGAAAAGTGAAAGTGCATGGTTTATACTTCTTTTATGTTCAGCACTGTGCTTATGTACCAGGCCACGCTCTCAACCCAACAATTGGTGAGGCGGGGGAGTTCGGCTCTCCCGCCTGTGCCCTCTCTCCTGTTGCAGTGGTCGCCTGCTGACCTGCGGCGTCTTTATAGTGCCAGCTGTGTCGCCACCATGTGCTTGTTGGCTGGGGAGTGGTTCCAGTTGCTCCCGGCTACACCGCCTGCAGTGGTCGAACAGCTGGACGTGCTGCTGAGGTGTGCTGCTCGGCTGTTGATGCTGCCGATACGGACGGTGAGTCGGAGTGGACCTGGCGGCTCCACCTGTACCTTTCCCCACCTACCGTCAGTGTCTGGAGCAAAGGTGCTCATCCGCCTGCCTGACTCTGCGGTGCATGTCATTGCACACTGGGAACTACCTCACCAGCACAGGTGAACAACCTCTCAGTGACGTTGCCTGGCGGGGAGGCTCTGGCTTTCTAGCGGTCACGTTTGGAACATACGGTGACGCCCAATGCCTGTACTCTCCGCCTGTTAGCTGGGCCGAACTGGAAACGGAAACCGGCCCTGGCAAAGTGCTATGCCGGCCCCCCTGGGGAGGTGGGAGGTGGGGGGTGGGGTTGGCTGAGCTGTTGGTTAGGGCCAGTTTTGGCCGATTTTGTTACAAGAGGCCGATATTGCCGGCCCCCATGGGCCCAAAACCAGCCCCTACCCTGGTGGCCTTCCAGGTAAACGCCTGGTGCCTGCTATGGCCAGTCTGGCCCTGCATGTTAGGCACTACTTTATACAATCTTCATTCTTTTTGCCCCGCTGGTGAGTCTTGCACTGTGATTTCCTTTTGCATTACTGGCTGACCTGTTGAGACTGTTGTAGTGACCGTATTTTTGGCTCTATTTCTGAGTGATGGTGACTTTAAGCTTGCTACCATCCTGGATCTCTATTCTTGGCTTGTGTTGGTCCTTTTCAGGCCTTTTTCTAGACCTAGAAGCATAAACTAGAGGATAGCTGCTTTATATGATGATAGATCCCTTATTCTTGACTCTAATCCATCTATTGCCTATTGGCTTTGACATAATTATGTGTCCTTTCATCATCCTACCTATAGTAGAGGGTGGATCCTGTAGTCCTGACTTTATATTACATATTGGTATGGTTTGTGTATGTACTCTGATAGAGCTAAGTGTTATTTCATCCTTTTTGGGCCTACAAGGCCCAGAACTAGAGAGACTCCATTTTGCTTTCTGTCCCTGCAGACTGAGATGCTTGCAGGGTAAAGGTGATGTTTTAGTTATGAGGTGTTGTTCGCCCTTTGCAAACTGGAGAGAACTGGCCAGAGCTGAATCTAATCAAGAAGTGTCCCTGGGCTCAAGTCTCTAGACGAAACAAGCAGCTGATCACTATGAGGGCGTCTGGAGCAGGGAGCCTGGTGCATGGACCTGGTGGGAGGAGGCTACTGGCTGGAACTTTCCACTAGAGGAGAGCATTCCATATTAGCGAAGTGCAGGAGAGGAGGAGTGTCAGTCGGTTCTTGGAGAGAGAGAAGTGAGATGGTTTTTGGAGCTGAAGAGAACAGTTCAGTTCAGTTGGTTTTCTGGAATGGAGAGAGAAGACAGATGATTGCTGAAGCCGGAGAAAGCAGTCAGATAAATCTTGGAATGAAGTTGGAACTGTCAGCTGGAGCTGCCAGTTTATCAGGATGCATTAAAGCGGTTACCAGTCAGATGGAGGAGCTGAAGCTGCCAGCTGGAGCAGTTGAGCCAGAGGAGTGAAGCTGTGGTGACGGAGGGAGAGAGAGAGACCTTATTCCACAGAGAGAGAGAGAAACATTCCTCCTAATAGGGTGAGGTATTCTAAACTAGTTTGCTTTACACTTACACCTTAATCTTGTCTTTTATTTCCTAGGCTAAATTCCCCTACTGTATTGCTAATCGTTTTTCTTTCAGCGGTGTGCAGTATAATCCATTCCCTCTTTAGCTATTTACAGTCCCTGTCAATTACATGTGGATGTGTTATAGTAATAAAGCTTTCCATTACCCCGCAGATCTGTATATGGGTCTATTCCCCTTTTACTTTTCAGGCTATGTGTTATAGTGCTGTATTATATTGTTATTGTTAATAAAGGAACCCCAGTTCTTAGTGAACCAGTGTATGCCTTATTTTTATACAGTAAAGGTAACCTTTTCTTCTAGTCAGGTACTTTTATATGAACAGATGCTACCCCTGATCAGGTAAATGGTAACTGAATAATGAGGGAGAGAGGAGCTCTTGAAATAGAGAATAAGTTGTGCACAGTGTAATTTGGCCATTCTTGTGTGATCCATAATATTGTAGTATTGTACCTTTAGTGGATAGTGAGAGAAACTTCCCAACAGAGAGAGAGAGAGCTGAAGGTATTCATAGGAAAGTGATCGTCGTTGTAAGGCGGCGTTAATGAGAGCACCAGGGGGGACACTGGTGTGTAATGAGATCGCCTCTAGAGAAAGTGGCGTTAATGAGAGCACCAGGGGGGAAACCGGTGTGTAATGAGATCGCCTCTAGGGAAAGCGGCGTTAATGAGAGCATTGACTGCGGTCAGTGTGTATACACACAGGATTGTGGCTTGTGTATGTATGAAATAGTGAGAGCACTGGGAGGACACAGTGCGTATACCCACAGGATTGTGGCTTGAGTGAGCACTGAGTGTGTCAGTGTGTAATGGTAAGTTATTGGAACTGCCCCCTTCACTATGAGTAGATGGGTAGCATAGTCTGGGTCTGAGTTGCCGCGAGACTATAAGGTATGAGTGTGGTGTAGGGCATGGACGTTCTTAGTAATTAGTGAGTATTCCTAGTAATCCCTATAGATTTAGTGGTGTTTCTGATGATATGAGCTTGTATACTGCTAATTCCCCATCCTCAGGTAGGTACCCAGGTGCCTGGATGGATGGGTCCTGAGGAGGGAGATGTTTGCGTTTCGGCTGGGTTGGTGGTGTCATGGTGAGCTGATTCTATCTGGTCCGAAAATCCAGTCGTTACACCTGTCAGGGCTTCTGTGGCCACCCTTGAGCCTTTTGTGATCAATAGCCTTCCATCTGCACAGGCAGAGAGCTGGAAAGACTAGGGGGAGCATTTGAAAAATTATTTTGCTGATGTGCTGCATTTGGAAAATGACAGATGACATCCTATGCTGCTGTATTTAGTGGGTGCCACCATTCACAAGCTGGAAAAATCCGTAGTGGAAGCTGAGCCATCTTTCATGTACAATACTTTGAAGCAGGCCCTTACCCGGTAACTTTGAGCTGCTCGCAAATCCTGATTATGAGTGGTTCCTCCTACTCCAAGCCAAGTAGCTGCCTGAAGAATCAGTGCACACATGTTCTGCTCAACTACAAGAATTTGCTAGCACATGCACGCTGCCCGGCGCTGATGATGAAATTCAGGCCCAGTTCATACAGGGTTGCACATCTGTCAAACTGAGGGAGAACATTCTGCAGGTCCCAGGGATGTCAGTGGCTGACAAGCTCACAATGGGGCGCACAAAAGAGCTGTCTAAGGTGCGCACTGCAGACATGGAGTCGGCTCTACAACGCCGGAGCCTGTCAACACATTGGCAACAATGGGCGCAAAAAAGTAGAGGGTCCGTCCCAAGCCTGTTGTGACTTCCAAGGTGTATTACATGTGCAGGGGCCCCTATCCTCCTCAAGGTCTCTGCCCTGCCCAAGGAAAGAGATGTTTTGCATGCAACCAACGAAACCATTTTGCAAAGGTATGCCGCTCCTCCCCATCTCAAATAGTACAAAAACCCAAGTCAGTGAATGTCATACAGGTACCAAGGGTCCCAGATAACGAAGAGGACATAGATGATGACAATGTGGAAGGGGCAGTAAACATCATATATGCAATGAAACCTGCAGAGTACCCCCAACGGTGCATCCCCAAGTGCACTATACTCCTTTTGGTTCATCAATTCCCTGATTGACACAGAGCTTTGATAAACATTTTGGCACTGTGGTATTTACTTTTAGGTCCACAATGCCACTCCCATTCGCAGGGGTTTTCACAACAGATATCTCTCATGAGTCCTGTTCAATGCATGCCAAGGTGTATATTACCAAGAGTAGCTACCGAATGTTGCTGAGCTGCTGTACCACAGAACGCCTCCATCTAGTCTCCTTCACTTTCAGTGTGCACCTCAGGAGTGTAGATACTCACAGCTGTTTGTTATCATTGAGTGGCTCAAGGACCGTCTCATACACCTCCACATAGACAAATCGATCCAGCCTGTTGTGCTGGAGAAGTGTGGCTCAATGGTTAGAGCGTCAGACCCTGATGCAGAGGTCTGGCCCGGGACCAGGGTTCAATTCCCACCTCGGCGGATCCTGGGCTCAATTTCCTCGGACCTGATAATTCTCGCCTCGGTGCCTATTCTAATCATGGGCCCCACTCTGTGACTCTCGGCAATAGCTTGCTTAATCTCCACAATTGCCCCAACAACGCTGGGATGCCTGGCTTCACCTTGGGGGTGCCCAGGAGTGGACATTTCAATGGGAAAAGCCAGGAAGGGTTCCACAGCGGTATGCGTTACAGTGCCAGGACACCCCAGTTGGGGTATTAGTGCTCTTTACAAGTACAAATTACATTACATTACATTTACATCGCCGGGTAGCTTTCCATCTGCACCCGAAGGTGGAGGATGAACTTAAAAAGGTGGAACAGGCAGACGTTATTGAAAGAGTTGATGGCCCCACACCTGGGTGTCTACAATTGCAACCCCAAAAGAACCATGTGAGATGAGGATCTGCATTGATATGCGCTTACCCAATATGACCATTCGGCATGACCATCATCTGACGCCCACCGTTGATGACATCAAGGCAGAAGTCAGCGGCTTGAGGTGGTTTTCCAAAATGGACCTCCGAGCAGGATGGCATCAGTTGCTGCTGGCTCCGAAATCATGAGCTAATACCACTTTCTCCACCCATGCAGGTTTAAGGAGATAAAAATGTCACAGTTACGGTGTGTCCAGTGCTGCAGAAGGATTTCAAGACACTATCAGAGGAGCGCTAGCTGGCCTAGAAGGGGTTGTTAATGTCAGCAATGGTATTCTGGTACACGCATCTACCATTGAAGAGCATCACGACAGACTGAGGCAGACCTTCCCATGGGTTCAGGACAGTGGTCTCACCCTACATCATGAGAAATGTGCATTCCTCCAGAAAGAAGTAGCTTTTTTGGGTACCTGTTCTCAGAGACGGGCATGCCTAATCCCGCAAAGGTCCTGGACATTCAGTCAGCTCCGGCGCTTACCAGTGTCACAGGTGTTTGCAGCTTTTTGGAGATGGTCAATTACTGTGGCCATTTCATTCAGAACCTAACCACCATCATCACCCCACTTTGAGTGGTAACTAAAGCCAATCCAGGTTGGGGTAGGGGGCCTACCCAAGAAGCAGCATTTCAGGTGACCAAACAAGCTTTGTCTGCCCACACCACCCTGGGTTACATTAAGCCTTGCCACGATTCAGAATTGTCCTTGGATGCCAACCCCTTTGCCCTGGAAACTGTCATGTCCCAAAAACAAGATGATGGTGAGTGGGCTCCAGTAATATATGCTAGTCGTGCTCTGAAAGAGACTGAGCAGCGATATTCTCTTATTGAGAAGGAGGCCAGTACTGTTCATTGCGGATGTCTCCACTTTCACATATATCTTTATGGTCAGCCGTTTGGAGTTCATACAGACCACAAACCATTGATACCTATGTTCACTGGTTCCTCATCAAAACCACCGCCCAGGATCAAGAAGTGGATCGTCCAGTTCCAGGAATACCGATTCTCTGTTGTGTACCGAGCGGGATCTCAAACCCCTGCAGACTCTCTCCAGACACACAAGACAAGCCACGGTTGATGAGATATTGGACGTGGATGAAGTGGAAGAATATGTGTGGCTGTTGGTTAAATGTTCAAGGCCACTGTCAATCTGCTTTGGGAGATAATCGCGCCTACCCGTTCAGACGAGTGTCTCAAACTTGCGATCTCACCAGTGACATCAAGATACTGGCACACCCTTATTTACAATGCATCCTATCGCACTGATGAAACCATCACGAAGAATGTGTCATTCTTCAAGCTTTATAAGCAGCCAGGCATTGGGTCAGGTAACACTTTTTGTACACCTCCGGTGGATGAACTGAGATGCAATGATGATGTCATGGGAGGTTCACAAAGTGGTAATCGTGCATCACCTGCGTCTCAACCTGGGGAGGTTGATGGTCATCCACTACAGTCAGATTCATCTGAGTCTCTAGAGGCCATCACAAGAGCTGGTTTGGGGGATGGCCCCATTGCGGGATTTCATTTATAACCAGTTGGAGAGGTGGATCCTGGTCCTCGTCAGCAAGGGATGGCAAGCACCTGAGACCTCGCCCAGTGGTCTCCACAAAACTGAAGGATTTTGTACTGATTTGATGAAGTGTTCTGCCCAGTTTTAAGGCTCACTTGTGTGTGTTTTAGTTCTCCACGTGATGCTGACTGAGTTTGTTGTAGTCATGTACTGCTCGTGGTTCTTACAACTGTGACTAGAAGGGGGGTCCTGGCCTGTTATTTGTATTTTGTTTCATAGGTTTTGTTTTGTTTTGTTTGGGTTGAAGAGGAATGTTGTGTTTGGGGATGGAACATTCCAATATACTCAACAAGTGAGGCGGGTTCAAGTGAACGACCCTGTTGAGTGTGGTCACGATGGTAATGGCCATGACGTAATTCGGGGAGCAAATAAAAGGCCAGGGTCCCGTACCTCGTCACAAAAAAGTGAAAGTGTGTGGTGTATACATCTTTTACGTTCAGCACTGTGCTCATGTTCCAGGCCGTGCTCCCAACCCAACACTCCTCTCCTCTCCTCATTAGGCAAACCTGCCACCTCATTTAAAAATGCAACAGGAGCGAAACACCTATTAACTGCTACCTTTGTCCCTGCACCTACATTAGCTAAAATTACCACTACCTTTAAGCTTCCTTCAGTCCTCACATTTTAAACTGGTCTCATGTGATGTTGTTAAAATGAAAGGTGCCTTCATAGTATTCGTTGGTTCATACTTTGTAGATGCCTTTTTATTGAATGTGCCTTAAATCTTTTAAGTAAAAGTAAATGTTTTGGCCAAAAACCGAAGCTATAATAGTTATAATGTGTGAACAAGGTATCTGGGGATGTTAAAGAAGACTACTGCTAGGAAGGAAGGAAGAAAACTAGTATCTCCTAGTCTGGGAAAGAGCTGTGAGAGACTTGAGTGGATATAGAAAGATCCCTCCTGTAGAAGGAAAAAGGCGCTCTCTGCAGTGTTCGCATGGTGCAAAGCGCCACAGAACATTGCATTAATGTACTTACCATTAAAAAGGCCTGTGGGTGGAGTGCAATTCTGCACCAGGCTAGAGCCCACACAACCCTTACTAAATCCAGGCCTAGGAGCTTCGAACATGAGTCAGGCTCCTCCTGGTGGAGGTCCAAGAGCTATGAAGGACACCAGGATTGAATCACATCCTAGAGTGGGGCAAAGAAAGATGTGAGTATGAAGGAAATGGAGGCTGGCCCACTTGGAGGGGACTGTAAGAGCTATGAGAGAGACAGGTCTACAGCTAAACCTCTGTCTAGGACTCAGTGGGAGTGCTGAGGTTGACCAAAATGGACATAGCACCATCCTGTTGTGGGACGGAGCGAGAAAACTATAAAGATAAAAAGCAAAGCGCTAGCCTCCACCTAGGGTGCATTGCAATAAAAGGGAAGACCAGCGCTTCTCTAGCAGGACACAGACACCCTGCATATAAGAGTGCTTGCGATTTGTTTACAATTAGTAGAGAGAAAGACCAGCAGTCAGATCCTTACCTCCGATTATGCTCTCCCGAGTCCTCATCCATGTGCCGTGCACGCTGCCGCGTCTTTCACAACTTTATCACGCGCTTGAGAAGTTGGAGGGCCTAGGTCAGGAGTTGTATCTGGGTCTAGAAGAGAATGCATCCAAAAAGTTACTCTGTACAACAGGGAGCGCTCTAATTCTCTCCCTACTTCAGAATTAGAAAACGTTGTCATAATGGTATATGGTTTTATTTCTTACAAAGATATTGCAATTTAAATCAAGCCACCACATGGCTCTTCGTTCAAAACAAAGAAACTACAAAATAAACCCACTCACCCCCCCAGCTTATTGTCTACATTTATATCCTTCCTTCATGGTCCTGAACATCCACCAGTTTCAAAGAGCCTGGGGATTGCAGACACCCCATGTTTATCAGCTGAGTTATCAAATAGTTTACTAAGGGCTTCTACGTCTGTTCGTATTTATGGCCCATGTTGTCTAATGCTGAAATACATTTTTCATTGGCCACCATCAACCAAAACATACTTACACACTCATGGAATGTCGGAATGATGGCTAGCTTCCACTTTTGTTGAGTCAATTGTTTCGTTGCTAAGATCATGTTGGTTGCTGTACTCGCATCTGTGTTAGTAAGTAACTTATAATCTGTGGGTTGGAGCTGCAACAGGATGATGGCAGGTTCTAGTTCAGAGGGTAACTCATGACCCTTTTAAAAGGATCACGATTTCTTTCCAAAACATTTGTAAGCTTGGGCAGGACCACCAAATATGTTATCTTTTATCTCCTCTTGACCACAACTTATCCAACACAACTCTGATGTATATGGGTACACCCCTTTCAGTTGTTTAGGTGTTTAATGCAATAGTGTTGTGTACTTGTATACGGGTTCTCTATTTTGGACCCTTTTACACGTGGACGGTATGTCTGACCAGAATTTGTGCCATTGTTTTATTGGGACCAAGTGCTTCAGGATATTTTGCCTCCTCCTTATGTAAAACCACTGCCCCTCAGAGTTTCTAGCCGTTAGTATCAAATATATTTTACAGATAAGTCATTTTGGAGAGATATAGGTAGGAAAAACCTTTTCCTAGTCTGTAGGCTGTCTAATGGCCTCCACTCTGTTAACTGTGTAGAGTGCCCAGTGCCCCATCTGCCAGTACTTCATGCGGTCAGTTTTCTTTCATTTGGTTTCTTTCTTACAGTGCACAAATGTTTTAATATCTGTATCGTCAAAAAGTAACCTAAGCACCCAACACGCTCCCAATGCACATCTGCCCTTATCTTCCCTCAAGTGGACTTCCTCTCCCAAAGAGTAGTGCACCAGGAGGCGTGTTTGCAGAGTGGTACAAAAAGGAGCGTGGCCTCTTACGACCTCTCAGCAATTCTGCTGTGTGGGATTACTGGAGGTAACAGGAGGGGTAGTTGGCCCCGAGGTCCCTTTGGAGACAAGGGTACTTCTTCCCCCAGGCAGCAGTGCACCAGAAGGCACGTTTGCAGAGTGGGGAAGAAAGGGAGCGTGGCCTTCGAAGACCTCAGCAATCCCGCTGCGTGGGCCTTACTGGAGGTAACAGGAGGGCTTGTGGGCCTCCAAGGACCCTCTGAAGCCCCCTTCAACACCATTACTACTTAAAAAACCATAGAAATTCGTGAAAAAAACAAAGGTTACAGGGACGTTATAGTTAGGAATTAGCATTTTTTTTAAACCTTAGAAATTCACTGAAAAAAATCAAAGGTTACAGGGACGTTATAGTTAGGCTCAGGTTACACTCGTACAAAACCAGTGAAATTCAGCAGTTACAGTTAGCTGAGCTAACTATAACTTGTGCCCCCACAATTCACTGCTTATTTCCTCGCATATTACATCACTCATGACATGGTCAGTGACATCACTGATAACATCTCAAATGACATTACTGATGACATCACTAATGTAATTCAAAAATCACTAACTCACCCACTCACACACCCATAGAACCTTTCCTACACCCACTCCCACACAACCATACACAAGCCCATCCACAGACCCATACCAGTACTTACACACCCATTCACTGATTCAGAGGACAACACACACATCCACTCACTCACCCATACAACCACTCATACACCCACCCACTCACTCACTAATACAGCCACTGACATATCCAATCATACACCATGCAGCCACTCACACACTGAGTCGGTCATCCATAGAATTACTCATACACCTACTCACTCACCAATACAGTCAATCATAGAGCCACTTACTCACCCATACAGTTACCCACACACCCACTTACTTCCTCATACTGATACAAACACATACTCACTCACCTGTACAGTCACTGGCACGAGCACACACCCATCCATGCATCCACTCTCACATTCACTCACTCACCCACCCATACAGTCACTCATATACCCCATCACTCACCTCTACCACCTTTCACATACCCAGTTACTCACCCATATACCACTGACACATCCATTCACCCACACAGAGACTCACTCACCCATACATCCGCTCACACACATACACACTCAGTAACCCATACAGCCACTGGCTCACCCACTCACTCATCCATACAGGCAGTCACACCCCCCACACCCACTCACACAGACACTTAGACACCCATACAGGTACTCAGACAACCAATCTTTCACCCATACAGCCACACACGTACATACTCACACACCCATACAGCTACTTAGACACCAACTGACAGACTGATTCAAACAATCACACAACCAGTCACTCACCTGTACATTCACTGAGACATCTAATCATTTACGTATACAGTCAGGCACACACCCACTGAATCATCCATACAGGCATTCATGCACCCACTGATTCACCAATACACATTGGTATATATATTTAACACTCATAAACTTTTTTTAAACATTCACCGTCACTGGATGATATCATCAGTGATGCCATTTGAGATTTCATCAGTGATGTCACTGACCATGTCATGAGTGATGTAATATGAGAGGACATAAGCAGTGCATTGCAGGGGCATGAGTTATAGTTAGTTCAGCTAACTATAACTGCTGAATTTCATTGGTTTTGTACAAGTGAAACTTGAGCCTAACTTTAACGTCCCTGTAACCTCTGGATATATATATATATATATATATATATATATATATATATATATATATATATATGTGTGTGTGTGTGGTGTGTGTGTGTTTGTGTGTGCAAAAAAGAAGCAGAGATCTCTGGGTACCTACTAAGATTAGGAGGAGAGCAGCTCCTGTGTAGAGCACCCTACAACACCAGCAACACTTTGAATGTGCTCACCTCAAACATCTGCTTTTCTATCAAAGTTTTAAGCATAGTATTATCACACTACCATCCACGCCGGAATAGAAAGGGACAAAGTTTTTTGTAATTTCTACAGCAAAGTATTTAAGCATAGGATTAGCACAATGCCATCCATGCCGCACTGTACAATGACAAAAGCCATTTACCACTCCAAGGCAGTGTTACAGCTTGGATTGGTAAAATGCCATCTAAGCCAACTGGAAATGAATAAAAGCAACCCCTGATACTAGTTTCACTATCAATATAGCTCTTCAGAGGGGTTTATCTTTGTCCACACACAAGGGAGTACCCAGTATAAGTCAATACAATACCCTTTCAGGGGTAGAGTGCCACATAAAGTGTGCAAAAAAGTAGCAGAGAACTCTGGGTAATTCCTAAGTTCAGGTGAGGAGCAACTCCTGTACAGAGCACCCTTCAACACCAGCATCCCTCTGAATCTGCTGATCTCAAATGTCTGTTTTCCAAGCAAATTTTTAAAGCATAAGCTTAGTACAGGACCTCTCTCAAAAGCTATAATGATGGCGAAACATGAGTCAAGGGTTGCTTTTATTTATTTCAGGTTGGCTTGGATGATTTTTTACTCACCCAAAGATGAAATACTGTGCCTGAAATGGGTTTTGTGACTTTACAGCTCGGCATGAATGGCACTATGCTGATCCTATGCTTAAAGACTTTAATAGAAAATCAGACATTTGAGGTGAGCAAACTCAGAGTGTTGCTGGTGCAACAGGGTGCTCTATATAGGAGCTGCTCTCTACCTAAACTTGGGTACTGCCCAGAGTTCTCTGCTTCTTTTTTACATAATTTATGCGGCATGCTATGCCTGCGGGGTATTAGTTAGAGATCTGTGTATATATATATGTGCCGCAGGGCTCATCCCTGAGCCCAACTCTGTTTAATCTATACGTCTCCCCGCTGGTGGCGATTGTTGAAAGTCATGGCCTGCGCCTTGTGCCATATGCCGACGACACGCAGTTGGTCATCTCCCTCTCACGCTTGCCAAGTCTTGCGGCGGACAGCTTCAGAGTATGCATGCAAGAGCTGGCAACCTGGATGTCCGCCAACTGTTTGAAACTTAACAGTAGCAAGACCGAGGTACTCGTGGTGGGGGGAGGGCCATCGGTCTGGTCGTTGGCATGGTGGCCACCCTGTCTGGGAGAAACACCTGTTCCTTGCCAGGAAGCAAGGAATCTTGGGGTATGGCTTGATGCCGACCTTGCCTTTGGCCCTCAGATTGGCCGGGTGGTGGGGGTATGCTTCGGAGTTCTAAAAACTCTGAGGAAGGTCTTGGACCTTCTGCCTATTACAGCTCGTCGGACGCTGGTGCATGCCCTCGTCACCTCGCGCCTAGATTACGGCAATCTGCTGTATCTGGGGGCCACGGGAGGGGCCATCAACCGCCTCCAGGTGCTGCAAAATGCAGCTGCATGCTTAGTTCTGAGGATCCCCAGGAGAGCACCCTCAAAGGCAGCGCTCCAGGCCCTGCACTGGCTTCCTGTCAGGAGCAGGGTGGAGTTCAAGGCTCTTTCCACGTGTCACCGCATCCTGAGCGGCAAAGCCCCAGTCCCGCTACAGAGTCTGGTTACTCGTTATGAGCCTACATGGGACCTGCGTTCCTCTTGTACAGGGCTACTGAAAATTCCAAAAATAAAGAAGGCTCGAATGGGGGGCAGGTCTTTTAGATATCTGGCTGCTAAGCAGTGGAATGCCCTGCCATTAGAGCTACGTTTGGAGCCTTCAGAGCCCACTTTCAGAAGGAAACTTAAGACTCACCTATACGGGAGGTAGGCGGCTGTGATGGCTGCTTGGACTGTTTACCCTACTTACCATAGCGCGGGGACACGCCGGTGCGCGTAACCAGACGATCTACAAATTTCCCTAATAATAATAATAATATATATATATATATATATATATATATATATATATATATATATATATATATATATATATATATATATATATATATAAATATATATATACACACACACATATATATATATATATATACACTTTTATTATTTGTTATAGTCCGTCTTATTTAAATTAAATTATTTCAAAGACACATAAAACATTTACTACACATAACCACAGAAGAAACAATAAGTCAGACAATTGTATATGTCTGTAGAATTAACCACATCTCTGAAAAATTGTCACTGTGCATTTATTCCATTGCTCATGTACAAATGCCCAGAGTAAGTAAATTGTGACAAAAAACATAATCAGTGTTTCGGTGGAATAATGTTAAAATATCCACTTACTTCAAGGCATAAAAGATATGTAATCTTCCATCAAGTAATTTAAGACACATATACAGAGTCTTCAAATAAAACAATAATGAATACATGCAGACCCAGAAAGCATTTTCAGTATGGATACTATAAATATTTGCTTTTAGGTATGACCAATTTAACAAAATTATAAACAGTAATTTGAAAACAGATAATAAAGCGATAAATGGGATAAAAGAAAAATTCATATGAAGACATTGAAAGGGCCCAAATTACACACCGTGTTTTTTATTGAATATTGCAAAACTGGTTAGATTCCAGTTGGTCTTCAGAATAAGGATGAGCCTGGGTTGTTTATCGATAATGAGAAATTTAAACATACTTGGACCCTAATTGACAATTATTTCAGTAAAGATTGGATGTTAATAATTATTGAAATAACTCAGGAGGTGAACCTAATAGAGAAAAAAGAGATGGAGGAGCTTGAACAGATTTTGAAAGATAATTAAAGTTGGATCTCTCACCATTAGGATCATACGTTCCTGGCAGGACTCTTCGATCAGCAGATGCCACCCTCTTGGTCTGCCCTCGCTTTAAATTAGCTGCCATGGGAGGGCAAGCTTTTTCCAATGCAATTCCTGTGGCCTGGAATAATTTGCCAGTGAACTTGCGCAAGGAATCAAACCTTCTACCCTTCAGGAAGAAGCTTAAAACCAGACTCCTTCGAGAGGCCTGGGGTACGTCCTAGTAGCTCCCTGATCTTCCACTGAACCAGTGTGTGCCCTCTAACAAGCACTTAGAGACTGGGTGATAAGGCGCTCTATAAATCTAAAAAAAATAAAAATAAAATTAGCCAATATGGTAGTAGTGATTGGCACACTCCACATCTGCCTTTTTGGTCCATAGCAAGGTCTTCTTAAGTACCCTAAATAGGAAAAGCCAGCCTACCCTGTCAAATGCTTTCTCAGCATCAAGTGGCACTATTGTAAGTAGGATCCTCACATACGACAACATCTCTATGAGGTGTTTATACGTCTCTATGAAGTCTATATGTTTTCCATCGCTTGTCAGTTGGGAACAAAACATGATTGTTCAGGGTGGATTAAAAAGTGGCATATGGCGCATCAGTCGGTTTGCCAATACCTTTGTGTACATTTTGGTGTCCAAGTTGAGAACAGCTATGGGATAGTACGCTTTGTATCGAACCAGAGATTTGCCCTCCTTATGTATAATTATAATATGGGCCTCCATCATAGTAGGTGTAACGGTGCCTTATTACTGGAAGAAGTTACATTCAGACACTAATCTTGGTATAAGTTCCAACCAGAAGTGCTTAAAGGACGCGTTTATCAGGCCATCAGATCCTAGGGGTTTATTGGGAAATAAGTCACTGATGTCTTTCAAGATCTTCTCTGAGGTTAATAATTCTTCCGCAGCAAGTCTATTTGTACTTGCCAGCCTTGGCGTCTCTGCTGAGCCGATGACATTGTGTATGCTATTTATGCTTACAGGGTCTGCCGAGTATAATGCTGTACAAAAACCACCCCCTTTTGTACCGCTTTTGGCCGCCATAAGTGTGGCAAGGTATGCTTAGAAGTGAGTCCCTTGCTCACTTTGCCACTGGATTCAAGCAAGCCGGGCTGAAGACGGCTGGAATGCCAGAAACCGGTCCTCGGAAGCTTGTTTCCGGTCCAGGGAAGACATGGCTTGGCAGTTCGGGCTGGACTGTTCCATGAGGCCCAGGGTCAGACTGATTTGCATACAGCCATGTCTGAACTGGGGTGGCAGAGTGGGCTAAAGAACAGTGATGGATTAAACCCAGATCTTTTGACTGGGTGTGAGTGTTTGATTGATTCAGATGCTCCATCTATCACCACCCCCTTTTGTACCGAGTATAATGCTGAGCAGTACTGTGTGAAGACCTGTGTTTTCCCTTTCCCCAGTAATAGGTTCACCCCCATTTCTTTTCATAGCGAGAATTCTCCCGATTTTCTTTCACAGCCAAGTCTTTGTGCTTGAAGAGAATCTGACCTGTTGGCTTTTACGTCAAATGTTTGAGGTAGACACAGTAAAGTTATTTCCGCGCTCTCTGTGACCAACAGGCCCAGGCTCCCTCTTGCTTTAGTTACGGTATGCAAGGATGTAATTGTCCCTGTCATTTTAGGCGCTTTTTGCCACCTTAAGCTCTTTGTTAGTGTGCCAGGGAGTAGTTTATACCCCTGTCACTGTATAGCTCTTTCAGAAATACACTGGCCCCTAACATAAGTTTTAAAGGCATACCATGGAATACTTGTAGAAACGCCCCTAATATAATTTTCTTGAACGTAATTTCAAATTGATTCTATGAGAGATTGGAGAGCCACCCTATCCCAGAGGAGGGATTTGTCGAATCTCCAGTACCCCCTTGTGTTTCTGCCGTCAGGACAATCACCCTTCTAAAATAACACTGAGTGATCTGATATTGCCATCAACCATGCAAAATGCTACATGTCCTTTCCGCCCATTTATGTGTCCCCTACACTAGTAATTTGTGCATGTGAGAATCGTAGGTATACTTTTGTGTTGTGGGATTCCTGTCTGTCCAAATATTTACTAACCTAAGTTATCTGAATCCCTCTAATAATGGCTGTATCATTGCGTCTTGGAAGTAGTGTTCCTGATGGTATCTGTCAATCTGCGCACATATATTTAAAATCTCTGACCTAAAGCAATTTGTGTGGGCTCCAGTCTCTAATTTTAACCAGTATTTGAGTTAGGAAGGTGTCTTGTGCCGCATTTGGGGGCACATATATTAGGGATACTAAAGCTCCCTTCAGAACGATGTTGGGCCTATTATATAAAGCACCCCCTTTCATGTCCTTCAATACTGTGATCTTATCCAGCGGGAAGTCCTTATGTATACCAATCACATGACACCACCTCTTTTCTTTCTAGTAGCTATGAAAAATGGTATAGGGTCTACATAAGAAGAACGGAGGTATGTCTCTTGCAACATTTAACATTTGGGAAAGTTTCTCTTACCTGCCTCCAAATTTTGTATTGGTTAATTGACAAGTTTTACATTTCAAGACACTAGTCTCATCATTTGTGTGTGCAGGAACTGTCCTGTCTATGCATGATAAGGGGTATGTGGATTCTACTTAGGTAGCCAGAGTCCCTCAAGGAAGCTGAATAAGGTATAATGAATTGTAATGATTTTTATGGAGCAATTGCTTTTTAACGGTTGTATCTATTATAGTATATGTTTTTATTAGAAATATTGTAAGATTTTAAATAATCAAACAATAAAGAATTAGTTTACTTACTTAATTTGAATCTACTTGTGTTTGCACTTATTGGTTCCAGTCAACTCCCTAACTTTGGATCTGTCCCCACCTCCCTCTCCACACGGCCATCCAGCCCCCCTACCCACCATCCTCCACAAAAAACTTTGGGAAGTTATAATGGGTAATAGATACAAACCAATCCAAATCCAGGTATATCGAGATGACACTTCTTCTCTTGATGTTTCTTTCAGTGTAATTTCTGTGTTGATTTTCTTGGGGTGTCAATTTTTTCTATTTGTCTTTAGACCTTACTTGTTGATTTTCCTCCTCTGCCTGCGTTGATGGGGCCTCTTTCGCCGGTCTCAAAACTTCCTGCGCCTCTTCCACTGTGCGGTTTGCATAGAATCTAGAGTCAAACTGAAATCACAAAGTAATGGAAAAGTCCATCGGTAGCAAATTTGCGTTTTTGATAGTTCCACTGTTATCAGCGCCAGTTGGTGGCATTTAAAGTATCCTGGTCAGATGTACTGATAGAGATCTATAATCTGGTTTTAAAAAGTAATTGTCTTCGTCTTTCTTGCCTCTTGATGAAGGAGGATGCCAGATTTGCAAAAATGTCTTTGAGATGAACTCTCGGTGAGAGTCTTGAAGCTCCTATTCGATGCCCTAAAAATTAGACTATCAGTAGCCTTCTTTTAGGCAGAAGCAAAATAATTGTGGGCAATAGCATTCAACCTCACTTTCCGAAACCTAATGTCACATCATGAGCGATCTTCAAGATCTGTCCAATAGGGCCTGTCCAAATATGGTCTTCTATCTTAGCCTGTATGTCTTGATGTTTTGCAGATTCTGGGTCACACCCACTACGTCATCCTCATTGGCTGACACTCGCTATCCTAACATTTGAAGATTCTTTGTTATATCTGAGAGGGCCACTGCATTTGTATGGTGGCCATATTTGAACTTGTATTGTAGACGCCACTTAGGCAGCTCTGTAGATCTTCTTTGGTTAATGGGGGGTGAATTCCCCTTTTTTGCCACCATGTTTGCTAATATCCGGCTTCGTTCCACTTCTCCCAGTATCGGCTCAACTAGGTCTTCAGTAAAGCGCCATTAGGCCGCTATTTCTCCCTGCAGCCCAAGTTTTTAGGTGGCATTATTGTCCGCCTAATCACTCTAATCCCATCCGGAAAAGGTTTATTAACTACAAAAACACTTCCTGATCATTATGAAGCTTTTCCCCTAGTTACATACACTTTCCACTCCTTTTATGTCAGTAAGAAATTGAGTCACCCAGATGTACCAGAATTACAATATTAAGTAAGCTATTTCTAATGTTGGAGAAAACCTGCTGAAGATGATTTATTATAATAAATTGACTATGTAACTAACCCTCTGAGTTAAAAAATAAAGCAGATTAATTCTAATAGCACACCTATTCCACTGATAGTGATTCACCTTAAATAATGTTTTCTTTATATAGTCATTTTAAGGATTACATGCTGAAAATGTCACAATAAACACAGAACACTGTTTAAGCTACTAAAAACCTCAGATCTATCAGAGGCATACGAGCATAGGCAAAGCAAGTAATGCCATATTTCAGATTTTCCAAGATCAACCACTGGGAAATACTTCCAAGGGTGCAACACACTGTGCAGGAAAGGAAAAGAGTCTACATTGACTGCTGCAGGTATTTTACAGGTTTTTCATGGTGCACACCATTGATACACCTGTCACCAAAACCTGCTGAATGCTTTCTATGGAAACAAACTTTGTATTTCACCCTTGCATTTCACGAGTCTTAGTAAACTGCATTTCCTGGTTAGAGTATAGTTACAGCTGTAGCTGCACCCTTCATTACAAATATTGCCTGAAGCATTTTAGCATGTCGAATCTCTCTGAAGCTAGACAATTTCAAGAAGATTTGCACATTTGGCCTGCATTCTGGATGACAATGGAAGGGTTTTGTAATGAAATTGACCTTTAAAATTAGTTATGTGTGTATGTTAAGGTGTCTCAATGACGAAGGTAGTCAATCACATATTTACCAATCCCCCCACTGTCCTCTGCCCCAAATGTGGCACACTCCTTTAGTGTGAGTGAAAGGATTTTTGTTACCTTGATGAAGAAGCCTTGTGCGATTCCCCCTTAATGCTAGCACATCATTATCATATCAAATTTGCCTTTTTGATTTGTCAGCCGCCTTTGATACCATTCATTACTTCTCCAACGGCTGTCAGAGCTGGGCATTTGCAGCCTGGTACTGAGATGGCTGCAGTCTTTTTTCTTGGACCAACATCAAGCAGTCACTCTGGATTTCTTCGGGAAACTCAAAATGCTTAAATATGGCATTGCCTAGGGGTCGAATCACTGACAAAATATCGAAGGTCACAATATCGACCTACAAAAATATTGGCAACAAAAATATCGAAGACAAGAATATCGACATCCTATTAACATTATGGTAAGTACAAAAATATAGAGAAAAAAATATCGATGTAAAAAATATCGTTGTTAAAAATATTGTTTTTTATTTAAGTTAAAAAAAGAATGTAAAATAATACATATAATAAAAAAAACATAGTTAAGAATATTTTTAAATGCTTAAAAATTATAAGTAATATATATAAATAAAAAAGACATTAAACATATACATATAATATATAATATATACTTAGGGGCCCATTAGGATGTCTGGTGGATCGCCACCGCCATGCGGGAGGTGGCGATCCGCCAGACATCCTTGCCCACCCGCCACCCATTTCCCCCCTGCCATATTACTATGGCGGGGGGACTGCGGCAGACGGAAACACCGTCCGCCGCTTTTCCGCCCCGGTCGCCTTGCGACCGCGGCGGAAAAGGTTTAATATGGTGGCGGTGTCTATCAGACACCGCCATCCATATTAGTATGGGCTTTCTGAGATGCCGCCACGGAAAGGCAGGCGGTCTTTACTTTAGGGGCCCCCTGCAGGCCCCCATGGTCAAGGCAAGGTGAGGGTGCACATGGGGGGTACCTGTGGTACCCCCTTGCATTTGCATACACATTGCGGCAGGCACCGCTTTGTGTATGCAAATGCATTACATGCATTTTTTGCATTGTGGCGGATGGTGCTAAGAGCATCGCCAGCCACAATGTTAAAAATGCAGGATGCGCCCGCCACTGTGGCGGGCACATCCTAATACCCCCCGCGGGACCCCCGCCCTTATGGCGGGTGGTCCTGTAATCCGATAGGATGGCGGGCGGTCTAAGTCCGCCCGTCATCCTAATGACCCCCTTAGTATTATGTTTTAATATTTATTTTAAGAACTTATACATTGCTTATTTTTTTTATAAATTATAAATACATCTATACACACAAAACAATAGTACAAATAAAAAAAGATATATATATTTTTAATTATTTATACACTACATTAGCTAAAATAATACAAAAAATATTAGATAGCGGAGAAAATAAAATTACTATTCCAACTCCAGTGACTGCAACAGTAGGGAAAATGCTGGATAGCGTAGTAGTAAAAATTACTATTCCCACTCCGATGAGTGCAACAGTAGGGAACGTGTTGGATAGCGTAGGGGTTCTAATTACTATTACCACTCCAGTGAGTGCAATAGTAGGGAAAGTGTTGAATAGCGGAGGGGTAAAAAGTACTAATCCCACTCCAGTGAGTGCAACAGTAGGGAAAGTGTTGGATAGCGGAGGTGTAAAAATTACTATTCCCACTCCAGTGAGTGCAACAGTAGGGAAAGTGTTGGATAGGGGAGGGGTTAAGATTACTATTCCCACTACAGTGAGTGTAACAGTGTGGAAACTGTAGGATAGCGTAGGGGTTAAATAAACATACTTATCAATTAAATATTTTTTATACAATAACTAACATAATTATTATTTAACACAAAAGTTATTAATAAATACCTATTAAATTAAATTAATATTTACTTAAATAACATTACATTACTTTCCAACATATTCCCCTATAAACACACACCACACTGCACATAATAAATAGCACAATTAATGTAATTATCAATTAATCAATTAATAAACATTAATTACCAAGTAATAATTAACAATAAATTAATTAACAATATTAATAACTAAAAAATAATAATACATTAATTATTAATATAATTTTAAATTAACAAATTAATAAAAATGTATTGCCAAATAATATTCAATGGACAATAAATTAATAATCAATAATAATAGAAAAATGAATTCATTATTTATATTTAAATGACTTCCCACCCTATTCCCCTATAAACCCACAACTCACTGCATATTAAAAATAACATAATTAATTTATAAATTAATAGAAAAATAAATACCAATTAATAATTAATTTACAATAAATTCATTTACATTAAATACAAATTAATATAAATTAGTTATAATTAATCTAATTATAAATTATCCAATTAATTAAAATTAATTACCAATTAATAATTAATTAACAACAAATTAACAATAACCATAAATAAAAACATATTAATTAATTATAATTAAATTACTTCCCACCCTATTCCCCTAAAAACCCACAACCCGCTCTGATAATAAAACACAAAATGTATTTATTAAAAAAAATTGTATTTTCTAAACATTTAATACATATATTAAAAATAATAAAAACATTTAAAAAGTTAAACATACATATAAAATACATACTAAAATACATAAAACAAAAAACAATTTGATAATATTTACAACAATATTTTTGCTAACGATATTATTTATTTCGATATTACTTACTTCGATAATAAAAAAATCGATGTTACTTACCTTGTATTCGATATTCTGGTCAACGATATTCTTGACTTCGATATTCTGTCACTACGATATAAAAAACTCAATATTAATGTAGGTCGATATTAAAAATTCTATATTTTGACTGTTCACCCCAGGGGTCGTCACTGAACCTTAGCTTATTCAATGTATACATGACCCCTTTAGCAACATTAACTGAATAATTTGGATTTAAAGTAGTATCATATGCTGATGATGCACATCGGATTTCCTCGATGAATCGCTCTACCAACACTTCTGTAACCTCTATAACCTCTTTAACTTAGGTCATTGAGTGGATGCACATTACCTTACTTAAATGCAACTCAGACAAGACACAGATCCTTCTCTTTGCTCAAAGAGAAACATCTTTCCTGTTTCTCCTTCAGTGACTGATAGCTAGAAGATCTGACATCCACTCATCCTCCAGAATCTGCAACCAAAAACCTTGGATTTACATCTGACAATGTTCTTTACTTTTCTCCCCAAGTGATTGAGGTAACAAGCACATGTTTTTCTATCTTGAGATACTGAAAACATTTTTGGACCGTCTCCTAGTACAAGACTGTGGTTCATGTTTTATTCATGTTCAGACTTGATTATGACAAAAGCCTGTATTCAGGCCTTCCTAAAGTCTTGCTGAGCCGACTGCAAGTAACACAACAGGCAGTGTTGGCTCAGAGCCTACTATGGCATTGGTCCAAAATAACTTCGAGATAGGTTCCATCCCTACTTTCCAAGGAGACTTCTGAGGTCTAGCAAAGTATTGCTATTTAAAATTCCAACTTTTAAATTCCAAAAGAAGGGTGATAGATTGTTCTTCTTCCTAACAGAAGACGTTTGGAACAAGCACCCTTTTGCCATTCTCTCCACCAACCCGGTGTCTCCTTTACGAAAATTACTGAAAACATGGTTATTTGCTACAATGTAACTTTACTGTGCATTGGACAAATACTCAGGTTAAATGTCTAGCACTGGGACGGCTAGTGGGGCAGATGTTCCTGCTTTAGAAATTAGACCATTCATTCATCATTGAAGATTGAGGAGCCAGTCTGTCTCCTACCTGGTACAGCCCAACATGGACGCCCAGTCATGTTGTGCTTTAGAACCATCACTGTGCCACACTTTCTCATTACTGCTGCATACCTGCTACCAACATTGCATACCTGTTTGGGAGTAAATAAACCAGAGTCCTGCCATCAGAAGAGCACCAATCACAAAGGCTGCAAAGACAATGCTGACAATAGCTTCCAAGCCAAGCCCTTGGTGCATGTTAGCTACAAGGAAAATAGAAGGTAATTATAGAATAAATAAATGAGCGGTTAATGGTAAAACGCATCAGTAGGTAAAGACATGAGAGATTGAATGTAAATATATATTTTAAAGATTATATTATTACAAAATGAATGGTGCAAAGATATTCAAGTTTATGTGGTATAATAAACTGAGATAAAATGGTACAAATATAATAAAAATGTAATGGTATAAAGATATTCTAAACCAAATAGTATAAGAATATTAAAAGATTATGTGAATGATATGTATATACTAAAGATTGCATAGTTTTAAGGCACTTGGGATTTATTTGACTGAATACATTTTTGCTGAATGCCATGAAGACATTAGCAATTGCAAGGTATAAAAGTATTAGGTATTATGTGGTATAGTGAAAGAGATAAAATGGTACAAATACACTGAAGATTAATTTGTATAAGGTATTCAAGACTGAATGGTTTAAAGATGTTAAAATGATGTGGTACACAGATACATTAAATGGTATAAAAATACTAATGATTAAATGGTATAAAGACAGAGATATTAAGGAGTAAAATGATGTACAGACATGATATGAAATGAAGCGGTATAACAGCATTAGAGGTTTGATGGTATTGATATATTATAGCAATGATGGCATAAAGGCATTAGCGATCCAATTATATTAGTCTATTATGATTTAAATTAGAGATAGAATGGTATTACTACATTACCGATTCAATGTATATCAGACATCGAATAATATTAATGCAGTAGTATAAAGGCATAGAGCTTATATGATTATAAGAAATTATGGTACAAAGGTTTAATGGCAGCACATCAATAGAAGAAAAATAGTATAAATGCCTATCACTCTGCAGCATTTGCACATATTTTATATTCGAATACTGACTTCGTTAAAGGAAAATACTTATTTTCAATACATCACACTTTCACAATTGTCTCTTAAATAGCATAAACAGCAATAATACCTACTAATCTCTAGAAAGACAAAACGTTCAATATAGAGAACTGATGATCATACTACCGTAGAAAACTCTACACGTTCTTGAATTTTCCTTTTTA
The DNA here is from genome assembly GCF_964263255.1 of Lissotriton vulgaris. NCBI lineage: Eukaryota > Metazoa > Chordata > Amphibia > Caudata > Salamandridae > Lissotriton > Lissotriton vulgaris. The sequence goes on along the minus strand of NC_141685.1, from coordinate 1,010,363,110 downwards.
TACAGATTTTGAGACATATGACATTGTTACCTGATGCTCCCTTTCCATTATTATTATTAAATCAGCAGGGGTTACTACTGATAATTTCCATATATCTGATATATAATCCTTATTCCAACATGTCTGTCACCTACCGGTCCCTTGTAGGGTGCAAAAGATTGTTATGATGTCTCCCAAGCGATGGATCTCAACTATGCCAATCTTCACTTTGCTTCACTTTTACCAAATTCTTTGGTTGCCTTAGAGCTGCTCGACCACTGGGCTATTCTCTGGTTGACATTCCAGAACATAGCCATATTTAAAATGGGTTTATTCTGATACATCAAGTGACCAAAAAACATCAAACCAGAGTGATATCTGCTGCTCTTTAGCACTTTGAGCTTGTTGCTAGTACACAGGCAAATGGCAAGGGGGAGTCTCTTGGCTTTTTTACAAGTTATTGTAGGACATGAGTTATCGTTACTATAGATAACTATAACTGGTAAATTTAAACCACCCTCCACACACGGCCTTTGGCCGTGCTTGGTCCTGAGATGCATCTTGATGAAGTAGCCCATTTGATGAAGTAAACCTTTTAGGTTTAAAGTATTTTATTCAACATAACACATTGGGACAAGACAAATCCTCAAAGAGCAATACGACCGGGTGGAAAGAACCCACAAAGTGCAAATGCATCTTCAGCCAAGATCAACCTAACGGGTCATGCCCCCATTGAATTATACATCATGTTTCGCCACAATATGAAATGACTTTCCCCACACAACCCCACCCCGAACCCCAACTACCCAAATCCCTTCCCCCAACTCCCTTCCCCCCTCCCCACACACCCCTCGTCCAGTGCATTGTCCCAAAGCAAAAGGAGGATACAGCAAGCTATGCCTCACGTGGAGAAAAAAGGATCAATAGCAAAGCATTAGGCAGGCTCCATTGGGCCCGGAAGCCGCAGAAGACGGAGGTACCTAGGGCAGGTGAGTTCTCTAAATTCCGTGAGCAATAGGGAATGAAATGGCTGCCAAAGCTCTCTGAATTGGTTCACATCCCCCGCTACCGTGAGTGACATCCTCTCCATCCCCAACACATGCCACAGCCTATGGAGCCAACCTGTGGTGGACGGAATTGTAGCTGTGTGCCAGTGTATTAAAATGTTCTGGACTGCAGAGCCTAGGGCTATCGCAATCTGTCTGCCCTTACTGGATCTGAGGGGGTACATCAAGCCGTTCGGAAGCCCCAACAAGGTGTAAGTAGGTAAGCGTGGTAATTCGATGTCGAAGTGTGTGTCAATATTATCCAGCACTTCTTTCCAGTAAGGCTCCAGCAGCGGGCATTCCCATAAAATGTGCGTGAGTGTCCCCCGGTGCCCGCACCCCCTCCAACATGTGTCTTCCTTGTTATGATCAAATTCGTGGACTCGTTCAGGTGTGTAATACCAGTAGGTGGAGACCTTGGTCAGAGTATCAGTGAGCCCCATGTGGTATGCCGAGTGCCGTGCCCTGTAAGATATGTGTTCCCATTCCTTAGGGCTTAGGGTCCTCCCCAATTCCCTCTCCCAGCGCTCCCTCCCGGGGTGATAACTGTGTGTTGCAGGTGGTTGCAGAAGCTTGTAGAGATCTGTGATCAATTTGGCATCCGATGTGCGGGATAACAGCCATTTTTCGTAGGGAAGGAAAAGCCTATCAGCCGACTCTCTTACTTGCGGCTGGAGGGCCCAGTGGCGGGCCTGCATATAGTGGTATCTGTCGCTTTCCGGTAATGAAAACTCCTGACGAAATTGGGAGAAGGGGACCACCCCCTCCATGCCGTACAAATGACATAGGGCTCGACACCCCACCTGTCTCCAATGTGTGAACGCCTCTCTTTCTAGCCCTGGCGTGAAATCTGGGTTGTCTACTAGCGGCGTGAGCTGGGACGGGAACGTGGTGAGACCGTATAGGAGGTCAGTAGCGTCCCATACCCGTAGGGGAACTCTCGTAATAAAAGAAGCGTAGAGATTTTTAGGCCTATGGGGACGGCGCAAGAAAGGAATCTCTTGTAGGGGTCTCCCCGCCACCGCCTGGTCCTGGAAGAGCCAATGTTTATCGGACTCCCACCTACTCCATTCCACTAGATAACGGAGTTGCGCAGCCTGAAAATATTTGCGGAAATCCGGTATCCCCAAACCGCCTGCCTCAGGAACCAGCAGCGAGAGGGCTCTGCGCATTCTGGGCTTCTTGCCTTGCCAAACAAAGCGTGAGACATCCGCCTGTAGTTGCGGTATCCACCCAACCGGCGGTTGGAGCGGCAGGGCCCTGAAAAGATAAAGTACTTGTGGCAGAATCGTCATTTTAACAGCAGCTATCCTGCCAAGCCAGGAGAGCGTCCCACGATTCCACCGCCCTAATTCTTCCCTAATTTTTGTTCCTAGTGCTTGGTAGTTGGCTGAAACCATGGCCGGCAGAGTGGGCGCAATCTGAATCCCCAGATAAGGTACCGCACCCGAGGAACAAAGCATAGGAAACCTATGTTGTAAGTAGGCTCTGGTAGCCGGCCTGAGGGAGACATCTAAGGCCACCGACTTGCCCATATTCATTTTGAACCCTGCTACCGCGCCGAAGGAGTCCAGTTCCGCAATACATGCGGGTAGAGCCGTCCGGGGTTCATCAATGGACAGGATGACATCATCCGCGTAGAGGCTAATAGCGTGTGTGAAGCCCCCCATGTAGGGATACCGGCCACCGCAGGATTATCACGCAACCGTTGAGCGAATGGCTCTATATACAGAGCAAAGAGTAAAGGCGAGAGCGGGCAGCCCTGCCGGGTACCGCGTTCGATGTCAAAGGTCGCAGACGTAAACCCGTTAACCCAAACTACCGCTGAAGGTTGCCTGTAACAGTTAAGAATCATGGATCTGAACCTGTCCCCTATCCCGGCTTTCATTAAAACTTGCTCCAGGAAGGGCCAGTGGACTCGATCAAAAGCCTTCTCGGCGTCCACCGCCAGCATCATTCGTTCTCCCGGGATCCGGGAAGCTTGCTCTAAAAGGTGGACAATCCGTTTCGTATTGTCCACTGTCTGTCTCCCAGGGACAAACCCTGCCTGGTCGGGGTCGATGAGACCGGGCAAGTGAAGAGCAAGGCGTGCGGCCAAAATCCCTGTGTATAGCTTCAACATGATGTTCAAAAGAGAAATCGGTCGGTAGGACCCACAGAATTTCGGATCTTTCCCGGGCTTAGGGATAACTGTGACTGAGGCCCGGAGTAAATCAGGTGGAATAGCTCCGGGGTCAGCAAAGGAGTTGAAGAGATGTGTGAGTACCGGGGCCAGAGATGTGCAGAAGGTTTTATAATAAAGGGCCGTGAAGCCATCTGGGCCAGGCACTTTGCCATGTTTAAGTCTGGCAATAGCAGATATCACCTCCTCTATCCGGATGTCCCTATCCAAATACCCCACCTGCGAAGAATCCAGGGATGGCAGCGTAACCGAATCCAGATAAGCAGTCGTAGCTGCCTCATCCGGGGGGTCTCCAGTGTAAAGATCCCTATAAAACTCGCGGAAGACGGCTGCGATCCGAGCGTCCTCCGTCCCCACGTTCCCTGCTGGATCAGAGATTTCCTTGACTAGTTGATTCTGGCGTGTCACCCGAAGCTTGTGGGCCAGCAATTTGGAACAGCGGTCCCCTCCAGTATAGAAAGTGTGACGCAACCGGAGTGCCGCATACTCCGCCCGATCAAGATCCAAGGCCGCCAAAAGCTTCCTCGCTTCCTTAAGCTGCCTCCAAATCCGGGGAGCCCCAGTCCTAGGATGTATCTGTTCCAATTCTCTAACCCGACCTGTAAGTTCATCCCTCTTGGCCTGCCGTTCTTTGTTATCAGCCGCGGAGATTGCCAAGAATTCCCCTCGAATCACCGCCTTCAGTGCCGCCCATTGCATGGCCCGGCTAGTGTCGGTGTTGTCATTATGGGACTGATATTCTCGGATCGCCTCCTCAACACGGGCCACCACCTCCTTCCTGTGTAACAGCGTGTCACGTAGACACCACGTTCTGGGCCGAGAAGCAGCTGGCGGCAAACGCAGCGTAGCCTCAACTGGGGCGTGGTCCGAGAGGGAGATCACACCTATCTCTGACCCCGACGTTAGCGCCTGTACTGGGGAGGTGACCAAAAGATGGTCCAGCCTCGCGTACGTCTTGTGCGCATGGGAATAGTATAAGTAGTCCCTACTCGTAGGGTGCATGTGTCGCCACAAATCCAGGAGGTCGACCTCCTCCAGCTGGGCCTTACGGTCCGCAGAGAGTTCCCCTACCTGCGGGGAGCGTTGTGCTGATCTATCTAATGCAGAGTTAAAGACCATGTTAAAATCACCGCCTAGTATAATGTAGCGGTCTTGGGAGGAAGTGGTGTCCTCGATCGCGGTCTGCAAAAAGCGGTCCTGCCTTTCATTAGGGCTATATAGGGATCCAATCGTAAACAGGAGGCTCCCTATCCTGAACCCTTATGCAAGGAGCCTGCCTTTTTGTTCAGTAAACTTGTGGAGGACCTCTCCCCGAAAGTGTCTGGCCACTAGTATCGCCACCCCTGCTGTTTTAGTGGTACAAGAGGAGAAAAACTGTGAAGGGAACTTATGAGAACGGTGTCTGTGCGTGTCTTGCGAGAGGAGGTGCGTCTCATTCAGAGTCACTACTTTGCACGTGTCAGGAGGCATGTAAAGGGGAATAGTAAGGAGCAGTGGGGCCCCACAGTACCAGGACAGCTGGGGCACAAGCGCCTTCGTGTGAAAAGGGTGACATAATAGGGAACAGAGCAATATCACGTGTGGTGCAGAAATGACCGAGCAAAACCAGAGGCCCAGCCAATGTCCGGATAGCCATAGACAACAACAAGCACTGAATAACCCACCCCTCCCCTTCCCTCTCTTCAGCAATGCAATCAGAAAGTCAAAACTGTAAGCGAGCCATGCAAATCTGAGCAAACCAAGAAGCATATACATTATCGGAATGACTAGGAACCCCATTGTGCACTGGACGACCCCCCCCACTCCCGCCAACACCCGGATCCCTCCCCCTTGCCCATCCCCCCCCATCCCAATCCCCCCAAGAACTGTTCCCCCCCTCCCTCTCCCAAACAGACCCCAGTTCCCACCCGCAACTGGAACTGTCCCAACAACCCCAACTCCACTCCCGGAATTCCCCAACACCCCACCAGAAACCAGTGTCCAAGTCCGGTCCATGACGGACAGGCCTATGGAAAGTCAAAAAAGTGGACGTCCAGCCACTACGCACTCCCCTATCCCCCCGCACCCCCAAACCTGCATTACTGACACAGCGATGTCAATCTCCCCCCGGAGTTTATTCAGGCAGTCAACGCAACTTCAGTTGGCGCAGCGTCAGTAACTGTGGCTCGTGGTGCGTCCTCCAGGTCCGCGGCTGCAGTAGGCGAGCCCGGCTGTGTTGAGGAGGCCGGCGACCGCCGGCCCGGGATAGTCTGCCAGCCATCCCTGGTGATACGGCGCTGGCGAGGAGTGAATGTTCCGTCGTCCGTAGCAGTGATACCCAGTACCCCATATGTATCTTGAAGGGACCGCAGCTGGTGCAGGGTCCCGTTCCACCAAAAGATGAGACGGAAAGGGTGCCCCCAGGAGTACTGAGTGCCATGTTCCCTAAGGAAATCCGTCGCTATTTTAAAGGCCTTGCGTTTTTGCAGGGTGGATGCTGCGAGGTCCTGGTAAAGCGCCACACGATGACCCCTGAAGTCCATAGATGACCGCTTCCATGCTTCACGAAGTATCCTTTCCTTCAAGGGATAGTCCGGCAGGAAGGCCAAGATGTCCGGGGGGGCGCCGAGGCCCTGCGTTGTAGGCCGACTCTATGCGCTCTATCAATACGGATAGGGAAATCCTCCGATTCCCCCAGCACCTCTCTAAATAGGTCCCGCAGGTATGCAGCTACATCCTCCCCTTCTTCACGGAATGGAACACCCTGGACTCGGATGTTGTTCCGCCGGGAGCGGTTTTCAAGGTCCTCGGTATGTGACTGAAGATCAAGATTCTGGTCCCGGAGCCGTATAACCTCCTGCTGCAATTGCGTGATCTCCTCGTCCCTAGCATGGCCAGCGCCTTCCACCGTAGCCACTCTCTCTCCCAGGCCATCTACCTCCCGTCGAATTTCCCGGACCTCACCCGCCACCTCCTGTTTAAGGGTCTGGAAATCGTCCCGCAGGGTGCCAAAAAGGGACTCAAGGAAAGATCTCGTGACTGGGGGCTCCCCTCCACACGCTCCTTGGGAGCCGCCCGGAAGACTTGGAGACGGTTGCCCCCTGTCCTGTCTCGCGGCATTCCGGCCCAACATGTCCGGCAGGGTGCGGTCCCCTTTCTTGGACCCTTTGTTGTTCGCCATCGAGGCTACTGGGGTGTCTTCTGGAATGTTCGGTGCAAGGCCGCCAATCGAGTCACCGGTAAGCCGCTACAGCCACGTGCACACTGCCAACCTCTGTGTGGGCCTCAGAACGCACCTCCGGCAGGCCACATCCAACAATGGGGCGACTCACGATCCGGTCAACCCGGGGACCGGCGTCCCACCCGGGTCTCCCGGCCCGATCCCTCCGGGTCTCCCGGCCCGATCCGTCCGGGCCTGTGCCCCTGCTCACCGCCGCCTACACCACCGGCGGACTCACTGATTCCTCTTCAGATGGCCTCCACAAATCGGTCCGAGAAAGTCCTCTCAAACGTTACAGCGTGGGGCGGATTTCAAATGCGTCACTGCTGTACCTCCAAGTTTGTGCTGGGAATTTCACCCCCAACGCCTTCTTCCCCAGTCTCTCAAAGGCGATGAAGCGGCGGCAGCCGAGGAGGCAGTCGGGGAGGGATACAGGGAACCGATCTCCGCCAAATCTCTCCACCAGTGCGCCTCCGGGGTTCCCGGAGAGGTAGGCCGCAGTTTCGGCGCCACGTGCAAGATCCTCCTGGGCCGCAATACCAAGTCTCCGGCCTTTATCTCAGTGCTTGCAAGCCTGGTAATGCAGATCCACCTCCAGAGGGCACCTCCGCTGGGTCGCCGGGCGAATGTAACGCCCCCCGATTCCCCGCACCTCCGTCTTCCGGGGGACTAAGCCAAAGCCACGGCCTTGCGTAATGTCCATCCCCACGGCGTCCCCTTCCGACGCTCCGCCTCCGGGCACCAGGCTGCTCAGCTCCTCGGGGTTCGCCGCAGGGCAGGATGCTGCAGTGAAGGTCGGGGTCCGACGGGAGGCAGCGGCGGCTCCTCCCCAGTCCCCAAGTTGGGCGGTCTCCCACGCTAAACCGCGGCTCCACCTCCGTTCCGAACCAAAGGCCCTCTCAGCACCCGGCCATGGATCCGGGACCGATCTATGTCAGACGCCGGTGATTTCCGCCTACACAGCCTCCACACCGACATCCAGCGCCTTTATCTTGCCAAATGCACGGTTCCGGGGGGAGACCGGTGCTAAATTAGGAGGTTAAGGGCTCGGGTCCGGCGGAGCTCACAGCGAGTACGACCGCTCAGCCCGCCATCTTGGCCACGCCCCAAGTAAACCTTTTAGATGTTAGAAATTAAAGAGTATAACAACATTATGAAAATCCTGGAATATAGAATTGAAGTAGGAAAAATGAAACAGAATTCCATACTGCAGGTGAGAGTATATGAATACAGTTGTGCAATACTTGGCCATTGTGTAGAAATCCTTCGTCTAGATACTAAAACACTTACCAGAGTGCAGCAGACCTACATGCGTGTCCGAAGGCATGTCATTCTTCATAATGCGAGGTTTCCAGCCTAAGGAGGAGAATATAATGACAATCAACAGAGCATAAGAGAGATCAATTCTTCTAAAAAAGCCTTCATAAAAGCAAATCATTGTATCAGAAGTACATTTGTTCTCTGATAATTATTCAGAAACTCACATCATAACTATAATTGAACCAGAAGTTCTTAAATGGTAGGACATAAACAAGTAAAATTGTCTACTATGTAATACTGCAGATTCAAGCAATTGTATCTAATGTCAAGTATTTGAGGTTTTCACTAATATATCATAATAATCAACCCATAACCATTTTACATAAATACATATGTGTTTTTGAGCCAATTCTGCTAAAGTTACATCATAGTCTGAAAGAACATCAAAAAGCATTTTGGAAATGTTTGATAACGATTCACAATATTGTGCAAATTAATATAAAATGCCACCTAAGGTTATACTTGTGGTGTTTGATGGCCAATGGCCTGGGTTTAATAAAAAGTAGCTATCTCTATCAAAGGGGAAAACGAGTTGCTGACAAAATGAAGTGCAAAAGGTAGTCCCCAGTTTGAAAAATGTCAAATGCCTGATCCAGCCTTGATGACATTTATGAAGCAATTTAGATGTTTTTGGCTTTAAACATGAAGCAAATCATCCCAAATAGCATTTCCATCTTGTTCTTGTCACGTTTAGTTCACATTTATTCTCAACTGTGAAAGATGAGGCTTAGGCTGATTACCAAAATTTTAACTCCAAAAATTTTGCGCTACAAAAAATATTGACAACCAAAATATCTTATATTTTGAAGGAAAGTGGCAACCTTTGATTTATAATTTGTAATTCTTTATATATATATACCGCCGGTAGGATATATATATATATATTAGCAGCACGTCCCAACGTTGTCCGGGTATGAATTGCTGCCGGCCAGTAGTATATTGTTTTGTAGGATTTCGTTTTGATCCCATTTCTTATCTGTGACAGGCCTCTGAAACGCTCCGATTCACAGTGCACTGCTGATGCACTTAAGAGTGCGCGTTCAGTAGTGTGTGAACTCGAGTTTTCCTACTTTATTTTTCCTTGCAATATTATATAGCGCAAATTCGACAACATGGCATGAGCACAATTTACATTACAGAAGAACACATTCATTTGTGGTAGGCACGGGGAGACAAAGCGAATTGCCTGGAATCACAGGATGTTGAGCTGATGCCGAGATTCGAAGGTATCTCCCCAGCTCTAAAGTACGCAATTCTAGAACTTGTGGCGTGCGGTGTGCCTAAAAGTGTATGTCGGTGCTGGCCATCAATGAGAGAGACCCGTGCATTTTTCAAATGGGTGGTTAAAAAATATGAGTAGGTTGCTGGAGATGTGGGCCGCCGTGCCACCAATGTACTTATCGGGGGAGGGTAAACACCCATTATTCTGCAACTTTCTTTCCGCATACCATCACTCCGCATACTTTCATTACGAAAGTACCATGACTCCGCAATGCCGTTATAACGCATGGCTTTACATTTTATATGCTTTTACCACACATACATTTACAACGAAATTCGTTGTAAATGCATGAATGGTAAAAGCATGTTTATGTTTGGATAGGGTAAGTATGGGTATAGGGGTATATGTTTTGGGGTACTGAGGTATATGTTTTCGGGTGTTTGGTATTTTAAGGGTTCAGATATAGTTTTGGGTTATGGGGTACAGAAGTATTTTTAGGGTTTATGGATAGGTATGGGTTTTGGGGTACAGGGGTATTTTTAGGAATCAGGGCTAGGTTTGGGGTATAGGGGTATTTTTAGGGTTCAGGGGTAGGTTTGGGTTTTGGGGTACAGGGGTAATTTTAGGGTTCAGGGGTAGGTTTGGGTTTTCGGGTACAGGGGTATTTTTAAGGGTTCAGGGCTAGGTTTGGGTTTTTGGGTACAGGGGTATTTTTAGGGTTCAGGGCTAGGTTTGGGTTTTGGGGTACAGGGGTATTTTAGTGTTCAGGGGTAGGTTTGGGTTTTGGGGTACAGGGTTATTTTTAGGGTTCAGGGCTAGGTTTGGTTTTGGGGTACAGGGGTATTTTTAGGGTTCAGGGGTAGGTTTGGGTTTTTGGGTACAAGGGTATTTTAGGAATCAGAGGTAGGTTTGGGTTTTGGGGTACAGTGGTATTTTTAGGGTACAGGGCTAGGTTTGGGTTTTGGGGTACAGGGGTATTTTTAGGGTTCAGGGGTCGGTTTGGGTTTTGAGGTACAGGGGAATTTATAGGGTTCAGGGCTACATTTGGGTTTTGGGGTACCGGGGTATTTTTAGTGTTTAGGGATAGGTTTGGGTTTTGGGGTACAGTGTATATTTATAGGGTTAAGATGGGTTAGTGTTTAAGGGTGTTGGGGTATTTTAAGGAGTAAGGGTGGGTTATGATTATGGGGTGCAGGGGTATTTAAAGGGAGCAGGGTTGGATTAGCACACAATATGAGACATGGCACGAAGGGCGGAACGTACCACACGCCCCCAGCGTTTGTCACGCCCCCAGCACACGCCCCCAGCACAACACAGACACGCCCACAAGGGACTACTTGGCATGGTTCTTTTACCTTTTAAATGTATATGGTGGGCGTCTGCATAGCTTATGTCCTTCTGCTGCGACTGCCCTTTCCAACGCTGTATTGGGTGTCGTGATTGGTGCTGTGGTTCCTGAGATTACCCGCCTCAAAGGTTTGGGCTCTCTCTTTATTATATTAGTATATATATATATATATATATATATATATATATATATATATTTATATATATATATATATATATATATATATATATTTATATATATATATATATATCCGTTCTAACTCCTACTCATCGGCATTAGATACCGACTCCACGACGTAGGTACAGACCACAAAAACTGCGCTTTTTTTCAAATTAAAGGTGGTTTATTGATCTTCTGTCCCCAGCATGACGCGTTTCGGCTGCAACACGGCAGCCTTGATCACATGACCAAAAGAACCAATAAGTGCAATTTATATACTGTGAGTGTCCCCAATGAGACTTAAGCAAAACATAGACATAGAAAAAATACTGTATGATCGGAGATATTGTCTAAAACCCAATTAACAACTTACATTGGTCCATATACAAAAGGCAAAGTAAATTCATATTAATATATACATATATACACATGAAGAGGCAAATTGATATATTTACACATTATTTACAAAATATATCATTCCATACTGTTACCCATGGATTAAAGTGCATTTGCCAATCAAATCCTTGACTTACTCCATATTTTGAATATACAGTCTCAAATTGATACTAAAGTCTCATTTTACAGGGAACGTGCAAAATATACTATTTCAAAAGGTGCAAAATAGTGCTAATGTGCAAAATTGTGCTTGATAAAACCAAGTATTCGACTCATATATATATGGGGAGTGCAATGGTGATGGCACGTTAATTAATTCTCTATTTATGAAGAGTTACATGCCACCCACTAACAGAAGAAAATGCATTGGGCAATATTATCAACGCTGAAAACCAAATTAGACACAGCTTGTAATATGGCAAATAGTAAACATTATGGCAAAGTGCCCATTACATGATTTAATGACAGCTAGGAGGGATACGGGGTCAAACAGGGGTATGACATCTGGTAAATATTATGGCATAGTGCCCATTACATGATTTGTTGACAGCTTGAAGGGATACGGGGTCAAACAGGGGTACCCAATGCTATAAGTTGTTCTGCCCGGATCACTGAAATAATATCGAGGGACAAAATATCGACTTGCCAAAATATCGTGGACAAAATATCGGCAGTCAAAATATCGAGTTTGTATCTACAAACAGGTAAGTACAAAAATATCGAGTACAAAATATCGTTAACAATAATATAGATGTAAAAAATATCGACTTTATTAAAAACAGTGTTAAATTAAATTAATATTACATTTTAATTACTAAAATATACTTAAAAATACTTAAATTAAAATAATTAAATAATAAATGAAAATAATAAAAATAATTATTTACAATCTTATTTGTTGACCCTGAACCCTAAAATATACCCCTTTACCCAAAAACCCAAAACTGACCCTGAACCCTAAAAATACCCCTTTACCCAAAAACTAAAAACTGACCCTGAACCCTAAAAATGCCCCTTTACCCAAAAACTGAAAACTGACCCTGAACCCTAAAAATGCCCCTTTACCCAAAAACTGAAAACTGACCCTGAACCCTAAAAATACCCCTAAAAATACCCCTTTACCCAAAAACTGAAAACTGACCCTGAACCCTAAAAATGCCACTTTACCCAAAAACTAAAAACTGACCCTGAACCCTAAAAATACCCCTTTACCCTAAAACTGAAAACTGACCCAAAACCCTAAAAATGCCCCTTTACCCAAAAACTGAAAACTGACCCTGAACCCTAAAAATACTCCTTTACCCAAAAGTTATCAATATTATTTAATTACCAAATAATAATTAATTAACAATAACAATAAAGTAAATATATTAGCACATTAGCTGTAATTATTTTAATAAATAATATTATTTTTTCCCAATTAATTACTTAACAATAACACAAATTTATATATATTAAAATGTACTCTAATTAATGTAATTAACTAATTACAATTAATTAATTGCCAATTAATTACTAATACAAAATATGTACAAAATTATATTAATTAATTAACTAATTATTATTAATTAATTATCAATTAATTATTAATTATAAATATTTACAAACATATATTAATTAATTAATTATTATTAAATTACTTCCCACCCTATTCCCCTATAAACCCACAACCCGCTACAGAATTACATTACGCAATTATTATAAAAACAAAATTCATTTAATAAAATATTTTAGAACATTAATACACACTTTTCACACATATTATTACATAAAAATACACTATAAAATATTATATATTATTAAAAATTCGATATTTTTGCTATCTATATTTTATACAGTCGATATTACTTCACTTACCTGAAAAACGATATTTTTGTAGTCGATATTATGTCCAGTCGATATTTTGTCCAGTCTATATTTAAAACTCGATATTATGTCCAGTCGATATTTTGGAGTCGATATTTTGTCTGTGCACCGTTCTGCCCCTGCCCCTGCCCAAACAGATTCATAAACGTTGGTGCTATGGCAGGTAGGATTTCAGTATTCCCATTACTGCACCCTACTATAGGAAGCAATAAAGGTCCTCCCCTGTGTCTAATCCATTCGGGATTCTGGTATCTAACAACAAGATATATTTACTTTCAAGCTGTCTCAACGCTTTCTCCCTGTTCCCCCCTCTAATGTTCTTGGGCACCGCATCAATGATGAAATACCTCAGTTCGTTTAGATTTTTATTGTGAACCAATTCAAAATGCCGGGCTACCGGGTAATTACCATCCGAATTGACCACAGCTCGTAGATGTTGCAAAATGCGGTTAAAAGCCTGTAGTTTCGTACTACCAACGTACCTGAGTCCACAGGTACATTGGAGCACATACACTGCAAAGTCCGTGCGGCAGGTGAAATGATCCCTGATCTTAATGGGGTTCGGGTCAAAAGCAGAGCAGTACTCGCTGGTATTTACACCGAACTTGCATGCTCTGCAAGATATACATTTAAAAAAGCCGCATTTGTTGGAGATCCGATGAGGTTTCATTACTACCTCTGGACTAGATTTGACCAACATGTCCCTCATGGACGGAGCTCTTCTAAACACCACCCCTGGTTCAGCTGGTATGAGTGGGGCTAAACTAATGTCTGTCTTCAACAGGGGCCAATGTTTTTTCAAGATTCCTCTCACTTTTTTGTGTTCTTCATTAAATGTTGTTATTAAACTGATGTTATTGCTCTCTGTCTCAACCTCCCTCTCAACTGGACTAGATGTAACATCCACATTAATAGAGGCCAGATAATTATCCCTGTCCAGTTGGTTAGCCCTGTCTTTTGCCTCTAATAACAGGGCGACATCATACCCTCGAGCACGAAATCTTTCCAGAGCCTCATTCTGACATTTGTCCAGATCTATTGAGGTGCTGCAAATCCTCCTCATCCTTAGAAACTCCCCATAGGGGATGCTTCTAATCAGATGGTTAGGATGGGAGCTACTTGCGTGCAATATAGCGTTGCCCGCTGTGGCTTTCCTGTGCAAACGGGTATGTAACCCACCATCCTCAATGTAAATTTCTACATCAAGAAATTGGATACGTTGTGTGCTGATCTGTGAGGTGAAACGTAAATTAAGATCATTGACATTTATCCTATTGACGAATTCATTAGCTGACTCCAACGACCCTCTCCAAATCATACAAATGTCGTCAATGAATCGCCAAAAATGTATCAAGCAATTGGGGAAACAATCAGCGAGTGTTCTTTTGAGGACATGCTCCTCCCACCACCCCACATGTAAACATGCGTAGGTGGGAGAGAAGCATGCCCCCATAGCCACTCCTCTGAGCTGCTGGTAAACCTCCCGGTTATAAAGGAAGTAATTGTTGTTAAGACATAATTCAAGCATACTCAATAACATATTACTGTGTTGACTGTAAGATATACTGCGTTTGTTCAAATAATATCTTACTGCATTCAACCCATCCTCATGTGAGATGCTGGTGTAAAGTGAATTAATGTCTAAAGCAATAGGAATAAAGTCATTCTCCCACTTGATACTGTTGATCTTTGATAGAAAATGGCCAGTGTCTTTAATGAAGGATGGTAAATTTTCCACAAATTCGTGCAGGAATTGGTCCACATATCTTGAGATTGACTCCAGTAAACTTCCTTGGGCGGAGATGGTGGGACGCCCAGGGACTGGAAATGATTGTTTATGGACTTTTGGAATTAAATAAAAGAAAGGTGTGATTGGAAAATCATTCTTCAAAAAGGCATGTTCCTGTTTGCTTAATAATCCAAGATGCCTCCACTGATTCAATTCCTTGTGGGTCTTTTCTTTCAGGCTCTTGATATCATTAAAGCTACCCTTTTTGTAGCAGGTGGTATCGCTTAAATGTTTTTCTGCTTCTGCCATGTACAAGTCTCTAGGCCAGATGACTGTGTTGCCTCCCTTGTCGGACTTGTTGATTATAAGGTTAGAATCACTCCTTAATTTTTTCATCAATTTTTGGTATTGTCTTTCCATATATTTAACTCTTTTCTTTCTGCGCGTCGTGTTTATTTGTAATCCTTTCAAATCTTCCACAACTATGTCACAAAAAGCATCGATGTTGTCTTTTGGCATAATTGGACAGAAAGTGGAAGGAGGCTTGAAGGATGTCACACAAGGATGATTCATGGGAATCCCTGCCCTGGATAGATTCTCCTGAGTAGTGCCAGGTTCAAATTCTACATCCTGCGCCAGTTCATTCGCCACTCTCAGAGCATTCACATCTGAAATCTGAAACACTTTCGATGGTTGGGTCTGATTGGAGATGTTCGTAGCCCGAACCTGAGCGTTGTTCAGTTTGAAATGTTTCCTTAATTTGAGTCTGCGAATGAATTTGAACACATCTATGCGTGTCTGCACATAATTGAAAGAGTTTTTTGGGCAGTAAGACAACCCTAATGAGAGGAGTTGCATTTCCGCTTTGGATAAGGTGGTATCGGACAGATTGATGACAGTGTTGTCCTCTGCAACTTGTGCTTCTGTTGTGTTAGGGGTTGCATTTGATCCCAAGTTCTGGGCGCCTACTGAATTTTCTGGGGTTAGGTTAGCTGCTGCCATTACCATTTCTTCCCTTTCCCTCTGCCTCTCTTTGCATAGCCTCTGCCTTTTGAGTTTTCTTCTTGCGCTGCGCTTTTTATTTGCTTTTCTTCGTTTAGTTTCCGCTGTTGGCGAGTTAGCGGTCGCAGCGTTTTGTGTCTGTCCTCCACGAGAAAACCCAATTCTTCAGATGGCGTGTATTTAGTAGGTACTGCTCCTCGACTGGTACCTCCTGCTGCCCCTTCATCTGAATCATAACTACTCGTTGTTGAGCTCATTTCTGGTTCTGATGCTTCCGATCTCTGTTCATTACCACCTGTTACATCAACATTTTTAGCTGCCAGTGCTTGTCTTTTTGCGTTGTCGAATGTGCGCGCAAACGTAAAAATCCTACCAGTTTCGTAGTCATTTTTATCTCGTGCAAACTTATATTGTTTGCGCAAACTAATTGTTTCCTGGTGTTTTACCAGTCTGGCATCTATCTCCTCTCTTTGCTTTTTGATGAATTCTTTGTCTTCTTCTGTTTCTAATTCCTTATTTAATTCCTCTATTTCCTTGAGAATCTCTATGCGGTCAATTTCAGCATATTTTATAAGCAAACAAACCATGTTCATTGAGGCGTCTAAGTTCATGGTGGCCCACTCTTTCAACAGCAGGGGATTGGGGTTTTCAAAAGATGGCGCTATGAGTACCCGCAATCCCCTTGGCACTCGCCCCACATCTTTGTATTTCTGCAATGATCGGTGCTCCCACCATTTGGTGGTTTCAGTTCGTAATAGTTTCTCCAAGCGTTTCATTTTGCTTTTTAAGTCCGTTACTTTTTCATTTGCCTTAGTGGTGTCATTTTTGGTTCTCAGCGCCGGTAAATTTACAAACATTTCCTCTGCCAATGCCTCCCGGTTCCTTAAGGCCTCTGCTGGCGTGGACATTATGTTAGAACAACAAACCAAATGCTTATTACCGGGGAACGGAAATACGGTCCCCAGCAGTCTTTCAACAATGATAGCGCAAAACTCCTTTCTCCCGCAAAACGGTATGCCTGTGAATCGGCACTCACGGACTAGTCGGCTTACCCGTCTGGGATCAACAGGGTGCTTCGTCGATGTCCTCCGACTCCTCCAAAGCTCCAATGTAGAAACCTCCAGGCTATCCGACACTCCGCTCCGTATCTCACCAATGCGGGGGGCTGTATGCTCTTCTACTCCTTCCGGGTTAATTGTTGCTTCGCTTCCGCGTTCGGCCGCATAACACAGCAGCCCAGAAAACGAAAGGAGGGTCTGTAAAGGCGGCAACGGCCGTTAACCGCCAAATAGTTATCCGTTCCAACTCCTACTCATCGGCATTAGATACCGACTCCACGACGTAGGTACAGACCACAAAAACTGCGCTTTTTTTCAAATTAAAGGTGGTTTATTGATCTTCTGTCCCCAGCATGACGCGTTTCGGCTGCAACACGGCAGCCTTGATCACATGACCAAAAGAACCAATAAGTGCAATTTATATACTGTGAGTGTCCCCAATGAGACTTAAGCAAAACATAGACATAGAAAAAATACTGTATGATCGGAGATATTGTCTAAAACCCAATTAACAACTTACATTGGTCCATATACAAAAGGCAAAGTAAATTCATATTAATATATACATATATACACATGAAGAGGCAAATTGATATATTTACACATTATTCCATACTGTTACCCATGGATTAAAGTGCATTTGCCAATCAAATCCTTGACTTACTCCATATTTTGAATATACAGTCTCAAATTGATACTAAAGTCTCATTTTACAGGGAACGTGCAAAATATGCTATTTCAAAAGGTGCAAAATAGTGCTAATGTGCAA
Organism: Lissotriton vulgaris; assembly: GCF_964263255.1. Lineage (NCBI taxonomy): Eukaryota > Metazoa > Chordata > Amphibia > Caudata > Salamandridae > Lissotriton > Lissotriton vulgaris. Next base: position 1,010,345,835 of record NC_141685.1, on the reverse strand, counting down.
AATTGTGCTTGATAAAACCAAGTATTCGACTCATATATATATGGGGAGTGCAATGGTGATGGCACGTTAATTAATTCTCTATTTATGAAGAGTTACATGCCACCCACTAACAGAAGAAAATGCATTGGGCAATATTATCAACGCTGAAAACCAAATTAGACACAGCTTGTAATATGGCAAATAGTAATATATATATCTACACACACACAACATCTCCCTAAAATCCTGGACGAAGTACGAAGCCTTGTGTGGTTTTCTTATTCCTTTATTCAGCCACCATCAAACACGTTCACTGATAATTACATTGTGGCGTGTGTCCATTTTTTAAGTCTTTCAACATGTGGTATGCAGTAAAACTACAAACATAGTGCATGTAAGGAAAAACTTGTAGTTCTTTGTAAAATGATACATTGTAACTGTTTATGCGCGATTTAATCCAAAGCGGTTATGCTTCATAAAACTATTTACACAGCGAATAAATACCCTCGCAATGCATTTAAAAAATATGCTACGATAGGCAATTTTGTCTTATTAAACTGGCAATCCAAAATTACATTTAAGTAGGATTGTCCTTTTTTCCTTCAAAGCCAATAAAACTTTAACAGTACAGCCCCAGTGGGCGAACATTTCATTACGCGCTTGAGTTTGGCATCAATCACTTTAGGGTCAATTAGGACAGCGGACGGACAAAGTCCGTCCGCCATCTTGTCGGAGGACGGGACCGTCCGCCACAGGGGCGGAGTTCCCATGCCTCGAATTCAGATGCACCCGCCACAGTGGCGGGTGCATCCCGCATTTTTAACATTGTGGCAGCACCGCCCGCCGCAATGCTAAAAATGCATGTTGCGCGTTTCAAAGCACAACATGACAGGCACCGCGCGGTGCCTGCCATGTTGTATTTTGAAACGCAGGGGGGTACCATAGGTACCCCCCATGTGCACCCCCACCCCCCCTTCACCCTGGGGGCCCGCAGCGGTCACCCTGGGGCCCAGCCGATCTAGAAAATGGGGAGGGGCTGATTTCGGCCCAGAGACCCTGTCCCCTGGTCCCCGGCACTTTTAATAACAGGGAGGGCGCCACACAGCCCCCACTACCGGGTCAGTATAGGCCCGGAGATCCCATCCCCAGTTCCCAGCTGTGCTTTCAATAGTGAGGGGGCGTCACATCAGTGGTGTCATAGAACATGTCATGAGTGATGCAATATGTGAGGTCATTATCAGCGCATGACGAGGGCATACGTTATAGTTATTTTAGGGCATTAGTTATAGTTACTATAGATAACTGTAGCTGATGAATGTCAGTGTTATTTATTGCCATAAGTAAAGCCCACCCCCCACTGTGCACAGCCTTTGGCCACGCCATGCCTTGCATCCAACCCCTCGCAGGCAAACAACCCCAAGTCAAACATGGCCTTGGGTGGCGGGGTTGGCTGCAGTGCCTGATCTGAGGCCAAGTCGTGCATCTGAACTCTACACCCCCACCCGCCCCGTAGGCAGCTAACCACACACACAGGCATCTTGCATGGACAGCATGCGGATGGTCTCGTAGGTCTTGTCTGTAGTCAGGCAGACTTACTGACTTGTCAGACAGTCACAAAACCAAAATACAAAATACAAAAAGTGAGCCTTCTGGTTTTCTCGAGGGGTTAGCATATCAATGTAAATAATGCAGATTATCATTATTCCCGAAAGATCACCAATATTTTTAATCTTATGTACACTTCAATAATTTACACAATGCTGTCTTTAATAGTAATTCTTATAACAATGTTTAATAGAGTTTTAATAAAAAAATATGCCTCTGTGAGTCTTTCTTTTAACATAGTACTAATATTGCATTTTGTGGGTTGAAAAATGTTTTTCTTTTTATAAAACTAACATGTCTGTGAGTCTTTCTTTAAAAATTTTCAGCCCACAAAATGAAATCATAAAAACAACCATTAGGTGTCTTGCACTCCAGCTTAAGAGCGTAGAACTCCTGCTACGAGTGCTTTAAAAAATATGATGAGGAGACGTATTGGTTTTTTATGTGGCTGGGGTGCTACTACGCTTCTTGCAGCCACAACATTAAACTAAGTTAAAAAAGGGTTGATGGTCCCCCTCCCTATTTTAGGGGCACCACTAAACTCAACACATTACAAACAAAGAAACCCTCGTATGGCATTATGGGGCACTCCTTGGAACAGCAGTAAATCATAAATGAGCAGCCCCTGCCTGGCATAGTGTTCTTATCAATGATGTAATTTTCAATGCCATCGGGGATTTTATCAATTCAGTCGCTGAACATGTCATGAATGATGTTATATGGGAGGATAGAAGCAGTGCATGGCGAGGGTGCTAGTGTAGCTACTTTTGGACATGAGTTTGAGTTACTTGAGATAACTATATCTGGAGAATTTATGTGGATTTAAAACAATATATTCTAACTGACATTTTCACCTAACTATAATGTCCCTTTAACCTTTGTTTTTTCAAAGAATTTCTTTTTTTTAAATAAAATATGAAAGTACTATTACAATTCCTAACTACTTCCCTTTCATTTTTTTTTTTCAGTGAGGTTGTGGTTTTTTTTTTTAAGCAAAGTGAGATGTTCAACCCACACCCTGCAGGTGCACTACCCACTCCTTGGTCTGCGGATCCATTGCGATGCCCAGAGAACACCCCTAGGGATTTGCTACGGATCCATGGATCCACCCCTAATCCCCAGGGTGTAATGCTGGGCATTGCGGTGGATCCATAGAAACCCCGGGAAAACTTTTTTTCTTTTTACTTTGACCACAGCGGTGGTTCCTCTGAAACAACCCCACAAAGCCCTGGGGATCAAGCTGCCTCTACCTTGGCCTCTTATATCTTATTTTGTTTTCTTATTTAGGACTCTGGGACCAAATCCTCAAGTCCTAAGATGGCAGCTGAAACTTTCCCATCAGATTGCAGCCAGTCAATCACAACAAATGGTTGAGTGTGCAGAGCCATTGCAGATCCTCCAAACCGTGTAATATACAGTTTTAAATTCTCAAAAACCTCTGAACGGATTCACACAAAATTTCAAAAAGCACATTTCTGGGACAGCTCTAGCTTTCAGCCAAATGTTGTGTAATCCCGATCAGCCGTTAGGGTTGTACCTGTGTCTAAATTTCTGAATTGAATAGGGAAAACGCATTTTGGGACCCCCTTTTTTCCAGCCTCTATTTGACGGATCACGCTGAATCTTTCTAGGAAGGAGCTGAGATGCAATTACATTATTGGGGAAAGTTTCTTGAAGATTCATCAAACCACGCCAAAGTTATTATGAAAACAAAAAATGCTATTCCATGGACACGTGGTCCTAACTAGAACTACCCATTGGCGACTGCCACTGGATTACGTGTGTGTATATATATATTTTTAAATATTGTAATCCTGTGCCTAACTATGTACACGTACCTTGTTAATATATATATATACTTACTGTGTCAATATTTTGGTCTACACTTTTGCTAAATTGTGTTTTTGCCTCACAATATTAAATACTGAATATTCTGTTAGTATTATACAATGGCCAAAAGCTCATAAAATATTTTACACTTTCTTTCTATCCTTTTTTCAAAATGTTTGCATTATTTTTTACGATCAACTAGTATTATCATCATCAGCTTTATTCAGTTTTAAAAAGAAAAACAATCAAAGAATTACAGTACACGAACAACAACAGCGTAAAAACAGTCACCATAACATGGTGAATATATAAAACATACATAAAAAACACCACTCCAAATTCCAGAAAATCGGAATCATAAATACTAAAATTACAAACCTAAAAATTCTTACAAACATATCTACTAAAAGTACCAAGATAGATAGCTTAAAGCAAAGCAAGTAAAGGGTGCAGCAGATTTCAATTATAATAAATAAATCATCAATCATAATAGCCGATAAAACGATCTTCACATGATCACATGGATAATTACGAGTTATTAAGAGTAACTCAATGTATAAACAATGTAATAATATCAAAGGTTTAATTTCTTACTGGCGAAAATCAAGTGTGTAAACTAATGCAACCTTAGAAGGTGAAGCTTAAATTTAACTTAGTTTGGGAAATTGTGGGAGATTAGTCTACAGTTTAGGAGATCTACACATGGTCATACATCAAGTGTCTTTAAGCACCTCACCTGATTCTAGAGTAGCAGTACTTCGTCCTCCCGTAGCCCCAACCTCACCAGCCACGGTAACAATTATTGGTTTAGAGATAATTCGAATATTACTTCTGTTTGTGCTCTCACCCGGGTCGGCACAAGCTTGAACCTGGAGGACATAAAAGGGGATACAAAGACTCTCCAAAATTAAAAGAGTTCACGAACAAGAACAATTGCTATTATACCTTTACACTGCTGCATATCACATGCACTATTGTACCATACAGTTACCACTATGCTTGCACCAGAGTAATTGTATAAAATACATCATTTGAAGCTGCAGTGTTGACATTGTGTTTCAACATAAACTGCCCTATATACAGCATAACACATTTGCAGCTCATTTATATCAGAATGGTATTCTAGGGTAAAAACATTTATAGTACTACACAATTCAGCTACACATTATTGTGTGACAAAATCAAAACATTACTGGTGGAATTCTAGAATATCAAAAATCTAAAGACACCACAGACACATAACATCCTAATAAGCAAAAAAGCAGAACACTAGCAAAGGAATATCACTATCGCCTAGCGGTCTCCCTGTGGACTATGCAGAATTAGATCATCCCTATCAAATGCATGGTAGACAACCAAGTCATTTCCTTCAATTCCCCCTGCACATTTTCCTGCATGGATTCTTTACCCGCCTCTCTAATAAGAAGGTGTGAGGTGCAACAGAGTTGTATGTGTGGGTCGCAGCACTGGATTAGCCAAAGGCAATATACATGTCGTTAAGGTTGCGTTTGCAAAAAATTTAAACGGTTGAGGGTATAGGAGGCGATGAAAGCAATATTTTACAAGTATTTGGTCATTTCTGAAAAGTGGTTTAGTTATGACAATCTTTCTGGAAAAAAGAGACAAAGATTAAGGGCTTTATGTATCAACACCCTCATTTGCGATTCTCAAATAGCGATTTTTTAGAAATCGCTATTGGAGAATTGCACAAAGGGATGGATGTAAAAAATCGCAATTATTTAGCGATTTCTTAATATTCCTTGATTGCGAATTCGCAATTAAGGAATACTTTCCCATTCATTTCTATGGGCCAAGAGACCCATAGGAATGAATGGGAAGTTATTCTCAATTTGCGATTCGCAATTTGAGAATCGCAAATTGAGAATAATTTCAAGGGTGCAAGGGTGTAATAAGGACACCCTGATGCACCCCTGAACTTTACATGTGTGCGCATATGGCGCACATACACGCCCTAAGGGCATGTATGTTCGCCAAATGGCACCTTCACAAATGGCAAAAAGTGCATTTGTGAAAGAAATCGCAAATTACCACCAACTTCAAGTTGGTGGTAATTTGCGATTTCTTAAAGAGAAATTGCACAACTTGGGTGCTTCATATATAGCATTTAAGGAATCACAATTTGCGATTCTTTAAATGCTGACGCAAAATTAAGAAATCGCAATTTTTTCAATTCCTTAATTTTGCGATGCGATTTCAATCATACATCGCATTTTCCAAATTTTTTGTCGCAAACGTTGCTTTTTTGCGAATCGCAGCGTTTGTGACTAAAAAACGGATGATACATATGCCCCTAAGAACTTCTACCTTATAGACTGAACCAAATGTAAAACGTCAGTTTGTTAGGGGTACTGATATCTATAGTGGACACATTTTACTAAAAGGACTTCTATAAATGAAATACTCTGCAACTTCGCTATGAAGCTGTAGGAAACGTTTTAGGAAAATGCAAATTGATACTGCCAGAGCAAAAATATTTTTACATGCCCCCCTGTTTCCTTATCATTTATAGGATAACAAATCTATTGAGGCTTTCATCTTAAAACAAGAAATGCTAATTTTTCAACAGAGCATTTGCTAATCAATTGTGCAGCACTGTGCAAGAGTTGTACCATAATAATCACAACACAGAGTCATTTTTTGAAAAACTTGAAGAGTCAAATAGCGGTGGTGCTTAAGAATTGAACAGTCTCAGTGGACTGTAAGAGGTATATATCTGTTTTACCAATTCATGTGGTCTAAACAAATTGGACTAAGATTTGAGCTACAAGATTAGAAACTGTAATGAACTGTTTAATAAATATACACCAGGGTATTTAGAAACAAGGCAGAAATAACATGTCAAATTTTAGATATATTGGCCCAGATTTACTGAGCCTTTTCCTCGCCCTTGCGTCATGCAAAGTAACGCAGGGCAACGCAAAGGCTGATTTGGGAATTAAAAAGCCACACATGGCCTGATTTGTGTGGCCTTGCCTTGCTTTGTAAAGAAATGTAATGCAATGCAGCAGCTTGTCCTGCGTTGTGTTACATTTGGTTGTGGTAGGCGTTTCATGGGTGGAGCATTGTCATTCCCCTGCATCCACCCATAGATTTCACTCAATTCCAGATTTACTAAGGTTTGAAAATCTGGAATTATGTAAATTCGGTATGCCTACCATAGAGAGGCTATTGAAGAGAAGTATGTTCATTTCTAGCTTGCAATCAATCAATCATACTGTATTTGTGGAGCACGACTTATCACCCATGAGGGTATCCAGGCAATGAGCTGAGGTATTCAGTCAAAAAGCCAGGTCTTGAGGTTCTTACTGAAGTCTGTCAGTAACGGTGATGATCTGAGGTGTAGGGGGAGGGCGTTCCAGGACTTGGCCATGTGGTGGGAGAAGGAGCATCCTCTGGTGCTGCAAAGGCTGATGGGTGGTGTCTGTTTGAGGGCGAGGTGGGTACAGCAGAAGTTCCTGGAAGGTTTGTGGAGGTTCAGGAGGTGGTTCATGCACGCAGGTCCTAGGTTGTGAAGGGCTTTGCAGGCATGGGTCTGGAGGCATATTTTCTGGATGGGGAGCCGGTGGAGGTCTCTCAGGTTCTGGGTGATGTGGGTCCTTTTAGGTTGAGGATCAGTTTGGCTGCTGCGTTCTGTATCGTCTAAAGTCTTCTCATGAGTTTGTGGTGGTGTTTGTATAGAGTGCATTGCAGTAGTCTAGGCGACGGTGATGAGGACCTGCATCACTGTTTTCCTGGTGCTGATGGTGAGCCATTTAAAGAGTGTGGAATCAGGGTGAGGAGACGGCATTGACCTGTCATTTCATAGAGACTTTGCTGTCCAGAATGATGCAGAGGTTGCGGGCGTAGTCTTTCCGTGTGGGTTTGGGCTGGGTTCCAATGGGCACCATGAGCCATTCCAGAGGGAGGTGTGGCTGCCGAAAATCAGCACTTTGGTCTTATCCATATTGACCTTAAGGCAGTTGTCCTTCATCCAAGCTGAGACGTTCTTTATGCAGTTGTGGAAGTTGGATTTTGTGGTGATAGGGTCAGCTAAGAGCGAAAGGATGAGCTGGGTGTCATTGACATAGAAGATGATGTTGATGTTGTGGGTCCTGACGATGTCTGCTAGCGGCGTCATGTAGATGTTGAAGAGGGTTGGACTGAGAGACAAACCTTGAGGGACGCTGCAGATGGTGTGCTTGGGTTGTGAGGTAAATCGAGGGAGGCGGATTCTCTGGGTGCGCCCCGTGAGGAATGATGCCATCCATGTAAGAGCATCCGCTTTGATTCCAATCTGGTGTAGACGTTTGATGAGAGTGTGGTGGGAGATGGTGTTGAAGGCTGCAGAGAAGTCAAGAAGGATCAGGGCAGCCAAATCTCCTTTGTCAAGTAGCATGCGGATATCTGTGGCACTGATCAGGGATGTCTTGGTGCTGTGGTTAGCTCTGCATCCTGATTGGGAGAGGCACGGCATGTTGTTTCTCTCCAGGTGTTTGGTGATTTGGAAGTTGATAGCTTTTTCCAGAACCTTGGCCGCAAACAGGAGAAGCGGGATGGGGCAGTAGTTCTGGAGATCGTTGGGGTCTGCGGAGGGTTTCTTGAGAAGGGGGTCTCATCTCTGAGTGTTTCCAGGCACTGAGAAAGGTAACTGTGGCAATGGAGGCATTGAGGATGGTGGTGAGCTGATGTCATCGCGGCCGAGGTTGAAGAATCGATGGGGCCATGAGTCGGAGGGTGCTCCTGAGTGGATTGAGTTCATTAAGGCAGTAATGTTTGGTGTGCTGAGCTGTTCCCATGTGGTGAGTGAGTGGTTGATGGCGGTCTTCGTGGGAGTGAGGAGGCTCAAGAGGTCAGTGGGTTGTGGATCGAAGTTTCTGTGTATGGTGGCTGTCTTCTTGTGAAAGTCGTCTGCTCGAGCGTCGCAGAGCTCCAGAGAGGAGAGTTTCGCGTTGCCGGTGGCTGATGGGCAGGTGACCTTGCTGACCATGGTGAAGAGTTCCTTGGTCTGGTTGCATAGGCCTCGAAGCGGGTTGCCAGGACCTCTTTTTTCATGTCTTTGAGTTGGTGGTGGTAGTTGTTGAGGGCAGACTTGAAGTAGGCTTGATCAGTGTAATTTCTGCTGGCGTGCCATTTTCTCTCTAGTTGTTTGCAACTGCTTTTCACTGCGCTGAGTTCTCGGGTGTACCAGCTGGCTTGTTTGGTGGATCTGTGCATTAGGGCTGGTTTGATGGGGGTGACTTGGTTAGCAGCGCTGGTGATCCAGGTGCCGAAGTTCTCTACTGCCTGATCCAGGTTGGTGATGCCCAGGGCGTCGGTCCATTGGTGCTGCGTGACTTTAGTACAGCTGTGGAAGGGGATGCTATGGCGGTTGGGGGGAGTGAAGTGTGGGACAGCAGTGATGGAGTGCACAATGAAATGGGCAGACCAGGTGAGTTCTGTAATGTATCCATATCTGACTCTGTTGCTGGACGTGAAGAAAGGGTCCAGCACGTGTCCTGCTCTGTGTGTGGGGTCTGAAACCAGGTGAGTGAGGCTGATTTGTTCCAGGAGGTCGGTGGAGTTGGTGTCTGTGGGGTCCTCTTAGTGGAAGTTGAGATCTCCCAGGAGGACGCAGTGTTGGGGTTCGATGGCGAGCAGGGTTAGGAATTCTGTGATTGTGCCGTTGAGGCCTGGTCGCGGTCCTGGCTGTCTGCATGCAGGGGTGCATTTGATGGTCGTTTTGTGGTCGGTGTGGAGTTGGAGGTTTATGTGTTCCATGATTGGCGAGGTGCCATCTTGTTTGTGACTTGACTGGTGCTTTTTGCATCACACATAGATGTGCGGTATAAATTAAAATAAGTGGTCAGTGCTAGAGATTGTTACTAGATATGTTGTAAACCCTTGCAGATGGGAATGACATGTTTTTTCTCTAACATTGCCTTTCTCTTTTTAAACCTTCTTTCATACTATAAATGTGTATAGTTTGATGTGTTCCGTAGATTCTGAGTTTGATGGCTATAATGACTGTATATGCAATATTTAAACTTCAATTTGTTCATCTATGTTGTAGGAAGGGGGAGGCTCTAGTTGGCGCAGTGTAGCACTAGCGACAAGCAGGGACTCTCTCTTCCTCGTCAGGGCTGAGGGTTACCTTCCAGACAACCTCTGCTTACCCTCTAGGTAGTGTGGCTTAAGCAGTCTTAGGCTAATCTTTGGGGCACATAGGGTTAAACATTTGCAATATTACACCGTCACAACCAACCCACCACACAATGACACCAAACTGTATTCTGTAAAAATATATATCTTTATATAAATCTCAAGCAGGCTTGTAAATACAGTTGTAAAACTTTCAATTAGCGGTTCCAGGTTACTTAGTTCAAATTGCCACAGTTCTCTCTAGCAATAAGCGTTCTTTAGGGCCTTCGGCCCAGTTCAACAAAGTTCTTGTGGAGCAGGCGGCTTCCAGGGGAGCTGTCCCACGTCGCGTTGCCTTCCCGGGGTCGCTGTTCGTTGCGGCTCTCAGCCGAGCAGTTCACGGGTCATCCGGGGCAGCGGTGTTCAGTGGCGGCAGGGTCCTTTCTTCGGCGTTCTCTCCAACCCTGAAGGCGGCGGCGGTGTGGTGACGGCAAGTGGCAGTACGGTCCCCAAGTGCAGGACGTACCCAGCCAAAGTACCGGTTGCAGCTGTGCGCTCACAGCTGAGCTGTCGGGCAGGCTACCGACCAGAGGGGGTTATCACAGGGCAGTTGTCCGTCTTCGCAGGTGGATTGACGGCTCGAAGCGCAGTCAATTCGGGAGCTTGGACCGGACGGGTCCTCCTTTACTTTGCTCTCGGGCTCCCGGTGCGGTTGCGGTCACGGTGTTCGGGCCAGCGGCGGCTGGACCTCACGTTGCTCTCGCTGTTGCTTTGGGCCCCGGTCACGGTGCTCAGGGGGATGTCGATGCCTTGGTTACGGGGAGCGTGGCAGGCTTGCCCAGCGCTCCCAGACCCCTCTGTCAGTACTGCAGCGATAAGCAGCACACACAGTCGCTTTCTTCAGGATGTAGCGCCCACTGGTCCTGGGGCGCTGGTCAGGGGGCAAGTTCAACAGCAAGCCCTTGGAGATCTCTCAGCAGAGTTTGGCACAAAGTTTCTCAAAGCAAAAGTCTTCTTGTAGTCTTTCCTTTTCCTCTCCTTCTGCAGCAAGGCACCAGACACAGGCAAGAGCCAGCACTCTTCCTTGTCCTTCCCGGTCCTTCTCGTCGGGTAGAGTTCCTTCTGTAGCCCAAACAGGATCTAATTTACAAGGAGCAAGGCTCCTTCTTTTATACTGCATTTCTTTTGTTCTCGCAGGCCAGGGGGGCCTTTGCATAGCCACTTTCAGTCCTTGAGTACCCTGGAGGGTGCACTCCGGCTTCTGCTTTCAGTGTGAGGGGCAGGCGCATCAGACGCCCCACAGGAGGTGGAGCCAGCATTGTGCGGACAGGGGCAGCCAGAGTACCTTGTTGATGGGGGCTTCGCCCTTCCTGGGCCAGGTGTCGGCTGAGTCATCAGTCGCTCCCCAGGAGGGTGGAGCCAGCATTGTGGTGGCAGAGCACAGTAAGATTCAGAGTCAAGAGCCACTCCTACCTCCCACTAAGGTGTAATCTGCGCATTCACCACCTGTCATCCCCCAGCCCTGTCACTCACACATCCCAGACAGTCAGATACACATACCAGCAGAGGCGGGCTGAAATGGTTAGGCAAGCAAAGGCTAACTTTCTAAAAGTAGCATTTGCAAACACAGGATACTAAAATAAACTTTACTAAAAGAAGTATTTTATCATCCTGAGTTCAGGCATACTAAACACGACTCTCTACCATGCTCCCTGAGCCTGCTGGGATTATAGGGTGTAATAATTCCAGCAGCCCGTTCTGGCCTAAAAGGAGCAGGTAGCCTTCAATAGTGAAATACGAATTTAGTTGTACGTCACTACTAGGGCAGGCCACACACATCAGGGCTTGTCCTACCTTACACCTACAATGCACCCTGCCCGCAGGCCTACCATAGGGGTGACTAATATGCAGTCAAGGGAAGGTTCAGGGGCTGGCGAGTGGGTGCACATGCCCAGCCAGCATGACAGTACGAGACTGCACGCAAGTTCTGCAATGGCAGACCCTAGACACATCTTAAGGCTGCTTCTGTGGGTGGCGCAACCAGCGCTGCAGGCCCACTAGCAGTATTGGCATTCACAAGCCCTGGCACTCCTAGTGCACTTTACTAGGGACTAACAGTAAATCCAATGAACCAATCATGGACATCAATCACATGTACAATTTACAGTAGGGAGAGCATATGCACTTTAGCACTGGTCAGCAGTGGTAAAGTGCCCAGAGTCATCAAACCAAACGAAATAGGTCAGAGAGAGTATTGGAGGAAGGCAAAAAGTTTAGGGATGACCCTGCCAAGAGGCCCAGGTCCAACATATATTTATTGTCTAACATAGCAAATATGATTACAAAATTATGAGAAAAAATGAAGATTCAGTTCTGCTAGACGTGCACTGGTAAAGCTGTAGTTGTATGCTTAGGGCCAGATTCACACACAATGTTTGTGTATTCTAAGCTTCTTTCCTGTCAACCACACACTGACAAAATGAGATATATAGCAACCCAAAGGGCATCTACAACTCAAGGGTACACAGAAAGCTGACATAGTCAATTCTGACCCTGGCATTGCCTCTCCCATCTTCAGAAGCATCTACGTCTTCCTTATCACAGGCCTTCACCACAGCCTCCTCTGGGTCTAGCACCAGTCGGCAATGCAGGAACTGAATTGACTCATTGTAGACGGGCCGCAACTGGAAGCTGAAGTGCCGGCGCTTCCGGAAGGCAAAGTGTTGGGTGGAAAAGGTCACGGTGGAGTCAGCAGGACAACCTCTGCAGATGAGGAGAAATTCTGATGGCACCCAGGGGTCTGAAGAGGGGGAGACAAAGCACATCTGCAGGCTGAAATTAATGCCTGGATCCAGTGGAGATGGGAAAACCTAGGAATTGGAAACAAATACAATTACTTCAGAACAATACTCATCATCACAGCAGTTATTCAGCATGGAGCTAGTGCTTTAGTATTATAAGCCCTAGACACAAAGTAATCTTCCACAAACATTTCAAAACAGCATTTTTAATGCATTAACTGTCACATAATAGATTTTTGAAGATCTTATAAAGGATTAATTGACAACACTTGTTGAATTATATAGCAAGGCTGTGTTCTGTACTTTATCGGTTGCATAAATTGTGAATTGTTAAATTATTGTTTAATTGTGTTATGAGAACTAACAGTTGTGACACTCTCAATGCATCAATCCTTCCCTGTGTGTTTCTTTTCAGGTGTGCACAATTCTTTTTTCAAGAATACATAAGAAATATTCAGTTTAGGTTATTTTTAATAAATAGTTATGATATTAAAGACTGAATATAGCATAGGTGTGCAACAATATCCTGTTTAAAATGGGTAGCATGTCTTTATCTGGCCTTTGAATTGATATTCTGGCATATTGTACTGAATAAAGCAACCCTGGGAGTACAGGGTTGTAAAATGGCCCTGTACAGCCAGAAGTTGTCTGTCAATAAGGTTTGGAGTAACACAGTGGAAGAAGAGGATGCATGAAATATGGGCATAATTACGTAACCATGGGCCATATGTATCAACACATTTCCCCATAGACACAGAATAGGCAAAACCCTTTGATACATCTGGCCCCATATGTAGAAAAGAGCAGTGGCCCAGAATCCTAGACATAACTGGATATGGGAGAGTAGGAGGCAGTAAAGTTAGTGAGGAGAATATTGCAAAGCAGCCACAACCAAAAATAAGAAGAGCTAACAGATAGACATAAGATATTTCTTGTCTGTGATAGAACCCACATCTGCCATGTGTTCCTGTAACCCTAAGAAATAGATAGTTGTTTGTCCCATATTCTAGGGGGCTTATTTGAAAATGCATTCACAAATCTTACAATATCTGTGCTGGTGCAAGTTGTTTAAGTCTGATGGCCTGGTGTTCCAGCAGGGATGAGTCTGGTATGTCTCTATCCGAATATTATAGAGAAATCGAAATACTTGGTCCAATTTCCTCTGAAAGGCACAACAAATAAGTGAATGATACTGCTACTGACTGACTGGCCTTTCAGGTGTTCATGACTGTTACCGTTTCTTCTAATATCCCTACTAGCCAGTTCACCACTAGAGGCTACTAGCAGAACAACAGATGAAAAATCCTGAAGCTCTGTCCACTACTGGAGATAATACATTCTGGTCTAAGGCTAAAGTAAAGTGCAGAGAGCATGCCGGAAACTGCAGATTATCCAATAAACTCTCTATGCTTTGCCTCCATCTTTATGCTAATATGTGTTAACATCAATTGCGGGTTTTCACTGAGAAACAAAGGCTGGAGAGGGCTCATTAGTTTATTTCAAAACCTAGTAGCCCTACATTACTCACTAGTAGTTGGACTGGACTAGCTATAAATGGACGATCTACTTTGGGCCCTATCCACAAACTGTGTTTTGTAGTATATTTTATTACTCCTAAAATGCTACAAAATTCTGTTAAAAAACCTATGAATGTTAATCCCAACTCCACCTCTCCTATCTTTTCTATGGGTAGATCCTCACACATGTAAGTTTACTACTCAGGGATCGCTTATGATCTCGTTAGGAAGGACTCCAAATCAGATTCAGGTTTGCCGAATCTGATTCGGAACCCTTGTTTCTGACCAAATCATACCCAGTTCCAAACGACCGATTACGATGCCCGGAAACCGTCAGGGCTGTCCGAATCGTTTCCAAAAGGCATTCAGATAGGTCGAGCCTTTTGGAGCTGAATCGTACAGCTCCATGGACTCTGTTTCTGAGCGAGCGATAACGATGACCAGTTCTGAAAGCCTTTCTAATTTGGTTTCCCTGGATAAAACAGCTGTTGGAATCGGTGTTTGGGGGCCCGTAGCAGGCCCACCTTCAGTCAGGGCCCTCTGAATTGGGCCTGTGGGGGTACTCATTGGTACCCTCTCCCCAAACATGCACAATGTGGCAGGCACCAAGGGTTGCCCGCCACAGGGTGCACTATTTTACTCAGCCACCCTTTCTTCAATGGGAGCCTGTCTTCCCGTTCAGAACACAGGCTCCCGTTGAAGTCAGTATGAGTCCCACCGAATAGGATCCAGTAGCGTCAGGATGCATTCAAATCGCTTGGTTGGACTCCACCGATCTTAGTCGTCCGGAAATCATTCTGGAACCGATTCAATTGGAATGCTTTCCGAACGGGATTGTGATCAGTCCCTTAGTAGTAAATAGGGGAGTGGTTAGAAAAAGGGACACACTACTAAACAGGAGGGAATAAGAGAGGAGGGGCATAGGAGGAATGGGAGGAGTATCTGTGAGGGACAGACACCACCCACAAAGAGTAAACTCATTGCTATTCACAAACTGCACTTCTAAAGTTGCTTCAGCCAAAAAGGAACCTAAACAGTAGTAAATTACTCCAGCTTGGGCTGGACTAACTCCATGGCCAACCACTGGCAATACAACACCCTTCCATAAATAATAATGAACATAAGGACTAAAAAAAACACCATAGGTAATGATAATACAATTGATTATATTGTTCATAATAATTAAAATATAAAGAAAAATATAAGCAATAATGCATATTCGTTGTCATTTTAAAATATTTTAACAAGTTTCCTAGATTTTAAAGATACATATAAAATTAAATATTAATATAATATAATTAAATTACTTTTAATTAATTTTATACATCAGTTTTATAATATATTAATGCACAATAAAATAATGTTTTTAAAAATGAGTGGGAATACATTTTTTAATTGAAACTTCAGTGAAATAATTTTAATTTAACGTATTTAATTAAAGATAATTAAAAGTGAATTATCTGATTAATTACAATTAATGTAATTATACTTTATTAAAATGCAATGTTATATTCTTTTTTGGCTTCAAAAACAGCTGTCAAAATACTTTAGAATTATATAATAAATATTATTTCTAGATATTTTTTAAACATTAAATGTATTTTTGTTTTTACTATTTTTAATAATTAAATTTATTTTAACATTATTTCTTATGGAGTTTAATTTTAAGGCCCTACCTCCATTATTTTCCATGGTAGGGTGTTGCAGTATCAGTGGTTGACCATGTGTGATGCTGGACGTACTACTGTTTCTTTTTGCCAGTAGTAACATACACTTCTAAATTTGCCCCACCCCTTTTTTAAAAGGGCAGAGACATGTAAGTCTACACATTGGGAACTCACAAACATTTTCCCAAGGGCCAAAAAGTTTGGTCTTTGGTGTGACAGAGTGGCGCACTGATGCCAGAGTGGTGGTGAGGGGCATTAAGTGGTTGTAGGGGACGCGAATCATTTACACCTGGTGGCTGAACTGAAATGCATAATGTGGAACCAGAAAACCTGGGATGAATCCTGGCTCCACCAAATTGTGTGATCATGGGCAATTATTTTATTTCAGATTCCCCCGTTTTTCTTCCTTATCACATATAAGAGGAACTCAAAATACATGACTTCAGGATTTGTGCTGTACAAAGCCTTCTCCTGTGTTTAGATTTAATCACTAATGGCATTATTGTCAGGGGGAGCATGAATATTACAAAATTCATGTTTGAAAACTATTGCTTTAAAAAAAAATACTTCTGAATACACAGCTACAATCTGATTTACTAAAGTGAAACGGTTCTACGGGTTAATGAAATACATGTTTTGAATTTTAAAGAGACTTCTTCTTTTTACATGTTTGCTGCCTTTAAAAATTAAGGTGTTCCTAAACTTAAGGGGTGCAGTGCACCCCAGTTACTTCACTTAACCCTTAAATAAATGCTTGCTGTTTATTTAAATTGTTTTTAATGTTACTGATGAGTCGAGTAAACAGCAGTCTGTTGCATGTAAAGATCAGGAGGGCTTCAAGTGGCCCCGGCCGTACTTTGAGTATCACTGGTCTGCACTTTTGAGTAACTGTACACTCACATTTTGTGAATGGGCAAAAGTAGTAAAGTTAGTGAAAATTGTAAAAATAAGTACATTTATAAATTATTCACAACTGTAAGTTACCTTTGTGAATAGCTTTAATTGTCGTCTCAACATCACCAATGATCCAATTCAAGCCATCTATAGCCCTGTACTAGGCGGACCAATTTGTCATTCCTATCTACCTCCTCATTATTCTACTAACACAGAGATTAACAAAAAAGAGAAGAGGAAATCTTCAGATCCTTCAAAGACTTCTCCATAGAAAACCTAATGCTTGAACTAATCTCTCATCCTACCAACTCCATGTTCAATGCCAACACCCTTATAAACAACTTCACATTTTTGTGGAAAGCTATGTGAACATCCATGTCCCCATTACAACTTGTAAGTGCAACCTAAAGCCTTCAGTGGCTTGGTACTTTATGGAATTTGCAGACAATAAACACTCCAGCCACAGACAGTAAAGAAAATGGAAGGAAAACGACTCTTGATACTAAAGTCCCTCTGTACAATACACAGTCAGATCATCACATCAGCCAAAGCAAAGTACTAAAACAACAGCATCTGTGAAGCCACCAACAGAAGTAGAACGTTGTTCAAGACAATAAAGCACTACATTAACATACTGTCAGACACCCCTATTCCGCAATCCACAGAAAAGTATGATACCATCAACCTCTTCATCAATACAGGCGGTCCGACAGCACGTCAATGACACCAACCCTGCTTCATCACTTACATGCACCCCTTTCTGTAGAATCCCACAATGGTCACCCTTCATAGCCCTATCTCTCCCAGATCTTGGTGCCACACTCATCTCCTTCAAAGCCACTTCATCTGAAGATTTATTACCATCATCCTTCAACAAAGTTCTCTCTGTGGATGCTTCCTTACCTTAAATTACCCTTTTCAATGCCTTCCTCACTCAATGCATCTTCCCAGAACCTCTCAAGACAGATCCTCCCACTCCTAAAGAAACCTACACTAGACCTTGATGACCTTGCCAATTGCGGGCCAATCACTCACCTACTATTCATCAGCAAGAGCATTGAAAAAGCGGTCAATGTTCAACTCCAAATCCACATCAATGCCAACCATCTTAGGCATGGCTCTCAATCTGGATTGAGACTGCTTCTTTAAACATTGTGATTAATGCCCTCTTGATCACAAAAGAGGAGCCCTTCCTCCTGAGATAGCTAGACCTCTCCGCTACCTTCAACCCAGTCGATCATCTCGCTCTCATACGCACCCTGGCATATCGAATGGGATTCACCACAATGTCCTTTACTGGTAGTTCCCCCCACCTTCCCAACTGGGACCAGTTTGTTCACATGGACACCCCCAGGTCACAAAAGATTCCCATCAGCTGTGAAATCTTCCATGGTACCATACTATCTCCTGTCATCTTCAACCTTTTCATGGAGCTGCTTGTTGATCTGCTCACACATAACAGCCTCAAGATTCACCAATGTGCTGATAATACACAACTCTGCTTAAAACCCTCCTCTGCTTCAGACATTCAACGCCTCAAACACTGCTTGCACATCATCCAGATCTAGATGTCCAGCACCTGTCTGAAGCTCAACCCAACCAACAGAAGTCCTGCTATTTGCCAAAAACAAGATACAGTACACACTTTGTTCCATATGAACCTTCAAGGCTTCAAATCCCAACTTTCACTAAATGCGGTCACTTGGGTTCAACCTGGCCACCAACCTTACTCACAAGGAATACATTCCCAATGATACTAAGATGGTTTGATACCAGTACTCTACTCTAAAGATAGTCAAAAAGTTTCTTTCAGAAAGCAAGAACTGAACTGCTCTCGTACTCTATCATCTGGATGGTGGTAATGCCCTACTCAGATACCACACTGTCACTCCTTAGAGGCAACCTACACAGTTGTATGTTGGAACAATGAGTTCCCCAACCACGACTTCCCTATCAACGAGGTCGCAACCACGACCTCGTCTAAACCACAATTTTTTTTTACCAAGCATTCCTTTACCACGATTTTTTGTGGCAAAGGAATGTGTGTTAAATACAATACTTTACAACTAGTACCCCGATCCTCCACCCCTTAAAAACGAATCCCCCTACCTAAAATACGATCTCAACCCCCTTAAATCTAATTCCCCTTTCCCTTTTATTAATCATGAAACCCCCACCTCCTAATTATTTACTCAAGCCCCTTAATTCTAATTCCCCTCTCCCTTTTAATAATCAAGAAACCCCCACCTCCTGAATTCGATCTCAGCGCCATATATCTAATTCCTCTCTCCATTTTAATATTCACGAAACCCCCACCTCCTAAATACTAACTCAACCTCCATTAATCTAATTCCCCTCTCCCTTTAAATAATCATGTACGCCCCCACCTCCTAAATACGTTCTCAACCCCCATAAAACAAACTCCCCTCTCCCTGTAAATAATCACAAAAACCCCACTACCATAAATAAATATTAAATACTAATCACAAACCCCTTTAAACTAACCCCTAAATCCTTCCCCATAAAAATTAACACCTCTTACCTGTTTCTCCGCGACTGCGACGCTCCTCCTAACTCCGTCCTGTCCGAACACTAGATCGACTCAGCCTTAACCACACATGCGTGGTTAAGGCTGAGTCTTGTTCGGGCAAGTCGTTGTTCCGCTTTCGTGACTCTGGAACTCGTTGTTCCAGAGTCGTTGTTCAGGATGTTTCCCAACCTACACACCACAGTATATCTCTCGCAGAGCCTGAAGAAATATTACCACATCACCCCCATCCCATAATAGAACTCCATTGCCACCTCGTAGCAACTTCAAAACCAGCTGCATCGTTTACAAAGCCAAAACACACAGCACCCCCGCCCCGCCACCATCACTGGTGGTTCTATACACAGCCAGTAGACCACCAAACTGCAGACTAAGAAGTGTAAAAAAGAAAACAGGCTTTTTCCTTCTATGCACGCAGGATCTGGAATAACATCCCAGTATCCATCTCAATTGGACCAGCTCCATGCTGGTCCAATTTAGAAAGAGTTGAAGGAACACTACATGACAATGCATTAATCACCCAAAAAACAGTGTCCTCAAATTACTTGTTTTGTGTTTGACCATGTACAGCTCTCTTCTGCCTTTTGGCTAGGTTTGCACTATAACAATATACCCATATGCGTTATCCTCCCCTGGAGCAACCAGGTCTCCCAAGGAGGTAATCAAGAGACAAAGGGAAGACAGAGGGAGTAATGGAGGTACTTCCAACACTGCTGCTGATCCTCTTAAAAATGGTAGGGGTTTTAACCAGTGTTGTAACAAAGCATCAGTTGTCCTTTTCTTTATGGCCCCTTGCCTACCTCCACAAACACACGGCTGTTGGATGCCACCATGCAGGGTCCAGGATGCCGGGAAGAAATGCGTGAGCTGCAGACCTCAAGGCTGAATAGAGAACGGCTTGAACGAGGCGGCTGGTACGGGGCACCATCTTGGTCATTGGGATGAGGCAAAGCTCGCATCAGGTAAACACAGGTGAACTGAAAGACAAAAATAAATGTCAAATCATTATTGTGACATAAGTATTAATAAACTCTTCAGCCCATGATCCGGTAAGACTGCAGATGTAACAGAATGTATTTATGCTATAGAAGGAAGTCTGTCAAGTTTTCAAGCAAGCAAAGGCTTCTCCTGCATGTTATCAAATGAAGAGGATTTCTGCATAAACTTATTAGTTAGATTTGTCCAGACTTAAAAAATATTTAGACATCTTTAGCTGGTCAGTATAACAAGGTAGCATGACTGCAATCCCAGGATGCATGTACAGACAAATGAAGTATTTCTAAAACAGATCAGTGTTACCAAGAAACAGACTACACAACTACACATTGAGAGATAACTAAACAAAGAGTGGAGGATAGGACAGGATTGAACGCCATAAGTACTAAACAAATCCACAAAATGAAAAGACAATCTTGAGGGATGCCTTATCTCATTCTTTGTAATCTCACTATACATTGCATCTAGAGGCTATATTTTTTGCTCCCCCTGCAGACTGTGATGCCACTGAGCGACAGATCTCTCTCCCCGACGGATGCTAACTAGACACCTAGACCATCCTGGCGATTGAGCACTTTATCGTTGCACCTATTTAGGAGGCCCATTCTTAGGATTGTATATTCCTTCTATTTTTTTCCATACATATCTTTTTTCTCCTCTTGGTTATCTAGTCTAATCTTTATTTTTTGGTGCATGTGATTCACACCTACCGGCATATTTTCCCTCCACATCTCTGGGCTGAATTGTTTAAACTATTTCATGTGCACCCTCTATTTGGTTCTATGTTCATTCTTGTATTCGGTCTTCTCTTGGCCCTTTCTCCTCCACAGCCCTTCCTGAATTGCGTATTTGCTTTATTGAATATTATCATCCTTACTGTGTCCCATTGTTTCCCACAGATTGTGTATCTATACATGAATATTATATGATACAGAGCCCCTCACACTATGCTGTATAAATTGCTCATTATCTACTAATGAAAATTTGACTACAAAGTGAATTGGTTCAGCTGCGCCCTGATGAAGCAACTGTTGGCAAAGGTTCCATCCGAAACGCTCGTCAGCGCTGTTTTTAGTCTTGAAACGATTTTTACGTATGATAATTGTTTTTTTGTTAGTTAGTGTGTTATGTATAATGTATGTCATGTACAGGTGGGTTATTTATGGTATGATTGAAGTTCGTGTGGTTTGTGGTGTTTAATTGTTTCTGTATAAGATCTGTATTGTTTTTTGCTTTGGGGTTTCTTTCAATTGAATTTTGTACAGCAAAAATATCTATATAAATGAATGTACATATACATTTTAAAAAACGAGACTTTTTGATACAATAAATAATGTTTCTAAATAGTTTGTTTGTGGGACAATGTTGCTGTTTCTTATCTAGGATGTGTTGCCTGTGTATGAATTAATGGTCAGGTAGAGGTTTTCGTTAATTGGTTCTTCCCTGCCCTACTCTCCCTACATTTAGTATCCAGGGACTCTCTTTAGTTTTCTGAGTTTTCTGTATAACAAGGTAGCATGACTACAATCCCAGGATGCATGTACAGACAAATGAAGGGGCATATCAACAAGCGGCAGCGATAATTATCGCTGGCCGCCCTTAGCTTGAGGAATTTTATCGCCGGATACCTTAGCTAATTATCGCCATGCAAGCGCTGTATTACCAACACATAGTGCAATGGCGATAATTATTCCTGAGATAGTGATGTTTTCCATGGAACATCGCTGGTTTTCCATTGACTAACATTGTTTAGTCAAAGGAAAAGCAGGCATAAGGAAAGTAGAAATAACCAAGGTTAGCGCTACTTTTCTTATCGCTATGCTTGTTAGAGTGACCGTTGATAATTGGAGAAATGTCGGTTAGCGACATTTTTCTAGTTATTTTGAGCTGGAACGCCCACTTTGCATCTCATTAGGGGTGCAAAGGTGGGCTTTACAGGAAAGGGCGCTAAAGCAAGGATTTACGCGGTAGCGTAACCTTGCTAATATTGCGATAAAATGATCGCCGCTTTTTGGCTGAAAACGGCCGCAAAAGCGGCGATAATTTTTTATTGCCGCCATGTTGATATGCCCCGATGTATTTCTAAAACAGATCACTGTTACCAGGAAACAGACTACACAACTACACATCGAGAGATAACTAAACAAAGAGTGGAGGATAGGACAGATTGAACGCCATGAGTACTAGACAAATGTCGAAAATGAGAAGAAAATCTTGGGGGATGCCTTATCTCATTCAAAATGAATGGAGATAAGGTCCCTTAACCCCTTCCATGCTGATGACGGAACGGTTCCGTCATCAGCATCGGTTGAGCTGTGCTGATGACGGAACCGTTCCGTCATGACTCCGCCCGCGCAAGGCGGAGTCAGCACAGGCGGGGAAAACGCCCCGCACGCAAGGGGTTAAACTCCACCATGCTTCAGATTCCAGGAAGAGAGGGATACTCTTCGTGAACGGATTTCAGTAAAACAGACAGACGGTTCAACAATGATAGAGAGTACTGAATGAAAGGGTAATAAGGAGAAGTTAGTAAAAAGCTAATTAAACACAAACGTTTTTTAACACAATAGTGAATGTAAACAGAAGTGAAGGAAGTGTAGTAAATAGGTACACCAGACATCTTCTACATGCAGAGGATACATCAGGTATAGTACTACTTCCAGGAATAAACACCTCAGTGGTAAGCTTTGTGTCTGTGCATAGCTAGTTCAGTGTATATGAACTGGTCATAATACCCTACTTCCTCCCTGTGTACTCTCACAAAGTAAGGGTGGTTGCCTTGACCAGATCCAAGGTAGATTACTGGAATGCCCTACAAGATGTCTTGCAGCGATACAGTTAATTTTTTGTATGTGCAGTGTCATGTCTTTCATTTGAGAAACAACATATACTAGTTACCAGTAAGTACCAGAGTGCACTTTGAAATTCCTACTCTTGTATATGAGAGCCCCAACCATGCAGTGTAGCAAAGAATATTGTATGACTTTAGCATGTCTTTGTTGCAGAAGTCCCCCAATCTAGCTGCAGTCACATGGAGGCCCGGGGCTCTCAGCTTTGGGACCCATGCCCTGGCGTCATCTATCACTTCATCACTTGAATGAAGAAAAGTGACTCACCTATTAAGTTGTGTTACGTGAATTTGTATAACACCCACCTCACCCGGGAGGGTATCCTGGCACTGAAGCAGGAGCTGTATGGTTTGAGCCACTCGGGGTTGGGTGAAGAGCCAGGTCTTCAGTTTCTTGCGGAATTCAAGAAGGCTCTGATGTGCAACTTGTTCAAGGATTTAGGTGCAAGATAACTACTGTAACTACTATTTTTCAGTGCTGCTATCTTTCATAGGTTCCCATGCTTTAATTATTTCCTGCTGATGGGCTGGATATCATCTGTAACTAATGTTCACTTAGCAGTACACATGTTACTCAACTACAGTGCAACAGCCATAAACTCCATGCCGTCAACCCACCTCATCGTGTGAACCTAACTTTGGCCAATGAGGTGAAGAGACACAAAGCTCCAACCCCTATCAGAAGTTCAACTTCTCAGAGTTTCTTCTGCACCTCTAAATAGAACAGTGCTTCCCAAACGTTTTAGAACTACTGCACAATTTTTAGAATAAACTTACGCAATCCACCTAGATTTAATCGGCATGAGGCTATTTTTTATGTAAGTAGAGCATCGCATGTTAGCGCACTGACATTTACAGGCAGCACATTTTCCATTAAAATAGCCACTAAATTTGCACAGACATACAGATTGATTGATAAAACTATATTGCTCACAAATGCTAATGTGTAGAAATCAGTTTTCAGTGAATATTTATAATTTGTGAACCACAGAGAATAGTGTTTTGGTTTGTTTTGAGCCCATTAAAATCTTTGTTTCCATCACACTTCAGAATTACAAACAAGTGTGTTTCATTTTTTCCTTCTGCACTGCTGAATGTGTACAGTCATTTACAGGTATTTACATTGTGTTGCGTGTTACAAAAATTACATCCTAAAACCTTTCCTTTCATACTCCCTGTACCCCAGCAAGATTGTCACATTAATTCACTTTACTCTTCTTTCTCTGCCTGCAAAGTGAGAGGAGTTTGAAACACCAATACCCATGTTAAAAAAACATAAGCAGCAATTTGTCAAAAAACATAGCGGATACATAACCGTTGTCTTTAAGCAACTGAGACAAGATAAATACAGAATTTAAAGGCATATTTATTTTTTGCTTGGATTTTGCAGAACAAAAATCGGCTTGCGACCCACAGTTTGGGAAACACTGATCTACAGGAAACGAAGACTCGGTGCTCTGTTCTTGCTTCATCCTGGAAAGATTTTTTAACTATTTTGGTGTCCAGCTCACCCTGGGGCAGATTTAACTCACCCTCAGGTGCATATGGTTAGTTTTTGTGCTCTTTTTTCGGCTGGTAGGCTGAGCCCTGGAATGAGCTGTCCTCATGGCTGATACACCACTCGAGAAGAAATCCCTCTTCAATGCTGTGGAATACTCCTTGTTATCCATTCATAAAGTAGTAAATAAGTGGCTTTCAGGCTAGCCAACTGCTACTATGACTTCAGTCGCTTTTTTCCTAGCACCGAGATCCCATTCGGTCCGTTGACATCTTGTTCAGCGGTAAGAATTTAAATCCCATTCGGCGGCTTCTCAAAGCCCTAAAAACGCACCTAACTTTGTTCACAACATAAAGTGCTTACAACTATGACATGTGGGTTTTAGATCACAGTTCTGTCACTTCACCATTGACAAGCTTCAAAAAATCATATCAGGGTCTTGCACTTACATTGATGACTTTGAGCTCCTCCTCCATGGGGCGCGGGGTGGCCTCTGACCCGTTTCTGTGATTGGGTCCTCCTGGAAGCCTCCAAAGCAAAATCTAACAGAAGAAACAATTGAACAGTCTTCATTTTGAGTGGAAATGTTTTGCAATCACAAACAACTTTAATAAATGTTATAGTCACATGGGATGATTTTCTTTTTTTCCAAAAAAGGGCTAGAAAGTGAGCACCTCTCCAGTTCCCTATTAATCACTGTGCATTGCTGAACTACTGCTGATTTCCCAGAACCCCTTGGAAGTGTGGTGGAATGGCGGCAATGTAAATATCATCCTTTCTGGTGTAGCCTACCTCAAGTGGGTTAACCCAAGCACCAGAGCTAGCCAACCAGACATTGCAATTAAGTCACAGGGGACAAACAGGGCTTGTTACTCTGGCATTGTTGTTAGGTTGCACAGGATGTAGGGAGCTTGCCTAAATTTTCATCATAATCAAATATAAAAAGAAAAAAAGCAGAGCTAGCAACCATTGCATTGTTTTTGTTTGCAAAGGATTAATGGGGCAAGCCATTGATTGTGGTGTTGTAAATCAAACGTAAAAGTCCAATTCAGATAGTTAGCCTTCAACAGTAAACAGACATGAAAATATCAACAGAGCTAGCACTCTGGTAATGTAAATATATAGGTAGTGAGTCAAAGGATCTGCAGGACTAGCCAATGTGGTATTGCAATTAGATCACAAATGATCCACCGAGCTGGCCAATATCATGTAATTAGACTGCAAAAAACCTACAGATGTAGGATAGAGTCGGACAACCTTGTATTGTATTTAGATCTGAAAGGTGCAAAGGGGTAAGCTAAACCCGCATTGTAATTAAATCACAAACGATCAATGATTTAACCAATTTGTTTTTGTAATTCGACCCAATGGGTCAGCTTAATGTTGGCATGAAAAGTTCCTTTTATGCAATTTCAATTTAAACAGAATAGTTTCAAAGTGGGATCGTATCTACGCACCAACGCAAGTCATGTACAACAGACTCTTGTAGTTGGACTTGCTTGCCTTTAAAATAATTTGAAGGCATATATGTTACTTCTGACGCAGGAGCTAGGCTTTTAGACTGTGAGTTTCAGTTTCAATGGTTTAACTCAATGTATGTATGTATGTGGTATTTGCTCAGCGCAAACCTAGCCAAAAAGTAGCAGAGCGCTGTGCGTAAAACCTATACTGAGGGTCTCATTAATGGAATGTAAGCGTGCGGTGTCCATCTCGGTGTTAGATTTCGTACACTCCCAATTGGCAATCTCGGCCGGTGTTCAACTCTAATGTTAAAGCCAAGTAGAAAGCGCATCAATAGGGTGCCTTCTGCCAGTACCACCCCAGTACTAGAGTGTAATAGCTCGGAGATGGGAGCTCACAACCCCACTTTTGAACAATGAAGAGTATTTACATAGTGCATTTTACTGTTTGGGCAGCATTAAGAAGTAACCAGGATATATAGAGAGCTCCTGAGAATTATTTTTCAATATCTCAGATTTGTCAAATAGCTAAACACAGTGATGCATTCAAAGCATTGAGAGGCAGATTTACAAGTCTCTTGCGCCACTTTTGCGTCACTTTTAACATGGGAAAAGTGGCGCAAGGGGCTTGTAAATCTGCCCCTTAGAGTCCAGAGACCAGATACCCAACGCCCATTTTAAAATGCTTCTCCCTTGGGTGCAGATGCCTGCCGTACACCTACTGCATTCTGATACAAGACGACGCGGGGGGCAGCGTCCTGGTCCCTGAGCCTCAACGTTCCACAGGAAGTAAGAGGGGAGCTCAACAGGAAGTGGCTGTAATTCGACTCCGCTGTGCACTGTGGATCCTGAAGAGTGATTCTGGCCCTGGAATAGCCTAAGGCCTAAGACAAAAGTGAGAAAGTGTATACTATAAACGAAGGGAGGAAAGAAACTGAACAATCACATATTTACGAAATTAGAAAGAACAGGTTTGGGGGACTCTTGAAGCTCCTGTAAAGTGAATTTGAAACACATCATCTGGTAGAGAAAGAACACATGCTAATACTGTCCCGAAAGTGCCTGTCCTGAGTGTGAACAAAGCCTGGGCTTATTACTGCTCATATATACATTAAGTGTGTGAGTGAAGCTTGCACTTCTATTGTCTGAGCTGCACCTGCTCTGAATAAGTAAAGCTTACACTGCTGCTGTCCATGTGAATGTTGCTGAAGTTGTCAATCTGAGCTGCACTTGTTAAGCATGTGAGGGAAGCTTGCATTGCGCATGCCTGGGCTGTACCTCTTCTGGTTGCTGGTGAGGTATGCACTTCTGCTGCCTGTGCTGCACATGCTCTCCCTGCTTGGATACTCCTGTACTTGTCCTGCAGGTAAGATAACCTTGCACTAAAGTCATGTCCTGTACTTGTTCTCTTTGTAAGGGTTATTGTGCAGCCACAGTACCTCTGTGGAATGAAAGATGATGGCACACCCGTTTCCAGGAGAAATGTGCAATATTCCTTCCCTTTCTTTTTCCCATATAGAACAGCTAAAGCCACATGTGAATTACAACAGAAATGCCTCACAGATGTGAAAGTGTCATACAAGAACCAACTTATGCAGAGGGAAGCAGCACTGACCACCAGGATGTCCTTCCTCACTTGGGCCACCATCTTCTTCCTGCGACAGGTGACCGTGAGTGCGGCCTCAATCCCGCTGCTCGCTGCCTTCATTCCCCAGCTTTTCATGCCTGCCATGAAGAGGTTGGCCTTACTCCAGTCATCTATCAATTTCTCAGTAATGTTTTCCTGGTGTCCAGACCTGGCGAATGAGGTTGAGAGCCTTTGCCAGAATTGTGGGGCAAGGTTTTGCAGCAGCGGCTTCTCTGCAAAGAGAAAGAAGAAAGACTCAAAAGACAACCATCTGTTTTACGGGTGAAGAGTGCAATCTTTGCTAGGCCGTTAATAAAAAATGTAGCCATTCGGGCACACCCTAAATCACATTAGATGCAGAGGTTCCCCCATCAAAAGAGCTTCATTTACTATTCCAACTCCAGTCTGCGCAACTGTGGGGAAGGTGTTGGACTTTACATTGAACACCATTTCACTATTGCTTCCCGTTAAATGCAAGTCGTTAAAACAACATGCGTGCTGAACGAATGCGTGCTAATGCCGCTTTCGTTCTATTGCTGGTGCTGTGTTGGCACAGCACAATTCCGGCTTCGTCCAAATTGACATTTCCCCGAAGGTTCCCTGCCAACTCAAAATGTATAACTGTACCTGAGATCCCCTGGAAAATGGCCTGTTTTGTACCAGAAATGCCAATTACAGGTTTTTCAAAGGACACCAAAGGATTGTCATAATTTCTGAGTTCCTTAGACCTGTGAATGTAGTAATTTAAAGTGAAGTTTGTGATCCCTCACCTCCTTCTTTGATGGAAGCGGAGGGAAGAAAGCTGACAGTGTAATAGATTGGGAGCTTAGAGAAGGGTTTCTACCACCTTAATCAGAAAAGATGATTCCACCTGAAGTGCTACCTAATAGTAGTGAAGGGAGGTGTAAGAGCACCTGGTTAGCAAATATCTGTGGCCAAAATCTCTGATGCAAATCTCTTTTTACTAAGAACATCTAGTTTCATGGTTTTCCTATTCATAGAAATGATATTCTACTTCAATTTAGTGGAAAAAGCATCAACTCTCAAACTCTACACCAAAGCATGACCTTGTAAATAAAGTGGGCTCAATGAAGCTGCTTAATATTTTAGTGAGGCTGACCACAATACTTGGTTGGAGCGGTCAATGATTTGGCCCTAGCTAACATAATTTTTGGTGGTAAGAAACCTCATAGAACAATTGTGTAGTGGCTCAAAGGGATCTCACATCAGAATCATAATTACTAAATTTAAGTCCCGCTGAGGTATGATAAAGGATGAAGGCGAGAACATGGGATGGAGACCTTTCAAAAACCTATGTACAATAGGGGGTTTGAACAAAAATAGCTGATTTGGCAACCACAGAGATGGCATGAAGATAGCTTTTCAATGTGCTCAAAGCAGAGCCCTTCTGGGTAAGAGAAAAAATTAACAAATAACTGAAAGAGGGGAGGAGAAAGGATGATAAGCCTGTCTCTGTGCACACAACATTCCACAAATTGCTCCAACGGCAGGCATATACAGTCTTGCTGTAAGGACGTCTGGCTGCCAAGATAGCATTGCAGACTTCAGGCAGAAGGTCAAAAGCTGTCAACTGTCGCTGCTCAATCTCCATGCATGAAGGCGGAGCGTTGACCAGTTTGAGTGGAGGACCCTCCTGTGTTGCAACAGAAGATCCTCCGGAAGGGGCATTCTGATCGGAGGACCGATGGCCGTGTTCAGCAGCTCGGGATACCAAACTCTCCAAGCCCAGTCCAAAGCCACAAGGATGACTTGGGCTTGGTCGTTCCTGATCTTCTTGAGAACTCAGGGCAGAGTGGTATGGGTGAAAAGGCGTACAGGAGTTCTGAGCTTCCCTAGAGATGAAAAAAGTCTTCGAGCGAGAGCCTCTTTGGAGACTCCAGTGTGCAAAACTGCTGACATTGTGCGTTCTCAATGTTGGCGAACAGTTCTAACCAAGGTTCTCCCCACTGCTGAAAGAGACGTTGCACCACCTCTGGATAGAGAAGTCACTCGTGATCTGCTAGGCACCTTCCGCTGTGTTTGTCCACCCTGGCATTCAGAGAGCCTGCCAGGTGTTGAACCACCAGGGATATGCCCTGCTGTTCCAGCCAGATCCAGAGGCACGGGGCCTCTTGACAAAGGGTCCACGACTCCACCCCACCCTGCTTGAAGCAGTACCACACAACTGTTGTGTTGTCCATGACCACCTGCTTAGCCTGCTTTTGATGAAGGGTTGAAAGCCTTTTAGTGCCAGCCGGATCGCGCTGAGCTCCAACAGGTTGCTGAGGAGTCCAGATTATGCCGGAGACCAGATGCCTCTGATCTCCACCTCTCCCAGATGGCCACCCCATCCCAGGAGTGACTCATCTGTCAACACTGTCAGATATGGTTCAGGAGGGGAGAGGGGTGTGCAGCTGACCCAATTGCAGTGCATTGTAAATGTAAATGTATAGGCATTTATATAGCGCACTACTTACCCGTAGGGTCCCAAGGCGCTTCGACCGCTGCGAAACCCTTCCTGGCTTCCCTGAGAGATGGTCCCTTAATGGGTATCTCCAGGGTGAGACCAGGCATCCCCGGCGGTCTGGTGGGGCCGTTAGTGAAGATGAGGCAAGCTAATGCCCAGAGTTGCCGAGTGTGATCGCTGATCGGAGTGGGCACCGAGGCGAGAGAATTATCGAGTCCGCTGACCCTGGTCCAGAAACCTGCCGCGCCGGGAATCGAACCCTGGTCCCGGGCCGTCCTCTGCTCTCGGGTCTGCCACCTCTAACCAGTGAGCCACACTACTTCACTGCATTAACCATCACACAGATCTTTTGCAGTACCCTCGGAGATTTGGACCATGTTTCGAGAGATTTCTCTGAAGCTGCACCCACTGGACCACAGGTCCCACTGCAGAGTTCACATATGTCAGCGGATATGTGTCACAAGCAAGATGCAGGAGGCCATGAGTCCCGGCAGCCTCAGTCAGTCTTACCGAAACCCAAGATATAGGCTTAAATGCAATTATCATAGCCTGAATATCCTGGCCATTCCATTCTGGAGGATAAGACTAAACTGCACTGCGTCTAGAACTACTCTGATAAAAGGAAGTATCTGACAGGAATCCAGGTGTGACTTCGGCACGTTGATAGTGACTCCAGCGAGTGCAGAAGGTCTGCAGTAATCTGGAGGTGGGAAACGACTGCCTCGGGCAAGCCTGCCTTCAACAGTCAGTCGTCACTATAGGGGAAAACTGGCACCCCTGATCTCTGCAGATGAGACTGTTTAAACTGTGTTTAATAGGGACTGTGCACTTCGTTTTTTTGTAGTTAACAAAGAATCTGTAGATGACAGATCCAAGAAACCAACCAAAGGGAAAAAGGTGGGGGGGGGTTCCGCCAGATGTGCTAAAAACAACCCCGAATCTGAGAAAAGAAAATTATTTTCTTGTGTCCCCTCACTCACCAAGGGTTGCCCCTAGGCGATATGCTCCATCATTGGGGCAATCCCAAACAGCTTCTGTTTGGGGTGTGCTGCAACTTGCGAAACTGCGTAGGAGCACTTTTTTTGTGAAAAAATGTGTAGTGCAGTGTTGGGGGAGTGGTGAAAGTGATGCTCAAAATATCTAGCCAGTGGGCTAATATTTCATTCTTGCTCCTAGTTGGTATGGATAAAAAGGGGTTAATAGTAGGGAAAATGTAACTGTTCTGTGTATACAATCCCTAGTATTCAGTTGATATGCTTTGAGGTGTACCCTAAACTTCTTCTTTAGGACCTCATGGGGACCAGCCCCATGTGTACCACTCCGTGTGAAAACAAACCTATAATGAAGAAAACCAGGAACACACCTGAAAAGCACTTCAACACCCATCAGGGGTAACAGGTGCTATATGAATACAAACCTTTCTTCCCCTTCTATCCCTCCGCTATCCTTCTCACTCCAAATAACTGACTAATATCCACCACTCAAATTACTTTCATATTTCACCATACTAATTCACTACTAATCTTTTATGAGTTTCCTGAGTTGGGTGCTTCAACACCCTGTCAGGGGTAACAAGCGCTATATAAATACAAACCGTTTTTCCTCTTCTATCCTTCTGCCATCCTTCAGAATCCAAATAACTAACTAACCTATCCACCACTTAAAATTTACTTGCATGTTTCACTATACTAATTCAACACTAATCCTCTATTGGTCCCGGAGTAGCGAGCTACTTGCCAAAAAAAGCGCTTCAAAGCCTCATCAGGGGTAGTAAGCGCTATACAAATACAATTACAATACAATACATTCAGTGTTATTGTCCATGCCCTTTTCCACCACGTTCTGGAAATATAATGATCTAAAACTGAACTGAATAGATCACCAACCCTCTCCATTTACACTCGTCTCCAGAAAACTCGGGCATTTGAAGAAACTCCTTCTGCATGTGGGTTTCACTTTTCTTTTTATAGTCTGCTAATTCTGATCAGTTTGTGAAGAAGAGCCCAATGACATTAGCAATGATGTTAATGGTGCAGACATCAGCATCATGTCCACAGTGGTTGACAGTACTTGATTCACAGAAGGTTTCAGCACCAGCAAAGATGAGGGGCGGGCATGGAAGCCTTAACACACAAAGTCAAAGGAGAATCACCATTGTCAGACCTATACTGCATAATGCCACTGGTGCCTGCTGAGGTCAACCCTTCTTGGGTGCGCAGGAAGAGTGCTCATATTGGGGAGAAAGCCAAAGATATTCATTATTGCTTGATTTAATGCTGACGTTTCTTCATCTAAAGCCACTGACAGAGGGAATAACTTAAGGAGGATAGGTTGGCACACAGGTACACGCTGAAGAGAAGGTGGAGCGATCGTTTTTCCTTTTTTGCTGCTCGTCGTAGTTAGAGCAAAAGTGCTATTCTTCTTGGGCCTTCTTTCCGAGGCAAAAGTCATGTAATTCGATCTAGCACTGGATCTTCACCTAGACCAGAAAGAAGTCTAGGACTTTTCATTAAAACTCTGGCATATCTTTCCCGAAGGGCCTTCAGATGCACCAGCAGGCGGAGACCACATAAACCAGGATCATAATAATTCCTCATACACCAAATGCAGGATACATGAGTGCCTGTGAGTGATATGTGCCGGTGATAACTTGGAGTGAGGTGCCTCACATCCCAGCACTCAATTTTCCCCAATGCATCATGGTAATCACAGTGCATGATAACACTTACTTCGGTAGTAGTCTTTAATTGTTCACCCTTGTTGGTGCAGTCTGTGCTGTTTAACTCTAGACACGTGTTTCTGGATTCATTCCTTCATCAGCAGAGAGCAACAAGTCATTTTGGGGTGCTGCAAATGCTTCCCAAAGTCTTCTCAGATCTCTATAGCATTCATTGGGCGCAAGTACATCAACACAAGCTGCTCATCAGCTCAGTAGCTCAAGTCAGCCTTTTCAAACAGGAGAACATCCCAGCACCCAGTTTGCTCCAATGCATCATGGTAAATGCAGTGCATGATAACACTTACTTCATTAGTGGTCTTTAATTTTGCACCTTTGCTGGTGCAAAACTCTAGACATGAGTTTCTGGATTCATTCCTTCATCAGTATAGATGAACAAGTCCTTTTGGGGGTTCTGGCAATGTCGGAAAACAGTTGAGAGGATTCCTAACAGCCCTGGATCACAGGCCCGTCGGGGCAGCCAACGAAGGAAGTGACATCACCAACACACATTGTTTGATACAAAACTTCTGGTCGAACTACAAGATGATGTTGTACACTCCGAACAGCACCATCTGACGCAAATAAATAGAAATAGGTAAAGAAACATTTCTACCGTCTGGCCCATGTGAAGGAGGCTAGTGGTTAAAGTAACTACAGAAGCTAATATTCATAAAAAACACTAATTATTGGTACCTTATTGTAGGTGTAGTTTTATCTGTAAAAGAATCGTCAGTCCATCAGTTGTCAGAAGGCTTTAAATTTCAATACAGCAATGCTGTGTTGTTTTTCTGTTGAGCGGTAAAAGGTGGGGTAAACGCTGAAGCCCATTGTCATCCAACACTGGTCCAGCAGAGGGGAGGCAGACAAAATAAATTTAGATGTAGTTATTCTGAAAAAACTGATATTGGATGAGACATTTCTGCACCTATGTTGGACAACTCTGCATTATGCTAATTTGATGTCCTGCCCACCCCGCGGTCTCCTCTTCCTTGTTGTTTCTGAGATTTCACCCTGCTGTGGTAGCAGATAGATTTACACTGGCAGCGGCTGCTGCAAGGGCAGCAGGATTAGTCACCGTGGGTAACCGGAGACGTGTTTTGTCCGCCACAGCTCCAAGTGGCTCTGACTTGGCGGCTGCCCTGCCCCTGACCCGTTTTTTTCTCGCACTGACGGCAGCAAGGTGCAGTCAGGGTCAGACTGGGAACTCAAAGCAGCCCTGGCAATTTTGAGGGACAAGATACCCGCCACCCCCCTCCCAGGGGGGTGTGGGGTGGGGGGGGCAAGTGTGTAGCACTGCTGCTTTTGTTACTGGGTCCGATGTCTGATATCGCAGCACAACTGCAACACCTGCCCCCAGTAACAAAACCAGCCCCCACCCTTTCTAACCTCCTGGGGAGACGTCTGGTGCCTGCTACGGTCAGTCTGGCCCTGGGTACAATCAAAGAGAAGACACAACAGTCCATCAAGTTCATAGTTCACAGTGTTGTGATGGAGCTGGCCAAGGGAACTATGCTTGTGTGCAATTGCCCATGAAGCTATCATGGCAAGCGCAGATCAAGGAAGCCATGGAGGCGGAGGCAGTACTAATAACTATGGGGCATATTATCAAGGAATTGCGATATTTAGCGAATTTATTTTAATCGCTGCCTATCGCTGGATATGTTAGCGGAGAAAACATGCTATTAGCAACGTTTTTCTCCATTGTGCTAAAATATCCAGCGATAACGGCGAAATGAGTGAATATCGCTGGAAATCCAGCAATATTTACACATTAACGCCAATGGGGACTTAACCTGACAATCCACCTCCCATTGGATAAACAGGTAAGTCCTGTTTTTAGCAGGCGTTGGATTATAGCGATAATCACGCTTAGTGCAATTTTTTTTATCGCTTTGCCTGCCTTGCTAATAGGCGATAGCTATGATAGCGACTGCTTTCAGTCACTAACTGGTTGGGTACGCCCACTTTGCATGTCATTAGTAATAAATATCGCTGACATGCAAAGCGGGCCCCAAACCGGTCGCTATCGCCTGAAAGCTGTCGCTAACTGCTGTTAGCGACAGCTTGCTGATAGGGCGATAAAAATATTGCAGCTTTAGCGGCAAAAAGTGCCGCTAAAGCGGCGATATGGACCTTGCTAATATGCCCCTTTGCTCGCAGGAAAACAGTCCGTTAGGAAAGTAGTGCAGGCAGGAGCAGATTCCAAGTGCCACACCAAGTGGATCTTGGAAGCTGTGCTGACAGATTAAGAAGTTGTGCAAGCAGAAGCAGGCCTACAACTCAGTGCTTGTGGGTAATGGCTGCTGAAGCCAAGTTGGAAGGAGCAGGTGCCAGAAGCCATGTTGGAAACTGCAAGCCATGTACATTCGCCCCAGCAAATACACACAGCCACCACAAATATAGCTCACTCACACCCATCATAAATCACTAATATCCATGCATGTTTTCATAGGTGATGGCCACTATAGTTTCTGACCTCCATTGTTTTCTATATCTATTCCTCACCTTCAACCAGATTTACTCCCACAATGTTTTTTTTAATGAAGAAGTGCAGTGCTGCATGAAAATACAAAGTGCTGCATTGTTCGAATGTGAAAAAATTGTGAAGCACAATATTTACTAAGAGTCGTGCACTGATCATGTCATCAGTCACTCTGAAAATGTCATATTAGCACAAGGTTAAAGCAAACCACAGTGCAAAAAGGAGCGAGTTGTGTCCTGTTTGAGTTTGTACTCGAGGCACGTCGGCTTTCACCTCAGATTTTTACAAGAAGACTACCACTAAAGAGCAGGCAGTGTAAAAAGTGCACATTTCATATAAATTACATATTATATCTGGAAATGCCAAGTGATAGTTGGTGGTAGCATTCAACAGAAACCAAGCGAGAAAGCACAATCTCCTATTTGTTGACTTAATAGCAGTATGTTACACATGTGGCCTTACCGAAGCACTGATATATTACTCAACCAAGTTTTAATGTTGTTGTATTGGTCCGGGGTGTTCATTAGCCTTTTTATTTAGTGTTGTTCATTTGCAAATTTTCAGCATCTTGTAGTAAGGCTGGGGCTCGCTTCAATATTGGTAATCAGAAGTGTGATTTTCAGAAGGTAGTATGTTCAGTCATTTGTTATGTATGTCACTCTGCATCTCATTCTTCTTGTGTGAAGACCAGGCCTCCTGCTCATTACTTAGTTTAGTTGAAGTAACAGTTTTGATCACGTCTTCAAGTTCTAGTTGACGTGTGTTGGGAATAAAGTGAATATAAACCTGTGTAATTTGAATCAATTTTAGCATTAAATGCTCCAACTGGATTTTGAGTGGATGCTCTGGTCCCTTGGATTGACAATTGTCACATTATTTTGCTTGGCTGCTTTCTCTTTTTGCATTATGTGCATGTTAGACTTTGGTCTCCAGACGTGTTGTGTTTTATTTTGCCCAAGTTACACTACTTAAGTTGATCTGGCTTTGTACGTAGGTCAATTGCTGTCTGTGCGGTTCCTGTACACGTTGCGTAGATTATCTAGTTTTTTTCCCTATGCAATGCAATTCTGTTTCAGCACTGAGCTCAACTTTGCAACTTTTGGTGCAAAAATCATTTTGCCAGCAAAAGTGGATCAATGCTGCCGTTTGCACTGTTTTGTGTCATGTAGCATGCTTTGGCCCTGCTAAAATGAATTACATCGATTTTATGACACATCTACTCTTAATACTGCATCAACTCTTAATTTTGTTTTCCTTAACTCTGCTGAGATCTTAAGTATAGAGCACAATAACATGAACACACAATCTTGATTTAAAAACAAAACAGAAAAAAAACAATTACCTACTGTTCTGGCATCCACTTGCACCAGAGACAGGAGGGGCGGGATCAGACAGGCGACGACCAACATTGCGTTAGGCCAGTCCGGACGAAACATGGCGCGAGAGTAGGCTGTTTCCAGTCTAGCCTTCTTGAAGTGAATCTCTAGACCTCTGCAAGTGAGAGACAACAAGCCAGCATGGCAGCCTCCCCGAATCTCATAGGTTTCCAGAAATAGGGGTTCAAACTAAAGACAATGAAATTGTCAGAAACCACAGCCTGAAAAACAAATAAAACCATCAATGTAAGGACTTCCATTATCCAGACTACAGTCAAGTCAAACCATGAAGCAAGCTTATTTAAAATGGCATGTGGGCAGAGAGGTAAAAAACACAAACATTGGGGCCAAAATGATACAATCTTGCTAGATAATGTCTGCTCAAGAGCACGCTTCGGACCGGATTTACGAACAAATCTCCCTGTGCTGGTGCACTTTAGGCTGCCATGCACCAACACACACGCTTTTAATGCACACACCCTTGCGCCATTGCCTGGTTTGTAACGTGTGCTGTACAATGCAGCATGCATGCAATGTTGGAAAAACAAGGAGAAATGAAAACATTTCTAATGGTTATGCCTGCCTTGAGGAGACGTAAGATTCTGGTGAAAATCCCTGACTGCGAATGTTAGTAAATATGGATATGTGTCAAAACCCATGGGTTACAAACGTAACGCAAACCCAGCACAAATCATTAGTAAATCTTGGTCTTTCTTCTCCAAGCGTGTAAAATGTACCTTGAGACCATGATCATGTCTGAGAACCAGCCGCGGTCCGTGCAGGTAACAGCGGTGGGGCCATGTAAGGGGGATTTTGCGGGACTATGCCGAGGAAACCTTGAATAGATAATTAATTTTCCCTCTGCATCGTCCATCAAAATCTCCCCTTACACTAAGCAGCGGCCAGTGTAGGGAGTTGCGGTGAGGCGGAAAGGCGGGCGGGGGAGGGGCCGGGTGGGGGGTGCTAAAAACCGGAATATGGATAATTGGAGGTAAGTAAACAATTTAATTATTAAAACGAATTTCGTAGCGCGGGCTGCATCGCATTTTGCGATGCAGGGCGCGCTACGAAATTCGTTTTATTTATTAAATTGTTTACTTACCTCCAATTATCCATATTCCGGTTTTTAGCACCCCCCACCCGGCCCCTCCCCCGCTCCGCCTTTCCACCCCACTGCAACTCCCTACACGGGCCGTGGCTGCTTACACGGCCCCACCGCTGGTACCTGCACGGACCACGACTGCTGAGAACTAAATGCTGATCCTGGCTGCTATATTTCTGGGACACAGAGTACAACGCTTCACATCATAGTACGGAACATTGGTGTGCAGCGTGATGTGAGTTTCACGGCCTGTCATATTCTACCATTAGTGCAGTATTGGTGATCTGAGGCACTCTGTGCAGGTCAGAGGTAGCTTTCTGCAAGCTGACAAAAATGTGCGCTCAAAGATTTATTTTTACATTCTGAACCATTAAGGTGGTCTTTTATTAGGGTAAGCATAGGACAACAAACATGCTGGCAGCTCCCAGTATTGTGGAGCCTTTACTGCTGCGACTAACATTTGAGTAGCTTCTCATCCTCTCCTATGATCTAAACCTGGCACAAATTCCAATTTGTGCAAATGCTTGTGATTTGCAGAAGTGTTAGTAGTAATTCTTTATCTTTCAGGGGGACTTACAACAGGTCTGAGTGTGGGAGTGACACTGAGGCCTATTCACAAACTGCATTTTGTAGTACATTTAGTAGTTCTACAATAGTACTACTAACATATTACAAATGCTATTCACAGATCGACATGAGCAGGTCTGTGCCTCCGTCTCTCCTATTTTTATGTGCAGAAAACTGCTACCCTACTGTGAAGATCTCTGTACACATATTTTAGTAGTACATGTAGGATGGACAGGGAACAGTGCCTATAAAATGGGGAATACTTACTACAAAATTGGTGTGGCTAAGGAAGAAGTAAAGAGGGGTTTATGGCGGAACATGCAGCCATCCACAAAACAGTAAGCCAGTTCCTACTCACAAATTGCTATACTATAATTAATTCATTCAATAAGGACCTAAACAGTAGTAAATGTACTCAAGCTTAGAGCTTGGGTAAGTCATGCACCACATATGCTCAGCCACTGGTACGACAACGCCCTCCCATTTATTTATAAAGTTTTGTATAGCGCAAACGTGACCCTAATGGGTATCAGAGCGCTTTACATGCCGGGAAGTAGTGTAACCTTTGGCCTGGAAAACAGGAAAACATGATGTGAGAAACCAAACAAATCCTAAAGTAAAATAGGATAACACGGACTGGTCTTGAAAAAAGACAGTAATAGGAGGGTCAATCCCCAGAAGAGTTTGCTGGTTATACATTTTCAATGTGGCCGATATATTGTCTTAAGGTAAAAACTTTGTCAGTAGAAAAGATTTGGCTTCTTTTTTGAAGTAGGAGGCAGAGGAGATTAGGCGAACATCCGGTGGTAGAGAGTTCCATATCTTGGGTGCAATGACCGAAATGCTCTGGCACCCGTATTATTTTTGTGAGTTTGTTGGGGTTTCAGAAGCAAGTTGATTTTTCTAGCTTCTGAGCCAAGTAACTGGGCTTTTTGAGATGTATCGCCTAATGCAGGCAATTTTTAGCTGGATTCTTGCCTCGTACGGTAGTCAGTTTAATGATTTTTAATCTGGTGAGATGTGTGTGTTTCTTATTGTTCCAAGGACCAGTCTGGCTGCCGCGTTGAGGGAGGCTCTTTGAGGGGTCAATTTGTAATGAGGTAAGCCACATAGTGTGGCACTACCATAATCCATTCTGGGTAGTACTAGGGTTTGGACCGCTTGTTTTAGGTCTTCATGTGGTAGATAGGGTTTAAGTTTCCACAGAATGCTCAGTTGATAGTTCGCTCCTTTGGTGGCTGCGCTGATGTGATCCTGTGATCTATTTAGGTGTTTGTCTAATGTAATACCTAAGGAGCTAGCTGAGTCTATGATGTGGGGAGAGCATTTGAGAGCTGTAAGAGGTTGCAACCAAAGATCAATCTTGGGTGTAGTTCGGTGGAGAGATGAGAAGAAATCCGGTTTTGGCAGCGTTGAGTTTGAGATGTTTGACCGTAAGCCAGAGGTGTGTGTTTCGTAAGATGGAATTGAGGGATATAATGTCCTCTGGAGAGGCGATTTTGAGATACAGCTGAATGTCATCAGCCTACATATGGTATTGGATATTAGACAATTTTTGAAGGTAAGCCAGTGGTTCCAGGAATAGGTTAAATAGAATGGGTGAAAAAGCAGATCCTTGAGTAACGCCAAGCGTGATTGCATAGGACTTAGACAGAGATTGATTCATTTTGACTATTAGTGATCTGTTTTGGAGGAATGAAGAGAACCATTGTAATACGACACCTGAAAAGCCCATCCTTTGTTCCAGTAAGTTCAATAGATTCTCATATTTGACGCTGTCAAAGGCAGCTGATAAATCAAGCAGTATCAGAAGGCATGATTCATTTTGATCCAGCATTTTTAGTATGTCATCCACTATATGAGTAAGTGCAGATTGAGTACTGTGATCTTGACAGAAGCCTAATTGGTGTTGGTCGAGTAGTTGATATTTGTCTATGTGATTGCAGAGTTGACTCTGGACACATTTTTCTAAGAGCTTTGCCTGAGTGGAGATGTTGGAGATGGGTCGGTAGTTAGGATCAGAGCTGTCTGCCACAGTTATTTTTACATGGGAGTTATTTATCCTACTTTTAGGCAGTCAGGGATAGTGCCTTGATGTAGTGAGACCTTTATAATCTTGGTCCATATAGATAGAACACAGGATTTGATCACCTTGAGTATACGAGGAGGTAGAGAGTCCGTGAAGTGGTTAGATGTGTTTAAGGAAGAAAGAATATTGTACGTCATATTTGCTGATTGGGGAGAAGGTGTTCCAAGAGGTATTGTTTTTGGATGGGGCCTAGATGTTTCGTCCCCTTCCATGAGCTGGGAGGTGTGCAAGAAATTGAATGGGGTAGCTGGTAGTAGTTCCTTTTCTAGTTGAAGTTTGTTCTCTATCTTTGAGGTTTTTTCCTTGAAGAAGGTGGCCATTTCTTTGCAATTTGGATGGGTGCTGGATCCGCAGACTGACGAGTTGGATGTGTTACGTGATTACTGCTTGACTATTTCCGATAGTTTTTTAGGCCGATTTCTGGCTTGGTCAACCTGTATTCTAAAAAAATGAGCTTTCTCATGTCTCATTCTTTTATTGTATGTATTCCTTGTTGTTCATAGGCATTTTAGCAATTCCAGGTATGGGGAAGATCTCCAAGCTCTTTCTGCTGTTATAAGATTGCGTCTTTCTGTGTTCAGGTTGTCGTTGAACCATGGCTTTGATTTTTTATTGGATATATTTTTCTGTTTAAGGGGCGTGATTGAGTCTATGACTTCCAATATGGAAGTGTTGTAGTGGTCTGTGAGCTTATTGACATCCTCCATTTTGCTCTGTGGGATCAAGGTATTATTGCATAGGGTAGTTAGGTCATTGTGGTTTATTTTATGAAGATTCCTTTTGCAATGTTTTATTTTCTTTGGTTGTTCATGCTTAGGGATCGCCTTTAAATTGATGAGGAAGGTGATGCGATAATGGTCTGTCCAGTCACAGGGGCTAATAGATTTTAGGGAAATAGTGTCCGTTTTTGAGATAATAAGGTCCAGGGTGTCCCCCTTGTTGTGTGTTGGCCTGTCGCAAATTTGGTATGGCTCATGGTATCATAGAAAAGATTTTAGGTTATTCACTGAGTGGTCGTTGAGGTCATTCCAGTGTAGATTAAAGTCGCCCAGGAAGAACTGGGTCCTTGAAGATTGTCATTTATTGTGATGATTTCCAGGACTTGTTCAATGAACAAAGAGTTATCACCCAGAGGGTGATAGAAGGCATGTATATTACAAATGGATTTGTTGTTGCATGAAATGTTAATGCTAAGATATTCGCATTTCGTTACAACTATTGTTTCCAATTGGCGTAGTGAAAAAGTACTGTGGTAGATGCATGCTATTCCACCTCCCATTGTCTTGGGTCTATCTATTTGAATGATTTTGTGACTAGGTGAGACTAGTAGATCTATGATGGGTTTAGATGAGTTGTTTAAACATGTTTCCGTGAGGATAACTATGTTGAACTTGTGTGATAGAATGATATCTTAGATATCTGCATGTGTTTATTTGCTGATCTGCAATTGAGGAGCATGCACTTCAGCTGCTTATTATTATGAAGAGAGGCCATCTGTGACAAAAAGATGTGCTTGATGTTATTCTTGTTTTATTTCTTTGTGGTTGAGGCTCGGTTCTCTGTAAGGATTCGCTTGGATGGTTTGTATTTGATTTTGATCGAAATTGTTAGTATTCTTTTCGGACTGATAAGAGAGGAGTAGTTCATGGATCTTCTTGCTCGATAAATCTTGATTTGCTCTCTTTGGGCGAGAAGCATCATTAGGGTAAGGTGTAGTTTCTGATCCCAGATTAGCTGTGTGTGGGACATGGAGTGTGGGGATTTCTGTGAGGGATTCAGTTGTATTTATCATGTTGGTATTTGAACTCTGAGAGAACTGCAGATCAGATGTGATGGTCGTAAGTCTCTAAAGATCCTCCTTAAGATGTTGAGGCAACGATCAATCTCATTGAATCGCATTACCCAGTAATCAGGTTTACAGGTAGCGGTGGGTTGCGTTGGAAGGTCAGGGAGCGGGGTGATGTTATAAGGGATGCCATGTTGAGAGGGGGGGTCATTATTAGCTGGACATCCAGTTATGCCCCAGTGGGCAATATAACAATTCAACCATCAAATAAATAAATCACCTTCATAGCCTGCAGGAACAGTGATAACTGTAAGGAGGTAAAATTTTCTTTAAGAAAAGCTGCCTTCGTTATTAATAAACATCTAACCTGTAACTCTGATTTTTGTGTGTACTGTTTGAAATGTCTGTGGTTACTCTATTACATTGACAGTACTATCCATAAAGCCAAAAAGAGAGTTCTTGAACATTTAAGAGCAATTGTGATTAAAGATAAGCAATATCCAGTAGCAACATTTCAAAGAAAGACACAACAAAGATACAAGCCTGTTAAAATTCTGCATACTGGAGAGAATTTCGATTCTTGACACAGGTGGCAATAGAACACAAATGTTACGTAGACTAGAGTCCAAGTTGATTGTTAGATATGAAACAGAGTTTCACAAAGGACTGAATAGGGATGAAGAACTAGCCGTACATTTGGTATAAAAGAAGTGAGGATTCTGTTAAAATTTTAAGTATGGAGAAAGTTGTCTGATGTAAGTTGAAAAGAAAAAGAAGTTAATTCATTTTTTAATGTTTTATCAATTAGGTAATTTGATCTAACACTGTTTTTTTAGGGTACACAGGGTGTGAGGAACGCAAAAGAGCCTATATCTTTGGAAAACCTTTCCAATAGTTGAGTTAACCTGTGCCCCCTTTTCTATGAAGGTGATATATTCATATTGAGGAAATATAAATTTTATGGTCAATTTGTGTTCCCTAGCGTGTACCCCACCGTCTCCATGTACCAGCTTAAAGTGCATGTAACTTCCCTCCTGTGCCAGCTATGAAGACGCAAATACATTTGCGTCCAACGTTAACATGTCCTCTTTCAAACCCACCCTGAATGGGTTGAATAGTCCGTTCCTAAGTATGCTATGCCAACGTCTTTTTGTAGTGTACTTTACACGTTTTTCAGCTCTGGCAAAGTAGGCCCCGAATTTCTGCCATCGAGCCTTTTCCTGGCTTCTGACTCTGAAAGCCTCAGCCCAGGTTGTCTCTGTACCCGTGAACTCTGACTTACTTCCAGCGCGGCCCACTGCGCTTAGCTCAGCCTGCTGCCTGCCAAGACTGACTACAACCTTCGAATTATCTGTTCCGCTCCTCGAAAATACATTCCTGCCTACTAGTTTCAGTAAACATTCCCCAGCTGCAGAGCCGAAGGGCCGGCCTGTCTCCGTGCAAGTAATTCATAGCCTATGTTACCATGCTCCCGTGGAAGGCCCAAGCCCCCCCACGCTTCTCATGCAGACACTTAGGCGCTTATACACACACTCACAGTCAGTATAGAATAGCTTCTGCCCCAGAGACCTTTTCCGTTCAGATAATATGGTTCCCAAACATCAGATATCAGATATGATAGAAGTACAAGTTGATCTGACATGCCAGACTTCTGTCTCTTTCCGCTAGTGTAAATGTCAAGTCCCCTGCACCCTCCAGTCTCATGTCAACCACACGTCATGCAGCTGCGCGCGCATCTAAGCCTCTGATTTCCGCTGACATTGCAACATTTCTGTTTAGTGCCACCCCCATGTGACACCTACCTGTGACGTTTCTAGCGCACACCTCTAGTTCACGCCTAGTCCACGCCTTCTGATTACGTACTAGTAACACGTGGATGCTGTTATCTTGTCTTCTCTCAGCTGTTACGTCTACTATATTGCTTTCTATGGTGTAAATTAAGTATATAAGCTATGTATTGTCAATAAAATATTGCTCTATCCCTTCCTGAACCCCTTGTGGTTGCAGGAACATGATATCCCGTTTCGGAACGATTCCTTTTTTAAGGAATAAAACCCCTAAGAACTCTAACACCACGGACTCTGTTTCTTTCTTTCCGATTGAGTTATTATTGATTAAGTACTTACCTGCATAGAAATTACGATGGTAAATTAAATATTTACGACATTTTGGCGCCCGAACAGGGACCCCTCCCCCACCCCACGCGCCGGTTGGTGCGTTGCAAGCTCTGTCCCCTGCCATCAGTTAGAAGGAAACTACGCGTACCGGCAGGATTTCCTGTATCTCCCTCTGGCCCACGGAGGTGACGAAGACTGCGATCAGCACCCAGACGAGGCGGTGAGGAGTGCGGAGGATCCCGACCAGAGCCTAGCCGAAAGAAGCAAGGTCCGAGGTGTCAAGAGGCCCACCAGTTTTCCGAAGTTTTCCGAAGTATCCACGTGTCGAGTCGAGTCGAGTCCGGTCCAGTCCAGTCGAGTTTTCCGAGGCCTTCTGTTTTCCGTGCTTCCCGGTGAGTACCATTGCTGGGACGTATCTAGACGGGTTTGGGTACACAAGTCCGGTCTGCACTGTTTTTAGACAGTGTATCTGTACTGTTTAGCAGTACATCAGTTATTAAAGTTTTTGCATTGTCTCCGACAGTGCATCTGTGCTGTTTAGCAGTACATCCGGTATAGGGGGTAGTCATATATGTCTCAAATGTCTTTTCATGTGATTAATGTCGTGGTATGAGTGTGACTGTTTTTAATGTGCATTATTGTGTTCTTGTATAACTAGCTGTATTCAGTATTAAGTAGCAAGGATTGAGCATTCAGTACTAAGTAAACAAGATGCCGTTTTTCAGCA
Source organism: Lissotriton vulgaris (assembly GCF_964263255.1). Taxonomy (NCBI): domain Eukaryota; kingdom Metazoa; phylum Chordata; class Amphibia; order Caudata; family Salamandridae; genus Lissotriton; species Lissotriton vulgaris. Next base: position 1,010,301,016 of record NC_141685.1, on the reverse strand, counting down.
AGTTAAAGCAGATAGGAACTAGGAAAGGGATACTAGAGGAAGAAATTCCTATCCCCCCTAGGGACACTCCTGGAAATTTTATGTACCATAAGCATGGCTTAGATGCCATATTGTATCTAGATTTATGGGCCGACTATACTAAGCATCTAGACGAGAGACACAGATGGCCTGTTACCGGAACATGGGAGGCCGAGTGCATCATGAAGGTAGAGGAAGCATTATGGAAAAAGAAAGCCAGACAATCTCAGAAAGACGCCATAGAGTTTTGGCGTAAGGAATCGCATAAGCGTGCTGAAAAAGCACTATGTAGAGAAGACAGACTTAAAGAATCAGATAAAGCCCAAGAAAACGAATTAGTTACTGAAGGGATCCGAGTAAAATCAGAGCAAGTAGACCGTGCACGAAATAATCTCGTAAACGGTATGTATCTCGCGGCCGAGGGTTCGCCTGAGGCCATTTCAGAAATACCGAAAAATCTGCCGCCACCATTGGTTCCAACTAAAGTAACCCACAGGACCACTAAAGACATATTCCTGAATTCATATCTAGAGGATGTAGCACCCGCTTACACCAATCTGCCTGTTCGCGCCCCGCCTACTGACGGGGACGGGGGTGTCAACCCGCCTCCAGACCAAATTCTGCCACAACTGCAACCAGGTTTCCCCGTTCGATCGGCCATTCCTCCACCTCCACCACTTCCCGCACCTAAAGTTGATCTACCGAAACCACGTCTACCTGACCCTACTAAAAGACAAATTCAGGTACAGATACAGACTCCACGGAGAGATAGTGTCCAAGCTTCCGCCTCAGGAGGTGCGATGGGGGGTCTTCGGACCCCGCCATTAACGCACAGATTAAACCTTAAGGATATGCAGAGTCCTTTCACGTTCAAATCACCCCGTCTCGACATACTCAAAGAAAACCTTTCAGTTTGCAGATATGATCCAGTACCCGGCAAAGACGATAGAATGATGATGGCATCACTACGGTTACGATCTGCTACTGATTTCCTGCTGTCATTTGCAGGAATGAAGGAGCGCCTAGATAGAATATATCAGTTTGTTCAGACTGGTAAAGACCCTGACAGTATTAAGGATGCCATGGAGCATCAGAAAGTTGACATTCAAGCACAGATACTACGTTTTTTCATAAATTGCCTAATAAGAGAACGAGACAGGCCTGAGACAGATCAGGATGAAATAGATGCACTCAACAGGTGGGGCCAAAATATATCTGAAGGAAAACACGACAAGGGGACTTGCATAGCCAGTATGTACAAGAAAATAAGAAAAGCAGTGATAGAAATACACGAAAAAGAGAAAGAAAAGGCTTCCTCCGGGGGGGAAGAAGAACTTGAAGAACCAGAAAAGACTACAGATACTATAGCGTATGTAGGTAAGGGAACTTACCTTAGGAAAGGTATTCGTCCAGAAAGCAAGAGAGTTTTTCTCTCTGCCTTAACAAACCCGAATTCTCCTGAACATCAGTTCCAGGAAACTGATAAAAGACTTCGAGACCGAATAGGGTACCATGTACTCAATTCTATGGATGAACAAGAACTAGCCCGGTCAGCCATATTATGGACTGACAATCCGGATATATACAATGATGACACCGTAGCGCAGACATTCCTGAACCTTTCCCCAGACGAACAGAAATTAGCAGGTGTATACATGATTCAGCACCTGCTCACGAAATACAGAAATAAACATTCTGATCCAGGTCCCTTACACGAAACATTAGAAGAACTACTAATGGATAGATGGAGAGGTCTAAGTACCAAGTTAATACAAATAATTCTAGAACAACGACATAGATATAACACTTTCGTAAGCTCCGAATATGTTCCCGCTCCGCCTCCAGAAAGAAAAATTTATCATATGGAACGTCTGCATGACATTGAAAGTCAGAACCCCTTACGAGAAGTACATCCAGTTATGGGTGAGGATCATACCTTGAAACGTGTGTATGTACACACGCCTCTGACCAAGTTAGAATTGTTAGAAATGAAGAAACTAGTACCCTGCCAAGATAAAGACCCTGCAGGTTTTCACAGAGAACTTAAAGACATGTTACTGATGGGGGATTACACATATGAAGATATCATGAAAATGTTAAAAGTACTGCTGCCCACGGGCATCTACGAGAAACTCAAGGAAAAGGAATGGGAGGTGGGAGAGAAAAAGATTGTATGGGCAGAAATAGAAGATGAAGAGAACAAACGTGTCCCAGGGGTAGGCCTTGGGGAGAAAACTAAAGCATTACCAGGTTTGATAGTACAGGTTCTGCCAAGATTATTGACAACAAGAAAGGAAGACTGGGATGCCATCTCAGCATGTAAACAGAAACCAGACGAAGATACTAGTGACTTCTATTCAAGATTCGAGAAATGTTTTATTATTAACAGCGGTCTTAAACCAAGTAGCGAGTCATACCCGCATCTTTTTGTATCAAAGTTAGTCGAGAATTCCCTGTTAGCAGTCAAAAACCGTGTATACAAGGTTGAGAGTACATGGCAAGCAAATACGCCATCACAGATGTTACAAATGTTACAATACCATCAGAACAGAATTAGAGAAGAACAGGATCAGGAACAGAAACGTATGAAAGACACGAAAATGAAAATGTTAGTAGCCCAGTCGGTTCCTACCGACGGCCACAGAAAAGGTACGACCCAGACAGGTCACACCGCAGCTCCCGTTAAAGGGACATGCAACTATTGCAAGCAGCCAGGTCACTACGTACATGAATGTCCAGTTCTGAAACATAACATATCAACAGGTAAAACTAAAGAGAGACCACATCCACCAAGACAAGATCAGGCCCAGCAACAGACCTCACAGAACGTACAGCCCATGCAGAACACGCAGCCTATGCATGCTTCATCTCATACAGCACAGACAGTAGCGGTATCACAGCCACAGCCCATTGCCGCGACCCAACAAGTTTCCCAGCAAATGTACCAGTATGCCCAAGCTGCTTACCCCGATTACCAACGATACGCATGAAACAGCCTGGAGAGGGAGTTGGGTTTGCCTCTTATTGAAATTCCCATAGATCAAGAAGGTCCTTATGTACACAGTCAAGTATTGGGAAAAGACAGAAAGTTTTTAATTGACACAGGGGCAAGCCGCACCACAATAAGCCATGACGAAGTCCCAGGGGCACCCCTCTCAGGCTCACAGAATGTTTCCCTTGGTTTTTCAGGACAGCCCATTGTAAATGAGGTATCAGAACCCGTCCCCCTGGCTGTGGGTCCATTATCACGTGTTACAGACTTGTTACTCACGAAATCATGTCCAGAAAATCTGTTAGGAATAAAAACATTGAAGGCTCTAGGAGCCATAATATGCTGTTCCCCGGAGGGAGTTAGACTCTTTCTGCGGGATTTCAAGGGTCATTATGTATTACGAGAGTTTGATGTCAGATTGAGAAATGTACCAGATCACTTGTGGGCAAAAGGCCCAACTGATGTAGGTTGTATGCATATCACACCATACCGTGTTACACTCAAGACAGGGGTTGTTTTACCCCGAATCAGACAATACAAGTTACCACCTGATGCTGTAGTGGCTTTACTGGAAATCATTGAAGAGCTCATTGCCCAAGGAGTGGTCGTAGAGACCGACTCCAATATCTGTAATTCACCTATCATTCCGATTCTTAAACGTACCGATCCCAACGCACCGCCAGTATATCGGCTGGTGATTGATCTGCGAGAGCTGAATAAATGCATTGTACCACAGTACCCTGTGGTCCCTGATATCTCTTCCCTATTGACTGCTATTGATTCTGAAGCAACGTTCTTCACTGTAATTGACCTCAAGAACGCTTTCTTTAGTGTACCCATTGACCCGGAGAGCCAATACCTCTCCGGATTCAGTTTAAATGGACGAAGTTTCAAATTTTCCCGCGCACCTCAAGGATTCACAGAAAGCCCCAGCATCTATAGTCAAGCACTGAAAAGACAACTAGATTGTATTCAAATGCCAGTTAATACCGCTTTACTGCAATACGTCGATGATCTGCTGATCACCGCACGAAGTGAGCCCGAATGTGAACAAGCATCACTGACAGTTTTACATTTTTTGGCCGACAAGGGACACAAGGTGTCTCCTTCGAAGCTACAATTCTGTGTTCAGCAAGTTGTGTACTTGGGTCACTTGCTGTCCAAAGTGGGGAGACAGCTCACTCCCGATCGCATTCAGTTAATTGTAAATATGCTACAACCCCAGACACAAAAGGAAGTGCGGGCCTTCATAGGCCTCACCTCGTACTGTAGACAATGGATTCCTCAATATGCATTTCTAGCTAAACCACTAATCCAGTTAACGACACAGGAGGCAGCGACTTCGACTGTCCTTCCTTGGACTCAGGAACACACACAAGCCTTTGAGGAATTAAAGAAAGCATTATGTTGAGCACCAGTTTTAGCGACACCATGTTACAGTAAACCGTTTACACTTTTTGTTACAGAACGTGATGGTACAGCGTTGTCTGTCCTCACCCAAGATCAAGCAGGTTCACATAAGCCTTGCGCTTATTTTTCAAGCACATTGGATTCAGTAGCCCAGGCACTCCCTGCGTGCTTAAAGTCCGTAGCAGCAACAGCATTAGCAATCAGACAGAGTGATTCAATTGTTTTAGGCCATCAGTTAACAGTACAAGTTCCACATTCTGTAGAGGTTCTTTTAAACAGAACCCAGACTCAGCACTTAACTATAGCACGACTGACAGGTTACGAATTAACGCTATTCCAGCCACACATAGAAATCAGACGCTGCAGCATTCTGAACCCCGCAACACTGTTACCTACAAGTATGACAGATCCAGCCCCGCATGATTGTATAGAGATCATTAATGCAGTAACAAAGCCTCGACGAGACTTAACAGATGTTCCATTGACAAATCCAGACCTGACACTTTATGTGGATGGTTCATGTATGAGAACAAGTACAGGAGAATTAGTGGCCGCGTATGCAGTGACCACTGAAACCGAAGTTAGAGAAACACATCGTATTGACACACTGTCTGCTCAAGCAGCAGAGCTCATCGCTCTGACCCGAGCCTGTATACTAGCCAAGAACAGAAATGTCAACATATACACTGATTCCCGTTATGCGTTCGGAGTTGTACACGACTTCGGAATGTTATGGCAAGAACGAGGTTTTTTGACCTCTCATGGTGCCAAGATCCAACACGGTCCCCTCATTCAAGCACTGTTAGAAGCAATACATCTGCCTTCAGGCATATCCGTCATGAAGTGTAAAGCACATACTAAAGTTACAGATTTGGTTTCCCAGGGTAACGACCTGGCAGACCAGACAGCAAAACATACAGCATTGACTCACACTCAGACAACTGACATGACAAAGACAATAGGATCGACAAATTGTATGACAGTCAGGGATCCCACACTAGATGTAATCGATATTCAGACACATGCTACCCCTGATGAAATAAAGAAATGGACTGAGCTAGGAGGGATCCAGACAGATCAAGGTTGGATGACGAAAGGAAAATCTACATGGTTTCTCCCTGACTCTATGGTTCAAGTCATAATCAATACAGCACATAGTCCAGCACATCTAGGAGAAAAAGCGATGTTAGACAGTTTGCAAAATCTCTGGAGCAATAAACACTTACGAGCAGCAGCAAAACAGAAAGTGCGTACTTGCATGATCTGCTGTCAGTTCAATCCAGGTAAAAGCGTCCCTGTAGAGCAAGGCGGATTTCATCCTCCTGATCACCCTTTTGAAGTCCTCCAGATGGATTATATCCAGATGGACCGTTGTCGAGGATTCAAATATGTCCTCGTAATTGTGTGTGCACTTTCCCGTTGGACCGAAGCATATCCAGTCCCAGATTATACTGCTCCGACCACTGCCAAGCAGCTGGTTCGTGAATTCTTCCCACGGTACGGCATGCCTCGTGTCGTGTACTCAGATAACGGACAGCCATTCTCATCCGAATTAATGAAGCAAGTTTCCTTGCTGCTAGGATATCAGTGGAAATTCCATTGTGTCCGACATCCCGAAGCCGCAGGCCTTGTAGAGAGGCATAATCAGACATTAAAGACCCGCCTTGGTAAAATATGTCAAGAGAAAGGGGTCGACTGGATAGTCGCCCTGCCAGTTGCACTGTTCTACATGAGAATGGTTGCCCACTCGAGATCAGGACTATCCCCGTACGAGGTGGTCTTTGGTAGACCACCGAATATGTGGGGGACGCCCATTCCTAAGAAAATTACTGATGTTGATTGCAATATGTTGACAGATTACCTTGCCTCCTTGATGTCTGCACTCCAATCATGTCGTTCACAGGTTGCCGCAGCCTTCCCTGACAACACTGATGTAAAGCCGCATGATGTCCGTCCTGGCGATCTGGTTTTAAAAAGCAATTTCGACAGGAAAAGTCCGCTGGAGCCCCGCTGGAAAGCGCCGAAGACCGTCCTTCTTACCACGAGGACAGCAGTGAAGGTGGAGGGGAGAAAGGGGTGGATCCACACGAGCCATATCAAACTATGCAATGAACTGAAACCAGACCCAGGCTCGTCCACCCCTTCCAAAGACTGTATCAAGCCTAGTGACTTTAAAGTTTCAGAACGAGAGAAAACTCCCCAAGAAGAGTATAAGTTAAAGCTCCGATCTAGCAAGTCAGACAGTTTAATTGTTTAAGTCCTCCCCTAGGTGAATCGGTTAAATAGTTTCTGACATGTATCCCCTAGATCGAGATAGAGAGAGAGAGAGACAATTCAAGAAACGTACATATTGCAAATCACTGCGTAGTCACTGTATAGTGACATTGTTAATCATGTTTTTTCTAAGTCTTCTGATTATTGTTGCAAGTGTACTACTTCCTATCTATTGCCCTATTTTCAAGCGTGAACAATCTGCTTACAATGTTTCTGCTGAACATTCTTTTAGTGAGTTACCTCCACATGAACTCTCTTACAGACTCGCGCTGCGCAACAACACATTCATTAGTATGCTACACCATTCCCATCAGACTAATAATGCTACAAACTGCTGGATATGTGGCCGACTCCCTCCCTACCAGAATTACAAGGGAGCTCTGCCCCTCTTTCCGTACCCGTTCACTCACAATGGCTCCTGTGGTGCATGGTTTAAAATAATTAATTCTTTAGATCCTGATATTGCTGTTTTCGAAGGGAGCTGGGTTTGGGGAAACTTGAACTTAGTTCTGCTCGATGTCTGTTACCCTGATAAGGAGGGACTCCCCACTAGAATAGGAACTGATCTAGAAAACGAAGTGTATGGATTAGGTAATTACACAATTAACCTTATGATTCTTACTGTTGAATCCGAAGTTGCACCAGTTCTGCCTGCTATGTCAGTATTACCAGTCACTGGTGAATTATGTGTCAGAAAGAAAGGTTCAGTACACTTAGGTCATAGTAAATGTACTACTGTGATTGAATTCAGTGATCATGGTAAATCGTCCTTTAAAGCTATCCGTCATTCTTATTTTGTTTGCGGTCATACCGCATACACACGCTTACCTCCAGATTGGGATGGTACCTGTTATATTGCATTCCTTCTGCCACCTGTTTTTCTAGCTCCTCCTGATTATCACAGAAATACAAATCTAGTAAAGAGTAGACTCAGAAGAGATCTCCCGCTTGTCGACTACACAGAAACGGCATGGGAACAATACACCGATTTCAATTAAAGGATTCTTTTTCTTTTTAGGCCCCGTCCAAAATAGTAAACTAATACGCAGATTAACTAGAACACTTGAAGCAGTAGTGAATGAAACTGCCTCCGCCCTAGGTAACTTAACCGAAGAGCAGTCCGCCATGCGGGTTGTTGTCCTTCAGAATCGTCTTGTTATTGACGTCATCTTGGCAGATAGAGGTGGAGCCTGTAAGGTCATCGGGTCAAGTTGCTGTGTTTTCATTCCAGAAAACGCGCCATCTGTATATAAAGCTATTACACGTCTTCATAAAATTGCCAACCTGATACATCAGAATCCAGGCACCTGGACTTGGTCCGGTTGGTTCTGGACAACGTTAACCGCTTGGGGATGGAAGATCCTATCCTTCCTAGGCATTGGCCTAGTCCTAGTATTCAGTTGCTGCCTGTGCTTACAGTGTGGGCCAGCGATTTGTGGACTGTGTGCCACATCATGCATTGAACATTCCAGTTTTCTTTCAAGACGTGAAAGAAAGAAAGAAGAGCAAATGATGTTACAAGAACAAACTGATCGATTCATGAGGATCGATATATCATGAAGGGTCCGTAGGGAACAAGGAGGGAATGAGGAAATATAAATTTTATGGTCAATTTGTGTTCCCTAGCGTGTACCCCACCGTCTCCATGTACCAGCTTAAAGTGCATGTAACTTCCCTCCTGTGCCAGCTATGAAGACGCAAATACATTTGCGTCCAACGTTAACATGTCCTCTTTCAAACCCACCCTGAATGGGTTGAATAGTCCGTTCCTAAGTATGCTATGCCAACGTCTTTTTGTAGTGTACTTTACACGTTTTTCAGCTCTGGCAAAGTAGGCCCCGAATTTCTGCCATCAAGCCTTTTCCTGGCTTCTGACTCTGAAAGCCTCAGCCCAGGTTGTCTCTGTACCCGTGAACTCTGACTTACTTCCAGCGCGGCCCACTGCGCTTAGCTCAGCCTGCTGCCTGCCAAGACTGACTACAACCTTCGAATTATCTGTTCCGCTCCTCGAAAATACATTCCTGCCTACTAGTTTCAGTAAACATTCCCCAGCTGCAGAGCCGAAGGGCCGGCCTGTCTCCGTGCAAGTAATTCATAGCCTCTGTTACCATGCTCCCGTGGAAGGCCCAAGCCCCCCCACGCTTCTCATGCAGACACTTAGGCGCTTATACACGCACTCACAGTCAGTATAGAATAGCTTCTGCCCCAGAGACCTTTTCCGTTCAGATAATATGGTTCCCAAACATCAGATATCAGATATGATAGAAGTACAAGTTGATCTGACATGCCAGACTTCTGTCTCTTTCCGCTAGTGTAAATGTCAAGTCCCCTGCACCCTCCAGTCTCATGTCAACCACACGTCATGCAGCTGCGCGCGCATCTAAGCCTCTGATTTCCGCTGACATTGCAACATTTCTGTTTAGTGCCACCCCCATGTGACACCTACCTGTGACGTTTCTAGCGCACACCTCTAGTTCACGCCTAGTCCACGCCTTCTGATTACGTACTAGTAACACGTGGATGCTGTTATCTTGTCTTCTCTCAGCTGTTACGTCTACTATATTGCTTTCTATGGTGTAAATTAAGTATATAAGCTATGTATTGTCAATAAAATATTGCTCTATCCCTTCCTGAACCCCTTGTGGTTGCAGGAACATGATATCCCGTTTCGGAACGATTCCTTTTTTAAGGAATAAAACCCCTAAGAACTCTAACACCACGGACTCTGTTTCTTTCTTTCCGATTGAGTTATTATTGATTAAGTACTTACCTGCATAGAAATTACGATGGTAAATTAAATATTTACGACAATATGATGATTGAATTGCTATATTGCCCACTGGGGCATAACTGGACGATTGGTAGGATTCCTAAGAATTACAACAGCCCACTGGGGCTGAATGTTTAAACAATTGCAAAAGTCTAAAGACGTTATGAATTTGCCATTTTGGACTTTACCCACTTGGGTTGAATTGGAATTCAACCTAGATTTAATTAATTCTTCTAAATGTCGAGAAAATCAGAAGCACTCTTGCATAAATGACTGTAAGTGTTCAGTTATGTGTATATATTGAGTGGTCCAAGCAATTCTACAACATGTTAATATGGCTGCTATAGGAATAACAAACAACCAGCCCTGTGTAGTCCCATTTCTATGGTGATGTCACTTGTATATATAATGTATTCTGATGATTGTAAACTGACCCGTGGACAAGAAGCCCTTGGCTTCATATGTATATTTTAAAAATGTGTTTACTATTTTTGGGGAAACTTTATTAAACTTTTAAACCTTTCCCTATATTTTATCTTAGGAAGATCTTGGTCTACATGTGAAAAGTTCAAGTAGTAATTTTACACTTCTAAATGTGGTAAATTTACATTTCTAAATGGTGATTAGCACAAAGAAGTAAAATTACAACAAAGTGAAAGCCTCTAAAAAATCTTTAAAATATTACAATACCTTCCGGTTTTGTGACATAAAGAATCTACTCGACCTAATTGTAATGCCCTTGACCCATAAATTGGTTTCAAATTATGTGATTTTGGACAAATATTTTTAATTCACTGAGCTGTCTTTTTTGTCATTATCACATATAAGAGCACCTTTGAATATGGAAGTTCAGCATGTCTGCTGTACAAAAAAACTCTTTTCTTTGATTTAATAGACTAAAACTATATAATGTACAAAAGATAATGTTTGTTAATTGAGATTTTGCAAATATTTGTCATTTGCACATCACTGAGTAAAGTGTTCTGATTTGTTTTGCTCCTCTTTAATTCTTTGTTTAAATCACTCATCTGAATTACCAACAAAATGTGCTTTCGTAATTCCTGATACATTTTGAAATATTTATACTATTATATACAGGTTATTTAAATGTTGTGTGTTATAACAAAACTGATATCCTACAGCCTTTTCTTTCACAATGATTGTGACGGATCACTTTACAAAATCCTCTAACTGTAGTAATAGAAAGAAAGGTAAACAACATTTTCCAGGATAAGATAAGCAGCAATTAATAAAAAGACAAACTGACATTTGACCTCTGTCCTTGAGCAGATAGCAAATGTGTCAAGATAAAAACAAGATTTAAAGGCATCTTTATTCCTCATTCACTTTCTAAATGATCAGAACACCTGTTCCTTTCCAGATCAGGTTCACTCACCAGAGTGGACCAGTGGGTCCTAAAAATAGCTCGACCTGATGAAATCTGACTCGCAGTAGCGAGTGGGCGAGTAGGTTTTTCGAGGCCTGAAGGTGTTAAAGTAAACTCAAACATGCAGATATGATCACATGTATATTTATCTTTGTGAATAGCCTCCTAAATGCGAAATAAACATGAATGTATTCTGGGTACCCTCTAACATCTGTGTGTAAACATACAATTAGCTTCTCTTTGTCCAAATACTGAAAGTTATACACTATTTAGGGATAGTTGATGTCTAACAAACAGTCTAACTCAGTAATAACAAATGCTCTCATCGCTCATCCATACCTGTTGGAAATGTGCCCTTTCTGCAGGGTCACACAGATTTGTTTTGCCTTTTTGCTGAGCCCAATTTCTATTGGTCATAGAACTCTACACACTTTACTCCTTCTAACCAGTAGTTAAGTACATGTGTGCCCCTTAAACTTGATAAGATTGGCATACTCCTGATTGTCACATTGAATTTATTCATAAGTTCCTAGTATATGGTACCAAGTGTACCCAGGGCCTATAAATTAAATGCTACAAGTGGGCTACAGCACTCACTGTGAGTCCCACTGCATTAGCACTGGAAATCCGATCTCCCGGCCTACCATTGTATCTTGGCTAGTAAGTTTTAAAACTACACATCTGGCTTGTCAAAATGCCCCTTTTGACAGGCCTAAACGTTCCTTTCAAATATTAATAAGTTACTTCTAAGTAGGCCTTATTGCCCATAAGGCAGGATGCATGGTGTTTTAAACTAGGACCTATAAAGGTTTAACGTCCTTACAGTGCAAAGGCCTTAAAAGCTAGGAGGAGGGGTGGCTGTTCTATAGGAAAGCACTGGGATGCAATATTATGTTTAATAAATAATATATCTGGCTAGAAAACAACTACAAATTTCATTTTTGGCGAACAATTTACAAATTTTTTGTAATGCTCTTTCTGATACAGACTATCTAGCCACAGATTCCTCACATTTTGAATATTCCCCAGGCACGAGACTGGATCTATGCACCAAAAGGTGGAGTTGTGCAGCTCCACACTGATACTGTTCCTCTCTAGAAAGATTGTGCTAGGCCTATATACACACCACGCTTGCGCCCTGATGTCAAGGGGCAAAGTCCCAAAAGCAAATTGGTAGACAGTGTACAGATTCCTAGACATGGAATCCTATTACTGGTTAGAGTCCAATCACAGAACGGGGACAAGGGAAGGGTCAGTGAGGAATCTCTAGCTAGATAGAGTCTCTACCAGAAAGGGCATTACCAAAGGTAAGTAACTTGATGGAGACTTCTAGCTGCAGACTCCTCATGTTTTCCATGGATACCAACGCAATTCCTGTTCGAAGGTAGGCCTGTGAATGGACTCAAATCAGGAAGTTCTGCAGGACCAAGCGGGCGAAATGCCAATTTCTTCTAACCTGATTGTCCAGGCAGTAGTGCTTTGCATACATATGGTGGTAAGCACATACAGCTGCCTGGCAACTGTCTAGTACAGGCACTCCGCAATCCAAAGTTGCGGTAGCAGCTTTATCCTGGTGGAATGTGCACACATTCCTTCCCCGGTTCTGCTTTATGGGCAGTGAGCAGTGTTAGACCTTTCAGCCTTAGGGTGGTCTTCTCCCAAACTTCTTGCCTACTCCCCTCCTATTTTTCTGAATTTGTTATTGGTGGCCTTAGGAACCTGTGCACTCTACCACTGCTAACCAGTGTTAGAGTGCTTGTGCTCACTACCTAAAACGTGGTAAAATTGGCTTACACCTAATTGGCAGATTTAATTTACTTATAAGTCCCAATTAAAGTGGTATTCTGTGAGAAATTGGGTGGTTGGTTGAGTGGGGTGTTAACCCTGCTCAGGCAACCAAAAACCACAATACCTATCAGAGAGAACCACTAAAGTTACTAAATTAAGTTGTGCTTAACCCTCTGGTAGCTTAGCACAAGCAGTCAGGCTATACTCAGAGGCAATGTGTAAAGTATTTATACAGCACACAAACAGTAATAAAGCGAAAACATAACACAATAAAAATCCCACAGCAATTTAGAAAAATATAGCAAATTTTAATAAATTATTTGACACCAAAATAACAAAAATCCACTCGTTAGAACCAGAGTTATAAAATTTTAAAGTTTAAGGTAAAAACTAGCACCCAAAAGATCAAAGCACCAACTGCGCACATTTAGTCACGCGTGATAGCGTCAAAGGCGAAAAATGTGGCAAATATGATAAAGTGCTGGTTGGATGCGAAAAATAGATTGGGCCCAACTAGCGTTTACCTTCAGACATATAAGACATTTCGTGAAAAATTTGTATCAGTGGGGCAAGGCTGCTGGCGCTGTCTGAGGAAGAGAAGTCATTGTCAGAGAACTGCTGGACGAAATCATAGTAAGGATTTCCACTGTCAGACTTAGTCCCTTTTTAGGAAGCCCACAAACTCCTGCAGGACGAGGCTGAAGACTGTAGTTGACAAGATCTCCACAAGACCGGATACCCCATCTGAGATGGACCGCTAAATAGGATGTGTTGCCGCAGAGAAGAACATAGCAGGAGCTGGCACAAAGTCAGATAGGCGAGCAGGTTGCCCCAGGTCTCTTCTCAGAACATTTGCTGTTAAAGAGTAAGGGGCATATTATCAAGTAAGTTTTTACTAGTTTAGCGGGAATTCCAAGCGATAAAACAGCAATTTTTATATCGCACTATTAACAAGGACTCGCTAACAAGCTTTAGCGCTTGTTTCCCGACGATATTAGCCGTTTTCCTTTTCGCTTTGGATGTCAGCGATATATATTACTAATAACATGCAAAGTAGGCATTCCTGACTTAGACTCCATTGAAACAGTCGCAAACACAACTTCCCTCTATTACTAATGCTCGCAAAGCGATAAGAAAAGTCGTGCTAACCGCACTTATCGCTGGAATTTAACACCTGAAAACAACTTGACATAACCATCTTGTCAATGGGAGGTGTATTGTTAGGTTAAGTACATACTTGCCTAATAGCAAGCTTATCATTAGCGCAGTTAATTTATCGCTGGAATTCTCATGCAATTGCCTTTGCGATACACCTTGATAATACTGCGCTATCACAGCAAGGAAATCCAGCGATAAAAAAAGACAGCGCTAAGCGCGCTTTGTGATAATTATCGCAAATCGTTGCTAATATGCCCCTAAGTCTCACGTTTTGGATTTTGTCTATATGGGCATATTTAGCACCACTTCTGAGGGTCCGAGACCAGGAAGACACAACTTAGAGGGTCAGGGCTCATTCAGGCTGGGTCCAGTTGCAGGTTCAAGAAAGAGGAAACATTTTCTGCCCCTGAGGCTCTGATCAGGAGGCCAGCCAACTAGCCCTTGGAGTCTCTCTAAAAGTCCTAGATTCAAGCAGAAAAGCAGAAAAGCAGATCTCAAGCAGCAGGGCAGTCATCTGAGGGCACAGAACAGGCTCCAAGCAGAAGGACCATCATTTTGGTGTAGCAAGGCAGTCCGCTTGTAGTAGACAGAAGGCCACAGCAGCAGGCAGTCCTCTGAGAGTCCTTCTGCAGGTCCAGGTTCCGCAGGTCTAGAAGTGAACCGAAGAATGGGTCTGAGGGTCCTATTTTTATAACTGGTTCCGATCTTTGAAATGGGAAATCTTTTCGAGGCTTCCGACCACAGAAGTGTCTGGAATTGAATGCCTCCCTGCCCAGGACCCAGTCTGTCTGCAGGCACGATAGGCAGTGTGAAGTTCTTTTGTGAGAGGTGAGGCACGGTCTTTTGAAGCGCAAGTGGGGCTCTGTACTGCCCCCATCCTGCCTGAGAGTGCCAATCCTGGCAACATCGAGTCCCTCCCTGTCTGAGTGGGATACACTAAGGCCAACCCCCAACTACACCTAGCCATGTGACACAGGACAGGCTGTAGGCACCAAATAGTTAGGTGGGAAGATGTGAACTTTCTAAAAGTGGCATTTTCAAAATTGGGACTTAAAATCTGACTTTACCATTAAAGAGGTTTTTAAATTACAATGTTTGTCCTGTATGGAAAAGCACCGCTATACAAGTTGGTCTCCTCCAATTAACAGAGACGATTCAACTTTTTCAATTGTCCTCATATATAGACACTGAGTCGTGATGTACAGTTGCAATATTCATTTAATGATCCATTTAAAGACAAAACATCAGCCAACGCGTTTCGTTCTGAAACCAGAACTTCTTCAGGGCTGTGAATTTAAAAGACATACAAAAAATGACAGTGTGAGTGCCAGACAAGACAGCACACTACATATAAAAATTGACATTACAGTGCCCACATTAAAAAGCGTGCTCTAGTTTTAAGAAATTCAAGGAATCTCGTTGTATAATTAAAACGTACATATATACAATATATACAATATTTGATCAAGTTTTGCAAAAAACTTTTTTGTACTAATCATTTTTCTAAAAGTTTAGATTGATTAATAAATGTTTGTTTTGTTAATTTGAAAACGTTTTGTCCAAAAACTCAAACTCATTTGCGTCTTTATAAGCAACAAAATCAGTGAGAGCCGTGGAAAACATCAAACATATCATCTATCATTACTACATAAAATGAATTATATTGTCATCATCAAATTATGTCACTACTTCCACTAGTGAGGGCGATCCACAAAGTACATGATATCTAATTCATTTCCAAACATTCATCGAATGTACAGTCTACCATTGTTGTATTTGCTGTTTTCCTGCCCAGTTGGTTCAAGGGGGGTGTTGACACACAGGAATCAGTAAAACGTTTAGCTGATATTACGTTTTTCTTTCTAGACCACAAATACACCGAAGCGCCTCAAAGGCAACCCCAGTGGGTACCTCTCCGTCCAATGCCTCAATCCTTATTCCCCATACCTTTCAACTATTTGCCAATGATTGATTACACACAAGAAATTATTCTATTCGAAATTATATATCAAAATAGAAATAAAAATAAAAAATAATAATAAATACGTAGAAAAATGTAGAAAAATCCCCTACTGCAGCAAGTGTATTCGAGGCGTGTTAATTTCCAATTTCAATATCTAATGGTGTCGATAAGAGGGAAGACTTATATGTTGTTTCCTATCTTCTACTTTGATTTGTCTTTTACTATTTTGTTAGCTTCCAATCTTTAAGAAAGCCTGGGAAACGAAAATCCTCAGTTTTCCCACGGATAATTTTATATTTTTACAGAAGCGCCATCTACAGTAAAAAAGAGAAACATGTACAGGTAAGCCTATATACATTATAGGACAGATAGTTGGCTACATACATTTGGATCTTATTTCGACAATGCTTGTCGGCATATGTGAGGACCAATGTCATATGAGAGAACGCCTACCTTTAATAAAGGAAATCCGTCCTATATAGTTGATATATTTCGCCTCTTGTTCATTCGAAAGGTAATAAGTGTCCTTGCGGTAGTTGCCTAAAAAAGTTTTATGTATTTAATGTAGTAAATAAATACACAGACACAACATAACAGTCTATTTTATACAGATTACTGTTATATTATATTATTTCTAACTATTTGATTCCTTCATTTATAGGCACTCGACGCAAGGGCACTGCATGTAAGCTAACCATAATGTTTGTGACTCATATATCTCTCAGAGTCAACGGACCTTAGTTGCGAACAAGTGCGCAATATACACTCGTATGTGTCTGTTCACAGTACAGTGTTTCAAAATAATTCGAAACCTCTGTGCACATTCCAGAGGAACCAAGTATTCCCGGAGCAGTTATATACACGCTGCGATGAAAAACTCCCAAAAAACAAATACCCGTACAATATCGAGTCCTGCCATAACGTAAGACATATTGTCAAAGCAAAGCCTAAAGTAAGCTAACATAGATTTAATACAATGTCACACGTTCACTCTGCATGACCGAAAAACGGTTTTTAAGTACCTGGTATGTTGAAACCGGTATGTCAACCCTTCGGCGTCCAGCAGTCCTAACACGCCGTCATCTCCACTGCCTCTGGCGGAAGCCGCCATGGTTGAGGTTCAACGGGTGACACAGAGTGTCACGTGTTCGCGCCTGTACAATGCCCGTGCTCCACCACTACGTTGTGAGGCAAAAGTGCGGCCATCTTAACCCTGTAGTTTTAAAGCCGTGTATTACCAGGAACATATGTATAGATATTGCCGCACTACGAAACAATCGGGAAATACCATGTTATAATACTTTTTAATATCGGGGATATACCAAAAGATTGAGTTTTATGTTTATTGTTCAAGTTCTATAATTTTTAATTCCGTAAAATAAATACCTCTTAGTCTTGTTTCATAATTTATCTTCGTAGTCTTGCTAGGAATCATCCTACTTATCGAGGCACCCCGTTATTTTATAGTGGCAACATCAATAAAAAGTGTTTTTAAAGTTGTGCAAAACATATGTAGAAGGAGGTGTATTATACAAGAAATACAGAGCAAAATTCTTATAATTTGCTCGATGGTCTAGATTTAAAAAGACCGTATGTTAATTTTAAGATTTTCTAAAACAGGTATTATAACAATGGGCAGTAAACCGCCCATAAGGCAAGTAACTGAGACGGAAAGGTTTCCCAATAGAAGCTGTGGAAATCGATCAGGTAGCCGAGGTGCATTTGATCATAACAAAATATGCATAACAAACTGAGGGTCACATAACTAAAAGCAATGGTATAATTCGATATCCCCCACATAAAATAGTGGGTTTTAAGGAAACTTGATATATATTTGCACTGGGACAACAGAGGCACCACCATATTAGAGAGTAACAGTAACGTACCATACACATAAACAACTATTGCAGATGATAGTGCATCTCGTCTTCTGTATTGTGCCCCTTTTCCAGACATCTCAAACGGCATATCCAAGATGCCTCCCTCTTACGTAGAGTGAGTTCGCGATCACCGCCCCGAGGATGTGGGGGGACATGATCAATACCCTGAAACCAGATATTTTTGGTGTCTTGGTGATGTTCACGCATATGGTACGCCATTGGATATTTGAGGTCATAATTCTTCATTGCCCGTACATGTTCTTGGATTCTTAATTTTAAAGGTCGCACTGTGCTGCCTACATAGATTTTGTCACATTCACAACCAATTATATAGACCACATAGCTCGTGTTGCAATTAATGTAGTGTCTTATTTCATACTCACAGTCAGTGTTATACTGGAATTTCTTGGTTCTGTTTTTACCAAAGGGGCAGATGTTACAGCCCCCACATGTGAAGAAGCCCTTCGGCGTTGTAGGTAACCATGTCGTGGTTTTGGTAGTTGAGGGGTAGCTTGGGCATAACATGTTATGTAGCGTCTTACCTCTTCTAAACGTTACTCTGGGCGTGTTACTAATGACATGTCTCAAATTGGGTACCTCAGTAAGTAAGCCCCAGTGTTTCCTCCAAACTTTGAAAATATTAGTACTATTCTGTGTGTACTGTGTGATAAAAGCCACGGTGGGTATTTCCTGGGCTTTTTTCTGTTTTCCTTTCCTTGTCAGGGTGCTTTCTCGGGTGACCTTTTGTATTCTTTTGTCCGCTTTCTCTAGAGTTTATTCATTGTATCCCCTGTTTCTGAACCTTGTCTTGACCTCCTTTATTTGTTCTCCCCCTGGATGGATATGATCGTATTCTTTTCAATATTGTCGGAAATACATAATTTTGGTATCAATGAACCGCAAATGATCCATTTAGCATATCCTGGTGTTTTCGCTATGCTACGAGCAAGAGTACTCCTGTTACAAACACATTTCTGAACTACCCATGGCATCCATCTTAGATCATGGCAGCCATTTTGTGTTTCTTGCCCTCACATACGCAATAACCTCTGATTACTTCATTTCGATTAAGGACACGTAGGCTTAGCCGGCGATTCACCTTTCCAGTGACACGTGCACCTTAGAACAGAACACGCTGTAGCTGCATGACTCGACAAAGGCTGCCTCCTCTGCCCGAGGCCAGTCCTGCTATACTGGTTCTTGTGTTCGTTGGCCTGATCATGATTAGGCGGCCGAAGCCGGTAGCCTTGCCCATTTTACAACCCACAAACATCCCGTATCCTGCTTTTCTATCTTCTGCACCTGGCTCTGCTCCTTTCCTTCTGGGCCTTTATTAGGGGGAGGTAACGAAATTTACGATGAGGCGGTCCGGGTCTTGAATGAAAAGTTGACATGAGATTATGATGGAAAAGTGGGAACCCCTCGTTCGTAATGTTTTGACATCAGATATTGTCGACGATTCCTGTGCAACGCCAAATATTTATTGTTTAGGACACAAAGGTTTGGGAATGTATTACATGTAAAGAATTTGCCTCAAGCTCAAATTTTAGTATATAAGGAGCAACCCTTTTTGTACAAATCGAACAGGCTCCTAGATACTGCCCGTGTGTAGTTTCTCTGTGACTTCTGTGTCCCTGCAGTAATAAACCTTTGGTCTTTGACGCCACCATCGAGAAGCCCGTGTTTCTGTTTATTTGTGCACCGAGACAGGTGGAACTCCGGGGTCTTCGGGTGTTATCCCTGACACCTCTGGACGGAACCAAAAAGTCCAGAACTCCACTTGGCGCCCACGTGGGGCGACGTCCTTCGGTACCGGTCCAAAAGCCTGAAGAGTTCGAGAAGCTTTGTGTGAAGATTCCTGAGGGAGGCGCCCCACTTCATCGATCCCGGCATATCGCAAAAGTGGCCCGACGTTCTCTTCCACGAGGGTTCCCGTTCGGACGGCTGCAGTGGTCCGTTGCCTTGACCGTCGCCCTGTCTTGGACCCGAGGTGCAGTCCTTAGTACGGCGAAACGTGACGGGTTTCTCCTTGGTGACGTCTTCAGTGCCTCAGTTAAGTATTTAGTGGTTGCTAGTTGGTTACTTCGTAAGGGTTGTTAAAATCCTTTTAGTTCTTGGTTTGGTTTGGTTTCGTAAGATTATCACTGGTTGTTCTGGTTACGATAATCTATTGGTTTAGTTTGGGTATCGATACATTTGTTCGCTTTTGGTAGGCCTAAGTTCTTGGTTCGAGTGCACATTCCTGTTTGTGTTTGTTTGTTCTGTGTTCCGGATTATAAAATGGTAAGTCGGAAAAATTGTATGTTGTCGTGCTTTGGTTGCAACAGTGATTCCCGGTTGGAGGACTCATGTCTGGTTCCTCCGATCGGAACTCCCCTATATGATCTTTATTGTAAGTTTGGAGTGGGTCCTATATCTTATAATGAGGTGTGGGTCCGATACACTGAAAAAGATGGTGTCCTTAGTTGGCCACTACATGGTAGTTTTGAACCTGAAGTTCTTGACAATTTAGAAGTAAAATTAATTAAGAAGAAAGCCCGGCCGGCAATGTTTGATTCGTTCCGTTACTGGCGAAAAGAATCTAAACAGAGAGAAATTAAAAGGTTGAAAAAAGAACAGAAAGAGCAAGAGTTAACTTTAGAACAAGCGGCTAAACAGCTGCAAGATAACGAGTCTGAGAAAGCAATGGAGATAGCTACTAGAGAGCGTAACTTAGCGATAGATAAGTGCTACCCAGCCTTGCCATCGAGTACAACTAAGATAGTAGAGGACCCCGAAAACGATCCTCTGTTGTCTTACTTGTTACGGTCACCACCACCGTATGCACAGGGTGCTACGGCTCCACCTGTACCGAATGTTCAATTGCCGGTTGCTGGACAACCTGGTATTCCTGCTCCTGCCCCTCAGAATCAAGTTCCTGTACCTCCTGTGGTTAAAGTAAATGTTCCTACGGCACCTCCTCTTCCTGGGTTGCCGACTTCTCTACCTATACCTATATTGCTTACACCTACTGCTTCACAAGCTACCTTACTTGATACTCCTACTGTCCCTGTACAATCTGTTCCAACTGCTACTGTGTTTTCTACATCTGCTAGTATTATGACTCCGCTTTCGGTTCGTCGAAGGATCACTGATTCTGTCTCTAACATTCTGTCTCCTTTCTATAAATCTTTAATTAAGACTCCTACTTCTGAGTCTGTGCAGAGACGTAGTCAGCTCCCAAGTACTGAGGAACGGGGAATATTAGATTCCACGGCTCTCCGATGGATTTCGAAGAGTAGGAGATATAGCACGAGAGATGTACTAGATACATTTATGCAATGGAATG
The DNA here is from genome assembly GCF_964263255.1 of Lissotriton vulgaris. Lineage (NCBI taxonomy): Eukaryota > Metazoa > Chordata > Amphibia > Caudata > Salamandridae > Lissotriton > Lissotriton vulgaris. Next base: position 1,010,280,048 of record NC_141685.1, on the reverse strand, counting down.
AACCAACACAACGATATGTCTTCGACGAGATGTGCTCTCTTTTACGTGAGGAACTAGAAGAAGATGACTCTGAATCGAATTTAGAAGACTTAATTAAGGTTCAGAAAGAGTTTGCTGCAGGTATGATAGTAGGTCAAAATATAAAAAAAGCGATGGAACTGATTTTAAGTTATAGGAATGATCCATCACTTCGTTCACCGAGGGACTTAGAGAAAAGTAGTACGAAGCAGAATCGCCAATATCCAATGAGGGAGGTTCCACCAATTTGGCGCGAAGCTGTGCAAGCTGATGCGCTCAATGGTATTGCAGCTGCTCCGGCACAATTCCAAAGAGTGTGGATACACATTCCGTGGAAGCGAGCTGAAGTATTGGCAGTGAAACAGGCCTTGCCAGATCCGGGTAAAAATCCTGCCGGATATTATAAGGAGTTAGCACAAACAGTTGAGGCTTGTGTAATGAATCTAGCGGACATTGACATGTTATTTGGGAATGTAGTTCCGCAACCAATTTGGGCTAAAATTCGTAAAGAGAATCACCCAGTTGCTCTAGGTGGTGATTGGGCGGCTATCATTGCAGCAGATGGTCAGCAAATAGGTGGTTCCAAACCTGAACCTCTAATTGCTAATCTTCCAGGTAGGATAATCGACTTAATGAAGACTCTGATGCCAGCATTGCGTGTTAATTGGGACAAGTTGTCCGCATGCAGGCAAAAGAAAGACGAAAGTGTCTCCGACTTTTTCACGAGGTTCGAAGAGACTTTTGTAGATCACAGTGGTCAGGATATGAGCACAGAAGGAGGACAGAGATTGTTTGTCGATAAATTTGTACACAATTTGCTACCTGAGCTATGCAATAAATTAAAAGATTCCGAGAGTGCGTGGGCTGTCTCTACATCTGCGCAAATACTTGCAACTGCACAGTATTATGAAAATAGGGATAAAGAGGAGAAAGAGAAATCAGATAAGAAAACGAAAGACTTAAAAACTAAAGTTCTTCTGCAACAAGCATATCCGCCTCGCATGAATCAGACCAATACACAGCAAGGATCATATCAAAGGACAGATTATGGTTCTCAGAGACCACAATACCAGTGGAATCAGTGTGCGTATTGTAAGAAAGAAGGACATTATAAGAATGAGTGTCCAGTCTTAGCGCAAAATAGCGCAGCAGCAGCTCAGAGAGGTCGTGGTGGTTTTGTGCAAAATTCTAGAGGTCGAGGACGAGGTACTATGCCTCCACAAACAAATGATCGCCCTTCCAATCACTTTGATCAGCGAAATGGACAGTCTGCCCAACAAAATAGATCTCAACAGTTTCATGTTGAGGATTATTGTGAAGTTGATGAGGGATTTCAACAAAATGAGTACTAGGACAGCCATGGACAGAGAGAGGGGGTAGTATCAGTTCCAGTGGATCAGAGTGGGCCTTATGTCGCAGTAGCAACATCAGGTGTAGTCGAACCGTTCCTGTTGGATACTGGTGCCGCAAAAAGTTCTATCATTCATGCGAAACTCCCTGGCGCACCTTTGTCCGGCTTAACAAATGTTTCTGTAGGTTTTTCAGGCGCCCCTGTTTACAACCCTGTATCTGGTCCTTTGTCTATTTCTGTTGGACCGTGTCAATTGAAAGCACCCCTGATTTTGACGACAGGTTGTAATGAAAATCTACTTGGTTTAGACTTGTTAAAACGCCTACATGCGACATTGTACTGTTCTCCGGAAGGAGTACAGCTTACGTTGGGTAAACGAATCACCTCTCCGATGTACTTGTCAATGGATGCACTCCCGCCAGAGCTGCGTTCACTCCCTGATACTCTTTGGGCGACTGGTCCTAACGATGTAGGCCTTTTAGAAATACCACCATATGTAGTTACTTTGAAAGCAAATGTCAAATTTCCACGAATTCCTCAATACAGAATCTCTAGTGAAGGCGAACGTGCACTTTTATTAATCGTGCAAGATTTGATTAAGAAAGGGGTGGTTGAAGAAACTAGAGGAAATGTCTGTAATAGTCCTGTATTGCCAATTTTGAAACGTACTGATCCTTCAAAGCCTCCAGTATATAGATTTGTTATCGACCTCAGAGAGGTTAATAAAATTGTGGTTCCGCAGTTTCCTGTAGTTCCAGACATTACTGCATTGTTAACATTGATTCCTGCAACAGCTACATGGTTTTCAGTCATCGACTTGAAGAATGCCTTTTTCAGCATTCCAATAGCCGAGGAAAGCAGAGATATTTTCGGCTTCTGTCTAGGAGGTCGAAGCTTCAGGTTTAAACGCGCTCCACAAGGCTATTGTGAGAGCCCATCCATTTACAGTCAGGCATTAAAAAGTCAGTTAGATTCCTTTGTACTTCCTCCAGGTTCTGCTCTAGTGCAGTATGTAGATGACCTTCTAGTGGCTGCCGATGACAAGGAAACTTGCAAAGCAGCTACGATTTCGTTATTGCATCATTTGTCTAATTTGAATCACAAGGTGTCACCTTCGAAAATGCAATACTGCTGCCAAGAAGTGACCTATCTAGGTCATCTCTTGTCAAAGGAGGGAAGGAAGTTGACCCCAGAGAGAATAAAAACAACTACGCAGATGAGTGTTCCTCGCACACAGAGAGAAGTACGTGCCTTTCTAGGTATTACCTCTTACTGTAGGCAGTGGATCCCAAATTTTTCTCTTTTAGCAAAACCGTTGGTAGCTTTGACTGGGAAAAATGTTCCGAGTCCGGTGCCATGGTCTGCTGAATGTCAGGAGAGTTTTTCTGAGTTACGAAATGCACTATGTTCAGCTCCTGTATTGGGTACACCCGATTACAGCAAGCCATTCACGCTCTATGTTCACAAGAGAGAAGGTTGTGCGTTGAGTGTTCTGACACAGAAATTCGGTGATAAACAATGCCCTTGTGCGTACTTTGCATCAACATTAGATCCGGTAGCTAGAGCGTTACCTAGTTGTTTGAGAGCTACAGCGGCAGCTGCGGCTTCCATTCGACAATCTGCTGGTTTGGTGATGAATAACATGCTAGTGGTCATGGTTCCTCATGCTGTGGATACACTCATGAACAGAACCAAGACACAACACCTTACCAGTGCTAGATTATCTGGCTACGAGCTGACACTGCTAGCGAGTCATATTCAGATCAAAAGATGCAATGTATTGAATCCAGCAACACTGTTGCCGGCTAATCAAGAGTCGAGTGATTCCGAGCCCCATGATTGCTGTTTCAGAACCGAAGAGGAGACAAAAGGACGAATTGATTTAAAAGACACCCCATTGTCAGATCCAGATGGCACGTTGTATGTTGATGGGTCATGCTTTAAATTGGAGAATGGTGATGTGACTGCTGCCTATGCAGTAACAACTTTGAGTACGATTGTGGAGACTGCAAGAGTGAGTCAGAATTCTGCCCAAGCTGCAGAATTAATCGCTCTAACGAGAGCGTGTGTTTTAGCTAAGGGAAAGAGAGTGAATGTGTTCACAGATAGTCAGTACGCGTTCGGCGTGGCCCATAATTTTGGCCGTTTGTGGAAAGAAAGAGGTTTCATTACGTCCCATGGGACTAAGATTCAACATGGTCAGCTAGTTAACGACTTGTTGGAATCTCTAACCTTGCCGACTGAAGTTGCGATTGTGAAATGCAGTGCGCATAAAGCAATCACGGATGATGTTGGTCGTGGGAATGCTTTTGCTGACGAGACCGCTAAACAGACAGCTAGAAATATGATGAGTAGAATGTATGTTGCAACGTCTGCAAGATGGATTTCCGAGTCTGGAATGTGTGAGGATACAGTGGAAAGTGTGAAAGAGATTCAGAAAGAGGCAACTGAGGAGGAAAAGCGTGCATGGAAAGAAAGTACGGGCAAGTTGGACTCGAGTGGGTGTTGGATTGACTTGTCGGAACAACAGCGTTGGATGTTGCCTGATGCGTATGTGCTTGCAGTGGTGACAATGGCACATGGAGTAGCGCATATAAGTTCTAAAGGGATATGTAAGATGTTGGCTCCAGTCTGGAAGAATGATGGGATTAGTAAATGTGCAGAAAGAGTGGTGAAAAATTGTATGGTATGCCTGATGCATAATCCTGGCAAGGGAATCCCTACTCCTGCTGGTCATTTCGCTCCACCCTCTTGCCCCTTTGAAGTGATTCAGTTAGACTTCATTCACATGGATCGGTGCAATAACTTAAAGTACGTCCTGGTGGTAGTTTGTGCTTTCTCCAGATGGATCGAAGCATATCCACTAAAGGACAACACTGCCCTATCAACTGCCAAAATTCTTCTCAAAGAATATTTCCCTAGATACGGAATGCCACGGATTGTATGGTCAGATAACGGAAGTGAGTTTGTAGGGAAAGTTATGCAGAGTGTGTGTGCCGGTTTAGGAATAAAGCAAAAATTTCACAGTGCTAACCATCCCGAGTCTGCTGGTTTAGTTGAGGGTTACAATGGCACCCTCAAACTAAAACTCGCTAAAATACAGGCATCCACGGGTTTATCCTGGCCAGACGCACTACCCTTGGCTTTGTTATCCACAAGAGCGACTGTACATTCTAGAGTAGGGCTTAGTCCGTATGAAATTGTCTTTGGCCGTCCTGCTAATATTTGGGGAGTGCCAAGGCCAAAGGAATTTTGTTCTCTGGAATATCCAATGTTGATTGATTACCTTTACGACTTGACTGCTAAATTGAGTCTTATTCACCAACAGGTTTTCGATGCATTGCCAAAGCCACCGGAGAGTCCAGGTCATCAGCTGAAACCAGGTGACCACGTTGTGGTGCGGAACTTCGCCAGGACGAAGAACCTTCAGCCCAGATTTGTTGGACCCTATCAAATACTACTAGTAACGAGAACTGCTGTTCGTGTGGCCGGACGCAAGCACTGGATCCATGCGACACACGTCAAACGTGTGCCCCTGCCACTTCCTTATGACAACTGGATTAAGAAGGGAATTGGTGCCTCTGAGTTCGAGCGAACACCCAAGTTTGTCCCTTTCAGCGATGCCGAACTGATAACTGACACTTCGAACTCTGACTCTCCTCCTGAAACTACTTCTTTGATTCCTGAACACTTGCCCTCTGCATCAGAAGAAACTTTGCCATCTGCGAACTTGAACATTGTAACCTCTGCTGACAACATACTGTTTCCTGATCAAACAGTTCCTGCAAAATTAAGATACAATTTACGATCTCGCAATATGGACAAATAAAGCAGGAAACTGCCTATTTTACACATTTGAAATTTTAACACTTTGCCTCCAGCCAGGAAGTTTGCTATTGTTTTATTGTTTTTTTAAAATTGCCTTGCCGTCTGGGTAGCCGTAGGGTCGTGGCTGTGTGCCTAGTTGAATCTGCAGGGGTCAGACACAAGGTCGATCTTTCTGTTGGTTCTGGGAACTCCCAGGGCTGATAGAGGCATTTTCATCTACGTACACATCATCAGTGGTCGCAAGCGGATTGTAGAAGATGGAGCTTCCTGCGCTGCAACGAGAAAATGTGATTTATGTTCGCAGAAACAGACTTTACAGAATTCTTCATAGCAAATGTTTTCTGATGCAATGTGCTTTTACATTTTTAATTGTTTTAATAACGTTGGTGGGTGGAATCGTTTTTGGTATAAATTTAATCTTTGTGCCAGTAACTACAGTACCTCCCCTTGATCCTGCTACCTCTACTGTTTCTTCCATACACTCTTTTCACTCGTTTCCCGAACATGAACAAGCTCGACGTTCAGAATTTATCAATAACACCTTCGTACAACTCTTGCACCAACACCAACTGGTGGTCAACACTACAGACTGCTGGGTGTGTGGCTTGATACCCCACACTATGGATAAAGGCATTCCCTATCTGGTTTTGCCTTTTAGCTATAATGGATCATTTCAGGCCCTTCAGACCATTTTTGCCTATGCCCTTGAAACCTATCCTCCGCGTCCACCACGTTCCACTAAATATAACTCTGCCAATAAAGCTTTAGTCCAGGGAATTATTGACATGATCAAGGACGTCAATAATACTCCATCTTACCCTAGAGACGAATTGCGAGTATATTTGAGTTGGAACTCTACAGAGTATCGCCTTAGCTTGGGAGAAAGCAAGCGAAAAAGCTCCACTCCAATCTGGGTCGTGCCTCACCGAGGTCAGGTCTGTTTGCAAGGTAATGGGAGAAATCCGAGAGCTCAGCTAGGGAGGAGTGAGTGCGTAGAGACTTACGTGTTTCCGTCTAACTCTTCCCCTGCTTTTCTTACTGCTAGGGGTACCTACTTCATCTGTCAAGACAGAGCGTATACATGGTTGCCTGCTGACTTTTCAGGTTCATGTTATATTGCTCGATTGTTGCCTCCAACATACACTGCTTCTTCTGACTATCACAAGACCAGAGTAGCAAGAGGTGCTTTCAGCAAGGAAGATACCGCTGGTCAGGAAGCTGGAGACTTCTTCAAAGGTTTCCTTCCGTTCTGGGGGCCTATGGCCAATAGTAGAAACATACGTCAACTAACACGGGTAGTTGAATCTACTATTACCGAAACGGCTGGTGCCCTTAGCAACTTGACAGCTGAGCTTCAGGCGGATAGACTCATGACGTTGCAGAACCGTATGGTTCTAGACGTAATACTTGCAGATCGAGGTGGGGTATGCAGAATGATCCAATCGAGCTGCTGTGTCTTTATTCCCAATAATGCTCCAACAGTCTATGAGGCGATCTCTAAGCTACACAAGATTTCCGACTCTATACATGTAGACAAGGGAAACTGGTCCTTCATGGAGTGGTTGTGGACTCTGATATCAGCGTGGGGATGGAAGGTTCTGATGGTCATTGGTGTCATCTTAGTATTCCTATTCTCATGCTGCCTGATTATCCAGTGTGGTCCTGCTTTGTGTAGTCTCTGTGCTGCAACCTGTTTTAGAAAACCACCTGCGTTTGGAGAAAAGGCACGAGAAAGGATGATGATACAACAGCATGTCACTGACCTGATGAGCATAGAGTTAGACTCTGACATAGATTGAGTAATTGCCTATGTAAGGGCAAAAGGAGGGTCTGAGGTTCCGTGACGATTTGAACCCGTGTTTTCAATATTGTCGGAAATACATAATTTTGGTATCAATGAACCGCAAATGATCCATTTAGCATATCCTGGTGTTTTCGCTATGCTACGAGCAAGAGTACTCCTGTTACAAACACATTTCTGAACTACCCATGGCATCCATCTTAGATCATGGCAGCCATTTTGTGTTTCTTGCCCTCACATACGCAATAACCTCTGATTACTTCATTTCGATTAAGGACACGTAGGCTTAGCCGGCGATTCACCTTTCCAGTGACACGTGCACCTTAGAACAGAACACGCTGTAGCTGCATGACTCGACAAAGGCTGCCTCCTCTGCCCGAGGCCAGTCCTGCTATACTGGTTCTTGTGTTCGTTGGCCTGATCATGATTAGGCGGCCGAAGCCGGTAGCCTTGCCCATTTTACAACCCACAAACATCCCTTATCCTGCTTTTCTATCTTCTGCACCTGGCTCTGCTCCTTTCCTTCTGGGCCTTTATTAGGGGGAGGTAACGAAATTTACGATGAGGCGGTCCGGGTCTTGAATGAAAAGTTGACATGAGATTATGATGGAAAAGTGGGAACCCCTCGTTCGTAATGTTTTGACATCAGATATTGTCGACGATTCCTGTGCAACGCCAAATATTTATTGTTTAGGACACAAAGGTTTGGGAATGTATTACATGTAAAGAATTTGCCTCAAGCTCAAATTTTAGTATATAAGGAGCAACCCTTTTTGTACAAATCGAACAGGCTCCTAGATACTGCCCATGTGTAGTTTCTCTGTGACTTTTGTTTCCCTGCAGTAATAAACCTTTGGTCTTTGACGCCACCATCGAGAAGCCCGTGTTTCTGTTTATTTGTGCACCGAGACAGGTGGAACTCCGGGGTCTTCGGGTGTTATCCCTGACACCTCTGGACGGAACCAAAAAGTCCAGAACTCCAGGAGGTATATTGATGACATCATTATGCTCTGGAAGGGTAGTGAAGACCAACTCACTGATTACTACACTTTCCTGAATGATAATCCCTACAATGTCCGTTTGACCATCAAGTCCAGTAACACTAAGATCGAATTTTTGGACATATTGTTCTATGTTAAAGATAACAAGATACAGAGTGATCTGTACCGCAAGACTACTTCTTGCAACAGTACGCTGCATGCGTCGAGTGCACACCCCAACTCCACCATTAACAACATTCCGTTTGGGGAAATGGTGTGCATTCGACGCAATTGCAGCACTGACGATAAATTTAAAGAACAAATAAAGGAGGTCAAGACAAGGTTCAGAAACAGGGGATACAATGAAAAAACTCTAGAGAAAGCGGACAAAAGAATACAAAAGGTCACCCGAGAAAGCACCCTGACAAAGAAAGGAAAACAGAAAAAAGCCCAGGAAATACCCACCGTGGCTTTTATCACACAGTACACTCAGAATAGTACTAATATTTTCAAAGTTTTGAGGAAACACTGGGGCTTACTTACTGAGGTACCCAATTTGAGACATGTCATTAGTAACACGCCCAGAGTAACGTTTAGAAGAGGTAAGACGCTACGTAACATGTTATGCCCAAGCTACCCCTCAACCACCAGAACCACGACATCGTTACCTACAACGCCGAAGGGCTTCTTCACATGTGGGGGCTGTAACATCTGCCCCTTTGGTAAAAACAGAACCAAGAAATTCCAGTATAACACTGACTGTGAGTATGAAATAAGACACTACATTAATTGCAACACGAGCTATGTGGTCTATATAATTGGTTGTGAATGTGACAAAATCTATGTAGGCAGCACGGTGCGACCTTTAAAATTAAGAATCCAAGAACATGTACGGGCAATGAAGAATTATGACCTCAAATATCCAATGGCGTACCATATGCGTGAACATCACCAAGACACCAAAAATATCTGGTTTCAGGGTATTGATCATGTCCCCCCACATCCTCGGGGCGGTGATCGCGAAATCACTCTACGTAAGAGGGAGGCATCTTGGATATGCCGTTTGAGATGTCTGGAAAAAGGGCACAATACAGAAGACGAGATGCACTATCATCTGCAATAGTTGTTTATGTGTATGGTACGTTACTGTTACTCTCTAATATGGTGGTGCCTCTGTTGTCCCAGTGCAAATATATATCAAGTTTCCTTAAAACCCACTATTTTATGTGGGGGATATCGAATTATACCATTGCTTTTAGTTATGTGGCCCTCAGTTTGTTATGCATATTTTGTTATGATCAAATGCACCTCGGCTACCTGATCGATTTCCACAGCTTCTAGTGGGAAACCTTTCCGTCTCAGTTACTTAGCCTTATGGGCGGTTTACTGCCCATTGTTATAATACCTGTTTTAGAAAATCTGAAAATTAACCTACGGTCTTTTTAAATCTAGACCATCGAGCAAATGATAAGAATTTCGCTCTGTATTTCTTGTATAATACACCTCCTTCTACATACGTTTTGCACAACTTTAAAAACACTTTTTATTGATGTCGCCACTCTAAAATAACGGAATGCCTCGATAAGTAGGATGGTTTCCTAGCAAGACTACGAAGATAAATTATGAAACAAGACTAAGAGGTATTTATTTTACGGAATTAAAAATTATAGAACTTGAACCATAAACATAAAACTCAATCTTTTGGTATATCCCCGATATTAAAAAGTATTATAACATGGTATTTCCCGATTGTTTCGTAGTGCGGCAATATCTATACATATGTTCCTGGTAATACACGGCTTTAAAACTACAGTGTTAAGATGGCCGCACTTTTGCCTCACAACGTAGTGGTGGAGCACGGGCGTTGTACAGGCGCGAACACGTGACACTCTGTGTCACCCGTTAAACCTCAACCATGGCGGCTTTCGCCAGAGGCAGTGGAGATGACGGCGTGTTAGGACTGCTGGACGCCGAAGGGTTGACATACCGGTTTCAACATACCAGGTACTTAAAAACCGTGTTTCGGTCATGCAGAGTGAACGTGTAACATTGTATTAAATCTATGTTAGCTTACTTTAGGCTTTGCTTTGACGATATGTCTTACGTTATAGCGGGACTCGATATTGTACGGGTATTTGTTTTTTAGGAGTTTTTCATCGCAGCGTGTATCTAACTGCTCCGGGAATACTTGGTTCCTCTGAAATGTGCACAGAGGTTTCGAATTATTTTGAAACACTGTACTGTGAACAGACACATACGAGTGTATATTACGCACTTGTTCGCAACTAAGGTCCGTTGACTCTGAGAGATATATGAGTCACAAACATTATGGTTAGCTTACATGCAGTGCTCTTGCGTCGAGTGCCTATAAATGAAGGCATCAAATAGTTAGAAATAATATAATATAACAGTAATCTGTATAAAATAGACTGTTATGTTGTGTCTGTGTATTTAATCACTACATTAAATACATAAACCTTTTTTAGGCAACTACAGCAAGGACACTTATTACCTTTCGAATGAACAAGAGGCGAAATATATCAACTATATAGGACGGATTTCCTTTATGGAAGGTAGGCGTTCTCTCATATGACATTGGTCCTCACATATGCCGACAAGCATTGTCGAAATAAGATCCAAATGTATGTAGCCAACTATCTGTCCTATAATGTATATAGGCTTACTGGTACATGTTTCTCTTTTTCTCTCTTTTTTACTGTAGATTACGTTTCTGTAAAAATATAAAATTATCTGTGGGAAAACTGAGGATTTTCATTTCCCGGGCTTTCTTAAAGATTGGAAGCTAACAAAATAGTAAAAGACAAATCAAAGTAGAAGATAGGAAACGACATATAAGTCTTCTCTCTTATCGACACCATTAGATATTGACATTGGAAATTAACACGCCTCGAATACACTTGCTGCGGTAGGGGATTTTTCTACATTTTTCTACGTATTTATTATTATTTTTTATTTTTATTTCTATTTTGATATATAATTTCGAATAGAATAATTTCTTGTGTGTAATCAATCATTGGCAAATAGTTGAATGGTATGGGGAATAAGGATTGAGGCATTGGACGGAGAGGTACCCACTGGGGTTGCCTTTGAGGCGCTTCGGTGTATTTGTGGTCTAGAAAGAAAAAAGTAATATCAGCTAAAAGTTTTACTGATTCCTGTGTGTCAACACCCCCCTTGAACCAACTGAGCAGGAATACAGCAAATACAACAATGGTAGACTGTACATTCGATGAATGTTTGGAAATGAATTAGATATCATGTACTTTGTGGATCGCCCTCACTAGTTGAAGTAGTGACATAATTGATGATGACAATATAATTCATTTTATGTAGTAATGATAGATTATATGTTTGATGTTTTCCACGGCTCTCACTGATTTTGTTGCTTATAAAGACGCAAATGAGTGTGATTTTTTGGACAAAACGGTTTCAAATGGTCCAAACAAACATTTATTAATCAATCTAATCTTTTAGAAAAATGATTAGTACAAAAACGTTTTTGGCAAAACTTGATCAAATATTGTATATATTGTATATATGTACGTTTTAATCATACAACGAGATTCCTTGAATTTCCTAAAACTAGAGCACGCTTTTTAATGTGGGCACTGTAATGTCAATTTTTATATGTAGTGTGCTGTCTTGTCTGGCACTCACACTGTCATTTTTTGTATGTTTTTTAAATTCACAGCCCTGAAGAAGTTCTGGTTTCAGAACGAAATGCGTTGGCTGATGTTTTGTCTTTAAATGGATCATTAAATGAATATTGCAACTGTACATCACGACTCAGCGTCTATATATGAGGACAATTGAAAAAGGTGAATAGTCTCTGTTAATTGGAGGAGACCAACTTGTATAGCGGTGCTTTTCCATACAGGACAAACATTGACTTTTTACCCAAGGCTTGGGTAATGCTTTTGGGACAGGGAGCATTTGGAAAGTGCACGCTGGATTTTGCAAGAGAATTGAATTGGTGATATTAGGATTGGTGCTTTATCCTTTCTCTGAGCGGTCCACTGTCCGAACTGTGGTGATATAACGGTTTTTAAATTACAATTTATCTGTCACCAAACATGAAAGTCTTCTCGCTCCCAAACAAAAGTTAGCACTTATAAAATGTAATAAGGTAACCCAATGTTAATATATGGGAGAGGTAGGTCTCACAGTAGTGAAAAATGAATTTAGGAGTTTTTTACTTCCAGGACATGTATAACTTAAAGTACATGTCTAACATTTTAAATACAATGCACCCCACCCTATGGGCTGCCTCGATGTCTACAGCGAAACAGCTGGGTTGCCTGTAGGACCGGATAGGTTAGCAGTAAAGGACACTTTGGCCAAAGCTGCAAAAGGAGTGTTGGGGTTGGTGAAAGGCCCAGAGAGCCAGCAGTAACCCTGCTCTCCTTAAAACGCTCAAGAGCAGAATCAGCTTTATCCACGAACAAGCGGGTTCCCTCAAAGGGCATGTCCATGAGGAAGGACTGTACATCGCCTGAGAACAAAGTCGATCGCAGCCATGCATGGTAGGGAATGGCAATGCTGGTGCCTATGGCCTGTCTGATGGAATCAGTGGTATCCAGGGCATAACACTTAGTGAACTTGGCTGCATCATGACCATCTTGAATTGCCTGGGATAGCACAGGGTGAAGGTCTTTGAGCACAACAGAGAGAAACTGTGCCACTGAATCCCAAAGGGCTTGTGAGTAGCGTCATCCTTGTAAGACAGAGTGAACTCATCACGCAGGTCACAGTCATAATCCAAATCAGTCCCAAAAAGAGGGAATGCAGAGAGTGTTGTCCATCTTGTGGTAATTCAAGTGGGGGAAGAGGCGCCTTGGGCAGATTAGGACACAGCGTCGATTGAGGTCCAACTTGGGTCATAAAGAACAATCGGACCATCTCATCAGGCAGGGAAGTCAGCATCAGTGTCAACATGCCTTTACTAACATGCCCAGGGCCAGTATGGGTCTGGGCACTGGATGCAGAATCAGAACAAGAGCCGGGGGTAAAATAGGCTTGGCGGTACCAGCTGGTGCTGAAGGTGAACACACCAGCGGTATCCCAGGTGGATGGCCTTGGAGTCCAAAATGTGCCAGGGGGGTTGGTAGAGATCAAAAGCATTGAAGCATGGCTGTGCATAACTCTTTGATCTGATGCTGCGTGTCTTAAGGCCCTGGAAGTCAGCCAACTTTGTGAGCGACATCGAGAAGGGTAGAGTTGCCCCCACAATTGCTTGGGTGACTGTAAGTGGTGCGAGGGAGCCAAATCCCACTTTGATTTTCTGTGTTTCTTATGCTTAGCTGAGGACCTTGATCAAAATAAAGTCCAACCACTAGAGTAGCACCGTCAACTTGAGGAACAGGATCAAGATCGAACCATGGATGCAGAGCATGACTTGGAATGGTACTGAGACATATTCTTCTTATGCTTGGCGATATGGGGCCGCCCCAGACCTCCTGGTCCAGTGCGCCACTTTACAGCCACGTCTGCTGTCAGCCTTTCAGCTTGACTATCGACCTCAGCCTGAGGATGCTGGCTCGGCCCCAGGGACCACGGCCTGCCTGACATCCCTGACATAAATGGCTTAACTGCTTCCACATATGCCCGTTTCCTTTATTTGTGCCATGTTCTTTTTTACACTTGTGCCCCTTATTTTATTTCAATTGCAGCCCCCTCCCACCCCTGTTATTTTCCCGATTCAGCCCTTTCCCGGACACCGCCCTCCTGCCCCCCTGCTAGCCCCTCATACCTCCCGGGACTACAAATGGGGGCTACTGTGAGGCCGTGCCAAAGGCAAGCCCGTCTGTGTCTGTTTGCGCCTGGGCTGTGCCTAGAGCTAGAACCTCTGGCCCTCCCACCACCTGCCAATACACCACCAGCAACTCCATTACCCTGAACACCGAAACGGCAGCTACTTCACCGTCTCTGCACGATCAACCAAAGGACCCTTCACATGCCAACACTGCCACTTCTCTTGCAACACAACCTACAAAGGCTCTCACGCAATGCCATCCCAGAAGACCACAAAAAACCCAGAACCACTACAATGCATTCTGCTTAATGCCTGCTCCCTCTGCAAACACGCCACAGAAATCTGGGACACCATCACCACCCTCTCCACAGACATTGACTTCATCGCGAAATGTGACTCAACTCCTCCTTAAACCCTGACATCACCATTGCCACTCCTGACAGTTACAAGACAGTACACCGAGACCGCACCAACAAACAAGGGAGATACATCGCCATCATCTGCAAGGAAACCATCAGATGCACCATCACCAACAACGAGCCCACGTCCCTCATGGAACACAGCAACTTCCAACTACCGACTAAGGCGAAGTCCATTATAAAAGGCACCCTCCTTACAGACCCCTGGGACCCCAACCAACTTTCTGTGATGCCATCCCCAAGGTCATTGGCCCCCTGGCCATCGACTCCCACCACTACATTCTACTTGGCGACTTCAATTTCCACATCGATCACTCCAATGACGCCAACTCCATCAACCTGCTGGAGAACCTGAAAAACATCGGCCTCATCCAACTGGTCACCGAACCCATGTACAAGGCCAGACACACACTTAACCCCATTATCACCTCCAACGACAGAATTCAATACAACCACACCACGGAACTCAACTGGACTGATCACGCCATCGTACACTTCACCATCTCCGACGCTCAACACACTGCCAATAAGCAACACATCTCTTCCCACCACAGCTGGAGCAAAGTTACTGAAACGCAGTGCACACAAGCTCTCACCACCACCCAACCAAAAGCCTCAGCAGACCTCGACCAAGCCGTCCAGAACTTCCTCACCCCTATCACCAACAGTGACGATAGAGTTGCCCCGCTGGAACCAACAAAAGCCAACAACACCTCAAAACAAGCCAGCTGGTGCATCCCACTGCTCAGAACCACCAAGCAAAACTGCTACCAACTGGAAAAGCGACGGCACATCATGAAGTTCCTCGCCGACAGAGCCACCCACAAAACAGCCCTCAGCAACTATCATCTACACATCAAGGAAGCCAAGAAAGCAGTCATCACTGCCCGGATCAACACAACGGCCAACCACACTGGGGAAATCTTCAAAATAGTCAAGAAATTCTCCAACCCAACAGCAACAGAGAACACCATCCACTCCTCCCAAGAACTCTGCGCCACCCTCTCCGACTACTTCCACAACTATTTCGACCCCTAAATCACCCCGCTCAACCTCAACAACCTCAACCAACCAACGAACACCAGTCAATCAATCACCTTCTGGGCTCAGCTCACCACCCAGACTACAACAGCCATTACTTATTTTGGGGAAAGAGTCCCTGAGCAAAAAATATTATTCATATGATATCACAAATTCAAGTAGAAGGATGATTTTAAACAATTAAAGTTCAAACAACAGTCCGTGGTTTCTTTATTCTTCGTAATTCTTTCACTTCCTCCACAAGGACTTGTTGAGCAAATTTCTTCAGTTCATAAATCTCGAAGTCAGATCATAACAATACAGCCAAAGATGCAGCCAACATGCGTGTTTCGTCTATGGGTGTTCTCCAAAAGACTTCATCAGGGCTACAACAACTAGATACCTGCACTCTTGATATTTATTTAGATTTGTAGATATAGCGTTTCTATAATACTTAAAACTTCTAACTCTTTATTCCAAAACAATTGGCCTGTTAGCCCAGCACCATATTCTTTCTTCTCCACAATTGTAGTACCCTTCCAATTCTTATTTCCACGGCATGTATAATCAGTGAATCAGCCATTATGTCTTCCATCCACTCCGGAGTGCCCACCGACCCCTGGCCCCACCACCTCTTCAACCTTGGATCGAACCTAATCAGCACACAACTCACCAGCATCCTCAACACCTCCATCACCAAAGCAACCTTCCTGGACAGTTGGAAACATGCAGATGTTAAACCCCTCCTAAAGAAACCCTCCGCTGACCCCAGCAAACTCCAAAATTATTGACTGATCTACCTGCTCCCCTACCTGGCAAAGGTACTTGAGAAAGCTATCAACAAACAACTCTCTCCGGGTTCCAGGAACAAAACCAGCTTTTGTACACCTCACAATCAGGATTCTGAGCCGACAACAGCACTGAGACTGTGTTGATTGCTACCACAGACAACATCAGAATGCTCTTCGACCACAGAGAAACAGTGGCCATGATCCTTCTCGTACTCTCTGCGGCATTCAACTTTGTCACCCACGGCACCTGGATCAACAGGCACTGCAACATCGGTATACAGCAAAATGCCCTCAAGTGGATTGCCTCCTTCCTCACAGGACGCACACAGAATATCTGACTGCCTCCCTTCACCTCCGCACCCAAGCACATCACATGCGACATACTCCAAGGATCATCCCCCAGCCCCACCTTATTCATCACCTACATGACCCACCCTCGCAGACGTCATCTGATCCCACAACCTCAACACAATCTCCTACGCAGCTGACACTCAATGTATTCTCTCTTTCACTGAATAACCCACTAATGCCACAACAAACTTCTCCAACGCCATGACTAACGTAGGCAAGTGGATGCGAGACAACTGGCCCAGACTCAACTCTGACAAGACTGAAGTACTGATCTTCAGGAACAACACCTTGGCCTGGGACCACAGCTGGTGGCCATCTGATCTCAGTCTAACTCCAGCACCAACAGACCATGCGCACAACCTAAGAATCCTCCTTGACAGCCAACTACCCATGAAGAGAAAAGTAAACGCAGTTGCCTCCTCCTGCATCCACACACTTTGCTTTCTCCTCAGAATCTACAGATGGATCCCAATCAACACCAGAAAGACCGTCACCCAAGTCCTCCTCACCAACTGTCTTGACTTCGGCAACGCTCTCTATGCTGGCATCACCACCCAGCTCCTCAGAAGACTCCAGACTATACAGAATTCTGCAGCCAGAATCATCTTGGACCTTCCCGAACAGTCTCACATCACCCCCCACCTCAGGAACCTCCACGGGCTCCCTGTCCAGAAGAGATGCAAGTTCAAGATCTTCATGCACCCATACAAAGTACTGCATGATCAGGGACCATCCCACTTAAAACCATTGACGGAACTTTAATCAACCCTCCAGACACCTGCGCTCTTCTTCACTCTCTCACATCCCCACATCCATCACAGGGTCTGTGGGGGCTGCTCCTTCTCCTCCATCACTGCCAAAAGACTTGGCACGACCTGCCCTCCACCTCCGAACAGCACCCTCCCTGGCATTTCAGAAAGAGACTCAAGACTTGGCTGTTCGACAGAGACACAGCCTTCTCAGCACCCAGATACCCTAGGGGTGAAAGTGCTGTGCTTTACATGTACTGATTTTGTGATAAAGTTTCACCTCGCATTCCATGATGGCATTAAGGTTTATCGGCGTACAGTCGCCACAGGCCTTGGAGTTGGGGCTCGATCCCAAGAACCACAGGCACACCTGACAAGGATTTATCAGTCATTTATTTGCAATAGTTGTAACATGGTTTGAAACTTGTCATTTTAGGGCATGACATCTCTTATACACTGAAGAAAATGTGGAAAATATTGAGGTAAGTGTCTCTGAGAGAGTAGAGGGAGCTCCGGAGTCTGAACCATTGTTTGGTTGTGCACAAAGAATGGAACTGATGTCAGCAAGCAGGAGTGGTGCCTATATAGGCCCTGCACATCATTTTCAGAAAGGGTTGTCATCAGTGCAGCTAGAAGTCTCAATCAGAAATATTTTTTACAAGCCCAACTCACCAGAAAATCCAGATTTGTAATAAACATTTAAGAAAAAGGACATTTAGAAAGTTACATTTGCCCTGCATGAAGTCCCTGGAAGCTAAATCTGCATTTTGCTCTACCATTTCTGCTAGCCAGAAATTTACATTTGAATAGGTGTGAATGAGGTGTAAACTTGCTCCAAGGAGAAAATAGTAGGCTGACTTAAAGGGCAGAGATGACCTGTCTGAACCTGAAAGAATATGCAGGCTGCTTGACAGGTCTGGTGAGGTCTTTCATATGACATCTGGGGTGTACTTCTAAGAGGCCTCCCCTGTCAAAGGTAAATGTTAGCTGACACTTGGGCATGGCCCTTCACAGCTTCTAATGCAGCAAGTGACCTTGCACTCATAAAAGATAAAACAGGAAGTGACTTAAGAGGAGGACAGGAAGTGCATTATGTAGATGATTTAAAGTAATAAAGGTGTATCCTAAAAGCTTACATCGTCTTTCCTCTCAAAACCATACATGCCAAACAAATAGGAAACACAGGTTTGCTGGAATGGGTCAATCAATAATCATGGAAGCCTTTTGGTCTGCAGCACTGGACACCAGTCAATATGCTGATCTTATTCCATGGTGCCTGACAAAAGAGCATTTAAATGCACTGCTGACACACTGGCTACGCATTCTAAGCACATCCCTTACCCAATGCCTCTACCAGGCTCTTTGAATGTAGGATGGATGTGTTACATTTTGAAAAAGCTATCAGCCAATCGCAACCTTCCTGTATTTAGCAAAAATCATGGGAAGGTGTGTCACAACCCAATGAAGAGGTGTGGTGCAGCGGCCAGGGCGGCTGACTCTGGAATACGGTGGCTCACGGTTCGATCCCTGGCGCCCGTGGCAGGTTAGCCCAGCACCTTGTGACTCTGGGCAATAGCTTGCTTAATCTTCCCAACGGCCCCCATCGCCGGGACACCTCTCCGGAGGTAGCTGGGCGCTTTACAAATGCTGGTATTTCATTTCATTTTTATCTCAAAATTGGCTCCTGGGTACCTAGTCCATGCCAAGGACATCCCTGCACATTGTTAACCAAGGAGAATGCGGGTTTCTCGTACTGATACCCTCTCATCAGCCTTTGGCACATTGTTGACCACAATATATTGACTGACACGCAGCAATCAAGGCTCAGCATAGGAGAGACCACGCTAAACTGGTTCAATACAATGATCTCTTAAGCTTAAGAGAAGAAAATCCCTTTCTAAACCATGCCCGTACCCTACAGCGTACATCATAAATGTCTTCTGACCCATGTACTGTTCAATTTATATTTTCTGTTCTCTGCAAGGAGCACGTGGATTCAGCAGCCAGCATCAAAACCCTTAAACATGCTTCAAGAAAATCAATTCCTGGATGGTTTTGAAAAACAAACGAAATACTAAAAAATCTGAATATAACAGAATCCCCACCAAATGTGGTAGGCACCTCTTGTTCAGTTTGGTACCAATCCCAAAATAGCAGTCACAGCTACACATCTGCCTATCACCCTCGATGTCTCCCTCCAACTGGACTCACAAATAAAGCCCATGTCTAAGTTACTAATGCACCAATGTCAAATAACCCCTTCCACTCTCACAGTGAACGTCCTGAAAAGCAGTCCTACAATCCTGGTCACCACTGGTATCTAGTTCTAACACAAACAAGCTCGAAAGTATCATGCCGGCTGTGGCTTCTTTCCAATGGCTTCCTCTAGAAGCACGGAGTGTCCACCAGACAGTGTTCGTCGCATATTAAGTACCGAGCGCCACGATCTCCTTTGAACAGAAGCAAGGATAGATGTAATGCCAGAAATACAAAAGAGTCTTAAACATAAAAAGAAAATTCTGCACTTGCATGCACTTTCTAAGACAATGCCCCTAGACCCAAAAAAGTCCTCCCTCTACATAACATCAAGGACACTTCCTTCCCCTCGCTCAAAAGACCCCATTAACAAGAATCCCTACGGAAACTCTAGGACATCTGCGAGTACTTCCTCGCGGAACCCTTATATAAGCGCGTAGAGTCGAGGAGGCTGTTTGTCTCTATATGGCCCTGACCCTATCCTCCACTGACGTCACTCCACCACCCATCAGGCCAACTTAAGCAACACTTTCTGCACTTCCTACCTGGCTGTCTTGACGACTGTGAGCTTCTTGCCTTTCACCATTGGGCTGTATGGATCTCTGTGGACTGCACCATGTGTGTAGGGTATTAACTAAGCATTTTAAACGGGTACCCTACATGGAAGATTTCTTCACGCTGCCCCCAATGGAAAATCTGTGCTATTTTTGCAAGCCTGCCCATCTTATTCTGCCATGCACGACTGATGCGTACCTACTAGCAGTATACTTATTCCAACTACACTGGCATTTCAGCACGGGTTAAGTTAAAGATAAAAATATGTGCTCTCTCTACAAATGCACCTTTGCTCACTTCATCAGGCTCTTACTGTCCCTTCTCCTCTGGGTTTCCCCAGCACTACCTGCGCACACATCACATCACTCCACTCACAACATCACCAGCCATCTCCCTCACAATTCATCACACCCTACAACCCCACACATTATCGCAGGCAAAATGTAAAAAACCAACCACATTATCCCATTGGCACCAAACAACTGCTGATTTAAACCTTAAATCCCCAAAGAACACCCTGTCTCCTTCCCCCTGTGAAATTCTAGATCTGTTGGCAACAAAACCTCCTTCATGACTGACTCTTGAGAACCCCAGGCTCCCTTCACAGCTATCAAGTAGACTTGGGTCGGTCTGAAAGACTCTGCCACACCTGCAGCACTTCTCTGGAGTCAGCGGACATGATACTCAACAAGTAAATCCTCTATTGCCCATCAAGAGGTATGCATTTTTGAAGCACTGGACGCCAATCCTTGATCTGTAAATGTTAATATATGTATACTTGTAAAGCGCACTATCACCTTTCAGGCATCCTGGCGCTGTATACCGCTGTGGAACCCTTCCTGGCTTTCCCTGTGAGATGCCCCCTACTGGGCACCCCCAAGGTGAAGCCAGGCAACCCAGTGCTTTCGGGCCGTTGTGGAGATTAAGCAAGCTATTACCCAGAGTGGCAGAGTGGGACCCATGATTAGAGTAGGCACCGAGGCGAGAATTAACGAGTCCGTGGACATTGAGCCCAAGACCCTGCCGCGTCGGGAATTGAACCCTGGTCCCGGGTCAGACCTCTGCATCAGGGTCTGCCGCTTCTAACCAGTGAGCCTGCTTTCTATCTCTACATCAAACATCTTATTTGTTGACTTCAACTTTTTTTTGTTGAAGCTTTATTTATATTTTCCACAAAACAAAGCCACATTTTCGATTCATATACATACATGCTGATTAGTACAGTATGCGTTTTTCCTGTCCAGGATCTTAAAAGGAGTCAGCATCAAGCATTATACCCAATGAACACAGCTCATTGGCAAATCGCCCCACTTCGATCCGTAAGGACTTCTGCCTGCGGGACCTGATCTGTCTGTGAGCTTGTCGATACTTGTGCTAGTAAGTCAGACTTATATGGTTGCCATATGTCTAGCCGTCGCGATCCAGGGGGTTGCAATTGGGCGTATAAGTCACTATTGGTATTACAGTAGGACATGCTGAACAACCACCCCTTCAACGTCGGTGAGTGTCTGCTCCCCCAGTGTAGTGCTACTTCTCTCTCCGCTAACTACAATGCTAGTGCCCAGAAAGACCTGGCAGACTTGGGGAGGTCTTTAACATATCCAAGCAATGCCGTTAGGGGAGTGGGGGGGATAGGAATGTCTACCATGAGCGATAATTCACCAAACACTCATGTCCAGAATTGGGCCACACCACCACAGGTCCACGTCATATGTGCAAAGTATGCCATCGGGGTGTCGCATCGAGGGCAATTGTGGGGGCGTGCAGGGTCCATGGGGTGCTCTGGCCGAAGTGGTATAGGCACACTGTAGGAATTTATAATGCAAAATGTTGTGTTTATGGTTAAAAGAGACCTTGCGGGTTTGTTCACAGCAAAAGTGCCAATGCGTGTCCGTAATGGGGTGCCCCAGATCTTGTTCCCACGCCCAGGGTGCCTTATCATCCCTGCAGCTTTGTACATTCTAGACATTCAGTGTTCTCCTCTAGTATCTGTAATGAGTAATGTCAAAGGGGGGGAAGTCCGGTTGTTCTATGGGATAACTGGGAATCAGTGCCCTATGAGACCTCTGCAATCTGCAAAGTGTGAACTGCTCCATGAAAGTGACTTCTTTAAATTGTGCATCCCCGACCCGGGAGTAAATATGGCCATGAGGGAATACGTCACCAAATGTAACCAAATTGTACTTGGATAAGGTGTGCTGTACCACACTCTCCTGCGTGTCGACTTCAACTTTACGCTCAGTAACCATCTACAATTCGCCCTGTTCTCTGGCCAATCCTTAATCAACACACAACTTATACTTACACAAGACTGGATTGGGGAACCAAAAGCGTCCCTTGCAAGAATGCTCAAACCAATCCGCTCCCACCGTCTCCTAGCGCAATCTCTTTCCATCCACCCAAGAATTCTCTCTCCCCTCTTTTTTCTCTCACTGATCTCTTTCTTTCTCCATTCCCCCCTCTCTTTCTCTCTCTCTTGAAGCCTCCCCACACCTGCTGCAATTAACCTCGGGGAGCTAGAGATAGTGACAGAGGCACCAGGAGCGGCCCTAGGCTTTCAAAGGCCCAGCCCACTGGGGAAATGCCCAGTGGAATAAAGAGCCAGTCCGGCACTGCATCTACCTACTGACATGGCAAACACCCAGATTTCACATTCATGTCTAAGACCACCCATCAACCTTTAATCAGATCACATTGGGATACACATCAGTTAACATTCCGCCGTACTGCCTCCCCTGACAAATTTAGCCCAGTGCTCTTCCAGCCTTCCTCCATCAAACTCATAATGACAGCAGTAACAACACACTCTTTATCTTCACACTTAGACACATTTTCAATACTCACTATCCACTGCAGGCGCACATGCCCTTAGGGCCAAACGAGCTTCAACTGCCACCTCTCCTCTCCTCCCGCCCCTGTGTGTGTCTCAGCCCTGTCTGCTGCAGCTCGAGCTGCTGTGAGCTCGGCTGGGCAGTATCTGGAGTCTTATCTCTGACACGCCAGAGTATTTCACAGGTCTTTAAAGACCATTTGCATATGTACATACCTTTGTAAACTGGTTACCAAGGCTTGGTTTTTTTTTCACATTCCAGAACCCCCTGGGCCCCCATTCTGCCAATTCCTTAGAATGTATTTTACATTTACTGCTGTTGTGTGGGAATGCATTACATGAAAAGAAATATAAAGTAGGGTTGCCAAAAGAAAAATGCCAGCCGTGTGTTCTTTAATTAAAGAACCTGCAAAGACCTCCTCTTGACAATAAATAGGGTTATAAATAAAAGAGTATGTATTCATTTGTAATGTGACTTTTCTGTCTTTGTTCCCTTTAATTATCAGTCAAGAATCTTTCAGGAAGCTCTCGAACACAATTAAAAGTGCTTTCTATTTATATTTGCACAGATATGTGCTGAAAATATGGCTTTAGGTGACTGTTTATTTTTGTACCATCTGGGACATCAAACCATTAGTTGGCAACTCTAATTACAAGACTTGAGGCCCGATGTAGGTGGCAAATACCGGTCGGAAACGGCCGAATTCGGCCGTTTCCGACCGGTATTTGGCATCTTGAGATGTAGGGGGCCAGATTTTACAGATTCTGTAAATTTACCGAATCTGTAAATTTACAGAATCTGTAAAATACCGAATCGGTATTTTTTACCGATTCGGTAATTCCCAGATGTAGGTGGGACTCTTCTGAGTCCCAAAGGCCCTACAACTTTGGTATTTTACCACCCAATCCAATTGGGTGTTAAAATACCGAAATCAGGTGTGCATGCACGTGTGCATGCACACCTAGCCATATGACAGACAGACATGTCCTTAGGGCATGTCTGTGTGCCACATGGCGCACATGCCTATTTTTGAGGTGCCAGAGGGTGTCAAAGTGACACTCCCTGCACCCTTGCAAAATTCGGTATTTACCGATTCTGTAATTACAAAATCGGTATTGCCCATTGATTCCTATGGGCTTTAAGGCCCATAGGAATCAATGGGCAATACCGATTCGGTATTTACAGATTCGGTAAATACCGAATCTTAACGATTCGGTATTTACAGAATCTGTAATACCTACATCTCCCCCCTTCATATTTACCGACTCTTAAATACCGAATCGGTAAAATTCGGTATTTAAGAGTCGGTAAATATGATTTACCTACATCTGGCCCTTGAAGTTTGTTGCAGGATCGGCACATTATTTATTTCCACCATCCTCGTTCCTTGATTAATGCCATAATAGCAATAGTTTAACTTATATCAGAAACCCTACGCCACCGTCAGTAACATGTTGAGTTACTTCAAGAGTCTGGGAATGCACCCTGCATTCAGACAACTTACTCCTCATTCGCGCCCTTCACTTTCACGCACACCCGGCACTCACAGCGATCACAATGCACTCACACTGATCACCATGCACTCACACCATTCACCCGCTCACCCTGCACTCACAGTGATTACTCTACACTCACAATGCACTTGCGCTGTTCACCCTGTACCTCACCCTGCAGTCACATGAGCACATTACTCACCCTGCACTCATGTGACACTCCACTCACCTGTCCCCCTCACTGCTCAATCTGCAATCTCACTCAAACAAGCCCATCACTAACCATGCATTCATTCGTCCCATTCTGCACTTACATCCGCACCTAAATTCATATGGTCACATCACTCACTCTGCAGTCACTCCTCTTACCCTACTCTCACACTGTCGCATCACTCACCGTGCACTCACATGGGCACTTCTGCCACCCACACAGTGCAGAGGGATAATGTTCCTGCTACAAAGAACGTGTACCAAGCAGGTCACAGACTGAGTGTGAGTAAACTAGGAGTAACACTATTAAAAAAATTAAATGTTTATCGTTTCGTTTCGTTACAAAAACTTTTATTTCGGTCACTAGGACCATAAAAAGTGAACACAGACACAGAATAGCATACATTATTAAGAAATTCATACCGTGATTGAAAACACTCCATGAGGTAATACAGATTCTAATTTTAAATCTCATCCAGGAATTTTACCAGACAGCTAAGGAGGGAGGAAGGGAGGCTTTAGATTGGAACAGCGGGGAGGAGTTATATCAATTAATGTGATGCAATCGGCAAACAACTAAAAAAATAGCAGCAATATTTCAATAAATTAAAAAAATTACAGTATTTACAATAAAATCAGATTCGTCGAGAATACTTCTATATACAAAATAATATGAAGCTAAAATCAGTATCTGGTAGAAACTGAACACAAAGTGATCACATTATACAAATATTTACTGCCGATATGGATTTTATGGTTTTGTACCCTTTTCAATAAAAGCCCATCTCCTTCGCCACATTGTGTTTAAGTAACGTGAAACAGCAAACACAATGGGTTTAGATGTATCGTATTTTAAAACCCGAAAAGCCTCCCTACAGTGCTCAAAGCCCAGATTCCGACAGAGCTGTACAACATAAATGTTTATCAGAAAGGTGCTATAGAGAGATGAGGTGCGTCGTTAGTGAGTGGTAGTGTGGGAATTCATGGAGAAGGAGGAACTGGGGAAGGGCCCCCAAAAAACACAGTTATATTGTGTGCGACCAGTGCTAGGGCCAGTCCTGGCTAGGAGTGTTAGCCCTCCTGAAGTTAGTGTCTAGTTGCACCCCTGATCCACTGAGTACCTTTACCCCAAAATACATAGGCTGACGGCCATGAACTCAATGACAACAGAGCTCTAAATACCAAGTTGAGTGTCTTGCAATATAAATTACGCAAATGTAACAAAGCCAGAAAACCTAAAAGAATGCTCTACCTCAGCCTTAGCACACATGACAATCGTGTGTGCTGGAGGCTTTTTAGTGACATGGATTACAATCAAGAGCCAGGCCCATGGACTGGTGAGGCGTGCAGTGTGCACCATTTGTATCTAGTGTGATTACCTTCAGCTTGGGAGGCTGTGGAGGAGTGACAGTGGTGGAAGTGATATGATAGTAATGGCAACACAGGACTTTTTACCTGTCCCACCCAGGTAGCCTAGTTTTCTGGGCTCTCCTCCATTTGTAAATTGATGTGCTAGTTCTCTGCAACTGGGTCCTTTGGCCATCCATGTGGGATATGGATGTCACGTGTATATAAAAACTTCTGTGTACAGGAGTGTGTGGAGCTTATATGTCACATGTGGCTATCGTCACACCCGAACCCAGTTCATTTTTCAAAATCCTAGTGGTACCTATGATGAAGGGCGGAGAGAGACACTGACAGCAGCGTGAATTGTAGGGCTCCTCGAGGACATTCCAGGGGCCCCGTATAGTGAGTTTGTCTTTTCGGTGTCAACCTTTGGAAATTTCCCCTGCTCTTTCCTGTCTCATTGTTCACCTGAAACCCCAAAGGTTGACTGGCAGTTAATTTGGACAACCTACTCCCCTTTCCTGCTCTGGGCTTGGGTCCCCCCCCAGCAGGAGATCCCAGCTCCATGGTGGTCCCTGGAATCAAAGACTGCGGTCGGACCAGTCTGAATAAAAAAAGCAAACGGCAGGATATGTCCAGACTAAGTATGGGCGAATTTTGCGAATCTCGCGTTCGTGAATTTTGCAGATTTGTGAACTCGCAATCCGCAAAATCCGCGAATTCTCGCGAATTTGCGGATTTTTTTTTTTTTATGTTCGCACGGGTTTCTGCAAGTGCGCAAGGGTTTTGTACAATTTCGCAAATTGCGAAATTGTACAAAACGCGTGCGAATTTGCAGAAACCCGTGCGAACACAATGTGCCCAGTAGGGTATGTGCCTCTTGTGTGAATAAAAGGTCAGAGAAAGATCAGTTCAGCAGATGAAGAGAAAGAAGCTCCTGGTCACAGGAACAGCACGGGTATTGCGCTCGTGAAAGTCAAGGATGCAAAGCCTATCCAGCATCACAGCTGATTTTCCACGGTAGATTTGGGAAGAAGGCACACCTGTCCAGCCTCGACGACGCTCACGATTGTTTTTGGGCTAATGAATGAGTCACTGAATTTGAGCATCAACTAGTTCGAGCGACCATGTGTGTGTTACTATGCAATCGCCCCGAAGGGCGCAGGGGTCCCTTGAGTGAGCTGCAGACCTGTGCCCAGCCATGCAACTATTTTACAATGGCGCCAGCAAGCTGCCAGCGCCGTTGTAAAATAGTTACAAAGTTAGCTTGCACAGGAAGCACTTAGATAAAATAAAGCAGCACCTGCTTCGTTTTATCTAGTGGTTCCTGTGCAAGCTAACTTTGTAACTATTTTACAACGGCGCTGGCAGCTTGCTGGCGCCATTGTAAAATAGTTGCATGAGTGGGGGTTCAACTTTTGAACCCGTTACGTTCGCGGATTTTTTTTGCGGATTTTGCGGGAAATCCGCAAAATTCGCGGATTGCGGATTTCCCAAAAATCCGCAAAATCCGCGAGCGTAACGGATTTCCCGCTCACACTTAGTCCAGACCTAACCTCAGAGCTGACTGTTGGTAACACAAACTCCGCCCACATCTTTAATATAGAGATGGATAAGAAATGTCCAACCAGTGTACCCAGATTTTTCTACCAGAAACCAGGGACTCGACGCCAGTAGTGACAGGCAAAGTCTCTGTGATTCTGGGTTGAAGTAACTACTGTCAACTCCCCTAGCCAGGCTGAGGACCAGAAACCTAGGGAGTTCTAAAGGTCAGTCAAGAGAGGCTGTCTTGACCCTCCTTCACGGGTCAGATCTGACCAATTGCTCGAGTGGGGCATTGGAGATGCCCATGCATGAGGAAGACACTGCTTAAAAGAAGAGGCTGAGAAGAAGTTGAGAAGTGACAAACTGAAGCAGTCCGATTCCATTTCACCATCCTTCTACAAAACAACCAGAGTGCCAGCGGATGTATGGCAATGACAGAGAAAGACTTCAACCCGTTCAAAGTACTTACAGCTGCGACCTGGGTGTGTACTCCCATGACCCTATTACTCAAGTTGCAATAAATGTATTGGGTCGTCCTTGTTCATTTTAATGTTCACCATCGATGCAGCACAGCAGCAAGATTCCAACTACTACAAACATGTAATATATACTCCTTGATGCAGCTCGACACTGCCAAACCCCTCACCAGATCAGCAGATTACTGAAATAGTCAATTGGTCAACAACAAACAAATCAGCAATCAACAATATATACAGTCATAAATAATTGCTTAAAGACTCCCTCCAAGGAGACGAAACAAAACTCCACATTTGCATCCTACTAAACAATCAAGCCGATTGGCCAGATTCCCTCTATCTCTATTGGAACAGAGCCTCAGACTCATCCTGGACGCCTACACTCCCCTAGGTTATGAACTTTGAAAACTCAACATTATTTACTCTCCTCAAGCTCTGCCCCACTTCAACCTACCGTCGCCAATGATGACTAAAGATAACAAGCATTAGCAAAGCCACGGGGTCTTGCCTATTGGCTTAGGCAATATTTTGTAGCCATGCTGTATAGCAGCGCTGATGCTTTGCAGTGTGGCTAAAACTAAGTTTAAAAAGCGCTGTGATGCCAACAGGGCTAAATCAGTTTTTTTTCAGGTGCATTAACGCTAGATGCATCATAGTCCTTTTTATGGCCTGGGTTGACAGCACAGGTGTCGCCAGACAATTATGTGAGCATCACTAGCGAGGGGCTTTGGCTACACCCACATGTTGGGAGCAGAGGTTGTGTGATTCCACAAAAAAAAGTGTTTGCTCTCCACGCAGCTGTGGTCATTTTGTTAATTTATCCAGCAGCCTGAGGTTGAACTTTTGAGGCACACAAATGTCAGTGTAATGCTATTAATGTGTCTTAGGTCACTAAATAATGCATCCTGGGTATTTTTCTCTGCAAAAAACACAGTTGATGGACAGAATGCAGAACAATGTTTTACATTCAACCCAGTACAAAGATCTGGGCCTAAATCCATCATTTTTTTGCACTCCACACCACCCTTGGTCAGACACTGGCTATATGCAAATCAGCCTTGACCCTGTGCCTCATGGGAACAGTCCAGCCCGAACTACCAAGCTATGTCTTTCCTAGACCGGAATCAAGCATCCAAGGACCGGTTTCTGGCTATCAGCCTTCTTCAGCCTGGATAGCTTGACTCCAGTTATGTGGAGAGCCTGGGACTCACGTCTGAGCATACCCAGCCCACTCGGGGTGGAAATTGCAAAAATCACAGTTGATGGACAGAATGCAGAACAATGTCTTACATTCACCCCAGTACAAAGATCTAGGCCTAAAAACGATGGATTTAGGCCCAGATCTTTGTACTGGGGTGAATATAAGACATTGTTCTGCATTCTGTCCATCAACTGTGTTTTTTGGGTATTTTTCTCTGGCAGCAGCACAGATGGGAGGAGGGTAGTCATTAACCTATACGGATTTTTAGGTCTGGCGTGAAAGTGCATTAGTGTTACCTACTGTCATTGCCAATGCTTGTTTATTGTTATTTTTAGTCATACAGCACAGCAGCCACAATGCTATTCAGCATGCCTACAAATCAATGCCAAAGTCAGCAATGCCCATTCGGTACAACCTGGCAAAAAAAGCAATGGCAGAACGAAAAGTCTCAAAGGCACGACCTATTGGCTTTCCCAATGCTAGTTAAGTCTCGGCACAACACCCCTGTGATTCAGAACAAATTGGTTACTCTCTCTATGCAGGAAAAAGAAAAAACATATGGCATTTGGCAAAAAATCGTATCACATACAGAAAGCAATTGTGCCCATGTCCTAGTGAAAATACATTTGGAAGCATCCATTGTCACAAAAAAATCTATTTCAAAGGACAAACCGGCTTCTTTGAACAGTGTGGCACGGTAAAACTGGCACAAATGGCAAGAGGTTCAAGAAGGACAACAGGGAAGAATAGAAAATAAAAGTAGTGCATACATTACAGCGCAATCAGCAAAAGGACAGTGACCAAGCTGAAGCAATCATTACATGGTCCATGCCCCAGCTGAAAGAAAAGGTGATGAAGCCAGCACAGACTGACTAATTAGAAGGCAGCAAATAAGAGTGACACTTAATCCAACGAATGTTAAGAAATGGGTGGACTCCAAGCCTCTTGTTGGATACAATATCTCTTACCAACAAGAACGCATGTAGGGCACGCGCTGTTATAGGTGAAACCTAAAAACAGTACTGTATATCATTTACTAAAAGTGGTATACAAATTAATAAACAATCAGGCCACGGCTATGTTGCACACATACAGACATACTATCACACTACTCGCTATTGTGTAACCTTCGATCTGCCAAACATAACCTTCTAACTACTCCTAAGCCACCTTGTGCTTAGTTAATTATCAGACTTTTCCCCTCCTTGGCACACTCTATTGGACTATCTTTGCATCCATTGATCCATGTGGACCAATGCGGATTTATGCCAAGCAGGAACACCTGCATACTCAGTTCCCATTACGCTAGCTGTCCTCCCTAAATTTGGCGAGGTGCTCGGGTTGCATGTTAACTGCTCCAAATCCAAACTGCTCCCGGTGGGGGAATTGGCTGGCTGTAAAAGGCCCTTCCTCAACTAGATCTTACCCGGGGGGAAAAAAGTGTCAGGTAGTTTGGGATCAGACTCACACATTATGCACCTGAGTTTGAGTTTGAGGCTGCAAATATAGGTAGGGTACTGGAAGTGCTAAAACCATCAGTAAAATTCTGGAACGCCCTCCGCTAATCTTTGATGGGGAAACTGGCATTAGTTAAAATGATCATCTTGCCCTGATGCCTTTATATTTTATTTTCCAGGGGACCCTCTTTGAGATTCATAGAAAATACTTTGAGGAAGTGTATAAATGAATAGTCGAACTTCTGTGGGGCTCAGGAAGGAAATGGGTTAGTAAGTCTACTCTTAAGTGCACGTGGAATGAGGGAGGTCTCAAACTATAAAACCTGGAGCTCTACTAACTGGCAGCTGAACTGCAACACGCGGCGCATTGCATGGACAAACCTGAGATTTGTGAATCCAGATTGCTGAGGGGTACTTGTTGTAATGACATTCATGATGGGTGCGAGGGCACCTGCTTCAATGCCCCGCGTGGTCAGGCAGGTTTGTAGGACATGGGAGAGAGGGGTCCGACTGGTTTTGAGTAGCCCCCCTTTGCATCGGGCATGAAAAGTTGGGCATTGCGCCCATTCTCGCTTATCGCGCCGTCGATGATGATAGATAGGTGGTGAGGGGGCGGCTGCGAGACCTTGCTGAACATATACCCCAATGGTTGCTTTATCACTCTGACAGACGCCATAGAATCATTCTGATTCAGAACAGGTCAATTACTACAATTTGTTAAAATAGCAGCTACAGCCCGTGGAAAACGTCCCTTTCCCCCCTCCCACCCCTGCAATGCCCCCCCCTCCACTGGAGTCGCAGACATTGGTAACTCTGTTGAATTTGGCAGTGGGTCGAATATTGATTTCACTCATTTCTAGGGCACTGAGAGAGAACTTGCCTCTGGCAGAACTACCGCTACAAGTCCAATGGCGTGATTTGTTGGAAGCGCCATTTACGACCAAGGATTGGGAGGGAATTCTGGGGGGCGGGGAAGGACCGCCTCTTTTAATTCGATGTTTAAATTAATTCTCACCCCTAGTGCTTTGCATGTAATTTAGTACGCGCAGCCCTCCTCCTGCCCCCGCTGCAGAGGGCTGGATGTGGTTTTATGCCCATGATCTGGGGATGCCTACAATAGATGAATATTGGGAGGCGGTATTGAAGTCCCTGGATGCAACCACCGGTTGGTCCAGACCCAGAGATATAGGGCGATGTCTGTTAGGACGGTTTCCAATAAAGAAAAGAAACTAGGTAGCAAGTCCCTCCTTCCGGGCCTCGAACTGGTCAAACGCAGGATTGCCATTCGCTGGATGGCCGGAGTAGCGCCAAGATTTGCAGACTGGATGACATATGGCTGAATGGGCCACATGCGTAAAGCGGTCAGGGATAATAAACTCGAGGATGACTTACAAGCCTGGGGGTAATGCTCTCAGAGCTAAAGGACCCCCGGAGCCCCTCCACTCTTGAGCATGATCGTGGCCCTCCGAGGAAATGCCAGGTGCCCGCTACGGCCAGTCCGGCCCTGGATGGAGCTAGAGAGCGCATGAGGTTTAACTCAGGAATGGGACAAGGAGGGTTCCACAGGGTTATCTTTCATGAGGAGAATGCACCATCTTTATGCCTTCTACGCTGCACATGGGTCGATGTGTGGTTTTAAATCCAGCATTGGGGACACTGGATGAGGCTGCGGGAGGAGGTGCGAGGCCGTTGTCATTTTACATGGAGATTCTGATCTGAAGTGTTCTCGCAGTATGCCAATATTGTTCTGTTTATTGTATAAATGCCAATAAAAACGTAGACAAAAATCAATCTTCCCATTCATCACTGGGTCTCGGACTCACTCAGGGACTTTAAAACGACACTGAAGGAACTTCGATTACAACGAGATGCAAGCCTGCTGTAGTGAACATATGTAGATAACATACAGTCCAGTGCCTAGATGCGTACTTTGGGTGACGGGGTAATATTCTTCACCTACATATCACCCATGACAATCACACTCTGATCATCACCGATTTTATCATGCAAAAAAGCCCACATTTTCTTGACCAGTTTAGGTTTGGGGTTTAACATTTCTGATCAAAATGCTATGATGCTCTCGCTAAATAAATAAAAATTCGCTTTGCATCCTTACAATTTGAAATAGGACACTGTGCGCATTATCTACCACTATTATTCCCTCTGGCATTCAGATCTACCTTTATTTATCGCCGTTGACATCAAACCAAATGCCGCTATGTAGAGTGTTCTCACACCCGCTGGGCCATTTTTGTACTATTTACCAATTAATTAAAGAAATGCTGCCTTCAATTTGCACTTTTGCTGTGTTATGATCTGCAGACAGCACTTCCTGTTCATGAGAACAAGGCTCGCAGAAAAGTTCAAAAAGACAGGTGGAAAACGTTGCATTATTCGTAAATCTGATCCAAAAACGTGTTCTGCCGTCATTACTAGAAAGACACATGCATTATTTTTTTGTAACGTGCATATCCGCTTAAGGAATGCAGGCGAGTTCGAGGATCCCAGCGTACCTGGAAGTTTGCTATTTTTGGTGCAGTTAATATTGTAATCAAATGGGCAAGGAAGGTGAATGTTTCTACTGCACCTCACAGCTCATGCCTTTTCCTATTCGCCGAATTATTGTGGTATTTTAGTCCTAACCAACATGTTATTCAAATGTACATATGTCCTAAAATGCCTTACTTTATACCTCTGAGGCGCCCTTGCACCCCCTCTCTACGTCGCTTCGTTGTCTATCTCACACTTCACCGTCTCTCTCTTTCTTCCCTTATTTCTCCACGGGGGTCATTATTTATGCTCCAGTTTACCTTGCGTGCTGCGAGGAGGCATTGTGCTCCCCGGACTTCAGTCAAGGCTCCCTCTCACCTCTTGCTGAGCCGGAGAGTCGCTGCGTACTCCCGCCTGTAACCGTGTGATCTTGGTGTGCTAGAGTCTCTGTGCTCCCGGAGTGAGCTGGGCAGAGACCCGGTGCTCCCTCTGGCGCTGCTCAGTGACACCGTGCGCCCGAGTGCGCTGCGTGGAGGATGCGTGCTCTTCAGTGCGCTGGAGGCTGTGTGCTCCCCTGCGCCTCAGTGTGCTGCACCGGGTGTCCGTGCTTCTTGGAAAGCTATGCAGAGTTTAAGTGTTTCCTGGTGCACTGCCCACTGCTTTGGATTCTTGGCGCTCTGGAGAAATAAATGTTCTAAGTGTTCCAAAGTTCACTCCTCTCCCGTGTGCTGCTCGGACCTCTACCCCGCAGTGCGCCTCAATATGGCAGCTTGACCCCCGCGTGCTTTTTAAGGGGACTGTGCACCGGGGATGCTGTCCCGCCCTCTGGTGACTTGCACCAAGGCTGAGGCGGAGGGTGATCCAACGGGTGTGGCTTAAAAACACGTGAACTGAACATCTGTACATAGCATTGTGTGCCGCCTGATTGGTATTGTGCTTCTTCTGTTACTGCTTCCAGATATATTATACAAGTAACATTACACCTACAATTGGCCAGGACTATTGGCTTTGTCAGTGGTGGTCAGTTCTGAAATGAGACTGAAAGAACTCAACTACAGCGAGTATTTTTGAAATGACATCAAAGGCAGGGAAGGGCGCCACTGTTGCAGAACTGAGATTTATTTTTTTCTCACAGAGGGTGAGGGCAAACCTGGAGAGCCCGGTAGGGACCCTTCACCGTCTCAACATCTGCTCTTTCTAACTACGGGTGCTCAGCACCTGCAGGACCCGGCCCACTTAATGCCCTGTTCATATCGTCATAGGTGCGGAGCTCTGTTCATCGAAGGCTCGCCCTCTGAACCCTGTGCTTCTGGAAGGCCCCGTGCTCCCTGCGCTGCGGCCAGGCTCTCTGCTCGCCTCGGAGGTGGCTAAATGCTGCCAGATCTCTGCACTCTGTATATGTAGAGATTTTACTCCCCTCGGTGTGTAACACAAATGCCCCGATCCCCACCGCGGTGCCCTACCAAGAGGTTCTATGCCCCCTGGTGTGATGCACACATGCCAAGGGGTCCGTGGTGCACAGCGAGAGGGCTCGGTGTGTTGCCTAAATGTCCTGATTTCACTGGTGCGCTGCGAGAAGGTTCGGCGTTTCCCTGGTGTGTTTGCCCAGATGCAGTGAATTCACTAGTGTGCTGCGAGGGTGCCGTTTGTGTTACTGGTTTGTTGCACAAGTGCCCTGATCGCCTCTCCCTCCCTCCAGGCTCCTGTGCCCCGACTTCACTGGCGCGCTGCGAGGCGAGGAGTCTATTGGCTTCCTCGTGTGTTGCACAAATGCCCGGAGTCCCCGAGTGCGCTGCCAGGAGACTCTGTACCTCCTGGTGTGTTGCGCGGATGCCTGCCCTGATCTCACCAAGTGCGTTGCAAGGAGACTCTGTACCTCCTGGTGTGTTGCGCGGATGCCTGCCCTGATCTCACCAGTGCGTTGCGAGGAGGCTATGTACCTCCTGGTGTGTTGCGCGGATGCCTGCCCTGATCTCACCAGTGCTTGCAAGGAGGCTCTGTACCTCCCGGTGTGTTGCGCATATGCCTGCCCTGATCTCACCAGTGCGTTGCGAGGAGGCTCTGTACCTCCTGGTGTGTTGCGCAGATGCCTGCCCTGATCTCACCAGTGCGTTGCGAGGAGACTCTGTACCTCCTGGTGTGTTGCGCAGATGCCTGCCCTGATCTCACCAGTGCTTGCAAGGAGACTCTGTACCTCCTGGTGTGTTGCGCATATGCCTGCCCTGATCTCACCAGTGCGTTGCGAGGAGGCTCTGTACCTCCTGGTGTGTTGCGCGGATGCCTGCCCTGATCTCACCAGTGCGTTGCAAGGAGACTCTGTACCTCCTGGTGTGTTGCGCAGATGCCTGCCCTGATCTCACCAGTGCTTGCAAGGAGACTCTGTACCTCCTGGTGTGTTGCGCAGATGCCTGCCCTGATCTCACCAGTGCTTGCAAGGAGACTCTGTACCTCCTGGTGTGTTGCGCATATGCCTGCCCTGATCTCACCAGTGCGTTGCGAGGAGGCTCTGTACCTCCTGGTGTGTTGCGCGGATGCCTGCCCTGATCTCACCAGTGCGTTGCAAGGAGACTCTGTACCTCCTGGTGTGTTGCGCAGATGCCTGCCCTGATCTCACCAGTGCGTTGCAAGGAGACTCTGTACCTCCTGGTGTGTTGCGCGGATGTCTGTCCTGATCTCACCAGTGCGTTGCAAGGAGGCTCTGTACCTCCTGGTGTGTTGCGCGGATGCCTGCCCTGATCTCACCAGTGCGTTGCGAGGAGGCTCTGTACCTCCTGGTGTGTTGCGCGGATGCCTGCCCTGATCTCACCAAGTGCGTTGCAAGGAGACTCTGTACCTCCTGGTGTGTTGCGCGGATGCCTGCCCTGATCTCACCAAGTGCGTTGCAAGGAGACTCTGTACCTCCTGGTGTGTTGCGCGGATGCCTGCCCTGATCTCACCAGTGCGTTGCGAGGAGGCTCTGTACCGGTGTGTTGCGCAGATGCCTGCCCTGATCTCACCAGTGCGTTGCAAGGAGGCTCTGTACCTCCTGGTGTGTTGCGCGGATGTCTGCCCTGATCTCACCAGTGCGTTGCGAGGAGGCTCTGTAGCTCCTGGTGTGTTGCGCAGATGCCTGCCCTGATCTCACCAGTGCTTGCAAGGAGGCTCTGTACCTCCTGGTGTGTTGCGCGGATGCCTGCCCTGATCTCACCAGTGCGTTGCGAGGAGGCTCTGTACCTCCTGGTGTGTTGCGCGGATGCCTGCCCTGATCTCACCAGTGCGTTGCCAGGAGACTCTGTACCTCCTGGTGTGTTGCGCAGATGCCTGCCCTGATCTCACCAGTGCGTTGCGAGGAGGCTCAGTACCTCCTGGTGTGTTGCGCGGATGCCTTCCCTGATCTCACCAGTGCGTTGCGAGGAGGCTCAGTACCTCCTGGTGTGTTGCGCAGATGCCTGCCCTGATCTCACCAGTGCGTTGCAAGGAGGCTCTGTGCCTCCTAGTGTGTTGCGCATATGCCTGCCCTGATCTCACCAGTGCGTTGCGAGGAGGCTCTGTACCTCCTGGTGTGTTGCGCGGATGCCTGCCCTGATCTCACCAGTGCGTTGCGAGGAGACTCTGTACCTCCTGGTGTGTCGCGCGGATGTCTGTCCTGATCTCACCAGTGCGTTGCAAGGAGGCTCTGTACCTCCTGGTGTGTTGCGCGGATGCCTGCCCTGATCTCACCAGTGCGTTGCGAGGAGGCTCTGTACCTCCTGGTGTGTTGCGCGGATGCCTGCCCTGATCTCACCAGTGCGTTGCAAGGAGACTCTGTACCTCCTGGTGTGTTGCGCGGATGCCTGCCCTGATCTCACCAGTGCGTTGCGAGGAGACTCTTTACCTCCTGGTGTGTTGCGCGGATGCCTGTCCTGATCTCACCAGTGCGTTGCAAGGAGGCTCTGTACCTCCTGGTGTGTTGCGCGGATGTCTGCCCTGATCTCACCAGTGCGTTGCGAGGAGGCTCTGTACCTCCTGGTGTGTTGCGCGGATGCCTGCCCTGATCTCACCAGTGCGTTGCAAGGAGACTCTGTACCTCCTGGTGTGTTGCGCGGATGCCTGCCCTGATCTCACCAGTGCGTTGCAAGGAGACTCTGTACCTCCTGGTGTGTTGCGCGGATGTCTGTCCTGATCTCACCAGTGCGTTGCGAGGAGGCTCTGTACCTCCTGGTGTGTTGCGCGGATGCCTGCCCTGATCTCACCAGTGCGTTGCAAGGAGACTCTGTACCTCCTGGTGTGTTGCGCGGATGTCTGCCCTGATCTCACCAGTGCTTTGCAAGGAGACTCTGTACCTCCTGGTGTGTTGCGCGGATGTCTGCCCTGATCTCACCAGTGCGTTGCAAGGAGGCTCTGTACCTCCTGGTGTGTTGCGCAGATGCCTGTCCTGATCTCACCAGTGCGTTGCAAGGAGGCTCTGTACCGGTGTGTTGCGCAGATGCCTGCCCTGATCTCACCAGTTCGTTGCAAGGAGGCTCTGTACCTCCTGGTGTGTTGCGCGGATGTCTGCCCTGATCTCACCAGTGCGTTGCGAGGAGGCTCTGTACCTCCTGGTGTGTTGCGCAGATGCCTGCCCTGATCTCACCAGTGCGTTGCATGGAGGCTCTGTACCTCCTTGTGTGTTGCGCGGATGTCTGCCCTGATCTCACCAGTGCGTTGCTAGGAGGCTCTGTACCTCCTGGTGTGTTGCGCGGATGTCTGCCCTGATCTCACCAGTGCGTTGCGAGGAGGCTCTGTACCTCCTGGTGTGTTGCGCGGATGTCTGCCCTGATCTCACCAGTGCGTTGCGAGGAGGCTCTGTACCTCCTGGTGTGTTGCATGGATGTCTGCCCTGATCTCACCAGTGCGTTGCGAGGAGGCTCAGTACCTCCTGGTGTGTTGTGCAGATGCCTGCCCTGATCTCACCAGTGCATTGCATGGAGGCTCTGTACCTCCTGGTGTGATGCGCGGATGTCTGCCCTGATCTCATCAGTGCGTTGCGAGGAGGCTCACTACCTCCTGGTGTGTTGCGCAGACGCCTGCCCTGATCTCACCAGTGCGTTGCGAGGAGGCTCAGTACCTCCTGGTGTGTTGCGCAGACGCCTGCCCTGATCTCACCAGTGCGTTGCGAGGAGGCTCTGTACCTCCTGGTGTGTTGCGCAGACGCCTGCCCTGATCTCACCAGTGCGTTGTGAGGAGGCTCAGTACCTCCCGGTGTGCTGCGCGGATGCCCGCCCAGATCTCACCAATGCGTTGCGAGGAGGCTCAGTACCTCCCGGTGTGCTGCGCGGATGCCTGCCCTGATCTCACCAGTGCGTTGTGAGGAGGCTCAGTACCTCCCGGTGTGTTGCGCGGATGCCCGCCCAGATCTCACCAGTACTCTGCTATGAGGCTCTGTACTTCGTGCGCTCTACTCCCCGTTGCATGTTGAAGCGGCTCTGTGCGCCCTGAAACATCGAGCAGGCGCTAGGAAGCCCCAGTATACGGCGCCGAAGCCTCCGTGCCCCGGTGTGCTGGTCACCGCGGTGGCAGCGAGCACTGGGATATAATATTCAACGCGCTGGGACCTCGGGGGCTGAGCCAGGGATTATCCGCCGGCTCCACGATAGGCCAGCATCATATTACATGGGCTGTTTACTAATGATTCGGGAACAGGCTTTTCTCTCGCTGTAAACCAGACGCGCAGGTAAGTGTCGGGTCACATATCACAAAGCACCGTGTAGTGACTTGAGGCTCCGAGAGCTCTTACAATCTCTCGAAACCCAACTTTCAATATATTTTTTGCCATATTGTTTAGCCTTTCAAAAATTGTACACCTTGTTACCTCCGGCAATGCCGCCCCAATGCCCTCTTCTGTGAGATCGAATACCACCATGAGTCAGGGCCGGGCTGGGACCCCAAAACTGCCCAGGCAAATACTGTCAGGCGTTTTAAGGCAAAGTGGGCTCTGGCCCGGGGCCCAGCCTTTCAATCCCCCCCCCCCCCCCCCCCCGCCCACACACAGTCACCTCTCTTCTACAGAGAATCTTAACCCGATTAACTTGAATAAATGTTTAACAGTTATTTTTAATGCTGTTTTCCTTTCATTACTTTTTTTTTTATTGTGGGTGATGTATCGGAGTCGATTACAGGTATTGTGCTGAGAGATGTTGTGTTTGTGTTTTATGCAACATTCATAAAAACGTTTATTTCGGATCCAAACAGGACCTCACATATGAGAGGGGTCACAGAGATGATTTGCAATAATATTAGTGAGCTGCAGCTGTGTTACACAATTGAACATGCATGCATCACTATCCCTGAATATTAGCTGTAAATGCATTTAGAATTTGGAGGAGTGCGCCTGTGCACGGTCAGTGATCTGGCCAAAGGGGCCATGAAAGAGCTGAAATTGGATCATGAATTCAAAGCTGTTCCGAACAGGGACCCCCAAAATAGGTTTGACCCAGGACTCTTTAATAAATAAATAAATAAATAAATAAATAAATAAATAAATAAATAAATAAAACGAATTTCGTTGCCCACGCTGCATCACATTTGGCGATGCAGTGTGGGCAACAAAA
The DNA here is from genome assembly GCF_964263255.1 of Lissotriton vulgaris. NCBI lineage: Eukaryota > Metazoa > Chordata > Amphibia > Caudata > Salamandridae > Lissotriton > Lissotriton vulgaris. The sequence goes on along the minus strand of NC_141685.1, from coordinate 1,010,240,558 downwards.
TTATGATTATTTTTTTTTTCGGTACTTACCTGTAATGGTCCATATCCCGCATTTTACAACCCCCCACCCTGACCCTCCCCTAGCTGACGTCACCGCCCCGGCATAACGCCCTGCACGGTCCGGGCCTGGCAAACATTCTCCCCCAGTCAAAAGATCTGGGTTAAATCCATCGTTCTTTTGCCAACTACGCCACCTCAGTTTGGACCCAGCCATTGGCAAATCAGTCTTGACCCCGTGCCCCATGGCCTGGCAGTTCAGTCTGGACTGTTCCCCATGAGCATTCCGTCCATCATTTGTTTGCTGGATTCAAGCTAACCTGGCTGAAGAAGGGTGACATACCCTGAAACCGGTCCCAGGATGCTTGTTTCCGGTCCAGGGAGGACCTGGCCTAGCAGTTCAGTCAGGACTGTTACCATGAGGTCAAGATTGATTTGCATATGGCTGGGTCCAAACTGGGGTAGCGTAGTGGACAAAAGAACGCTGGATTTAACCCAGATATTTTGACTGCGGGAGAATGTTTGCATTGTCAGCATTCCGTCCATCATTTGTTTGCTGTTACACTTTTCTGCCCTAAGTTGGATGAGTATGCCAAGACGTGGGTCCCTTGCTCACTGTGCCACTGGATTCGAGCTAGCCTGGCTGATGAAGGGTGACATACCCTGGAACCGGTCCCAGAATGCTTGTTTGCAGTCCATGGAGGCTCTGGGATGGCAGTTCGGTCTGGACTGTTCCCATGAGTCACAGGGTCAAGACTGATTTGCATATGACTGGGTCCAAACTGGGGTGGCATAGTGGGAAAAAAAACGATGGATTTAACCCAGATATTTTGACTGGGGGAGAATGTTTGTATTGTCAGTATTCCGTCCATCATTTGTTTGCTGTGACAGCCATAAAGATAGGCACTTTTTAAGAGTGCTTGGTCTGGAGAAGCACAAATCCAGGATTCAGAACATAACACATTGGTTAGGGTTGACTTTATTAAAAAAAGAATGAATTTCTACCCAAACAAACAATTTTTAGCAACAGTAGGATAATGAAAGACTGGGAAAAACACATTACTTTCTATCTAATCTGCAAAACGCAGCTCTTTGATGGCACGTTCACACTACTTTTTTTTTATTTACTGATCCATCTTCGATTGGTAAATTAAAAAAAATGTCACCTGAGTCATTTGGTTGGAGCCCAAGCGTATTCACACATCTGAGCACACAGCATCATGTAAGCGCATGCCTACAATATAATACGGCTGCGTCAATGCACCTTTTTTGTTTTTTACTTTTGGCCATGCCGCACAGTATCTTGCTAATGATCCAGGGCATTGCCAAAATCCATTGGCAAAGGCATTAGGTCCTTAAGGTGAAACCTTCTGGCTTTGCACATTTTTTATTTTTAATATGCACACTAAGCGCTGTCCCACAGTTCTCCCACCGAAATGAGGTGGCAACACTTATCCGTCATACCCCAGTCTACAACCATTCTTCTTGGTTTGAGCAAGGCAAGATCATTCTTACTCCATCCCTACAAATTTATTTTCAAATCCAACCCATAGGTTAATTTACTAAACTCTAGCTAATCAATCTCATTCTAACAAGTGTGTTCAATGTGCTTCGCTGATGAGTCCTTTCCAGTCTATAGATCACTTGCTTTTGCATTTATCCCTGCTGATGTACAACACTTTGCTTGTGAACATTACTCGATGACGGACTTTGACTACAGTTTGTATATATATATATATTTAAACAAGTTTTCTTTTTTTATGTCTCTGCTAGATAGTGCTAGCTCTGGCTCTTGAAAAAATGTATATACTTTGTGGGATTCAGCCAGCCCATAGGCTTCCCATTTGCTGGCTCCATCTTCGCTCTCCTACTCTTTCTCTCCATTTGTTTATGACATGCATTTGTCATGCCTCTTCCTGTGTTTAGCTCTCCCTGAAATCAGGGACCAAGTACTATATCAATCCATTGGTCACCATTTTAGCATCTGTTTTAGGAACTACTTTTTTCATTGTTTAAAGCAATTCACACAATCAGTCTTGTTTTCACTCACTCCGCTCTGTTTCAGTAAAAGAGGCCTGTAAATCTTGTTTTTATCCCGTCACATTTGCTGTGCATTCATGTTAGAAAGGCGGTCCTAGGGGGGAGGCCGAGGTTGTCTGGCCGACCACCCTGAGACCCAACTCTCCTTCTAGAGTTGGCCGAGCGCCGTCGAGAGGCCTCCTGGCGAGGTTCCTCTCCTAGAATCGTACAGGCGAGCAATCACACCACTACAAATGGACACCACACCAGGATTCCTAAAGTCTTTATCAGCAATCAAGGCAGGTTATCTCAGCAATATAGGTACAAATAGATCGAGGGATCTTTAAGGTCTTAGTACGGTGGGAAGGGGGTAGCGGGACAGTCTTGGTACCAGCCTGGTACAGGGATACCTTGCGCTCAGCTCTCAATCCTCGAGCTGGGGGGTTCCTCGGTGTGAGAAGTTGGCCTTATTTATAGTGCTCACTATTCTAGTGATCACTGTGTATCATACCAAACGACCCTTATTGATGATTGGTTGTAAGTCAACCTTATAGACCAGCTAGCCTAGTAGCGTGGACAAAAGCAGTCTTTAGGCTAAACTCTAGAGGGCGTGTTAAGCCAGCTGTTTTACCATCACATATACCCCTTGAACACCAAGTGAAAGGACACCACACAAGTTGTTATGAAAAATAAAGTATATTTATTTATAACAAGTCTACCCTGAGCTCTTTATGAGTCAGGGAGCTAAGCACAATACAAAACTCTTACGAAAATACTACAAGTTGCACAATTTACACAAATGCCCGAGGGGCACGAAAAACCATATACACTAAAAGTGGAATGCGAAATACTAGCAGGTAAGTAACAAGATCCAGAGGCTTCAGGATCGCTAGGACTACCCTACTAAACTCTAAGGTTAGGAGCAGGAGGCCTAGGGAGATCGGGTGCAGAGTGTGCACTCTGGCGCGGGATGCGGGACAAAGTCTATGGAGGCTAGTATTTCTAAAGTTACTGTTTCCGGACGAATCCGACTAGGTAGACTTAAAACGAAAAAGGATCTGGACACTTGGATAGTGAACCTGCTTTGGAGCACCGAAATGCTCGGGTTACCTAGCCCAGGGGCTGCGGCTGCATAGGGTACAAAAGACGTCGGGAATCCTCGTTGTAGTCTATGGAGCCTGAAAGAAGAAGTTGCTGGCAGGCGACCAGTGAAGATGTTCGGGGTGATCCAAGCCTGGATCGGTGATGGAGACGACCTGAAAGCAGAGGGGACTCAGTTCTTAATCACTAGCCAGTGATTGTGTGGGCACCAGGATGGCACCGGATGAAGTCACCTCGACCAGGTGAGTGGGCGACGCTGGACTCTGCAGTCACACGGGCTAGGAGGGTTTGTCGGCGACCAGGCTGGAGGTGCGAGCTGTCCCACGAAGGTGTCTGCTGTCGGCGATGCTGGACCCAAGATGGGGGCAACAAATCTTGGCAAAGGCAAGCCCACGCGGTGGAGTCAAGATGGCGTCTGGAGTGGACCAGGAGGGTCCGGGGTGCTCCTCTTTTGGAAGGGAGCAAGGGCCAGTCTGGAGCAACCAGACCAGCGGTGAAATCGTCGTGGTACGTCATCAGGAGGGCCACTAGCCAACGGGCAAGTGACCGGACAACGCGGTGAGCAGCAAAGAGCAGAAGGGCCCCACGCAGATCTCGTGGATGCTGGGGGGCTGGACTTCGGTGCTGGAGCTGCTCAGGGTTGGGGCTTCTCAAACCTCAGTGCACTCACTCGAGGATCCCTCGGTGGTCGTGCTGGTTAAGCGTCGTGCAGGTTTAGAAGATGGCCGGTCCCTCAGGTCTCGTCACACCCACGAATCTCAGCTGGGCTGATGATGCAGGTAGAGGTCAGAGATGCCAGGGAATCCGGGTCTCGTCGAGCTGGTCAGTCTTGATCCGGAGGATGGACGTGCAGCAAACTGCGATGCTTAGGTGGTGCCTGCGGGTGCAGGGTGGCTACTCCTTAGCCACAAGGGAGAGTCTTCAAAGAAAGTCAAGAGTTCCTTTCGTTGATAGTAGTTCAAGATTCAAGATGATCTAATTTGGGAAGGGGGCCCGCTCCTACCTTTATTCTAAGAAAAGGGGCTGGCATGCGACTAGGTCCTGCCCATGGGTGGGACCAGGAGGGGGGTGGTTACACCCCTCTCCCTTGTCCGGACTTTCCCCAGCTCAGAGGTGGTGGGCCCCTGGAACTGGTTTAAGCCGGCATATGCACAGTGAGCACCGGGGTGCCACTTGCAGTCACCTTCCTCTCAGCCCTGCCTACCTGGGATACACAAAACCCTGTCTGGGATGGTGCTAGCACCGCCCCTGACAGGAAACCCTTTGTCCGAGCTCTCCTCGCTGGAAGGACTTCCAGCAGCAGGAGGTCAGACTTTTGTCTGTGGTGGCATTATCCATTTCGTGATGCTGAGGCTCGAGTTAACTTTAACCGGGGTTCACAGTTACATACATGTCGTGTCCCTCTAGAAGGGTGGAATGCTAACCCCGCCGACAGAATTGGCGAGGGGTTAGTATTCCAATTCGTATGACACCTTACTCGGCATGTTTTGATAAAGCGATACCAAAGTTGGCAAATAACCGCGAGGATTATAATGCATTTAAGAGAATATGGTACGTGTTATCATGGAACAGCTATTAGGACTTGGTTCCGCAAGCTGCAGATGGGCTCAGCTCATGCCAGAGCACCATCTCACATAATTCCAAGCACTCTGCCTTCAGGATTGTTAAGGCCTGCCATAGGAGTGACTGATAGGAATACATGTGTCCATTTTAGGGTTAGATATAGGGATACTATATCTAAAGCAAAGGGTGTTTACACCACCTTGCCCCAGCTGTCGTGCAGCCAGTTGTGTCAGATTTGGATGGCCAGCCAGGGGTGGCATAATACATGCTGCAGCCCCTGGTAGGCCCTGGGTACACCTAGGCCCTGGGTACCTAAGGTACACTGTACAGGGACTGATAAGGTGACTCAGTATCCAATTGGGTATGCACCTAAGGTACGTGGAATCCATTTTACAGAGAGGAGAGAGCAGTAGGCCTGGGGCCCTGAATAGCAGGGTCCCAGGTCAACTAAGTCGAAAAACCAGCAAAACACCAGGCAAAAAGTTGGGGGTAACCATAGTCAGATATCCACCTTCCTACATAACCCCCCCAAACGAAAGGAGATAAGGCTATCCTTGACCAGGTATGCCTATATTGCCTGAGTGGCCATATGAGGTGGTATATGCACTGGCATGGTTACCTCCTATCTCATGGTCCACTAAGCAATCCCACCCCTAAGGGTGTCTGAGGGTCTCCACCATAGGGAATCTCTACCTGTGGTGTGTTTTGGCAAAGTAAAAGGCTGGTGCTGGGATGGAGTACTGAAGTGAGACTCCACTAATGTTGGGTTCAACTTCCTCCAATCACTATCCACCATATGTGCCTTTCTTTCCAGGACTGAGTTGCTGTGAGCTCTCAGGGTCAACCTCTGGCTACCTAAAGCTGGAGGCTGGGTCCCTCTGTTTGGCTTACTGGAGGGACAGGTCAGGTTTGGGGTCCTCAGGTCCCAGGTTTGGCTGTGCCCAACAGTGTCCATCTGTGGGAGGTCCCTAGCTAATTTTAAGGGGGATCCCTCAGGAGCCTGTTTTATTTTCACTTGGCTAGGTCTACTAGCTTCAGTGCCCTTAATCTGCTGATTGGGGAGTTCTTTTGGACAGGGGGCCCTTTGGGGTCCACCACTGGCCTCCCTGACCTCTACAGCCCTGGGCTGACTGAGGCAGGGTAGAGAGGGGCAGGTTACCTGCTCCAGACTGGGTCCCACCTTGGAAGGGTCCACTGACATCAGGGGTTCTGCCAGGCTAGGCCTGACTACCTCTGGGGCAGTTCCTTCACAAGGGGTTAGATCAGTTCCCTGAGGAGGCTGATCCTTTCCTAAAGTCTGGTGGGAGGGAGATTTCTCTTCCTCCTCCATGCTCTCTGTCTGAGTGGAGTGATCCATAGTTTCAGGCTTCATAACACTATTATCTGTCTGAGTTTGCGCTGTGGCCATCACAACTCCACCAACCTTTTCAGGAAGGGACTCAGTTTGGGTATGGGCTGTGACCATCACAGCCTTGCCAACCTGTTCAGGGAAGGAATCTGTCTGAGATTGGGCTGTGACTGGCACAGCCCTCCTGACCTGTTCAGGGAGGGCATCTTGGACTGGGGCTGTGGCTATCACTGCCCCACTAACCTTACCATGGAGGTTTACCATTTTAAAATGGGTTTCTTGTTCTACCTCAGCCCAGGCTGAGATCTCTAAATCATTCCCCAGTAGGCAATCTACAGGCAAGTTTGATGACACTGCCACTCTCTTGGGGCCAGTGACACCTCCTTAGCTGAGATTTACTACTGCTATGGGATGATCTCTCTGCACTCCATCAATGTTGGTTACCTGGTATGTGGCTCCAGGTATAAGTTGCCTTGAGGGGACTAGGCTCTCAGTCACCATGGTGATGCTAGCCCCTGTATCTCTATAGGCCTCAACTTTTGAACCATTGATGAGGGGCTCCTGTCTGTACTTGTCCAAGGTGTTGGGACAAGTTGTGAAGTTGGCAAACCCCATGCCAGTCTCACAGACAAGAGTATCTAAGTCAGGGGACCTGGTTAGGCCAGAGTCCACAGGAACTCCCAAAGTAAAAGCACCCAAATTCTTGGGGGCACTCCCACCACCTGGGGGATTACTACTAGTAGTAACAGGAGGCTTGGAAGTGTTACTTGGGGGTATGTTCTCCTTATTGTTGTTGGCCCTTGGGCAACTGCTGTCAGTTTTGTAATGGCCTACCTGTTTGCAGGTATGACAATAAGGTTTCTTTTGGGTATTGGAAGGAGTCTGGGACCCACCCTTTTCAGAGGATTTTTGGAGCCCTGATGTGGTTTGATAAGAAGATTTATTCCCACCCTTCTCTTGAGGCTTGGTTGATTCCTTCTTTTGGTCACCACCCTGGTTCTTAGGCCTAATCCTGGTTCTGACCCATTTGTCTGCCCTCTTACCCAATTCTTGTGGAGAGGTCAGATCAGAGTCTACCAGGTGCTGGTGTAATAACTGGTTCTGACAATTATTTAAGACTTGCTCTCTCATAATAAGATTATACAATCCTGTGAAGTCAGTAACTTTACTACCCAATAGCCAGCCTTCTAGAGCCTTAGTGGCACAATCAACAAAGTCAGCCCAATCCTGAGACTGAGTTTTCTGGGTGTCTCTGAACAGCAACCTGTACTGCTAAGTTGTTAAGCCAAACCCATCAACCAGTGTATTCTTCAGGACTTGGTAATTGTTAGCATCCTCAGCTCTAGTAGTGAGGAGCTTATCTCTACCTTTACCTTCAAAGGAGAGCCACAGTATAGCTGCCCACTGACTCTGGGGGATGCACTGGACAGTGCAGGCCCTCTCCAAAGCAGTCATCCATTTGTGGATGTCATCCCCTTGTTTAAAGGGGGGCACTATTTTACTCAGGTGTCTAGTATCAAAACTCCTGTCCTTATCTCTAGGGATAATGCTGCCACCAGTGGGGGCTGCCCCACTCAATTTCTGCTCTCTGGCAAAGGCAAGTCTCTCTTTGGCAAGGGCAAGTTCTTCCCTCTCAATCCTCAGATTGACTTCCCTCATTTTAGCTTCATGCTCTCTCCTCTGAGGGGATGTCATCCCTCTGTGAGAAGATGCCTGAGAGCCATTGGTATGAATAGATCTGTTAGAGCCTCTGGAATGAGACCTAACTCGTCTACTCCCAATGTTAAGTCTGCCTGAGAGTGGGCCTGGGGGTCCCCCAGTTCCATTCCCATGCAGGCTTAAGTTGGTCCTGGTGAGCCTACTGACTACTACCTGACCTTTGTCTGCCTCATCCCCTGACAACTCCTGTTCCTCTTCCTCCTCTTCACTTTCCGTTCCATTGAGGTTGAGGTCAGGGTCCCCAAGGGTTCCCTCTAAGGGGGGCATACTCCCATCTGGATTAGGGGGGCCTGTGTTAGAAGCCCTCCTGGCATCATAAGTCTCTAAGAGACCTATCAGAAAAGGAGTGGTAGGGTTAGAACCCTGTTTTAGTTTCCTGGAGGTACACAATTGTCTCATCTCCTGGAAGCTAAGAGCTGCATATCTGGACGTGACCTGTGGAAGGTCATCAACCACAAGGGGGCCTCTTTGTTACCTCCTGTGGTAGACATGCTTTTCTAGTGAGGTGTAAGTGGTGCACTTACCTACACTATGGGTTTACCTACTGATCCCTTGCTAAGAGTTGTAGTCAGGGTGTGCTAAGCCCTGTTACACTCCAACAGCTGGTTCAGTAGAACTCAGAGTATTCTAAGCTAAGTTATATGTACCTAGGTACTTATGTGATCTTTCAAATGATATTCTTAGGATACGTGCGAGGTAAAACAACAGCAAGCTCAAATATAAACCGCTGCTCACCAATGTGAGAAGTTGGCCTGATATATAGTGCTCACTATTCTAGTGATCACTGTGTATCATACCAAACTACCCTTATTAATGATTGGTTGTAAGTCAAACTTATAGACCAGCTATCCTAGTAGCGTGGACAAAAGCAGTCTTTAGGCTAAACTCTAGAGGGCCTGTTAAGCCAGCTGTTTTACCATCACATATACCCCTTGAACACCAAGTGAAAGGACACCACACAAGTTGTTATGAAAAATAAAGTATATTTATTTATAACAAGTCTACCCTGAGCTCTTTATGAGTCAGGGAGCTAAGCACAATACAAAACTCCTACGAAAATACTACAAGTTGCACAATTTACACAAATGCCTGAGGGGCACGAAAAACCATATACACTAAAAGTGGAATGCAAAATACTAGCAGGTAAGTAACAAGATCTAGAGGCTTCAGGATCGCTAGGACTACACTACTAAACTCTAAGGTTAGGAGCAGGAGGCCTAGGGAGATCGGGTGCAGAGTGTGCACTCTCACGCGGGAATGCGGGACAAAGTCTATGGAGGCTAGTATTTCTAAAGTTACTGTTTCCGGACGAATCCGACTAGGTAGACTTAAAACGAAAAAGGATCTGGACACTTGGATAGTGAACCTGCGTTGGAGCACCGAGATGCTCGGGTTACCTAGCCCAGGGGCTGCGGCTGCATAGGGTTCAAAAGACGTCGGGAATCCTCGTTGTAGTCTATGGAGCCTGAAAGAAGAAGTTGCTGGCAGGCGACCAGTGAAGATGATCGGGGTGATCCAAGCCTGGATCGGTGATAGAGACGACCTGAAAGCAGAGGGGACTCAGTTCTTAATCACTAGCCAGTGATTGTGTGGGCACCAGGATGGCACCGGATGAAGTCACCTCGACCAGGTGAGTGGGCGACGCTGGACTCTGCAGTCACACGGGCTAGGAGGCGTTGTCGGCGACCAGGCTGGAGGTGCGAGCTGTCCCACGAAGGTGTCTGCTGTCGGCGATGCTGGACCCAAGATGGGGGCAACAAACCTTGGCAAAGGCAAGCCCACGCGGTGGAGTCAAGATGGCGTCTGGAGTGTACCAGGAGGGTTTGGGGTGCTCCTCTTTTGGAAGGGAGCAAGGGCCAGTCTGGGGCAACCAGACCAGCGGTGAAATCGTAGTGGTACGTCGTCAGGAGGGCCACTAGCCAACGGGCAAGTGACCGGACAACGCGGTGAGCAGGAAAGAGCAGAAGGGCCCCACGCAGATCTCGTGGATGCTGGGGGGCTGGACTTCGGTGCTGGAGCTGCTCAGGGTTGGGGCTTCTCAAACCCCAATGCACTCACTCGAGGATCCCTCGGTGGTCGTGCTGGTTAAGCATCGTGCAGGTTTAGAAGATGGCCGGTCCCTCAGGTCTCGTCACACCCACGAATCTTAGCTGGGCTGATGATGCAGGTAGAGGTCAGAGATGCCAGGGAATCCGGGTCTCGTCGAGCTGGTCAGTCTTGATCCGGAGGATGGACGTGCAGCAAACCACAATGCTTAGGTGGTGCCTGCGGGTGCAGGGTGGCTACTCCTTAGCCACAAGGAAGTCTTCAAAGAAAGTCAAGAGTTCCTTTCGTGGAAAGTAGTTCAAGATTCAAGATGATCTAATTTGGGAAGGGGGCCCGCTCCTACCTTTATTCTAAGAAAAGGGGCTGGCGCGCGACTAGGTACTGCCCATGGGTGGGACCAGGAGGGGGGTGGTTACACCCCTCTCCCTTGTCCGGACTTTCCCCAGCTCAGAGGTGGTGGGCCCCTGGAACTGGTTTGAGCCGGCATATGCACAGTGAGCACCGGGGTGCCACTTGCAGTCACCTTCCTCTCAGCCCTGCCTACCTGGGATACACAAAACCCTGTCTGGGATGATGCTAGCACCGCCCCTGACAGGAAACCCTTTGTCCGAGCTCTCCTCGCTGGAAGGACTCCCAGCAGCAGGAGGTCAGACTTGTGTCTGTGGTGGCAGCATCCATTTTGTGATGCTGAGGCTCGAGTTAACTTTAACCGAGGTTCACAGTTACATACATGTCGTGTCCCTCTAGAAGGGTGGAATGCTAACCCCGTCGCTAGAATTGGCGAGGGGTTAGTATTCCAATTCGTATGACACCTTACTCGACATGTTTTGGAAAGCGATACCAAAGTTGGCAAATAACCGCGAGGATTATAATGCACTTAAGAGTATATGGTACGCGTTATCATGGAACAGCTATTAGGACTGGTTCCGCAAGCTGCAGACGGGCTCAGCTCATGCCAGAGCACCATCTCACATAATTCCAAGCACTCTGCCTTCAGGATTGTTAAGGCCTGCCATAGGAGTGACTGATAGGAATACATGTGTCCATTTTAGGGTTAGATATAGGGATACTATTTCTAAAGCAAAGGGTGTTTACACCACCTTGCCCCAGCTGTCGTGCAGCCAGTTGTGTCAGATTTGGATGGCCAGCCAGGGGTGGCATAATACATGCTGCAACCCCTGGTAGGCGCTGGGTACACCTAGGCCCTGGGTACCTAAGGTACACTGTACAGGGACTGATAAGGTGACTCCGTATCCAATTGGGTATGCACCTAAGGTACATGGAATCCATTTTACATAGAGAGCAGTAGGCCTGGGGCCCTGAATAGCAGGGTCCCAGGTCAACTAAGTCGAAAAACCAGCAAAACACCAGGCAAAAAGTTGGGAGTAACCATAGTCAGATATCCACCTTCCTACACTCGGGATCGGGCCGCGGCAGCGCCAGCAGGGCTCTGAAGATGGTTCAGCGAGGTCGGGCCGCGGCAGTGCCAGTGGGGCTCCGAATATGGTTCAGCGAGGTCGGGCCACGGCAGCGCCAGCAGGGCTCCGAATAGGGTTCAAGGTTCTGTAGTGAGTTCGTCTCAGGGTCAGCCGCGGTTCAACCTGCAGGGCTCTCGACTCCAGGATACAACTCCTGACCCATTCCAGAGCTGTCCCAGATATAGGTCTGAAGTCCTTTGATGTCCGGGCCCTCACACCTGGAGGTCAGAGGGGCCGGGATGAGAGTGTCCAGACACCCAGCAGGGGGGTGGAGCCAGCGCCCAGGGAGGCCGGAGGGCGATTGAAACCAGGCGTCCGGGGACGGCTGGAGAGCCATCGAAACTCTCCTCCTCCTTGATCCGTCAAGTGGCCGTTTTACCACCTGGTCGGATCTTGGTGCCTCGATGTCGGGGCTTCGCAGGGGCCGCGGCCGAGGTCGGGCCGAGGCCACGGGGCCCGGACGTGGAAGGCCCAAGATGGAGTCGGGGCCTGAGAGGGTGGCCCAGGATAGGGGTCGGACCAGCAGCGTGGGGCGAGTAGGGGTCGCCATGTTCTGGAGGGGGAGAGCCGGGGGTCACCATGAGTGGCGGCTCTCGTGAAGGCTGGAGGGGGTAGCTTCAGGCCGGAGGACAGGGGTCGATGTCGTCCAGGGCCTGCCATGCGGGAGGAGTGGGACCACACCACGAGGCCGGGTCCAACAATTCAGCCCTGCTCTGATCACCCTGGGGGCTTCAGCGCCTGCCGTAAAATGCTATGATTTAAAAAGTTTACATTCCTTGAGGTTGCCAGCTCTGTTTTCGCTCTCCTCCCACCCTCCCAACCCCCTACACCTTCCCCACCTCTTTCACCAGCCACTAATATCCTCCATCACAGGAGAGGCTCTTTCATTACAGTGGCTGCAGCAACGAAACCCGCAGCCAGCACGGTATAGTGTGAGATAATGCCTTGAAAATAAACATGCTTCTCGCAGCTTACGGGGTATGCCTGCAATTTATATTCCTTTTAAAGGGTTCACACTCCAGTCCTCCCTTGAGGCATCTTTAAGGCAGTACGGCCCACTGCTTTTAATATTTTGAAAGATCAAACACGGGGAAGCTACCACAGTGTTACTCGTTCAGTCATCTTTTAGCTATTAGCAATGCTTCCATACTGTACTACGCTCCTATCTATTTCCATGCTGACATCAGTATAAGGCCAGGGTTTGTCTGATTGTGCCATGGCCAGCCCTTTGGACTTTGTCGCTCCCCTGGCTCACACTGGAACACGCAGGTCTTTTGGACATTTGGTTCAGTCTTCTAGCGTTGCTCAAGAATTGAGATCTCAAAATTACTGAACATCCCGTCCTGTTTGCTTTGGTTCGCCTGTAACGGAAAGCTGCATGCAATTTGGCTTGGATTAAGCCGTACAAACAGGCTGAAACCTTGCCGTTTTTGTGTAAAATATCTTCATTCCAATTTCAGTTTCTCCGATGATGGCTGCAAGTATAATCGCATCTTTTTTTATAATAAATTATGAATTCTCTCTTTGTAGCAACTTGGAGAACATATAGATGTTTTAACCAATTAATTAAACTATGGCTAAATAGCCACTCCATAACACATGGCTAAAAGACAATACTATTGACAACGCCAATACATCTTGGATTGCCAAGACTACTTGGCTTGGTTTTGCCAATGCTTGTTATATCTGTGCTTGCTGTTTTACATCCCTTGCAATTCGCCACTGGACTCCTGTTTAGCTTTCTCATGTTGTCAGAATTGGCTGTTCTAGCTAATTTTTCCTTTATGTGCAATGAACCTACAGTTCATACAGTGTTCCGTCACCCCTTATGGGATAGCAGCGCTAAATAAAAAATGATAACTGAAAGCATGAAAGGATGGAGCCTGGAAGACTGTGGAGAATGGTGCAGGAAATGCACTAATGCTCCTTCTGCCTATCACAAGTCAAAGTAGCGTTGGTGACGCTGAGCCAGTGCAGTTGCTGTGGTAACGGAACACAAGATAGCTAGCTAGGATACCACCACCACTGGGGTGCTAGATTGCCTCGACAGGCATCTGCCTTGGACGCCCTGCAGAGGTAGAGAAAAGTTGGCAAATGCTGCTCCGTACACTGCTCAAAAGGTCCTTGCACATACGTGGCTGGGACCTAAAAAGCCACCACAAGCACAAAACAAGCAGTGGCATAGCCAATAGGCCTTGCCTTTGGGACCTTATAAGTTTTTAGTTATGCAGCAGGTCCCAAAGGCGAGACCTATTGGCTATCGCAATGCTTGTTAGTAATAGTAGTAGTCTGAGTGACCTTTTGAGATTTGGGAGATTCGGCAACTGAGGATGATTATCCCTGCCCTTCACTTCACCCATTGATCTGCTTGTGTACCACCTGTGGACATTAAAGCAGCGAACCAGGAGAGATTGATTTCCTCCGACAACTCACGAATTCTATTGATTATTCATGGGGAGATTTACCAATTATCTAGTGTTAGCCTGAGGAAGGTGGAAAGTATCACATGCCACCGAAACGCGTTGCTTTGTTTGTCTAAATCATTGGTTGTTTGGTTCATAATAATAATCTACACGAAGCTGGTCTCTCAAGTAGACCTATGCCGGAATTCACTAGCATTGAAAAACAATAATAGAGCACACTGAAATGTGATTTTTAAAAAGTGTTTTTGACAAAAGATCATATCCCCCCCGTTTGTATTTATACTTTGTGTTTACATTTTGTATAATCACTTAATGAATTTGTTTTACTCCTATAGGGTCACATTTTGTGTATGGATTTGTGTATCATGTGTATCTTGGTTTAAAAACAATGTGTAATCTGATTTGATCACTATATATGTTTTTTTTATTTTATAAATAAATTGGAGATAGCAAAAGGAATTTTTTAATAAATGTTTTGGTAACCTACTTTGACATTGTATTTTTCAGCTCCTCAGGCGTCTTTTGAATGTAGTGCGCGCGGTCTGTGAATGTAAGTTGACTGGTGCTGTATGCTCAAATCAAACAGAACACAAAGGGATTCTTTGTTTTAAGTCTTTGAACTTGGTGTCCTTTCCCTTTGGTTTGCTTTGGACCCCTTTCTCTCTCTTTTTTTATATTTGAACAGCAATGTGCCCGTCATTTCACCTCACCAATGCCTCCTTATTGCTGCTAGGTTCAACTATGACTCCATTATAGCTATTAGGAATGAGTGCTTGGTAGATGTATGACGTGAAGAGTCTTCGCCAACCACTTAATGATCTGTTACAGAAGTTATAGGGCCCAAGACACACCACATGCAGCTTAACCAAACCAGCTGGGCACTGGCAGGTTAGCAGACATAGCAGCATTGTACATAGCAGCTATTTTAAAGTGCGCTAGCAAAAGTCTTATTAAAGAAACCATTGGTACCAGGAAATAATGTTTTCAATGTTGCCTCAGTCAATCAATTTACCTCTGTTCTCTCGTTTTTCCTGCCCTCTGTTCCCCTGTTTTTCTTGCCCTCTGTTCATTTGTTTTTCTTGCCCTTTGTTCCCTCGTTTTTTTGCCCTCTGTTTCCTCGCTTTTCTTGCCCTTTGTTCCCTCGTTTTTCTTACCCTCTGTTCCCCTGTTTTTCCGGCACTCTGTTCTCTCGTTTTTCCGGCCCTCTGTTATCTTGTTTTTCTGCCCTCTGTTCTATCGTTTTTCTGCCTTCTGTTCTCTCGTTTTTCTGCCCTCTGTTCCCTCGTTGTGATCGTTTTTTCTGGGCTCTGTTCCCTGTCTGTGGCTGTATGTGTGTGTGTGTGTGTGTGTGAGGGGGGGGCTCTGTATGTGTGTGTGTGTGTGTGTGTGTAGAGCTCTGTGTGTGTGTGATCGTTTTTTCTGGCCTCTGTTCCCTGTGTGGGGGGCTCTGTGTGTGTGGGGGAACTGTGTGTGTGGGGGGGGGGCTCTGTGTGTGTAGGGGGGCTCTATGTGTGTGGGGGGGGGGGCTCTGTATGTGTGGGGGCTCTCTCTGCGTGTGTGTGGGGCTCTGTGTGTGTGTTTGTGGGGCTATGCGTGTGTGTGTGTGGGGGGCTCTGTGTGTGTGTGGGGGGGCTCTGTGTGTGTGTGGCGGGCTCCGTGTGTGGGGGGCTGTGTGTGTGTGTGTGTGTGGCTGTGTGTGTGTGTGTGGGGCTCTGTGTGTGTATGGGGCTGTGTGTGTGTGGGGCTCTGCGTGTGTGTGTGGGGCTCTGTGTGTGTGGGGGAGGCTCTGTGTGTGTGGGGGGGCTTTGTGTGTGTGCGTGTGGGGCTTTGTGTGTGTGGGGCTCTGTGTGTGTGGGGGGGCTCTGTGTGTGTGGGGGGGGGCTCTGTCTGTGTGTGTGAGGGTCTGTGTGTGTGTGGAGCTCTGTGAGTGTGTGGGGTTCTGTGTGTGTGTGGGCTCTGTGTGTGTGTGGGGGGGCTCTTTGTGTGTGTTTGGGGCTTTGTGTGTGCGGGGCTCTGTGTGTGTGTGTGTGTGGGGGGCTCTGTGTGTGTGTGGGTGGGGCTCTGTGTGTGGGGGGCTGTGTGTGTGTGGGGGGGGCTCTGTGTGTGTAGCTGTGTGTGTGGGTGGCTCTGTGGGGGTAGCTGTGTGTGGGTGGCTCTGTGTGGGTGCAAATGCAATAGGTCTCGCATTTGCGAGCGATTAAGCTATTGGCATTGTAAATGACAATGCCATTTATTTATGTTTTAAAAACAAAAACATAAATAAAAATAACGTCATGAGCAATGACAATAGCTCTAACTTTAACAATGCCGAGACCATTGCATTGTAAATGCTTGTTATTAGTGCTAATCTCATGGCGTTGCACGTTTTATTGATGATAGTGGTGCATTTCAACGCCTCGCCAGGGGTAGTAAGCACCATATAAATACAATTACAAGTGCAGACATGTCATTGCTAAAACAACCCACTGTACATATTTCGTTGAGTAGGGCTGATGGTGCACTGCACAAATCTTATTTCCAGGAACAGTGATGCATCCCACACGTTTCAGTGAGACAGATAACAGCAACACATAAAACACATTCCATTCCATTAGAAATGCGGTGCACGGTTTATTTCGAAGGTATAAATATCAGTGCACCGATCTTTAAGAATGGTGGTGCAGTGCGCGCATTATATCCATAAGCATTACATTGCCTTGCACATATTTTTATGTTTGAAAGGCGGCACGCTGCACGCGCATTTAATCTCTCTGCATCGCAGTATGCTCTCGTGCACGTGGGTCAGTTCTCACTGAACGCACCGGGCATGGGCGCCACTCTGCTGGCCTCATGCTGAGGGAACGTTCAGACCATTCAGGGGGAGCCGGCCAGCGCCCGTGCAGCCGGCACGTGCCCTGTCACAGCGGGTGCCCCCCCGCCAGTAGGAAATAAAGGTGGATATTTACTAAACACCCTACCGCCAAAGGCCGAAATACAAGGGGCACGCTGCATGACAACAAAAGTGATTCAAAAGCTCCGAAAATAAAAAATACCACGATCTAAAAGCAGAAGTCCCTGCGCACTCGAGGAGACAAAACACAGCAGTAAATCTTGTAAAACTGCTTCATACAAGCATGCAAACACTCGCTCCAATGAGCACAATCAAAGATTGCCAACTCTTTTTTTTCAGTATTTGATGCTTTTAGAAAGTAGAGCATCATGCCGCACTGCTTATTAAAAGCATCAAATATTGAAAAATACAGTTTGCGAGCCAAAATGAAAAGTCCCCAGTGTCACACCACCAGTGAAGCATCCAGTCTCCGCGTGCACATCTTCTGTCCGTCCGTGTGCACATCTAGCTTGGAATCCGTATTGATTCCAAAAGGCTCTCACATGGCGAGAGCATCACATGCGCGCTGCTAACGCCAGGCAAGACCTAAAGTAGATAAAGAAGCAGGGAAAGGCCCCACACGCCTGCCTCTGGTATACACTCAAACCACAAAATCTGTCAATTCTAAGAATTGTATGAGGTGGGTCACTCACGTAATGTGACCTGCTACATCATCGGCCACCTCACCCACCCTGGTGAGATAGGACTACCATGGCGGACTAAACCTCAAGTTCATCAAACTTGGAAATGCCAGATTTGATAAATAGGGGTGTTAGCAGAAGCAAGGTAGGAGTACATAACAAACATTGGGAATATTGTTTCCCAGTGCTCCACAACAGGTCATCACACCATTTTTGTGGTTTGAGTGAGGCCTAAAAAGATCTATGGTGAAGGCACAAGAACAGAGAGAATGAGGGAAGATGATGCTGGACATCAGTGGCCCCCAAACTGATTTTTGTGCAAAACGTTTTGACTTTTTAGTAACACTTGAGGCCCTAAGAAGGGACAGACTGGAGAGCAGATGCACCCTAAGTATCAGTTTTTTCTAGAGCTACCAAATACTGAGGTGTCTTGGCGCTAGCAGCCCTAAACAACTCAAAGAACAACCCAGGCTATTTATAACAGCGACAGTACAGCCTTGTCTTTAAAGATTTCCTAAAACTGATAAGGCAGGGTTCCGCTCTTAAATGCAACAGCATGGAATTCCAGAGTTTGCTAGTTAGGAATGTGAATCTTCTACCACCCCAACCAGCCTTCATCATTAGGTCTCGGCCTGCGACGCACTGCGTAAGCAGTGGGCAGAGTCCGAGATTTTATGTTTTGGCTACAGTGGGGCTTGAACTCGCCCCTCTTCTCCATTGGCTGGCTTCCTAAACGGAGGCCAGCCATTGGAGGAGAGGGGCATCACTCTGTTCAAGCCCCATCTTTTCGAAATTCTGGGGCGTGTTTTTTGCAGTTTTTAAGCCGTGACGTCATCCGTCACTCAACTGCTAAAAACACGCCCCCGAATCGCAAAAATGGCGCCACTTTTGTGAGGCCATTTCTGGACGACTGCCACCGGAGGAAGTCCAGAAGCTGCCGGTGGTGAACTCCGGGACTAAACGGCGCACATGGCCACTCATGGATGCATTAGCATGTATACTTCTGCCTCGCGCTCTCAGGTCGGCACTCGGGTCCCAGCAGTGCTGGCCGGCTCCATCATGTTTAAGGCGGTGTTCTCCCTCATTTCGCCACAGTTTTGCCCAGGGCTGGATCCCAGCGCACTCTCATGGCCCGTGTTTCTCTCGGAGCTCAGAGTCTGCCCCCCCACCCCTCCCTCCTCTTTCCGTGGTACACGCAGCCGTTGTTCTGTGTAATGCGGTCTCTGACATAGCCACGTATGCTTTTCGTTGTTTGTTACTCTCGGAGCTCAGAGTCTGCCCCCCACCCCGCCTTCCTCTTTCCGCGGTACCCGCAGCCCTTGTTGTGTGTAATGAGGTCTCTGGCATAGCCACTGAATATTAGAACACGCATCTTGAAAAAAAGCTCACTGCATTCTATACATTTGCAAATGTATGCTTTTCGTTGCTTGTTACTGAGTTTATTAGGGGTGGCTCTGGGTTTGATGCACGTGCGTTTGTACATTCTCAGTGCCTGCGTATTTGAGTGCAGTGTTTGCTCAGAGCAACAACTGTTCAGTGAGCACAGTGCCTACTGGGGTGGGGGTGGCAGTACTTGTGCAATGAGCACAGTGCCTGCTCAGCCAGAACAGTATGTACTCATTGAGTTGTACATCTGAGTGCAGTATCGTGGTAACACAGCACCTGCCCTAAGGGTGCTGTACTGATTGAGGACCGCAGCACTGGCCCACTAAGTACAGCACCCACCGTAGGAGCACAGTACCGTGCCTACTCTCACATCGCACTGCATGCACTGCCTGTGTAGTGCCGACCTACCGGTGCAGCGCCGCCTGTGTTAACGCAGTGTCTGCTCCCGCTTCCAGCAGCACTCGCGCTTCAGCGAAATGTGCTATTTCTGCACATTCTACTTTCAATACAAACACGGAAATTCCCAATATGAAAGCGGCCGAAGAGATCCTGAGAGGGGGGCTGTAACAGGGAGGGGGCTACGAGAGGGATCGAGATCTGTTTACCCATTACAGTTTTTTAAAACAACTCCGGCGTCTTAAATAAAGAAAATTAATGCCAATGTCTGCTGTATGATCGAGCTCATTAAACCCCTCTCCCCCACAAGCGCCGCCACCTGAAACAACATTTACAGAAGACCCCCTCTGCAGACACACAGTCACGACCCCAGCCCCAAAGCAAACACCCGCCTTCAATGGGGCACAGACGGAAAGACTTCCTCGGGCCTTGGAGAGGGTCTGCAGTGAGCTCCACCTCAGCCACGAGCTTCTCCTCAGTCTCACCCCCAAACTCACCCTATGTGTTCTTCATCCCTACACCATCCATCCTCCCCTCTCTTCCCTGCCCAAAGACAAGCACCTATCACCCTCAATGGGGCAAAGATAGAAAGACTTCGGCCTGTGAGAGAGTCTGTACCGAACTCTCCCTCGGTCATGAGGTTCTTCTCTGTCTCTCACCCCCCCAGCCCCACACTCTGTGTCACTCAACCTACCAGCTCTTTATCCCCACGCCTTCCCACCTCACACTCCCTCCCCACCCCAACACTAGCACCCGCCATCAATGGGGCACAGATGGAAAGACTGCCTAGGGCCTGGGAGAGGGTCTGCAGCGAGCTCCCCCTCAGCCACAAACATTTCAGCAGTCTCACCCCAAACTCACCCTACAAGCTCTTCTTCTCCATACCCTCTGCTACAAATGATTATAAGTTGAAAGTGCAAGTGGTGTGTTTTACCTGAGTGAACAGCTACAAACGTGCATTGTTTATGAATATGTATGGTTTTATTTGGTCTTATTTTAACCAAAAACGTAAAGTCTACTTTTATAAAGTACAATAAAGAGGGCGTTTGTGTCTACTGGGGCCGGGAGAGACACACAGATGTCTCTCAGGGAATCCTGGTGACACAGACAGCTCATTGCCTACTGTGTTTCAGTGCCTGCTGGGGGACACACACTCCTCTGAGTTGACTGTGTATCTGCACCTACTGAGGGACACACATAGCTCTGAGCAAGACTGTATTTTTGTGCCTGCTGGAGGCACACTGCTCTGGACAGGATGGGCCCCGGCCTGGTATCTTGTGTGGGGCACACAGAGCACTGGGTAGTCTGTGACACACATTGCCCTGAACAGATTGTGTTTTAGTTCCTTCTGGGGAACACACACTCCTCTGAGTAGAGCGTGTATTGGCCTGGAAAAGAATGACGTCTTAAGTCAGCTTTCCTAGCCTTGGCCTTTGAATATCTCTAGGAAAATGAAAGGATTCATCCTTTTCTTTAACCCTACATTGTTTGCTCCGCGTGCGCTGGAGTGTTTAAGATATAGCAGCCACAGTACAGCACTTCCGGCGCTCATTATGAGCGCTCTATGGGTCACTTTGTCCTCATTTCACACCCCCGGGTCTCTCACAGCCCAGTCTCCAGAGAAGATGCCAAAAGGGACTGATGTGTGTCAACAGTGCTCGCAATAGGAAGTCACTCTAACTCCATCAACTGTAATTAACCATAAGGAGTGAGTCAAATTTATATCACCCTCTTCAGCTCTGCCAGGGTATTTTTCCTTTTTTAATATAACAACTTTTGTTGTGTAGCGCTTAAACCAACGGGTCTGTGTTTTAACCGCTGTAAATGCAAAAGGTCTCAATTTCCCAATGCCCGATGGACGGAAGGCTCAGTCAGCCTCGCCGGAATCCACAGACCACCTCACGTGCCGGGGACACGTGTTTAACTCACTGAGCCATCCTGCCTGTCAAGATGAAAGCATTTACCCAGAGTGTAGTGGAATGATGGAGATGCAATCTGGGAAGATAACTAACCTGTTGTTTACATAGCGCTTTATGCTGCCGCTGCACTTATGGCAGAGGCAGGCAGGATCACAGAGTCATAGAAGAGGAGGGGAGGGAGACAGAAAGGCAGATACAAAATAACAATCTGCCTCAGCGCCAGACAGGCACGCACAGTCATAAAAGAGACAGAAAGCTTGAACATCAGACACACTACAACAGTCAGAGGCAGGAAACATCAGGCAGTCATGGGACACGCAGACTGACAAAACAACAATCTGACTCAGTCAAGTCAAAAGTCAAGTCAAGTTTAAATTTATATAGCGCACTACTCACCCAGAGGGTCTCAAGGCGCTTGAGGGAGGGGGGGAACTTTACTTATCAAATATCCAAGTTTTAAGTTGTTTTCTGAAGGAGAGGTGGTTCTGTGTAAGGCGGAGGTGGGTGGGGAGAGAATTCCAGGTCTTGGCCGCTAAGTAGGAGAAGGATCTTCCCCCCATGGTGGATCTTTGGATGCGTGGAATTGCGGCGAGGGCTTGATTGGACGATCGTAGTTGGCGGGTGGGGGTGTAAAAGGACAGGCGCGCGTTGAGGTATTCGGTTCCTAGGTCGTAGAGGGCTTTGTGTGCGTGGGTGAGGAGGCGGAACGTTATTCTCTTGTTGACGGGGAGCCAGTGGAGGTCTTTCAGGTAACCTGAAATGTGAGCTTGGCGGGGGATGTCTAGAATGAGTCTGGCTGAGGCATTTTGGATGCGTTGGAGTTTTTTCTGTAGTTTGGCTGTGGTTCCGGCGTAAAGGGTGTTTCCGTAGTCCAGTCGGCTTGTGACCAGTGCATGGAGACCGTCTTTCTTGTTTCGGTGGGGATCCAACTGAAGATTTTTTTGAGCATACGTAGGATGTTGAAGCATGATGATGAGACGGCGTTGTCTTGTCTGGTCATCGAGAGGGAGGAGTCCAGGATGAAGCCCAGGTTACGTGCGTGGTCCGTTGGTATGGGTGCGGTTCCCAGGGCCGGTGGCCACCATGAATCGTCCCAGGCGGAGGGGGATGATCCTAAGATAAGGACTTCCATTTTGTCCGAGTTCAGTTTTAAACGGCTGTTCTTCATCCACTCGGCTACTTCTTTCATCCCTTCGTGTAGGTTGGTTTTGGCGGTGTTTGGGTCTTTGGTGAGGGAGAGGATCAGCTGGGTGTGCGTAGGAGATAATGTTGAGGTTGTGTTGGCGCGCGATGGATGCGAGGGGACTCATGTATACGTTGAAGAGGGTGGGACTGAGTGAAGATCCTTGTGGTACACCGCAGATGACTTCGGTGGCCTCTGATCTAAAAGGGGGGAGGCGGACTCTCTGGGTTCTTCCGGCGAGGAACGAGATGATCCAGTCCAATGCTTTTCCTTGTATTCCGACGTTGCTGAGGCGTTGTATAAGGGTGCTATGACAGACTGTGTCGAAGGCTGCGGAGAGATCAAGTAGGATGAGGGCAGCTGTTTCTCCGTTGTCCAGTAGAGTTCGAATGTCGTCTGTTGCTGCGATGAGGGCGGTCTAGAGCTGTGTTTGGCTCGGAAGCCGGACTTTGAAAGGTCGAGGGATTTGTTGGATTCGAGGAAGGCGGCGAGTTGACTGTTGACGGCTTTCTCAATGACTTTGGCAGGGAATGGGAGGAGCGAAATGGGGCGGTAGTGCTTGAGTTCAGTGGGGTCTGCTGTGGGTTTCTTCAAGAGGGCGCTGAGTTCGGCATGTTTCCAGCTTTCCGGGAAGGTAGCGGAGTTGAGGGAGCAGTTGATGACGTCTCGGAGATGGGGTGCGATGATGGAGTCTGCTTTGTTGAAAATGTGGTGGGGACATGGGTCGGTTGGTGATCCTGAGTGGATGGTGTTCATCAGGCGGATGGTGTCTTCAGTGGTGATTGGGTTCCAGGCGCAAAGGTTGTTGGAGGGGGGTTTTAGTTCGGAGGTGGGTGGGGTGGACTGGTCTCCAAAGCTGTTATGTATGTCAGCGATTTTGTTGTGGAAGAACGAGGCTAGAGAGTCGCAGAGGTCTTGAGAGGGAGTGATGTCGTTGGTGCCGGCGGTGGGGTAGGTAAACTCTTTGACGATGTTGAATAGTTCCTTGCTGTTGTGGGCGTTGTTGTCGAGTCGATCCTTGAATGCTGATTTCTTGGTGGATCGGATCAGTTGGTGGTGTTTGCGGGTGGCGTTCTTGAAGGTGGCCAGGTTGTCAGTGGTTGGGTTTTTTCGCCAGGCTTTCTTGAGGGTGCGACAGATCTTCTTGGATTTCTTAAGGTTATCATTAAACCAGGGGGCTTTTTTGCTGCCTTGCTTGATTTGATGATTTTTCAAGGGTGCTAATTCGTCAGCGCTGTGGGTGATCCATTGTGTGAGGTTGGTGGCTGCTTGGTTTGGGTCCGATGATTTTGCAGGAGGGTTTTGGTGAAGCGATGTGAAGAGCTGGTCGGTGGTTATTTTGTTCCAGTTTCTCTGGGGAATTGGTTGTGGGTGGTTGTGGGTCGTAGTCTTTTTGTAGTTGAAGTGAATGCAGCTGTGGTCCGTCCAATGGAGAGCTGTGGTGTGATTAAAGGAGATGTGCTTGCTGGAGGTGAAGATTGGGTCGAGCGTGTGCCCGGCATAGTGGGTGGGGGTGTCAACAAGTTGTCCAGAAGGGTGGTGGTGTTGTTGTCGTTGTTCTTTTCCAGGTGGAAGTTGAGGTCTCCCAGTAGAATGTAGTCCTCGGAGGGGAGGGCGTGTGGGCTGATGAAGTCAGTGATGTCTTCGCTGAATTGAGTGCGGGGTCCTGGTGGTCTATAGATGAGGGTGCCTCTGAGTGTGGTCTTGGGGTCGATGTGGATCTGGAAGTGAAGGTGTTCGGCGGCTGCGAGGTTATCGTCGGAGCTGGTCGTGATGCGGATGGTGTTCTTATGGACACTGGCGATGCCTCCTCCTGTTTGGTTGATGCGGTCCTTTCGGATGATCTTGTAGCCGTCCGGGATGGCTATGGCGATGTCGGGCATTGATGAGGCGTTCATCCAGGTTTCTGTAAGAAAGGCGACGTTGGGCGTTGTGGTGTCGAGTAGGTTCCAAAGTTCAATGACGTGTCTATGGACCGAGCGGGTGTTGAGCAGGATGCACTTCAGGTGGTTAGTGTAGGAGTTCTGTTTGGAGTTTGTGGATTTGGTGTGGGTCCTGATGCAGTCGAACTTGCAGGAGTGGCAGGTGAAGGGTCCATGGGTGTGTCCTGGGGCGGCTTGGTAGCAGTCTGGGAGTTGGCCGTGGTTAAGTGCAGAGAGGGTTGCGGCGTCATACATTAAGCGGGTGGAGTGGATTTTGCGGGGCCCAGGGGGTTTGGCACTGGGCGCGGTCCAGGCGCGGACGGGCGTAGACGGGCTTACCTTTGGCGCACCTTCGGCACGCATGGGGCGCAACCGCTGCGCGTCAGCTGTTCTGACATAAGTAGATAGTGGGGGGCGGAGCGAGGGAGGGTCAGCTGGGAGGCGGGAGCGGGGTGGAGAGCCTGGCTGGGAGGCACAACAACAAAATGGCAATAAAACAAAAGCGAAACAGGATGTGGGCAGAGGCACCGGCACAATCGGGTACAGTCTTCCAAATATAGCGCTATTACAGACTTCTAAATAAAGCGCTATTAGATCACACAGGCAACAAAAGATATAAGCGCGATGTGGGCTATGCGATGAAGCGCTACGATAATTATTCAGGCAGTCAATGCAATATCAGACAATGCGAGGCTGACAGGGTCACACAGTCAGAGAAAAGACAGGAAGATGGAAGGGCAGACTCACAGCAACAGTGAGAGGTAGGCAACATCAGACAGTCGTGGACACACTGACCACACAAGAACAACGTGACTTCGTGACACAGGCAGGCAGGGTCACAATGTCATAGAAGAGGCAGGAAGAAAGTTACGGGTTCACATCTCCTCAAAATCAGTTCAGCCTTCTATGCTTACAGGAGTCAGTACATTGAGCGCCATTATAGCTACTAAGCTTAACTAACATCAGATATTTAATATGCAGAAAAATGCTCCAAAGTGTTCTATTAAAAAAGGCACTACAGTTACTGTTATTATTCCTCCCAGATCCCACTTCACCCACAACCTATTAGTAATTCAGTGCTTAATTTGTAAAAAAAAAAGTGCCGGGCCCAAGGCATTGCTTACCAGGCCACTGCAGGGGGCGCCTTTCCTTTCCGTTGTGCCATATAAGTGTGTTTGTGTGCCTGAATCTTGTTTTGTAGGTGGCTCTATGTGTGGGTGGCTCTGTCTGTGTGAGGGTGGCTCTGTGTAGGTGGCTCTATGTGAATGACCGTGTGGGTGGCTTTGTATGTGTGTGTGGGTGGCTTTGTGTGTGTGGCTCTGTGTGGGTGTAAATGCAATAGGTCATCTATTTGCGAGCGATTAAGCTATTGGCAGTGTAAATGACAATGCCATTTATTTATGATAAAAAAAAAGTCATGAGCAATGCCAATAGCTCTACCTTTAATGGTGCCGAGACCATTGCATTGTAAATGCTTGTTTTTGGGACTGTTACCAGATTAGTACGAGAGGACCTCAGCTCTCTCTGTGGGGAATACCACTTCCAAATATTTTGGAAATAGAGAGGCCCAGATCCATGCAGGACTTTATGCATTGTACACGGTGCCGGGAACTCGATCCCTTCAGGTACTGGCAGCCAGGGTACTTCCAGTAACTTCTTTCTGACCAAGCAAAACTTAAATATCCTATATAGGAGCCAAGCGGCCGCATTTTGTAATGATCGCTGCTTGGTTTGCAATCCCTTGTTTACCCCTAAATAAAAGGCATTACAAGAACCCATCCTCGAAAGGAACAGAGCAACCATCTTTTGCAGGTCGTGTGGAATGAAAGGAAATATCTTTTTTAACATCTTGATGCTTAGAAACCAGTTTATCTGTTCTGAAAAATTCTTTCCTAGAGCCAACCACAAAGATAATGCTAACAAAGAGTGTCACTGGTTATGCGAAGATCCTTGCCAAAGGATCACCCAATAAAGCAACCTCCACCACACACATTAAACAAAAAGAAAAAAATGGATACTCACACGTCTCCAAACAAGTCTGTCAATCCACTCTGCTCAGAGTACCAATGCGATGCTCTCTGCTCCAGTGCTCTGTCCCAGGTCTGGAGGAGGCCTGAATGGTGGGAAGAACCAACCCTCGTCAGTGGACCTAGAGTAGGGATTGTTCCAATCCTGACAAGAAAAGCAAAAAAAACCTGAGGGAAAAACAGAGACGTTTAAATCAACACTGAATGTGAAAGATTGTTTATTCCTGACCATGTGACGGTGACACAGCGCGTGACTGAGGTTTCCGCGTCACACACTCTGCTCGGAAACAACAAACACCAATACAAGACACCGAAGCTGTTTTCTGTGTCTTTATTTCTTGAACAAGACACACTCTGCTGCTGAGACTGAAAATAAATCATTTTACCCCTGAGTAGTTTGCACCGTTTATGTAGCGGGCACAACCACAGAGAACACAAACAGATGCAGACCACAAACTTGTGCAACAGGTGCCATCTTGAACTGGGCAGTTGACTTTCATGTCTTGTACCTGGAGTCTCTCACAATCGTTTATTCTCCCGTTCTTCTGAAATCTAAAAGTGATGCATTAGGGAAAAGGCGATGTTCGATTCAGTGCTGGTGAAACTGAAAGGGCCTCGGATACGATGCATGAATACGATTAGTTGAACCCTCCATTTGCGTACGAACGAAGGGAGAAGTTAAAAGAAACGCACTTTACATGTAGTAATCTCTTGCAGCTCGTAGTGTTGTAAAACAAATGCACGGATGTCAAGGAGCTGTTTCGACTTTGTCAGCAAAGTGCAGCCAGAAATGCTTCAATTAAAGCCGCAAATTTGAGGCTACTTCCCCGAGGGTTCATGGTGGGGAATAATTTGAAGCAAGTGAAGCTTAGGAGAAGCCGCCTCATTGACCAGTGTAGTGAAACATAGTGAGCATGTTTAACAAGCATTGGCAAAGCCAAAAAGTCTCGCCTATATAAGAGCTATTGGATTTGGCAATGTGCTTTTGCCATGTTGTACACCAGTGTGGCTGGTGTTCAGTGTGGCGTGTCCTAGAGTGGACGGGGACAGTGGGGTGTAGAGTGTCACAGTGGAGAAGTGTGGCTCACTGGTTAGAAGCGGCAGACCATGAAGCAGAGGTCGGCCCGGGACCAGGGTTCAATTCCCGACGCGGCAGGGTCGTGGAGCAGGGTCAGCGGACTCGATAATTCTCACCTAGGTGCCTACGCTAACCATGGGTCCCACTCTGCAACTCTGGGCAATAGCTTGCTTGATCTCCAGAACGGCCCTAGCAGCGCCGGGGATGCCTGGCTTCACCTTGGGGGTGCCCTCTCACAGGAAAAGCCAGGACGGGTTCCCCATCGGTATACAGCGCCAGGACGCCACGTAACGAGGTAACAGTGCGCTTTACAAGTATACATACATTACATTACATTACATTACAGACTGGCTTTGTTGGAGTAGATTTGAATAGAGGGGAGTAGAATTCAGTGGCGTAGAGTGCAGTATCATAGAGTGTTGTGGCGTAGAGTGGAGTGAGATAGCATGGAGTGGATTGAGGTATTAGGTTGGAGTGGATTAAAGTAGATTGGGGTGGATTGGACCGAGTGGGGTGGATTGGCTTGGGGTGGGGTAAACTGGATTAAAGTAAGGTGGTTTGGTGTGGGGAGAACTGGAGTGGTGGGGGTGGATTGGACTGGGTGCATGAGACGGGAGTAGGGTGGATTAGAGTGGGGTGGGCTGGATGGATTGCATTGAGTGGAATGGGTAGATTAGATAGGGGTAAAGTAGGGTGGATTTGACTGTAATGGAGTGGATTGGAAAGGGGTGGCCCGGATGAGGTGGATTAGATTGGAGTGGGGCGGATTGGGGTGGAGTGGGGTGGTTTGGGGTGGAGTGGACTGAAGTGGGGTGAAATGGAGTGAGGTGGGGTGAAACGGACTGGCGTTGAGTAGATTTGATTGGGGTGGGGTGGTTTGGATTGGAGTGATAAGGATTGGATTTAGTAGATTGGATTGGGGTGGAGTGAACTGGACTGGGGTGGATTGGACTGAGGTGAATTGGATTGGGGTGGATAGGAGAGGGGTAGATTGTATTTGGCTGGAATGGATTTAGTGTGGTGGATTGGGTTTTGGTGGGGTGGGATGGATTGGGTTGTGGTGAGGTGGATTGGATTGGGTTGTGGTGGATTGAGTGGGGTGGATTGGAGTGAGGTGGATTATTTTGGACTGGAGTGGGGCAGACGGGAGTAGGGCAGATGGTTCTGGATTGGAGTGAAGCAGATTGGAGGTGGGCAGAATGATTTTGGGTGGTAGTGGGTTGATTATTTTGGATTGTAGGGCAGCAGATTATTTCGGAATGGAGTGGGGCAGAATGTTTTGGATTTAAGTAGGGCAGAATGTTTTGGATTGGAGTAATGCAGAATGTTTTGCACTCGGGTGGGGTGGATTGCATTGCAGAGAGTGGATGGGGAGGAAGTAGGGTGGATTTGATTGGAGTGAGGTGGATTGGAGTGGGGTAGGATGGATTGGGCTAGATTGATGTGGTGGACTGGAGTGTGGCGAATTGGAGTGGGCTGCATTGGGATGGAGTGAGTGGATTGGAGTGGGGCGAATTGGAGAGGGGCGGATTGGAGTGGATTAGAGTGGGATGGATTCAAGTGGGACAGATTGTTTTGGACTGGAGTTGGGCAGATTGGAGTGGGGCAGATCGTTTTGGAATAGAGGGGGCAGATTGGAGTGGGATAGATTGAAGTGGGGCAGTATGTTTCGCGTAGGTGTAGGGCAAGTTGGAGTGGGGTGGTTTGTTATGGGGTGGATTGGTGTGGGCAGATATTTTTAGATTGGAGTGGGGCAGATTCAAGTGGGGCAGACAGGACAGTGGGGCAGACTAGAGAGTGGGGTGGACTAGAGAGTGGGGCAGACTAGAGCGGGCAGATTGAAGTGGGGCAGAGTGGGGCAGATTGTTTTGGATTGAGTAGGGTAGATTGTGTTGGATTGGAGTGGGGTAGATTATTTTGGATTGGAGTGTGCAGATTGTTTTGTATTGGAGTGAAGCAGATTGTTTTGGATTGGAGTGGGGCAGATTGTTTTTGACTGAGTGGGGCAGATTGTTTTGGACTGGAGTGAGGCAGGTTGGAGTGGTGCAGATTGTTTAGTATTGGAGTAGGGCAGATTGGTTTGGGGTGGGCTGGGAGGTTTGGAGTGTGGTGGATTGAAGTGGTTTGGGGTGAGTAATATGGATTGGATTGGTTTGGGGTGGATCGGATTGAGTTGGGTGGATTGGTGTGGGGAGGGGTGAGGAAAGTGGATTGGCATCGGTTGGAGTGGGGTGTACTGTACGATTATACATAATTTCAGAAATTACACATAAGAAAGAAACAATGTCGCTTTGCAATAAAATAATCCTCATCTTTTGAACATAGCGCCCAAACACAAAAACAAAAGAAAACATGAGTGCAAAGTGAGAAAAGAAGAGCAGGCAAAATAAAAGAACGTTAACTATAAAAATAAATCTTTTAAATTTTGTTTGTCCTGATGCCACGTTTTTGCCAGTCACATGCCTTCTGTTTGCAGAGCACAAAATCTAAAAAACAATAAAATTGTTCCTCAGCCACAGCGGGAGTAGCGGACAGGCACTGATTAAGTTGACTCAATCAGTGCTTGGTCCCTGCTCCACAGAGCGAAACCGAACTTATGTTAGGCCTGCAGTGACAAATTACAAGGCTCTCAAAAGAGAGCGAGAAACCAGAACAGGGAGGCCCTACTGGATAATGTACCCAGAGTGGACAACACCATCCCCCTCATGTGCGTTACCACATTTAACACGGCTTGGATGGATCGTCAATACAGTCAAGCTCAAATTGGAACAACCTCTCTTTTCCTACAAGAGAGCAGGCAGTCTGAAGGACAGACAAGCCCAAAACCACCACCCACCGCACGGGACAACACCATCCTCAACGCATGGGGCCTGCCCAACATAACAGGCCACTACCCCTGAGGGAATTGCTGTGTCTGCCACCTCACCATGTCCACCAAGTCGCTGGCCCTTGAAGAAGGGAAAACTTGGCACCTTAGGAGACATACCAACTGTAACTCCACCCGTCATCTACCTTATTGAATGTCCTTGCGGCCTTCGCTATATAGGCATGACCAGCAGAAAGATAAAGACCAGGATCGGAGAACATCGCAGCAATATATGCTGTAAAAAGAACACCGCTAGAATGACGGACCATTTCATCTATAAGGAACACACCCCCAATGATCTCAAATGGGTAGTAATTGAACAAATTGCAACCACCGGTGCAAGTAATGAGGGCATCCTGCTACAAAAAGAGCAACAGTGGGTTAACCACCTGTCAACCCACAAAACTGGATTGAACGATAATATCCCCTGGAATGCACTGAACTACCGATAGACCCTAAATGGTCTGTAGCGCTGCACAACTCACGACTCAAAACTGATTCCATGTGCAGCAGGGTAGGTACTGACTACTGGACCCTTGCCCCCTGTCGGTATCCAGTTCAGGGTACCACTTTCCACTGGTACACTTGCTGACTATTTCCCATAGCCCCCAATGGGAACTAGACTTGGTTTCCCCAAACTGATGGGGCTCAGACCTCTGAGTACATGTGCACTGCCCAGAGACGTCCCAATTATGCTCCAGTGGCATATCACATCCTACAGGGACACACAGAAGTCCCCCAACATTAAGTCCTAATTAAAGCCCATACTACACAAGTGACTAAAACAGGCTACCACGAGTAAGTCTTTGTACGCTGTTGCTTAACTCTGTGGACTACAACAGAGTTAACTACTCCCCTGTTCCATGTCACAACGCTATTACATCCTATAGGAACACACAGAAGTCTCCTCACATTACGTCCTTGCTCAAGTCCACTCATGTGACAACAACAGACTACCTCGAGTGAGTCTCTTTACTCTATTGTCTAACTCCATGCACCACAACAGAGTTAACCACTCGCCCACAGCACGTCACGAGGCTGGGCACCGTGACGCGCATCCTAGCAATTACAGCTGACACCGGGCGGGAAACTACACACATAAATGCCGGCTTCCTGACCACAGCCACACCTTCGGAATCCCAAGCAGTGGCCGCAGTAGATACAGGAAGCGGGCAGACGACTTTGACGAAGTAAGTGAATGCCGGAATCCGGAGCCCTGACTCGATCCCGATGGACACCACAGGTATCGAGCGGACCGGATTAATACGCTAAACAAGTCACAATCACCATGTGCACAGATGAGAAGCTTCTTTATTATATGTTCATGTGTCTGTACGTACTGTTTGTCTGCTTCCTTTACAGATTTTAAGCAACGACATGAGGAGATATCCTCCGTTTCAATGCACCTTAGCGAGTGCGACACTTCTGGTCACCACAATTACCTCTGACCCCAACGCCCTGCACTTACACACCAACACATAGGTCCTGACGAAAGCCAGCATACGTCGCAGTCTGGCTGAAACCTGTAGACCTGACCTGATTGGATATTAGAGGCATTATTTAACCTGTACAAATATCCACCCATGCTTTTAAGCACTGCCAGAGGGCCCACCATTAAATACTGACCTTTATTCAAAGAGACCCTTTTGACAGTTTTTAACTCACTTTAGTAGCATCAGTGCACACCCACCACACTCAAAACCGCTCCGCTGTAGATCAGGCATCGAAGCACATATTTGTCCAAATAGCTATTTCCTCAACGTACCAAGGACAGAACTGAGGTTCCTAAGTTGGAGCTGGGCTTCTGACCAGACGTTATATTGTGAGACGGTCCTTCAAATTGACCAGTCTATGCAAGAAAATGAGTTTTGTGTTGCCTTCTAGTATTTGGATATTACCACAAGGGAGACCAAGATGAGAAGTAAATAAGTCCTCAAACGGGCCAAATGAAGCAAGTATGGCAGAAAATGTTGAACGGTTATGACATTGGTGGGAAATCCTGCAGAGACCAGTCTACAGTATATATTTAAATACGCAAGATTTCGAGATGGAATCTGCTCTAGGAGCCAGTGAGATTTGAATGCAATTGTCTGAAATGTCTGAAGTCCCAAATGATAACTCCTCTGCAGCTGGGCTGCCTGCTGCAGTCACCATAATTGGTGGTGCAATATCTGCCTGTTTTGCCTGTTGTGAAGCTGTTATATTGGCTTGAAGGCAATTTGACCTTGGGTGGCCAGGCACAAAAAGTCCAAGAACCTGTGCCAACTGGCCTGCGCTGGTGCTAGCAGTATAAGGGTGCAAGGCTCTTGCACAATCTTCCTAAGGAGAATTGCTACCTTGGTTCTGTGGAAGCCACCACCCACTGGGGAAAAACTGCCACTTTTATTTTGAGAGGGGTTTCATATATGTCTCATCAAGAGTGCCCATAGCAGTGACAAACTGGATTCAGCTGCCTGGAATACAGCATCCGTCTGTCGTATTCTGTTTTATGCCTGCATACCACACTATGGGAACACCTCTGTGACCATCTACTCCAACGGCACAGTCCTGATCCAAGCCAACAATGCCAACCTTGAGGCGTTTGATCTCCTCTTATCTTCTCTATAGACTAACAGCACCCACACACAGCCCCCCCTCCCAACGCTCCCCGTCCACCCGGGCAACCAGTCCCCCCAACAGAACATCCTCCCCATTCCGCCTCCCGCTATCACAATCACCTATGCTCCACCTCTAACCCTCTCCAATTCCTCCACCACCAAGAACACGGCACCTCTTCCTCCACTAGTCCACCCTCTGGAACAACCCCCTGTGCAGAACCCCCCCCAAAACACTACCGGGTGACCTCAATACACAACCAAGTCTCCCAATCACCAGCCTATACTCACCAGCAATAAAAAACTACCACAACACGAACCCCCTCATCCTACGCCTTATCCCATAACCCAAACTGACAACACAACCACCAACAGAAGACAATACAACGCTTTCAGTTCTTCTCCTCGCCGAGGAGACTCTACCCAGAAGCAACCCACCTCTCCCCAATAGGAGACGGGTTGCCACCTCTCCCGTATTGAAAGCCAAGTCGCCATAATACAGCGCCTGAATCTCATCCTAACCAACCTCACGACACTCCATAATACCCCCTTAAACACACACTCTACTCCCATCTCCCCCATCCCCACACACCCTAGCCTTCTCAAGGCCCCGCTCCCTAGCCAGTCCTCTTGCCCTTTCTCGATCCTTGCCCCGAGAACGAATAGAACTATGGAAGCCATGTCCTCTGAGGAAGCGATCGAGCTGGCCTCCTCATACACCTCCCCCTCCACTCACATCCATTAATCCACAATTTAGGTAATCACCGGATTCAGAAGTGAGCACTCCTTCCCGAAACCCCCTAGACCCCCAGCCTCCCTCATCAACATCCCTACTGCTTCTCTATCAACTGAACCAATAAAAGAGACTCCCCTTACTAACTGCATACTCATAAACTGCAGATCTGCCATGAAACATGCCACAAAGCTAGCAGAATCCATCCTTAACTATGACATAGATATAGCCTTCATCACAGAGACCTGGCTCAACGACTCCTCTCCTCCTATCTTGGATATGCTCGTAACACCGGGCTTCTCTATCATCAACAAAGAAAGAATAGACCAAAAAGGCGGAGGCTTGGCAATCATTCACAACAACCTGTCAGTGTCCGAAATTGATACCTTCAACTACAACTCCTTCGAATGCCTAACTGCCAACATCAAAACCTCTAACAACAATCTACTTCATTGCCATCTCCTGTATCATCCCCCAGGCAACACCGTCACGTTCACGGAACACCTGTCAGACCTGATCACCCACTGCTCTCTCCGAGATAGCAACAAACTAATTCTGGGCGACCTCAACCTCCACTGGAATGATAAAAAGAGCGCTCCAGTACAAAACCTGAACGAGCTATTACATTCTAGCAACCTTATCCAGCACTGCTCAAAAGAAACTCATAACAATGGGGCAATCCTGGATGCCATCATCACCCAATACGACGCAATTACCATAGACCACATCCTTCCGGTCGACTGGTCAGATCACCACCTAATCCTATTCCATATCTCGCAACGGATCATGTGTCAACCTTCCATCAAAGACCTCCCTACATGGACTAGAAATCTAACGCAGCAACACAGCTGACTTAGAAGAAAAAATAAACACCCTCCTGCCCATCTCCCCGGATGGCCTCTCAACTACAGAACTTACATCCCACTACAACATAACCATGTCCTCCATCTCAGACCAACTAGCTCCAATGAAACTGAAAAACCCAGGAACATCCCCTCCAGATCCTGGTTCAACAAGGACATCAACGAAGAAAGGAGGCAACTTAGAACCACAGAACGTCTCTGGAGAAAGACTCCCTCCTCCAGCTTTTGCAAAGAACTCAAAACAGCAAGAATTAAGTACAAAAAACATATAAATAATGAAAAAAACAACTTTATCTGCAACGTGCTGGACAAGGCTAAAAACAAACCAAAAGAGCTCTTTAAAATCATCAAAAACAAACGTCCAAGCCGTCCACTACCCACGTCCAGGCCGCCAAAGACTTATGAGACAGCTTCGCCAACTTCTTTAACGAAAAAATCACCAAGATTGAACTATCACTTGACATCAACCTCAGTCCTTTAGGCAAAAACTGTACCCCAGAAATCAAAACTACCTCTAGCGGACGACCCAAAAGAAACCTGGAGATCCTTCGACCCCATCCCTGAAGCTGAGATTCTCAATTTAATCTTCTCCTCCAAGCCCTCATCCCACATCCTCGACCCTATACCCTCTCAAATGTCCAAAAAACTGAAACTCTCCCTTGCACCACTTTGGTGCGAAATCATAAACAGCTCCCTAAAAACCGGCATCATACCAGACTGCCTCAAAGTCGGCCAAGTCACACCACTTCTGAAGAAGCAAGGCCTAGACACTAACGACCTGAACAACTTCAGACCTGTCTCCAATCTTCCCTTCCTCTCCAAAATCCTTGAGAAATGCGTTCTACGACACCTAAACCAACATATTGACAATATTAATCTGCTGGACCAACACCAATCAGGCTTTAGAAAAGACTGTAGCACTGAAACTACAACCCTCAACATCGTGGATGACATCCACAACACCCTTGACTCGGACCATTGCTGCCTACTCATCCTCCTAGACCTGTCAGCAGCCTTTGACACAGTGGATCACAGTCCTCTCATCAAGGCTCTCAAAGACCGTGTAGGTGCAGACGAGGTGGTGCTTCAATTGTTCTCCTTCTTTCAAAATTGCTCCCAAAGGGTAAAAATCAAAGCCTTTTCTTCCAACCTTCTACCCGTTAACAGAGGTGTCCCCCAAGGATCCGTTCTCTCCCCTCAATTGTTCAACATATATATGGAAACCCTCACCACCATTCTGAAAAAAGCCAACATCCCCTTCCATCTATATACAGATGACACCCAGATCTACTTGGAAACCTCCTCCTTTAATGACATTATAAGACTCAACAATGCTCTAAGAGAAGTTCAAGATTGGCTATCAGCAAACCTCCTTAAACTCAATCTGGGAAAAACTGAATTCCTCCTCAACTCCAACAAGGAAGAAAACCCGCAAATCGTTGAATTGCTGAAAGCAATTGATGCTCTCAACGGTAACCTCACCCTGACAAACACTGTAAAATCACTTGGAATCACCCTTGATCAGAAGCTAACCATGACCAACCACATCAAGAACTCCGCAAAAAGTGCCTTCCTCAATCTGAAGCTTCTCAATAAAATCAAACCCCACATTCCACCCCTGGACCTCAAACAAGCCACCCAATCACTTGTGTTGTCCAGACTGGACTATGGAAATGCAGTCCTCTCCGGTACAGCTCTCTCCCACCTAGCGCCACTCAAAACAACCCTCAATGCAGCTGCCAGAATGGTCACTGGAGTCAAAAAATACAACCACATATCTCCTGCACTCAGAGAACTAAAATGGCTCCCAGTGGAAATGTGTGCCAGCTTCAGAACTGCCTGCCTCATGCACAAAGCCCTGCACACAGGAAAACCAGAATACCTAGCTTCTAAACTTAAGAAAGCCAGCCAGTCTAGATGCCTCAGGAGTTCCAACTCCTTCTTGCTCATCCGCCTGAAAATTCGCAAACAAAAAAACCCAGCCCGCTCCTTTGCAGGAAACGCACCCAAAATCTGGAACTCTATCCCTGTTGACATCAAAGCTACCCCCTCCTTTGCAAAATTCAAAAGACTCCTAAAAGTCCTCTACCTCAACCGTACCTTCCTGAACTGAAATCCGTGACTTTCAAGCCTCCACACGACAGTCACCTGGCAATGCGCATCCACTGCCTACCTCATTCCCTCTCCCCAACCCATTGCCTTGGTTCACCGCTGCTCGGAGAAAGTCTCAGCCGAAAACTTTGTCCACAAATCGAGATTACCTCTAGACCTCTCTACCTCAATGGTGCACCTTGGACCCCTAGACCTCTCTACCTCAATGACACACCTCGGACGCCCAACACAATTGTAACTTTTGAACACTTATGAATACATTTATTTTATTCTATACCCTGTATTTGATTTCTCTCCTTCGTGCTGTAAAGCGCTCCAATACCTCCTGGTCTGGCCAGCGCTATAGAAAACTTCTTAAATAAAAAATAAATAAATATTCCATACAATAGACGGCTCTGCTGTCTGAGGATATGTGCCAACATGAGTGACTGTGTGTGTTCTTTGACCAATTCCACAGCTGTTGAAACACAAGCAAGTACTTGGTCATTCAATACTTTCGGATGCAAAATGAGCAGGCCACATTGTCTATTTGGATTCTGACTTCTTTTTCTTTTATCCACTGCAAGAAAGTCTCGAGTCCTGAGCTCCAATATATTTATGTGAAACTTAATTTTTCCTGGAACCAGTGATTAATGATCAACTTTTGTGTGTATATATCTGTGTCTTTCAACAAGACAATCGCTGTTAGAAACAATTGTGGAACAATCAGGTTTAACTCGGTGCACTGCGACAGAATGTGACAGTTTCGTCATAAAAAATTGGTTTCCTTGCGCCCCGTTTAATCGGGATTTTGTTGTCCCAGTGACATCTTCAGACTGCCCACTTGACAAAATCATCCAACTCTAATAAGAGAGAGAAACATAAACTTCATTTTCCGAGCAGAAGTTAGTAAAAAGACAAACTGACATTTGACCTCTTTCCTTGAACAGACAGAAAATGTGTCAAGATAAAAACAAGATTTAATGGCATCTTTATTGCTCATTCACTTTCTGAATGAACAGAACACCTGCTCCTTTCCAGTCTAAATTCACTGGGACTAGTAGGTGCTAAAAATAACTCGACATGATCAAATTCTACTCGCAATTGCGAGTGGGCGAGTAGATTTTACAGCACCTGTGGTAGGAGGTATCCAAAGCTCTGAATGTTTAAACTGCACACCTAGACTCTTGTATTGGGGTCAAATTGGCCTGATTTAGCAGTAGAGACCACCAAATCTCAAATATCTACACTGAGTAAAGATTCATATAAATTCCCTAGCAACAAAACTGCATTGCTGCTGGAGCCTGGCACTTAGTAAAAATGTGTAGTGTTGCTAACTTCAGGCTAAAGTGTAACACCATAAATTAGAATGGCTAACGGTCTACCATCAACAAGGTTTACCGATGTCACAAAGTCTCCGAAGTTCAATGCCTCAAGTATGTCTTGGATTAGGAACATTCAGAAATTCTGTTTTAAAATTGGTTTGTATTCCTGAGGTCCATCACATCCCCAACATTTTCTTCTGTAAAAACAATTGCAAGGAAAACATTTTACCTTGTAATCTGTGTCCTCATTGAATCACTTTATTGAGCCATCTTTAAAATCTCCAGTAGCAGCTGAGCCACATGCTGTTTTTGTTATTTTCCAGGTAGCCACACTGTAATCATTCCAAAAACCAAATGTTTGCAGTTATTTTCTGCCATGCTCTCAAGTAGTGCTGGGCAATCCTTCCCATTGATGATTATGCAGTCATGTCTACCTAGGCTGGTCTACACCAGTGGAAATAGAGACACCCTACTTCTTCCAGGACGATCAAATGTTTTACAATTCAATACGATCTTTGCCAGTGACATTGCTGGTGCAGTTGAGAGGATATGTAACCTTCATATACTCTGTATTATCAAAAATAACCACAAAAGCAAGAAACCTGGTTAAAGTTCCTGGGGCCAGATTTACTAAGCACTTGTGTTGTCCTTGTATCACGCAAGGCAACACAAGTGCTTAAGGGACATTTACAAAGCCACGCAACTCAAACAATAATACTTACCTTTGGTAACACCTTATCTGGTAGAGACTCCACCTAGCCGCAGATTCCTTACCTTAGAATTATCCCCAGGCTTCAGACTGGAGACAAACAATCCTGAGCTGTGCAAGTAGGTGGTGTCATTTGGCTCTGCATCGGCTATGTTGGGTGCACCAGATGTGGCGCATGTGGCACCTATATAAGTACAATCCCAATGAGCTGTCATCAATTTCTTTTTGTGACTTTCCAGGCCAAAAGTGCAGAGCCACATAGAATGATGATGCACTGGTGTGCAGTACTATGGGCATCAGAAGGATAATCCTATTCAGAAATTAATTCACTGAGCCGGGAGGATGGTAGGGGCGGTAAGGAATATATGGCTTGATAAAGTCTCTACCAGATAAGGCAGTACAGAAGGAAAGTAACTTGTTCCTCTGACAGACTTCTAGTTGCCGATCGCTCACACCTTTGAATAGATACCCAAAAAATACCCCCATGGAAGTGGGTCTGCAAGCAGATTAAACCAAAAAGTTAGGTAGAACTGAACAGCCAAAATGCACATCATGATGAGGGAACTGAAAGTCCAGACAGTAATGCTTGGTGAACATGTGCTGTGATGCCCACATTGTTGCTTGACAGATGTCCAGGACAGGGAACCTTGCGAGCTAAAGCACAAGTTACTTACCTTCAGTAACGATATATATGTAAGAAACATTAGATAGTTATAGATTCCTTACCTTAGAATGACCCCCGGGCGTCAGACTGGATCTGGAAAGATTATTCGTCACCAGTACCTCTGCACACGGAAGGTGGCGTCGGTCGGCTCTGCGTTTGTCATCTGGATTGCCGTGATGACGTTGTGGCAGCTACTTAGACGACACCCTCACGCACTGACGTCAGTTCTGTACACGACTTTCCGCGCCAGAAACCCACTACTAACCATAATCAGACATATGGTTGTGCATCTGAAAAAAATACATTAGTTATAGATTACTTACTTTAGAATAGGCACCCCAGCAATACCAACCCTGGTGGTGGGTCTGCGAACTAAGATCACATCAGGAAGTCCTGGAGAAGAGAATGGCCAAAGAAGCAGGCTCTCCATACTTGGCTGTCCAGGCAGTAGTGTTTGGTGAACGTGTGCAGAGATGCCCAGGTGGCCGCCTGACAGATGTCATTCAGAGGTACTCCTCTTCCCAAGGCAGTAGTGGCTGCCATCGCCCTGGTGGAGTGAGCGCATAGCCCGACTAGAGGCTCCTTTTTAGCCAGAGAGTAACAAGCCTTAATGCACAATATGACCCATCGAGAAATGGTGCGTTTTTGTACGGCCCAACCCTTCTTTGCACCCACGTAGCCAACAAAAATTTGATCATCAATCCGAAACTGTTTTGTGTGATCCAGATAGAATGAGAGCGCACGTTTTGGGTTCAGACCGTGGAGCCTATCTTCTTCCTTTGAAGGATACGGAGGCAGAAAGAAGGTGGGCAAAGTAATGGTCTGCCCAATGTGGAAAGCAGTGACCACCTTAGGAAGAAAGGACGGACGGGTCCTGAGAACCACCTTGTCCAGATGAACAGACAAGACGGGAGGTTTGGAAGAAAGAGCCTGGAGCTCACTCAAACTTCTAGCGGAAGTGATGCCTACCAGAAAAGCAGTCTTAAGACTTAGAAGTAAAGGACAGTTATGAAGCGGCTCAAAGGGAGCGCACATCAAATAAGTTGGTACAAGATTTAAGTCCCACTGAGGCATAACGAATGGAATTGGAGGAAAAAGATACGTTAAGCCTTTCAAGAAACGGTTAACTACGGGGGACTTGAAAAGAGAAGGCTGCTCTGGAAGCCGAAGG
The DNA here is from genome assembly GCF_964263255.1 of Lissotriton vulgaris. NCBI lineage: Eukaryota > Metazoa > Chordata > Amphibia > Caudata > Salamandridae > Lissotriton > Lissotriton vulgaris. The sequence goes on along the minus strand of NC_141685.1, from coordinate 1,010,200,428 downwards.
AAAGCAGAGATAGCAGAAAGGTAGTCTTTGATAATGCCCATAGCAGAGCCCTGCTGGGCTAAAGAGAGAAGGAACAAAAATACTTCAGAAAGAGGGGCAGAAAGGGGATCTACAGCCTTTGCTGAGCACCATGCCACAAATTTGTTCCACCTGCAGGCGTATACTGTCTTTGTGGAGGGATGCCTGGCTGCCAAGATTATGTCACAAACTTCAGGAGGCAGGTCAATAGACGTCAACTGCTGCCGCTCAATCTCCACGCAAGGAGGTGGAGACTGGACAGGTTTGTGTGGAGGACAATCCCCTGCTGCTGCAACAGAAGATCCTCCCAAAGAGTCAGTCGGATCAGAGGATTGAAGGCCATGTTGAGCAGCTCAGGATACCAGACTCTCTGTGCCCAATCTGGAGCCACAAAAATGACTTGGAACCGGTCGCGCCTGATCTTCAGCACTCTGGGCAGAAGTGGTAAAGGTGGAAAGGTGTACAACAGACCGCAACTCCACTTGCCACAAAAAGCGTCACAGAGCGAGTGATGCCTTGGAAACTCCGACGTGCAGAATTGCTGACATTGCGTGCTCTCTTCGGTGGCTAATAGAACTAACCAAGGATCTGCCCACTGTCAAATGAGACCTTGCACCACCTCAGAGTGAAAATGCCATTTGTGATTCATTATGCACCTGCGGCTGAGTTCGTCCGCCCTGGTGTTCAGAGAACCTGCCAGGTGTTGAACCACCAAGGAAATGCCTTGATGTTCTAGCCATGTCCAGAGGCAAAGGGCCTCCTGACATAGGGTCCAAGACCCCACCCCACCGCACCTGGTTTGTTGCAATAGCACATGGCAGTGGTGTTGTCTGTGAACACCTGCACTACTCTTCCCCGTACAGAGGGACGGAATGCCTTCAGAGCAAGACGAATCACCAAGAGCTCCAGAAGGTTGATGTGAAGCCCGGACTCCGCCGGAGACCAGAGTCCTCTGATCTCCGCCTCTCATATATGGCCGCCCCATCCCAGAAGGGAGGCATCCGTCACCACAGTTTGGTCTGGTTAGGGAAGGGAGAGGGATCTGCCACTGACCCAATCCTGGTTCATGAGCCACCACTGCAGTTGTCGAGCAGTGCCCTCCCAGATCTGAACGCAATCAAACAGATTAACCTGATGCTGCGCCCACTGGAACTTCAGGTCCTACTGCAGAGCCCGCATATGCCACCTGGCATGATCGATCAGCAGGATGAAGGAGGCCATGAGGCCCAGCAGCCTCAGGGTCATTCTGACTGAAACCCGGGACGGAGGCTGAAAGATCTCAATGATAGCCTGAATATTCCAGATTCGCTGTTCGGGAGGATAGACCCGAAACTGCGTCGTGTCCAGAACTACTCCGATGAAGAGGAGCTTCTGAGAAGGAATCAGGTGCGACTTTGGCACATTGATGGAGAACCCCAGCATATGCAGGAGGTCGGCCGTCGTCTGGAGGTGGAAGATGACTGCCTGGGGCGATCCCGCCTTCAATAACCAGTCGTCAAGATAGGGGAAGACTGAAACCCCTGATCTGCGTAGATGAGCTGCTACCACCGCCATCACTTTTGTGAACACCCGAGGGGCGCAGGTAAGGCCAAAGGGGAGCTCGGTGAACTGAAAATGCTCGTGGCCTACCATGAACGGTGGGCCAGCAGGACGGGGATGTGAAAATAAGCATCCTGTAAGTCCAACGCTATCATCCAGTCTTGCAGGTCGAGAGTAGACAAGACCTGAGCAAGTGTCAACATCTTGAACTTCTCCTTCCGGAGGAGGTGATTGACGTCCCTGAGGTCCAAGATAGGACGCAGGCCCTTGTCCTTCTTGGGAACCAGAAAGTAGTGGGAGTAGCAACCACGACCTACTTCTGGGACAGGAACAAGCTTGATGGCTCCCTTGGCGAAGAGAGCTGTAACTTCCTGTTGGAGAAGGGCTAGATGATCCTCCGACAAGCGTTGGTATCTCGCAATGGCATGGCTGGAGGGGTAGTCTCGAAGGGGAGGGAGTAACCCCTTCAGACTATTTGCAAAACCCACATGTCCGAAGTGATGGTGAGCCAGTGGGGGAGGTGATGGCGAATCCTGCTGCCCACTGGAACTTGATGGGCCTGAAAGGTCGGACTAGGAGGGTTTGGAGGCTGCTGCGGGGGGAGGGTTGGTGAACTAGCCCACCCACTGGCCCCCAGAACCATGACGTTGGTTCCCACGTCCTCGGCTGCGTGAAGGTTGGGTAACTTGCTGTGGCCTGTGGCCCTAGGTGGGATGTAGCAGGGCACCCCTTCCGTGCCCACAAAAGGGGCAAAAAGCAGACTGCGCCGGCCGGGAGGAGAGGCCCAAGGACTTGGCCGTAGCCCATGAGTCCTTGAAGCGCTCTAGGGCGTTGTCTACTTTGTCACCAAAAAGGCGACAGCCATCAAAGGGCATGTCCATCAAGGTGTTCTTGACATCCCCTGAAAAACAAGTGGACCTCATCCAGGCGTAGCGTTGAAGCGCTGCCGAAGTTGAAATGGTCCAGCCTAGAGAGTCGGCAATGTGCAGCTCACAATGGATCGTAAACTTGGCTGAGCACTGTCTGGGCCTCCTTCGGACACTGAAGCAGAACTTGCACCACCGTATCCCACACGGAGTGCGAATAATGTCCCAAGTTGTTTACGGACCGCAGTCCTAAGCTGGCGGAAGTGCATATTTTCCATACCAAGATGGTCCAGCTTCTTGGATTCCCTTTCTGGTGGAGCGGAAGGGAAGGTGGTTTTATAGGTGGAGGCTTGGACCACTAAGCTCTCTGGGGTAGGGTGTTGGGAGAGGAAAGTGGGGTCACCCAGAGCCGGGCGGTGGAGTCAGGTGATCATCCTGTCCACGGGAGCCCCCGTGTTGGGCCTGGACTAGATGTCCAAAAGGACATCGGTGAGGGCCTCATTAAACGGAAGCAGGGGCTCCGAAGAGCTCGCAGCTGATTGAAGCACCTCAGTCAGGAGGCTAGTCCTGACTGCCACCATAGGAAGCTTGAAGTTGAGAGCCTCGGCCGCCCTACGCAACACCACAGCATATGACGCTCCCTCCTCTGTGGCCATGTAAGGAGGAGATAACATGCCAAGGTCAGGTGAAGTGTCAAGACCACTGGCATCCCCCAGTTTCTCTCTCCAGTCCTGCTCAGTCTCTAGTTGGTCAGTTAAAGGGTCACCTGACCCCTCCCAGTCCTTCTCATTTTCCTCTGGGTGCCACTGTGGTTGGAAAGAGACCCTAAGAGTGAATAAAGGCATGAAAACCCCACCCGGAACAGGATCCGGCATCGGGCGACGCCGGCCCTGCTCAGTGTCCACGTAGGTAAGGAGGCCGGGGTCAACGCCGGCAGGGAGGCTGACCGGCGTCAGACACGGTAGTGGTGCCATCGGAAGCGGTGCCGGGGAGGTGTAATAAGATCAACCGGCACTGATCTGGATCCAAGGGGGGCCTGCAGCGCCGGGGTCGGAGCCGCCGGCAGCGAAGACCTAGGACCCCCAACCGAGTCCGTGGGGCCAGAAGGCAGGCTGGCAAAGATGGCATGCATTGCCTCGTAGAATGTACGAAGCTGGGCGGGGTTCGCTCCGGGTCCCGGAAAGTAAGAGAAGCTCTAAGTCGACCCTTCAGGCTCCGCACGTGCCTCGTCAGATCAGCCGACCGACGAGAAGTCAAAGAGCGATGATGCTTCTTTGACTTATTCTTACGCTTCGACTTAGTGCGAAGACTTCCATGACTTCGAGCCGGAATAGCGATGGCTCCGCGACCGGTCCCTCGACCTCCCTCTCAACTGGGACCTCGAACGGCTCGGAGCCAACTGCTGGTGTTCAAGCAGCTTTCAGGACCACTCCTGCAAAGCCTTCGGCGTCAACAACCGGCAGTCGGAGCACGACTTGGGGTCGTGGTGGCGCTCCAACCAAAAAAGACACATGATGTGCCGAACCCTTACTGACATCATGCGATGGCAGGAACCGCAGGCCTTGAAACCGGGCATCCCTCGTGCAACTTACGGAGTCGAAGAAAAGACCTCGACAAAAGTCGAGAAAAAGTTAGTCAGAAAATGACAGATACCGCTTTTCCCGGATCTGCGCTGGTTAGCGTGGAAAAAGAAAGAACTGACCACGACGCCAACAGATGCAACCTCCCGATGTGCAAAGGTACTGCTGACGAAAAATCTTTCAGGATCAAGTCTGACGCCTGGAGGTAATTCTAAGGTAAGGAATCTATAACAAACTTGTTTCTTTCAGATGCAGTATTCACAGCATTGGCTCTGGTGGAATGAGCAAGCAAGTCCTCAGGGATTTGCTTTATGGCCAGTGCGTAGAAGATTTTAATGCAGACTGTTATCCATCATGAGATGGTTAATTTCTGCACAACCTTTCCCTTCTTCACCCAGATATACCCAACGAACAGTTGATCTTCCACCCGTACAACCCTTTGGTATGATGAAGGTAGAACAACAGTCTTTTTGGGTCCAAGTGGTGGAGCCTCTTCTCTTCGTTAAAAGGGTGAGGCAGAGCAAAGAATGTAGGCATGGTGATATTATGGCCAATGTGAAAGGGTGTTCAACGTTCAGAAAGAAGGAAGAACAGGTCCTAAGACCCAGCTTGTCTAGATAGTTGTGTAAGGAGGGTGCCAAGAGACTGATTGCAGTACGTCGACACTCAAAGTTGATGCTATGACCACCAGCAAAGCTGTTTTGATAGCGAGTAGGTGAATTGAGCAGTTGTGCAGGGGCTAGAAAGGGTGCACACAAGAAAAATGGTAAGACCAGGTTGAGATCTAATTGGGGCATGATGAATGGTCTTGGAGGAAACAGGTGTTGAAGTCCCTTGAGAAACCTAGTCATAAGCGTGACTTAAACAAAGAAAGTTGGTTCAGCAACCATAACAAAGCCAAGATAGCTGACAACCTTTAATGGTGCCTAAAACACTAGCCAGAGAAATAACAAAAATAACTTGGGAGAGGGGTACAGAAAGAGGGTCAATGTTCTTGGATGCACACCATGTCACAAACATATCCCAGAGGCAGGCGTATACTGTTTTAGTGGAGGAATGCCTGGCCGCTGGAATAACATCACAGACTTTGAGAGGAAGGTAGAAAACTGTCAACTGTTGCCACTCAATCTTCACACTTGAAGGATAAGGGTATGCAGGTTCAGGACCCTGTCCTGTTGCTGTGACAAAAAATCCTCCCATTGGGGCAGCTTCATTGGAGCTTAAGATACCATACTTTCTGTGCCTAATTTGAGCCCACATATGCCATTGGGCATATGCTACCAGCAGAATGCAGGAGGCCATGAGGCCCACAGCCTCATAGACAGTCTCACCAATACCCAGGATAGAAGCTGAATCATAGTCCGAATATCCTGGACTCACTGTTTGGGAGGATATACTGAAACTGCAGTGAATCCTCAATAACTCCAATGAAATAGAGTGAATGGGAGTCAGGTGTGTTTTTGGCACATCTATAGCGAACCCTATCGAATGCAGAGGTTTGCCATAGTCTGTAGGTGGGAAGTGACCGTCTGGGACAAGACAACTTTCAACAGCTAATTGCCGAGGTAGGGAAAGACTGATCTCCGCAGATGTCCTGCAACCACTGCCATCACTTTGGTAAACACCCAAGGGGTGCTGGTAAGGCCAAAGCAAAGCACAGCAAACTGAAAGTGCTGTTGGCCCACAGTGAACTGTAGGTAACGTCTGTGGGCAGGCAGGACTAGGATGGAAAAATATGCATCCTGCATGTCCAACACTACCATGTAGTATTCAGGATCCAGGGCAGACATGACCTGCACTAAGGTTAGCATACTGAACTTCTTCAGGAAGAAGTTAAGAAGGTGCAGGTCTAGAATAGGTCACAGAGGCCTCCTTCGTTTTTGGGCATCAGAAACTAGCAGGAATAGCACCCATGACCTATTTTCAATACCGGCATCCTCTCAATGGCTCCTTTGGCCAAAAGGGTGAATGCTTCCGAACGGAATAGTGGGGTGGTCCTCTCGCAGCCGGTTGTAAGTGGGTGACATGGGGGGGCGGGGATGAGGGATTGGGGGTTCCACAAAGGTGATAAAGTAGCCTCTCTGGACGATGTGTAAAGCCCACCTGTTCGATGTTATGGACTACCAGTGGAGCAGGTAACTGCAGCTCCTTCTCCCCACTGGGTACCAGTGCAAGTGCTGGTATAAGGGCAAACTAAAGGGGTTTTAGAGGCTGCTGCTGCCAAGTGGGTGGAGATTGAGGCCGAAAAGGTTTGGTAGCCTGCTGGTTTTATTGGCTGGGGGAGAAAGTACTCAGTTGATCGCACCTCTTGTAGCCAGAGAGGGGGTGAAGGCAGGCACAGGTTTGCGGGGGTCATGGAGAGGCCCTAAGACCTGGACATAGGTCTGCTGTCTCCAAAGCGCTCCAGCACAGAGTCTGCCTTTTGGCCAAAAAGACAAGAGCCATCAAAGGACATACACATGAGGGAAGCTTGGACATCCACTAGAAAGCCATTGGTGCTCAATCAGGTGTGGCATCAAAATGCCAACAATGAAGCAATCGCTCTGCCCAGCTAATCGGTTGTGCACAGTTCACATTTAATGGTGAACTTTGTTGCATCTCGCCATCTGATGGGGCTTAGATGACATTACTCAGACCTCCTCTGAGACCATAGGCAGAACGTGCTCAACCGAATCCCACACAGTGTATATCAGCCCCAAAGGCATGCAGTGAGCATGGCTCTGATCTACTCCGAGACCATAGGCAGCACTTGCTCAACTGAATCCTACATAGTGTATCAGCCTAAAAGGCATGGGGTGTTCACTGACCGCAGTACTAGACAGGCTGAAGAGAAAATACCCTTGCCACAGCTATCCAGCTTTTTGGATTTCCTATTTGGTGGAGTGGTAGGGAGTGCACCGGGGCTGATCCTGGAGGTGGTGGCTTGAACCAACAAGCTTTCAGGGGTGGGGTGCTGGGAGAGGAAACTGACATTCACAGGAGCAGGGCGATGGCAATGGCATGGGCAATTGTCCTATGCGGAGGGCTTGGACAAGGCCAAAAGTAGGATATCAGAGAGGCCTTCGATGAATGGGAGGAGGGGTTCGAAAGTGGTAACTCCCAGCTGAGGCACCTCCGCCAACACGTTTGTCTTGACTGCCACACAGGGCAACTGAAGGTCCAAGAGCAGAGCACCACCATTTCAAATGAGGTTCCCTGCTTGGTAGGGGGAGAGACCAAGTCAGTGTCCTGTGAGGTGTCTAACCCACTGGCATCTGCCAGTTCCTAATCGCAGTTGTCTTCTGGTACATCTAGGGGCGGTGGAACAAATAGGGATCCTCAAACTCTTCCCAATCATTTCACTTTCCAGGCCCATCAAAAGAAAAAGGCACAGCCTAAAACTAGGAGGGATGGTACCAGTCGTCGTTGGTATGGCTCCGTATCGGAGTTAAAAATTATGGGGTTGTTGCCGCCACACGGCTTCGGTGTTGCCGGGAACAATGGCACCAGAGCGGGTTTTGTGGAAGATCATGGCCTCATGGGTGGAGGTGAATGGCCTTATATAACTCCTTGACTTGGGTGGGGTCACCTGCTCCAGAAAACTCTGGGAAGGGTGGAGTAGACCTAGGAACAGGGTCCCTGGAGGAGTGAAGCCTCGAGCAGTCTTGTCGTTCCCGCACCTCATCCGGTGACTAGGACCAGTGTGTAGAAGTATGCCTCGATTTTTGACTTTTTGCACTCGTGGGACTTACCAGACAATTTGACTCAGACGATGATTGTCAGGATCAGCTCTACAAGCAGTCCCAGAACCTTACATGAACTGGGATGAGAGAATCGTGAGATCATCTCGTATTTGGCGGCGAGAAGCTTCGGGGAATGTTACCCAAGCACATTCAGGTTCATGGTGCAGCAGTCCTCACAGGCCTGTGGCTTGTGGTCTCCCTCCAAAGACCACAAACCAACCAAGTGTGGGCCTGTCACAGACTTCTGCCTGTGACAGGCACCATAGGGTTCAAAACCTGCTGTCTTTTTTTGGGGGATGACATTCCTCACAAACCAGGAGAAAAGATTCTCAAAAAGTTATTTGACAAAGAAAAAAAATAAGTAAAAAAGTGACTAGGTAGTAGCTCCTCCAGATCTGCGCTGACTGGCGTGGAAAGAATTGATGTCAGCACACTGTGGTGGTGCCTATATAGGCACTGTACGTGTCACAACCAGCTCAGACACAGCCAAGCCCAGTGCCACCATCTACTGGTGTGCAGGGGTACTGCTCCAGAAATTCCAGACTCAGTCTGATGCCGGCGGATAATTCTAAGGTTAGGAATCTGTGGCTAGAAATAGCATAGCTTTGTGTCAATTTTCACCAGCAAAGGAATGCAATGCAGCTCCTTGCGCTAGCCTCTGCTGGGGAGGTATTGCATGGGCATTCCTGAGCATCTTTCTGACTTTCTTTCTAACTAAAGGCATTCTTACTTCATTCAAACCTTTTACCGACATTCAAAGCCTCTAGCACCTCTTTCTCTCACCATCATATCCTTTTCCTTATTACTTTCCCCAAAGTTTCACAGCTTATGAAGGAAGAAATTACAAAAACATATCCCTGGGACGTTGAAGTGTTACAACCTGTGATCCAAAATAGCCTAAGCAGGCACAGCTACATGAGTCACTTGCACTAGCTTTGACCTCAGACTACTTGTAATTCCCATTCACTTTTTGTATTTAATTCTAACTAATTATTAAATCATTGGAACAGAAGCCATAAGGGTCGTGCAAGGGTGTATCCGCTTCCTTCAAGTGATCCAACTTCGAAATTAGGAATCATACAAGTTTGGTCTTAGTAGGATCTCTTACGGCTTAGCCAGTACCCGTTAATGCTGCAAAAGCTCATATACGTTTTGCAGTGTCCCAGAACAGCTCTGTAACACACTTGCTCCTTATTTTTTGATCACAGTTCTCAACAAGTCCAGCCAATATGAAACATTCTAACATTCCTGGTACTTCTTAACTTCTAGCCTCCTAGTTCTCCAAAACCAGGACTCCCAGAGTGCATTCTGCAGAACACATAAAAAGAGGCGCACACATCTAAGGATAGCTTTTATGCAGGAAAGCATTCCTTCCTGCACAACTTTCTTGACCACACTGCATCCACCCTTGCAGCATGATACAAGAGTTCTTGTTTTGGGGCAAGACTCCTACAAGTGCGTCAGCGCAAGGAGAGCAGAAGTGAATCATATCTTAGTAAATATGATGCATTTCTGTGCTGTCCTTCTCATGCATTGCAGCAGGTTTAGTAAACCTGGGCTTAAATATGGGACTAGACTGCACTTTTCAAAGAGCTTAAAGACCTTAATGTTTCAGTATCAACCTTTATGTCTTGAAATGCTTGATCCACATGCATTCTTATCAACCCTTGGTCATGGAAGGACATACTTAAGACTCCTGAGTGCTCCTGCAGATGGAAAGATTTGTTTTACAGATAGACATCTATGAAGGGTGGCACCACTTGGAGGAGCTTTGTGTTGGCAGCAAACATTGCTGCATCGATAATTACTGTAGAGGAAAGCCTGCCTTCTCCTTGGTTTTCACTTCACCTTGTTAAAATATCCAATAGTGGAGATATGTTGTTTGACAGCTGGCGATTTTAATGTCACAGGCTAACTACCACATTGGTGATTTTAAGATACTGCTGCAAAGAAGGCAACTCTCTTGCTCAAGGCACCGAACTTTTCCCACTCTCCATCAAGCAACACATTTCTTGCAAATGCTTTGCTGCATGATCAGAGTTGTCAACTGCTGAAAAGAGATTCATTTTTTATTTGAATCCGACAACTGACTTGTGAACCTGCTAGGGTTGCTTATGTGTTTTCTCTATCCAAGCCATGTTGGATGAAATGCTGGCCGGATTCTTCGTCAAAAGACACCATTCTTCCTGGATATGATTTTCTAAATTGAATTTTCAGCTTTTGTACCTGAAGGAAAAATGAAGCCGGATTTTTCTATTAAAAGAAGTGGCAATTTTCATTTTTGTAAAAGCCCAATCAGCTGAGCTGTACCACTTTCCTATGTTGTCCAGAAGCAAGTCCTTAGGAATTGGATTTGACATGCCATCAACAGGTGCAACAGTCAACCCAATTTGAGTGAGGAGCATCTTGGAGACCCCCTTCAACATCATCTTGATCCCAATATGTTCCAGCATTGTCATCTCCCAAATAGTCATCTTAACTACCCCTTCTTGAAGGGATAAGAGCTGTAGCAGCGGTGCACCCCTTCGGAAAGTGCAGCTGAGGGTGAGATAATACTCCAGGAAGAGGAGCCTAAGGCACTTGATGTAGCACCACTGACCAACAGGGATCAGGTTTTTGGACAGTTGCTGTATATAACAAGAACCTGGTTACAATGTCATTAGAATATTCTCTAAGAGTCCCGGAAGTTCGCAGAGACTTGCATCGTGTGGCTGAGGATAAAGCATGTGCCTCAAATTGTATATGCATTGGTTTGCATAGCTGAAGTAACTGCCCCGCAGTTGTTTGTCTGGGTCCAACTCTTCCTCCAGAATAAAATGAACATTCAGATCCTGTGGCCCTTTGCACGTTTGGGCACAGAAAAATTGTCCCTCCAATTAAACATTCTGCTCATCGTCATCCTCCTCCCCCCTCCTCATTGCCTCGTAATAGATGAGGACAAAACTTGTGTAAAATATGGTGAGCTGGTATCAAAGTGGGCTTTAATGGTGCTACCTTAGACAGAGGTATGAATGGTACAGCAAGTGTAGGGCAATTTTGAAGAGACAGTGTTACGGCTGAAACAGATGTAATAAAGATACAACTAGAGTCTCCTCAACAAAATAGACCTAACAGAAGTCATGGATGACCTAGTACTGCTGACGACACATGAACTGAAGCCGTGCAGACAATGACTGCAGAATGGTGAGAATAGAAGGTATTAGTCAATAATGACATGCAGACAGGAACTATTTATGAGAAGGTTCGACAGGAACAGCTGATGAGCTAGAGCAAAAGGTCTTTGTCACTAAAGAAGGGCTGACGAGAAGAGTTTATCTACACAGAAATGGCTTTTGTTTTTTTACCAGGAGTCAGAGTTTCCACATTGAAAGCTTTGTTTTCTTAATACATTTAAGGCCTGTGAAAGAATCTGCACAGAACTTTAATAATAAAAAAAAAGTTAATCTATTTCTGACCTTCATGGCAAGTTTTGTGCAGAGCAAAGGATAACAAGCATTGGCAAAGCCAATAGGTCTCACCTTTTGGCCTTCTAAGTCTTTAGCCGTGCAGCACATTATCCTGGGTTAAAAGCCAATAGGTCTAAGCAACCTGAGACTTGTAGGTTCAGAATGGAAGACGAGTGAGAAGCTGTAGAGGCGTCAGGGGATCAGGCTTCTAAGTTAGGAGCAAGTTACTCAAAATTTGACGTGAGCAAGCATCCACATATGCAAATTCTAAAGTCACGGCCGCCCATAGCCAGAATACTGCTTTCCTCTCGGTCCACCACAGCCCAGCTCGGGGCACATTCAGGCACATTGAGTAGCTGTATTATCAAACAGTGAACTAACTTTCCCCCTTCCAGTGGGCCTTGTACAAGAGAGTGTGCAGCTGCGATGAGCGATCATTTAGCTAAGAGCCAGTTTCCTCAATCCTAGTAGCCTCAGTGACGGCGGAGCTGCTCTTATGTAGTTTATTTTGTTTAATGTACTGTGTAATCGGCCGCGGTGGTCCGACGCGTTGTTCTGGGACATATTAGATAAATAGGTTAGGCAACACGTCAGCAATACACTGCCACATGAGACAAGAATGGCTTGGACACTCCCTGGAACTGCTTTCTATTCTTTGCTGTACGCTGAGCCACCAGGCACGACAGGTTACCCGCAAACGTCACGGAAAAGACAAAAACAGCTTAGGAACGCCCCGCAGGAATGCCATATTGTGTAGGCCCTTCTGGGGTGAGAGTCATGGGAAGGGAGGAGAGGTGCCGACATGGCAATGGGCAAAAAATGTGCTGAGTTCAGAGAGAGGTCCGAGTCGGGAAGAGCGGAGAAAGGAACAATAGCCTGCACGGATGTGAACAGGCACGACCCCAAGACATCGGTAGATTGAAAGGAGGGAAGGCAGGGCATACGACCCAAAGACATCAATAGGTTGAAAGGAGGGAAGGCAGGGCATACGACCCCAAGACATCAGTAGGTTGAAAGGCGGGAAGGCAGGGCATACGACCTATAGACATTGGTAGGTGGGAAAGACAGAAGGCAGAGAAACATAGATATGAAAAAGTTGGTGCACTTGAGGTCAGACAGGCAGAAAGAAGAGTGCGCCGTTGACCAGAGACACAACAGTCGACGTGAAAGATGGGATCGCGGAAAAAGGATACTGCCATCAACAGAATACGGAGGGAGCAGAAAGGTTAGATTTTGTAGCACGTGCTCTGGCTGTCTAAGGCTGTTTTAATGCTGTAATTAACACCCCTTATTCCCATCCATTGACGGAATGTTGACATTCTCGGAAGGATTGGACCTCTGACTCTGTCGGATGAACACCCATCTCTGCAGCTGAGGCAGCAACCCACCAATCCATCCTATGGGCGCGGATGAGGCATTCTCGGCTCCGAGGTGCCCTCAAGGGCAATGAGCAATGAAGCGTATTAAGAACTAGAGTAAAACAAGGTTTCAGAGGGGGGTGAGACTCGCACAGCGTTTACCTTGAGGGAGCGAGCAGCGGCGTCATCTGTTTCGAAAGTGCGATAATTGCACACAGATGGCACTGCTGCTCGCTCCCACAAGGTAAACTCTCTACATGCATGAGTACTCATTGGAAACAGTGCAGTACATGCACGAGTTTCCAAGAAAGTACGGAGTGATTCCAAAAGGTCACTCCAAAGCAGCGTTGCGCACTGCGTAGGCAAGACCTAAAAAAGGGAGGTCCTCAGAGAGCATTTTTCCATTTTAACTCAAAAAGGGTCCTTTGCTTTTAAATACAGAAATCAGAAATGACCTGACTCCACGTGGCGTAAATCTGTGAAGTAGTTTTGAAGAATTGGCCTTAAAAATGTGCTTGTGTTGGGCATAAAGAATTTTAATTCAAGATATATCAAGAATGTTCACTCCGGGACATCTGGAACCCCCCCTTCCCACCCTCACAAAATTGCCAGATTGTCTGAGGGACATTTTTCTTCCTTCAACCATTTGTAATTATGCAGATCAGGAATTCCAGACTTGCACCACTTTTCATACCACCTTCCCATAAGAAATTCTTAGGAGGCACTGCTTTCTCCACGCAACCCTCAAATTGCTGGAACTCACTGCCAGCCAGCGTTAAAAGCACCCAGGAGCATACACACTTCTGAGGACAGCTTATTTTCTGTATACCTGCTCCAAACCACATTATAGCAAGAGCCAAGAAAACAGGTGCACCCTCAAATGCAATCGTCAGTACTATTGTGGGCAATAATTGTTATATGTGCAAGTATTTCCAATCTGTGGGCTGTACTATGCAGTGGTCAGCAGCAAATTGTAACTTATACCTCATACATTCACATAAGACATATGCTGTGTGGGTTCTCCATCATCAATACTGTATCACAGGCAAAAAACTGACACCACCAAATGAACAGACATGGAATATTTGAAGAGATTCGTCACACACTGGTGGACAATTCAGAGTACTTTAATACAGTCAACCACTGCAGGTCCGAAACATCTACCATGGGTCTCCAACCTTTTCTGTAGTGGGTGCTACTTCTGATTGGTGAAAATCGTGAGCTACTGAAGGCTAAGCAACTTGTGCATTATCTGACACCCCAAGCCCAGCTTCCTTGACTAAGTGTAATATCCACAGAGCCAGATACTACAGTTTGAATAAAACACATGGGCTAGGGGCACTATGACAGGGCTGCCATGTGTTTGTGAGATCGTGGCCTTTGGGGAGGCCGGAACTTGTTTGCAAATTGATGTAATATATCTGTAAGGGTGACTGAGAACTTGTGACGTATGTACTTGTGGCACAGGCCATACCTTTCACCATATGTAGCTATGTTACACATAGATCACATGCAAACAACTATTTTTTTTATGAGAAAAATTGAAAGCTCAGAAAATGTTCTGTAAAAATGTCCATAATACAGAACATTTTTCTTCACCTAAAATTTCTACCACTTAAAATAATGCTGTTTTTTTCCAGTTATAAATGTGACACCATGACTACCAGCCTCTGGGAGCAAGATGCTTACTGTATGTAAAGGTGACAATTAGAAATGGGAGAAAATTAAACTGAAGAGTTAACTTTGTTTATGTGGATTCCATAAAACTCATCATTTAAATGTTCTCCAATGTCCAAGTGTCATTGTACAAGCTGCAGGCCTGTAGACATAGAGCTAAATTTATAAGGGTAAACATACAGCCATTTTTTTTAAGTGGTAGGAGTTTAAAGTCATGAAAAATGCTCCATAGCACATTAAGACAATTGGCTTAATTAAAAGTGGAGGAAAACATTCAGGCTTAATGATTCATAGAAATATTTTTCTTCACTTTAAATTTCTCCCATTTAAAAAATCTAACGGTTTTCAGTTATAAATACTGCACAGTGTCTACTGGCCACTGGGAGCAAGAAGCTTCCTGTTTGAAAATGCAGCACTGAATTGGAAGAAAATTTAATTGAAGACTTACCTTAATCATTAACACCTTAGCTGCTATGGAACGTCCAGCTCCAGTGCTGGACGTTCCATTGCGCAGGTGCAGTTGGAACGTCCAACGGCCGACGGCAGCACTCCCGAGGTAGTGGTGCCGTCGGCCGTTGGACGGGCGCAGCGCTTAAGGTGTTAAGGTGACTTTTCATTTTCTCCAATTTTAAAGCTTGGACAATTCAGTGCAAAACCTGCTAAGTAGACTATAATCATAGGGAATCCCTCAAAGGGATCTGCAGAGCTGTTCAAAGCTAACCCCATTCTAAATACCAAAAAAACTGCACATCTGTCTCTAGCCCGCTAATATGCATCACATTGCTATGCGTTGCATTCCATAACCAAACACTAACAGAAGGGGTAGTAAGCTCTATATAAATGCTACAATACAATAAAATCACAGAGGGTTTAAGAGATGCCTCTTGTGCTTCCTCATCTTGAGAATATTTGGACTTTCTTTTCTTGGATGCTGTGTCCTCGTGACTCTACCTTTCGGGTAGTAAAGCAAAATCTACATTCATGTTCTTTAGGCATTTTATTAAGAAAGTCTGACAATTGTACTTTATAGGTAAGTGGGGAGAGTGAACATAATAAATACACACCAAATAACAGTTGTCAGCATTATTCTTCCTACCACAGATTATACATTGTTTAAAAAAAATATTCTTCGTTGGATTGTCAGCCATAACTTAAGAGATCCTCATGTCCAAACCCAGAGGAAAAACACAAATAAAGTTGTTTCCATAGCTTAGAGGGACTGGTAGATAGTCCAGTAGTTAAGAAAACTGTGGAAAAAAATAGGAGTTAAAATAGTAGTGCCAGTTAGAGCACCTGAGGATTTCCTCTTGCACTTGATGAGCGGTAGAAAATAGATAGTGTCGCCCCACCTTTAGGAGTTGAGCTCTCTGCCTTGCCACCATGTCACATGAGGTGGATATATGTATATATTATATAGCTGCAACAATTTTAACAGTGTATATGACTGCTGGTACGTAAACATGGATTAATGATTTTGAATACGGGGAATGATTGAAGTCTGTGAATCTTTGAAAAATACAGTGCTGGATAAGTGATACAACAATCATGCTGATCATTCCATGAATGATTCAATTCCCACAAAAGGAGGACACCTGTCAAAGAGCCAGCATAGTTATTCAGAAAGCCCTATAAAACACGAGGACCAACATACAACATAAAAAGTCTCCTAACTTTATAAGCAAAACTGAAAAAATGACATCTCACATAATGCGGTGCAATCCAACACTCCCTGAATATCCAGTGTTGAAGAAATAGTCAGCGTATCCCCTGGGTGTAGAAACTCTGGTTTGTTATCTGGCGGGTCCTGATGAAGGTGGTGTTTATTCGTTCTTCAAACCACCGAAACGCGTTGACCAATGCTATTTAGATCTTGCTATATGCAGTTGCTAAAAGTGGTCAGGGAGATTGAAACCAGCTCTATGTCTCCTACTTTCCAGAGATATGTTGTTGTCAATGAGGTATGAATGTATTTGATAAGTATGAATGCATGAGAGTTTGTTGAAAAGATGTGGTTGTTGTTTCCTCACCTGGGGTTATATGATGCCTAGCTGTGAAATTGCTAACATATTGAAACGCGATTACACGTTTACAATATGTATTTGAGATGTTTATATGACAAAAATAGAAAAAAAAATGATAAAAAAAGAAGATGTTTATATAATAAAGGATAACAGAAAAACAATTTTGATAATAGAAAAAAGAAAGAATAAATTGATTTCAAAATCACAAATATGTATGTCTGTATTTTATGATCGTTTAATTGTATGTACAGCCCATGTTGAATTAATTATTGAATCGCAAAAAAAGAAATTTAGGTCGCGAGGGAGTTTTCTTAATGTGGTTTAGAGGACCAAATGACTCGTATGAAAGGGTTCCTGCGGTCGTTATCACTTTTTTTTTTATGGGAACATTAGGCTACGAGGCTGTGTGCAGATTTGAGATCTCTAAATAAAAACATCATAGTGCATTGTCATCCACTACCAAAAATACAAGAAATGTTAAATTCGGTTAGTGGATCACAATATTTTTCTATAATAGATTTAAAATCGCCATACCATCAGGTTACATTTTCGGGACAGTTCGGAAGACTTAACTACTTTTGTCACACCTTTTGGAGTATACCAGTAAGTCCGACTGCCTTTTGGTTTGGTGTCGGATACTAGTGTATTCTAAAAGTTGATAGATCATTTGTTTGATGGTTTAGCTGGTGTACAGGCTTTTCAGGATGACATCATGGTTCATGCTAAAACAGTAAGTGAACATAATGTCATCTTGAACAAAGTTCTGGAAATATTGGAGAATAGAGGAATCACTGTAAGCAAATGAAAATGTAAATTTCTAAATACTAGTGTGGAGTATTTAGGACATACAGGTTGTTAATGACAATGAATATACAGTAGCCTTCAGTGAGAGGTTCAAGTGAAGCAGAAAAAAATACAGTACTATTGAAAGAGGTTTCAGCGAGCGTTTGGGCAGTCGAGAAATTGAGAATGTATCTATGGGGTAAAGAATTCGAAATGGTCACTGATCACAAGCCACTTTTGTACATGTCTTATGGATTGAAAGGTAAGGCAACTGCTTCACCAAGGTTGATAAGACTAATGTCTAAATTGCGGGAATATCATTTTGTGGTTAGACATGTTTCTGGTGGTTTGAATACGAGCAGATTGGTTGTCTAGATCACCCATTGATGAAGTGGAGGAATACAGTAATGTGAGTGATCAGGAAAGTGTAGCATCAGTAATTGACACTACAAGTCGGTCAGAAGGATCCCTTTCTGAAAGAGAATGAATAGAAGCTATGGATTAGGACATTGTTTTAAAAAAAGGTAAAAGAATTTACCATAAAAGGATGGCCATCAAGCAGAAATATGCAGAACACATTGAAAAGCTACAGGCAAGTTGCGGATGAATTGACCATAGATGATCAATTACTTTTAAGACACAATGTTTTTGTTACACCATACACTTCGAGAGTTGATTAAATTAGCAAACGATGGACACCCAGCAGCTACAGCCGCAAAGAGATTGTTAAGAAGACATTATTGGTGGCCAGGCATGGATAAGAATTAGATGGAAGCATTGATGAATGTTTAGAAGTGTAAGGTCAGATAAGCATTAAAAAACGTCTAAGAAACAAATGCACTTGGTAACCCTTCCGGAAGGACCATGGTTGAAATTAGGAATTGACTTTGCAGGGCCGTTTAAGTCTTTGACTGAAGATGTGCGTTTTTTAAAAAGTGTTAACAGACTATTATTCAAAGTGGGTGCATTATGATTTTAGCTCTACATTAACTACAGATATGGTCATTGAGTTCTTAGAAAACATTTTTGCAAAAGAGGGAATTCCCAAAATCTTAGAGTCAAATAACAGGGCTCAGTTAACATCGAAAAAAATGTTGGGCTTCCTGCATAAATATTGCATCAAACAAGAAAAAACACCTCTATATAATCCCTCATCTAATGGTTAAGTGGAGACAGTGTTGTAATGTAACTTGTCTTGTGCATCCTCCCTATGCTTACCCCTGCTCTACTGCTTGGCCCTTGATGATGTCATTGGAATGTTGGGATGGTTGAACAGTAAGGAGATTATTTGTTAATTAAGTTATGTGCTGCTTCAAAGACCAACTTGTATGTATAGGTATTTTAACTGTTTAGTTGTCTTATTAGAGCGGTATATCATTAGCTTGGAAGGAAGATTGTACTTTTTACCAATAGAATGTAGTAACAAACTCCAAACTAGTTCAGTTGTAATCATGTGATATTAGCTTTACAATAACAATAATACTATGTTATAATTATGTCTTACAGAGCTTGTTGATGGTTAAAGTCCTGATGAAGGCATATTGTATATGTCGAAACGCGTTGACTGGATACCATTTGACCACTTTTTTTATCTGTTTTGTGAATACATATGTATCATTATTTTTATCAATTGTGATTAATGTACTTAATTTTTACTATCCCTTTTTATCAAATTAAAATATGAATATTTTTTCTAACTGAGCTAGTTTGTTTGTTGAATCTATTGTGTATTTTCCTCAGTGTATGCCTGGGATTGTTATTTCTCACATATTGTTGACCCTGTCCCAGGATATTTATCCTCATCAGGGGGTCCTTGCTACCTACAGCCTGAACAGTAAGGAGATGTCAGTTGGCATTAGGGGCTGAGCAGTGGATCTGCTCCTGGTGGGGGTCTCTACTCTATCTCATGGATCTGAAGAAGAAATAAAGTTATGATCCTGAACTACACCTACAGACTACGGATCTTTCTTTATTGTAACAGACAGTCAATAGATTTCTGAAAGAAGGTATAAATATGGCGTGGTCTTCAAATTTGCCTGTAAAATAATTTTTGAGGAAGGAAATTGCACGCTTTAACAGTACCCTGCATAGAGTAACAGGTTATTCTCTTTAATTGACTGTAGGGGACTGGGGTTTGGTTAAAAAAAAAAACATAAAAGTCAAAAGGGGAATCAAAATTTTGTTCACCTAAACAAATTTAAAAGGTATCTGAGAGCGCTGTATTACTAAGGTGATAAAGGATGGTGGAACAAGAATGCATTGGTGTTACTGAAACAAGGACAAGAAAATGTTTTCAATAATTCAGAAGAAAATAGTTCATCACATGATTTTTTTGATGTACAGGGTCTAGAGGTTAATATTCAAGAGACACAAGAGCATAGTAATACTAATTGTTTTGAAAATGAAAATGCAGATTGTGAACTTGAATTACAAGATAATGCAGTAGAAACTAATGTTTGTACAAGGTAAAAGGCAGTTGTACCTGTTACAATCAAATATTATATTCTTTATTAATGCTCATGGTCATGTGATCAAGGCCCTTCTGGGCGGAAACGTGTTATGGCTGCCATGTAACCTAGTAGAATAAAATAAACTTCAAACACTTACTCTGTGGTCCGTGCTCCATTTTTCAACAAAAGAATCGCCAGTGGCGGGTGGAGTGCTCTATATATATATATATATATATATATATGTATATATATATATATACATATATATATACATATATATATATATCAAAAGGAATGGGAGGAGAATATTGTCCACTGGAGTCGTTTTATCGACGACTTATTCTTGGTGTGGAGAGGATCAGAGTCAGAAGCAAAGTCTTTCATATCTAAGCTTCAGAAAAACGAGCTAAACCTATCCTTTACAAGCACCATCAGTAAAGATAGTGTTAATTTTTTAGATCTAACAGTGTACGTCGAACAGGGCAAAATCCAAACTAAATTGTACAGAAAACCTACCAGTGGCAACACTTTGTTGCACGCTAAAAGCTTCCACCCTATGGCCCTCAAGAGCAGCATACCATATGGAGAGAGCCTTAGAGTCATACGCAACTGCAGTACTCCCACAGAAACAGAAAAAGAATTGACAGTTTTGAGTACTAGATTTAAGGAACGGGGCTATCCTACCACCTGGATAGCAGAAGGAATACAGAAAGCCTCTAAGCAAAAGAGAGAACAAATCCTCTTTGGCAGTACTGAAGAGCCTAAAAATGAGAACCAATGCAGATTTATAACAAGTTTTTGCAAACAACACGTTGAGGTGAGAAGAATACTCAACAAGCATTGGCACATCATTAAAAATGACCCCGTGCTTGGGAGGGAAGTCCCCAAGAGACCTCAAGTAACATTCAGAAAATCTAAATCTTTTAAAGATTGTTTGGTATCCAACATGCTCACAAAACCCAAGCTAAAAACAACATGGCTAGACAAAAAAGGCTTCGTAAAATGCACAAAGTGCAAGGCATGTAAGTATGGCCTTAACTGTGGTAAATACAGACTAGGTCTTTCCAATAGAACGGAAAAAATCAAACATAAATACACATGCAAAACTGATTATGCGATCTACATCCTCGAGTGCCCTTGCGGGCTCCGGTATGTAGGGAGCACAATCAATGAAGTCTATAAAAGGATTTTGCAGCACTTGCGTGCAATTAAGAATGCCGACAGGGCCTATCCTGTAGCCAGGCATTTCGAGTTGATGCACAATGGGGATGCCAAAGGATTGACATATTGTGTGATCAACTCTATTCCAGCTAGCCAAAGAGGGGGGAACAGACTGAGCAAGTTGAGGAAATTAGAATCTATGTATATAATCAAGCTTAACACCAAGCAACCGAACGGTCTCAACATTGAAGAGGATTTACATAGACACCTTTAACATCTTCAGTGTCTCATAAGTAGTGTCTGTTTTATTCATATATAATGAATTTATTTTGATCACTTTGATTAATGTGTGGACAGCACGCTGTGTAATGTATTCACAAAGCAGGGCTAACATGAACTAAGTTAACTGTAAACAATTGTGGTTTGCTTTACGTAAGGGATAACTAAATTGCTCGCTCACTGGAGCTTCATTGATTCATGTAATGTTTTGTAGAATGAGTTGTGAGGAAACTCAGTGTGTAATGCTTTAAGCCCAAAGGTAAATTGGAAGTTTCTAAACAATCCTATAAATATCTGGGTATGCCCACATGGGCTAAATTTTTCCTATTTTACATCACTGAATTGGTGATAAGCGTTGGCAGAGTGCCTTGTCTCTTTGTCAACATATGGCACTGTTGATAAAGTTTTTTTTAAAAACAACTCGTAATATGACATGTTAATATGAAGCAATGAATTGTCCGTGTTTAGCAACCTTTTGCAAATACATACACGCTTTTAACCAAATCTGTACAATTATGTTAAAAGAAATATGAAGAAATACTATTTCTGTACTAAATTGGTAAAATGAAGTCTGTCCTTTCTGTCAGTTGACATGTGGTCATTGACGGATGTGATGTTGAAAAAAACTTTATTTAAAATGGCCGCGCGCTTCTTTAATCACAACCAGTGATCAAGACTACTGTGTAGTCGAAACGCGTTTGGCAGCGGCAATAAAGAAACTTTGAAAATCTCACCTGGCGTGGTCGTTTATGGAACGAAGTGTGAGGGGCTCAATCCAAGGAGTCCTATTAAGACGACGCAACTCTCGATCTGGTGGAGGCAGTCAATACTTGGATATTCTTTGGATATATATATATATATATATATATATATTCAAAAACAAACAGTCCAGTGCAGTACGCTCTCAGGAATCAGAAGCTTAGCCAGAAGTATATTGCAACCTTGGTTTATTCACACAACGCGTTTCGGCGACCTGCCTTGATCACGTGGTCGCCGAAACGCGTTGTGTGAATAAACCAATCAGCTTCTGATTCCTGAGAGCGTACTGCACTGGACTGTTTGTTTTTGAACATTAATTTCCGGCGGCTCCGCCGGAGTGTACGCCACTTGTCTACGGGTCACCACGCTGCAGCAGGAGCGGCTTTGTGATTGGAATATATATATATATATATATATATATATTCAATTAAAAAACCATAGGTTATAGACCATATATAGTTAGGGATTAGCATTTACAAAACCTTATTTTACTCACACAAAACCATTGAAATTTGCATATATAGTTAGTTGCACTAACTATATATTGCGCACCCGCAATCCACTGCTGATGATGTCACATATTACATCATTCATGACATGGTCAGTGACATCACTGATGACATCACTGATGACAACTCAAATGACATCACTGATGACAACATCCAGTGACTGTATGTTTCTGTAAAGTTAAAATATGTCTTACATATTGAAGAATGAGTGGATGTATAAGAGTCTGGATGAAGGATTTAGTAGGTGCATGACTGACTGTATGAGAGAGTGATTAAATGTGTCTCACTGAGTGCATGGGTTAGTGACTAAACTGTCTTAATTTGTGCATCATTATATCTGTTGTTCTGTAAACTGCTGCATGTGTTGATCAGTAGCTATATGATTAACTATATGGGTTATTTATTGGTTGCCCAAGAATTTGTATGGGAGAGTGAGTGTGTGTGTGTGTGGGTGGCTGGGAGGTGTGTGACTATGTGCAAAGATGTGTGAGCAGTTGATTCACTAGATGTATGGGTTCAAAACTGCATGTGGAAACAGCTCTATGGGTAGTTGACTGTGTGCATGAGTGTATTGGTGAGTGATTGGTTTCTCAGTGCTACATGTCAAAGTAAGTACATATGTAAAACACAGTACATGCGAGAGTTGACATATATAAATTACTGTATATAAGAGCTAGTGAATGTGTGAGTGGCTGCATGGATCATTGAAAAGTTGTATCAGTGATTGTATAAGAGAGTAAATATGTGTTAAAATATGTTTGAATAAGTAAGGTGTGTATAACTGTATAGTTGAGGAAATGGAGGTGTGATTGATTCTTTGCATGACTGTCTAAGTGTATGAGTAACTCCATGGATGAGTGACAATCTGTGAGTGTCTGTTTTCACTGAGTGTATCTAAGGTTATATCAGAGTCTGTAGAGGTTCATCGTATTAACACATGAATGATGTTATCTGTGATGTTGTCAGTGATGTCATTTGAGTTGTCATCAGTGATGTCATCAGTGATGTCACTGACCATGTCATGAATGATGTAATATGTGACATCATCAGCAGTGGATTGCGGGTGCGCGATATATAGTTAGTGCAACTAACTATATATGCGAATTTCAATGGTTTTGTGTGAGTAAAATAAGGTTTTGTAAATGCTAATCCCTAACTATATATGGTCTATAACCTATGGTTTTTTTTAATTGAATTTTCAAGGTTTTGTAAATGCTAATTCCTAACTATATATGGTCTATAACCTATGGTTTTTTCAGTGAATTTCAATGGTTTTTTAATAGCAAATATCAAAAGCTGTAAAATGTATTCTTCTTTTAAAGGAAAAATATATTTTATATGTTTTTAATATAATTTTTTTATGCATCTGCCAAACCCTGACCTCTTAATAGTGGACTGTGGTGGAAATGATTTGGGCACTATGACTGGGGTTGGTCTGGAAATGCTCCTCTGATCATTCAAAACGTTTATCTTTTTCTAACTTTTTTTTTCTTTTCACCAAAGTACGCTCCCCGGTTCGCTTACCGGTGCGCGTACCGGGCGCTCCCCCGTGAAATTTTCCATTTTTATTTTTTTTATTTTTGCATATATCTGCGTCCTAAACCCCCCTCAGAAAACCTAGAGGGTCACAAAGTGTCTACCGTGCCCCCTTCTACCCATTCCGAACATTGTTTGTCCTCCATCTTGTGTCTCAATTCTACCGATACACAAAATGGAGGACTCCCGTAACGCTGCCGGTTCGCGTACCGGGGAGTGCACCGGTAAGCGCTCGATAAAAAAAGGTGGGAAAGTAATTTACAGAAAAACCACTACAGACACTTTCATCAAATATAGAATAGGCCCAACTACATAGCAGTCCCTACCGTTTACCCAAATTTGATGGAATTCCATTGAGAAAATTATGCTGTACGCCTGACTAAATATCCTGAAGTAAATTACCTAACAAAAACACTTATGAAGTGTTAGAATTGACAACCAATTAAAATGCTACTTTCAATATCTTCTATTATTTCATGACATTTGATTTGTTATGTACCTGAATATATATAAAGAAAGAGAGAGAAACACAGCCATTTTGACTACTACTTCCTGAAGTACATATCAAGTGCATTTCAACTGAGAACTGAAACTTCTTTTTGAAAGGTAAGATGTTATTTTAAAAACTGAAGTATGTTCTGCACTTTAAGTTAATTAGGAAAACATTTTCTGATAGTTATATACTATCCCTCTGTAATAGTTATAGAATAAGATAGACTTCTCTGTTTTAGTTATGGATGGAGTTAGGCTTGTCTTGTATAATTAAGAATTTACTTAGGCTTTATCACATACATTTTTTTATATTTCTACTTCCAGTCTGATACCATACACTGCCCAAAGATAAAATCACTGTTTAAAAAACCAAACTACCTGTCTGTACTTAAACCCAACAGTGCCCTATCTGTACTGATATATTTTTTTAAAATTCAATTTACAGCACAAAAATGGAAGGAGAGCAAAAACATACCATGGAAATTGTTCTGGAAAACAACAAAGATACAGAAATTGAACCCAATGACTCTGAATTCTTTGATGAATCACGGGACTTTGAACTTCTGCAATGTGTACAATCAGTAGATTACCTGATTGAAAATGAGAACATTTCTGACAATCAATTATTAGAAGTTCTTTTAAATTTTGAAAAAGAATCAGAGAAATAAATTTATATTTAACAATTCAAAAATTGTTTGAGGCATTATTCATTTTTATATGTATTTTTTAAACTAGTACCAAATTGATTATAATGTAAAATCAGACTTTAAATATACTGTGCAACTTTTTTGTGTTACATAGTAAGTTTGCCCATAGTTACTTCCTTTCGCCCACTATATTATCTCCAATGTGTATTTAACATCTCTTTATCATCTCCTGCCTCCATGGTGTTTCTGCTTTCCTGACAGACTACGCTATGAATTCCATATACCACAATAACTTCTGAAACAACATGCAAGATATCTACAAAGGAAACGGTGTATTTTTATTTTTAGACTCTGCATTGGTACCTACATGTAGGTACTTAAATAAGAAACAAAAAAAAATACAACAAAAAGAACAATCAATACATACATTATTTGAACATTCTTTCATTCTATTTTCCCTATATTACGCTCCCCGGACCGCTTCCCGGTGCGCGTACCGAGTGCTCCCCCCGCAAAAAAACGATAATAAAAATTATTTATTTTTTTCCCCGCGGGGCCCTTCTAAAGCCCCCTCATCAAACCTAGGGGGTCAGGGAGGATGTACTCTGCCCCCTTATGCTCATTTCCCCCTTTGTTTTTGCCACATCTTGTGTCTCGATCCTACCGAGACACAAGATGGCGGCCGCTCCGGACTGTTTAGAATGTTCACAGTCACCGGGGAGCCAATCCACTTCTCCTAGCGAAGTTCCGTTACGTGTCAGGTACGCGAACCGGGGCGCTAACCGGGACGCTGTCATAGATATATCTGTTTTTTAAAACGTTCATTTCTCAAAATCCACTGGAGCACATATTTTAAGACATAGCAAAGGCACGTCGGGCAAACCATATCTACAATTTTGCCAAGTTTCGTGTAAATCCATTCAGCCGTTCGAGCTAAAAGTGATTCCAACCGCCCTATGGAAAAATGAATGGGAAAAACGCGTTTTGGGACCCCCTTTTTCTCGGCCCTCCATTGACGAAACCCCCCCAAATTTTCAAGGACTGCTCAGAAACAAAATGTGCCATTTTCCTGACAATTTCAGCCAATTCCGTCCACAAACGCCAAAGTTATTCGACATAGAATTTTCAAAAATCCCATAGGAAAAAAATCCTAACTCTATATACCTACTGGCGACCGCCAGTAGGTAATATATATATATATATATATATATATATATATATATATATATATATATATATATATATATATATATATATATATATATATATATATATATATGTGTTTTTTAAAGGGGGGAGGTGTTGTATTAGCCTTTGATTCGTAGTGGAATGTTACTAGGTCATAGTAAGATAGGTAGAATGTAGTTGGGGTATTAATTGGTGTGTTACAATGTGGGCGACATTAAAAATCTGCACCAGAGAAGCTTTCATTTTTTTGAATGCGTTTCCCTTATGGACTTTATTAATATTTAAGTTAAATAAATTGATTTCCTGAATTCCTCTGCATCACTCTACTTATTACAGTTTCACACTGGTGCAATTCAGCCTCTAGATTGTGATCTCTTTCTCCCTTCCATTTTGCAGAATAGGTTAATGCTCCATCTAAATTTTGGGACACAAAGTGAGCTTGGGTTGGAAGCAGCAGCCATGCACTATCTGCCTCTACCCTTAAAGTTACATGGCAGCTATAGTGGGATAAGTGGCAGAGTGCAAAGTTCTGCTGCAAGCGGAGTCAAATTCAGATTTGAACTAAATGTGTTTTTTCTCTGAAAGGCTCCTGTACCGTTTCCAAGAGCAAAAACATTTCGACTGAGAAAAAGATCTGATCAAACAGGCGGCTTTAATGAATGATTAAGGACAAAGCTTAGTTTATGACCGTGGGAGCGTGCTCTCTCGGTCGTGCACTTTATTTTTCTGATGTGATTTAATTAAGCAGAGCAGTAACAACGGTTTATTTCTTCAATGCAGAGAAAGTGTCCCTTTGCTAAGAATGCCTGTTTGCCTGGATCCAAACTCATTACCGGAATACTTGCCTCAAAGATGCAGCCCTGAATTGCGCCACATCAACAAAAACAAATATTCACTCTGCCCAGGTTCCATAAGGGCATCAGGAAGAGTCGAGAGGTTTCTTTTTTCTGCTGATTGACGTGATATGTCGGAAGCAATCCATATAACGCTGAGCTGTTACGCCAAGCGCTTTTGGAGCTTCAGTTAGGATGGGCTACTTTATTTGAGAGGGGGGTGGGCCGGATTTTAGACAGCACGAAATCGACCCGAAGGTATTAGAGCGCTTTACATGAGCGCCAGATGCGTTACCGATGGGCACATTTATTTTGTTAGGCACGAGGAGATTAAGTGATTTGCCCAAAATCACAGGATGTTCACCATCTCTCCCGAGACTCGGACTGGATTCCTCAGCTTCGCAGTCTACCGCTCTAGCCGTTAGGCCGCTTCCTTTTCTATTTTCCATTGCGCTTTTAACACGTCTAATTGGGTGAATTAGACATAGTTGCCAACTGTCCCGTTTTTAGGTCTCGACTATTTATCACTTAAGTGATAAATGGACGAGAGTATTGAGGGCCAAATAAGCTTTGAAACCAACGGCGGATTTGCCACAGTGCATGTGCTCCGTGCGCGTTCACAAACCAGCTACGTCACAAACCACCATCTATCTCTCAGTGCCTCACACACTTCAAAGGCTCCGCTCCCCGCCCCCGCCTGCACTTCACACTCTCCGACTTCCCCTCCCACCTCCCACAGCCGCTCTTCCCATTCACGCGCTCGTTACCATTTGCTCCCGAGCCGCATTTCTCCTCCCCCCCTAATCACAGCAAGGCCAAGAGCTTGTTTTTGTTTTACAATTGTGGCAGGATGGCGTGCGCAGCCGCGACAATGGTGTCTTATTAAGCACAACCAGACCCTTTGTTTGCAGTCCTTCGGTGTCCGCAGTTGCTCTGTCATCACTGAACTGCATAGCTCTAATTAGTAAAGTATCAACTCCAGTGTTAAATTTTAACTGTTGTAGCGTAATGAACGGCTGACACCCCCATGTCGACATTCCTGCCGTGGTCTGCCAGTTCCATGCATGTCACAACAGCAAGTGCTCAACCCACTGTACTGTTCCACTAGCTGTCGATGGAAGCACATCCCAAGTATGCCCTGATCCAGGACTCGCAGGGACTGAACTCGGCAAATAAGGCTTTCCTTTCCGTCAACAAATGCCCACATTGTCAAATCACTCTATTTTTGGCGCTGCTCGATAAAAGAGAAACTGATTGGTTTGAGGAGCGGTGACTATTTACTGTACTTTTCTGCACTCAGACCGATTGTATTTCCCAGATACCCCCCCCTCACACACACCCCACTTTCACGGCTTGGCTTGTTTCACTACCCACCTCTCCTCTCTGACCATGTCACCATCCTTCCGCCCCGCAGCCTCTTGTACTTTTCTGCCCACTCCTACACTCTCTTTTCTTAAACCCTCCCTGTTCAGCTTTCGTCTCTTTCTTTCCTTCCCTCCTTCCTCCGCGCAGCCTCCCTTCGCACCCCCTCCTGAGTCAGGCGGGAGGAGCAGAAAGCGCTTTAATGTACTTTCACGGCCGCTTTTGTTTTGTTTTACAATCGTGGCAGGATGGATTGCGCAGCCGGGACAATGGTGTCTTATTAAGCACAACCAGACCCTCCATTTGCAGTCCTTCGGTGTCTGCAGTTGCTCTGTCATCACTGAACTGCATAGCTCTAATTAGTAATGTATCAACTCCAGTGTTAAATTTTAACTGTTGTAGTGGAATGAACAACTGAGACACCCATGGCGACATTCCTGCCCGTGGTCTGCAAGTTGCATGCATGTCACAACAGCAAGTGCTCAACCCACTGTACTGTTCCACTAGCTGTCGATGCAAGCACATCCCAAGCATGCCCTGGTCCAGGACTCGCAGGGACTGAACTCGGCAGATAAGGCTTTCCCTTCCGTCAACAAATGCTCACATTGTCAAATCACTCTTTTTTTGGCGCTGCTCGATAAAAGAGAAACTGATTGGTTTGAGGGGCGGTGAATATTTACTGTACTTCTCTGCACTCGGACAGCCGTTTGCTCTTCCTTTTCGCTTGGTGGTGGTGGACTTTCAAAGCTTTACTCGTGAAAGGGCCAGTGCCGTTTAATGAAAAACTATAAGCAGGTCTGCTGGAATTATGCGCAGGGATGGCTCAAATTATGCAGCAGAGTTGACTAAATAATGTGGTGGGAAAAAGTAAATCACGTGCTGTAATTACCACCCGATTCGTTGATGTTAAAGGTAAGTTACAGCTTATCTTCTGTAATCACCCTTTTGTCGCAGCTCCGCTGATTTATAGACCTCTTCACAGGTTCCAGCAGCAGTTACCATCAAATTAAGACGCAAACCTTCAGCACAGCACATTAAACAGAGCATGCCACACACATCTCACTTCAGACACGCTTACCATCATCACATTTGCAAATCAATGCTATTTTTAAACTTGCAAAGACCAGCAATATAGGTATTTTGTAAGGAATGGTCGACTGCATGCATTTGTGTTTGCTGCAAACATTGTTCATTGTAATATCGGAGAAATTAACCTTAAAATCTGGCTCAACTGGTAATAAAACTGGCCCAAAAACTGCTTAAACTAGCCCCCGACTGATCTGTCTGACCAGTCTATCGGGCACTGCCTGATTGCACACACTCTCTCTCTCACACACACACACTCTCTCTCTCTCACACACACACACACACACACACTCTCTCTCACACACACACACACTCTCTCTCACACACACTCTCTCTCTCACACACACACTCTCTCACACACACACTCTCTCACACACACACACACTCTCTCTCTCACACACACTCTCTCACACACACTCTCACGCACACACACACACTCTCTCTCTCACACACACTCTCTCACACACACACTCTCACGCACACACACACACTCTCTCTCTCTCACACACACTCTCTCACACACACACTCTCACGCACACACACACACTCTCTCTCTCTCACACACACTCTCTCTCTTTCACACACACACACACTCTCTCTCTCACACACACACACTCTCTCTCTCTCTCTCACACACACACACTCTCTCACACACACTCTCTCTCTCACACACACACACACACTCTCTCTCTCACACACACTCTCTCACACACACTCTCACGCACACACACACACTCTCTCTCTCACACACACACTCTCACGCACACACACACACTCTCTCACACACACACACTCTCTCTCTCACACACACACTCTCTCACACACACACTCTCTCACACACTCTCTCTCTCTCTCTCACACACACACTATCTCTCTCTCACACACAGTACAGCCTTCTACTGCTACCACTCTCTCCATCAACACTCTGCCACTCTATGCGCCACCACTCTATGACCACAACCCTATCCTCCACTCTAACGCCCACACTCTAGCGCCCACACTCTTACACTCTAGCACCACCACTCTACCCGCCCACCACTTTACCCAGCACACCACTTTACCCTCCAACTCCACCCTCAAAATCCACCATCCAAGCACTACTACACACTCCAAATACACCCTCCGACTACAATCTCCAACTGCACCCTCCAACTCAACACTCCAACTCCTTCCTCCAACTACAAATCCACCCTCCAAAAACACCATCCAACTCCACCCTCTAACGCCAACATCCAAATCCACCCACAAACTACAACTACGGACTCCAACTCCACCCTCAAAATCCAACTCCACCCTCCAACACAACCCCTCAGCGCAACAGCACCACTCAATGCCACAGCACCACTCAATGCCACAGCACCACTCAATGCCACAGCACCACTCAATGCCACAGCACCACTCATTCCACAGCATCCCTCAGCACCACTCAACGCCACAGCACCACTCAACGCCACAGCACCACTCAACACCACTCAATAACTCAGCGCCACAGAATTACTCAGCATCACTGAATGCCACAGCACCCCACAATGCCACAGCACCCCTCAATGCCACAGCACCCCTCAATGCCACAGCACCGAACAGCATCCCTCAACGCCACAGCATCACTCAATGTCACAGCATCCCTCAACGCCACAGCATCACTCAACGTCACAGCATTACTCAACGCAACAGCATTACTCAACGCAACAGCATTACTCAACGCAACAGCATTACTCAACGCAACAGCATTACTCAACGCAACAGCATTACTCAACGCAACAGCATCACTCAACGCCACAGCATCACTCAATGCCACAGCATCACTCAATGGCACAGCATCACTCATTGCCACAGCATCACTCAACGCCACAGCATCGCTCAGCACCACTAAACGCCACAGCACCAATGAAGGCCACAGCATCACTGAACGCCACAGCATCACTCTGTGCAACCATTCAACAACACCTGGTTCTAATATGTTCTCTCAATGTTTCACGATTTATTACAAATGTCACAAAAAAGATGTTAATATTTCACTTCTGTTCTTGGATTTTCATCACAATAAAATACACTGAACATAATCTTCCCAAAAGTTATTTACAAAAGTTTAAGCTATTGCCATTATAAATTACAATAACTTTTATTTAAGTATTAATTATAAAAAAAAATAAAAGCCATTGTCATTTGTAATATTAATACATCTAAGTCATGTAAATACAACACATATTGCATTAGAAATGCTATAGGTGTCACGTTTGTGAAAGTTAAAACTATTGGTATTGTAAATGACAAAGCTATTAACTTCGCTATTTTCAAAACCAACACATAAATAAAATATGTAATTTACAATACCAATACCTCAAACTTTCCTAATGCGAGACCTATTGTATTGCAAATGCTTGTTTGCTGGGACATTACCAGCAATTTGGAGACTGTCCTAGGTAATTCATTATCCTCCTACAGACCCGGCAATGTAAAATGGTCCAAGATAGGACCATTGAAGAGACCTCAGCCATTCCTGGTGCGACGCGCAGAAATCCAAAGTTCTGAATGGCTACGTCTCCCGCACGGCCATTTATTATCGCAGCAGAAACCACTTTAGCAGGCTTGGCTTGGGTGGATCTACACCTGACGAGAGTCAGGGGGTTCGGCGATGACAGGCGTCCTTACATGGGCGGTCTACGCAACTACTGTTGCCATCTTCTAGTCTGTTGGAGCAAGCTCCTGCACGATGCCTTCAAGACAGAGGAAGAGAGCGGCAGTAGGAGGCCTGGCTCCGGCTCAATGTGCAAGACCACATGGATGGAGAGAGACAGAAAGGGAAGTGTACAGGCTCCTGCTGAGAGGCATAACCTCCCGGAGAGAGAGAGAGACCCTTAAGTGAGAGTGGCCAGCAGGGTAGAGCGGCCGCCGGGGACGTCCCACACCAGGTCAGAATGCCGGCAGGTAAGGACACCAGACTTAAACTAGGGGTGGGCGGAATTTGCATAATCATGATACGCAAATCTCTGCGAAAAGGTAAAAATCTACGCGAACACGCAGAAATTCCACGAACACGCGTAATTGCTTGTTCGCAATGCTTTTTTCCTGTTTGCAATTGCTGTTTGCGTGCTCGGGGGGAAATATCTCGCGAACACGCATTTTGAGAACGCAGAATTTTGGGCAATTTTGCGCTCTCCGCGGAACGCGAAATTACCCAAATTCCACAAATTCCGTGAGCGCAACAGAATTTGCCGCCCAGGCCTCATTTAAACCCTCGGCAAGTCCCATCTGCGTGCCGGAAAACACAGTGGTGTAGTGCAGTTCCTATATTCCCAATAGGCTCTGCGCATTAGAATAACATAAACGACAGTGTAGACGTAGGACTGAGGTTGACTAGGTCTCTATTGAATATGTTAGACTTAATTATGAAATGCCAGCTAGCTCAGATGTCACTAGAAACTTTCTTGTGTAAACAAGAAGGTGTTAACTTTCCTGAATAGACAAGAAGGGATTAGTTTCTGACAACTGCATAAACATGACAACTTTGCTCCCCCAGAATAAGGAGTATATCTCCAGAGTCGCGGAAACAATAGATAGCTATTTCACTCAGTCAATCGTGCATGCTTAGTTTCACCAGGAGTGCAGAGAAAGAGAGACAGGCATTTTCAATAAAAAGGTTATTTATTGAGCAGTCTACTTTCTCATGCAAGAGAAGTGAATTGCCACAATTGCAATACTGGCCATAAAGTAAAGTGCGTACAGTAAAATGAGAATTATGAAATAATACTGTAAAAGCATTTATATGGTTTCTAAGCCATAAGATACTTAAAATGGATAAAATACATACAATGATAAAATAATGACTAAACATACTCAACTGGTGTTTCTAAAATACGCCTACCCCGGTGTACCTAACCTAAGCCTAGTACAGGGAAGGAGTAGATGAGTTATCGTTTTTGCCAAGAATCTGATCAAGAATTCTCTATGGGTCTAATCAGCTCTGTACCTTGGTTATAGAATGAAGGAGATCTTGTATCTCTTTCTCAGGACTCGATCTCCCAGCAACCCGCAAGGGTGACAGGGAAACACTGGAGCTGGATTTCTCGGCAGGAGAAAAGACAGCATCTCTCTCAGTGGTCAGCAGGGAGGGTCGGCTTCCTTCGGCACTCGCATCAGCAGGATGTCGGGCAAGTAGATAGCCGATCTGCTCCAAACCACTGTGTGTTACTTAAGGCAGATGCTGGTATATTTATACCTGGAAGGTGCAGAGTTTGACGTAAGGTTGGACATAAGACGTCACTAAGAACTCGCAGTTCTTTCAGGACTCCAGGAGTTCTAGGACAAATCAATACGGAAGCAGGGGGAATTCCCGGGCTGCTGGAGGCTTGGTTTGTTTAAGAACACGTTGTGCTTTCTAGGAGTCTATGGGAGTAGCCTTGCCGTATTTGGACTGTATTGGCTATGTCTTAATATGGGTATAATTCTTATGCCTATATAAAGGTATGTTTTGATATAACCACATAAGGGCATGAAATCGGGAATATTTACTAGAGTCCTAGAATCATCTACA
This sequence comes from Lissotriton vulgaris, assembly GCF_964263255.1. NCBI lineage: Eukaryota > Metazoa > Chordata > Amphibia > Caudata > Salamandridae > Lissotriton > Lissotriton vulgaris. Next base: position 1,010,166,582 of record NC_141685.1, on the reverse strand, counting down.
ACACCCACTCCACGTATAATGTCCATCATTACTAAATACTAAGCAATGTTTAAGCATATCTATGCATGTGTTTTCCATCCCACCCCGAAATACATAAAATGCATTTGAAATGGTATATACACGAAAATGAGTATTATACTGTACGCTTATGTAAGCAGTGGTGTCATTCAGATAATGCATATATAGTACATTTAAAATGTTGACTGAATGAATCACGAAATTTACATTTATGAAATGGCTCTTAATACAGAGGAGAAGGTCGAGACCATTTCATCACATAGTTATACAAGACTGTACATGTGCTAGAGACTAAGTAAATATTGTCTCTAGAGTTTCTAAAAATAGAAATCTTGTTCTCTAAGAATAGTTCTACTTTAAGCAGAGTATCGTGCCAAAAAGGTAAATATTTTGGGAACTGGAAAAAATAAATTTTGCTCTCTGGGGGAAAAAAAATATAGTTCCAAAGTGTTTTAGGTTCTGTTTACCAAAACTAAAGGCCAAATTCAGATTTCAGGGAACGCCATGTGCTTGCTTTTTCAACAGTTATTCTCGTTGTTAGGAGAGAACATTAATTCAGATAGGCTGGCAAAAAAGTTGTCTACAACAGTAGGTGAAAGTTGGGCCATTTCCAAAAAAGAGTAAATAGAGCATATGTGAGATGCATTACCGTCAGCGTTATCTGGATCAGCAATGTTCACAGAAGGTTGTACCTGTGTGCCGCTTTCATCTCGTACCTCACCGCCACCTAATCGTAATGGTGAGGTCTCAACGAATGCCGTCATCAGAATGGGTAGACGCTGGGGACAACACGTTGCATGAGCCGTTACCGAACCAAGCAAAGTATCGATATCCATAGGTACTGCTGATGGAAGTGTGAGACCGACGTCTAACAGGCATTCTTCTCCGCATAGCAGGCATCGTAGAACAGGTAAGATGCAATCTTGCCAGATTGGTCTGAATGAAAGAAACCAGGTAGTATTCAGATCTCTTAGTCGAGCCAAGCCGAGGACTTTAGTAATCCGCTCTCGGTATTGCATTGCTAGGATCGTGTCTTCCATTGTAGCCTGAGTTTTGTCTGTGACTTGACTTGCCATATCGGAGCAGAAGGAACAAAAATAAGATTCCTGCTACGAGTCCCAAGATGAGAGGCAGGCAGCCGAACACAGAGTGCACGAAATTCGGGAAGATTCTCAGGACTGCTTCAAAGGGTGCTAACAGTCCCGAACAAATGGAATTAGTTACTTACCTGTACACTATAGTTCACCAGTATTATCTTTCATAGATTCACATGCTTGTATCTTCCCCGTCGTCAAGGTGGGAGTCTCACGGTAACAGAATGACCAAAGCAGTATCATAGAGAAGAAAACTGCATAAAAAAGCCCATAGGGACTGTACTATTTGGTAACCAGACCTCCTCATTTTTTGGTCCAAAAATCAGCCAATCAGCATTGCTGCCCTGCCCTCACACTCCCCAGCAGAATCTTCCTGCCTCAGATTTCCGGCCCCAAGTGAGAGACATGGATAAATACTGAGATAACAGTTTCTGCCTGAGAAACGGGGAGGTGGATGGGCGCATGTGAATCTATGAAAGATAATACTGGAGAACTATAGTGTACAGGTAAGTAACTAATTCCTTCTCCAGTATTACATCTTTCATAGATTCACATGCTTGTATCAGAGTAGTAAGTAGTACCCACAAAGCCTGCAGCGTTTCCAGGATAGAACCCAGAAGGAAGTTCTGCAGCTGAAAAATTGTTAGAACATGATCTGAAAATACACAGGGCAGATAGGAATAAAAACCCCAATACCCCTTATCTCATACAGTGCAAGTTCTTGAAAGAAATGTAATTGTAAACCATCTATAACAACAGCATATATATATATATATATATATATATATATATATATATATATATATATATATATATATATACACTGTATAGAGTATTAATGGAGAACAAAAGAATACCTTATTGAAATAGACGCCTCAAAACAGCTTGTCCCACTGCCGTGTCCTCTTTCCACGCAGTGTCCAGACAGTAGTGCTTGGTAAATGAATGCACATTCTTCCACGCCGCCGCTCTGCAGATGTCAGGTAGAGACACTCCTGCAAACAAGGCTATTGATGTCGCCATCTTTCTTGTGGAATGGGCATTTTTCATGACATTTAATGATAGCCAATGATATCCATCTGGCGATACTCAGTCTTGACAGAGGGAGCCCTTTCCTCTGTCCTTCAAATGCAATAAATAACTGTTTAGATTTGCGGAATGTTCTTGTTCGTTCAATGTAGAATTTCATACATCTAGCAATGTCCAAGGAATGCAAAGCTTTTTCTGCTTCAGACGAGGGATTGCTGAAGAAAGTAGGCAAAATAATTGGCTCATTAAGGTGGAAAGAAGTAGGAACTTTGGGAATAAATGTAGGATTTGTCCGTAGTATAACTCTGTCCTGTCAAAATTGAAGAAAAGGCTCTTCGACTGAAAAGGCTTGAATTTCGCTAACTCTCCTCGCCGAGGTGAGAGCTAGTAGCAGGGCTGTCTTCCATGACAGGAATTGTAAGTCTGTCTTGTGTATAGGCTCGAATGTTGGCCTCATAAGTTGCGCCAAAACTGTATTGAGATGCCAGGGTATTGGCGGCCGTTGAATGGGTGGAAAAGCTCTAAAGAGCCCTCTGACAAACTCCTTTATCAGTCTGTGAGACCAGAGAGACGCCTCATCTGGCATCCTCCTGAATCTTGATATTGCCGCCAAATGCACTTTCAACGAGGCATGTGACAGACCTGCCTTTGATAACGACAACAGGTAAGGTAGAATACCTTCTGGGGGTACCGTCAACGGATGTAGACTTTGACTGGCACACCAGTGACAGAAGCATGTCCATTTTGCTGTGTATGTCTTGTTGGTTGACATAGCCCTAGATTGCAATAGTATTTGTCTGCAGTCCTGCTGAATGCTCGTGGCTTGGAATTCCCGCTCATGAGGTTCCATGCGGATAATTTTAGCAATGCTAGGTCTGGATGCAGAATTTGGCCGTTGCTCATTGATAGGAGGCTCTGCAATGTCGGGAATTGCACTTTGTTGCCTTTTGACATCTGCAGCAGATTTGAAAACCATGCTTGCCTCGGCCAAGCTGGTGCTATCAGAATGACATGACATGGTTCTGATCTCATCTTTCGAAGCACTTGCGGTATTAAGGAAATTGGTGGGAACGCGTAAGCGAACATTCCTGTCCAGTCTATGTGAAACGCATTTTCTTTGGAATCCCGCTGAGGGTACCTGGACGCAAACTGATCGCATTTCGAATTGTCCCGGGTTGCGAACAAGTCGAATGTTGGTGTGCCCCATCCTTGAAACACTCTGTGAAGCTGAGTGTCGTGCAGTTTCCACTCGTGCGACACACTCACCGTGCGACTTAGGACATCTGCCCGTGTGTTGAGGATGCCCTGTAGATGCTGTACCAGAATAGAAATGTCGTGGCTTATCAGCCATTTCCAAATCCTTTGCACCAGCGCAGAAAGTTGTTTGGATCTTGTTCCTTCTTGCTTTAGAAGATAAAACATAGTCGTGGTGCTGTCTGTCTGAATGAGCACCGACGAGCTCTGGATTCTGGGCAGGAAAGCTTGAAGTCCGAGAAACACCACTTAGAGCTCCAACATATTTATGTGAAGCTGTGCTTCCCACTCTGACCAGTGGCCCTGGATCTTCAGCTCCTGAAGGTGCGCGCCCATCCTTGCAACGAAAGGTCCGTCGTCATCACATATTTGTGATTCTGAGGTACAAAATTCAGACCCTGATTCAAGTTCTTCTGAACCTTCCACCATGACATGGCCACCTTCATACGGTGAGTGATGGTAATCCGATCTTCGAAGGTTCCTTTGGACTAAACCCACTGCTTGTCGAAGACGGCAGTTTGGAACCAGTGGGATGCAAGAGGACATCATCCCCAACAAGGATTTGTACATCAGCACAGAAGTGAACCTTTTTCTCTGAAGGGATGTTGCGAGGCCCATTATTTTCCTCATCCTTTCTTCGGACGGGTATGCTTCAGTTTCCTTGGTGCATATCCATGCCCCTAGGAATTGAATGCCCTGAGCTGGAATCAGTGAAGACTTTTCCAAGTTGGTTCTTAGGCCTAACCGATGGAACAGGCGGATGCATCACTGAAGGGACCTCCTGGCTCTTGTGAATGATGGACCTGTCACCAGCCAATCGTCTAGATATGGGTAAATGTAATGCCCTCTTAACCTTAAGTGGGCCGCCACCGGGGCCATGCACTTGGTAAACACCTTCGGGCCGATTTGAGGCCAAATGGCAACACCTTGAATTGGAAATGGCGATTCTCCACAGCAAATCTTAAATATTTTCTGTGCTTCCGATGAATTGGGATATGGAAGTATGCATCCATGAGATCCAACGAAGCCATGAAGTCTTTCCTCTTTAACATTAGGAGAATCTCTTGTAACAAGAGCATTCGGAAGGGAATTTTTTTAATGTATTGATTCAGATCCCTCAAATCCAATACCTGTCTCCACTTCGTAGTTTGTTTCTTCTTGATGAGGAAGAAATGCGAATAGAAGCCTTTCTCTCTGTGTTGTTGAGGTACTTCCTCTATAGCCCCCTTCTGCAAGAGTGAATGGACTTCCTTTTGCAGCTCCTGATGATGTTGATAGTGTCTGAGCACTGGGGGATGATCTGGTGGCATTTGCACAAACTCTAGGGTATGGCCTCTGCTTATTACGTCCAAAACCCATTTGTCCGATGTTATGGACATCCAATTGTCGAAGAAGAGAGACAGATAGCGGTCGTTTTCTGGGATCTGCTGTGTGGGGAGCGCCGGCATGAGATCATTGTCGTCTGTTAGATTGTAGATTCTTTCCTCTATTGGTGGACCTGCCCCTAGATTGCTGCTGGAAAGAGGAGTTGGAAGGCCTATATTGAGTGCCTGTATTGTATTGCCTATATCCTTGCTGGTTATAGGGCTGATTTCTGTTGGATGGATATGAAGATCTCTGATTAAATTGACCCCTTGCACCTCTTTTTCGAAAGGACTGGAACCTTCCTTGCTGAAGGGATCCCAGCTCTCTAGCTACATGTTTGCCAAAAAGATTTTCGCCGTCGAATGCCATGTCAATAATCTTCACCTGCACCTCCGGACGAAAGGATGTTGCCTTCAGCCAACCCGGTCTCCGAAGTGAAACTGCTCCTGCCATCTGCCTGAAGGCCATATAGAAAACATCCATGACAACGTCAATGGATTCCGAGGCCGACTTTGCCCCATCGCGGAGGATAGCAGCTGCCTCCTCGTTCCTATCCTCTGGTAGTGCAACCAGAAAGGGTGCCAAATCCGACCACATTTGCCTGTTAAAACGGCTAATTAGGGCCATAGCATTGGCTGCTTTAATAGTAGAGGCTGCCATGACCGCAAACCTCTTCCCGGCTCCATCCATCCTCAGTCCTTCTTTGTCTGGCGACACCATCGAAGTAGAAACCGGATTCTTTGAATTCCTTTGTGCCCATTGCGTCACCACCGACTCCGGTCTCGGGTGCTCTATATTTCTTTTCAATTCTAGGAACAGAAACCGCAATGGAAGCCGGTGTCTTCAAATTTTTAGGCCCTCCTCCCAAATGTGAGGACTAATCAGAATTGAGCGAGCAGATTTCCTAGCGTCAATTTTGAAATCATATAAGAAATATTCAGTTTCTTTAACCTCCATTTCCAGATCAAATCTGTTGGCTGCTTTTTCCATAATGTCATGGAATCCTCCAATATCCTGAGGAGGAGAAGTGGTTGGCGGCAGAGTAGGTGAAGGGGCAGACGGCAAAATTTACTCATTCCATTCCTGACCCCCCGTAGAATCTTGTATAAGTTCACCTTCCTCAGGTTGCTCATCATCATCGGTGTCCGTCAGATCGTCCCTGATCGTTACCACTGGTGGTGATCTCACAGCCTGCGTGTGAGGAGTAGTTTGGGTCCTCGGAGGCTCTGTTGTAGGCACCGGCGTAGATGGCGGAGGCGCATTCGCCTCTGGAAAACGACGATAATAGTCGTTAATCATGAACCTCAGGTCAGAAACCAGAGATACAGGTATGGAGGCTGACTCTTCTCGCGACTCCTCTCGCGATTCTTTTTGTTGCTCATCTTCCTCACCATAGTCACAAGTCTCCTGGATAGATTCATACCTTGAAGATGGAGAATGAGCCCTCTCCTTAAAGCAAAGCACTTCCTCTTCATCTGTGTCCTGGCTTTTTATCCTAAGTTGTGAAGGGCTATAGGCCACTCCGGACGACTCCTCCCCTTCTGAATCCTGTTCCAGCAAAGAAGATGGGGGTAGAGGCGAAATCTGCATCCACGAAGTGAATTCTGCAGATTTGCTTATGGTCGCCGAACCCCTCGACGACTGAAATGAGTGAATGGAGATCAAAGTCTTCGACTGTGGTGATTTAAATGCCTTTGCAGTTGAAATTACACTCTTCGTTGACTGAGTCGTCGTCGACATAGCCATCGTCGACGGAGCCGTCGTCACCAAAGCCATCGTCGACGGGGTCTCCGTCGACGACTTCGTCACTGATCCTGTCGTCGACGATGTCGTTGTTGACGGTTTCCTCGTTGACGGGATGATCCAACTCGTCGACATAGTCGTCCTCGACACTGCCTTAGTTCCTGTCGTCAACGCACCTGCCGTCGTCGAAACAGTCGTCATCGACGGTGAAGTCGTCGACGGGGCTGAAGTCTTTGCCACAGATTTTACAGTAGAAACCAGATAGCTGGTCGACAGAGCAGACCCTGCCCCTTTCTGACCTGACGGCTTCTTGAGGGGAGTATGAGGGAGAGATGACACCTCCTTCCCCTTTGATTTAACCTTCTTACGCTCCACCCTTTCCTCAGAATGTGAGGCCTTTCTCTTTTTAGGTGTTAAGTTAGTAGACTCCTCACCAGAATCTGAATCTGATGCGGCCTTCTTCTTTTGAAGCCACAACAGCAAACAAGCCTCTCTGTCCCTCAGAGTTTTAGCAGAGAAGGTTCTACAATATTTACAATCCTTGGCTACATGCTTTGGATGAAGACAATATAAGCAGTCCTTGTGAGGGTCTTCAGAGAAAAGCCTAGCCTTTCCACAGGATCTGCAAGGCCTGAAAAGCCTCTTTTTAGAGCTTTCAGCCATAATGAAAGAAATAGGTACTCACAATACTTAATCCAGTTGATAAGACAGTGAAAACAAAAGGTCAATAGTTCACACAGGAACAGCAAACTGAGCAGAGCTCAGGGAGACTCCTTTCTCACACGAAGCCGGTTGGAAATCTGAGGCAGGAAGATTCTGCTGGAGAGTGTGAGGGCAGGGCAGAAATGCTGATTGGCTGACTTTTGGACCAAACAATGGGGAGGTCTGGTTACCAAATAGTACAGTCCCTATGGGCTTTTCTATGCAGTTGTCTTCTCTATGATACTGCTTTGGTCATTCTGTTACCGTGAGACTCCCACTATGACAACGGGGAAGATACAAGCATGTGAATCTATGAAAGATGTAATACTGGAGAATGTCTTAAATACATGTGCGATGCCACTGGTATCAGAAATGTTTAAGATTTGGCTTAACATTTCTACGAAATGTACGGGGCAATTTGTCGATAATAATGTATGTATCTCTGCTGCTTTCCTTGCAACTTGCAGATCATACGTTTCTCTAGACGAGGTTAAAGGCACAGTTGTTTCTAAAAGAATAGACTTCATTCTGCTTAAAGTATCAATTCGAATAGAAGAGATATTCAAAGAAGGCCATATTGCCGCCTCCATGTCTAGCTTGCTGTTTGGATACAATACTTGCATGCAACAAGTGACCCTGGAAGTAACGCTCACGAGATAGGCCGTTTCTGGCACCATGCCACAACAGCTGTGGTCATTTATTAGAACGTAGCTGCCGTTGGAAAGCTGTCTGAAAAAAGGCTCTATCTGTGTAGCAGGGGTGCCGTGCAGGTGGCACGAAAGGTTATTTGATTAACCTTTGCAGGCCTTCGTAAGTTAATTCCTTGACCCAGAAGTGTACCGCTTAGTGAATTTTTACAGTTGTTACCACTAAGGAATACCTCTTTCTTGCCCCCACTCCAACATCTATGTGTGTAAGGTAAATTCCAGGTTGACTTGATGTACCCTTTACCTAACCTTTCATACAGGCCTGCTGGTATATATTTTTGGTAATATTGAAACTGAAAAGTCCTTATCGGAATTGTAATGGTGCCATGTATTATCCATTCAATGACAGGTCTTTCGGAGACTGTCAATGGTAATGTTTCTAGTTTTTCAGTGCTCAGCACCGTATTGTCTGCCCCTCTTTGTTCCAAAGAGATTTGTTTATCAGTAAGGTTAAAGATAGAAAATAATGATGCTGTGTTTATCAGACGCCATGGCACGTAGCCTGAACACAGATTTTGTAACGCCCAGCCTAACTGTACAATAGAATGTAATTGGGACTGGCCATGTTGTAACATTAGCATATCCTGTTCTATTATATCAATAGCAGATGATACAATGCTGTCCAGTGAATAAATTCAGGAGGACAGAGTCGTTAACCCATTGTCCACTATAGACAGCGATTTTTCAAAATTAATATGATCAATTTCTCGTATTTTTTTTGCAGTTTCAATCTGCGTTACTTTCCACGCTTCATTGTAAGCTGCGTATATACCGCCGTATATGAAAAGTTTTTGATGCTGTTTGCGAGGTCCCAGTAAGAAATCTCGCAAGTCAGCACCTTCTTTAAGTAAAGTCAAGTGTTGCTTAATTTCAGGTAGTGTGGATTTCTGTAGCCATTCGAGGCATAGTTTTCCTACACTATAGGTTGTTATTATCCCTGGATGTTGTCTCTGGGAATATCTTTGGTCTGGCCTATTCTGTTTGAACCCCTGCGTTTTGTTCAGGAATCTATCTTGACAGTTATTAGTGTCTGTGGGCCAGATCAACCATTTGTTCTAATTAGGAGGTGTTCTGTTATGTTTTAAAATATGGTATACGTCTATCTCCACTTCTGTAGTGCTATTACTATCAGGTATGGGTTTTGGTATAGACGGTTTGTTTAAGTCCTTTATCCTGGCTAGGCCAAGACAGGTCGTTTGTTGAATGGTGTCATTCAGGAACATTATTTGTTCTGGGATCATGCAGGCTCTGAATAATGATTCCAAACCTTGTACCTGCCAGACTTTTGTACCCCAGACAGTTTTTGTCTCAATGTTGTTTTTCCAAAATTCAAAACCAAAACGTAGACATTTTTTCATAAAATTTTTCAGAATAAATCAGTTTAGTATTTGTCAGCATGTTTTTCATTCCGGTCTTATTCATAATTTTAAAACAAAACGTTTCTGGATCAGTGATATTAAACCCTGAAAAGTATGGGAATTTCTCATAAAATGTTTTTGAGCTGCTTTTTGGCGGAGTTGGACAATGTTCCCATTGATTATACATAAAACATTTTTAGGATTTGCCGATTTATGCAAATAGTGATGCCCATATTGATTATAGCAATACATTTCTTCATAATTTGATGAACCTTGTAAATAATCATGTTCTGTATATTTAGATGACATTTATAAATCTGACATCATATTGTTAATATTTTCAAAGTCCCAATCATCAGAGAAAGTACTAGGTGATACAAAGTCACTTAAATCTTGAACTGATGTGGATATTTCAAGAGTTCAACCGGGCCATAGATGTCGTAATCAGTAGCGTCCCATGCTACACCACCAGATATAGGAATGGCTGTGATGTTCACTGATGATAGTTCTCTTTTTTCAATGTGAGAGGATCTGTGAGGTTTTAGAACCAAGTTGATGTTCTGACTTGCTGTGTCCATTGTACTGTATTTTCCATCAATCATCCTTCCCAAGCTTAGAACCAAAATGAGCCAGAGCAGGAGGAAAAGTACACCTAACACAATCCACAATTCAATCCACGGTGAAATCAGATATGTTTCCCCGAGTGGATGAAAGAGTTCTGTAATTTTGTCTTTGAAAGTTTTGTTTGCTGGCTTGTCTTCATGTTCACTTGGATCATCAGAAAAGTCATCGAAATTGATGAAGTAGCCAGATGCAGTTCTGTCAATTGTTTGTATGGCATCAGGATTGTTATTAATCTTTGTAGTTGCTTCTTCCTTTTTCATATTAGAATAGTCCGAGGCTACATCATTGTAGACAGGTGTTTCTTGACGAACTGTTGCAATTTGGGTTTCAAGAGGCACAAGTTCCATGGCTTTGTTGCATAGTCGTTTTTTATTCACTGGAGATTTATCAATTGTGATTAGTCTCTCAGTTTGAACCTCTTGAATTGTAGCAAGGTTTGGTCTTCTGCTACTTCTTGGGAGTCCACTGGGCCTACTACTTATTATTGGCCACATGGTTGTGGGGTTTTACTAGGTTGATTGATACAACTCTGTTCTTTTTACCAGCAAGGGGCGGTAGTACGACTGATCTTGTTCTGCTGATAGCGAAGACAGGAACTGCTTTTCTGTAAGAAGGCCCATATTCCTTCTTTACCTCGATTTTTTCTCTGACCAGATCCCCAATCTTTGGAATCCAGACAGTTCTTGCTGGGACAGGTGGTTTCTCTTTAGTGGCCGTTGGCTTTAGCTTTGTGTTACTTAGACTTCTTCTTGTTTCATTCAAGTTCTGTAAAACAGCCAAGCGATCTTTGATATCAAACGCTTTTTGTTCCACCACTGAAGTCTGACAATCGAGATCTTCGATTATTATTCTTGTACCAAACAAAAGTTCATACGGAGTGATTCCACCCAGAGAATTTCTTGGTTATTATTTTATTTTTTTAAGTTTTTGAAAACCTTTATTTATGTAAATGGATGCATACAAATACGGGCCTACAACCCGGGGGCCGGCCACGGAACAAACTGGAAAGCACCATTATCAATTAAAGGCACGGAGTGGTGAAGCGATATTACCTAACGCTGCGAGTCCATGATACTAGCTAAGTGGAACCACTCGACATAGGATCAGAGAAGGTTACATTTTATATATATTAAAAGAATAAAGGATCAGTTGTAGAAGAAGCGACCTGGTGTACATGGCGGGGAACAAAACCAACTACATCATAATAGTAAATCCACAGATCAGTACTCAGAAAGGTCCAAGGCATGCAAACCATAGGTGCTGCAGTTCTTCATTGGTAGTGTCCACTCGCAACCTCGTGTACCCAGAGACAAACAGATCCACACTCCCATAACATTAACAACCATCAGGGAGACAGATAAAGTTGCAATCATTATACAACCCAACCCGGAAAATAAAGAAACAAAAGAAATTCTAAAAAAAGGGGAATAAGGGGACTCCACGTTACTGTACCCGCCCCACGGCGGTAATGGCGCTCAATAATCAAATAGCAAACGTGCTTAGGGGCGGGGCAACTAAGTCAGGATAAACAGAGCCGAAGGTACCATGTTTTATATAATACCTAATCCTCCCCCCCAGTAACTCACCCCGCGGGATTCACGCACAGTCATGGAGACCCAAGAAAAGGACACAAAAGAGCCATAGAAACAAGTAACTATCTAATAGACCCCAATCCACCCACCCACTCCACCGTGCACCCCTGCAGAAGGCTACGGCCTACCCCCCCCAGCAGCGTGCCTGTCGCCCTAATAATGAACCCGAAATATAGAATGAGACAATAAGGGAAAAAGGAAGAAAAAGAGAAAAAAGAAAGCCTGGGGAGAGGATATCATGTAACAGGGAGCACGGCCCCCACCCCCCGCCTGTACAAACCGTTAGTTTAGTCCAAAACCAAACTGGCAAGGTTTCGGGTAGCCATACATATTAAGGAATCGATAAATTATCACAATTTGGGGCAGTCCATAACTCCATGCACCGAGTAGTAGTCCTCCGGAGTGAGCACCAGGCTCACCCCAGTCCTTTCTTAGCTAACGCCACGATGTACGTCGATGTAGTGGGCACAAGACAAAGCGATGAGAAAAGGCCGTGGAGGAGTCGCTGGACGGTCAATGGAAGCAACCCATGGGACCTCCTCCGCCGATGGCAATGCAAAATCTGTTTACGGCAGTCATGTATACCAGTGTCAATGATCACCAGTAGTTCCACCCGCTTACGTGTCGGAACATCGCTACCCCCACCAGAAAGCGGGGAACAATCAGCGACCACCTCGGGCCCATCCGCGTCCCCAAGGGACGACCCGGGAGCAATGGCGGTCATCACCTTGTCCTGTACACAAGAGTCCTGGGCCAAGGTCAGTTGCCAAATCTTCAGCGCTTGCAGGACGTCGCCAATCGTGGGTTTGGGCTCACCAGTGCAGGCCCCAGCGTAGTAGAGAGGCAAGGAATCGGCATCCCAGGGCGCTCCACAGGATAGGGCATCAGCCGCCATTTTGCGAGTACGGCAGCGTCCCTTCGAAACCAACTCCAGGGGTTGGCTCACCAGCAGGGCCCCCGCGGGATCCCCCTCAAGCGCACAGACAGCATCCGCGGTGCAGAAATGAGAACCACCAAAAGAGGGGGACCTGCCAGCGCCACCGCTCTGCCGGAATCACTCTCCGCCTCCGAGCGATGAAGTCCGGAATGGCCGGACAAGGCAGCAAAGGGGGGAGCCACCAACACGGCGTCCCCCACACACAACTTGCCGCACACCACCTCTGGAACACCGGACGGTAGTCCCAGGCGCGTTCAGTTGCCTCCGGGCTCTTCGCACATCGGCATCTTCCGGCCGGCCCCAATCCTCCACCCGAGGCCGCCGCCGACACCGTCTCGCCGGCAACTCGCTGAAGGCGAGGCCCCGGTCTCCACCCCAAGGAGGCCGCACTTCTCGGGAGGACGCCGCTGCGGACCCACTGAGCGCCGGATCCACCAGGATGGATGGTAAGTGACAGCAGGACTTCGTATATAAATTGTTATCCTTTTTGGGCAGAATGTGCGACAGGATAGTCAAGTTTGGGCAGGGAGGTCGGCGGAGCTGAGCTACTGTGCGGCCATCACGATGTCGAGCTTGGCTCCTCCCCTTGGCAGATTATTAAGACTACGTTGGACACTTATTAGATGTTTGACCCACCCATCACCCTAACCTAATACCCTCGCTGTTATAGATTGCTTTATGTCACGGTTTTTTCTCTCCACTACCGTATTTCCCTCAGGATGGAATGGACTAGAGTACCACAATGCAATGCCCAAGCTGGTCATGGCCTCCTTGTAAGCTCGAGAGCTAAACGCAGGACCCTGGTCAGAATGTAGCATGCCAATTGCATATGTGCCGATAAAGACTCGCAAATCTTTTATAACAGTTCTGGCGTCAGCCGAGCGCAGGGGCCACATCCAAATGAATCTCGTGCAGGAATCCACTGCGACCATGATATATTTATAGTTGCCATCCCTTTGCAAAGGACCACAGGGGTCCAGGTAAACACACGCTAATGGTTTATCTGAGATCAGAAAGGGCGTCTGTAATGGTCGTTTTACTGTTGATACTTCCATTCTTTGGCATATTTCACATTCTAGAACATAATTTCTAGTCTGTTTTCTCATACGTGGCCACCAATATCTCTGTTTTAATAATGATATTGTGGCAGAAATACCAGCATGTGCAGAGGCGAGCCCTTCATGTGCTGCTAAAATTAGTCCTAATCTGTGTTCCATGTTTGGAATTGCCCTATCCCCCACACCAGGGATTACGGCAAAAGGAACATTATTCGCATCAGTTTTGTATGAGTACTTTACTGGAAAGCCTTTTGGGAGTGTCTTATTACTGTTTTTTACTGAAGCACTGACAGCTTGTATTATTTCGCTGTCTATTTTTGTTTTTGACCGGGTGATTGCAGCTACAGAAGCAGTTTGCACAGCCGCCTTCGTGGCCTCATCAGCCAATGAATTCCCTACAACGTGAACGCCATCAATCTGATGACTCAGTGTATGTATCACGGGAGTCTTTTGTAGTTCTTTCTGTAAAAGAACTACTTGTTCCCAGAGCATTTTATGCTTTATTGTGCCACCTTTTGCATCTTTGAAACCATTTTGAACTCAGTTCTGTAAGTATTCATTGTAAGAATGGACGCAGTAATATGAATCGCACACTATTAGTGTGGGGGAATTCGCGATCGGTATTTTCAAGCGCCATTTTAAAAGCCTGTAATTCAGCTCGCTGAGCTGTACAATCTCCAAGTGATTGAGTTTTAGTGACCAATGGTCTAAATTTTCTTTCGTGCCATCGACCTTTAACAATCGCGCACGCAGCACTATATGCTTGCTTACCCCCTACTACGGGTTGTGCTGAACCGTCTGTATATATTATACGCCGTAATGTTCCAGAGGTAGAATTTCAGTTGGCAGAGGACATTCGTATTTGTATTGGAGACATTCTTGCGTTTTTAAGTTAGGATCAAATTTGTATACTACATCTGATGCAGCAAGAGAATTAACCCATTGTATTCATTTCGGATGTAAGGCTTTAGCATTCGGAATGCTTGCTCTTGTTACTGCTTCTAGGGCAGGTATCGGTGTAACGATTATTATGCGGTTACCTTGTGCCTGAGCTCTTTCTTTTGCTACAGCAGTTTGTACCACAGTTAGAATCTTTTCAGTGGAACTGAATTTCATTTCAGCTTGTGTGTACAAGTGTGATTTGTAAGCTGTTGGTACCGTTTCTCCCTCATTAGAGGTTAGGTATGTAAATCCGCAACGTCCTGGGATGACTCGGATTACAAGGTTGCGTTAGTTTACGCTTGTTTGCAGTTTTGTTTTAGTTAACATGTCTGTTTGTAATGATCGTAAGATTTCTGTGTGTTTCTGAGTCCAATTAATTCCTTTGAAATCAGGTTTTATTAGTTCATAAAGCGGTTTAACCCTCTCTGCATAATTTAGAATGTAAGTTCTTCCGAAATTCAGGAAACCTAGAATTGATTGTAAGTTTTTCAGCGTTTTTGGAGCTTGTAGTACTGCACACTTCTCTAAGAAGTTGTCTGCTAGGCTTTTGCCTTCACTTGATAACTCATATCCTAAAAATAAGACAGTGAGGTGGGCAATTCGTGACTTTTTAAATTTAAATTTGTACCCTTCAGATGCGAACCCAAGTATTATGGTATTCACTCTTTTCAAGTTAGTGTCCAGGTCATCGTCTGTTAGATAGATATCGTCGACATAGGATAATGCCTCATCATCATACATTTGTAGTAACTCTGTTACTCAGGCTGAAAATAATCTTGGGCTATTCTTGAATCCCTGTGGGAGACGACAAAATTGCTTTTGTGCCCCCATACTGGAGAAAGCGGTCAAATACCTGCTTTCACCACTGAAGAAACCATCCGCCTGATGAACTCCATCCACTCAGGATCGCCAACCGACCCATGTCCGCACCACATTTTCAACAAAGCAGACTCCATTATCGCACCCCATCTCCGAGACGTCATCAACTGCTCCCTCAACTCCACTACCTTCCCGCAAAGCTGGAAACATGCCGAACTCAGCGCCCTTCTGAAGAAACCCACAGCAGACCCCACTGAACTTAAGAACTACCGCCCCATCTCGCTCCTCCCATTCCCTGCCAAAGTCATTGAGAAAGCCGTCAACAGTCAGCTCGCCGCCTTCCTCGTATCCAACAAATCCCTCGACCCTTCACAGTCCGGCTTCCGAGCCAAACACAGCACCGAGACCGCCCTCATCGCAGCAACAGACGACATTCGAACTCGACTGGACAACGGAGAAACAGCTGCCCTCATCCAACTTGACCTCTCCGCAGCCTTCGACACAGTCAGTCATAGCACCCTTATACAACGCCTCAGCAACGTCGGAATACAAGGAAAAGCATTGGACTGGATCATCTCGTTCCTCACCGGAAGAACCCAGAGAGTCCGCCTCCCCCCTTTTAAATCAGAGGCCACCGAAGTCATCTGCGGCGTACCACAAGGATCATCAACTCAGTCCCACCCTCTTCAACGTATACATTAGTCCCCTTGCATCCATCGTGCGCCAACACAACCTCAACATCATCTCCTACGCAGATGACACCCAGCTGATCCTCTCCCTCACCAAAGAGCCAAACACCGCCAAAACCAACCTACACGAAGGGATGAAAGAAGTAGCCGAGTGGATGAAGAACAGCCGTTTAAAACTGAACTCGGACAAAACGGAAGTCCTCATCTTAGGTTCATCCCCCTCCGCCTGGGACGACTCATGGTGGCCACCGGCCCTGGGAAACGCACCCATACCTACGGACCACGCACATAACCTGGGCTTCATCCTGGACTCCTCCCTCTCGATGACCAGACAAGTCAACGCCGTCTCATCATCATGCTTCAACATCCTACGTATGCTCAATAAAATCTTCCGTTGGATCCCCACCGAAACAAGAAAGACGGTCACCCACGCACTGGGCACAAGCCGACTGGACTACGGAAACACCCTTTACGCCGGAACCACAGCCAAACTACAGAAAAAACTCCAACGCATCCAAAACGCCTCAGCCAGACTCATACTAGACATCCCCCGCCAAGCTCACATTTCCGGTCACCTGAAATACCTCCACTGGCTCCCCGTCAACAAGAGAACCACGTTCCGTCTCCTCACCCACACACACAAAGCCCTCTACGACCTAGGACCCGAATGTCTCAACACGCGCCTGTCCTTTTACACCCCCACCCGCCAACTACAATCGTCCAATCAAGCCCTCGTCGCAATTCCACGCATCCATAGATCCACCATGGGGGGGGAAGATCCTTCTCCTACTTAGCGGCCAAAACCTGGAATTCCCTCCCCACCCACCTCCGCCTTACACAGAACCACCTCTCCTTCAGAAAACAACTAAAAACGTGGATATTCGATAAGTAAAGTACCCCCCTCCCTCAAGCGCCTTGAGACCCTCTGGGTGAGTAGTGCGCTATACAAATGTTAAACTTGAACTTGAATGTTTTGACAGAAGAAACCATTTGAAATATCTAATGTTTTATATTTTTAGCGCACAATGTTATTCATCAGTGCTGCACTGTGTGAATTTTGTACTGCAAATGTTTTGTAGTCCAATACTAGACGATATGAATTGTCTGGTTTGGATACAGGAAACAAAGGATTATTCATTTGTGAGGTGCATGTTTCAATCACCCCCTGGTACTCAAGTTGATCTAAGATCTCCCTGACTTTTTTAGTTTCTTGCTAAACAGGATACTGCCTTTGTGCAGTAGGTTGATTATTTAACGGGATTTTATGGTGAGGAGAATCCTCATACAAACCTACATGATTTTTATATAATGCAGGAGCTTGGGCCACTGCCCATTTTCTAGCATATGTGTATTTTTTATGAATTGGAATGTGATTTGAGGATGCAGGCATAATCATTTCTTCGCCATGTGGGCACTCCCTGACAAACTCTGGTGGCCAGTCCTTTTCTGCTAGAAGAATATCATAACCTTTAGATAGTTTCTCCCAAAAGAGACCTTTTATTTTCCTAGTTTTGTCCCCCTTCTATACGTAATGTTATTTCATATAATATATGGGGCACACTAACTCTGGTATCTGCAGCTTCCACTTGAATGTGTTCATTCGTGTCCCCTGTCTCCAGAAGATTCATCAGGATCTTGCGAGTATGGTCACTTCTGCTGCGCTGTCTAGCGTTGTCTGGGCCCATTCTCCGTTCTTGAGTTTTGTCCTCAGAATCCTCAGCATGTTTTACTTTAATACTGGCTACCTTCTTTTTGGGAAACTGTAATTTTTTACTTTGATGAGCAGGTTCTTTGTCTTTGGAATTGACGCGCTCTTCTTTATGTTCTGACCGTCCTTTTCTTTCCGATTTCTGTGAGGAAGTCTGAAAAGATCGAGAGGGACGTGTATCAATATCTTGATATCTGTCAGGTTTTCTCAAATTTTCCCTATTTCTAAGGTTATATCTTTTCTCAGAGGGCTCCCGTTGTGGAGACCTACCCCCCGGGTCTGGAGATCTATCTCTCCGTTGGGGAGACCTTCATCTGGTCTGAAACAGTTTTTCTCTGGGAGTAGTTTGTTTATTACCCTCCCACTTCTTTTTAGGAGTTATTAAGTTATTTTTAATGAAAGTCTTTTCAGGATTTTCTGTTAGTTGTGGTTTTAGTGGTTTCCCACCCAAACTGTCTCTACCTAATTCTTCATAGGATTTTTCAATTATTCTTGCAAGTTCAAAAGGTTGTTCTGCTATATCTGTTTCTTTTAATTTCTGGCGGATCGCCACGGATGCTGCTTCTCCTTTTATGTTGGCTAGTAGTATAGCCGAGACTTGTTTAAAGTCTTTCAGTAATTTCATACCTTGATTTAAAGCAGGCCGTATTCATTTTGAATCTGTCTTAGTACGTCTGGTATAACCGCAATAGACTGAACAGCTTGTGTTTTTGTGTAGATTGAAGCAAAGACTGTTACCCAAGTGTCATAGTCCTCCACATGTGGTGCAATCCCCATTGGTAGGCAGATGGTCAGAATTCTGTGTTTTTCGTGAGGGGTAGTATCAGGAAATGCTGCCTCTATTGGAGTAATTTTTTGAGCTAACCAGAACGGAATTTGTTCCCGTTTTGCGGGTAATTTGCCAATGACTGATTGTATAGTCTGTGGTGTAATTTTATTAGTGTTTCCCTCGTGAGGGGTGTGCTGTGGAATTTTTACAGCAGGTTGGACTGTTAAGTCCGCATGACATATTGTACCAATTGTCTACGTATTTTAATTAATTGTTTTAGTTGAACTAAAAGTTCTCTGTCTGACATTTCTTCAATGTCAGGATGTGGTGTATAGCTGGCTAGAACCGTCCATGTGGCTCCTGCTCTACCTAGTGGACCAAGCCTGGTAATGTGTTTTTGATGTTTTAGGGCGCCATTAAACCAGAGCTGATGCTCCTGGTAAGTTAGTGGAATTTCAACGTCCTCAAAAGGAACGTATTCCGATGGAGGTTTCCCTGCTTTGTAGTAGTGGAACTCGTGTGTTACAGCATTTGCTGCTGGAAAATGTATCCAAGAATAGAATACCTCTGTCTGCCGACATTCATGTGCCTCTACCACAAATATTACTGTACCACCTCTCGATGATACAGCATTTTCTAGTTACACTCTTCCTTACATTTACCGGGATGTTTTTCGCCTCCAGGTCAGTTTCATTAAACCCTGTAACGTCAAAACCTGGTTGAGTCGCAACTACTGCAGCTCCACCGGGTTCGTTGTTGTCGCCGTTAGTTGACATTGCTTATGAAAGTTTGCAGAGCAAGTTTCAAGGAAACAAAGATTAGGTGCACAATATTTTGGAACACTGTACCCTTCAACGTGGACTAAACCAAAAACTAATACATAGGAATCTCTTTCTACTAATTTCCCGGCGGATATTAACCTTTTACCCACTCCAGACGTCTATTGGAGTTTTTACGGAAAAGAATGGGTCTGTGTGAAAAGCACGACTGAGTTACTCGAGTATGTAGCGTTAAATTATCGCCTTACCAAATGTTGGGCGCCATGTAGTGTAGTTCCTATATTCCCAATAGGGTCTGCGCATTGGAATAACATAAACGACAGTGTAGACGTAGGACTGAGGTTGACTAGGTCTCTATTGAATATGTTAGACTTAATTATGAAATGCCAGCTAGCTCAGAGGTTGCTAGAAACTTTCTTGAGTAAACAAGAAGGTGTTAACTTTCCTGAATAGACAAGAAGGGATTCGTTTCTGACAACAGCATAAACATGACAACTTTGCTCCCCCAGAATAAGGAGTATATCTCCAGAGACGCGGAAACAATAGATAGCTATTTCACTCAGTCAATCGTGCATGCTTAGTTTCACCAGGAGTGCAGAGAAATAGAGAGACGGGCGTTTTCAATAAAAAGGTTATTTATTGAGCAGTCTACTTACTCATGCAAGAGAAGTGAATTGCCACAATTGCAATGCTTGTCATAAAGTAAAGTGCGTACAGTAAAATGAGCATTTATATGGTTTCTAAGCCATAAGATACTTAAAATGGATAAAATACATACAAAGATAAAATAATGACTAAACTTACTCAACTGGTGTTTCTAAGATACGCCTACCCCGGTGTACCTAACCTAAGCCTAGTACAGGGAAGGAGTAGATGAGTTATCGTTTTTGCCAAGAATCTGAATCAATAATTCTCTATGGGTCTAATCAGCTCTGTACCTTGGCTATAGAATGAAGTAGGTCTTGTATCTCTTTCTAAGGACTCGATCTCCCAGCAACCTGCAAGGGTGACAGGGAAACCCTGGAGCTGGATTTCTAGGCAGGAGAAAAGACAGCGTCTCTCTCAGTGCGTCAGCAGGGAGGGTCGGCTTCCTTCGGCACTTGCATCAGCAGGTCCTCGGGCAAGTAGATAGCCGATCTGTTCCAAACCACTGTGTTGCTTAAGGAAGATGCTGGTATATTTATACCTGGAGGGTGCCGAGTTTGACGTAAGGTTGGACATAAGACCTCACTAAGAACTCGCAGTTCTTTCAGGACTCCAGGAGTTCTAGGACAAATCAATACAGAAGCAGGGGGAATTCCCGGGCTGCTGAAGGCTTGGTTTGTTTAAGAACGCGTTGTGCTTTCTAGGAGTCTATGGGAGTATCCTTGCCGTAGTTGAACTGCATTGGCCATGTCTTAATATGGGTATGATTCTTATGCCTATATAAGGGTATGATTTGATATAACCACATAAGGGCATGACATCGGGAATATTTACTAGAGTCCTAGAATCATCTACAACAGCGGCTCATGGCCGGCAAGGTGCAGGAGGCAGTAGCTGGCCGGATGTGGAATGTAGATCACTAGGAGGATGCAGTGTGTAAGTTAAACTCCTGCAGGGTCCCATGCAGGGATCCCCTCCGACATGTCACCCCATTGTCAGTTTCACACTGGGCAGTCCATATAAAGCGGATATGTTCCATAACACGACGGACTTTGATTATATCAAAACATGTTATTTGTAGGGCAGTTTCTTGTTTTTTGCAAGTCACGCCCCTTTGCTCGAGTAAAGCCCAGAGCATAGTCCAATCCAAACACTCTTAAAATATACGGCCGAGGGGCGTGGCCAAGATGGCGGAGTGAGTGGTCGCATTCACCGCGATCTCCTCCGAGCCTGGGCCCCTAAGCCGTCGAAATTTAGCTGATCTTCCCCCACGTTGCTACCACTTGGCAGCGGAAGGTGAGGGGGACCCCCGGTTGTCGGTCCCGGAAGAAGCGGAAACCTGGTGCCGCGATCGGAGGGCCCCGGGAGCGAGGTAGAGTGCAGAGGCGGCCTTAGCCGGAGGCGGAGCCAAGTATGCCCTGTGGCGGGGTCTGAGCCTGGAGAGTGCCCCGCGGCTGCAGAGTTCGCCTGGTGAGGAGAGCGCGAAGCCCCCGGTCCTGCGGAGATTCCCGGGGGCCCGGACGGCTGACTTTTGGTCGCGCAATTGCTGAGGCGCGGAGGGTGCAGGCCCGGGACCGGGCGCAGAGCTGGACTGGGGTCGCGGTCCGTGCACCGAACCTAGAAGGCGCTAGGAGGGGCCCCCGACCGACCTGCTTCGCTCCTCCGGAGGTACTGGAGGGGAACCGGAGTGAATCTTGGTGGACGTGAGTGACCCCGGTTGGGGGGAGAGGGCCCTCGAGCGTCTCACACCTACTGAGCCACCACTGGGGGAGTGGAATCACGCAACGCCGCGGCTGCGGCCTGCGCCTTTGGCCTCGCTCCGGAGGGGCCTGGGGCGGACGGGCCCCCTGTCTGCGCGGACGGTCGCGCCCTGCTCCTTCCTGCTGGAATCGATCCTGCCTGCAGTGTCGACACCCCACGTTATCTGGCAGGGAGGGGGCCCCACTATAGAGCAGCCTGCCTGGCGAATAGCTCCCTGGACTTGATGGGGGGACGGTAGTGAGTTGCGTGCATGGTGGTAGCTGCACCGGGCCCCCCCTGTGTGACTGTACCGGCTGCTGCAGTGGATCGATCGGGCTTAGCCTGGAGTTCTAGCAGGCCCCGGGACGTGGGGCCCAATTCGGAGGCGGTCCTCCCCACAAGGCTGGAACTGTTGGAGCCGAGTGCCCTGCAAAGAGGGGCCTCAGGAAGCCAGAGAGGCTTAGTGTTGCCCCCGATCGCCGGGGGCTGCTGGAGGGCCTGAGAGGGGAGTGCAGCTCTACCCCCTCCTTCTCATACGTGGACCAGGCAGCAGAGTGGGAGGTCCAGTTGTTCGGCTAGGGACCTGGGCGCCTAACGGCGTGGAAGCCTACGCGACGCCGCGGCTGCAGCCTGCGATTCCAGAGGTGCCTGTGGACGAGGGGCCTCGCTGGCTAGTTTGGGGGACCCCGCCTGGCTCTCCCCCCGCAAAGCTTAGGAGAGCTTGAAGTGCCTGCTGGCCCGGTCTGCGAGTGGACTTCCCGGCCCACTGGAGGAGAGGCGGCGCGAAGAGAAAGTGGTTGTCCAGACCTGACCCCCGGTATATGACTGCGCCAACGAAAACGCCCTACCCTCGCTTGGACTGAGGGGCTGTGGTTAGTAGCAGCGCGGTCTGGGACGCAGTTGGAGAATTAGGAGGTGGCGCAAGGTGGTTACCGAGTGGCGTGCCGAGTCGCGGGATGCCCCGCGCCTTCACTACTTGCAGGTGAGACAGCGAGGACCGGTGCAGGCCTGGCAAGTGGCGCAGACAACTTAGGAGACAGCCGGATTTTTGGGAGTGCGGTCAGCAGATGACGGCGTAGGAGCACAGGGGACCTGAGAGAGACGTGCTGACCTCTTGACTAGTGGCCCGGGGGAGCGGCAAAAGGCTGCGGCCACTTAGGATTCCGGCAGGTGACCAGGGAATCCAGTATATCGCGCGGAATGGCCGGCATCAAAGGAAATAGGAAGGGTGAGTGCACCCTACCGGACATGCTGTACAAGGGCACTGCAAGGCAGGACCGGGGACAGCACTCCCCAGGACAATCGAGCGGCTCCCAGGGGGCGAGTGGAGGGGAGCCGCCAGTCACCAGGTCCTTTCTTGAGTCACTCTTCAGCTCCCTGCATGAGGACTTTCAAACATTGAAGCAGGAAGTGGCGGGGGAGGTTCGAGAAGTTCGGAGGGAAGTCGATAGCCTGGGTGAAAGAGTGAACTCAGTGGAGGAAGCCGGACATGCCCGAGATGAAGAGATCACGCACCTCCAGCAGGAAGTGATACGGCTCCGGGACCAGCAAATCGATCTTCAATCACACGCGGAGGACCTTGAGAATCGGTCCCGGAGGAACAACATCCGGGTCCGGGGTGTGCCTCTCGGAGAGGAAGGGGAGGACGCTGCGGGCTACTTGCGTGACCTATTCAAAGAGATACTGGGTGAGCCAACCGATTTTCTGATCAGGATAGACAGGGCACATAGAGAGGGCCTGCGGCGCCGTTCTTCAGCACCCCCCCTCCCCCCCCCACCGACCTCTTGGCTTTCCTGACGGATTATCCCTTGAAGGAGATGATCCTCCGTGAGGCCCGGACCAAGCCTTCCCTGGAGTTTAGGGGTCACCGAGTGGCCCTCTTCCAAGATCTCTCAGTGATCACGTTGCAGAAACGCAAATCCTTTAAGATAGCGACTGATTTCCTGAGGGAGCATGACACTCCGTATTCGTGGGGCCACCCGTTTCGCCTCATCTTCCGATGGAATGGCACACTGCATCAGTTGCGCTCCCTTCAGGACATCTGCGGGGTGCTGGGCATCACAGCAACTGACGAGGACGCGCCCACCCCACGACGCAGACGTGTCACCAGGGATGGCTGGCAGTCGGTCCCTGGCCGCCGGCATTCTACCTCATCGGCAAGACCGAATTCACCTACTATCCGGGCGGAAATGGATAGCGCAGTGAGAGGAGTAGCCAGGGATACGGCAACCGGTGAAGTTGCGCTGACTGCCTAAGAAGAACTCCGGGGGGAGGTCAACATCGCTTTATTGATGTCGCAGGTTTGGGGGCCTAGAGGGGGGAGGGGGGAGCGGTTGGTTGCGTAGTGGCTGGACGTCCACTTCTGTGACTTTCCACAGACTTGTCCGTTATGGACCAGACTGGGACATTGGTTCCTCTGGAACAGTTTGGGGGAAATGGGGTGTTGGGTGGGGGCTGCAGGTGGGGCTTAGTTGGGGAGTGGGAGTTTCAGGGAGGGATCCGGGAGTTGGGTAAGGGAAAAGGGGTCATCCAGTGCACCACGCAGATAATTGCCGCGTTCACAGCCTTCGTTTGCTGGGTCTTGGCTGGATGGGGGCATGGCGCGCTTACGGGGAGAAGGGTGACGGCTGATCAACGCGCTGCGCAGCTAACGGATACACTGGAGTCGGCCACACATTGCAGGTTGCCTGGCGGAGGACGTTGCATGCCCACATACCATTTTTTCTTTGCCGTTTTGCTTATGACACCGGGGTGGGTGCCCATGACTTCTGTGGCCTTAGGTCAGGGTAACCGCGCTTTCACACACATAATCCATTATGCCCCCTTACACTTTTAAGGTTGTGACCCTAAATGTCCGGGGTTTGAATAATCCCGTCAACAGGAGGGTAGTGCTTTCCCTCTTGGAGAATGCTCATGCGGACATATGCCTCCTCCAAGAGACACACTTGCTACCACAGGACACGCATAGGCTACGCTCACATAAGTTCCCGGTCCAATTCTTCTCCTCTTGCACTACTAAGACTGCGGGGGTGGCAATTCTGGTAGCTAGACACTTTCAAGGGGATCATCTCCTTAAGTTTGCCGAACAGAAGGGTCGATTGCTAGCACACAGGTTCAGGATAAGGGGACTCACATTCACTATCGGGTCACTCTATAGCCCTAATGATCGGCAGGAACGCTTCCTGCAGTCAGCGGTGGAGGATATCACTGCCTCGTCAGACAGGCATATTATTCTCGGTGGAGATTTTAATATGGTCTTTGACTCTACTGTGGACAGATCAGCCCAAAACTCTTCGCAGGTCGGGGAATTCTCAGCCTGCTGTAAAGCGCGGCTAGCGGAGGTAGACCTTCTGGATCTTTGGCGTCATATGCACCCCACAGACAGGGATTACTCCTATTATTCCCACGCGCATAAGACATATGCAAGGCTGGACCATCTTCTGGTTACTAGGATTTATTCCTTGTAAAAGAAATATAGGTCCCTCTAGAGGTACCCGCTTTGGCTTAGTTTACCATCTTCTGGTTACGTCTTCGGTGCAGGCGCTGGTCTCGGGGGCGGACATGGGTGTGTTATCTTTATCGGACCACGCTCCAGTGGAGGCCACGCTGTGTCTACCCCACGCAGCTCATCCTTCGAAGACATAGCGCCTCCGGGATACCCTGTTACATAGGAAAGTCGTGGTGGACCGTATTGAGGTGGCGCTCCGGGACTACTTGGCCCATAATGATAACGCTGACACCACCCGGGCCACACAGTGGGCGGCCCTGAAAGCAGTCCTTCGGGGAGAATTCTTGGCGATCTCTGCGGCCGACAACAAAGAACGACGGGCCAAGAGGGAAGAACTTACGGACAGAGCCCGGGAGCTAGAACTGATACACCGCAGGACAGGGGCATCTAGAATCTGGCGCCAGCGAGAAAGCTTCTAGCAGCCCTAGATCTGGATCGAGCAGAGTACGCGGCACTCCGGCTGCGCCACGCCTTTTATACAGGGGGAGACCGTTGTGGTAAGCTGTTGGCCAATAGGCTCCGAGTTGCACGTCAGAGCCAGCTAGTGAGGGAGATTATCGACTCTGCAGGGGCAGTGGAAACAGAAGATGCTCGTATCTCAGCCGTGTTCCGCGGGTTTTACGCGAAGCTTTATACCGGCGAACCGCCGGACGAGGCAGCCATGGCCTCCTATCTGGGTTCGGTCGCCTTGCCCTCTCTAGATCCTCTGCAAGCGGAACACCTGAATAGGGAGATTAAGATAGAGGAGGTGGTGTCGGCCATTGCTCGACTTAAACACGGCAAGGCCCCGGGCCCGGATGGTTACACCGCGCTCTTTTATAAAACGTTTTGCACGTCGCTAGCCCCTATCCTTACTCGCCTTTTTAACTCATTTGCGGAACCAGGGGCCATCCCGCCTGACCTCCTGCGAGCTTCCGTTACGGTCATCCCTAAGCCAGGGAAGGACCCGAAACACTGTGGTTCCTACAGGCCGATATCCCTTTTGAACGTGGACTTAAAACTCTACACGGGGATCCTGGCCAGTCGACTTGCACCTCACCTACCCGGTCTTATCGACCCTGATCAGGCGGGCTTTGTACCGGGGAGGCAGACGGTCGACAATACAAAACGGGTGGTCCACCTGCTGGAGAAGGCCTCCCGGATTCTGGGGGAACGAATGTTGCTAGCAGTGGACGCGGAGAAGGCGTTTGACCGAGTGCATTGGCCCTACCTGGAACGGGTCCTGGTGAAGGCGGGCTAAGGGGAAAAGTTCCGCTCCATGATCCTCAACTGCTACAGGGGGCCGACGGCTGTGGTCCGCGTGAATGGGTACACTTCTGCGGCCTTTACCATCGAAAGGGGCACTAGGCAGGGATGGCTACTCACGCCCCTGCTCTTCGCTTTATACATGGAGCCGTTTGCTCAGCGAGTGTGTGACAATCCGGCGGGGATACGGATGGGAGGATTCACGCACGCTATCAGCCTTTATGCTGACAATGTCATCTTCTCATTGGCTACGCCCCAGTCGGCCTTACCGGCCTGCATAGAGGAGCTGGCCTCCTTTGGAGCGGTCGCGGGCTTTAAGATGAACATGGGGAGGTCGGTGGCTTTGGATGTCTCCCTGGAGCCGGCCACTAGGACCTACCTGCAGAATAGATTCCCCATGCTCTGGTCGTCAGAGGCGATACCCTACCTGGAGATTTTGATAGCCCCCACGTTGCCGGCTATGGTTTCGGCTAACTACTCAGCTCTAGGGGCAAAGATTAGGGAGGAATTGGGTCGATGAAACCGTGGCATCCTTTCTTGGTTGGGCAGGATTGCAGCTATTAAAATGACGGTTTTACTGCACGTTCTTTATTTATTCAGGGCTCTGCTGCTCCAGCCTCCGGCCGGCTGGATCCCACAACTGCAGTCGGAGGTGGCGCGTTTCATATGGCAAGGGAAAAAACCCAGAATGCGCAGGGCCCCCTCACTTCTGGCTCCCGAGGCGGGGGGGCTGGGAATTCCTGACTTTCGTAAATATTTTCAGGCCGCGCAGCTGCGGTACTTGGTGGAATGGTGCAGATGGGAGTCTGATAACCATTGGCTCTTCCAGGATCAGGCGGTGGCTGGCAGGCCTCTGCAGGAAGTCCCCTTCTTACGCCGGCCTCACCGACCTAAGAACCTGTACGCCTCTTATCACTAGGGTGCCTCTGAGGGTCTGGGATGCCACTTGCATCAAGTATGACCGTACCATGTTCCCGTCGCCGCTCACGCCGTTAGTGGACAACCCAGACTTTGCCCCAGGAATGGAAAAAGGGGCGTTCACACACTGGCGGCAGGCGGGGTGCAGAGCTTTGTGCCACATGTACGGCCCTGAAGGAGTTGTCCCCTTTCCGCAGTTCCGTCAGGAATTTTCTCTCCCTGAGACTGATCGACATCGCTATATGCAAGCCCGCCACTGGGCTCTTCAACCTCAGGTGAAAGAGACGGCAGATAGACACCTTTCATTGTATGAGAGATGGGTGCTGTCACGTACATCGGATTCTAAACTGATCACGGATCTCTACGGGTTTTTAAAACATCCTCCAATGCACTTTTACAACCCCGGGAGAGAACGCTGGGAGCGAGAGCTAGGGAGAACGTTAAGCCCCAAGAAGTGGGAACACATTTCCTATAGAGCGCGGCACTCGGCATATTACATGGGCCTCACCGACACACTGACCAAGGTCTCCACCTACTGGTACTACACACCTGAGCGGATTCACAAGTTTGACGTAGTAAGGAAGACACGTGTTAGCGAGGGTGCGGGCACAGGGGTACACTCACGCACATTCTATGGGACTGCCCTCTCCTGGCCGCCTATTGGAAGGAGGTGCTGGATGAAATAGACGCTCATTTTGGTATTGAGCTCCCGCGCTTCCCTGCATACACCCTGCTGGGACTCCCGAATGGGCTGATGTACCCCCTCAGATCCCGTAGAGGTAGGCAAATAGCCATCGCCCTAGGTTCAGCGGTCCAGAACATTTTGATACATTGGCGCACTACCACAACACCCACCATCACAGGCTGGCTCCATAGGCTGTGGCATGTGCTGGGTATGGAAAAATTGTCCCTCGTGGTGGCAGGGGACATAGCGCAATTTAACGAACTCTGGCAACCATTTCACTCCTTACTGCTCACAGAGTTTAGGGAACTTACCTGTCCCAAATACCTCCGCCTCATGAGGCTAACGAGCCCGGCATCGCCTGACCAGTGACCCGGTACGAGATTCCCTTTCCCCGTGAGAGGCGGCCTTGATGTACGCTTTGGATGGAGCTTGTGCACTGGACGACGGGTGGGGAGGGTGGGGGGGGGCTGGGTTAGGGGAGTTGGAAGTTGGGGTTTGGGGGGTGTTTGCAATAAATGTCGTGTCATACTGGGACAATGCATTCTTCCTACTGCAGTGTTAGATTAACACATGTGACCTGCGTCTACTAGCCCTTTGCCAGGATCTTGATACTTCCAGCTTCCACAGATTGCATTGTGTATTTGTCTTGGTGTGTCATGCTGAATAAAGTACTTTAAACATAAAATATACGGCCTCCTAGTATCTGTGACATGTGACTCCTTTACCTTGTAATCTTGCATCATGGCGGCCAACAAGTAAAGGCGCGGGCGGCAGATGCTTAGCAGAACCCTTCGTGGATACCCAGTTTTTTCGAATTCCAGGATAATATGTCCCTGGTGCCCTTGATGAACAAGTTACTTACCTTTGGTAACGATATATCTGTAAGAAACAGTAGTTAGTATTAGATTCCTTACCTTAGAATATCCCCAGGCGTCAGACTGGATCCGGAAATTTTTGCGTAGCAATACCCCTGCGCATCGTTAGGCGTCGTCTCTGGCTCCGCGTCCGTCGTCGGCTGCGCCGAAATGATGTCGGAGTACTTAGACGCCACCCATGCGCTCTGACGTCAGTTCTTAGCCACAGCTTTTCCGCGCCAGATACGCAGAGCCATGCTAGAACCAACACTGGTGCCAAGAAACTAGGGCCCTGAAAGGGGGATAACCTTAACCCTAGGTATCAGTTCGCAGAACGGGGAGGATGGGTGGGGCGTTAAGGAATCTAATACTAACTACTGTTTCTTACAGATATATCGTTACCGAAGGTAAGTAACTTGTTCATCTGAAAGAAACACGTTAGTATTAGATTCCTTACCTTAGAATAGATACCCCAGCAATACCAACCCTGGTGGTGGGTCTGCGAACCAATACTCACACCAGGAAGTCCTGGAGGACGAAACGGCCAAAGAAGCCATCCCTCCGGACCTGACTGTCCAGGCAGTAGTGCCTCGCAAAGGTGTGCAGCGAGGCCCACGTAGCCGCCTGGCAAATGTCCTGCAGGGGGACTCCCCGACCCAGGGCAGTAGTAGCCGCCGTGACCCGAGTGGAATGGGCCCTCAGTCCAACTGGAGGCTCCTTTCTAGCCAAGGAGTAGCACGCCTTGATGCAAAAGACGACCCACCGAGAGATGGTCCGGTTATGCACCGCCCGTCCCTTCTTCGCACCCACGTAACCAACAAAGAGTTGGTCATCCACCCGGAACTGGCGTGTGCGATCCACATAGAATGAAAGCGCACGTTTTGGGTCCAGACGATGGAGCCGCTCTTCATCCTTTGAGGGATGCGGAGGCGGGAAGAAGGAGGGCAAGGTGATGGACTGCCCGACGTGGAAGGCAGAGACTACCTTGGGCAGGAAAGATGGTTTTGTACGCAACACCACTTTGTCCGGATGCACAGACAGGAAGGGAGGTTTGCAAGAGAGCCTGGAGCTCACTCACCCTCCTGGCAGAGGTGATGGCAACCAGGAAAGCTGTCTTCAAGGTGAGAAGACGGAGAGGACAAGAGTGAAGTGGCACAAAGGGAGCGCACATCAGGAAAGTAAGAACTAGGTTCAAGTCCCACTGAGGCATCACAAAAGGGACAGGAGGAAACATGTGCGTGATGCCCTTCAGAAAACGAGTAACTATAGGGGACTTGAACAAAGAAGGTTGATCAGGCAGCCTTAGGAAGGCCGAAAGGGCAGAACGGTAGCCCTTGATAGTGCCCAGAGCAGAGCCCTGCTGGGCAAGAGAAAGAAGGAAGAGAAGAACTTCAGAAAGAGGGGCAGAAAGGGGATCCACAGCCTTTGCTGTGCACCATGCCACAAATTTGTTCCACCGGCAGGCGTACACCGACTTAGTGGAGGGACGCCTGGCTGCCAGAATAACATTACAAACTTCAGGAGGCAAGTCAAATGGCCTCAACTGCCGCTGCTCAATGTCCAAGCATGGAGGTGGAGACTGGACAGGTTCGGGTGGAGGACCGTCCCCTGCTTCTGCGACAGAAGGTCCTCCTGAAGAGGCAGACGGATCGGGGGACCGACTGACATATTGAGTAGCTCGGGATACCAGAACCTTCGAACCCAGTCCGGAGCCACAAGGATGACTTGGGCCCGGTCGCACCTGATCTTCTTCAGCACTCTGGGCAGAAGTGGTATAGGCGGAAAGGCGTATAACAGACCGCAACTCAACTCGCAACGAAATGCTTTGCCGAGCGAGTGCCGCCTTGGAAATTCCAACGCGCAGAACTGATGACATTGCGCGTTCTCTTCGGTGGCGAATAGATCTAACCAAGGCTCTCCCCACTGCAGAAAGATGCCTTGCGCCACGTCCGAGTTCAGACGCCATTCGTGATCCATCGAGCACCGTCGGCTGAGTTCGTCCGCCCTAGCGTTCAGAGAACCCGCCAGGTGGTGAACCACCAGGGTCACGCCCTGATGTTCCAGCCACTGCCAGAGCCACAGAGCCTCTTGACAGAGGGTCCAGGACCCCACACCGCCCTGTTTGTTGCAGTACCACATGGCGATGGTGTTGTCTGTGAACACCTGCACTACACTCTCCCGGAGAGAGGGGAGGAATGCCTTCAGTGCTAGACAAAACGCCCGCAGCTCCAGAAGGTTGATATGGAGCCGGGACTCCGCCGGAGACCAGAGGCCTCTGACCTCCGCCTCTCCCAAGTGGCCTCCCCAGTCCTGGAGGGACGCGTCCGTCACCACCACGAGCTCCGGTTGGGGAAAGGAGAGGGATCTGCCGTTGACCCAATCGCGGTCCGTGAGCCACCATTGCAGCGGTCTCGCAGCACCCTCCAAGATCAGGACATGGTCGGACAGGTTGACCTGATGCTGGGCCCACTGAAACTTCAGGTCCCACTGCAGAGCCCGCATCCGCCACCAGGCGTGATGCACCAGAAGGATGCAGGAAGCCATCAGCCCCAGGAGCCGCAGCGTCAACCTGACCGAAACCCGGTATAACGGCTGAAAGATCGGAATCAAAGCCTGAATATCCCGGACTCGCTGCTCGGGAGGATAAACTCGAAACTGCGCCGTGTCCAGAACAGCTCCGATGAAGAGGAGCTTTTGGGAGGGGCACAGGTGTGATTTCGGCACGTTGATGGAAAACCACAGCAGGTGCAGGAGATCCGCCGTAACCTGGAGGTGGTTGACTGTTTGGGGCGAGCCCGCCTTCAACAACCAGTCGTCGAGGTAGGGGAAGACTGAAACCCCTAACCTGCGCAGATGAGCTGCGACCACCGCCATCACTTTCGTGAACAACCGTGGGGCGCTAGTAAGGCCAAAGGGGAGCACGGTGAATTGAAAGTGCTCGAGGCCTACCGTGAACCGCAGGTAACGTCGGTGGGCCGGCAGGACGGGGATGTGAAAGTAGGCGTCCTGCAAGTCCAACACCACCATCCAGTCTTGCAAGTCTAGGGCAGCCAAGACTTGAGCTAAAGTCAACATCTTGAACTTCTCCTTCCGGAGGAAGCCGTTGACGCTCCACAGGTCCAAGATAGGGCGCAGGCCCCCTTTGCCCTTCTTGGGTACCAGAAAGTAGTGGGAGTAGCAACCACACCCTACTTCTGGCCCAGGAACGCGCTCGATGGCCCCCTTGGCCAAGAGGGCCGTAACTTCCTCCTGCAGAAGTTGCAAGTGGTCCCCCGACACGCGGTGGTACTGCGGTGGCATGGCTGGAGGGGTCGCCTCGAAGGGGAGGGAGTAGCCCCTTCGGACGATTTGCAGCACCACCTGTCCGATGTGACTGTGCGCCAGTGGAAGAGGTGATGGCGAACCCTGCCCCCCCACTGGCGTCACAGGGGCCTGAAAAATCGGACTAGGAAGATTTTGAGGCGAATGCTGCGGGAGCGGGTGCGGACCCCAACCGCCTCCCCGGCGGTTCCCACGGCCGCCACCTCGCTGAAGATTCTGTTGCGGCGTGTGGCTGACGGTCCGTGTGGGGGCGCCCCTTCCTTGGCCACGAAAAGCACCCATTTGCTGGCGCGGGGCCGAGAGGCCTAAGGACTTGGCCGTAGCCCTGGAGTCCTTAAAGCGCTCAAGCGCGTGGTCTGCCTGCTCGCCAAACAGGCGACGGCCATCAAACGGCATGTCCAGAAGTGTAGCCTGGACATCGGCCAAAAAATTGGCGCACCGTAGCCAGGCGTGGCGTCTGACCGCCACTGTCGTGGCCATCGCTCTGCCTAGCGCCAAATTGTTCAAACCTCTTGGATGCCCTGTCGGGAGGGGCCGACGGGAACGCGGTCTGGGAGTTAAAGGCCTGGATAACCAGGCTCTCGGGGGTTGGATGGGTCGACAGGAAGCTTGGGTCACCCGGAGCCGGGCGGTAGCGTCTGGCCACGTTCCTGTCCACAGGCTGTCCTGAGGCGGGCTTGGACCAGGTGCCCAGCAGAACGTCAGATAAGGCCTTGTTGAACGGCAGCAGAGGCTCGACCGAGCTTGACTGCGGTTTGAGGACCTCAGTGAGGAGATTAGTCCTCACGGCCGCTGAGGGGAGCGCAAGGTTTAAGGCCTTAGACGCCCACATCAGTACTACGCTATAGGCTGCCCCCTCCTCCATAGCCACGGTCGGAGGGGAGACAAAACCAGTGTCTGGAGAGAGATCCAGGCCACTGGCCTCCCCAAGCTCCTCTGTCCAGTCCGCTTG
This sequence comes from Lissotriton vulgaris, assembly GCF_964263255.1. Lineage (NCBI taxonomy): Eukaryota > Metazoa > Chordata > Amphibia > Caudata > Salamandridae > Lissotriton > Lissotriton vulgaris. The sequence goes on along the minus strand of NC_141685.1, from coordinate 1,010,133,527 downwards.
GTCCTGACACTCCCGTGTCAGAGGGTCCTCAGACCCCTCCCAGTCCTCTTCGTCACCCAATGCCTGGTAGCCAGGATCAACAATCGGGCCTGTTTGTTAAAGTAGAAAGTACCCAAAGCTGTCTCGTACGGCGCCCAACGGGGCCGTGTCGGTGGCTGAACAGGATTGATAGAAGGACTGGGACCGACGTCGACCGAAGTCGGCACCGGTGGTGACACCCTTGGGGGTGGCGCCGGTGAGGTCTAAGGTCGACCGGCGTCGACCCGGATCCGACCGGGGCCTGCGGCACCGGGGCCGAAGCACGCGACCCGCTAGGCCCCGGAGCCGGACCCACTGGGCCCGAAGGCGCCGTGGGGTCCGGTGGAGAAGAGAGCGACCTCATGGCCATGAGGTACGGCTCGATCTCCTCCGGCGTCGCATCCTGCTCAGGGACCCGAAGGTGTGGGGCAGGATGCGGCGCTAGCGACTTCTGCGGAGCTGCGTGGGTGGTGCCACCCAAAACCCCAGCAGCGTCGGGCGAGCGTCGGGGGCGGTCGGAGGAGCGATGATGCCGCTCCGACCTCTCATGCCTCTTACCTGAGGAGGAACCAGAAGTCCGATGCCGACTTCCGGAGCTGCGAGGGCTCCGTCCCCGCGACCGATCCCTCGACCTCCCATGGGACCGGGACCTCGAATGGCGCGGGGCCGACTGCCGGAGCTCGAGCCGCTTGCGGGACCGCTCCCGCCTAGCCTTCGACGTCAGAGCTCGACAGTCGAAACAGGAACGGTCGTCGTGGTCGAGGCCTAGGCATTGCAGACACCGGCGATGAGGGTCGGTATTCGACATCAGTCGACTACACTTCGAGCAGGGTTTGAACCAGGGCATCCCTACCGGCACCTGAAGAGTCGAGAACGACTTGAAGATCAAAAATGATCAAAAAAGTTTTAGTCAAAAAGTGACTAAGGGGTAGAGCTTCTCCGGATCTGCGCTAGCTGGCGCGGAAAAAAGAAGAACTGACGTCTGCGCGCATGGGCGGCGTCTAAGTACTCCGACGTCATTCCGGTGCAGAGGACGCGGACGACGGACGCGGAGCCAGAGACGACGCTTAACGACGCGCAGGGGTATTGCTACGCAAAAATTTCCGGATCCAGTCTGACGCCTGGGGATAATCTAAGGTAAGGAATCTAATACTAACGTGTTTCTTTCAGATAATAGCAGCCTTTATGGAACTACTCTATCCAGGTTAGCGTGATCTAGTTCCAGAGGATCATTAAGACATTACCCGCTTGATATCCTGTACCACAACACAGCTATTGGGAGAACTTTCCCTCCTGGTGCACATAATTTGAAATATCTAATTTGGGATCACCTCGTATTTAGTGAACTATTCATTCCTCATGGTGGCCCGCAATCATTAGGTCGCAGACAATTGATGCCAAACAAGGACATTTGATTAGGAATAGCTATATTCCCTAGCAGCTCTCTTTTTAAAAAAAAAAAGTTAATCTATAAATGGTGGTCATTTGATTCGCTCGCCATCAACTCATATACTGGATCCATATCTTAGAGTCCACTCTACGCGTATATCATTTCAGTGCAATAGACAGTTTCCTGATGAAGGGAGCAATGCCGGAACGTGCTTAGTCTACATCTACCGCATTGCCCCCATCAATCCTTGTATATGGTTCTTTAGATGTTGTAATTTTTTATGTATATATGAATGCACAAATGGATACTATATTTGATATCAAAACGATTTAAAATTAAATCTGTCTGGGTGAAACTGAAAAAGACAAAACAAAAACTACAATTTAAAAATAATATTGAATAATAAAATGCAAAAAGAATTTCTTATATCTATGTGTGACAATTTTGGTTTATTTGTTATGTTTTAAGTGAGATTGTTTTGTGGGTACATACTTGAATTAGACCTAGAACTGCTTACGTCAATTGTTTGACTTAACTGGCTATAGATCTTTACTTAAAGTCCTATACCTTGTTATCCTCATTGTTTTATTGAACATTTCCTAGACTGATTAACATACATGATTCCTTGTCTCTGTGTAAAGTGTCTGATAAGTGATCCAACACCCTGCACTGGTATGAGCAGCTCTAATACAAATAAAATATTGGCGACAGAGGGACTATGGAGAGATGAGGGGCAGTGGTGGCCAGTGGTTGTGAGGGAAGCTGTGGAGAATGAGGCGCACTGAGCGCCATTCAATGTCTGTCACTGTGCTGTTTGAGACTGTTGGGAAGGTGTTGTGATTGGTCTTGAGTGTATGTATGAACTTTAAAAGCACATTGCTTATTTTATAGTGCAAGTGACAATCTGTGACAGTATTTTAGGTATGTAAAAGAAAAATGGCCAGCAAGGGGTTTTGTTTTTTCTAGGTTTTTTACAGCACTATTAGGACTTGTCAAGGTTTAATCACAGTACCTAAACATGAATTCAATCAGTGGCTGTTAAATTCAATTCAAATGAAACAAAAATCATAAGATGTTACCACACTAACATCCAGCTTAGGCAAAAGTGCTCAATAAAACAAGGAACCAGGGTTTAATGTCTAAAAGTTATTATTGAACTTCAAGGCAAAATATATAAATTTCTGTACAAAAACAATGAACAATCATAAAAAATAGGGTGCATACATGGATATAATAAGGATATTCAAGGTCTTGGTTGCTTTTCCTTGGACATATCCAGATTTAAGTCCAGACTGCTATGTCACAGTAGTTGATTGGTTATAACTCAAAGTCAGAAGAAAATCAAAAGATGACTTGAGACAAACTAGGCAGAATTGGACTGAACAGGTCGACGTTTCGGTCTTATTATGGTTACTCTTAAGACCATCATCAGGACTACAAAGTGGTATATACAATTGATGACCCTTTTTTTTTTTTTTTTTTTTTTACAATAGAGACGGTGTCAGTGAAAGAATCTTGGTGGCACCGGTGCTTGAAAATAGTGGCGCTGAGGTTAGGCACAGAAATGAATCAGTAGTGCCAAAAGTACACTTGCAACGAGTTAAGCGAAGCAGTGGATGGGATCTGACAGTCAGTCCACTTTAAGTTGAAGATCAGCTGTCGCAGAATAGAAGTTCAGAATAATCAGCGATGGAACGTCCATAAGGTTTGATCGTACCTTATGGACGTTCCATCGCTGATTATTCTGAACTTCTATTCTGCGACAGCTGATCTTCAACTTAAAGTGGACTGACTGTCAGATCCCATCCACTGCTTCGCTTAACTCGTTGCAAGTGTACTCTTGGCACTACTGATTCATTTCTGTGCCTAACCTCAGCGCCACTATTTTCAAGCACCGGTGCCACCAAGATTCTTTCACTGACACCGTCTCTATTGTAAAAAAGGGTCATCAATTGTATATACCACTTTGTAGTCCTGATGATGGTCTTAAGAGTAACCATAATAAGACCGAAACGTCGACCTGTTCAGTCCAATTCTGCCTAGTTTGTCTCAAGTCATCTTTTGATTTTCTTCTGACTTTGAGTTATAACCAATCAACTACTGTGACATAGCAGTCTGGACTTAAATCTGGATATGTCCAAGGAAAAGCAACCAAGACCTTGAATGTCCTTATTATATCCATGTATGCACCCTATTTTTTATGATTGTTCATTGTTTTTGTACAGAAATTTATATATTTTGCCTTGAAGTTCAATAATAACTTTTAGACATTAAACCCTGGTTCCTTGTTTTATTGAGCACTTTTGCCTAAGCTGGATGTTAGTGTGGTAACATCTTATGATTTTTGTTTCATTTGAATTGAATTTAACAGCCACTGATTGAATTCATGTTTAGGTACTGTGATTAAACCTTGACAAGTCCTAATAGTGCTGTAAAAAACCTAGAAAAAACAAAACCCCTTGCTGGCCATTTTTCTTTTACAAATCTTGCCCAAGCCCGCAAGGGTATATTGGGTTGCTCACCTTTCTGTATATAGTATTTTAGGTAGGCAGAGCTAAATTATGCTAATTATGTGGGATGGGTGGAGCTTTGGGGCAGTGGGTGTGGTACATTTTTAAGTAAGTGAGTGACAGCTGTGCTTCAAAGTTTCCCTGGAAACATTTTTCAAGCGTTAGCAACTATGATTTACGAAAGGTGAAGAGAGTGCCCAGAAACATGCAGGATAAAAAGGTTTATTGGTGGAAACACGCTTAAGCAGAGCGTAACACACGTAAGAAAAGAGTAATGTTGTGAGCTTTGCTTCAGTAGTAGCAGGATGTGTTTTTATTTGCTCTCTGCTGCTCTGTTTATTAATGGGGCGGGAGGGCAGCCCTTGCGCCTGTGTTTAATGAGCCACCACTGCTCTCTCCACTGTGAAGAAAGTTTCTTCTCAAACAACAGTTTTAGAAAATATTCGATAACTAGGAGTGTAAGGTTTCTGGTCCCCTGGAACTTGCAACTCCCTTCTTATCCACTCAAAGTAATGCCCAACAATCACAGATAACCATTTTAAAACACCACCAACTACTATTAAAACTGGTCATTTTAAAATTCAAACCGCCCTTCACACTCATCACATTCAAAAAGGTTGCAGGGTATGGTGGGACAGAACAGAATCTGGCATCAAAGTGGCAACTAACCCTCTAGACATAGGCTTAGGGTCTCAGTATTAGTTGTCCTTTTTAGGTCTTGCCTGAGCAAGCGCATGAGCTGCTCTGGTGAGACATTTATTGTGTAGTCTTTAAAAAGCCGACCACAGCTTTTTGGCTGGCATAGAGCGTGCGGCTACACGCACAATGACGAGCAGAGACGCCATCTGGCTTTCCTCTCTCGTCATGGTGCGCGCACATTGCACACCACTCGCTAGCCTGCTTTCACTTTTGCTGTGCACATCGCTCACCACTCACCAGCCTGCTTTCAATTTTGCCGTTGTGTGCGAGCGTCGATCACTTTCACTTTCGCGGCTGTGCGGCTCTCTCACTGTCTGTGTTCGCTGTCTCCTTTACCTCAGTTGCTTTCTCTCTGCCTATCTTTTAATTAATCTTCGTTTAACCCTACTTCTGTGCTGGCAGTTGATCAGTTTCCGGGTGCTCAGTGTTCCGCTGATAAATGCATCCAAGTTAAAAAAACATATTTTCAAAGGACATACAAGTGCACAAAAATACTCTGCATCAATCAAGACCGATGTGAAATTCATGCATACAAGTGAAGCACAGAACTGCCTAATTCTAGTTCGGAATTTAGTGCAAACAAAAAAAAGAGAGATTGATTTTGCGAGTTAATAAAATAGTTTTACAGTTTCCAAACATTAAAGCATAAATGCTAAAACCCGGGGCCTGTATTTAGGGTGCTTCTGTTAAAATCGATAAACTTTAGGTGTACATAAGCGGTGTTCATTTATATTCACCACAGCCATATTGTTAAAAGTAAAATGACGATTGTGAACATTGCCTGTGCCATCTTGTTTAGTGGGAATTTCTATGTGCACGTAAGCTGCAGCCATTTTATCCATCACAGCCATTTTGTACTCTGCTGGTCACCTTTGTCTCACCCTGTCCTTGCTAGCATCCTTCTGACTCTGACCAAACCGGATATGTGTGCTGAGGGCTATAAACTCTATTGCCACGACAAAACCTCAACACCCCTTGCTGCCACAAACTCGTTTTTCCTCTCATCTGTTTACAGGCAAACCCTTGGACACTCTTACACAAACAGGTTCCAAACACCAAATAGACTCTTGCAAACATGGTTTATTGCACTGCAAACAGCAAGACTTGTTTTTGCCAACAATGGGACATGTTTTTATCAACAGAACTGACTCTTAGATCTGACCGGTCTCGCATGTTTTAGACCCTGAAGCAAGGTCCAGCTGCAAGATAAGATTGTCTGTTTTGACCTGGGTGGGAGGAGAATAATGTTGGGCTTGTGTGACAACCGCCCGGTGCGGGGGACTCCAAGCTTGTGTAACCATGTTGATGAAACAAATGTATTGAGTCAAACCTGTATAAAAGGAAGAGCTAAAGGAGTTGCTGGCAGAACACCTCCCTCAGACATCCCGGTTTCTGCAGTTGACGTGGTCTCTTCATGACAAATAAACCTTTTTCTTGTCTTCCAGTTTCCAGCGCCTGCCTCATTATTTTAATAGCAAATCCAAGGTGAATTAAAGGTGACCCTGCACCGGACAGCATTGGGGGTCTTAGGAGACTCGCTGCTTTTCACACTTCGACTTAAATGGCATGATCAATAATAAATATATACTTTCACGGCCGCGCTGCATTTTTTTTCTCCTCCCGTCTCTCTGGCCGGGTCCGTCTGGCTGTTTCCAGCCCCTTTCCTCCTCCCTCCACCCAGACAGAACTAAGTGGGTTATGCTGTGCCGAGGTGATGCAAGAGAGAAAGAGAAGCCGTTCACCCCCTCACTCTCTTTCATGCACTTCGACGCCATCTGATCACAGGAAGGCAGGCTGGACTCTCTCCATTTCCCCTCCCGGCTGAAGGGAAACATTGTGAAGCAGCCTTCATTTGGGAGGGCCTTTCATGCTGCTACATAGGAGGATAACAATAACCATCATATAAAGGCCGAAAGAGAATTCCCAGGACACAGTGCCTGGTCAGCGACCACGGCACCAGGTCCTTAGCGTAGACACTCACTCACGCAAGCACTAACCGCACAATATGTAAACTCACACGTCCTCAGTCAGAAGATGTGTCGTAAAGGCCCGAGTTGCTGACTTTGGAAGGAAACTAGGTTCCAGACTCGGGGTCAGCTCAACATTCTGTGATTCTGGGCATACAAATTAATCTCCCCGCGCTTAAAAAAAGCTAAATTATTGTGTCCTTGATGAATGTAAGTGACTGGTGCTAATATAAAGCGCCCCAATACCTTTATGGTCAAGTTTGTACTTGTAACATTAGCGGAAAAAAAGCGTACACTGCACTATAAACCTGTGTGAAGCACAAAATGTTAAATAACCAGGCACACAGTTTTTTAAAACTTAAAGAAAGGAAGTCATTAAGGCGTCCTGGCTGCTTAATTTTAGGAATGACCTAAACTTTTAAAGACATCTTGCAGCAAACCTGTAAAAATACAATGTGTAAAAATACAGCAAATTCTCTTCAAAATATATATTTTTTAAATTTCATCTACATACAGAACCGTCTCACCTTAGTACATAAGATGATGTCAGTGCATTAAGTATTTTTAGAGTGATAGTTTTCAAACATGCATTTAGAAACCTTCTTGCCCCCCCCCGCCAACAACAATGCCAATAGTGAGACGTCCGTTGTTATGTGCACCCGTTGCATAAATTCCAGCAGACCAGATTCAAGTAGGAGAATCACAATATTTTAAGCCCAAAATGGCTTTACTTTGGGGGTCTCCTGCTAAAATCTCCTACTCTTCAATGTATGTCATTGTGGAAAATTAGCCTCTCACTCTCCCTGGATTTGTTTTTCAAAATCGCCCTCTTACTACATTTAGCATGTTGCCATGTATGGCTTTGGGTGGCCTGGGTTGCTCTTGTACATGAGCCACATTATGGTTTATGAAATCAAACTCAGGAGAAGGTTTTGTACAGCACACATCCTGAAGACATCTATTTTGAGGTGATAATGAAGAACAAGCATTGGCATAGCCAATAGGTCTCGCCTTTGAAACCTTATACGTATTTAGTTATGAAGCACAATATCCTTGGTGCAACAACATCAACTGTTGCCAATGCTTGTTTCAGTGTTGCAATGCTGTTTTAGGATCCTATTATTAATGAAATGTAGTTTGCCACATTTTAAAAAGAAAAGACAACAATACTGGATTCTTAATTCTTGTTTTCTCAAGCCACATTATGTTCAAATAAGATATTAAATATTTTAAATTGTGTTCTGACAACCTGCAACAAAATACAACCTGCAAGAAAATCTTCTGTTTATGAATTCAGATAAAAAAACCTTTGCTGGAGAATTACTGGATACTTAAAATATCAACAGGCCATTCCTAGTTTTTTTTTAAAGATATGTATAGCATGAATTTAAAAGTAGGCAGTTATGTACAATTTTAAGGACATATTTTAAACCATTGGCACAATACAGAAGACATGTCTCTCTTTTTCTTATGCGTAACAGTTCAGTAATTTGATAGTTGGGCATAACTGATGAGTATGCGCAAAGCCCCTGTTCAACCCCCACCACACAATTGAGCCAATCACACCAAAGAAGACTTTTAACTCTGGGAGAATACAGTACATCTTTATCTGGAACCAAGAAGCAAGCCAAACCGCTGCTCAGTACAAACCAAAACTGCTTCTATCACTTAACATGCCGAATGATGGGAACAATTAAGAGTATTACATAATATAATATATAGCATACAGTGAAATATTAACCCCTTGATATAGAATTCTACCCCTTTAACAATTTTCTTTAGCTTTGGCTTTTCAGACGTAATCCCTTTACCCCCTCCCCAGTTCAAAGCATGCATCACAAAAAACAGCGTACATTTTGGCGATTAAAACATTTAACCGCACAAGTTACAAATAATATAAACAAATTGTGTTTTCTAAATTAAAACAATCTTCTTTTAAAAGAAATGCAATAAAACTGCATTTGTTACCCACTCCCCGCCCCCCTAAAATTTGCTACTGTGAAAACATGTATATAAGTTAACAGGAAATCCATCCGGAACTTTCCGGCCCATTTGTTCATCCAGTGCCATTGAGGTGGAGGCTGGCTTTCTCCAATGAATAAATAAAACTATTTCCCTGCGCAATTCTTGGGGAAGCATAGCCACGAAACTGCATCAGCCAAGATTTACAAAATCTCAAGCCTAATTTTTGACACAACGTCCCCATAAATATGAACCGAGAGTCGGCTCTTGTTAATAAAAATAAACAATTCTCCCCTTTTGTTCTAGTCTGCTCATACGCCTGCGGAGAGCAACAGGACCTTGTGGTGGAGGCATTTAAGTAAAGCCTCATTAACACTATCCCAGCAGCAGAAATAATGAAAATTACAAGCACAAGAATTGCAATAAAGCAGCAGCAAAAAGATATTTCACCCTAATCTTCACCAACCCACCCCTTCCCTCCCAAAACGTCTAGAAGTGAAAAGTGATGTTATTTTCTTCTTCCATTCATTTGACTGGCTTTACTCCCACCCCCACCCACTGAGCATGTGTAAACGACTAATCCTAAATTGGAAATTCCTAACATGCCCTAGCCAAATAGAGTATCTGAAAGGGCAGTCAGATCCTGAACAGTTACGTCTTACACAGTTTTTTGGTTCAATCTATGCATATTCTCACCTTCCCGCTCGAAGTTCGCAAATAGTAGCACGTGTGTCACTAAATTCCAACATGATGAAAGTTAATTCCACAACAGGGAAGAATACATCCATCCACAAAAAAGGACACATGGCTATTGTATTAGCAATGGTGCCACCAACCTGTAAGAGCATGGTCACATACAGTGTAACCACACAGTACATTCAGATTCAGAGGGCTGGGCTTTACTAGGGAAAGGTTTTTCATACAACTTTAAGTATAATTTCAACACATAATTTAGCGGGTTAGGGGTTTGATTTCAATTAAAGGCACGCAGGTTCTCGCTTGCATGGGTGAGCAAGGATGATGACCACAAAATTCCCTCCGTTGAAGCATGCAGTTATGTTTCAGTGGCTCCGATGGGCATCAAAAACTGATCTTAGCATGTTCACGTAGGAGTCAATGGCCAACCTCCAGTTAAGAATAAGAAAACAATGTTTAAAAAACATGAAAATTACGCACCAACACCAGAAGTGAAGCTTTGCTTGGTCCGTTTGGCCACGAGTTCAATTGTCCAGGCTTTAATTCTAGATGTATTTGGAGGTATTCAATATATGGCCAATGTGTTCATTTCAATTAGTTATGGATAGTGCCCCTAAAGGCCACTCAACAGAATTTACGCATGGGCCTGCTCCACCGGGTAAAGATATACTATTGAGTGAGAACAGTTACAGGCAGAACAAGTAGGTGCCAAGCACCAGCTCTTCTTCCAAAAGAATAAACCAAGTATTCTTCACTGCCCACTTATCGCCTTGCTTTTGAACCAAAAAGCATTAAAGTAAATCTGAAGATGGTGAGCCCATTATGGGAAGCTCTGAGCATATGTGCAACATCCTCAAGAGTCGAATTACCCAAAGGTAAACTTATTTTTTTTACAAGGAAGATTTCTGGACCCTACCATTCAATGGTGGAATAATGCGCAGCTTGTGAACCTAGGATAAGTTCATGCTGCAAAAACTACAACTGATAACCCAGTAAAACATAAAGAATCCAATATAGGATCCCCTCAGCACAAACCACCCTACTTCACATTTGTTACTTTTATACACATAACCAGTGTCAAATAGGCGATCCATGTTCATTACATCACAGGGTACAGATGGCCATTTTTGGACTAGACAAGGTCTCAGCAGTGCCCATCACAAGCCATTACACAGCCTTCCTCATCATGGATACTATCCTTTCTCTGACCAATACCTTTGTCAAGGAAAGGATATGGATCAGCATTGCATAGACTTAAATAAAGCAAACACCCTGAACTAGTATTAGATTATCTTTATCAGCACCCGATTTAAGGTACTCTTGAGTGTTATCTGGCCTATCTACCTCCTGAATTAAAACTCCAAAAATGAATTACTAACTTGGGCAAATGCTCAAGGGAGAATTGGTACCTTGAGCCCAGCCTTTTTCAACACCATGCCCTATCTTGGTTCACATAAACAGTTGGTATTGCTCAAGAATGTTCTGGGACTGTTCTTTGATATAAAACAGTGGAAAGCCTAAGGTCTAGGTGCAAGGACATTGTGTGTGCTAAGCATAAGACCCAATCCTAACAAAAAACAAAGGAGCCTTTGTTTTTTGGCTACAAAGATTCTATCGGTGGAAACACAAATTGGATGCAACAGCCAACTGTATCACTAAATTGAAAGAAGCTGTGTTACCCATCCCAAAAGTCTGCCCTGAGATTCAGCTGAAACCTATTCAATCAGTCCTTGCCAGAATAATTGCAGACAATCATTAGGGTAGGCCTTCCCACTCAATACACATTTGTTGAGCTATAAGGATGGATCAACAATGAATACAGGGGACTAACTAGAGCAGCGAGCAGCTTGACCACATCACGATAAGGGAATCTATCTAGCAAATACTGCCAAGGTCACCTTCTTCTATCTCCTCACTGATAATCCAGCAGAAAATATATCATTTCAAGCATTCAGTTAGTAGCTTTTCTTTAGGGACTTCTGAAGCACAGGTGACCTTGGTGTGCACTCACAAAGGAAATGAGTGGGCCTCCCTGTGAGCTTCTGTATTTGGATGAAGAAGACATTCAGAATAAATGAGCGGCCAGATTAAAGTTATAAGTGCATATTTAGTCACTAATTAGCTCATTTATTCAAGTCAGAGAAGCAAGGGTTCCTGCCATACTTTAAATTAAACTGCAATCATATTTGTTCATAATAGATCTGTACATATTATCTATTGAAATCTGGGTGAAAAGCCATGGGTATGTAGTATAGCCTCAAATGTTGCAAGAAAAAAGATACTTCTGTGCATCCCTCGGAGGTAAAAACGAATCTTAAAAACGTGGCAAAAAATAATATTTGATCAAAACAGTTCAGAAACATCCATAGAACCTGGGAAAATTTTAAAGGACAGCCTAAGGCTAGGACCTCGCAGCCGATAAGAATGCAGAGGCAGATATGCTACTCACCAAGCATCTAGAATATCTGAATGACGGCAGTTCAATTAAGCCTTGCCCCATTCTGCACTTTTCAGGGAAGCACCAGTTTACTACTGACTCCAGTGTCACCTACACTGAATCAGAGAAGATACAGATCTAATGCATATAATTAAAACTGTACTCAATTTAATGAGCATAGTCGTGCCATTAGGACGCAACTCAGGCATAATTTTTAGGACACACAGTGCCCATGTGTAACAAGAGCATGTATATAAATACATTTTGCTCTAATAAGGAAAACGGACATCCTCACTCCTGATGAGGCCCTTTCTACACCAACTAGTGTGCAAGGGCCATACTTGTGATAATGAAGCGCAGTGACATGGGGGAGGGAGAAACACTGACCCACATCCAAGCAAAAACAAACAGCGTAAAATAAGGACAAGTCGTAAAAGAAGAGTGCTCACAGGCTGCATCCTCCATGTCCACAAAAGAGTATTAGTGAACAAATTCGGATCCTGGAAGGCAGCCGATTTAATGGACTGCATAATTGTGTGATCTTAATGCAAAGTTCATCTGACTGAATGCAAGCTACTATAGACCCACAACACTCCGTGAACAGCATCACGAATAACAAAAAAGTGCTAAAAGCTGGAAAAGAGTATTTACTTCTATTTGAGCTACAGACCAACCATGCCTTGATTCGGGAGTAGTCTGCTCCTGTCACTGCATGGATGCATTGAAATAATTCACGTGGGCACTGTGGATGTAGCTGGGAATCCAGATATTAGAATGCAGTGGTCTTTAAACTGCGAGATGGAATACCCTAGTGAAACTCCATGAAAATATGCCAAATGGGTGCAAAGATGAGCACTTAGCCTGTAAGAATGCAGACAAACATCATGCTGAAAAACTTTTTTGTGGTAGACTTAGACATTTGTCATACATAACCTTGTTGGGAAAAGGACTTTAAAAAAGAGCTCCCAAAACACCTCACCCCTCAATGATCATAAAGATCGCACATCGCATATTTTTTTTATGAGCTGTCTGCCAACTGCATGTTACATAAGTGTCATTTAAAAGGGGTACCCAACCACAACTGCAGTGTTCAAAATGTTAATTATGTTCATAGAAGCCACCTAGCCCATGCAACAACATCAACCAGCACTAGGATTTTTTAACAGCACATTCCATTTTATAACTTGTAGGTTTGTGTTTTACAATGTAAGCAAGGGCATAAACATCTTGGCTAACAGCCAGGACAGGTTGAAGGTCTCATAAGTGACATGTGGAAAATGGCAAGGTGGGTATGACAACGTGAAGAAAACAAAGGCAAGATGCAACTTAAACTACTACTATCCCTCATACATTCTGGCTACTCTTGTTACAATATATTTGTAATTTCACAAACGGAACATACTGCAAGCAAAAAAAGTGAAACAGTATATTGCTTCTGGGTTTTAAAATTCCCAGTTATTCAGCATTCCCACATAAAATGTTAGGCCTGCTTACTTTGTTTTGCACTGAAGATATTTATAGTGTTAAGCCAAAAAGAATACTGCAAATCAGTTTTGTGCATCTGTGTTAGAAGACCTGCCCACCCTGAAATTCTTCAACTTGCTTGTTGTTTTGGATGAGTCTGCAATTATATTATTTGAAGAGGAGGGTTGTGGCATTACATCGTTTGAAGACCACTGCATTAGAAAAAAACATCCAGACAACAGCTGAAATAAAATCAAGCTTTCTATGTGTGGTGTGGTAGCAGAAGGGGTATGAGTGAATTCTACCTATGGAGGCAATAACAAATAAATGAACATTTGCAAATAATGTATCAAGTCAATCAACCAGACGCAAACCCAACATTTCTGAACTTTGGTTTACATAAGAGGTTTAAAAGAAACCCGCTTAAAATACATAAGAAAAGGATGGTTCTTTCTCAATATAAAGACCCCTGAGCCCAACCTTCTTCGGGAACTGTGCATCACCACTAAATATGCCCCATCATGGAAGGCTTCATTTCTCTTCTGCTGGGGCCACTGCAATCTAAATAAAATGGGGGGCAGCACAGACCAAGATTGTGTATCAAATCTAGACTCAACTCTGTCTCTGTAGAATAAATGTCTGAACAACGTCACAAACTTTTTCTTTGTGCACATACATAAATAAATAAATAAATAAAAACAATTTGTCTACTCTGAATACACGTTTGTGGAATGTTTTTTTAAAGTTAAAAAATATGCCCAAGTTGCATCTCTGTTTCAAACACAAAGTGTGAAAATGGACAAATATTTTATAAGCCAGGAAGGAAGTAGGGGAATATTTAACTGCATTATCGGCCCTGTCAAACAAAACCTATTCCGAGGAGCCCTCGTGTTGTCTACATGTGTTCAAAGACGCATCACTGGTACTGTTTACATTTATTTCATTTTCTTTTTTTAGCACTACTGCTTCTGTGTCACTTTGGAACATAATCATCGAAAGTCAAAGACAACCAGTATTTTGGAACATGTTATGAGATGGAAAATGAAATATTTTCCTTCATATTAGGATACTTAAGTGTCATAAGAAAATATTTGTCTAAGTGTGATGGGGGCAAATTATGAAAAAGGCAAATACAGACAGAAAAAACAGCTATTTAAGCTGGTAGCATTAACATCCTAACTGACGCCCACAAGTTAAAAAGAATCAATGATGAGAAAGGCAGCGCCTCAACAGTACCCCTACTGGGTAAACTTGGACAACTGTGGAATGCAGCAGAAGATGCAGCTCAACTAAAATGTCTTGGGACTTCAAACTAAAAAGGACTAAGGACATTTCAAGGGCGAGAGGGATTAACATCTTACATTTCCCCACAAGGTACACATGGGGACCACAAGTGAGAATAGAAATGCATTCTTCAAAAGAGGAAGATGAAAGGTACCTTCCAGACAGCAGTTTCCAGCAAAAACCCAGGCCACTAGCAAGAGAGAAAAAAAGTGAGAGAGGAAACAATAGAAGAAACAAAAAGTGAGGACACGTTTAATGAGGAAACACGTTGAAAAGTCCTGGAAATGATTAGGGATAGAAAGACAGACAGCAGTCAGGGTCATGAAAAAAGGTACTAGAGGGTTTAAGGTTAGGGAAAGGGATTAGGGGAAGGTTTTAGGGAACATGCACACAAATGTCATGAGAAAGGCTGAAGTCAGAGAAAGCCCATAGAGTAAGTTTAGAGTAAATAACTGTTTACAAATTAGGAGTGGGTAGAGAGTCTCACTTTTGGATTACATTTAGCATTTGCAGTGAAGCAATGTGGCATCGGTTTGTGTTTCACTTTTGTTTCTCACATTTCTCACTTTTTGTGTTACCCAATAAAACTACGTTTTTCACATTTAATCATTCTCACGTTTTTTCTCATTAAAAGCATTCATGTCTTTCACCTTTTCAAGCTACATCCGAAGCTTCAACCATGACTTCCTACTTTCTCTCACCATCATCACATCCTTTCCCCTCCTTTTTCACCAAAGTTTAACCTGTGATGGAAGCAACTTACAAGAATAGTTCCCTGGGACACTGAAGTGTTATAACTTGTGATCACAAGTAATCAAAGCTAAATGTGTCACTTGCAGTTGCATTGCCCACTACCTACTTGTAATTACCACTTTAGTTCTGTATTTAACTCCAACTAATTATTGATGCAGTGCCACTAGGGCCACATAAGAGTGTATCCGTTGCTTCAAAGTAATCCCAATAAGACATTGGGCTTTATACAACCTAGGCCTGCCTCAATAAGATCTCACAAGGCCGAGCAGTCACTGTTAATGCTGCATAAGCTCACTTAAGAGTTCAAGACCACCTTTGCTATAAACTTCTTCCTTATTTCCTCTTCATGGATCTCGACAAGTCCATCCAATATGAAACACTATCACATACTTGGTGCTTCTTAGCTGAAGAACTTCCAGAGTGCTTGCACACTCTGTCACCCAACCAGTCGGGTTCCATTATCTTCAACTCTACTTGCAAAACATTTAGCAACCAACCTTCTTACAGACTTGCAGGGCTGCTCAAGATTAGTATATTTTGCCGTCCTTACAACCGGTTCCAGCAACTTCTACATAGCAATGACTTACCCATGTCTTTTCTTTAACTCTCTCACGAAATGACAATCCTGCATCAACTTTTCCATCTACATGACATGGAAAATGCTACGTGTCCAATAAATTCTCAATAGCATAGCTATTTCCTACTCTAACACACTCTACCACTTATTTTAAGCAAGGTCGGATGGTTGTATTATCATTTCCAACAAGTACCAAAATGAAATCTTAACCTACTTTCATCACTCACTTTACAACTTTCCCCTGTGGTCTAGAATCTATTGGTCCACAAACATCAAAACCCCATTACCAGGTGGTCAAGCCACTCCTCCTTCAACAATATCAACTTCCACTTTCTCCACCCAGGCCAATCTCTCATTCTCATCAATGCTTTCAGGGATTCACTTTCACATCGCTTTGTTTTTTTCTCAAATACCTCTCAAAATTTTGATCATTCTTCCTAACCATATCAATCCTCCTCTCTCCAGTATGAAGAGTGTCTCTTATTTCAATAACGAAGAGAGTAAGGTTTCTGGCTCTAGACCTCAATTATTTGCTATTAATTTCTAACCCACTCCTTGAAATGCCCACACTCTCAGGTCCTCATTTCGAACCACCAGCAGCTACCCCTTAAAACTGTCCGCTTAAAAAAAATTCACTCCACAATTGTCACATTCCACAGGGATGGATTTCTAGCACTTGATATTGACCCCCATTAATTTTTTTCTCACTTTCATATTTCTTTTTCTCACCCTAGGTTCTCTCGTCTACATGTGTCCACATACCACAAATTCTTTATGCTTACTCCTGGCCTCTGAAGCTAGCTTTTACATACCAAACCCATGCCATATTGCAGAGTATCAGGCTCTCCATTTTTGTATTAGCTCTTTGGTGCTGAAAACGTTAACATAATTCCCAAATAATGTGATTGCCCACATTAAAGGAAGACCGACTTTTTTAACACAATGAAAGTGTCCAAAAAGCCCACCAACTAGAAGTGGGCATGGTCTTTCGGCAGTATATAAAATGCCATGTGCTCTCCAGAAGATAACTAGATGAGAGCAAGTGCTCCAGGATGCTGCATGTAGGTGGAGATATTGAGTACTTAGGATATCAAAGGAGATTTCATGATGAAGTCTGATTTCTAAGAGCAGAGCTGAACTACTTCAAGGTCGCAAGAGCTTCCTGAAGAGACAGACAGATTCAAAGATGAACATAACCTCTACATGTTTCACATGCTATCATACTTGCATAATTAATAATGCTAAATTTTAGGATTGTGGGCAAGTTTTCAGAAAAGTGGTAAAGAAGAATTGCTTAGTGCTTGCTGAAATAGCTGAAACAAATACTTTTTAGGTGGTTCATAGAGATTTTGTTTTTTGAAAAACATTTTTGCCGCTTGTAGTGCTTTTTTTTCCCCAGAACTGGACTTCAAGCAGATGCTTCAAAACGTAGCCCATAATTAATCATATCAGGCTAATCTGGAATCTCTCAGGGCATATAGTTTATCGAAAGCCCTGGTAAGGAAGTGAAGGGAAACTTATTGTACGTGGCAAGGTGCGAAAAGATGGCACTGGCAGGCTTAACTACGAAAGTATTTAATACCTGGAAATTGGTCAATAGTACTAGTTAAGTCTCTCAACCTTCTTATGCACCCTCTATCTGCATATTGAGGTCTTAAATTAGACAAAAGCCAATACCTACTACAGCAGACTAGTGCCATACACAAAATGGTAAGGTTTCCAGGATCCTCCTGGGTGAAGGCTCTTGCATGTTGCATTATTTCACATTTCTAGACTTGAACACCATATCTACTCTGCCTTTTCAGTTTGTTTGGTTCTCCATTTGCTCTCCATATTAATCATAACCTCACTCTGAACAACAATCCTGCGGCTTCACTCCTTACTGTCATCACACACATTTCTCATCACACCGTTATGGCCAATATACCAGTTCACCATCTCTCGCTTTCTAATCCTGAATCCTGCCTATTAGAAATCCACCCATATTTGCGAAGATGCCCTTCACTCTAACTGGTATAAAGCTTCCTACCCAATGCTCTAATTCCTGGTTCCTGCCTTTTGAGCCTCCACCTCCAATTTCCTAGCTCCTCTTCCTGTTTAAACGTAAATAAATCCTTTCTCATTTTTAACACAAAGCATATCGAATCTAGTGCTTGTTCTATCACAGTCTAAACTTACTCATACCTCCAATAACTTTCTCTGCCAACAATGCCACTTCTGTTCCATGACAGGAAATGGATCTCAAGACCGCCTCCCTCGACTAACGTAACTTTGATTCCAGTATCTGTCCTTGTGGAACGTAAACATTTCTCATTTAACTGGAGTTTCTGCATTTTCTTCTCCTTAAAGCATAACCTAATTTCAGGTCCCACTTGCGCTGCCTTTGTCTTTCTGAGCCCTGGACATATGCTTTCTTCACCCCATTATTTTATATCTATCCCCTTTAGAACCTAATCCCATTATTCCACATTTCCATGAAGGTTCATGTTACTTTGATCCTTGAGCAATTTCACACAATGCAGGGCCGTTCTCAACTTTAAATCTCACTCATACCTCCATTATCTAGAGTTCTTGCTTATCTCTTAATTTGCCTTCCTCTCTCAAAACGCGTTTTCACCCACGGTTCCAGATCTCAAAGTTGAGAATCTTAATTAACACTGAACACTAAAAGGTCATTGGACACCTGCAATTGCTCGCCACGCAAATTGCCCATGTGGTAATCTTTACGTCACTAGCATCTGCTACTTTCACCTTTGTTATCACATACTAGAGTTTTGATTAAAGTATTGTCATCTTTAATCGCTCACCACACAAACGGTCTGACAATCCCAACACCAGTCACTGATACTTTCGCGTTTGAGTTAATAAACTTCAGCTCAATATTAAAGCATTGAAAACGGTTATTAATCATTCACTTCAGTTTCCAAAACGGTTATAAAAATATGCTTGTGTGTGTTTTATAACTGTAATTAACTGGATGGGTAAATACATTGGCGTGTCACCCTTTTACTAGTGGCAAGGAGACGCTTACAGGTTTTTGCTGGAAATTACTGAAATCCCACTTGTGATCATCAACCATGCTTTTGCTCCTACCACATGGTTTTCGCATACGTTTTGAACTTAGATGTCCAAAAGTTGAAAATATCTCCAGATATTTCACTTCTCAACACTAGGAATGGAATGCATGAAGACGACAGAAAAAGACTTTCAAGCAAGCCATTGAGGCTCAATGGAAAAAAATTGATCTGTTAAAACTAATGTACATTTCCACTCGAACCTCAACTTCAGCCGAAGATACTGCTCAAGACAAACAATACTTTTAAATACGGAGAAATGAGCTGAGTGCCATTAATAATGTACATTTTCCTTAAATTAGATGGTGTGATCGAGGCACAACTTTCTCACCAATAACTGCAATATCAAACCCGAACTGCAAGTGGGCCATGGACCTTCAGAAACTTGGAATTGCCAGGCTCACACTCAGCATGCACACTCAATCTGGTACAAAACTGAGTACTTTGTTTAGAGGGAAATTGTGGTGAAACCAATGATGAAGTTCCTTGACAATGGAAACAGTCACTCTCCAAAAAGGAGAATAAAATTGCTCCTCTCGGGTCAGCAGACCAGGGTTTGCTTTGGTAAAACAGAGGCAAGGGCTGGGCTTCAACCCTGGCAACACTCCTCCATGACCATCCAGTCCCACTCCAAAACCCAATCGAAAAAGAACACCTGAGGTTTAACGAGCAAATACTCAGTACATAGCAAAACTGACATTTCTTGCCCTTTCATAGGTTTGAAAGAAACTCCTACTCAGAGGTGCACTGGTCTGTGACTAAGAATATAAGTAAACATAGAACTACCTCTAGCAGTGAAAGCATGTCCCAACTGTGATAAAAAAAAGAGTCTTCTTTTGAACTCTCCGGCTTACTAAGAACTGGTGGATCAAAACTAAATTCAAAGGCCCCTGTTTAGGCCAATGACTTTCCTAAGAGATGTTAAGCCAGAACCTGACTAGCACAGTAATAGGTGCACTTCTATTGCCGAAGAAGTTAGAAGACCCGCCCCCACACATTAGTATGCAGGTGCACTTACCCCACCCTCGGACATAATCAATATCATGAGTGTCTGCACAATCCAGCTAGGCACCAAGACACTGAAATTAAAAGTCTCCCAATGCTGGTATGTAGGTGAGCCTATGCCACCAAGACGTCCAAACAATAATAAATAAATGAAGACGTGTGTTCATTTGCACTTGTTAGCTTCTCGGTTTTGTCTTTCAACTCCGATGTGTGTTTGTGAGGAGTGAGCAGGTTTCCTGCACTGCTTATCAGACCGATGATGAAGCAGCAAAGACCAGAGAAAAATCTGAGAGATTACAGAGCTACCTCCATCACTCTGTATTGTCAGGGAGTAGAGCTTGTCTGAAATATAGCAAAGATCTTGCCAGTTCTTCCTCTAAATTTTCACCTCGACTTCTCAATGCCCGAGGCATTCTACCTTGGCCATAACGGAAGCGAAAATTCACACACCAGAGCACAGCTAAAGTGAAAATACTGAGAGGAGGACAGAGCACACAACATGTGATGTGAAATGCTCTTTGGCCTCCATCATACGGTTTTCTAGATGTGGCAGTTTTGCGGAGAAGACGAGGAGATGGCATCTGGCTCTTTCCAATGCTACTTTCTTCACTAGCCTGATCCTCCCCTCCATTGCTCCAAGCTGTTGGTCCTGGCAGGCTACCTGGTGAAGAATGGCAGATGCTGCTGGCTGAGGATGCCACTGGTGCGTGGGGATTCAGTCTTTGCCATAACATCTTTAAACCAGGAGGCAACGTCCACTTCCAGTGTTTCATAATGCTTAATGAAGGTGTGTTCCTGCAGAGGAAAACAAAAGGAGTTTGGTATGTGCTCCTCTCAACGACTAGGATGGTTAGCCACACACAACATTAACAAAGAAAGCAGAAGTTTGGATAGCAGCCTTTTAAAACTAACGAGTGTGGCTGGATCAAAGATGGTTATATCTCCCGAGGGCAACCAATATTCCTCCCCACCAACCAGGAAGTAGTAGTGATCTTGGTCTAATTTATTGTATTCAACTACAGAACACAATTTAGACGATCATAAGGAGGAAGAAGGAGGCTTCATATCCCTCTCTTCTGCTCTCACACAACCTCTATTGAGCCATGTCAATGGCTAAATTGGATGTGAACGGGGCTCCTATAACAAACCAACACAACTGACTCTCTGGCAGCAGTATGAGAACACCCTCAGCAATGTCGGACAGTGATCAGAAAGCGCAATAACATAGGACCCCGCAACAAGCTCAATTTCCAGCTTTAAGATGTGCTCTCTGCCCAAAAGCCACCAGTGCCCAGTCACCTCTTTCTGCATACTTACAAGTAGTTTGTTGTACTTTGGTCTCTTCCTGTGATCTTTAGTAAGGCTACAAGTAAAAGAAAAAAGATCCATAAACGCACAGGAAGGTGCTTTCCAAGGTAAATGTTATGAATAAAATTGCTTACCTGCAACAAATGATCCCACATATCAATTTTTCACCGAGGCAATGTGCTTTACAATCATGCCCCTTGGGCATAATGACCTCCTAAGGTCAAGGAAATGGTAGTCAAGTAAGCCAGAAATGGACCAGAAATAATTACGATAGGGGAAAAGTCCACTATAGCCCTTTTGCTTCCTTTGTTGGCTGTAGACCAGAGAAGGACCGGAGTAACCCCCGAAAGGATTCTTGGGCTTGTGGTACCCATAAGGCAACAAATGGTTAATCAACATCTCTTATTTCTTCTATCAGAATAAAGCGCATTTTTTTATAATGGAAACAAGAATCTAAGAATTTATCCAGATTTTATACTAATCTGCACTCTGACCGAATTCCTGTTAGAGAGAGGGACTTCGCAGCAGAGAGTAGAGGGCAAACAGACTTCTTTTCCGACGTCTTCAAGAAGAAAAATTGTTGAAATGAACGTAAAGGCAGAATATGTCAAGTTGTGCAAAAATGAAAAACTGTTTCAGGGATCCTACTCAGAACTGGGAAAATGAACTGACGACCGAGAACCACTGTGCTGGACTCTTGGAAAACTGTGTTAAAATGAGAATACAGTTCTTTTTCCTATTTGAGGCTGGGATCAGCTTCCTTTTGTTTTTCCATTCTAAAAATAGAAAATAAAAAAAAATGCACTTTTTGCACCTTAAATTATGTTTTTATTTTTCCAAGGATTTGTGATATTACATACAAGCATGCATGCATAATGATGAATACATGCATCTATAAGTGGACGAACAACTAGTGCTAGAGAGAAGATTACTAATGGATCTTTAGAATTAACTAGCAATATCTTCCTTACTAGAATGGGGAAGTATGCGCAGAAAGAGTGAGTTCCCGTGAACTTTCACATGACTGGATCTCAGCAACAAGTAGTGAGAATAGGTTTTGTACCCAGTACTCTGCTTATGAAGTATCTTTATCACATATATTACCCACACCACGTAAATCAGAGCAAACTTGTTAAAAAAAAAGTTTTTTCAAAAATTAAAAAAATAAACAATATGTTCCCAATCTAGGTCCATCTGGGGCTAAAGAAAAAAAAGCAGCAAAATAAAAACGCTCTATATTGGTTACATAACGATCTTTGCACTCAACAGGTCCTTGCAGTAATCCGTATCACCATTCCCCTTTCCTCGTACCTTCTAAATGCTATGGAGGATCTTTCCTCCCATCCTCAATAGTCAGCCCTACAACCTGGAGCAGTATCCTGAATCCCAACAGACACAATTTCCTTAACAATAATATTTACTCTGATTATCCCTCAGGACAAGGGACTGCTGGAAATAAACATGCCTCCTGGACGACTCCGGGGAGCATGCATTCCAGAGTGCCCCAAAATGGTGATTTTTGGCCTCAGGGCATGGAACAATTATGCATCTAACACGGAATTGGCCTCTGTGTTCTGGCAGGGCACACCATATACATCCCGAAAGGAAGCAATGAGGCCTATCCCCAGCGGTGTAACGCGAAATGATCCCCCCTTCACCCCTGCAGAATGTGATGAGGGACCCTGTGTCTCCCATGTCTCACAGATATTTATGGGACGAAGACTGAATTGGGCCTCCTTTGAAAGATTGGGGCCCCCTAGAGTGTTGGAGGAGGGAACCTGTGAAGCCCATGTCCATCCAACCTTCCTGCTCACAATAAAAGACAAAGTCAGTGGCTTGTCCAATGTGGGAGGAATCTATAAAAGCCAGAACTATCTGAAATTGTCCAGAGCGAAATCTGTTTTATATGCAATCTGAACGTAAACTTGGTAGAAGTATTGCACAGAAATGCTGTCATTTTACCAAGAAAGGCTATGTGGCTCCAGCGTTGTGGTCGACTGCCAACTCCCATTTAACAGATTAGGGAGCAGGAAGAAATTAGTTATTTACCAGGCTTAACCTATCCCGCGTTGTAACCGTTCATATATTCATAAGCTTTATTTATTCCCAGTTGTCAGCCTGGGAATCCCTGGCAACTTTAAATAGAAATGAACTATGCTATAATGGCCATAAGTCTCAACAACTTTGTTTAGTAGCACATTAACTTAATTTGAAACAATTCAAAGCCCAATCAATGACGTGGAACTGCTGAGCTCTCTTACTTCTCCAGAGGCTATCATCGATCAGATTTTATAGCACAATTATGAGATGTACATATTCTCTTCTCTAGTGTTTAATATAAACTTCACAGGAATAAGGCATGGTCTCAGTGTGATGAAATTCTTTGCTAAACAAGAGAAGAAAGGGTGCATGAGTCCTCCTCCTTGACTGGTATCATGAAATGCCCCTCTACCCAGCCCACGGGCCTCTATGCCCGGTTAGACTCATGCCACAACTAGGATCACTTCTCACTAGCGGGCATGATTTGAGACTGCCGCCACTGGTGATAAACAGCCCCATCATTGGAGAGCCCTGGTTAATTTCAGACAGGTCACAAGCAGTAAGCCATGTGCTAAAGTTCAAACTGACTACCTCGATTACTTCCTGGGTGTTTGCTTTTCGGAGATTAGTATCAGGTCTAAGTTCACTTCCGCCTCCTCTGAGGGGTAGGGGATCCGCTTGGCAGTTACAGAGGCTCCCTTGAGTAATGTGAACAGGACGAAAGCGGTTCTTTTTAGGTTTCACCCTGGCCGTAGCACTGCGAAGCAGTTGCTCCGCCCAGGGCGAAATCTTATGTCCTACAGTATGGGGCTTCGTCCCGCCTCTGTCTTCCATTGGCTAGCTCCATAAATGGAGGCTAGCCATTGGAAGAGATTGGCTGTCAGTCACTGTTTCCCCTTGGAACGCGATTCGGGGGCGTTTCCGTGTCTTTTTTTATGTCCGGCCCCTCCTCTTCCCATTGGCTGGAATTTTACCTTCCAGCCAATGGGAAGGGGAGAGCACGAAAAACACGCCCCCCCAATCCCAAAATGACCTTGTGTTTGTATTCCTTTCCATGCACTTCGTTGCTCTTATTTTCCATAATAGGATCATTTCTGGATTAGGGGCTCACCCAAGTTATTCCTTAAACCGCGATTGGCGGATCCCTGAGGCCGCCGCGCTCTTTGGTGCACCTTTGATTGATGCACGGTCCGTGGTGTACACTCCCTGCTTCCTCCCGGCCAATGCTCCCACCCTGCCGGGTTTCCGGTTTTGCCCCAGGCTCCCTCTGGACTCTGGTGCAAGAAGATCTCTAATTGCTTTCCTGTTGCCCTGCCCTCCTGGGTGGCACTGTGTGATTGGCATAATTAATCTGATGGCATCCGGTCCTGGTGGGAGAGGGGTAGGCTCCTGAAGCTCCAGCAGTGCCGAGGAGCCTAGCCCTCTTCAGGCGCACCGAGGTGCTGGAATCTCAGTGCCACCTGTTCTCAGTTAACGGACAGCGTTTTGTGTTACGCAATTGCCCACAGGAACGCATTTTAGTCGGCCACAAGTGTCCTTTCTGTAACAGGCTTCCCATACACTGACTGCGATGCAAGAAGGGGTTTAGCCTTGTGCATGCTGTGCATGTAATATATTTCCTCGGAGAGGTTGCCTGGTGCAGTGTTTCTTGGGTCTTCCGTGGTGGTAGCGGGCTCCGTTCTTCTTCTTCTTTGCTGCATATTGAAAGAAAATCCACAGGACGGTGGCATGCGCGCCCCATGCCCTCTTCGGTACTAGGCGTGACAGCGGAGCGGGATCGGTGATATGTGTTGCACCTGTTAATAATTCCACAGCTAGCTCCTACTCTAGATTAACACAAGCATCTCCTCCAGCCCCAAAATGAAAGAATGCCTCGTTATCGGACCTGCACACATGGTTCATCTGTCCGCTGTAGCAATAGCGCCTGCGCCTTTCTCTTTTCTTCAGTATTCTTTGTGTAGGCGCCGGCATGCTGGTTATTGAGGTTGTGTAAAATGTGCACCTAACTATAATCCATAGGCAGCATACACTATATGTTTGTCACGTCAAAGGGCAGTTCACTTCTCTTAATTAGAGTTCAGCGACTGGAAAAAGACTGAGCTGAGACTCGTATCACTCGGGGTTTCTTTTGGAAAGTGCGCTTCCATCGAGGCACACGGGTTATTAAAGAGTTAGACAATTTCCGTCGCTTTGTCCGAGTAGCTGCCCCTCTTTCCCCACCGTACACACACTGGACGTCTGTAGGGTAGGCGCACCCAGCCATCCCCCTTCCCTTGTAAAATAGCCCATCAGTATTGTTTGTGCGCCTGTGTACAATAGTTGTTGGCAGTCCCTTTCGTCCTCTCAAGTATTTTGGTAGGTTCTTCATTGCCGTTTTGTTCAACCCCCACATACAATTTCGCCCGAAGATGCGCTGCAAAGCACTAACAATAAGCGCACAATTCAGTTCCATCCGACGCTTCGGCGCGGTTCCACATGAAGCCGCGCTGATCTGCATGCAGGACACACAATGTCCTGTTTACACATTGTAGTAGGCAGGCTAATTTGGGCTTTCCCTTGAATCTGAATTGTGGCCTGGCAGCACAGCATTGGGGCATTGACTGACTTCATAGAGTATGGCGTAAGGAGAGGGCTCGAAAAACAGAGGCAGCTATGTATCGAAAATGTACATCTTTTAATCAACCAACCACACACAGATGAGCGTCAAGAATTGAATTTGTTTTATTTGGCAGTAAATGTATGGAAGCAGCAGTCCCACGCAAACTACAAATACCCGTCACATCTAGAACGGAGCAATCTTAGCTTAGATCACCTGTTTGTAGTTTCTTCTGCACTGGTGTTTGTAAATGTTTCAGGACATCGTTTTAAGTTGTTGAAAGTAACTGATGTCTTAATTATTTTTTATTTACTTTGTCCTTTGATTTTTTTATTTTACCGTTACTCATTCTTTACTTATCTCAACCATTTCCCCAATTATAATTGCCCCGAAACGAGCTAATAGTTACAAGTAGGAGACCGTATCAGTTCTCTCAGGAAGTTATTTCTGGCTGGAATTTACCAGCAGCGTTAGAGATTATCCATGAGTGACGCACTCTAAAGTGACGGCAAGGTAGGGTGACGTGTCCTTCTGCGCATTATGGAACACGTGTGATAAATACAATCTGTTGTTTTCCTTATCTGTTTGCTGTGACGCTACTCCCTTCCAATCAGCGCCTGCTTACATTGAGGACGCGTTTTCTCTGACTCCTAGGGCGCCAACAGAAAGGAGGCACCGCGTAGCTCCTAGAAGATAACATCTGTCCTGATTACCAAATAAGAGGGCGTCAAAGCGTTGCTTCACCAAAGGGCAAGGGTGTGAGTGGCAGGTCTGACATCTGTGAGGCGTGCGTGTCCGCCTAACTCTGTTAAGGGGGCAAAAGGAGACCAATTTATTTTACATATTCACAGAGCACAGTATTTTATTGTTAAACATAGATGCCACTGAATTGAAACTAAAATAAACTGTAAAACGTGGAATTCGAAAGCTACTCGAACAGGAAAAAAGAGGGTGTTGGACACGTAACATAGAATCTGGCTCATACAGACAAGTACAATATTTGTAGGTATTTCTTATGGGATGAGCAGAGCATCCTTTCGTCTGAAATTTGTTTCAAACTAGGATCGATCATTTTGCAGTGGCCTGCAGCTCTTCATACAACAGGCACCTGGCTGAACTGGACTCAGTGCTTGTATCTCAGGCGCAGTTTGGGACTGGGACAGAAAATTGGCCTGGGTAGGGCAAAATCCAAACAGCCACATTAGTAAATACAAATGTAGCCCACGTTTCCAATTTGGGGCCGCTTTGAACTTGCAAAAAGAACATTGTATAGCTGTTTTGGAAGTGTGTGGGACTGCATGCATTTGTGCCTGCTGGAGGTAATGTTTATGTTCATGTTAGGGAAATCAACATTAAAGACAGACCCACCAACTGAACTCGCTGACCAGCCCTTCCAGTACTGCAAGGTTGCCCTCTAGGCCAATCAGACGCTGCTGGGGGCGTGGCCTTCGAGACATCCTACTACTGGGACAGCCTGCAGAACTGGACAAGTACTAGGTATTCGGGTGTGGCCTGCAGAACTAAACACAGTACTAGGTACTTGGGCGTGGCCTGCAGAACTGGACAAGTACTAGGTACTCTGGCAATGTGTGGCTCTGGGTGTGTGTGTCTGGCTCTGGGTGTGTGTGGCTGGCTCTGGGTGTGTGTGTGTGTGGCTCTGGGTGTGTGTGTGGTAGTAATTGCTGTCTGCTGAGCTCCTCCGTAGGGTACAATAGGTCTCACATTTGCGAGAGATTAAGCTAATGGCAATGTAAATGACAATGCCATTTATTTATCTGTTTTCAAAACCAACACATAAATACAAATGTTGTCATTTACAATGCCAATAGCTCTAACTTTTCCAAAGGTGAAACCATTGCATTGTAAATGCTTATTTTTTTAAAAAAAAATTTAAACCTTTATTGTACCTTCTTATAGTTACACAGCAAGTCGCCTACAACCCCGAGGGGCCGGCCGCTAAGAAAGAGCAGTGATAGCCATGCATAAATGAAGTCCACACAGTAATTACGCTGCTATAGTAAAAAGGCACATCACGAAATCGAGTTGAAGGTATTTAGCCAAAATCACATTGCAAATTAAGTGAGGTTTTCATTTTTTTTTTTTTGTTGAAAAGAACAAAAAGAACAAGCAGGAAATCACATTGCGGTCAATGAAAAGTAATAGTGCAGGTTAGCTGTATGAAAGATTCATAGGACAGTATAAGTTGCTATCTATTGTCCAAGGACCTTATCCGAAGCGAGGGAGGACAATCCCCCCACCCTCATTCCTAACCCATATGGTATACCTATCTCTCCCATCACCCTTCACTCCACCCCTCCCTCATCATCCGATTCCAACTGATCATCTTCCGGCAGCGGGTCACATATGTCGCCACGGTACACATTCCACGGGGACCACACCTTATTCCACTTGCCTGGGCACGCACGGCTTAAGTATACCGCCCTCTCAGTTATCATTATCTTGTCCATATTCATGCACCACTGCGACTTCGTTGGCAGTTCTGCCGCCCCCCAACGCTGAGCAATATCTCTCTTCGCCACAATCATTCCCAACGTCACCCAGAGTCGACTATGTCTGGGTAAATCTGTTGGCTCCCACACGTTTAGGAGACATCGCCTTGGTTCTGGGAGGAGCGAGATCTCAAGGGTCTGGGATACAGTGCGCAGTATTTGCCGCCAGTAATTTTGTATGCGTGGGCAGTACCAAAACGTGTGAAAAAAGGAACCCTCCTCCCCACAGCCACGTAGACAGAAAGGGTGCTGTATTCTGTGGATGCGGTGTAGTAGTGTTCTTGTATAATATACTCTATGGAGGACCTTGAGTTGGACGAGTCTCATCCTAGCCGAGATGCCCACCTCTTTCGGTGATGCTAATGCCTCATTCCATTCGTGTTCATCTAGGGCGTCTACTTCCCTTTCCCACCTTTCCTTCAGGGGAGCCAGCGGGTCTGGCAAGTTGTTCAGGAGCTTACGATAAGTCAGCGATGTCGCTCTTTCCACCATAAAGTCAGTTAGGAGGCGATCCTCCAGCGGGGAGGACTCTGGTAGAGTCGACCCGGAGGGGATGGCCGCGAGCAGAGCATGACGTATTTGTACGTAACGATCTGATTCGTGTGGCCCTAGGTCATATATTTCTCTCAGGCGGGTGAATGAAATAACTTCACCCCGCTCCCACATGTCGCCCACCGTGGATATTCCAATTGAATCCCAGTTGGAGAAGCCCTTGCTATATCTCAAGTTACCCAAGGCGCGTGTGTCCCAGAGCGGGGTGAGTTTGGTAATTTTCCCCTTCCAGCCCAACGCAGCCGTCGCCACGTGCCAGATTTCCACAGTGAGTTTAGTGGGTCCTGATAAGAGTCTTATTTTTCGTCGGTCATAGAGTGGGGCAAGTATGTTGTTAATGCCCAGCTGCGCCCTATCTGCTTGAAAAGCCGGGTCAGACTGTGAGGCGTGTAACCATTGATTAATGGGCTTAAGTTGCGCCGCCCAGTAATACAGGTGCAGATTCGGCAGTGCAATGCCCCCATCGTACCAGCCTCTGTATAGTTTAGCCTGCGCTATACGTGCCGGTCGATTGCCCCACAGCAGCCCCGAAACAACCACGGCTACCTTTTTAAAAGTATCCCGGTGCCACCGAAAAGGGCGTGTTATCTAGGATATACAGAAAGCGGGGCAACGACATCATTTTGTACAGTGCTGCTTTCCCCAGCATGGTCAGTGGTAACCCCGCCCAGAATTTAACGTCTTGCTTAAGGCGTTCCAGTGGTGGCACTAAATTCAATTTCGTATATTCCAGTGGATCCCTCGTGACATGGATTCCTAAATATTTGAAGGAGGAACCGGCCAATCTCAGGGGGCAGTCTGGTCCGAGCGTCGGGATCTGGCCTCTCAGTACATACATCTCTGATTTGTTCCAATTAATGGTGTATCCCGAAAACCTGCCATGCTCGTCGCATAGATTCAAAAGAGCCGGTACTCCTTGCTCGGGATCTGTTAAATATACCAGCATATCGTCTGCATATAGGGACAGGCGGTCTTCCCACCCCTCCCTCCATTGTATCCCTTTAATCAAGGGTGTTTGTCTTATGCGATTAGCCAGTGGTTCCAGGGTTAGCGCAAAGAGCAAGGGAGATAGGGGGCAGCCCTGCCGGGTGCTTCTCCCCAGCGAGAATGTGCGCGAAATGTGGCCATTTGCTACCACGTGTGCCACTGGCGCCGCATATAATAGCCTAATCCATGATATAAAGTTCGGGCCGAAGCCCATGTAAGACAACACCTCAAAAAGGTAGGCCCATTCCACCAGGTCAAAAGCCATTTTCGCGTCCAGGGCCAGTATAACTGCGCTGTCACGAATCTGGTCTGCCCTCGCCAGCACCCCGTGAACCCTACGAAGATTTAGTGCAGTGTTCCTATGAGGCATGAATCCCGATTGATCTGGATGGATAAGATCAGGCAGGTAAGCCATCAGCCGGTTAGCCAGGAGTTTAGCCAAGATTTTGCTTTCTGCATTCAGTAAGGAGATGGGGCGGTAAGAGGAGCATTCTTCCTGTGGTTTACCAGGCTTTGGTATTGCCACGATAGTGGCCGTTCTCTGGTCTAGTGGAAGCACCCCCTTCTCACGGCATTCTTCATACATATTGAGCAAGTAGGGACTAAGGTCTTCAGATCGGGATTGGTACCATTCCACCGGAATGCCGTTTGGACCAAGAGCTTTTCCGGGTTTGAGTGCTCGTATGGCAAGCTGTATTCCATCGGTAGTTATTGCCGCATCCAGGTCGGCCACTGCTTCCGGTTGTAATACTGGGATATCTATTCCACTCAGTGCACCCTGGGCCATGATCGCGGTCACCTCCCTTTCAGGAGTATACACCTGTTCGAAATGGGCCGCCAGTGCTTCCACTACCTGTTCAGGGTTGGTCTGTGTCACGCCATTTCTATCTTTCACCTGTTGAATCCCTCTGGAACTACCCCCTCTTTTATCAAGCCAGGCCAGCATCCTTCCTGCCTTATCGCCTACGTCAGATACCCGATTCTGTGTATCGGTAATGTGCCCCTGTACTGTGAGACGAGCATGGTCTGTGTACAATCGCTGATGGAGTGCAAGGGTATGTGCCGTGTCCTCTGTAGGGTCAGCCTCGTGTAAAGTTGTTACTGCACGCAGTTTGAGCTCAAGTGTAGACTGTTCAGCTGCCTGTTCCTTCTTATGGGCCACGATTGAGCTTATAGCCTGCCCCCTTAGCACTGTCTTGTAGGCCTCCCAGAGCACCTCGGAGGAGGCCACAGTTGCCACATTCTCAACAAAGTATTGTTCCGTAGCCTTCTGAAGAGCCTTCTTGATTTTTGGGACTTTGAGGTATGATGCCTGAATGGGGTATATGCGGTGACGCGATTTTGCCTGGGTGGAAATGGTTAGAGTTATCGGGGAATGATCTGAAATGCCTCGAGGGTGTATGTCAGCAGTGTCGACGCGCTGTATCCCTTCCCCTAAAGCCAAAAAGTAATCAATCCGGGAAAGACTGTTATGGACTGTGGAATGGAACGTGTACTGTTTGACATGAGGATGAACGTGACGCCAAATATCTACTAACCCCAGTGCCACTAGGAATCGCTGAAGCCGGGAGGGTCCCCCAGGTGAAGCGGTCACCGGAAACCTATCAAGCTGTAGATCCGCCGTTGCATTAAAATCCCCACCCAAAATGACATCACTCTCGGGGAGAGACAACAAAAAATCACCAAGGGCTGGAAGCATTACTGAGTGAAGGGACGGCGGGATATACACTGAAACCACTGTCAACGGACGACCGTCCCATTGTCCCAGCAACGCTGCGAAGCATCCCTGACTATCGGTTTTCGTGCTCATTGGAATGAAGTGTGAGGATTTTTTAATCAGGACACCCGTACCTCGGGAACCCGATGAGAACTCCGAATGCACAATCATCTTGTATCCTTTCCTATCTAAGGCCTTAGTAGCCCCTCCCACCAAGTGTGTTTCCTGCAAGAGTGCTAATTGGGGTTTATGCCGTTTCAGCTCGGTTAGTACTAGGCCGCGTTTCACCTTATCCCCTAGACCCCTTACATTCCAAGAAAGTATTCTAAGGGAGGAACCATTCGACCGTGACCCATCATTCCCCGCGGCAACTAGTTGTTCATCCGCCATCTTTAATCACGCAGCCACATGCAAACCGTCCAAAGAGAATCAATCGTACCTGCAGTAACACCATTCTAGTTACGCCATACACGCCAGTGCCTGACCGACTAAGTGAATTTCCAATGAAATAAGAACAACCCCCCCCACCCCTACCCTCCCTGCCTCCCTGCTTAACGGACCTTCAACTGCCCGCCACCCCAACTTAGCAGAGCGCTTGACCCATCCCACAAACAGAGTACTTGCACGTTGGGGGAGAGTGTCTCCCAAAGCAGGCGGCTCCGCTCCCTTGCTGCCCTCCGAATACCCAGGCCGGCGTCCACTAACGACCTGTATGAGCAACCAATGTGGGAGGGAGTCAGTGTCCAAACACTTCACGGCCTGGTGACATTATTTGCCCCCGGCAGCCCCGGACAGGTCCTGCGTCGGCGATGCACTTGCGCTTCTTCCAACTGAAGTCTGTGAGCCAGGCCGGCTATCGTTCTGTTGTCTGTTGCGCTGTCGACCAGACGTGCGGTCTACTGTGCGCCATCCTTCAAGCCAGTCTCTTGCTGCCTCGGGGGAGTCAAAAAAACAAACTTTCTTGTCGGCGACCACCCGTAGCCGGGCTGGGAACAGCATAGAGTACGGCAATTCCTGTTCGCGCAGTGTCTTTTTCACTTCCAGAAAAGTTCTCCTCCGTCTCGTCACCTCCACTGTATAGTCCGGAAAAAAGGATATCCGCGAGTTTTGGATTTGAATGGCTGGTGCCACTCTGGCCGCCTGGAGGATCGTGTCGCGATCTCTAAAGTTAAAAAGTCTCGCTAGGATCGGACGCGGCGGGCCCCTGGCTTAGGTGTTCCTCCAGGTACCCTATGGGCTCGTTCCACCGTGAAGAAGTTAGAGAGTCCCTTGGGGGCTAGTTGGTTTTTTATCAAATCCTCCACATACAAGTCCATGGCCCCTTTGGTTTCAGATTCCGGGACCCCCAAAATGCGGACGTTGTTCCGCCGGGAGCGTCCTTCATGATCGTCCAGCTTTTCTTTGAGCAGTTTATTGTCGGCCTGCAGCTTCTCCATTGCGACCTGTAGATCTGAGACATCCTCCACCAATGATTTAGCTACCACCTCCACCTGCTTCACTCTTTCACTCATCTTCTGGAGGTCCGCTCGTATCAGGGTCACTTCTGTAGCAGTCGCTCCCACCGTTGCCTGTACCTGCGCCAGGGCGTGCAAGACATCTTCCAGGGTAGCCTTCTTTGCCCCGTCACCTTCCGTGCCTTTGCCCATAGATTTGCGCTGCTCCGGTTGGGAGAGTGATTGTTTTTCGTAAGCGAATTTATCAAGCTTAGCCTGAGTGGTGGTTTCTCGGAGTCCTTTCCCCGCCATAGTGATTCGCTGGCGTGTTCAGTCAGCAACTGAGTGCCGTTGGTGGAGCAATCACGGCGGATGGTTTGTTAGGCCGCCCTTGTTTCGTGGGTGTCCAGTCTTCTTAGTTGGTAGACGCGCCAGTCGTTGATTGCGATTCACTGATGGCGTCTAGTCCCTCCGGTGATGAGTTCGTACCAACACTGGCGGACGAGATGTAAGATGGCGGCGACTACGTACTAACTTTCCAACTTCAGTTACACTTATCGCCGCCGTTGTCCACTGTAGTGCTTTGACGTCGGAGCGATAATGCAATCTCTTATTTGATCTAAAAGGATCTGCAAATTTAAAGCTCCGTTGTCGTGGGTCTGCGGGCACTTCCGCTTGACAGCGCTGACAATGCTCCACTTCCGTCCGGGCAGGTCCCAACTCAGCCACCGCGGCTGCACTCGTGCCACCAGGCCGCACTCTGAGGTAGTTGAGGTAGTTGTTTCCTCCCGTTCCCGGGGCGTCAACGCTCCCAAACTTCTCCTTCAAATGTCGTTCGGTCACCGGACCCGGGGCACCCCTTCTGGGTTCGTTGTTGAGCGGATAGGCATGCGGATTGATGCGGGAAGCCGCCTCGCTACGGGAGCCTCTCTAGTTTGCTGCCGCCATCATCGGCTGCTAGCCACGCTCCCCGTAAATGCTTGTTTTTGTGTTGAAATTGTTTATTAGAATTTATTAAATATAATACAATAAAAGCAATAAAATACAGAAAGACGCAAGCGGTTCTTCAGTTCCAGTTAAAGCTTTCTTTTTAACAACTTTAATTTTTAATGCTGTAGTTACACTGAACAGGGTAAAACGAATAGTTTCTTACCTGTCGGTGTAGTTTTGCAGCTTGAAGATCTTTCTGGATTCACCATGCTGTGCATATTCCGCAATCTGGTGGTTGGGTCCGGAATCGTAGTCTTTTTTCTCTTTTTTTTTTTGTAGCCCAGGTGGGCGTCAACGTCCCACCTTTTGGTGTACCTTCGTTGACGTCGGCATGCTTCCGGCGGAAGCTACCACCCTTGGGCGCCATCTTCGGATTCCTTTTTCTGTCTCTTTTTCTCTTTTGTGTTTGTAGTGAATCCATGGCTATGTTTGTTAATCCTTTTTTAAACGTAATTCTTTTTCACGTATCTTGTAAGCTTCAACTTTCTTTCCTTTTCTATGCGTTTCCACCTTCTTTTCCAGCCTCACCTTTCTGGCGGAGGCGGGTGGGTTCGCTAGTGAATCCAGAAAGATCTTCAAGCTGCAAAACTACACCGACAGGTAAGAAACTATTCGTTTTGCAGCGTGAATCTTTATGGATTCACTATGCTGTGCATAGATTTTGTAGCGGTTTTTGTTACTTTTGTGGCGGTTGGGTGGAAGATGAGCGTTGGTTGTTGAAAATATGTTGAAGCACCTTTTGTCCTACTTGTGCTTCCTTGTTCATTTGTACATCCACGCAATAGTGCTTAGTGAACGTGTGCACTGAAGCCCATGTTGCCGCCAGGCATATGTCCTGAATTGGTGTGTTGGCCAGAAAGGCAATTGTTGCTCCTTTCATCCTGGTCGAGTGGGCCTGTGCCCCTCTTGTTAGCTCCTGGCCCGCTTGCTTGTGGCAGAATTGTATTGTCTGTGCGATCCATCGAGCTATGGTGTTTTTTGTCACTGGTTTACCCATGTAGCTGTTTGCGAAGGATACGAAGAACTGTTTTGTCTTCCTGTGTCCTTTTGTCCTTTCAATGTAGTGCATCACTGCCCTTCTTGCGTCTAGAGTGTGGAGTGCTCTCTCAGCGCTTGTAGTGGGGTTTTGGAAGAAGTTAGGGATCTGAATACTTTGATTCATGTGGAACCTTGACACCACCTTCGGCATGAAGTGCGGGTCCGTTCTCATTACGACCCTGTCACTGTGTATCTGGATGTAGGGTTCCTGTAGTGTTAGAGCCTGCAGTTCGCTCACTCTCCGTAGCGATATGATTGCTACCAGAAAAGCTGTTTTCATAGTCAGCATTTGCAGTGATGCTTTGTGGATAGGTTCGAAAGGCGCTTTCATGAGCTCTGTCAGTACTACATTCAGGTTCCAAGCCGGCGGCGGCATTCTTTTTGGTGGCGCTATTCTTTTAGCCCCTTCCAAGAACCTTTTTACGACTTGAGATGTGAAGAAGCTTCTCCCTGTTTCTCCTCTTGTGTATGCCACAATAGCTGCCAGGTGTACCCTTAGCGAGGATGAGCTTAGTTTAGCCTTTATTAGGTGCGTGAGGTACCTTAGCACCGTAGATTCCCTGGTCAGTTTTCTGTGTAGTTTTTTCTTGCAACACCACTGAGTGAATCTTTTCCATTTTTCGCCATAGCATTTGCGTGTGCTGGGCCTTCTTGCCTCTCGCAGCACCCTCAGGGTGCTCTCTGGTAGTTTTAGATGTGCGAACTCTAAGTCCTCAGGAGCCAGGCTGTGAGGTTGAGGCTCTCCGGCTCTGGGTGTAGAACATCTCCGTTTTCCATGGAGAGTAGGTCTCTTCTTTTTGAGAACTTGTGGGGGGCCCCTGCGCCATCTCCATTATCTGAGAGTACCAGGTCTGCCTGGCCCATTGTGATGCCACCAGGATCAGCGTCATGTTGCTTATCATGCATTTGTTGAGAACCCTGGGGATCAGTGGTATCGGGGGGAAAAGCGTAGGCAAATGTTTTTGACCAGCTTATCCATAGGGCATTCCCCTGTGATAGTGCCTCTGGTTGCCTGGATGCAAAGTATTGGCATTTTGCATTCCGGCGTGTTGCAAATAGGTCTATTGTCGGAGTGCCCCACCTCCTGAATAGTTTCTCTGTGTCCTGTATATTGAGTTCACACTCGTGGGATGCTGAAGTCTGCCTGCTGAGCCAATCCGCTTCTACATTGTCCTTACCTGGCAGGTGTATGGCTAGCAGGACTATTTTGAGTGGTATTGCCCATCTCCAGATTTCCTGTGCCAAGCTTGACAGGGGGAATGATTGAGTTCCCCTTGGTTTGTTTATGTAAAACATTGTTGTGGTGTTGTCTGTTTGTATCAGCACCTTCTGGCTGTACAGGTGTTTCTGGAAGGCCTTGAGTGCTAGCAAGACTGTTTTCAGCTCCAGGTAATTGATGTGTCTGACCGCATCTGTAGGGCTCCACAGGCCCCTCACTCTGAGCTTGTTCATGTGTGCGCCTCATCCCTTATGGGATGCGTCTGTGGTGATGGTCACTTTTGGGTCCGGTGGTGTTAGAGGTTTCCCTACTGTTATCCTTTCCTTGGTCCACCACCTTATTTCTTCCTGCACCCTGTGCGTTACAACCACTAGATCCTCCCAACTTCCTGTAGCTTGTGACCATTGCTGTTGTAGCCACTCTTGGAGCGGTCTCATCTGTAGGCGTACATTGGGGACCAGGTGTATGCATGACGCCATCATCCCCAAGATCTTGCTCACTGTCCTCACTGTCGGAGCACGCCCCTTCTGGTAGTGACGTTTCTCCCTCAGTAGGCTGAGTGTTCTCTTTTCACTGGGTGACACCCTGCATTGGACGGTGTCGATTTGAGCACCCAAGAAGATCTTCACCTGCTACGGTTCCATTGAGAATTTTCCCCAGTGTATGAAGAATCCCAGGCCTGTTAGCGTTCTCTTGTGCTGCCTGTTCATGGGGATGTGCAGGTACGCATCCTTGAGGTCTATGGTGGACAAGAAGTCCCCGACCTTTATCTGTGGGATGACCTCTTGTAGGGGCGTCATCTTGAATTTTTGGGTCTTTACATATTTGTTTAGGAACCGTAGGTCCAGGATGGGTCTTAGGCTTTCGTCCACTTTTGGTACCAGGAAGTAGTTTGAGTACACTCCCCCGTTACGTTCTTTGAATGGGACCGTTTCGATGGCCTCTTTGAGGAGTAGTTCTTGAGCTTCCTTTTGGAGCAATCGCAGCTCTGTTCCCGAGTGCTCTCTTCTCTTTGGCTTTCTGTTTGGTGGATTCTTTAGCAGCTCTATGCAGTATCCGAACTGCATGATGTTCAGTATCCACTTGTCTGTGGTGATTTTTCTCCACTCCTGGAGAAAAAATCTTAGCCTGTCTCCTACTGGAGTTACATGTT
Organism: Lissotriton vulgaris; assembly: GCF_964263255.1. Classification (NCBI taxonomy): domain Eukaryota; kingdom Metazoa; phylum Chordata; class Amphibia; order Caudata; family Salamandridae; genus Lissotriton; species Lissotriton vulgaris. The sequence goes on along the minus strand of NC_141685.1, from coordinate 1,010,096,148 downwards.
CTTTTGTGTCTTGTCCGTATAGCCCTCTCCTCCTTGTTTTTCCGTGCTCTTCCCCCGGAGGGTTCGAGTGGGTGAGCACCTTTTCTCGTGTGCAGTCACTTAGAGGGGGGTTGTTCACCGCCTCTCTTTCTCTGTCCTCGTCCGTTTCCTCTTGACCAAAAGGACTGTCCCCTGTTCTGGTAGTTCCAGTTTTGCCTCTGCTGGCCCTGGTGACCTTGGTTGTCACTCTGTTGTCCCTGGTGGAACGCCTGGTGTGATTCTCCTCGCTGGTTTCCACCTCTGCCGTTCGGCCTCCACGTAGGAGTGCCCCTTCTCATCCCCCTGAATTGCAGGCCCCCCATGGACCTTGCAGTCTTGTTGTCCTTCTTCAGTTGTGTGAGCTTCTCATCAACTGGGGCTCCGAACAGTGTTTCACCATTGAAGGGTGTGTTCAGGATGTTGTTCTGAACCTCAGCTTTGAAGCCTGAGATCCTGAGCCAGGCTTGCCTTCTCTCTGTGATGCCTATAGCCATCAGTCTGCTGGATGTTTCAGCCCGATCCAAGGCTGTCTTCAGGCACAAGTTAGCAATGCTTTTCCCTTCTCCCACAAGGTGTGATGCCCTCTCACGGTATTGTTCCGGTAGGTGCTTGAGCAATTGCCCCATCTCATCCCAATGTTGGTATTGATGTCTGTTCAGGAGGGCGTTTGAGTTCGCCATCCGCCAGTGCGTTGCGGCGTTTCTCTCTATTTTCCTGCCCGTTAGGTCCATCCTCCTGCTTTCCTTGTCAGGTGGAGGCCCAGATGTTGTTGGGACGCTGGCCCTTCTTCTGGCCGTCGCAGCGATTAAGGAATCTGCTGTGACGGACCCCTTGATGTAAGCCGGGTCCTGGGAGGAGAATTTGCATTTCTTTTCCGTCCTCTGCGTTACTGATCTGCATGTAGCCGGGTCCTTGAAGGCTTCCTTCCCCTGATCTGTGATACTTTTCAGCATGGGCAGGAATTGGCTTCTTGTCTGTGTGGGGAGCAATGTTTCCAGCAGGAAATCTGCTTTTGGCTTCTCCTCCTCTAGCTTAACCCCATAAGCTGCTGCTGCCTTCCTGACGACCTCGTTGTATGCCCCGATGTCATCCGGAGGCGAAGGCCTCGAAGGATATGTCTCCACAGCCTCCTCCGGGTTTTCGGCCTTGATGTCCTGCCAATCCTGGTCTTGGGCCGTCGAGGAACCTGAGCCGTAGCTTGACTGCTGATCCCCGTAATCACCTTCTGTATAATAGAGGTCCTCTTCCTCTTCGTGCTCTGAGAGCTCCGGAGTTTTCGGCAGCTCTTCGACGTCAAACTCCTGGTGCTCTTGCACCTCAGCGACGGACGTTGCCGGCCTCGAGGGGATCTTGTAACTTCTCATTCTTTCGTCGAAGTCTTTCTTTCTCTGGAATATGTTCTTCATTTCGTCCTCGAGCCTTCTTTTCTTTCTCAGCATCTCCGCGGCCTGGTAGTCGTCAAGCGTTTCGGCTGCTCTCTTCGGCGGCGGCGTCGACGTCGAAGCTTTCTTCAGCTCCTTTCCCTTCGAAGTCGAAGACCCCTTTTCGGGGGCTTGCTTTGGCGACCTTTGCTTTTCGCCAGTCTTCGGCCTCCGGGAGTCCTTCTCGAAGGATCCGCTGGGCTCTTTTTCGGAGGATGCAGCTTCGGCCGCCAAACTTTTCGGCGCCGGTGCTCCTTTCGAGGCTTTGGACTCTGCCTGCCTCTGGCTTTTGAGGGCCTGTGGGAGTTTTCGGGGTCGTAGACTCTCCTACCTTGTCAGGCGTTTTCTTATTGGTCTCTGCGATAGTGAAGTCATCTGGACCTTCGGCGATGTTGTCCTCGTCATCGGTGGAGGCCCAGTTCGTAAAGTGTTGGGGCCTGGCCCTTGCCCTGCATCGTGTGGTGAGCTATCCTCTGCTTCTCTCGAACTCGGAGTGTCTTCGGCTTGTCGATAGGCAGGGAGAGGTTGCAGACCGGGTGCTGGTCCTTCTGAGCGAACTTGTGGTGGCAGTTTTAGCAGAATTTAAATGGAGTCTTGTACATCCCTGCGCTCAGGGGGCCCCCTGTGTGCGCATTCCTCCAAGGACGTCGAAGATCTCGACGTTCTTCTCTTTCTTCGTCTTCTCCTCTCTGATGGTCTTCTTCTCCCAATCTTTTCCGGTCTTTACCGTTGAATAGTAGTTGTATTTCCTCCTTTTTTCCTCCAAAACTTCTGGAGCTTCACGTGACAATCCAGACCCAACAGCGGAAAAAAGAATCTGAAGATGGCGCTCAAGGGTGGTAGCTTCCGCCGGAAGCATGCCGACGTCACCGAAGGTACACCAAAAGGTGGGACGTCGACGCCCACCTGGGCTACAAAAAAAAAAAAAAAAAAAAAAAAAAAAAAAAACTAAAGAGAAAAAAAAGACCACGATTCTGGACCCAACCACCAGATTGTGGAATATGCACAGCATAGTGAATCCAGAAAGATTCACGCTGCAAAACTACTATTAATACAACCATCCTCACAGTGTAATCATAACTTCTCAAAGCAAAATGATACGACTAAGTGTGACCAGATCTTCCAGCTTCCCATCGAGGCAAGATCTATCTACAAGACTACCTGTTTCACCCACAAAGCCTTGCACTCCTCCTCTCCTCGCTACCTGGTGAATAAACTGAAACTCTCTGGAGGCTCTAGATCATCAAGTAATGCAAAAAATTTACTGCTTGAACCTCCCACTTTCAATAAGGAAAGATCTATGGCCCAATCCTTTTCAGGCAACGCAGTGAGAATCTGGAACTCACTTCCGCCTCAGCTCCTGACCACCACCTCCCCACAGGCCTTCAAAACTGACCTCAAAGTTCCTCCTTCAAAGACATTTCCAAATTTAATTCACACCCTCTCTATTATCTGAAGGAAGACCTTCCATTATAGAAAACTCTACTCTCCATGACTATGGAAGTGCCTTCCCAGTGTGCCCTTGTGGTTTGAGTGTCTGCCATTTATTGCAGTATTATCCTTCTACCTGTGTTTGGTACTCTTTTGTAACAGGCACATGTCACTTTTCTCTTGTAACGCACAGTTTGCTACCTCTTACATTATGTTTGCTTTAGATACTTGCACAAGTGCCACCATTGCCTGCGTAACGTTTGTTCTTGTGTTTGAGTGTTTGCCATTTATTGCAGTATTATACCTCTACTTGTACTTTGTACGCTTTTGTAACTTGCACACGTCACTTTTGCCTCATGTAACTTAACGTTTGCTTTTGTAATTTGTTCACTTGTAATTTTCTCCTCATGTATCATTACTGTTCCTATAGTGATGCACTCTGACACCTCCGGGTAAAGTCCGCGCTAGATAAAAACGCATAAAATAAATAAATAAATAAATGGCGCATCGTGCTAGGTGCGTGTGAGCACCTGTGTATTGCAAAGCATTGTGGAAGGGGCACGTCGCAACCAGTCGGTGATTTGCACCGGTCCTTAATGCTACTGTTGTACCAAGCAGTAGTGCGTTAGATACACATTTGCAGGAAGTTGCATAAACTCCTGCCTGATTATTGTGCGCGAGGTAGAAGGCACTGTGTGCTCGAGTCACACGTCTGCAACGGCAGGGATTGTGTGCAAGGTAAAGCAGGTCTCTATTGCTGCATTTCGGTATGTGCACTTTCTAAGCCCCAAATACTGTTCCGACTGGCAAAGTAGCTTTTGTGTATTTTTGCAGCCGCAAAGCCTGTGATTTTGCTACCTACACCAGCTGCATCTACGACGCACTTCGTACTTCAACTGTTCTGTTATTTTTCTATCTAGAATCTAGAATATACAGACTGGACATTGGTAACTGCTGATCATCTGTTTACAAGCAGGTAGTCCACAAGACAGGGTTGTTCACGTGTTGACTCTAATACTCCTTGTGTTGGCGTTATGATAAGGAGGATACTTCATTGCAGAGCTATAGCTGCTTCCTGGATGAACAGTAATCTGTACGGTGAGAGCGCTCATTTAAAGCATAAGAGTTTCAAGAATGTAGGTCATAAATTTACAAGCACCTGTAATAATTGTGATTTATTGAACATTATTACATAATATTGTGCATGCAGACCTGCCAACTTGCAAATGTCTTTGTGGGTCACATAATAGTGTCTCTCTTCCCACTGACAGCCAATGAAGAGCTGAGGAGCTGAATACCCTACCCAGAGAGGATTTCCAGCTCGTATGAGGAGGCGCTGCACTTTCTATCCATTATAGATTTTGCAAATTTGTGTTACCAACAGGCTTCGACTTCAAAATCTATTAGTCCTTTTGGTCAGGGGAGGAGTGGCTTTCCCCTCTCTAGACCCAACCCCTTCAATATCTTTTTATGGCAGTTTAGGCATTGATGGCTTGAAGTCCCACCTCCATCTGCAAGGCAATTACAGCAACGATACAGCGGAAACTCTGCTTTAATTCAAGAAAAATATATGGGTGGAACATCTTTCTCTGTTCAAGCAACAATCTATGAAGTTACCTACCCTCGTACATAAGGCCCACAGACAACTATCTCCACTTCAGAAGATTAGTCAAGCGGTGTCTCTTCCAAACATGATGACTACACTCACAGTTCAAGCATATACCACAACAGTATAATCAAACATGACATACTACACTTCTCAAAGTATGGAAAAGAAATGTTGTTATAAAAAAACATGTAATTGTACTTTGAACAATGACTCCGGTTAGAAGTCGATCCATTTATATAACGGGAAAACTATTTACTTCACCCCAATATACATGGGTTTATCAGACCACGTCAAAATTCCTGCTTCCATGTACATACAGGTGCATATATAGGAGGGTTATGCCTACTTCTAGTAACAGCAATTAAGTGGCATGTGTATATTTATGTATAAAGAAGTTGTTTGCACTTATTTAAAACCGGAAGAAATGCACAAGATAAATATGGACAGCAGACCATGTAAATGTTGCCACTTCAATGTACATGTGAGTATTGATATAGAGAGGTTTAATCAAGCAAACATAACTTTACCAAACATCATGCGTGTGTATTGTATGTATACATTTTGCTACTTAAAATAAAAAAATCTCATCTGTCCTCCCTTTGTCTCATCCCAAACCTAATTGTCAACTCCCAAATATCCTCCTCAAACATTTACCCCTACTTTTTAGCCATGCCCCCCAACAAGCACACACGACCACTACGTACAAAAAACTTCTACTACTTACTTCCCTTTTTCAACTTCATTTCTATCATTCTAGCTCTACTCTAAGCTCCCTCTTTTCAAACTCATTCCTATAATTCTAGCTCTATTCAAAACTCTACTAAACACGCAAAAATCATGAGCACAAACCTAACAACTAATACTCAAGGCAAAAAATACTACTAACCTATTAACTACTAATCTTGGGTTCCAAAGTAGTGTGATATGGTCTGAAAAAGGACTATGCCTTGTCAGGGGTTGTAAGCGTTATATAAATACACTTACAATACAATGATAGGGGTGACCCTCTGAACAGGGAGGACAGATTGTCCTTCCCATCTGTCAACGAGGATTAGGAACACATTTTGGTTAAGGCGCCTTGTTAACATGAAAGGACAAGATCACCATAGCGATGAAATTGGGCATTTGCGCAAAACTACCTTTTCTTTGTGTACATGAATCTTGGGAACGTCAATTTACTAACTTTGAATATTGAAGTGATAGCCACTAAAAATACCACTTTAGAAGTTAGAGTCTGCAGGGTATTTAGAATGTAACGTCTCACAAGGTGTACCAGTTACCCATTTAAAGGGAAATGTTTAAATTAAAAAAAAAACTGTGTTCTTGGTGAAATGCTCTTTGTAACCCACCCTCCCCCATAAATACCTTTATGACTGGGATCTTGAACACTGAAACGTTGTTTTCCAAGCATGTGGCCAGTACAGCTACTCATGAACAAAAAGCAGAAGCTAAGCCTGAGACTTGTGAAAGTGCACACAGTATTTTATAATCTTGTGCTGATGAATAAAGGGGCCCTACACCCAACAAAGATTACCTTTATGCAGTCATTTGCCAATATTTTCCATTTGGCAACATAACAATAAATAGCGTCGGTACTCCCACTGTTGAAAAAGCCTCATTTAGACCCGGCTGATGTTAACAACTATCGACCAATTTCCAGAATCCCGTTTTGTTCTAAGGTCCTGGAAAAACTGATGAACACCCAGCTGTCAGCGTATATCTCTACCCATAACATACTTGATCAATCACAATTTGGTTTTAGAGAAGGCCATGGAACTGAGACCGCCTTAATTACAGCTAGCGAGGAGCTTAGGAAGTCACTGGATGAAGGCGATAAGGCCGCCTTGATACTATTAGATCTATTGGCGGCCTTTGATACCGTCAATCATAACATCTTAATCTCCAGACTGTCGAAAGTGGGCATTCTGGGCTCTGCTACGGCTCTACTAAAGTCCTACCTCACTGACAGATCTTTTAGAGTCGAACTTAAGAAATCCAGTTCCCAAACCTACAATCTGCAATGTGGAGTACCTCAGGGCTCCGCGCTTAGCCCCACTCGGTTTAACATTTATTAGCTCCACTGGCAGCAATAATAAGACAATATGGGTTCAGGGTAATATCGTATGCAGATGACATGCAGGTAGTCGTCACAGCAACCAATAATGTGGATGATATTGCAGATCTTTTTTACAACTGTATGCACCACGTAAATGCTTGGATGCAATTGAATTGCCTCGAGCTGAATGGCACTAAGACAGACATTCTGCTGTTGAGTACTGACCCCTTGGCATGGTCACCCAAGTGGTGGTCTTCAGAGCTGGGCGAATGTCCTACACCTGTCTCTAAAGAAAAAAATCTTGGGTTTATCTTTGACCACAAGCTGACTTTTGAGAGCCAAATTAACTGCTTGTCTTCCAGCGTTTGGGCTAAGGATGTCCATGCGTGTGTCTCTAAGTAAGATGAACAACTGGAACGGATACAAGTCTCGGGGAGGCGGGAGGGCGTGTACAACTCTGCTGCTCTACATGCCAAGAACAGATGCATACTGGTAAATAGCATTTTCCGTTCGAGGCATATGAGCTGCAGATTGTATACAAAGCATCGATTGTGCAGCAGTGTCTCCCTTAGCCGTGGCCACCTGTATCCGTTGCAGTAGTTTGAAAGACAGTTCTAAGGACAGCCTGGCCTAACGCAGCTTGCTGCTTGGCTTGCACGTCAACACAATAGAGTGTAGAGTGGTGTGGCTCACTGGTTAGAGGCGGCAGAGCTGTAAGCAGAGAACGGCCCAGGACCAGGGTTCAATTCCCGACGCGGCAGGGTCTTGGACCAGGGGTCAACAGACTCGATAATTCTCGCCTCAGTGCCTACTCTAACTAGGGAACACACTCGGTAACTCTGGGCATTAAGTTTGCCTCATCTCTACAACGGCCCCCCACAGACGCCGGGGATGCCTGGATTCACCCTGGAGATACCCAGAAAGGGACCATCTCACAGGGAAAACCAGGACGGGTTCCCCAGCGGTCTACAGCACCAGAACACTCGGGTAGAGTAACAGTGCGCTTTACAAGAATCCCATATTACATTACATTCCGCCGGAGGCGTTAAAAACAGTTGTAACGGCTCTTGCCATTTCCAGGCTGGATTATGGCAATGCGCTGTATTTGGGGATTCAAGCTCAATTCATAAAAAAGCAACAACGACTGCAGAATGCTGCAGCTAGACTGATTTTGAATATACCAAAATTTGAGTTGGTATCCCGGCAATTGGATACACTGCACTGGCTCTCAGTCAGGAGGAGAACAGTATTTAAGGCCCTATGTATCATCTTTAAGGCACTCCTGGGGAATGGTCCCCTATACCTGAGAGCGCATTTACAAGTCTATGCTCCATCTAGGAATCTCAGATCTGCTCAACAAAAATTGCTTCAAATTCCCAGGTTCAAACAAGTTTGCTGGGGAGGCAGAGGTTTCCTGATAAGAGCTGCCAAATCCTGGAATGCCCTTCCATTAACAATTAAAAATAGCGCAGATCTAAAAACTTTCAGGAAGCCAGTAAAAACGTGGTTGTTTCAGTCTGACCTCTAAGCTCGCTTATATGCTCGTTCTTTACCTGTCTAGTCCTCAGCTCCAAGACGCCTCCGGGCATTCGTTGCGCTATACAAGTCTAATTCAAATCAAATCAAATCAAATAACAAGCCCTTGAGGTGGTGGTTGGGGTGTTTGTGTGTCAACAAATGTAACCCCTCTCCCCCACCCCCCAAAAAAGTTTTACTTAAAGATACACAAACATTTGTAAAAAAAGCAGATGAGCAGCCACTGCAGCAAGACACTTCACATCACTGCTAATTATTTTATCACAGAAACCCCCTTGTGATAATTGGAATATGCATTCCTTAGACTGAAGGCTGTCAGGAAATCCACTTGTTGCAATGGCACAATCACCTGTTGAAGAGCTGTCATTTGATGGGTGTTCATTTCAAACATAAGTTCAGAATAGGTAAGTCTGTGATCGATCTCAAAGAGCCATCTTTGGTCAGGAATGCCACCATAACGTCCAACAGTCACTGATTCACAAAATTGAGATTAGTACATTCTACACACATACCTTCTCCACAGTGTAAATACCTATTTATCAGTTGTGATTTCCCTCCAACGAAAAGTCATTAATCTGTCTCCAACAGCTGCATCGTGTTTGGAATATGAGAATGGAATCGCTGTTGGACCGAGAAAGAACGTCTTCCTGGAGGTCTCCTATGCTAAGCTTTGAACTGCTAGAAAACATTTTCTTCTAATAGCTGACTTTGTGAGTTTTGAATATGCTGTGCTAAAAGTGGTTGTTGAAATGTTTGACATGTTGGTACGACTGGTTGCCAGAACCTACAAGCGTTTATTTCTTCTGTTGTCTGCTAATGGCAACATGGATTTAGCAGTTTCAATGCATATTGGTAACATACCTGTAACTATCATTTTCAAGCATTCACATGTCTGTATAACTCCACCCTTTAGTGAATGGGTCAGAAAAAAAAACACATTTATCACGAGGTTTTTCCTTTTTTGAGCGTCAAGCAGAGCCTTTGACAGCAACCAAAAGTCCACAATGCCCGTTTGCCTTGGCTTAATAATCAGATTCTTTTTTCCGCTGTGAGTGTGGAAGAGGGGAAGACTGTAGAAAGATACAGGTTGAAAATATGATATTCTAACATACCAGGGTGAACATTGCTACTGAGGCAATAAGCATCCAGGAATGGGATGACACCATATGTATTCAGAGCAAAGGAGAAGGATGTTACTTACCCAGTAAGCTCGGTTCGTGGTATGTAGTGCTGTAGATTCATATGCTCTGCAAACTCCTGCCATCTAGTGTTGGGTCTGGAGTTGTGCACATTGTTTTTCTTGGAATAAGTCTTTCGAGTCAAAAGAGGGACTTCTCTCGGTGATATTAGGCATAAACTACTTTGTTAGATTGTTTTCTTGCAGGTGGATGAGAAAGGAGTGTAAGGAATGTGTAAGAAAATCGATGTCCATGTTAAAAGTAAATAAATGAAGTAAATATATAATGCTACAAAGGCCACAGGCTTTTGGGGAGGAGGGAGGGTGCATGTGAATCTACAGCACTACATGCCACAAACAGAGTCTTACAGGATAAATGACATAATCCGTTCAATGGCATGTGTGGCTGTTGATACACATCCTGTGCATAGATAGTAAAGCAGTCCCTCCTAAGAAGCAGTGGCTTGCCTGTGGGAGTTGCAGTAGTTTGAAAAAGGGTATGATTCACTGCCTGACCTAAATTGGTTTGTTGGTGCGCTAAAACATCCACACAGTAGTGCTTGGTGAATGTGCGTGGTGTAGACCATGTAGCTAGATGATAAATATCAGCTATCTGAATATTTCCGAGAAAGGACAGAGTGGCTCCCTTTTTCAGAGTGGAATGGGCTCTGGAAGTAATAAGTAAAGGTCTTTTGGCCTTAATGTAGCAAGTTTGAATGCATTTGACTATCCATCTGGTTATGCCTGAATTGGATATTGGGTTGCCTTTAGGAGAAGAAAAGACCACAAAGAGTGGTTTTGTTTTCTTGAAAGTTTTAGTTCTATCTATCTATTAGTTCTATCTTCCCCAAATAGTTCCTGGTTTTCGCCTGTCCTGGAGTTTACAGTATTATAGCGCGGGGATGCCCTCGGGTCACCAGGCGCTCTACAAATCTCAAAATAATAATAATAATAATAATGTAGAACATGAGTGCTCTTTTTACATCTAGGGTATGAAGAGCTCTTTCCACAACAAAATCTGGGTGAAGTAAAAAACGGGGAGCTCAATGACCTGGTTGAGGTAAAACTGTGAGACTACCTTAGGTAAGAATTTAGGATTGGTACAAAGAACGAGCTTGTCACTATGTATTTTGGAAAAATGGTTCTTCTAAGGTTAAAGCCTGGAGCTCACTAACACACCTAATTGAGGAAATGGCAACTAAGTATGCCATTTCCGCGACCGAAATGGAAGGGGGATTGATTAAAGAGCCTCAAAGGAGGGACCCATGAGTCTAGAGAGAACAATGCTAAGGTTCCAAGAGGGTGCTGCAGGAACCCAAGGTGAAATAACTCATTTTACTCCTTCCATGAACACCTTGAGGACTGGAATTTGAATAGTGAGGGATACTGTTTATTTTGGAGATAGGCAGCCTTTGAAGCGAGGTGTAACCGTTTGAAAGTGTAGGCTAAATTTGCCTTTTGTAAATTAAGTAGGTAGCAGATAATGTAATGCATCGTGGCTTTTAACGGATCAATTTGTTTTGACTGACAATACCAAACAAAAAAACGATTTTGCAGCATAACAGGCTCTAGTTGTTGATCTGCATGCTTCTTTGAGAAAATTCCAGATATTCTGGTGGTAAGATAAGGTAGTCAAACTATGACCTTAGAAGCCAAATTGCTTGTTAGAGCGTTTTGGGGTCTGGGTGTCTGATTAGCCCTGGATTTTGATTGAGAAGGATCGACCTGTTGGAGAGCTTCTCACATGGAACTACTGAGAGATCTAGTAGTATTGTGAACCAGGGCTGACACATGCAAGTGGGAGATACAAGGATTATGGTGAGAGATGTATGCCTGAGTTTCCAAACCAGCAATATCCCAGACTAACTTGCCCTTGGATAGAGGGTGTGGATACCTGGAGGCTAAGTTTAGCCATTTTGCATTTTCTGCTATAGCGAAAAAGTAGATTTGAGGAAACCATCACCAGTGAAAGCAGGGAAGGAGGACTCTATATTGCTGCGTCATGCTGTGCCGGTCTGCAAAATAGCAGTCTGTCCCAGCAGATATTCTGCATACAGGTGAATATTGTGGTGAAGAGCCCAGTTCCATATGGTTTGAGACGGGGTGATAGTTGTGAACCCGTGCCCCCTCCCTGTTTTTGTAGATAATACAGGGTTCTCATACTGTCCACCCAGAGTAGGACAACCTTGTGGTACAGGTGAAGAAGGAAAGCTTTTAATGCTAGGGAGACTGCCTGAAGCTCCAGGTAGCTGATGTGCAGAGATTAATGCCTGGCATCCCAAAGACCTTATACTGTCAAGTCTTGTAGCTGGGCACATCAACTGTCTCTGATGAGTCTTTGGTGAGAGCAGGGCTTTAACTGGGATGAACAATAAGGGGGAGGGGAGGTCTCTCAAAGGGGTGAGGCCAATATAATTAAGGGTGTGGCTTAAAACTTTTAAGCTACAAATCTGTGCTTAGCATAGTGTGCTGCCTGACTTGTATTTTGCTGTTTCTGTCATTGCATCCAGATGTATGATACAAGTAACATCATACCTACAACAAGTCAGGACTATTGGCTTTGTCAAGTGTGGTTAGTTGTGCAAGATAAATAAGCAGCAACTATGGCTTGTATATAATATTGAAAAGCTTCCACTTAAAGCCCTGGTGACAACACAACGGTGTTGCTGCTCCTGAGTTTCAAAAAGAGTAGGGAAATCCAGAGAGAAAAAGACTCTTTAAAGGATTTTCTTTTCCCTACAACGCTCACCTGGCATGACGTCATGCAGTAACTTCTCCACTAGTGAGAAGTGAGCAGTGTGAGCAGGGGCACATGATGTGCATGCTGCCACTGCAGTCCGGAAAATAACCAGACTGGAAAAAAGGTGTCCAGCGAGGTGCCCATGTGACTTATTAAACATTTGAAAGCAATGCCAGTATAATCCTTCTAGGATTTTTAACCGAGAGAAGGGGATCAATGCCAACCCGCATTAGTTTTACTTATCCGATTACAGAGACTTTTCCCAAAATAAAGCACTTTAAAGACCTACATCTGAGAGGCAGAAAGTCTGATCTGCAAAACAAACACAGGGCACCTCCCAGAGAAATAAGTGTACGCAGAAGGGCGACCTGAAAAGAGGTTTCACTTCCATAAGGGAGGGGACTTCCTTGGCTCCAAATGGCATCAAATACGGGATTGGCTTTGAGAGCAAAAATTGCCATGTAAATAGTTCTCGACACCTGAAGAAGAGTAGTTTTGGGGGTGGCCATGAACTGATGCCTTGCGAACTCCATGGCATTTTTAAGTTGGTATTTCAGATATTGATGAGGATAAGGAAGATTTACTACAAAACGTACCAGGAGTGTACAGGAAAATTAAACAGAAAATTGTTACAAAAGGTTAAACAATTTCATATGAGGGCATATGGGGTGTTTTAAATTCAGACAATCAACAACCTCATTTGTTTGCATTGACATGGTTGATAAGAAAACAAGTTACTTACCTGTAACTACAGTTATCCAGTAGTGGTATCTTTCATAGATTCACATGGCTGAATCATTCCCCGTTGTCGATGCGGGAGTCCCACGGTAATAATATATACAATAGCAGTGCCTTAGAAAATTATTTGTAGTAGGCTGAAAGACTATAGGCCCAACAAGGCCCAAAACTTAGCAGCCTATCTACCTCATTATATAAACAGAACTGAAAAAGAAGTTCCAACCAATCAGCTTTCAGCACCCTCTAGAACCTTCCCAGCAGAGGCAGTTCTCCTCAGATTTTCCTAGCACAAGTGAGAAGTATGTATGCCTAATAAAGAACTGCCTTGCCGGGGAGGAGGGTGGGTGCATGTGAATCTATGAAAGATACCAATACTGTATAACAAATATGCTACTTACCAGTATGCATCTGTTCTTGGCATGTAGGGCTGCTGACATTCATATCTGTGCATAGATCGCCGCCTAGTGTTGGGTCCGGATGATTGCACATTGTTGTCCTGGAAGAGTCTTCGAAGTATCACGAGATAGGTGGCTCCTCCCCTGGACTACAGTGCGCATGGGCATCGACTCCATCCTCAGATTGTTTTTAGCCATTGTGGCCAAGATGGAGTGAAACTAAGTGAATGATGACCATGCTAGAAGTATGTGTGAATTCTGCAGCTGTTACAGGCACCAGGGAGGAGGGCGGGCGATATGAATGTCAGCAGCCCTACATGCCAAGAACAGATGCATACTGGTAAGTAGCATATTCGGTTCGAGGCATGTGGGCTGCTGAATTCATATCTGTGCATAGAATACATAGCAGTCCCTCCATTAACGGCGGCCGCCTGTGCCAGCTGCAGCAGTTTGGGAAAGTGTTTTTAGAACAGCCTGCCCTACAGCTGCCTGCTGTTTGGAGTGCACATCAACACAATAATGCTTTGTAAATGTGTGTGTGGTAGACCATGTAGCTGCTCTACATATGTCTTCCAAAGGAATATTTCCAAGGAATGCCATGGAGGCCCCCAACTTTCTGGTGGAGTGGGCCCTTGCTGGAATGGTGAGGGAACGCTTGGCTTTCAGATAGCAGATCTGGATACATTTAATGATCCACCTAGCAATACCAGCCTTGGAAATGGGGTTACCTTTGTGGTGTGGCGCAAAGGCAACAAAGAGTTGTTTAGTTTTCCTAAAATCCTTGGTCCTATCGATGTAATACATCAGGGCCCTCTTGACGTCAAGGGTGTGGAGCATTCTCTCCGCCAATGACTCAGGACTTTGGAAAAAAACAGGCAATTCAATAGTCTGGTTAATATGGAATTGAGACAAAACCTTAGGAAGGAATTTAGGGTTAGTGCGAAGCACTACCCTTTTAGAATGAATTTGAATAAATGGCTCTTGGATAGTTAGTGCTTGTAGTTCACTAACTCGCCGCAGCGATGTAATCGCTATGAGGAAAGCCACTTTCCACGTCAAGAATTGAATCTCGCAGGAATACAGTGGTTCAAAGGGAGGACCCATCAGCCGGGTGAGGACCACATTGAGGTTCCACTCCGGAGCTGGTGGAGTCCGCAGAGGAATGACTCGTTTGAGTCCTTCTAGAAAGGCCTTAATGGCAGGCACTCTGAAAAGTGAGAGGTGCTGCCGGTTCTGGAGATAAGCGGCCATCGCGGATAGATGTATGCGAATGGAAGCATAGGCCAGATTACATTTGTACAGATGGAAAAAGTAACAAATGATATTCTGAATAGATGCATCTAGCGGGTTAATGTTGTGGTCTGCACAATAAATGACAAACCGCTTCCATTTTGCCGCATAGCATGCTCTGGTGGTGGGCTTTCTTGCCTCCCGAATGATGTCCATACAGTCAGAAGGCAAGTGCAGGTAGTCAAACTCTAAGACTTCAGGAGCCAGATCGCCAGGTTGAGCTGTTGCAGATCTGGATGCTGAATGTCGCCATGGCTCTGCGTCAGAAGGCTGGGTATGAGGCGTAGCCTCTGATGCGGTACCACGGACAGGTCTAGAAACGTGGTGTACCATGGTTGGCGAGCCCACGTTGGAGCAACCAGGATGAGAGTCATCGAGTGCTGCCTGAGCTTGCGTGCCACCAGCGGTATCAGAGGTGCTGGGGGAAAAGCGTACGCAAATTTGCCTGACCAGTTCATCCATATCGCATTGCCCTGCGACTGTGGGTGTGGGAACCTGGCGGCGAAGCTTTGGCATTTTGCATTCTCCCTTGTGGCGAACAGGTCTATCTCTGGATGACCCCACCTTTGGAAGTACGGTTGGAGTACTGATGGATGTATCCCCCACACGTGCATTTGGTGGCTGTGCCTGCTGAGCAGGTCTGCCATCTGATTGTCCTTGCCCGGGAGGTGTTCCGCCATGAGGAAGATGTTCCTCTGAATGGCCCACTTCCACATGCTCTGAGCCAGATGAGACAGCTGCGGAGAGTGTGTTCCTCCCTGCTTTTGAATGTAGTACATGGCTGTCATGTTGTCCGTCCGCATCAACACGACCTTGTTGCACAGATGTACTTTGAAGGCTTTGAGTGCCATGAAGATCACCATCAGTTCGAGAACATTGATGTGCATCTTCCGTTGCTGTTGCGTCCATAGACCCTGCACCGTGTAATGGAGTACATGAGCTCCCCATCCCTGGAGAGAAGCGTCCGTTGTCAGGATGATCTGTGGCACAGGATCTTGGAACGGTCGGCCCTTGCAAAGGTTTCGTGGATTCCACCAATGCAGAGAGTTGTATGCCCGACCGCTCACCAACACTAGGTCTTTCAACTGCCCGTGAGCCTGAGTCCACTGACGTGCTAAGCACTCCTGAAGCGGGCGCATATGTAGTCTCGCGTGCGGGACTATGGAAATGCAGGAGGCCATCATGCCTATCAACTGCATGAACACTCTTGCTGGAAGCGAGTGTTGAGGTCTGAATTTTTGTATCAGCGATTGAATGCTGCTGACTCTCACTGAATTCGGCTGAGCTGTGGCCGCCAGAGTGTTTATAGTCGCACCCAGATAATGCCGTATGTGGGCGGGCTGGAGGTGGGATTTTGGGTAATTCAGTGAGAATCCCAGATCGTGCAGGAGGTGAATGGTGTGGGACATGTGGGCGGCACACTGCTGGGCTGACTTTGCCTGGATGAGCCAGTCGTCCAGATAAGGGTAGACGTGGATGTTCCGTCTCCTGAGGTGCGCCGCCACTGTCGCCAGGCACTTTGTGAACACCCTGGGTGCCGTGGTGACACCGAAAGGCAAAACCTTGAACTGGTAGTGCTGGTTTTGTATGGTGAACCGGAGGTACTTCCTGTGTGAAGGGTGCAGTGGAATGTGAAAGTACGCATCCTTTAGGTCTAAAGTTGTGAGAAAATCCCCCTGACTGAGCAACGGGAGCACCTGCTGCAGGGTCAGCATATGGAAGTGCTCCGACAGGATGTAATGGTTGAGTGGCCTGAGGTCCAGGATGGGCCTGAGGGACCCGTTCTTTTTTGGTATCAAGAAGTACAGGGAGTAGACCCCTGTGCCTCTTTCTTGCACAGGCACGAGCTCTATTGCTCCTTTTTGCAGCATAACTGTGACTTCCTGCTGCAATAAGTGCAAATGCTCGGCCGACATAGGACGGTTTCTTGGGGGCATGTTGGGTGGAGTGGACGTTAACTCCAGACAATAACTGTATTGAACAAGTTTCCTGACCCACCTGTCTGAGGTGATGGACTTCCAGACCGGCAGGAACTGCTGGAGTCTCCCCCCGACAGGTGTTGTGTGGTCGGGGGGCAGTGACAAGGCGTCACTGTTTGCTGCTGGCAGAGGATCTGGAGCTGTTGTTTCCACGACCCCTGCCCTTGGCGCTGTTACCACGATATCCACCTTGACTCTTGTTGGTGTATGTGGATTGAGTGTTGCCCTTGTAGTACTGCGTGGACTGGGAGAGCTGGCCTCTGGAAACGCCTCTAGTGCTTGAGCGACGAAAAGACCCACCCCTGAAACTGCTGGGACTGTAAGGCACCCATGGATTTTGCAGTCTCCGTGTCCTTTTTAATTTTTTCTAGGGTGGTGTCAACCTCCGGGCCAAACAGGTGATCTGGGTTGACTGTTTGGTTAAGGATGGTGGTTTGGATTTCAGGCTTAAATCCAGAGATTCTCAGCCAGGCATGTCGCCATAGCATAACACTAGTGTTTATAGCCCTGGCAGCGGTATCAGCCGCGTCCAGAGCGCACTTAATTGAAGCGTTAGAGATCAGCTTCCCTTCTTGAATCAGCATCTCAGCCGCCTCCTTGTATTCATCAGGCAGGTGCTGCAACAGGGTCTCCAATGTGTCGTAGTGTGCCCTGTCATACCTCGCCAGAAGCGCTTGTGTGTTAGAAATGCGCCATATGTTGGCTGCCTGTGCTGCTACCCTCTTCCCCGATGCCTCAAAGACCTTGGATTCTTTGTCTGGGGGAGGAGCATCACCCGTAGTCTGAGAATTAGCCCTCTTCCGGGCATTCGAGACGACAAGGGAGTCCAGGGGCAACTGTCCTTTGATGTAGGTAGGATCAGTAGGCGCTGACTTGTATTTTTTCTCAATCCTAGGGTTTATCACCCTCGCCCTGGTAGGTTCTTTAAAGATCTCGCCAGCATGTTTCAAAACACCTTTCAGCATAGGCAGAGTCTTAACAGTCTTTTCTGAGACTGAGAAGGTATCAAAAAGGAAGTCGACAGCCACAGGGTCAGCATGGAGCTGGACGTTGTGATTGTTAGCTGCCCGCTCAATGAGGGCATTGAAAGCTGCAGAGTCTTCTGTAGGGGACGTTTTTGCAGAAAATAGTTGAGGGTCTTGTCCTGATTGAGGATCACCTGGGTCACCACCAGCGGCCCAGGGTTCGTTGGTATCCTCAGGGTCTGTATGGACAGGGTAACTGTATTCATCCTCATCATCCCCCTCACCAGCGTCCACATCAGAGTAAGTGGGCGAACCATTATGAGTCTATGGGGAAAGTGGTTCCACCAAGACGGGAGTAATAGCAGAGTCCTTTTTCTTGAGAGGGATCTTGTAGGACTCCATAGGGCGTTCTGGGGCGATTTTCCGCTTGTGGAGGGAAAGCCTGCCCGTTTCGGCATCGATGAAGTGTTCCTGATGCTCGTCCACAGAAGGTCGTCGAGGTTGTGGGCCGGGGACCACCGCTGACAACTTCGGCGCCGAGGAGACCTTCTCGGGCACGCTGGCGACCGCCTTTAGGAGCGAAAGCCTTCGGCGCCGTCTTCGGCGGCAACGTAAAATGGATGGGCGTGGACGCCTTAAGTGGTTTCTCCACCGGTTTCGTAGGCGGAGGATCCTTCTGACCGACCGACGCGGTCCCGTCCCTGATGCGCTGCAGGGAGTCCGTCACCTTCTTGGTGAACGCGGCGGATGGGCGCGCCGGTTAAATGGAATCCCTCGAGGCCTCACCTGGAGTCGACTCTCGGGGTGCGCTGCCCTTGGCCTTGTCCTGCTGACGCGGAGTCACGAGAACCTTTGGGTCATCCAGCCGTTTCTTCGGGTCACTGATAGCTTTCTTCGGGTCGCCGATAGCCCTCTTTGGGTCGCCGAGGCCCTTGCCGGTGTCGACCGTCTTCGGCGCCGCCGCGCTCGGCTCGACCACCTTCACTTTAGTCTTCGGCGCGGCAGACTTCGTCTCAACGCCCTTGACCTGAGCCTTCGGCTCGACAGTAATCTTTGGCTTCTTCGGCGCCGAGGGCTCCGAGGCCTTGGAGCCGACCAAAGCGATGCGCACTTTCGGTTTCGAGGACGGCACCTGCGCAGTGTCTGGAGTCGAGGCCGTAGGTTTCACTTTTGGTTTCATTTTGCCAGGGTGTGGCTCAACAGCAATGTCCGTGGCCGAGCCCGAAGGCGGGGCCGTAGAACCCATAGTAAGATCTCGGGGTAAGGCCCGAAGGCGATCCCTCGACCTGAGCCTTATGAATTGGCACGGCCCCAGAGTCAGTTTGAGGAAGCTCTGCGTCCGAGCTATCCTCCATGGCCCCGAGGGCCCCGTCGTCATCTCCTACCTCGTCGACGACTTCTTCGGCCTCGAACATCTCTGCATCCGCGTCGTAGTCATAGTCGACGTCCAACGTGGGGTTCGACTCAGTAATGTCCTGGATAGATTCGTCCTCGACATCCCCTGCATCGAAGATGTCCACAGGCGCCGTGGCAGCATGCTGGGCCCCCTGGCGCGCAGCTCGTCGAAGCTTAAGCGTCTTCTTGGACCTGAAGCGTGAACAAGCCATACACTTGGCTTCATCGTGGTCCGGGGACAGACACTTGTTGCACACCCTGTGGACGTCGATGTGGGGATACTTCGAGTTGCAGACGGGACATCTCTTGAATGGACTTCGGTCCATGATAGACTGTCGATAGGTCTGGAGCGTCGACTGGGCCTTCCGCGTCGAGAGCACGCGGGTGTAGAGAATCCGGCTCGGAACCGAGCTGGAAGAACTAAGACCAAACGAAAGACTATAACGACGTATTAGACTAAAGACCTTTTGGTCTCCAGAAAGTTTTCTATCGATTCCGACAAGAGGGAATTCAAAGACATCCGAACCCAATGGCGGAAAAAAACAATCTGAGGATGGAGTCGATGCCCATGCGCACTGTAGTCCAGGGCAGGAGCCACCTATCTCGTGATACTTCGAAGACTCTTCCAGGAAAACAATGTGCAATCATCCGTACCCAACACTAGGCGGCGATCTATGCACAGATATGAATTCAGCAGCCCACATGCCTCGAACCTGTAGTTACAGGTAAGTAACTTGTTTTCTTATCCAGTATTGGGGTATCTTTCATAGATGCACATGCCTGAATCAGAATAGTAAGCTGTAAAACCATATCCGTCGTTTGCGGTAGGTGGGAGACAAAGCGTCATTCTACATATCCCCCACACAACCGGAAGGTTATAGAGCACTAAAGTCTAAATATACATATATGCAGAAAACCTTCTGAAAGGAATAATCACATTAGATAATATAGTTCATAGTAAAGACAGCATTTGACAATCAAAACGTTACAGTATATATACATACTCCTATGCCAGCAATATAATGTGAAAGACCTTTAAAAAGTCTAACCTTAATGAAGATGCTGCAGCACCGCTTCTCTAACTGCCGTATCATCCTGTAATGCCGACTGCAAACAGTAATGCTTTGTAAAAGTATGGACACTCTTCCATGTAGCAGCTCGGCAAATGTTCTCCAGCGTGTCTCCAGCAAATAAAGCTGTTGACGCCGACATCATTCTGGTGGAATGTGCTCTGACCTTTTAACTAGAGGTCTATTAGCCTTTTCATGACAGAATTGTATCACTGAGGATAACCATCTAGCTATAGTTGCTTTCGTCACAGATTGTCCTAGCGTGACATGTCCATAAGCAATAAATAGCTGGTTAGATTTTCTTATGTCCTTAGTTTTTTGAAGATAAAACTTTAGACATCGTTTGACATCAAGAGAGTACAGGGCCTTTTCTGCCGGTGTGACAGGATCCGGGAAAAACGTCTTCAACTTCACCGGCTGGTTTAAGTGAAATTGAGATGGTACTTTACGAATGAATTTCGGATTTGTTCTCAATGTGACATAATCCTTCGAGAAATGGAGGAAACGTTCTGAAATGGTGAAAGCCTGAATTTCACTAACCCTCCGGGCTGAAGTGAGAGCTAGTAAAATAGCCACTTTCCAGGTTAGGAATTTCAATTCAGCTTTATGAATAGGCTCGAAAGGTCTCCTCATTAATTGGGACAAGACAATATTGAGGTCCCATTCAGGAGGTGGAAGTCGAATTGGAGAAAAGGCTCGAAACAATCCTTTCAGAAATTGCTTTATCAGAGAAGAAGAACATAGTGAAGGCTTGTTCGAAGTTCTTCTGAATCGGGATATGTGATGTGATTGGGTTCTTGTATAGCGCACTACCACTCCGGGGAGTATCTTGGCGCTGAGACTTCCTATATCTAGCAGATGACCGAAACTAGACCGTTCGAGAAAGCTGGGAAAGGATCATATTAAGGTTTTACATACTGTGTCTGGCAGTGAGTAGATCCATGTTTTTAGTTGTTTCCTGAAGCTTAGTGCTGTATTGGCTGCACGGAGAGATTGGGGTAGTTTATTCCATGCTTTAGTGCCAATCACAGATAGGGATTTTCCTCCCTCCGTCGTCAGCCTGAACTTGGGGACGGTAAGCAGATTTGATGAGGATGATCTCAGTTCACGTACCGGATAATATTGTTTAAAGTATTTTTGTAGATGGTGATGAAAAGCTTTAAAGGAAATTATCAGAACTTTAAACAAAATACGCTTTTGTTTTGGGAGCCAGTGCAGTGAGTCTAGCGCGGCAGAGGCTGAAGATGTTCTTGCCCAACCCAAAACTAGCCTAGCCGCCGCATGCTGCACCATCTGAAATCTATGCAGGGCAGATCTATTTAGCCCTGCATACAGACGGTTGCAGTAGTCCAATCTAGATGTTATCAGTGCTAATGCAACAGTCCGTCTAGCACTCAGAGGGAGCAGCTTAAAGAATTTTCTCAGACCTCTGATAATATTGAAACAGTTTCCAGCTACTTCTCTGGTTTGTTGGTTAAAAGACAGAGTGTTGTCAAATTTAACCCCCAGATTTCTCACTGCATTGACAGTATTGGGTGGAGCCTCTGCCTCCTTAGGCCACCAGGACTGAGGAGAAAAACAGTTATTGGAGCCAAAAGGTATTATTTCTGTTTTAGCAGAATTACATTTTAGATGATTGCTGGTCATCCATGCGAATACTGCCGAGAGGCATTCTTTCAGAGTGATTTCAGCATTCGAAGCATTTTTGTCCAATGTTAGAACCAACACGGTATCGTCGGCGTATGCGATCGAGTCAATGCCAAACGAGGAGATTAGTTTGATCAGGGGAACCATATAAAGATTGAACAACGTGGGGCTCAAGCTTGAGCCCTTCGGAACTCCTGTTGTCAGCATTTTCTCCTCGGAGCGGAATTGACCCAGCAGGGTGACCTGACGCCTGTGTGCTAGAAAACTTCTGAACCATTCGAGAACGGTTGATGCTATGCCCGCGTTTGCTAGGCGATGTAAAAAGGATAGCATGGGATACCGTGTCGAATGCTGCAGAGAGATCTAAAAGGATCAGGACGGCCTTCTTGCCCTGATCCAATGCAGCTCGAATGGTTTCGGTGGTAGAAAGAAGGGCTGATTCGGTAGAGTGGTGTGCCCTAAAACCCCCCAGAAAAGTCATCAGTTGTTTATTTACACAGGATTCGGTCAGTTTGCATAGAATTGGGAGAAGCGAGATAGGGCATAGGTTGGTAAGAGTAGATGGATCTTTGATAGCTTTCTTTTGTAGGGGTCTGACTGCTGCCACTTTCCAATTTGAAGGGATCTCGCTGGAGGCGAGAGAGGCATTATGGCAGCAAGATGTACCTTAATAGAAGAGAATACCAGGCCCGCCTTGGCTAGAGAAAGTAAATAAGGTAGAATATCCTCAGGTTGAGCTTGAAGAGGATGGATATTATTTGCTTCGCACCAACAACAAAAGCGTTTCCATTTGAAACAGTACGTTCTGATAGTACTCTGAGCACAGGCTTAAGATAGAATTGCTCTACAGTCTTCCGAGATTAGGAAATCTTTAAACTCTAAGAAGTCAGGAGCCAGGCATGCAAGTGCAGCGATTGAGGATCCGGGTGCAGAATCTGACCTCCTTCCCTTGACAGCATGGAAAGAGTCAGCTTGAGACGAATTGGAGGTTGATGAGATAACAGGAGCAGTTCTTGGAACCAGTACTGCCTCGGCCAGCGAGGAGCAATGAGGAGGAGAGTGCAATGTTCCCTCTTCATCTTCTGCAGAATCCTTGGTATTAACGGTATCGGGGGAAAAGCGTATGCATAGATTCCTGACCATCTCATGGACAGGGCATTCCCTCTTGACCCCAGTTGAGGAAATCTACTGGCGTAGTACAGGCATTTGCTGTTCTGCTGTGTCACAAACAGTTTCAGAGTTGGTGTGCCCCAACTTCGGAAGATCCTGTTCACCTGTTCCTGTTCCAGCTCCCATTCGTGGCAACCTGTGAGGGATCTGCTGAGGTTGTCGGCTAAGGAGTTTTAAACCCCTTGTACATGCTCCGCTCTGAGTGTTATGCTGTGTTGTATAATCAACTCCCACATTTCTTGAGCTTCTTGCGATAGGGATAGAGATCTCGTTCCCCCGTGTTTGCTTATGTAAAACATGCTGGTGGTATTGTCCGTACCCACCAGTACTGAAGAATTTGCAATTCTCGGAAGGAACGCTTGCAGAGAAAGGAAAATGTCTCTTAATTCGAGACTGTTGATGTGTTTCTGCCGATACTGATGAGACCATCGGCCTTGAATCTGGAGGTCCTGAAGAAGGCCTCCCCATCCCTCCATTGATGCATCCGTAGTCGGAATGAACTCCGGGATAGTTTGAAGAAATGTGAGGCCCCGAGACAGATTGCTTTCTTTCGACCACCATTGGAGAGCTTGCCTAATTCTGGGTGTCAATTTTATGCGATCGTCGAAAGATCCTCCTATTTGTTGCCATTGTTGTTGCAATCCCTCCTGTAGTGGCATCATCCTGAGTCTTGCAAAGGGAACTAGGTTGATTGCTGAAGAGCACATACCTAGAAGAGACGCATATATCCGGACAGAAAGTGACTTTTTTGCTGAGATCTGTCTTGCCAGTCTTCGGAGTCTGTCCTGACGTTCCTGAGACAAGATGGCTTTGCAGCTTTGAGTGTCCAGTGAGGCTCCCAGAAAGGTTAACACCTGTTGGGGTTGCAATTGTGACTTCTTTGAATTTAGAGTGAGGCCTAGACTTGAGAATAGACGAAGGGCGCCTCTGACCGCCTGTCTTGTGCTCTGTTTCGATGGTCCTTTGAGCAGCCAATCGTCGAGGAAAGACCTGTATCCCCTGAGACCTCAATGCTGCCGAAACTGGGTCCAGGCATTTGGTGAATATTCTTGGTGCCGACTTCAGGCCGAATGGAAGCACCTTGAATTGAAAGTGGACCCCAGCCACTGTGAATCGAAGGTATTTGCGATGTTTGGGGTGTATAGGGATATGGAAGTAAGCATCTTCCAAGTCCAGAGAAGCCATAAAATCTCCTTTGTTGGGACAATTGAGCACATCTGTCAATGCCACCATGTGAAAGCTCTGTTTCTTCAAGAATTTGTTGAGCTTGCGCAGATCCAGAATCGGGCGCCACTCTGCCGACTTTTTCTTTATTAGGAAGAAACGAGAGTAGAATCCTCTTCCCTTCTGTGTGATTGGAATCTTCTCTATCGCATTCTTGCGAAACATGTTTAAGGCCTCTTTGAACAATAAGTGAAGACGAGGGCGGGGGACCGTTGGGCGGGGTCGTAGGTGGTTTCTTTAATAACTCTAAAGTGTGTCCTCTTTCTACTAAGTCGAGGACCCACTGGTCCGATGTGATGTTCCGCCATTGATGGTAAAAGACAGATCTTCGCGCCCACAGGAAGGAAAGGATATTGGACTGGCGTCCGACCTAGCTCATTGACGTTTGTTTGCATCTCATCCTTGATTGTTTGATCTGCGTCTCCCTCCCTGACGAGAGAAATTACTGGAAGTAGACTGTCGGTACGATGGCTGGTAATACGGTTGCTTGTACTGCGTTTGGTATTGCCTGTTCTGTTGATTTTGGTAACTCCCTCTGGAAGAAAATTCACGACCCCTTGCTCCTCTAAAAGAACCTCTCTTGTATTGCAGGTTACCAAGCGATTTTGCGGTGTCCGTATCTGTTTTGATGGCGAGCAAGGCATCATCTATGTGCTTACCGAAGAGCGAGTCCCCGTCGTAAGCCATATCGAGGATTTTTGTTTGCACCTCAGGTCTGAAGGAGGTTGCTCTGAGCCAGCCCTGGCGTCTAAGCACTGCAGCACCCGCTGACGGAAATTAGTATTTGCGATGTCTAGGGCGCAATCTATTTTCTCTGAAGCTGCTCTCTCTCCTTCAAGCAGTATCTTACGTGCCTCTTGTTGACGATCCTGCGGTATAAATTCAATTAATTCAGACAGCTCCGACCACATCTGTTGGTCATAGCGAGCAAGAATCGCAAGAGAATTCGCTGCTTTGAAAGAGGATGCAGCATTGATGGAAAACTTATTGCCTATTAGGTCCAACCTTCTGCCCTCTTCGTCCGGCGGTGTAGAGATTGGAGTGGACGGATTTTTGGACCTCTGTTGAGCGGCTTGGGATATCACAGAGTCTGGACGCGGGTGGCCTACCAAACAGGATGGAGTTTCTGGCGGTGCTCTGTACTTTTTTTCAATACGAGGAAGTACTGCAGGGATGGAAGCGGGTGTCTTCATAATTTTAAGACCTTCCTGCCAAATAAAGTCTATAATGGGTATGGCCCTGGTAATCCTCCTATATCCCTCTTTAAAATCGTGTAAAAAGCAGTCCGACTGCGGAGAATCAGAGGGTTGTGGCAGAGGAAGCGAAGGCATGGGTATTACGTAATCATCCCACAGATCAGCAGGAGTGTTGTCTTGAGGCAGCTCTCCTTCCTCTCTTCATCCGAAGAGGAAGTATCCCCACTCTCTTACGGTGCAGGTTCTGCAGTGTGTCTAGGTGACACTGGAGGCTGCGGTGGAGGAGGGGCAGGTACGTCCGCTGGTACCGGAGGTACAATTGGCGTAGACGGTGTCGGTGGGAACTTTTGGCGATCGTCAGCCAACATGGCTTGCAAATCCTGCATCAGCGAAGGAGGAAGAGGACTGGTCTCCTCCGAACGTGGAGGTATGGCTGTCTATAGAAAGGTGTAGGCAACTCCTCTTGGTAGTAACGCTCTTGAATATCCTCTTCGTCCTCTTCATCCTGGCATTTTATATGCAACTCGGATGGATAACGTGCAATCCCAAAGGGACCCTCATTATCTCCGTCATCCTCCTCAGAATCCTCCTCCTCCACATATGTTTCTAAAATCTGCGATGGTAGCAGTGGAGAAATATTGGAGTAGTCTTGCCTATGATAGGTCTTGATCTGAAAACTTTTCGTCGACGGGGCCGTCGTCGATGGGGTCTTCGTCGAAGAGGCCGTCGTCGATGGGGTCTTCGTCGAAGAGGCCGTCGTCGATGGGGTCTTCGTCGAAGAGGCCGTCGTCGATGGGGTCTTGGTCGAAGAGGCCGTCGTCGATGGGGTCTTCGTCGAAGAGGCCGTCGTCGATGGGGTCTTGGTCGAAGAGGCCGTCGTCGATGGGGTCTTCGTCGAAGAGGCCGTCGTCGATGGGGTCTTCGTCGAAGAGGCCGTCGTCAATGGGGTCTTCGTCGAAGAGGCCGTCGTCGGCGGGGCTGTCGTCGACGGGGGCGTCGTCGATGGACTCTTCTTAGATGATCCAGTCGTCGACGGGCTCTTCGTCAACGAGATTTTAGTCGTCGACGGGGCTTTTGTCGGATAGTTTAGCAGTCCCGCTAAGAGAATCGGGCCTAGAAGTCTAGGGGGACCTGATCTCAGATGCTACATGTTAACATGGGAATAACTTAGTGAGAGGTTTCGGCCAGGTCTATCTAAGTTCACATGAATATATGACATTTCTCCGCATGAAAACACTCCGCATACCATCACAACGCATTTTTTGGTCCGCAGATACCATGACTCTGCATTTTTTTATAACAAGGGAATGACAACTAAAAATGTTTCTAAACATGTACAACTACATTTACCACGCATTTCTTTAATAACGTTTCCTTTTACAACAATAATAAAAGTCAAAGAAATGCTTTTTTCCCCCCAATTTTGTCTTCGTTTATTACTGCATGGAGAGAATATAAATTCACTGTCTTCTTTCATGTATGCAGTGCACCATCTAGTGTCCGCATTCAGTGTCGACTAAGACAGTAAGTCTGCTTTTTTTTCTGACTTTTTTTTCCACTCTTCTGATAAAAAGAATAAAATGCTAATTCCACCGTGCGTCTGCTAACTCCTTTTTAAGTTACATAGCTCACCGTGACAGTGGTGGACAGCTCTCTTTATGAGACTGTACTTCCTCACATAGATGAGCCTCGTACAAACTCACCAGATTATCCCAGAGAGCTAAATTATTTCCTCTTTAATCCATCCTCCCGTCTGCTCCAATCAAGGAGAGAATCGGGAAGGGGGAGGTTATTCTCACTTCAGTAACCGGGCCAACATGTATTCTCTCTGTGTAGGAGCTCACAACAGTCCGGTTGCACATGACAGTCCAGTGGGTCCCACATTCCAGTACGTAGTCTTTGGGCCTCTACTAGAGCCTTCCCCTGCTACCCAAAGACTCCCCAATCTGTGCCCCAAGATGTCACTGAGTTCCAATTAGTCCTTGCGAAGTGATAGTATTGTACGTAGAAAGAATGCGGAGTGAAAGTATGCGTGGTAAAAGTATTCGTTGTGAAAAATTCTTAGTGAAGGTTGTTCACTGGTTCACATACCTCCAGCCGGCTAGCTGGATTCAGGCTCAGATACAAACTTCCAAGGGTGGCTTATTAGGGGAAGGCAACGACTTAGAGTTCAATCTTGTGACCAGACCTAGAGGGAAGAAAGAAGTCTCCTTCTGGTGCCAGTCAGTGTTGGAGGTAGTGGACGGAGAGTTCAAACTCGCTCAAGATCTATTGGGAAGTGTTTTACCAGGCCAAGATTGCGACACTCTATGGCAGACTTCGTGTAAACTCCTATATGATATAGTAAAGCCGGCATGGCTAAAAAGGAATCATCTGTACACCATCCACAGGGTTTACTTTACCCCGCTGAAGCTTTTCTAAAATTGACAAAGAGCTGCCCGTATGTTGCAAGAAATGTGGTCTGGCCTTGGCTTCTGACACACATATGTTTAAAGATTGTCCAGCTCTGGCCTCTTTTTGGGACAGTTTTGGCAAATTTATGTCGGACCTAATTGGAATCCCGCTAATCCTTGATATATCTTTGGTCTTTTTTGGCCTTCAGGAGAATGTTAGAGGCCAAACCAGATAGCTACTTTTTAACGCTGTGCTCCTGGCCAGGAGACAAATATGCATAAAATGGACAGAACCTGTCCCTCCTTCCTTTTTGGAATGGTAATCTTAGGTCCTGGCGAATTCTAAGTTGGATCTATCGAGAACTGGCAGCCAAAAGAAGAGAACTTTCTGGAATATTTTGAAATCACGATGAAACCCGGAGAAGCGACTTTTTTTCTCTCTCTCTCTCTCTCCTTCTTGGGTCCTATGATTATGCTGCAATAATACAAAGGAGCCCAGAGGGAACAAAAAGGTACAAAAGGGATCGCCCTCCACTCTAATCAAACAATTCACAAAAAAGATCCCTGTACCAAGGACAGATAGTGTTGTCTATCTACTCAACATGAGTATACACTGTTCTGGAAATATTACTGCAATTTACCAGAAACAACCCCCTTTCTCTTCACAGTGAGGTGTGTTTTCTCTAATGTCTTGCTGTCCACAATACACCAATATTTGTATCTAAAAGGTAAAGAAAGTTTCAGGGTGGCAATCAACTCAACGTGCCCAATGATGTCTGCCCTCAATCAGACAGTACATCCACCCACAATCAAACAGATAAGGAAAATAAAAAAATTTGTGGTGGGAAGGAAGGCACCTCACGGGCGAACAACCCTCGGGGAACTTGGCAGATGTTACCAATTCTATGCCCCTTTCTCATCATCGGTTGCCATTCCAATCCCAAAAGAAATGAGTGTACAAAACATGGAAAAAGTACAACACAAAAGCAAAAGATGCGTGAAAAGAGGTGCTAGACAGAAAGCTTTCGCCCGTGAGGTGCCTTCCTTCCCACCACAAATTTTTTTATTTTCCTTATCTGTTTGATTGTGGGTGGATGTACTGTCTGATTGAGGGCAGACATCTTTGGGCACGTTGAGTTGATTGCCACCCTGAAACTTTCTTTACCTTTTAGATACAAATATTGGTGTATTGTGGACAGCAAGACATTAGAGAAAACACACCTCACTGTGAAGAGAAAGGGGGTGGTTTCTGGTAAATTGCAGTAATATTTCCAGAACAGTGTATACTCATGTTGAGTAGATAGACAACACTATCTGTCCTTGGTACAGGGATCTTTTTTGTGAATTGTTTGTCCTATGATTATGCTGCCTGAACGCTCTAAGGCCAGGTCGGGACCACTCCCAGTATAAGCGGGGAGCCTCTAAGACAAGGCCATCTAGCTTCCAGAAGCTTGTAAAATAGAGTCATCTCAGTGGGCGTGTGGGTGTACACATCAGCAAGTCTTAGTGCCGGTAGGTGGGCGAGTTTAAACTCTGCCGCTCAGTTTGCTGAGTGTGGGTATGGACGGTCTGAATGTACACTCAAAGCAAGATGGACGGTAAATGAGGAAAAAAACAAACAACTTGCATGACAGATCTCTGGCTGTTAGGATCTAGTACAATCTGGCTTTATACAGAAGTAGAATTTTCCTAAAAAAAAACTTTGGTCACCAGCGTAAACACTGTCCGGGTGCCTATGGTAGCCCTCTTAGCATATCTGCTTCATGGAAAAGTCTTAGTCTGTTTCCATACAGAGATACACCTATAGGCAGCAAAATATTTTTTGTGCTGTAGACCAAGTCCTTTGACAGAAGTAGAGGCAGACTATGGCGCAACACAAACAAATCTATATCAGCACCAACGAAGATCGGTTTCACATGCAACCTCCCAACAAGCATAAGGCTATCTAATGAACTGTTAAGTCAGTGGCTAGTGACCAAACTAAATTCCAATAGAGTGAGTGAAAACTAAGGATAATAAAAAGACAACAGTGGTGAGAAAAAGATGTTGCACTGAAGATGTAAACATAATAAGGCAAAAGAGTAATCCTTAATGACGACAACAGGACTAGTAAACAAAAGGTTCTACACAGGCTGCTTTTGGTACTCACCAGTCTTTCACAAAGGACTGAAAGTGAAGAGAGAAGCCCATGTTACAGGGGAGCAGAGGGGGTTCCTCCTGAAGCACTTTTGTGAGCACCTCAAAGTCAGTCTTGCAGTTTATGTAGGGGAACTGACCTGTTGCCAACTCCACCTGAAAGGAAATGCAAAGATTCAGAATAGACACCAGTCTGCATCCTGAAAAAGTGAATAATTACCCGAAAATAGACAGGGCCACACAACACATGACCACACAAGAGCTTTAAAACACAAATGCTTGCATGAAAAACAGAAAGCACTGGTGAGCAAATGAGTTAGGACTGAAAATAGAGGGCGGCCCCAGGTGCGACTCAGAAAGGAGGGACATTTTCAACTGTTGCAATGTCTCTTGCCTACTGGCAGGGAACTTCGTCAAACTGCAGTGTAATCCTATTATGGAGCTAGGTGAACAATATTTGCACACCCACTCTAGTGTGTGGATAGTTCCGTCCTGTTCGCAAACTTTGTTGAAGAGGATTCCTAAGAAAAGAGTGAGGAAGAAAACAGAATCTGTCGTTCAAGCATGTAAACATTCATCAGTCACTCAAAGGACCCCATTGGTTAATAGAAAAAATTGCACAAGCTGCCTATGGTGTGTAATGTCCACAGAAAGTATGTGGAGAAGTTTCAGCAGCTGCACTACCCAACCTTCTCCTCAAAACACACTGAGATTTCAAGAGAGATGAGACCTCTAAAAGGTGACAGCGCTGGCTGCCAGAAAACATCCATGTATTTGTTTCCAATTAAAGGGATATTTAAGAGCACTGACCCAGCTCTAAGAAGAACAGTACTTTCCAGGAAACTTATGTGGTAGCAGAAGCTTCTTCTAGATTATATGATGCACACAGTACAGTTTGTTAGCAAAGCCAATCAAAGCTGCCAAGACTAGGAAGAGGAGAGGTCAATCAGGCAGACTTTAAATTCTGAGACCATCAACACATTAGATAGCCCCCTGGATCTTGTAGGTCCTAGTGATACTGTGGTTGTGTGTGGGGATTTTAACTGTGCCTATGAGCCACTAATTGGACTGGAAAAGGTTACAGAAGAAGAGGACACAGCCATCGGGTTGCCTTAATTAGTGGCAGGGCCACCTAAACCTTGCACTAATGCCGCATGGCAGATAGTACAGTTCAGTATAGAACACCGTTTAAGGGCATGCAATGGAAGGTTATTTCGTAAAGGGGACGAAAAAGCCTCTCTTAATACGTTCAAGAGTGGCAGTTCACAGTCGAGAATTGATTATATATTGCACAGCATCCACAGCTGGAGTAGAATAGTGAGCTTCAGAATAGAGACAAGGGATGATAGTGATCATTGACCACTATGCTTAGAGGTAATAGGCCAATTAACAAGGGATGACCAATAGTCGCTTGCATGCAAGATGTGCATCCCCTAGTAGGGAACAAACGAAGATCCGTCAAGTAGCCTAAGATCACAGGTAGCAAAGAGCTCATGACAATTTTCTAGAATACCTTTGCCGAAGTAGTAGGTGCACACCTAGAGACAAGTGATTTGCCAGCAACATCTATGCATATCTCCCTTGTTGCAAAGCTAGAACTCCTTCTCACTAAAAACATTGGGAAGAAATTGAAACCCAACTCTAAATTGGGATCAAAGGTAAAACCATGGCACACAGCAGAATGTAGAAGATCAAAGACATACTTACTTGAAAAAATAAAACAGGGAAACGCAGATTCAGTAAGAATGGCCAGGGATGTCCATAGGAGAGTATTGGCTATTGCCAGGAGAAATTGGGAGGAAAATAGCTGGCTCGATCTCTTGCAGGCAGAATAAACTAATAACTCGGCTGAGTTTTGGAAAATCATAGCATGCGGGGGCAAGGACCAGGCAGTTAGGACAGAGCATTATTTGGACTCAGCAGCTTGGACCGACCTCTTTACTGACTGGTATTCCAGCTTTCGACCCATTGTAGCTCTGACTGGAGACAGAGTGCCTGCCAATATCAAGGGAGACAGGGAGGTGATCGTTTTGTCACTGCAGGAGATCAACAATGTATAGGTCCCATATGTGAATGCTCTTAGCAATGCAATATCAGCAGGTGCCCCAATACTGGAAACGTGGAAAGGGGCTGAAATTGTCCCTATTCATGTAAAGGCAGCAAACAAACTAGGCCTGGGCGGTACATTTCGTTCCGCTTGCGGAATTTGGGTAATTTCTCGTTCCGCGGCGAAAATGAAATTGGCCACAATCATGCGTTCCGCGGAGAAAGCGAAATTGGCCACAATTCTGCGTTCCGTGACTTCGAACTTTTTTGCCTGTTCGCGTCCTCAAATGCATGTTCGCGAGATATTTCCCCCCCGAGCATGCAAACAGCGATTGCGAACAGTAAAAAAGCATTGCGAAATTTCTGCGTGTTCGCAGAGATTTTTTACCGTTTTGCGGATATTTGTGTAACGCAATTACGCAAATTCCGCCCACCCCTAAAACAAACCCGAAAATTACAGACCAATTAGTCTGATAGATGTACTTCAAAAAATCTACGCCAGACAGTTACTGAATAGACTTAACAACTGGATAGAGACCAACAACATATTGTCTTCATACCAGGCAGGATTTAGATCATGTTAGATCAAGTTTTTTAAACTTTTGGGCATTATTTGGAAATACGTTAAGATTAGGAAGGGCCAGATCTACGTAGCAATCGTCGATTTGAGAGCAGCTTTCTTCTATGCACTCAGAAAAACAAAAAGGTCCCTCCAACCTAGTAACACAGATACAAAGGCTACACAATGGAAACTATGCTAGAGTCCGTTGGGGAATGAATGGAGAACTCACAAAGCCAATCCCGATAGAGAGAGGAGTAAGACAAGGTTGCTAACTTGCTCCTACCCTGTTCTCACTATATATCAATGACGTGGTAAACCACCTACAAGATCAAGTAAATGACCCCCCTAAACTGAATGGGAAGTTGATACCGTTGCTGCTCTTTGCAGGCGATACCATACTGATCTCACAGACTCTAAAAGGGACTACAAAATATGATGAACGGTTTTAACAGACATTGTGCTGAAAAAGGTTTAAAAATAAATGCCATCAAAACCAGGTACATGGCCATAAACCCACATACAGGCTTTAAAAATAACCTTTTGCTGACTAACCAGAGAATAGAACATGCCACACTAATTTTACTTTCTTTGGGCATATTATTAGACTCCAAACAAGCTTGGAAACATCAAGTCACCACTCAGTACTAAGGTTAGCCCAAGGGACAGGGGCAATTCCTAAGAAGTATAGCTTGTCATCAAGCAAATCTGTGACACCAACGCTCGAGCTATACAAATGTAAGGTCCAGGCAGCATCACTGTATGGGTCAGAGCTTTGGGGTACCAGTGACACCAAACAACTGATAATTGGGGAAAATTAATTTGCAAGGAAACTATTGGGGCTACCACTATCAACACCACTCCCAATGTTACATGATTTAGACATGAAGCGTATAAGGAACCTTGCAACCACTCCTCTACTGCATATGTTTGTGGAGAACGCCAGAACTACTAGTATACAGAGAAGGTGTATGTGAATTACTGGCTATTGACACATGCATTACCTTCCCATGGCTAAGATTTGTCTTGAAATGGCTCATACAGTTATGTCTCGAATCATATTGGACCAACCCGCACAGTTTAACATTAAGCTGTAAAGACACACTGAAGGGAACCTACTGGCAATATCTATTGAATGCACTTTACTGCGACCCGAAATTAAGAAGGTTAATATCTCAATTTCTCATTATCAAGCCAAATCTGAGTCGCAAGGAGTTTCTTGACAATGTACAGCCGTACCTAGCAAGAACCTTATACCTAAAGCTAAGGTACAACATATTACAGATCAGGAGCCATACTGCAAACTCGGAGGGTAAGGAAGACCGTTCTTGACCTTATGCACTATATGCACTTTAGGGTCTATAGAAAATATAGAAAATACAGCACACATTCTGTTTTTCTGCCCGGCATATGATAGGGTTAGGAGGAAATGGATCGAACCATTTTGTAATTCATTGGGATTCAGAAAGCACCACGAGGGACTTAGGGTACTGGCTGCCAGAACATTACCACAGGTTATATTTGCCCTATCTAGATATCTGTTTATAGTGGGCCTAATAAGGAACAAGCATTTGCAATGCAATAGGTCTCGCATTCACGAGAGTTTGAGCTATTACAATTGCAAATAACAATGACTTTTATTTTTGTTTTCATTTTAAAAACATAAAGGGCTTTGTCATTTACAAAACCAATAGCTCCAACTTTCCTACTGCGAGACCTATTGGCAACGCCAGAAGCTTGTTTATATAGATGTCTGTGACAGGAGTACATTCCCGACCTCTCCCAGCGTAGGATTAGATGGGAGAGGAGTTGGTGATTTAATGCATTAGTGTGTGTGGGTGCAGACTGGCTTCCAAGCTGTATGCATTTAGATTTGCCTAAAGGGGTAACACACAAGACATTGGTAAAATCCAAACTCTCATATAATGTGTCCCAACATAATCAAATGGACTATCAGAATTCCACAATGACGAAAACGCTGCTTACCCCTGCGGTAAACAGATCATATATAAAAGGTTTACACATCTGCTGATAATTCCAAAATGCTTGTCCAAATTGACTATATATTTGCCATTAAGCAGGTTGTATGCAAAAAAAGTAGAGATATCTCTAACCAGAGATTTTAATTTCACAACGAGATGCCGTATATCTTGTGCAACCCAGCTTTTACAGTCCCCGGTGCGTGGGAGAATTTACCGGGAAATAAATGCCACTGCTAACTATTCCTGCGCCTCGTGAACCTTGGAGAAAACAGTCCCAACAGTCCATCCCTTTCAAAGCACGATAACAGTATCCCAAACAACCACTCAAATTAGTGTATACCGTGCTTAGAATTACAGACAATATTGTGTAATCGGGGAATCATCGAGATGGTAATTTTGGGCAGGGTTAGCTAAAGACATAAACGCGTTCAAACTCGTAACACATCACCTTGGAGTAGAACCAGGCTAGTAGTCAATGGCAAGGACTAGCCAAAATGCAGGTTTCCCCTTAGGGAAAAAATTCCTTTTAAAGCTAGAAGATTATGTCACGTGTATTTGGAGTTCCAACTAATACACACAGAATACTAGATCTGAAGTCTGCGGGATACAAAAAAAATAACAACAAATAGGGTACCTTGCTATACTATCGAGACAAATTATTTTATTTAAACGGATTATAAATGGCAGCACTTGCATGGAAATGCGTAGTTCTTGGATAAGTGGCGCAGGCCATGAAGCCGGTGCTGGGAGAAAGCGGGACAGAAACAGCACCTTGCAGACAGAGAGGTCGGCCTGTTCCCTGTGCTCACGGAAGCGGCGACGCCAGCACAAGGCGAGCCAGCTCCTAAAATCAAGACAACTTGTGAAAAAAGGTGAAGAGCAGGTGGCTATCGGCAGCGGATCACATCAAGGAACCAAGTGCGTGGCTGATAAGTCCCGTCCGCGTGAGTCTGCCCTAGTGACGAACCTACTTACCAGCGATAATTCAGCCACTGCGGTCTTCTAGATGCCCTCAAGCCTGGGCCCTGGCTGACACAGACATACGAGATCACTTGGCCGTGTTCACGCAGATCTCCCCCAAAGCACAGCCGACCACTAGTAAAGAGTCAGCATCTCTGCACCCCTTTCGCTGGGGCCGGCCCACTGACGGAAGGCGGGGAAGTGCAGCAGCTAACTGCTGTGCCGAGGGCACGTGCAGGCTCTGAGGCCCGATAGCCAATGAATAAATGACAACCGTTATCTCAGCCAACTAAACGTTGCAGTGTAGTATCTTGGGTTCAACAGCTAATAAACAAGGACAGAAAATTCTCCAAGCCAATCGCCGAAACCATACAGCACCATAACCAATCAAAAAAAAAAGAAAACGTCTTAGCCAATCCCGTGGCAATATTACCTCTGACCAATCACACGGCAGTACAGGATTTCCCGCTGTTACAGAACATGTTTTTGCCCACATGATTGGGTGTGTAGTGGTTTAGGTGTCAGACGCTGATCTCTTAATAGTTGTCAGAAGTCGGTGGAAGGGAAAGCAGGAGCCGACGGATTTCTTTGTTAAACTAGGAAGCCGGTGAGTGGGGCTTCGCCTTGTTGCTGAGCTGCGAGGGCGGGGGGCATGTGTGTGTGCGCGTGCGGCGGCGGCGGGGGGCTGTGTATGTGTGTGAGCGTGCGAGTGTGTATGTATCTTGGAGTCTGTGTGTATGCGTGTGTGTGTGTTTAAAAGAGGCCGATGACTGTGAGGGGGCTAAGGGTGTGTGTGTGTGAGCGAGTGTCTGCCTGTCTGTGTATGTATATGCGCGCGCATGTGTGCCAACTTCAAGACATCGGAGGGATGTGCACGGTGCGGGACGGAACGTGCGCGTTCGCGCACCCAAATCCGGCAGAAAAGCTCGTAACACCCTCTTGTCCCTAATTCCCCCAGACGGGCGGCTATACGTCTCCAGCTGGATGCATCCTTCGGCTGCAATACCAGCGAGACCTAAAAAAGCTGGGTTAAAGCTTTGACGCGTTAAAGATCAATACACTAATGACTGCAAAATATTCCTTGAATTGTGTAAATAACAAGATATTTTCCTTTTATTGTGTTACAAGAAGTTTAATGAATTTAAAAAAAGAGAACTCACTGGGGTGGTAATATTGAAACCTTACGGTGATCAGTTTACATTGTTTTAAACTATTTTATCAGTAACTTCTGACCCTTTTACTGAGACTATATAATATATGGTAGGATGTATTTTAGAATATTTCATGAATGATTGTATGACTATGAACCTTTTATGGCCTTTAGCCTAAATAAAGTATTTAAATGTATACTTAATTTAAATACAAATCGGAATCGGAGGAGAGGTCAACATTTGATAGAAACGAACAAGTTACTTACCTTCGTTAACGATACATCTGTAAGAAACATTAGTTAGTGATAGATTCCTTACCTTAGAATAACCACCAGGCGTCAGACTGGATCAGGAAAGCTTTCTTCAGCAGTACCCCAGCGCGTCGGTAGGCGTTGTCGTACGGCTCCACATACGTCGTTGGCGACTTAGTCGCCGAGATGACATTGCTGGAGCTACTTAGACGCGCCAGCGTGCTGACCTCAGTTCTGTACGCAAATTTCCGCGCCAGGAACGCAGAGCCATGCAAGATACCGACCACTGGTGCAGTGAAACTAGGGTCCTGGAAGGATGACCTTAACCCCAGAAATCAGTTTGCAGAAAGGGGAGGATGGGTGGGGCAGTATTGAATCTATCAATAAGGGAAATGCTACTTACCAGTATGCATCTGTTCTTGGCATGTAGAGCTGCAGAGTTGCACACTATGCATAGATTGCCACCTAGTGTTAGGCCCGGATGTTTGCAGTTTGTTTTGTAGAAAAGTCTTTGGAAGTCACGGGATAGGTGACTCCTCCTTTGGATGATACTGCGCATGTCATCGGCTCCATCCCCAGATTGTTTTTCACCATTAGGGAAGTGGTGGAGCTGTATAAGAGATAGTGATGTCCATGTGATAAGTATCTAATTAAGATAATACTGGAACAGATAAAGGTAGCCGGGGAGTCGGGTGGGCGTGTGCAACTCTGCAGCTCTACATGCCAAGAACAGATGCATACTGGTAAGTAGCATTTTTCGTTCGAGGCATACGAGCTGCAGATTTCACACTATATATAGATTACATAGCAGTTCCCACACCTAGCGGTGACCACCCGTATCTGTTGCAGTTGTTTGAAACAGAGTTCTTAGTACAGCCTGGCCCACAGTGGCTTGTTGTTTAGTTTGCACATCTACACAGTAATGCTTTGTGAATGTGTGCGGTGTAGACCATGTGGCTGCTTTGCATATGTCATCTAGGGGAATGTTCCTTAAGAATGCCATTGAAGCCCCTATTTTCCTGGTAGAATGGGCTTTTGGTGGGATTGTTAATGTGCGTTTGGCTTTTTGATAACATATTTGTATACATTTAACCATCCACGTAGCGATCCCCGACTTTGAAATGGGATTGCCTTTATGTGGCGGTGAGAAAGACACAAAAAGTTGTTTTGTCTTACGAAAAGTTTGTGTCCTTTCAATTTAGTACAGTAATGCTCTTTTGACATCTAAAGTGTGTAGAGCTCTTTCTGCGACTGTTTGAGGCTGCGAGAAAAATACGGGCAGCTCAACAGATTGATTTAGATGAAAAGGGGAAATGACTTTTGGATTAGTACGAAGAAACATTTTGTTATGATGCATTTGCAGAAAGGGTTTTTGAATGGTAAATGCTTGTAGTTCACTAACCCTGCTGAGAGACGTAATGGCTACTAGGAAAGCTACTTTTCAGGTTAGAAATTGCAGTTCGGATTTATGTAATGGTTCGAAGGGAGGTCCCATTAACCTTGCGAGAACCACATTTAGATTCCACACTGGTGCAGGTGGTGTTCTGAGAGGAAATATTCTATTGAGTCCTTCCATGAAAGCTTTAATAGCTGGCACTAGAGGTGTAGGCTAAGTTACACTTTTGAAGGTGCAATAAATATCCAATGATGTGTTGAATAGACACATCTAAAGGATTCATTTGGTTGTTTTGGCAGTATATGACAAACCTCTTCCACTTAGCAGCGTAACATGCTCTAGTGGTGGGGCGTCTAGCTTCTTTGATAATGTTCATACATTCTGGGGGAAGGTTGAGGTAACCAAACTCTATGATCTCAGGAGCCTGATCGCTAGGTTGAGCTGAGCTGGGTCCGGGTGTCTGATCTCTCCATGGTTCTGCGTTAATAGGCGTGGAGATAGGTTTAGTTTTTGGTGTGGTACTACAGACATCTGCAACAGCGTGGTGTACCACGGTTGTCTGGCCCAAGTTGGAGCGATTAGGATGAGCGTTAGGGAATGTTGCTGTAGTTTTCGTACCACTAATGAAGTAGTGGGATAGGCGGAAAAGCGTACGCAAATAGTTTTGACCAGTTCATCCATATCGCATTGCCTTTGGACAATGGGTGTGGGTATCTGGCGGCAAAGTTTGGGAATTTTGCGTTTTCGTGGGTGGCAAAGAGGTCTATTTGAGGTTGTCCCCACATACGAAAGAACGGATGAAGAACTTGTGGATGAAGTTCCGATTCGTGGATTTGCTGAGTTTGTCGACTTAGCAGATCTGCCATGGTGTTTTGTACTCCTGGGACGTGTTTGGCTAATAGGAAGATGTTTAGTGGTATAGCCCATCTCCATATCTGCTGTGCTAACAGACAGCTGCAGAGAGTGTGTCCCTCCTTGTTTGTTTATGTAGTACATAGCTGTCATATTGTCTGTGCGGACTAGGACAGCTTTGCCTGCCACTTGAGTTTGAAAATTTTTTAGGGCTAGAAACACAGCTAGTAACTCTAGGTGGTTGATGTGGAGTAGCTTTTGTTGCGGTGTCCACCCGCCTTGCATGGTGTGATGCAGGAGGTGAGCTCCCCAGTCGGAGAGCGTTGCGTCCGCTGTTAAGACTACTTGAGGAACTGGCTCTAGAAACGGTCGCCCTTTGGAAAGATTTTGGTGTTCCAACATTGCAGAGAACGATGAGTCCGACCGTCTACCAACACTAGGTCTGTTAGTTGACCTTGAGCCTGGTTCCATTGGCGTGCTAGGCACTCTCGAAGTGGACGCATTTGCAATCTTGCATGAGGAACTACAAATATGCAAGATGCCATCATTCCTATGAGCTGCATGAACACTCGAGCTGGTAGTGAGTGTTGCGGCTTGAATTTTGTTAGAAGAGTTTGTACGCTTGTTATCCTTGCTGGAGAGGGATCCGCTAGTGTTAATTGGGTGTTTATTGTAGCGCAGAGATACTGTTGTACATGTGAGGGTTGGAGATGTGACTTGGTGTGATTTACTGTAAATCCCAAGTCGTGAAGCAGTTGAATGGTAGCGTGAGTGTGTGAGCTGGCTTTTATGTGCCAGTCGTCCAGATATGGAAAGACATGAATGTGCTTTCTTCTTAAGTGTGCTGCTACTACTGCTAGGCATTTGGTAAACACCCTTGGCGCTGTTGTGACTCCGAATGGGAGCACTTTGAACTGGTAGTGCTGCCCGTCTAGCACAAATCTGAGGTATTTTCTGTGCGCTGTGTGGATGGGAATATGGAAGTAGGCGTCCTTGAGATCTAGAGTGGCAAGGAAGTCGTTTAGTACCAGTAGTGGAAGGACCTGTTGAAGTGCAACCATATGGAAATGGTTCGACTGAATGTAGACGTTTAGAGGTCTGAGGTCTAGGATGCGTCTTAGAGATCCGTCCTTTTTCGATATTAGGAAATACAGTGAGTATACTCCTTTGTTTTTCTGGTGCTCTGAAACTATTTCTATTGCATTTTTCTGCAAGAGGGATATTACCTCTTGACTGAGCAATGTTAAATGTTCCTGTGACATTGGACGCTGCTTGAGTGGTATGTTTGGGGGGTAGATTTTAGTTCCAGACAGTAACCTGATAGAATAATCTGTCTGATGTGATGTTTTCCCAGGCTGGCAGGTATTGTTGGAGTCTTCCCCTGACAGGAGTGGAGTGGGGCGGGGGAAGGGAGTCATTGGGCAGGGGTGGAGGCAGAGCGAGAAGGAATATGCTACTTACCAGTATGCATCTGTTCTTGGCATGTAGGGCTGCTGACATTCATATCTGTGCATAGATCGTCACCTAGTGTTGGGTCTGGATGATTGCACATTGTTGTCCTGGAAGAGTCTTCGAAGTATCACGAGATAGGTGGCTCCTCCTCTGGACTACAGTGCGCATGGACATCCTCTCCATCCTCAGATTGTTTTTCGCCATTGTGGCAGAGATGGAGTGTGATACAGTAAGAGAT
Organism: Lissotriton vulgaris; assembly: GCF_964263255.1. Taxonomy (NCBI): domain Eukaryota; kingdom Metazoa; phylum Chordata; class Amphibia; order Caudata; family Salamandridae; genus Lissotriton; species Lissotriton vulgaris. The sequence continues at coordinate 1,010,055,675 of NC_141685.1, read as the reverse complement.
GTCCATGCAAGAAAGTAAGAAAAAGAGTGAATGCTACAGCTGCGACAGGCACCGGGGAGGAGGGTGGGTGATATGAATGTCAGCAGCCCTACATGCCAAGAACAGATGCATACTGGTAAGTAGCATATTCCGTTCGAGGCATGTGGGCTGCTGAATTCATATCTGTGCATAGAATGTATAGCAGTCTCTCCCTTAGCGGTGGCTACCTGTGCCAGCTGCAGCAGTCTGAAAAAGAGTTTTGAGAACAGCCTGTTCCACAGCTGCCTGCTGCTTGGAGTGTACATCTACGCAGTAGTGTTTGGTAAATGTATGTATGGTGTTCCATGTGGCTGCCCTACATATTTCCTCTAGAGGAATGTTCCCTAGGAAAGCCATAGATGCTCCCATTTTGCGTGTGGAATGCGCTCTTGGGGGCACTGTTAAAGTACGTTTAGCTTTAATGTAACATATTTGGATGCATTTAACTATCCATCTAGCTAAGCTACTTTTTGAAATAGGGTTACCTTTGTGCTGTGGTGAAAAGGCAACGAACAACTGCTTTGTCTTCCTAAAATATTTCGTCCTGTCTATGTAATATAGCAGAGCTCTTTTCACATCCAGTGTGTGCAGGGCTCTATCGGGTACTGATTGTGGGTTTGGGAAGAACACTGGCAGTTCTATTGTTTAATTTATGTGGAATTGTGATACCACTTTAGGCATGAATTTAGGGTTTGTTCGAAGCACGACCCTATTTGCGTGAATTTGAATGAATGGCTCTTCAATAGTTAGGGCTTGCAGCTCACTAACTCTTCTAAGCGAAGTGATGGCTATGAGAAAAGCCACCTTCCATGTTAAGAATTGTATCTCACAGGAGTGCAATGGCTCAAAAGGTGGTCCCATTAGTCTGGTTAACACGACGTTTAGGTTCCAGACAGGGGAAGGAGGGTGTCTTGGTGGAATCACTAGTTTGAGGCCCTCCATGAACGCCTTGATTGCGGGCACTCTGAACAGCGAAAGGTGCTGTCTGTTCTGAAGGTAAGCAGCTATGGCTGCTAGGTGTATCCGTATGGACGTATAGGCTAGATTGCAGCAGTGTAAGTGCAAAAGATAGCATATGATATTTTGAATGGACGCGTCCAGTGGGTTTATGTCGGTGTTGTTACAATAAATGACAAAACGTTTCCACTTTGACGCATAGCAAGCTCTTGTTGTAGGCTTTCTTGCCTCCTTGATGATGTTCATGCAGTCAGGAGGTAAGTTGAGGTAGCCGAACTCTAAGATCTCAGGAGCCAGATTGCAAGGTTCAGTTGTTGTGGATCTGGGTGCTGAATGTCTCCATGGCTCTGCGTTAAGAGGCTGGGTGTTAGACGTAGCCTTTGATGGGGCACCACGGAAAGTTCTAGGAACGTGGTGTACCACGGTTCCCTCGCCCATGTTGGAGCAACTAGGATTAGCGTCATGGAATACTGGCACAGCTTGCGTGCCACTAGCTGTATCAACGGAGCTGGTGGAAAAGCGTATGCAAATCTGCCTGACCAGTTCATCCATATCGCATTCCCCTGAGACTGCGGGTGTGGGAACCTTGCGACGAAGGACCGGCATTTTGCGTTTTCTTTTGTGGCGAACAGGTTTATTTCTGGCTGTCCCCACTGTTGGAAGTATGGTTGAAGCACCGAGGGGTGAATCTCCCACTCGTGCATTTGCTGGCTGTGTCTGCTGAGCAGATCCGCTATCTGATTGTCCTTGCCTGGGAGGTGTTCCGCCAGGAGAAAAATGTTTCTCTGGATGGCCCACTTCCACACTTTTTGTGCCAGATGCGATAGCTGTGGAGAGTGTGTTCCCCCCTGTTTCTGTAGGTAGTACATCGCAGTCATGCAAGGTTCAGTTGTTGTGGATCTGGGTGCTGAATGTCTCCATGGCTCTGCGTTAAGAGGCTGGGTGTTAGACGTAGCCTTTGATGGGGCACCACGGAAAGTTCTAGGAACGTGGTGTACCACGGTTCCCTCGCCCATGTTGGAGCAACTAGGATTAGCGTCATGGAATGCTGGCGCAGCTTGTGTGCCACTAGCTGTATCAACGGAGCTGGTGGAAAAGCGTATGAAAATCTGCCTGACCAGTTCATCCATATCGCATTCCCCTGAGACTGCGGGTGTGGGAACCTTGCGGCGAAGGACCGGCATTTTGCGTTTTCTTTTGTGGCGAACAGGTCTATTTCTGGGTGTCCCCACTGTTGGAAGTATGGTTGAAGCACCGAGGGGTGAATCTCCCACTCGTGCATTTGCTGGCTGTGTCTGCTGAGCAGATCCGCTATCTGATTGTCCTTGCCTGGGAGGTGTTCCGCCAGGAGAAAAATGTTTCTCTGGATGGCCCACTTCCACACTTGTGCCAGATGCGACAGCTGTGGAGAGGGTGTTCCCCCCTGTTTCTGTAGGTAGTACATCGCAGTCATGTTGTCCGTCCGGATCAACACGGTCTTGTTGCAGAGATGTACCATGAAAATTGCCATCAGCTCTAGCAGGTTGATGTGCAGTTTTCTCTGCTGCGTGGTCCATAGGCCCTGTACTGTGTGGTGGAGAACATGGGCTCCCCACCCTATCAGGGATGCGTCTGTTGTCAGCACAATTTGTGGTACAGGCTCCTGGAACAGTCGTCTCTTGCAAAGGTTTTGTGGTTTCCACCAATGCAGAGAGTTGTATGCACGACTGGTCACCAACACTAGGTCGTTTAATTGTCCCTGAGCCTGTTTTCACTGCCGTGCTAGGCACTCTTGCAGCGGACGCATGTGAAGTCTTGCATGAGGGACTATGAAGATGCACGAGGCCATCATGCCAATCAGTTGCATAAACACTCAGGCTGGGAGTGAGTGTTGCGGCCTGAACTTCTGGATAAGCATTTGGATGCTGCTTATTCTGGCAAGATTCGGTTGTGCTTTTGCTGTCAGAGTGTCTATTGTTGCTCCCAGATACTGCTGGACGTGGGCAGGCTGGAGATGGGATTTGTTGTAGTTCAGCGAGAAACCTAGATCGCGCAGGAGGTGAATAGTGTGCAACATGTGGCTGGCACACTGCTGGGCTGACTGTGCTTGTATTAGCCAGTCGTCCAGATATGGATAGACATGGATATGCTGTCTTCTGAGGTGTGCAGCTACTGTTGCCAGGCACTTGGTGAACACCCTTGGGGCTGTTGTTACCCCAAAAGGGAGGACCTTGAATTGGTAGTGCTGGTTTAGAATTGTGAACCAGAGATATTTCCTGTGTGCTGGGTGTATAGGTATATGGAAATATGCGTCTTTGAGGTCCAATGTTGCGAGGAAGTCTCCTTGACGCAACAGTGGCAACACCTGCTGTAGAGTGATCATGTGGAAATGCTCTGATAAGATGTATTGGTTTAGGGGCCTGAGGTCTAAAATCGGTCTGAGAGACCCGTCCTTTTTGGGGATTAGAAAGTACAGAGAGTACACCCCTGTACCTTGGTGTTCTAAGGGTACTAGTTCTATGGCCCCTTTTTGTAGCATGCTGATGACTTCCTGCTGCAATAAGTGTAGGTGTTCTGCGGACATAGGACGCTGTCTTGGGGGTATGTTGGGTGGTGTGGACATTAACTCTAGGCAATATCCATGTTGTATAATTTGCCTCACCCACCTGTCTGTAGTTATGGTTTCCCAGACTGGCAGGAACTGCTGTAGTCTTCCCCCGACCGGTTTTACATGGTCTGGGGGCAGCGACAAGAAGTCACTGTTTGGTGTTGGTGGAGGATCTGGAGCTGTTATTTCCTTGTCCTCTACCCTTGGTGCTATTGCCACGGTATCCACCTCTACTGTTCTTGTTGCAGGTGTTTTGCGTGTTGCTTTTAGTATAAGAGGTTTGCTGTGTTGAGGCTCCTCTCGGAGCTCCTCTGTTGCCGGAGCGACGAAAGGAACCGCCTCTATATTGCTGTGACTGCAGGGCACCCATAGACTTGGCTGTCTCGGTGTCCTTTTTCATTTTGTCCAGTATGGTGTCCACATCAGGACCAAATAAATAGTCAGGGTTAACGGGTTGATTAAGTAAAGTGTTTGAACTTCATTTTTAAACCCGGAGATGCGTAGCCACGCATGTCGTCTGAGCAGGACGCTGGTGTTGATAGCCCTGGCTGCTGTGTCTGCTGCATCTAAGGCACATTTTATGGATGCATTAGATATGAGCTTGCCCTCTTGTATAATGAATTCTGCCTGTTCCTTATAAAGGTCAGGTAGGTGTTGAAAGATTTGTTCCAGTGTGTCGTAGTGCGCCCTGTCATACCTAGCTAACAGGGCTTGCGTGTTTGCAATTCTCCAGATGTTAGCTGCTTGAGCAGCCACCCTTTTTCCTGATGCCTCCAGAATTTTGGCCTCTTTGTCTGGAGGTGGAGCTTCGCCAGATGTTTGAGAATTAGCACGTTTACGTGCATTGGAGACAACTAGAGAGTCCAAAGGCAGTTGTCCCTTAATATGTGTACGGTCAACCGAGGCTGGTCTATATTTTCTCTCTATCCTAGGGTTAATGACCCGTGCCCTGGTTGTGTCTTTAAATATGTCCTCTGCATGTTTAAGCACCCTTTTCAGCATTGGCAATGTTTTGACATTTTTCTCCGAGGTGCTAAAAGTGTCAAAGAGGAAGTCTTCATCAATGGGATCTGCGTGCATCTCCACATGGTGATTATATGCTGCCCTTTCTATCAGTGCGTTAATGGCAGCTGTGTCCTCTGTAGGCAATGTTTTTACAGGGTATGCAGAGTTGTCAGCAATTGTTTGAGAATCTCCAGGATCCACAGGGTCAGTCCATGGCTGAGATTGTGTGTCCTGGTCAGTATCCGTTGGATAATTGTATTGGTCATTGTCCTCATATTCCCCATAGTCATTTGTGCGTGTGGGCGAGTACATATATGTTTCCTGTACATATGGTGTGATAGTTTCAAAGAAAACTGGAGATGTTTAAGTGTCTCTTTTCCTCTTTAGAGGTATCTTGTAGGACTCAACGGTAGTTTCAGGCCTGATTTTCCTCTTTAACAGGGTAACCCTGCCAGTGTCGGGGTCGACATACAGTTTAGACTGTTCTTCAGCTGAGGGATCCTGTTCCTCTGCTACTGTAGCTTTTCCCCCCATTCTCGGCCTCTTGGCTGGGTCGGTTCGAATCCGCTATCTTTTTCGACCACCCTTGGCTTGACATGAGGAGGAAGTCCGAATTTTATCGGTCCGAGAGGTTGTTGGACCGTTTTCGTAGCCTGTATGATCTTTTTTGGAGCCGTGGTTTTCGATCCAACTGTTTTTGGTTGTTCGATAACCTTTCTGTGGCCCAGTGTCGACTTTGGAGCATGTTGCTTTGGAGCAATGCTTTTGTCCCTCGGTTCGACTGAGCTCTTCGGCTCGAGTCTCGATTTTGGTATAAGTGTCTTTGTGTGCACTTGCTTCGGTTGTTCGACGCGTAACTTCGGATCGACAACCGTTGTCTGTTCGAGTCCCTTTTTAGTGTTGCCAGGCGTCAATGTCGTCGGGTCGACTGCCTTACGCTTAATCGCGGACATGGGAGTAGTAGCTCTGGCCTCGACAACCTTTGCAAGCGCCCTCGATGGGTCGACAACCTGTTTTTGCTTTGTCGGCTTAAGACGGATCCGCCATTCTCGGTCCGAAGAATGGGATGTCGATCAGTTTCGGTTTCTGTTTGGTAGCTATCACTTTCGGTTTCGATTTCTCCAGATTTTGAAAATGTCGTACCGATGGCTCTTGTAATATATTCGTAGCCGGGCTTAACTGCGGGGCTGTTGAATCATCATTCTGATCTTGGCTAAGCCCTTCCGGTGATGCCTCGACCTGAGCCTCTGGATCTGAACCTGCGAATATATTGGGCTCCGTACTCACGGTCGGCCCAGTGTCCTCGCCGGAGTAGTCCTCGACGGCTCCTATGCCTGGTTCGGCGTCCCCTACCTGGATGATGTCTTCCTCGTCATCGACGCAGTAGTTGGAGTCGTGTTCAGACCCCTGCTCCGACTGGTGATCCGAGTCCTCAGGGTCGACGACCTCTTCGTCATCTTCAAAGATGTTCTCTGGCTCGGGCGCTGACCTCTGCATCGTCTGTCGCGCCACACGTCGAACCCGAAGAGTCTTTTTTGACCTAAATTGAGCACAAGCTAAGCAGTCGGCTTCGTTGTGTTCAGGAGATAAACACTTATTACAGACTGGGTATTTATCAATGTGTGGGTGTTTAGAGTTACAGTTGGGGCATCGCTTGAAAGGACTTCGTTCCATCGACGATTGGCCTTGGTGTCGAGAAGGGCACGCGGCCCGATTCGACGTCCTGAGTAGAAAGAACAGGAATAAGTTGTAGGTACCGATCGAAGATACAATACCGACGCCCCTAAGGCCTTTTGGCCTATAGAAAGTTAGAAATATATTTCCGAACTCCGAGTAACGAAAGTACATCCGAACCCAATGGCGGAAAAAAACAATCTGAGGATGGAGAGGATGCCCATGCGCACTGTAGTCCAAGGGAGGAGCCACCTATCTCGTGATACTTCGAAGACTCTTCCAGGACAACAATGTGCAATCATCCGGACCCAACACTAGGCGGCGATCTATGCACAGATATGAATTCAGCAGCCCACATGCCTCGAACTTGTTATTTTTACGTCTGCCCTTGTTATTGTTACCCCTGTACACACCCCTTTGGTAGCCCTTGCTGTAGGTGGATTGTGTGAGGGCTTTGTATGAGGCAGAGGCTGTGTCTGAGGAATATCCTCTGGTGGCACCTCTATAGGATGAGCGACAAAACAAACGTCTGGGAGCCTGCGACTGCAGCGCTCCCATAGATTTGCCGGTGTCTGTATCTTTTTTCATTATTTCAAGAGATACATCCACATTGGGTCCAAATAGGTGTTGCTCATTGAAAGGTTGATTAAGAATGGCACTTTGTACCTCAGGTTTGAAACCTGATATACGTAGCCAGGCGTGTCTGTTTAGTAAGACGCTGGTGTTAACTGCTCTAGACGCAGTATCTGCTGCGTCAAGGGCACATCTGATGGAGGTATTTGTAATGTTTTTATCCTCTTGGATGAGTTCATGTGCCCTATCCTTGTACTTATCAGGGAGGTGTCTCATTATTGACTCTAATTCGTCATAATGTGCTCTATCATATCTGGCTAGCAATGCTTCTGTGTTGGCGATACGCCAGATGTTTCCTGCTTGAGACGCAGTTCTCTTGCCTGATGCGTCCAGTAACTTAGACTCTTTATCTGGTGGGGCAGCATCACCTGATGTTTGCGAGTTTGCTCTCTTGCGTGCGTTGGAAACTACTAGTGAGTCTAGTGGTACTGGCCCCTTAATGTATGCTGGGTCTGAAGGGACGGTTTTATATTTCTTCTTTATGAGGATTAATGATTCTAGTTCTGACTGGATCTTTAAAGACTTCAGAGGCGTGTTTAATTACCCCTTTGAGCATTGGTAAGATGGATGCGGACCTTTCTGCGTTATCAAAGGTATCCATCAGGAAGTCTTCGTCTACAGGGTCTGTATGTATGTCTACCCCGTGATATTGTGCAGCCCTGTGTATCAATTCGTTAAACCCTATAGTGACTTCTGGTGGGGAAGGCCGTAAGGGGTATAAGTCATCCTGAGGGACATTTGGGACATCTGGAGTGGTGTAATCATCCCATGGGTCAGGTAATCCTGTAGGTGTGTCTGGATTAGGAATGTTACCCCCCATATCATCAGAACTATCATCCCTATGAGAGGATGCTGGGGAATGCTGTGGTATGTGAGAGCGTGGTGGTGGCATAGGTGGAGGAGAAGGGGAAGGCGGTCTTAAAGGCGAGGTAGCCATGTCCTTCTTCTTTGCATGCGGAGCTGGTTTGTCCAGTGGTCGCTTCTTTGAGGCCAAAATCAACTGTCCAGTTATTGGGTCCCTAGCCAAAGCGGCTTGCTTTGGTTTTTTGACAATGTCCTTTGTCGTGGAAGCCGGAGTCTCTCGGCTCCGAATGTTTTCTCGGTTCCGAAGGTTTTTCGGGTCGGGTGTTGTTTTCGGATCCGGTTGTTTTTTTGGATCCAATGCTTTTTTCGGTTCAGACGGTTTTTTGGAATCCGAAGCTTTGCTTGGTTCCGACCTGGGTTTCGGTGCCGAAGGAGTTGTGGGTTTCGGCGCCGGTGCTTTGGACGTCGGCGTAGCCGGTGTCGATGTCTTTTTCGGTGCCGGTAAGTTGGCGCCGGCACCATGCGAATGCTGATTCGAGCCAGAGTCGCCTGAAGGCTTAATTGGCTTCTTTGCCGGGCCCGAAGGTGGGGCAGTAGACGCGGAGTGTCGGTGTGCACCCGAGCTCGAGGGCGTAACCTGGGCCTTCTTTGGGTGTCTCGAGGAAGGGCCGGGGTCGACTGTCTTACTTACAACCCGTTGCGCTGGGGTGATGTCCTCGACATCCGAATCTTCTTCATTTTCGTAACTGCTGTCGACGTCTTGTTGTTCTGGGACGTTGACGCCTTCCTCAAAGATGTCGTCCGGAACGGAGGTTGAAGATCGAACCATTATTCTTCTCGCTCTTCGGTCCCGGATAGTCTTTTTGGAGCGGAAAGAGGCACAAGCTGAGCAGTCCTTTGCCTCGTGCTCCGGAGAAATGCAAAGGTTACACACCTCATGAAGGTCGGTGTGGGGAAACTTCGACCCACATTGAGGACACTTTTTAAAGGGCGTCCTTTCCATGAGCTGGAGTTGAGGCCTAGTTAGGCCCGAAGGCCGTCGTCGACGACCGGAATTGAAGTATTCGACGTTGAAGAATAGCATCGAGTGGAGAAGCGTTCAAAACTTATTTTCTGAAAGTTGGTGAGGATTGCGCGTCGAAAGAATTTGGTTTCAAAACGGAGCGCTGGAAACACACCCTAGCCCAGTGGCGGCAAAAAACAACCTGGGGATGGAGCCGATGACCATGCGCAGTATCATCCAAAGGAGGAATCACCTATGCCGTGACTTACAAAGACTTTTCTACAAAACAAACTGCAAACATCCGGGTCCAACACTAGGTGGCAATCTATGCATAGTGTACAATCTACAGCTCATATGCCTCGAACCTAATGTTTCTTACAGATATATCGTTAATGAAGGTAAGTAACTTGTTCATCTGAAAGAAACACATTAGTGATAGATTCCTTACTTTGGAATAAATACCCCAGGAATACCAACCCCGGTGGTGGGTCTGCGAACAAAGATCAGAGAACAGAATGGCCAAAGAAGCTGTCTCTATGGACTTGACTGTTAAGACAATAATGCTTAGTAAAAATGTGCAGCGAGGCACACGTGGCTGCCTGACAGATGTCTTGCAGGGGGACACCACATCCCAATGTAGTATTAGCTGCTATCGCCCGGGTAGAATGTGCGCGCAATCCTGTCGGAGGTTCCTTTTTAGCCAAAGAATAACAGGCCTTGATACACAAGACAACCCAGCGAGAGATAGTCCTCTTGTGTACAGCCCGGCCTTTCTTGGCACCCATGTAGCCAACAAAGAGCTGGTCATTCACCCAGAACTGTTGTGTGCGATTCAGATAAAAGGAGAGTGCACATTTTGGGTCCAGACGGTGGAGCCTCTCTTCCTCTCTAGAAGGCTGTGGAGGCGGAAAGAAAGTGGGCAAGGTGATAGTTTGCCCGATGTGGAAGGCAGTGACAAACTTTGGCAAGAACGAAGGACAAGTGCGAAGCACAACCTTGTCCGGATGGACCGACAGAAAAGGAGGCTTACAGGAAAGAGCCTGGAGCTCACTCACACACCTAGCGGAGGTGGTGGCAACCAGGAAAGCAGTTTTCAAAGTTAACAAGCATTTGCAATGAAATAAGTCTCGCATTGACGCAAGTTTAAGCTATTGGCATTGTAAATGACAATGCCTTTCATTTATGTTTTAAAAAACAAAAATAATATGCATTGTTATTTACAATGCCAATAGCTTAAACTTGCGTATATGCGAGACCTATTGCATTACAAATGCTTGTGTTAAAATAATTTGTTTGAGCCGGTCCTTCCATCTGTAGAGCGGGGCAGGTGCATGTTATGTGCGTGAACAGCTTTCTTCTGACACGTTCTGCTGATGGAGATCTTTAAGGCAACCATATGCTATTTTGCGCATGCATTGTCCTTAAGAAAGCACTAATGACCCAACGATGACTGGTTTTATATGACAGTCTTGAAGAATCAATTAATTTTGATGGCAGGCTGTTTAATGTTAACCTCAATTTCTCTTGTAGGTGCTGCTTTGATACTTTATTCAAGAAACAATGGGTTTGGGACTTAGTGAGAATAAGTCACAATCACTTTCATAACGTTCAATGCACATAACGTGTCTGCACCCTGCTAAACAAAGAGCTGGTCTGTGTCTCCCTACTCAGTGGGTGCATTTAGAGAAGCTAATGTAAGGTTATGTCCCCCCCCCCCCATTTTAAAGGTACAGGAAACATACATGATATAATCTTTTTATCATAGCTTTAAAAGAGTCAGAATTAAACACAGAAAATTCTGTTCACCAAAATGGCTCTTTCTGCAATCAAAGAGCAAGTAAGCGACCTTATCCTGAGCATCCTGCTGGAGTTGAAACACTATAGGCTGTGCATGTCTGCACGTCTGAGAGGCAGTCTTAACGAGGGTGGTGGACATTGGGGAGTTGTGTCTGCTGCCTTCTTGACCACATTAAGCATCAGAATATTGTTCTATTGGAAATCTGAAGTAATGTGGCACAGTGTTCGAACTCTGGCAACAAATTGGGCACTGTGTTTGACATGTTATCAGCCTTTCCCTGTGTGTGACCAGATGTTTAGTGTCTTCGTCCAAGCAGGTTCAGGTAGCCAGCACCACCACAGCTGACTAGGCACTGGCATGACATAACATTTTCACTAACTCTCTCTTTGAAAGAGGCCTCTTTTCCCCTTTAATGTGTGGATTCTGAATGAGATTTCATTCATATTTCCAGAGCCTGCATCATCAACTGTAGATGTATGTTCAATAAATTAGGGCTGCCTCAGCTAACGCCAGACCCAAGGCTAAACAACAACTCTGCCTGGCATTGGGATCTCCAAAACAGACATAGGACTCCCCACTCAGCAAGCTAGAAACTGGACTTCCTCGATCTGCCCCAAATTAGAAAGTGAAACTGGTCTACACCCCTGATCTCAAATCATAATAACAAACAAAGGACTACAGTACTTTTCTCCATCTCTCCAACTTGGCGGCCATCTTAGTCTAGTCTTTCCTCTTTAATTAACCTTGCCTAAGGAATCGGACATTTTAGACTAGTCACAATCTCTACTCCTTCATGCCCACTTTTTAGCTTCACCACCCACACCTTACTCGCACTTACCATAGCTCTGTATCTACACCTACCCACACAACCTCCTTCACCTACCTACACCTCTACTCCCAACATGGAACCCACAGGCAAGCACACATATAAAATTGACTACCCCCCCCCCCCGAGCTCTCCGAAAAAACCGCCAAACGTTTTAAAAACAACTTCCTGAAGTCCCACCCTGAAACCCCCTTTGTAGACACCTACTTCTCACTAAACAATGGAGCCAAGAGCACCGATATCATCTTGTACACTATACGTAGAGCACAATGGAGAAAAGCGTTCCTCACCTTACTCACTATCTCAGCCACCAGGAAATCCGCCCATGGCTTAACACTTTCCACCACACCATCCCAACTCTTCCCTGCTAGAGCAACCATCACTATCTACAATAACGGCATTATCCCAATTCAATCCACAGACAGGAACCTTGACCTAATCGACAACTTGTTCCCCACTTTCAAAGAATATATCTCCAACCCTCAAACTCCAATCCATCTGACCTCCAATCCTAACTCCCTTGACTCCACAGCGCCTCCTACCACTAGCACACACCTCCTCCCCCCCAGTACTCTACTCTATCACCCACCCGGTACAGTTACCTCACACCCTTCAATCCGAGGCGTAGATCACTCCTCTTCTTACACCCTCCCCACCCCCACCCCCTCTGCCCCTCAACATAACCCTCGCCTCCCACTTCCAACTAGACTCTCAGAACACTCCACCTCCCTTAACTGCACTCCCCCTCCCCACAACAGGACCATCTCCCATCCCATCTCCTCCCCGCCCCATTCTCAGTCCCCACTACCTCACCTGCACCCGCCACCCCTAGCCTACACTCATCCCTCATCTTCTCCCCCCACTCTCAGTCCCCACTACCTCACCTGCACCCCGCCACTCCCAGCCTACACTCATCCCCCAACTTTCCTACCCCTCCAACCACCAACACCCTCACCTTTACCACTAACCTCCTCCCTAATTCTACCACACCCCTCCCCCCAACCTCCCTACCCTTCCGAACACCTACCCACTCACTAATACCACCAACCTCTGCACTACCACCACCACACCCCTCCCCTCCCACTCCAGTAACCTAGACACTTACTCTCCCTCAGTGCCCATCCCCAACACCTTTCCCAATCCCACGCTGGACTTGATTATGTCCACCCTCCTCCAAGTCAAAGAAGATCTCCGCACCTTCAAAGAATTACTCTTCACACACCCCAGACACCCCCCACCCACCACCACCTCCCCCCCTAACAAACCCACCACCCATCCTAATCACCCTCTCACACAAAACTCCCCACACTGGACCTCTATCCCCGCTCGAAATCCCACCAACCGCCCCCGACGCACCATCAATCCACTATCGGACCACGACATACGCATCCTGCTCGGCTCTTATGACCCAGTTCCCCAAAACCACATAGCCACCACACACCTTCCCATCCCCACAATTCACTCTAACCCCCTTAGGCACCCCACACAAAACAACAGAGGCTCCGTCCCTAATAACCTAAAAAAAAGTCCCCCTCACTCTAGAACCCTCTACCACCCTTTGCACCCCCAGGCTTAATTGCACACTACTCAACTGCAGATCTGCCCCTAGACATTCCTCCGACATCGCTGATCTCATCAAAACACTGGACCTTGACTTAATCATCCTGACTGAAACCTGGTTAACTGAATCTTCTACACCTATCATGGACATTCTAGTTCCCCCCCAACTACCACATCATTAGACTTGACAGGTCCGGCAAGACAGGCGGTGGAATCGCATGTATTTATAGGACTAACCTCTCAGTTACTAGAGTTACCTCCCCCTCTCTTACCTCCTGTGAATACATCTGCCTCGATGTGATCAACGAGGGCAAACCTGTATGCTCTCTACACGTCATCTACCACCCACCTGGGGACAACCTCATCTTCACCCAACAACTCATGGACACAATCTCAACCAATTCCGGACGGCAAAACACTCAAATTTTCCTTGGGGATTTCAATCTCCATTGGAACGATCACAATGACGCGGTGGTAAATAGTCACAAAAATTTCCTCAACACTCTTGACCTCATCCAAATCTGCAACAGCCCGACCCACAACAAAGGCTCTATCCTCGACCTTATCATCTCCAAAGAGGACTCTAGCCAACTTGGGTCAGTCCTACCCTGTGACTGGTCGGATCACCACATTATCACATTCTTCATCAATGAAAAAGTTAAATTTAACCCGGTTCAATCCACCAAATCCAAGGTCTGGAAAAGGGACATGAAGAAACTCAACCCAAACTCTTTACCTTCCCACAGCTGCAATCTCCTCCTTCCCCCTACCGGCGCCTCTGACGTTCAATCTTTGACCGACCACTACCTCAACTCTATGACTTCAATAATCAATGAGGCCGCCCCCTTGCAACTGAAAAGAGTCTCCACTAAGAATTCTAACCCATGGTACGATCGTAGACTCAACGAAGACAGAAGGCCATGCGAATGGCAGAGCGCACCTGGAGATCAGCCCCTTCGGCACTACACCTTAAAACTCTGATGAAAAAGAGAAACGCCTACTTTAGGAAAATCAAGAGCTCAAAATCAGACTTCTTCAGCCTCCAGCTCGACCAAGCAAAAAAACGGCCAAGAAAACAATTTGAACTAATCAAAGCACAATCCAAGGAACAACCCCAACAATCACATAGCACAATAGGCGATTTACCATCCTGTGAAGACTTCTCTGCGTTCTTTAATCTAAAGACTGATAACATAAGGAGCGATCTCCTCAAAGACGTAAGCCTTTACTCTAGCCTCCACAGCATAACACCCACTGAACCAAAAAACAATGCTGCATGGTCGTCCTTTGACACCTACTCAGAATAAACAATTGACAAACTGCTCGGCACCTTGATCACCTCACATACCCCCTTCCTGCTAACGCTGTAAAAGACTTCATCCCATTGCTCCTCCCACTCTGGACCAAAATTATTAACAGTTCACTTCAACAAGGACTCATCCCGACTCCCTCAAAGTGGCACAAGTCACGCCTATACTCAAGAAACCAACAGCCGACCCTACTGACCTAAACAATTACCGTCCTATTACCAATATTCCCACCCTTGCCAAACTGTTGGAAAAATGCATACAACTCCAATTGACAAAACACATTGATCAGTTTGACCTCCTCAACCCTCATCAATCAGGCTTCCGAGCAGGGCACAGTATTGAAACTGCCGTGACACACATAATAGACGACGCCCTCCAAATCCCACATCAAAACGACACCTGCCTCCTCATCCTACTTGATCTCTCCTCAGCATTTGACACCGTCAAACACGAGAACTTACTCGAGCTGTTAAACACCAGAATGGGTCTATCTGGGACTGTTCTCAAGTGGTTCACTTCCTTCCTGCATAACCGGTCTCAGAAATTCAAAAGCAACAACTTGATGTCCCCACCGGTGCGTGTAACATTAGGCGTCCCACAAGGATCTTCCCTAGCCCCAACATTGTTCAACCTAGTCATGGAACCTCTCACCACCTTGTTACAAGCATCTAATGTTCACTTTCACATGTACGCCGACGACACCCAACTATATCTCAAATTACAATCCCCAGAAGACATCAAACTTCTGAACTCAACGCTCAGAAACACCCAATCATGGCTTGCCGATAACCACCTCAAACTCAATGCTCTGAAAACTGAGTTCCTTCTGATCTCACCTCCCGTGAAAATCTCCACCACTCAAACCTGGCTTAAGCACCTAGCTGCCCTCAATGTCCAACCTACCATCGTGGACTCAGTGAAATCTTTAGGCATAACACTGGACGCCAATCTCAACATGCAGCAGAATATCAGTAAGGCAACTAAGGGAGCTAATTTCCAAATCAATACCTTGAGGAAACTTAAACCCTTCCTCCCAGCCAAGGACTTCCAAACTGCAGTACAAGCCCTAGTCATTCCTCGCATAGACTATGGAAGCGTCGCCCTCTGCGGACTCCCCCTATCTACAACTGCACCCCTAAGAGCCTCTCTGAACGCTGCAGCGAGACTCATCACTGGATCAAAAAAACACTCGCATATTTCCCCTGACTTAAAATCCCTGAACTGGCTACCTTTTGAAGCCAGAATACATCTGAAAATTGCCTGCATGACACACAGGGCTGTACACCACAACTCACCCGGCTACCTCACTCAGAAGCTGTCAATATCTGGTGGCTCAAGAACCACTAGAAGCACAAAAAATTTCTGGAAGGAAAAAACATATAAACGCTCCTTTTCAGGAATGGCACCCAGGATCTGGAAAACACTCCCTCCAGAAACCAGACTTATCTCCTCCACTGCATTTTTTAAGAAAGAAGTAAAAGCTATCCTCATGGATAAATTCACCCAAATTTTTACTTTGGATCTTTTTGAGACTCTGCACCTATTTGTACTATTTGTTTATCTGATTGTCTATTTGTTCTATTGGTTTATCTGATTGACTATGCTCCTTCATGTACCTACCCTATTTTGCTAGTTTTCTGTAAAGCGCTCTGATATCTGCAAAGATCTTGTTCGCGCTATATAAAAAACTTTCAAAATAAAAATAAAATAAATAAAATAAATAAATGTAGTGCTCACTACCTGGTTGCAGATCGCCCAGCGCACAATTCCCAGGATTGGGGAGAGCATGTGACGATGAGTGCTGGGGAGTTCAGCTAGTGACTGACTGCATTGCACTCCAGGCCTGCTGGACAGTGCTGGAGCAGATCTGAGGGCTGGCGAAGGTGGAGCTGCAGGTGGCCGAGGAACAACCTGCCTGCCTGGTAGGCGGTGCAATCCTGGCTGCTTGAATCGCTGCCTGCTGGGGACCCAACTTTTCCCTACTGACAGCCAAAAGAGACAGGGTGTGGCACTCTGCACCTTGCTGGGCCCGGTCAGCGGAGGCGCCAGCTGCGGTCTGGCCCAACCAGACTGGTTTATTGGACCCGCCATGGTTGCTGACCCTCTGGGGCCCAGTGACGTAGGAGACTAGTGCAGGCCTCGGCTACAATGCGTTGCGATCTCCCATCCCAAAAGCGATGCGGCACGGTGTAGCACTATTACAGCTCTCCTACATCCCTGATGCAGGGGTGGTGATGAGAATGGGCGGGCCTGCTGGCTGTCGACTGCCTTGGGGTCCAACAGTCATTGCTGAGGGGGACCCCTCTAGCTCGTGGCTGCACATTGCTGAGTGTGGCCTGCCACGTTGGCCCTCCTGCCTGCCCTGAACACCCTCCCAGTGGCAGTGAATCCTGGGTGCCCCGGGGCCTGCAGATAACCAGTGGAGAACCTTACTTAACTGTGGGATCCTGGATTCCGCCGACAGCTTGTCTGCAGGATTATCAATGGGACATGGAGCAGCAGGTGCTCGGGGGAAACCGGACGCCCTGGAAATGCTTACATCTGATTGCGACCCCTGCGGCCCTGGCCACCAGACGTGGACACTCTCCTCCTCCCTCATCTGCCTCTTCCTGAGGAGTGGGGCCTGCGACGCTCTATCCCCCAGCTGCCTTTTGAATTCTGGTGTTGTCCCGGTAGAGGACACGGATGGTGCCTCTCCTCTGTCCCACAACTTAATGGGGAAAAACAGGTCCAGCAGGGTGCTACCCATCAAGCCCGTCGGAAAGGTTCCATTCATCTCGGCCGGCGCCGGCCATAGGTGCTCTGCAGCACCTCGAATCCACACTTAAATATTCAGAGCAATTTGGGAAAGGCCTACATGCCAACCTTGACACAAAGGCCTTGTGGAAGCATAAATCGGTGTCCCTCAACGAGGGCCTACTAAGGGCGGACCACCACAAGTTGGTTGATAGGGAGCAACGAATCTGAGATAAATAAACAGTCCCCTAAAGGTGTGTGAACTACTGGTCAGGCTTGATGCAATGCAGGAAGAAGTGGCACACCTACACCCAAGAGCGGAGGGGCGCTCCTGGCACAATAATATTCACTTTATTGGGTTGCCGGATCGCTCGGAACAGCCTAGCTCTTTCTTGAGGAGTGGCTTATGGACACCGTATTGAGGGATAGGGTCCGTCCCTGTTCTCTGTGAAGAGGAAGCACCATGTCTCGCCCAACCTAGGCTGGAGCACCACCTCGCTCCCTCATCGCACGTTTTCTTAACTTCCATGACCTCATCCTCCAACTTTTCCACACATAGGGTGCCTGGGGCTTCGAGAACACATCCATTGCGGCCCATCCTGACTTCACCCTTGAGGTCCAACGCAAGCGTGGCTCCTACATGAAAGTCAAAGAACACTTACGGGAACTGCAACTCTGATTTAAGCTCTTGTTTCCAACGAAACTCAAGGTCATTAATGAAGCCTCCGCTCAGGTATTTTCTGGTCCTGAAGATGTCTGGACCTGGCTCCATGCGTGAGGTCTAGCCTGCACCACTGACAGAACAAGAGGAAAAATCTAGGCGCCAGCGACGCAAGGCACTGCGCACATGCTTGGATCAAGAACAAGTGACCGCGGAACAGGCACGTACGGTGAAGGTGGCCACACTTCATCATGTCAACTCATTTGCTGCCCTCTGGGAACGGCCGCCTATAGAATCCGGTTCCAATACCTTTGCTTCTGATGCCTCTTCCACCTCCAGCGCCATAGCTCCTCAGGTCACCCCAAGATCCGCAGACTACCTCATCTGATCTGCATATTCAGGATATTGACTCTTCCTTTCCCCTTCCTGGTGGACAGAGGCACCACCATACCCATTGTGCTTGTGTTAGCTTCTTTTACTTTCTTTCTGCAAGGGCCTCTGTGCAGGGAAGACACAGCTAATAACTGAGCTGCATTTAAGTGCAAGAGTCTCCCTGTCTAGGTGGAAGGAATGTCAGACACCACAAAAGAGAAAGAAATCTAACAAGTACAACTGAGAAAGACAGCTAGAGAGGCATTCTTACCAGAGAGATGCCCAAACTCCACACATCTGCTCGAATATCATAGTCTGGCTTTGTAGGATCAGGTGGGTCTATCCTCTCTG
This sequence comes from Lissotriton vulgaris, assembly GCF_964263255.1. NCBI lineage: Eukaryota > Metazoa > Chordata > Amphibia > Caudata > Salamandridae > Lissotriton > Lissotriton vulgaris. The sequence continues at coordinate 1,010,037,380 of NC_141685.1, read as the reverse complement.
GCTGAAATAGGAACAACAAGTCAGCATACACAATTACGTTCAAAGTAAAGAAAAAGAGAGTGTCAGTCTGTGGGAAGAGACAATGCTGCAAAATGTCATTTTAAATGTAAGTGTGCCTCACTTCCACCACAGCTTGATTATCATGCGAGCACAGACTTGTTTAGATAAACATATGCTACTCGCCACATTTTTCGAAACATCATACTCATGCGAGCACAGACTTGTTTAGATAAACTTATGCTACTCGCCACATTTTTCAAAAACATCATACAACTCCACTGGACCGCCCTAGATGCTGAATGTACTCAGTGTTTTATTTGCTGATGTTCCTAGAGGGTCAAATGATGCCACACAAAACACATTTCCACCATGTGCTATTACTTCTGTTCCCCCCAGCTGCATCTCACTTTGTCTGCATAGCAAGATTATATCCACTGCAGTCTCCTTTTTGGAGGCAGGAATTCCAAGCAATACTTTTCCACTAGTGTAGGAGGCTGGCCTAGTATTTGGTACACACTTATTTAAGTGAAGCAACTTTCACTAATCCAGACAACCCTTGTGGTGAATTTGGTGGTCTTAGACAACCATAAAAAGCGCTCTAATAGGTAGTTGTGGAGAGCAGCCTTCCGGCTTAGCCCGGAAAGAGTGTTAAGCCGCTTGTTTTACCATAGCTAATCACATACAGTGGTTATAAATAGTAATATTTATTATACACACTTACTAACACTTTGGTATATCTCCTAACTAGAGATATCAACACAATATTTCAAAAGTATGGAGGGAGGCAAGATGGCCGCTGTAGAGTTGTGCTGAGCAGTCGCATCCATTCCCTCTCCTGCCTAGTAATGGACTAACTTACGAGTAGGATGCTGTGTATGCCTGATGGCCCCTGAATACTGGTGGCTAGGAGGACTGCAGGAATATAACAATATCAGGAAGCAAATCCCCAGGATTAGACTGACTTGGGTCTGGGTTAAAAGAAAAGTTGCAAGACTGATGAGCGTGGTCGGAGTTAAGAAGAAGCAGAGTATGGCGCCCAAGATGCCCCCCCGGCCGGCAAGACAGGAAAAAGGACACGAGAAGGTGAAAGTTCAGTCAGATCCCCCGACGACAAAAGCAGGGGCAGCTGTTATATTGAAGGGGGATGCAGCCGCCGGGAGAGATCTCGGAGCGATCCGTAAAGTATTACCCCCCCCCGGAAAAGAAAAAAGCGGAGATGCGGGGAAAGGCGAGTGCGGCTGCCAGAGGTGTTGTCGAAGGCCCAGCAGAGCCACGAAGCTCGACTACAGATAAAGCCGGGAAAGGTGATGAAAAACCTAAGAATAAAGACTTAGGGATGCGGCAACCTACCCTAACAGAAGTTTTCTCCACGAAGGTCTCTGAGCAGCCCGATGACACAGACGAACAGCTGGATCCTGGAAAGAACGTCCTCGAGGACGTTACAGACACAGTAAGCGCTGAGAGCTTATTTGCCAGGCAACAGCCCAGCCTAGGCTCAGGATCCGGCTCAGAGGAGGCGGAGGCTCAAACTGCAGGACTAACTCACGCCAGAGGAGAGCTGGTGTAAGGTATGGAAGGCGGAGGCAATGGGGGACGTGGGGGACACCCAACCACAGACCTGGGAAGTGCGGATATGTTAGGGGCCTTAATGTTGATGGAGGCGGAAATGAATGCCTCAAGACATTCAGTCAGCACCTGGGGCAGCAGGGTTAGCTTGGCTAATAAAGATAACCCCACAAAAAGTACGAGTGAGGTGGCGCCAGAAAAGGGCGATGGTGCTTCAATAGAGGGGGGAGCGATTCTTCTCCCTGAATGAAGACTCAGAATCTGTACTTTCGTCTGAGGGGAGCTCAGAGGAGGAGGAGGAGGAATCAGATTCAGGGCCTAGCACCTCAGGTAAAGAATCTACACAGAAGAAAAGATCCTCAAAATCAAGGAGACGCACGTCTGGGTCTCCCCCTCACCTCGAGAAGCGGTTAGTTTGGGACTACTCTGCCACTTCACAGGTTTATCAGGATGACACCAATGCTGGGGGTGCCTTACCTGAGGACTCCCCTCGCCCTCGAAGGAATTGCCAAAAGAACAGCTGAGAAATATCTGGTTAAACAAGCACTAGCGTTGCCAATAGGTCTCGCAGTAGGAAAGTTTGAGCTATTGGTTTTGTAAATGACATTTTATTTTTTTGTTTTGTGATTTACAATGCCAATACTTTTAACTTTAGCATATGTGACACTTTTAGTATTTGTAATGTCACATGTTTTGTATTGACTTGACTTACATGCATTGATATTACAATTAAAATTGGCTTTTAATTTTTTTAAATAATTAATACTTAAATCAAAGTGATTGTAATTTTTAATGGCAATAGCTTAAAGTTTTGTAAATAACTGTTGTGACGATTATGTTCATTGACTAAAATCCAAGAACAGAAGTGAAATCTTAACATTTTTTTGTGACATTTGCATTAAAGCTTCAAACATTGAGAGAACATATTTGAACTAGTGATGCTGTGGTGGTGTTGAGTGATACTGTGTTGGTGCTGAGTGATGCTGTGGTGGTGCTGAGTGATGCTGTGGTGGTGCTGAGTGATGCGGTTGTTGCGCTGAGTGATGCTGTGGTGGTGCTGAGTGATGCGGTTGTTGTGCTGATTGATGCTGTGGTTGTGCTGATTGATGCTGTGGTTGCGCTGGGTGATGCTGTGGTTGCGCTGGGTGATGCTGTGGTTACGCTGGGTGATGCTGTGGTTGCGCTGAGTGATGCTGTCGTTGAGCTGAGTGGTGCTGAGTGATGCTTTGGTGGCGCTGAGTGATGCTGTCGTTGAGCTGAGTGGTGCTGTGGTGGTGCTGAGTGATGCTGTGGTGGTGCTGAGGGATGCTGTGTTGGTGCTGATTGATGCTGTGGTGGTGCTGAGTGATGCTGTGGTGGTGCTGAGTGATGCTGTGGTGGTGTTGAGTGATGCTGTGGTAGTGATGAGTGATGCTGTGGTGGTGCTGAATGAAGCTGTGTTGGTGCTGAGTGATGCTGTGGTGGTGCTGAGTGATGCTGTGGTGGTGCTGAGTGATGCTGTGGTGGTGTTGAGTGACGCTGTGGTGGTGCTGAGTGATGCTGTGGTGGTGCTGAGTGATGCTGTGGTGGTGCTGAATGAAGCTGTGGTGGTGCGGAGTGATTCTGTGGTGGTGCTGAGTGATGCTGTGGTGGTGCTGAGTGATGCTGTGGTGGTGCTGAGTGATGCTGTGGTGGTGCTGAGTGGTGCTTTGGTGGTGCTGAGTGGTGCTTTGGTGGTGCTGTGGTGCTGCTGAGTGGTGGTGCTGAGTGGTGCTGTGGTGGTGCTGAGTGGTGGTGTGGTGGTGCAGAGTGGTGCTGTGGTGGCGTTTATTTTTTGTGTGACAAGTGATGCAGTGGCGTTCAGTGTTGCTGTTGTAGCGCATAGTGATGTTGTTGTGCCCCTGAGTGATGCTGTGGTGGTGCTGAGTGATGCTATGGTGATTGAATAGATAGAGTGAGTGAGATAGATAGAGTGAGGGTGAATCATAGAGGGAGGGCGATAGAGGGTGAGCAATAGAGGGAGGGTGATAGAGGGAGGGCGATAGAGGGAGGAAGTGCGATAGATGGATTGAGGGGGATTGATTTATGTAGGGCGATAGAGTGAGGGAGTACGCTAGAGTGAGGGAGGGCGATAGAGTGTGTGAGGGCGGTAGAGTGATTTATGGCGTTCGAGTGATGGAGGGCAGTAGAGTGATGGAGGCCGATAGAGTGATGGAGGCCGATAGAGTGAGTGTGGGTGATATAGTAATTTTGGGCGATAGAGTGTGTGAGTGCGATTGAGTTATTGAGGGTGCTACAGTAAGTGAGGGCGGCAGTGTTTGAGGGCGTTCGAGTGAGGGCAGTAGAATGATGGTGTTGACGTTTGTAGAGTGAGTGCGTATGATTGAGTGCGGTTGAGTGAGGGCGGTAGCGTGTTAGGATGAGGGCGGTAGAGTGGTAGAGTGAGTGCGGTAGAGTGAGTGCGTTCGGATGGTAGGGTGATGGTGGTTGAGTGAAGGCGGTAGAGTTAGGGTGGTAGAGTGTTATAGTGAGGGTCGTAGAGTGGTAGAGTGAGGGTGTCATAGTTGTAGAGTGAGGGTAGTAGAGTGTTAAAGTTAGGAAGGTAGAGTGAAGGCGTGAGGGTGGTAGAGTGATTGCGTTAGAGTTTTAGAGTGATGTAATTAGAGTGTGCGCCAGTTTTTTTTTTCCCCCGAGTATTATCTCTCCCGTACATTGAGCGTTTACAAGTGAGTGTTATTTTTTCCCATATATCTGTATAAAGATATATATTTTGCAAACATGTGTGTGAATTTTTTTTCCTCTTTGTCCGCCTAGTGTAATAATAAAATACATTTAGTGAGCGTCTTTTATAAGTACAAAGTGATGTTGTGATTTGTGTTTTTTTTTTATTTAAGCATTATTTTTGTTGAGGGTTGCAAGTGCTGTGCTGAGCGATGCAAGTGTTGTGCGTAGTTTTGTGTTGTGTTGAGTGTTGTATGTGTTGAGATGAGTATTGCATGTGTTGGGATGAATGATGTTGTTGCAGTTAGTGATGCATGTGTTGTGTGTTTTGATGCTGTGGTGTTGTAGATTAGTGTGTTGTTGGAGCCTTTGATGTATAGTGAGGCTGTATTTTTTTGAGTGGTATTGTGTGGTTGTTTAGTTGTGTTGTGGTGTTAGTTATTGATGCTTTGCTGGTGCTGTATGAGTGTATTTTAGTGTTGCTATGTTTAGTGTGTGATGTGTATATTTGTAGATGTGATGTTGTGTAAGTGTTTTTAAGCATTATGTAATATATGGAATGTGTATCTAACTTTTTTCGTATTTTTTGGTGTTTATTAATATGTTGACTGCCTTTTTTGATGCTTATGTATATATATATTTTTTTTAATGGCGGACGCAATGCGTCCCCTTGACGCAACCTACGTTTAGTAGGTTAGCGGTCTAGTTTTTTTTTTGTTTTCCTCTTGCAAGTGTACCATTTTTGATTGACGTTTTATTTCAGCCAATTGGAGCGCTACGTTTTTGACGTTGCGTTTCGATTTGCGTGCGTCAACGGTGGAATTCCCCAGAAGATCGTGAATCGCGGGGCGCGGAAGGCGTGTTCTTGTTCCTGGGCTGTTGTTGCGTCGTTAGACAGGTAAGACTTTATTTCTAACTGTTTTATTTATTTAATAGAATGTACTATTGATAGTATGTATAAATAAAGTAAAGAATATGATTTTTTTTGTATAAAAATGTAAATCTTTTGTTTGCGACTGTATTACTTTTTTGGTATTTACTTAAAATATAGTTAATTAACTGTTTATAAAGTTGATATATAATGTTTGTTTGTGACAATTTTAATGTATTTATTGGTTGTCTTTCTATTTTTACGTATATGATCTGTATTTTAACTTAGAAGGGGTATGTCCTTTGATTGTATTGATGTAATAATTGGATGTGCTAAGTTTTAATGGTTTAAATTGTTTATTTTTACAATGACAATGTTTGAAAAGTATAGGAGGCACAGTGTTTAATTGAAGGTGTGTAAATGTATACTTTTGCGAATGTCATTTATGTTTTTAATCTTTATTAACGAAATATGCGAATAATGTAAGGAAACTGCAAATGTGGATGTTACTTTTTGTTTTAATTTGCAAATGTATGTTGACGTTATTTCCATTAATCCTTCTTTTATCTGTGTTGATTGTTTAGCTTTTAACCCCTTCCATGCGGCCGCGATTCCCCTGGTGTGCTGTAAACAACACGAACAGGGGCGGGCCGTGACGAACCCCAGCCGTCGTCAGCACACGAGCACCGTAGTGCATGACGGCTGGGGTTCGTCATCAGCATGGAAGGGGTTACATTTTTAGTTTTGTGAGTGTTACCTAAAGGTGTTAATAATGTACGTATTATGAGATAGTTATGTGATTGTTAGCTAGTGCCGTTTTTATTTACTTGGTGCGTAACAGATCTTGTGCATTTTTTTGTTATTTAGAATTTTATTTTTTGCATTTTAGTTTTGTTGTTTGGCCTTAGTTTTGTAGTTGTTTGTCTAGGTCTCAAAAGGATAGCGTAGATTCTTTTTTTTAAAGTAGTTGATGCGAAACGTTAATAATAGTGTGTAAAAAACTTGCTGTATAGTACTCGAATAAAAAGAGCATGCTAGTTTAATAATGAGGTGAATTTTCTAAACGCCGGAAGTTGTCTGTAGGTGTTAATTGGAGGTGAAGATAGTTCCAGACAAATGTACCCTTCAGAGTGAAGGCATCTTTTCTCAGCAAAGCATTATTGTTAGGTTGATAAGTTGGTAGAAACCTTTTTGATGTTTCCTATTTGTGGGTAAGCTGACATTTTCAGAAGGTTCTGAATCCGTGACCTGCGGGACTCCTGTGTAGTGCCTTGTGGACGATGCAACGATCCACAGTCTGAGCATGTGGTGTAAAGGGTGCTACCTGTAGCTTGGTTGTTTGATGATGATCAAGTTGTGTGTGATAGTAATGTGCTAATCCAGTCTAGGAAGGTTCACCGCAGGAGCAGGGTGCCTCTGTGGGGGAGAACAAGAATTTGCAAGAGTCCCCAAAGTAAGCTTAGGTGATAAAAGACACAATTGATTACGTCCTTGACATTAGGAATGAAAGTGAAGCATAATATTACAACGTTTATATTTAAAGCTGAAGTTATTGTGTGTGCCACGTTGAAACATGTGGTGAAAGCGTGCACTGACGTCTGGTGGTGTGTATGCCTGGTGAAAGCGTGCACTGATGGCTGTTGGTGTGTGTGTATGCCTGGTGAAAGCGTGCACTGATGGCTGTTTGTGTGTGTGTATGCCTGGTGAAAGCGTGCACTGATGGCTGTTGGTGTGTGTGTATGACTGGTGAAAGCGTGCACGGATGGCTGTTGGTGTGTGTGTATGCCTGTTGAAAGCGTGCAGTGATGTCTGTTGGTGTGTGTGCCTGGTGAAAGCGTGCACTGATGGCTGGTGGTGTGTGTGTGTGTGCCTGGTGTAATGTATTGTAAAACTGTGCACTGGGCTCACTTGACACACCACTCTAAATGGTGCAATGCTGCTGACTGTATTCTGTATTGTAGGGAAGCTTGCAATGGTGATGTGTGGCCTCTATATACGAAAGAAGCTTGCAATAGTGCTGAGTTGTTCTGTATAATTTTAGACGGGTGGTGAGTGGTGCCTATTGTCAATATGTGGCTTGTGAATGACGTTGTGTTGGTGCAAAGTGATGCTGTGGTGGTGTTGTCGAGTGGTGCTTGTGGTGGTGCTGCGTGCTGCTGTGTCGGTGCAGAGTGATATTGTGGTGGTGCTGAATGATGCTGTCGTGTTGGTGTGGAGTGATGCTGGTGTGTTGCCGAGTGATGTTAGTGTGGTGCTGTGGTGGTGATGAGAGCTGCTGTGTTGGTGTTCACTGATTACCACCACAGCATAACTCAGCACCACAACAGTAGCACTTATCACAACAACTGCATCACTGAGCCCCACCAATGCACCACGCAGCAACACCACTGTATCATTCAGCACCCCCACAGTACCACTGAGAACCAACACAGCATCACTGTGCAGCACCACAGCCGTACTTAGCACAACAGCAGCCTCATTCATCAACACTACTGCACTACTCAACAGCAACAAAGCATGCTTTTATACCTGTTATTGTGTGTGCCACGTTGAAACATGTGGTGAAAGCGTGCACTTACGGCCGGTGGTGTGTATGCCTGGTGAAAGCGTGCACTGATGGCTGTTGGTGTGTTTGTATGCCTGGTGAAAGCGTGCAGTGATGGCTGTTGGTGTGTGTGCCTGGTGAAAGCGTGCACTGATGGCTGGTGGTGTGTGTGCCTGGTGAAATATATTGTAAAACTGTGCACTGAGCTCACTTGACACACCACCCTAAATTGTGCAATGCAGTTGACTGTATTCTGTATTGTAGGGAAGCTTTCAATGTTGTTGTGTGCCCTCTATGAACGAAAGAAGCTTGCAATAGTGCTGAGTTGTTCTGTGTAATTTTAGACTGGTGGTGAGTGGTGTCTATTGTCAATATGTCGCTTGTGAATGATGTTGTGTTGGTGCAAAGTGATGCTGTGGTGGTGTTGTTGAGTGGTGCTTGTGGTGGTGCAGAGTGCTGCTGTGTCGGTGCAGAGTGATATTGTGGTGTTGCTGAATGATGCTGTTGTGGTGGTGTGGAGTGATGCTGGTGTGTTGCCGAGTGATGTTAGTGTGGTGCTGAGTAATGCTGTTGTGGTGATGAGTGGTGCTGTGCTGGTGATGAGTGCTGCTGTGTTGGTGTTCACTGATTACCAGCACAGCATAACTCAGCACCACAACAGTAGCACTTACCACAACAACTGCATCACTGAGCCCCACCAATGCACCACGCAGCAACACCACAGTATCACTCAGCACCCCCACAGTACCACTGAGCACCAACACAGCATCACTCTGCACCACCACAGCCGTACTTAGCACCACCACAGCCTCATTCATCAACACTACTGCACTACTCAACAGCAACAAAGCCATCTTTTATACCTGTTATTGTGTGTGCCACGTTGAAACATGTAGTGATGTCAGACAACTATTGTATAGTTAGTGTTTTGTTTGTGTGCCTGGCGAAATGTAGCTGCAACTGCTATTGGTATGTATGATGATGTGGTACTTGTTTATAGTTTTGTTTAAAAAATATACCCACCCCCAAAGAAAATGACCATGCAAGTGGATATGTTGAAATTTTTATATTTATTTTTTCCAAACAAAAAACGTTATTTATTTATTTAACTTTGTACATTTATGTTTTTTAGAATTGTTCATTCTAAACTTAAATCTTCCTCTGATTTTTCTTTAACAATTTTAGTAATTTTGCCATTACAAAATATAACTTCACATATTTGAGGCAAAGAATGAATTAGTGCTTCGCCAATGTCGTCCACCTCTTCGTCCAACATAAACCACTGTATAAGTGTTTGATTTTGAACGTCCATTGATTGGTAAATATTGGTGTTGGTTATTTTTGTTGTTATAGTGCTCCAATCTCCGTTTGTGCTTTCCACTCCATATATTTCCACATCGATTGTTTCTTGTGTGCACTGATTGCGGACTGTATGCAGTGTGATTGAAGGCTGTGTACACTGAGTGAGGCCTGTGTGCAGTGTGAGTGAGGCCTGTGTGCAGTGCGAGTGAGTGCTGTGTGCACTGAGTGAGGGCTGCTTGCACTGAGTAACGCCTGTTTGCAGTGTGAGTGATCCCTGTGTGCAGTGCGAGTGAGTGCTGTGTGCACTGTGAGTTAGGGCAGTGTGCACTGAGTGTGTGCAGTATGCACTGAGTGTGTGCAGTATGCACTGAGTGCGGACTGTATGCAGTGTGATAGAAGGCTGAGTGCACTGAGTGAGGCCTGTGTGCAGTATGAGTGAAGCCTGTGTGCAGTGTGAGTTAGGGATGTGTGCACTGAGTGACGGCTGTATGCAGTGAGTGAGGCCTGTATGCAGTGCGATCGAAGACTTTGTGCAGTGTGAGTGAAGGCTGTGTGCACTGAGTGAGGCCTGTGTGCAGTGGGAGTGAGGGCTGTGTATAGTTCCACAATATTTGCACTTTGTGTTCACGATTGAGGTTTCTCAAAATATGGCGATAAAAAGTGTGAGCAAGTGTTAAAGCAGCACTTGCAACACAATTATACAAATACAAAAGTGTTTCGCGTAATCCTAGTACTCATTTTTTGTGTCATACTAAATGTGGTATTTTTCTTAATCCGCACACGTAAAATGTCTAGGCATTTGCAGTGTTGGTGTGTGTGAATGGCCTAAGCAGGCACTTACGGCTGGTGCTATGCGTGTTTGGTGTGTAACCTTGCACGAACAAACGTAAGAATAACAAAATACAATTTTACCAGCATGTAATAGATTGTGTAAAAGAACGTGGTGCTTTCCACAGTGTTTCTAAAGTTGCTTCCCTTGTATTTTATGGTATTCGGTGAGAAGGCGAGTTTCGCTCCCTTTAGTTTATATTTGCATTTCACAGCGGATGGCCGACAAGAGATTAGAATCTTTACGACTGTGATGAAAGCACTCCAGTCTCCTGGGCTGGTTAGGCCCCAGACGTTTTGCTCTGGCCCCCTCCCCACCTTAGAGAGGAGAGAAGGAAGAAGCTGATGGTGTGCGTGAATGTGAAAGAGTCTGAATGTTGTCGACGTGTGCATATTGCCGTGCGTGAATGGGAGAGAGTCTGTGTTCTGTGTGAGCTGTTTGTTGTGCGTGTTGCCGTGCGTGAATGGGACAGAGAGAGAGTCTGTGGGCTGTTTGTTTTTGGTGTGCGTGTTGCCGTGCGTGAATGGGAGAGAGAGAGAGTCTGTGGGCTGTTTGCGTGAATGGGACAAAGAGAGAGTCTGTGGGCTGTTTGTGTTTGTTGTGCGTGTTGCCGTGCGTGAATGGCAGAGAGAGAGAGTCTGTGGGCTGTTTGTTTTTGGTGTAAATGTAAATGTACATGTATTTATATAGCGCAAATCGCCCACATCGCAGGCATCTATGCGCTTGCTTAGGGAACCCGTCCTGGTATTCCCCTGTGAGATACCCCGGCAGGGTATCCACAAGGTGAAAGCCAGGCATCCCGCCGCGAGGGGCCGTTGTGGAGATTAAGCAAGCTATTGCCCAGAGTCGCAGAGTGTGAACCCGTGAGTCGAGTAGGCACCGGAGCGAGAATTATCGAGTCCGTGGAATTATTGAGCCCAACCCCCGTCGGGGCGGGGAATTGAACCCTGGTCCAGGGCCGATCTCAGCTTCCGGGTCTGCCGCCTCTAACCCCTGAGCCACACTTCTCCACTACTCACACTTGGTGTGCGTGTTGCCGTGAGTGAATGGGAGAGAGAGAGAGTCTGTGGGCTGTTTGCGTGAATGGGACAGAAAGAGAGTCTGTGGGCTGTTTGTGTTTGTTGTGCGAGTTGCCGTGCGTGAATGGCAGAGAGAGAGAGTCTGAGGGCTGTTTGTTTTTGGTGCGCGTGTTGCCGTGCGTGAATGGGAGAGAGTTTGTGCCGTGCGTGAATGGGAGAGAGAGAGAGTCTGTGGGCTGTTTGTTTTTGGTGTGCGTGTTGCCGTGCGTGAATGGGAGAGAGAGAGAGAGTCTGTGGGCTGTTTGTTTTTGGTGTGCGTGTTTCCGCAAGTGAAAGGCAGGGTGGTATGCTTGGAAAGAGTGCACGTCTGAATGTTGTCAAGCTACGGTGAGATAAGCAAGAGGCATGCGCAGGACAGAGAGAAGGTGGGCGGAGGGAGCAGCTTCAATGAGGCGTGGACAAAGTGAAGAGCCAATGAAAAAAACAAAAGCCCGTGAAAAAAAAGTTTATGGCACAAAAGCGCGTGCCTGTGGCCGCACAGAAAAAAGCCTCAGTTTGACGAGTATTTTGAGCACTTGAATTCTCTCCATTTTCCATTCCTGCGGAATGGAAAAGGCGAGACCTAAAAAGAAAATGCATACGAATTAAGTGAAAGAGTGGGCCATATTTTAGCCATTCGGACTAGGCAGAGAGCAGCTACATCCGATATTAAGGAGATTACAGATGTGCAGGGCAACTCTATTACAGAGGCAGATCAGGTGAGGTAAGTCTTTAGACAATTTTATACAGATCTTTATGCCTCTGATAATATAGGGGGTCTGGTGGAGATAGAAGGATATCTGAGGGATGTACTTCCTCCGGAGCGCTCTATGGATGATAAGGAGGAGCTAGAAGCTACATTTCAATTGGAGGAATTTGTTTCGGCTCTTGGTAGCCTCCATTCGGGGAAGGCAGCGGGTCCGGACCAGATCCCGGTGGAATTTTTTAAAGTATTTCAAACAGTACTATTAGCAGATATGTTTAATATTATGGTGCTGGCACAGAAGGGGGATTCGGTTCCTGAATCCTGGGGGGTGCAGACATCATTGTGATAGCAAAAAAGGCTAAACCTCCAATGGCCCCAGGCTCATACCGGCCGATTACATTAATGAACGCCGATGTAAAAGTTTATTCTAAAATGCTGGCCAAAAGATTATTATGGGTTTTTAAGTGTTTGGTAAGCCCCTCTCAGCATGGGTTTATTCCAGGAAAAGGTACAACGCAGCATGTCAGGCAAGTAGTTACGATGTTTGACGCAGCAGGTACCCTGGGAGACCCTATGGCAGCACTGTTTTTAGATGCAGAGAAAGCGTTTGATAGGGTCTCCTGGGGCTACCTATGGTCTGTCATGAGGTGGAGTGGTATAGGTGAGGGATTCATAAAGGCCATACAGACTTTATATAAAGATCTGACGGCCAAGATTAGGGTCAACAGGGGGCACTCAGCAGTTGTTAAGATTAGTAGGGGGACTTGGTAGGGTTGTCCGTCATCTCCTCTGTTATTTGCACTTTATCTGGATCCGTTCCTGCGCAAATTAGAAAGAAATCCAGAGATTCGGGCAATGTGTGTAAATGGCTGCTTGATAAAAACTTTGGCTTACGCTGATGACGTGGCCATTCTGACACCCAACCCTGCAGGGGCTATTAGGGAGGTGGAAGTGGAGGCTCAAAGATTTGGACAGGTTTCGGGCTACAGCCTGAATAACTTGAAAACGCAGATTGTGGAGAATAGGTACTCTGGATGTAATGACGCTAGGGTTGTTGGTTCAGCGGTATACCTGGGAGTGACGATATCGGCAAATCTAGATGCTGTGGTAGGAAATAATATGGCTCCTCTAATGTCAAGGGTAAAAGCAGATTTAGAAAGGATGAATAACTTACACCTGTCATTAGTGGGCTGCACTAATGTAATAAAGATGCTGATTCTCCCCAAGTTTATTTTCCTTTTTAGATCTATTCCTTTATTTTTTGAAGCCAGCTGGTTTAATGCATTGGAGGCAATTTTGAATAGATTCATCTGGGCGCAGGGTAAGACACGTAGGGCCTATAGGTTTATCTCCCTTCCGAGAGAGAGAGAGGTGGGTGGGGAGCCCCAGATTTTAGACTTTATTACATGGCGGATTCCTTACAATATATGCAGGGGCTAATTGGAGGGGCGAATCTGGTCCGAAGAGTTACCAGCTTTTCTACGGAAGTGTATTCAGTAGTTCTAGGGGCAGAAGCGGGAAATTGCTTTTTAAATTGCATCGATTTCGGATATTTTAAAGGAACAAGGTTCAAGACGATTGCCGCCGCCGTCAAAATTTGGAATGCCTTTTTGAAGAAGGCAAGACTGGGGAGATACAACAAATACATTAGGCTGTATAAAAACAGGTCATTCCCTCCAGCAGTATTTGCAGACCTAACAATGGCAGAGTGGGTGGCAAGGGGGATTACACAGATTGGGGATTTTTTTAGTTTAGAGGGGGTGGTTCAGTTTAGTGACTTAAGAAACAAGTATGGTATTGATAGCAGAGGCTTTTTTAAGTTCCTCCAGATCAGGAGTTTCTTAGGCAGTAAGCAGGGAGGACCTGCTGGATTTGGTAGGAATGAGATTCTTGAGAAAATAAAGCTCTCTGGGGACTGTACGATCCGATCCTTTTACGCAAGCTTGGTAAAAGGGAAAACTGATGACTTGGAAAAATATTGTAACAAATGGGTGGAGAAATTGGGCGGCGAACAAGATTGGTTCCAGGAATCATTGGAATTAGGTCGAACAGTTCTGTGTTCATCCCCTTTACAATCCCAACATTATAAAACCCTATTTTCATTGTATTTTACACCAGCCAGGATTGCAAAGTGGGGGGGCACCTCAGGTATTTCTTGTCCCAGTTGTAATTCCCTAGAAGCAGATAGTGTGCAAATGTTTGCCACCTGTCCTCAACTGCATACACTTGTGAGGGATATAGAGGTCTTTTTGGGTAGGTCACTGGGTATCCAAATAAGGCTCACTTCACCCTGGAATGTTCTTGGGGTTGGTTCAGATGGGGATGATGCACCACGGGAATTCTTGTTTGTAGCAATGGCAGTGTATAGATTAACCATAGCTAGGGCTTGGCTCGATAAAACCTCTCCGGTAATGCACACCTGGTTGGCTAATCTGTTGGCTGCATACAATTTGGAGAAGAATATTTATGCATGGAAAGGCAGGAGAGGAAGGAGCCGAGATGTGAGAATTTGGGAGCCAGTAACCATATGGAAGAAGGGACTGGGTTTCCATAGAGTTTGTTAAAATGTATATATCTTGGTAATGAAAAGGTTTTTTTTTTCTTTCTTTCTGTCTTCTCCTTTTTTCCTGTTTTTTGTTTTTTTAGCTGTGTTTCTGGTACGAGAATGCCCTGAGGCAGATATGTAATAAATATGTACTGTATATGTATAAAGGTTATGAATTGATGAAATATATAAAATAATCATGATGAATTTGTATAATGTAAAGTGTGCATACCTTGGTAAATAGAAAATATATATATATAAAAAAAACAATATTTCAAAAGTAGAACAGGTAAGTAGCACAAATACAGAGTGGTCTACGGGGGGGGGGAGACCAAATCATATACTAAGAAAGTAGAATGTGAACTGAGACCGAAGTCGAGACTTGGGCGAGAAGACTCGGAAAGCTAGGGACCCAAGGAACCACCCGAGGTAAGTACCCAGGAACCCCACGGAGGCTGTGTGCAGAGTGGAAACACAGTTGTGTACTCAACACAAGTCAATGGGAAAACCGCAGTTGCCATTTCCAAGAAGGACCCTTCGCAGAGGACCCTAAAGGAACCCTGTGGAAGATGGAGGGTTGGAGAGTCACCCCACTCGTGGATACCCCAGAAACCAGGATACCTACACCAGGGCAGCTGGGCGCATAAGTGGGAAGTGACGTCGCAAACCGCAGTAGACCACAATGGAGAACTTCAGTAAATATGGCACTGGTGAATTAGGTGAAAGTTTGGTGGAATCCAAGGATGGATTCTTGAAGAGGAGTACCGATGTTTACCACCGATGATGGAAGATGCAGGAGAGTGGACAGTGACCGTGTGCTGCAGTTGCAAAGCAGAAGCTGTTCATGAGCTATCCCACATCGAAGTTGAGATCTGGTGTGTGTGGGAGGGGCGGGGGGTAGTCGCTGTAGGGCAGGAACACCAATAAGCCTTGACAGTGGTAAAAAATGTGGTAAACAAAGAAGGTGCAGTGTCGGGATAAGCAAGGTCCTAGGGACTCAACAAGGGCAGGAGAGTCACCCCATGTCTATTGCACTTCCTTGGAGGACAAATACAAAAGACCCGTACTCCAACAGGATCATGCCATGAGAGTGGTGGTCTTCCAAACAACAGGATCTATTTCAGGACCATACAGCAGGGGCTGGTGTACGGGCGCTCCCCCAACGCTAGGATGGCTCTAGGTCTTTCAGGCAGATAGGTACATGAGTCTCGTCACTGCGGTTGCTGCATAGGTTGCAGGGGCACCATCAGGTGCGCAGTCGCCTCAGAGCTCCTTCACAAGTACTAGCACCCACTTCGCAGCCTCCGTGCGGCACGTGCATCAATGGACCCAGCGCCAGGCTACAGGGGAGATCGCGCAGGCTCGAAGTATACCAAGGCCTCACAATTACAACATCCCCCGAAGTCAATGGCATGCCTCTATTATGAAAGCTCATCCAGAGGGGGCCCAGGCCTACTTCAGCGTCTGCCACCAGTGCTTGTGCAGTTCTAGGTATCACCAGTGTTCCATGCGAGTCTCCTGCTGGGAGCACTGCCCTGCATCTGAGAATGGTCAGGCCACGTCCAGTAGTGATGTTCCTCACTTCAGGGCCACAAATGTCTGTCTGCGGAGCCCGATTGGCGCAGCGACCCCGGGTGCCTCCTCCCCTGCGTGCCTCCCCCAGCAGCTTAATCCCGCAACGTGCTACCCCCAGAGGCCGCCGCCAGTCGCGAGTCACTGCTCCCGTTACCCCCACCTCCTTCCCCGGCTGCTTCAGCAGAGGTCCGGGTCAGTCGCGCTGAAGGGCACCAATCAAGGCCCCATCCACAATCAGCACTCCCCCATGTGTGGCCCCGTTGATGAGGGCCTCAGGTATACAGCGGCAGGATCCAGGGCACATCTCACGGGCAGAGCGGTCCCCACGCCGCCCCAGCGCAGCACAGCTTCCAATGCTGCCAGACACGCAAGGTTCAACTGCATGGACCACAGCCTCGCAGGGCCTTGATGAGACCCCACACCCGACTAGCGCCCCAGGTACTCACTGCGCCGCAGTGGGGCTCCGATCCTCGGCAGAAACATCTCCGCGATCCTAGTACGCCACACCAGTTGGGCCTTGTGGGCGGAGTTTAGCCCCGATCTTTCCTGGATTGTCTTCCTCAGTCCATGCTGTGGTACACCCGGTCCTTCACTCTGCCGAGGGCATCAGCATAGCACACCAATATCAATATGGGCAGGGCTTGCCTCGGAGCTGCATCAGGCTTGCGGGCGCCCCAGCGTCAGTTTCCATCGAGCACGAAGATATATGGTCGGATAAGTGCAGTCAGAACGGGGAGTCCTCGGCGGAGCTCTACCTCAGCACGTCTGCTGCCATTGCTGGCTTCGTGGATTTTACCCCTTTATATATAAATAAATAGAGTGCTGATGAGCAGAGATTCAATTTTACCTCAACTCCAAATAAGGCGGAAGACATTCACCCAGTGCTGATTTTTGCTTTGCATTCCGGTACTTATTGTTTTATTTTTATCAATATAGATTCAGATCTTCAAGTGACAGAATGCAAAGACAAGAACATAGCCTCACAGTGTATGTGCACCTGGGCTGGCTAAATGTATCCCTCTTTACCTGGGTGCCTTAGTCCTTTATGCTAATTATAAGTGCTAAAGTGCTTGTGCTCCCTCCCTTGAACATTGTCAGATTTGCCTACACCTAATTGACACAGTAAATAGTAAAAGGTACTACATGTACCCAGGGACTGCAGTTAAATGCTATTAGTGGCTTGCAGCCTTCATTGGGCTATCCACTAAAGTAGCTATGTAAAACATGTCTCAGGCCAGCACTTGCAGGCCTAAACCTTCATTTGTAATATGTATGTCACTGCTAAAGTACCGCCTAAAGGCTTATGGGGAGGGGTGCATGGTGTTTAAAAGGTGAGACCTGTATACAAAGTTTTACATGTCCTGGAAGTGAAAAAAAAATCCTATACGTCGTTTATCACTGCTGTAAGTCTATTGCGCCCATAAACTAACACTATGTTACCTTATTACACTTAATAGGTGGTAAATCCAATTTGGGATCAGATAGAGAAATGTTTCTTTCACTCATTTACATTTTAATTTAAAGTCCTTGTTAATGATGAAGTCTGATTTTAAGTTACTACTCTGAAAAGGCCAGTTTTGAAAAATTAACAATTTGAAAAAAACCTTGTCTGAAGCAATTTAGACAAAATATTTACTTCATTATCAGGAAATGATTTGGCATGATCAAATAGGTTTTTCACTATTTACTGTCATCTTATTCATTGAGTTTTCAAAAAAAGTCAATTGCTTTAGTGGGGAATTAACAATGTTTCAGGCTTCAAGAGACCCTTGCCAGCTTTAGCATTGGACCATACCCCACTAGAAGATTTTGACTTGCATAACAGAGTTTAATTACATGGGTAAAAAGTGTGACAAGAACAACCCAGTCAGTGTCTCAGACCTCTGCTCAGTTGTGGGCAGCCTGAACCTGAAGTTGCACCTAGGTTCTGATTGGCTACAAACTGTTATTTTTCAGTGACCCTTTGTTTTAGGCACTTTTTGTCTTAAACATTTATAAATTCAAATTTTCCTTATATTCTATTCAAATAGGGTTGGTGTATGTTTGCTTATTAAATGCTTCTTTCTTTTTTTTTCTCTTGTGAGAAAGTGGACTATTCGCTGAGGTTGATGGTAGTCCATCACAAGTAGAAATATCACTAATCTAGTTAGGTCCAGTAAAGGTTTTACTAATTTAAATCTGAACTAAACCCCTGGTAGCTAGGGCACAGAGATTTATTCTTAAGAAAATGTCTAAGCACTTAGAAGCATGAAAGCAGTTAGAAGTTGAAAGCACAACATAAAAAAAAATCCTAATCCAATTTATATAAATATGATACATTTTAATGAACAGAATTACACCAAAATGACAAAAATCCATTAAGGGAAAATAAAGATAGGACTATTTAATGTTTTAAATAAAAATAGCGTCAAAAAGTGCAAAGCTTCAAACATGAGCCACTAGCCACATTAGACTGGGACAAAAGTAAGTCTTAAGGCTAACTGTGATTTAGCACGGGTTGCACTCAAGGGTCAGGTTTTCTCGGTCTAAGAGTTACCTTTGGACTTAGAAAATTTGAGAGAAGGTAAAGTCCTCAGCAGGGCAAGGATGCAACCTGGATCTGAAGACAGGATCGTCAACGACCAGTTGCTGAAGTATGAAGACTTGATGTAACCACTGACGAAGGTAGGAAAAGCTTAGTGTAGGAAGAGTCTGAAATTTGCACCCAGGAAGTAAGCTATGTCGACTAGATGCTGCTCTCTGCATTGGGCCCAGTGAAGATTTGTACCTTCGGACTTAGACTCTTTTTTTTAAAGCTAGATTTTCACATTGTGGCTTTAGCCGGAGAGCGTTCAACATAGTCACATGCCAGTCGGCATTGGGCACACTGAATAGGATTTACTGCTGTGGAGAGTGGAGTTATGGCAAAGTCAGGCCCACTGGAGATGCGCCCTTTGAAAGATCAGCTTGACAAGTTGGTCCCAGTCTTCTGTCAATTACCCAGGCGAAAAGTCTTGAAAGAGTTTCTACAACCCAGGGTTTAGGTTTGGACAGGAGGAGCACGAACTGAAAACAACCAGGGGTTCCAGGACCTCAGGAACAGCACTTGGGTTTACAACTCACTCCATCAGAACCCACCAGCAGGGTGTGAGGCAGGTACAGGTGAAAGTTGTCAGCTAAGCTTCTTTAGGAAAGTTGACTTCTTGTAACCTTTCTTTTTCTGTAGCTTAACTGGAGGTCACCCAAACTCACTCTTGAACACTTCTTTGTCCCGAGTGCAAGTAGGAGCAGGTCCAGCCCTTAGGGTTTTACTCTCTTCCACAGCTGCAGTAGAGTTCTGAAGAGGGTGCGTAGGGTGCCACATATATGCCGGTCACTAACCTGTGGCTGTGGTGACTCCTGACCCCTCCCTGACTAACAGACTAAAAGTTCCCAGGGGTAAACCTACCCACATCTGCAACTGTTCGAATGCGCCCAATTGCAAACATTCCCTCAGTGCCCCACTATCTTAATCCAACTTGGTAGAGCATGTATTACCTTGTGCAGCGCTCCTATGCTCACTCTAGAGTTCTGCCCAAGGAAATGAGCAACCCTTCCTCTGTGGTAACTCCAAAATCAGTTCTGGGGGGCAGTTCCTTTCCCACTGGGTTTGGGGGCCTTGTTGACTAGGAAAACAACAGAGGGGGCAGGCCCGGGTGTGAGTTGCTTCTGTCTACAAAATAGTTAGGTTCTGGTGCACTGCTCAGTTGATCCTCCTGTCAGAGGAACAGAAACAGGACACCCTTCCTACCCCCCCTCCCCCTCCCCCACGCACACAAACCCCTTGTCCCAGCTTTTGAAGCCAATTCATACTTCAGGAACAAGCTATTCAGCATCTGAGTGACAATTGGAAGCACCTGCAAATGGGCCTTCTAGAGACCTCTAGGCAGGTTAAGGGTGACTTTTTAAAAAACTTATTTGAAATAAATATTTTGAAATGTCAAAGAATAAGCTTTCTATCTGGTTCGTAGGCGAGGATGACATTATGTAATTTTATTAATGTATCCCATTGCTTTCCTATAGAACAGCTAACCCTCATAAAGTGAAAATGTATTTTAGGGCATTGCCACTCTAAGGACATGTTTAACATTAAACTTTTACATGTCCTACTTTTAAATGTTGTGCACCCCGCCTTATGGGCATTTAGGCCTACTAAGAGGGTAACCTAATTACAAAGGAGGGTTTTAGACCTGACAAAAGGGGTTATTTTCAACAGTCAAATTTGCAGTTTAAACCTACAAACCCAAGTTACTAGTGGTAGGCCTTAAGGCAAGTTTTTCATTGTCACGTTAGTGTGTACCCTGGATACACTTTGCACCCTATATTAGGGACTTACAGGTAAGTAAAAAATGCCAATCAACTGTATAGCCAGCTTCAACATGTTTTAGGGGACAGCGCAGATGCACTTGGGCATGGCTAACAGTGTCTCAGTGCACAGTCAAAACCTTTTTTTTTTTAAACAGCATTTTTTTATTGTGTTTTCTTGACTTTTAAAATTGTTGGTACTGCTTGAACCTAACGTACACTTATCTGGTGATTGAGCTAAAGAATGATGATGGATTCAACCCAGATCGGAGACTGGGGGTTAGTGTCTGAAAAGTTTCAGCGCTCCGTCCATCATCTCCTTGTGTTTGCCTTGTATTTCTGTGGACATGTCAACCTGCATGTGTTTTGCCCAGGGGGCCTACAATAAAACTCTAGAGGTGTTCGTGGGTAATGGGAATCTGTCTGCACCCTGCCAGACCACTTTCTCCCTACACTCTACCCGGTTTTCTTCTTCTCCACTTCCTGTGTTTTGCTGAGCTTCACTTAACGAGCAGAACACGTTGATTGAGAAAATCTTGATTTAGTAAACAATTGCTAGTGACTCACTGGAACTTGCCCCATTCCTACTCCCAGAAAGACATCCTTACCAGAAGAGTGCTTGAATTTTTAAATAAAGCTGGCTACTTAGTTAATACAAGCAACAACGTACTTACAATATGTGGCCTTGCAGCTAATATTTTGTAAATCATCTGGACTTCAATGAGATTTTGCTCACCAACCTATAGAAGATACTTTATCTAGTACAGGACCATTCCTCTGACTGCTTCCCCTCCAATCTTGTAGTACCCAAACACTTTTTCAAAGGTCTGCAGTCCTTTTATCTACTGGAATAAAAGGAAGTTGAACTGCCTGTTGTTTGGAGGGGAGCAGACCCTTGGCATGAAGAACACAGATTAGTGTTCAGCTGATGGAAGTTAGTTCGGAGGGTGACATGAGGGAGTGACCTTAACAGGATCGAACACAGCCTTGCTTTTGGATGGCAAGAATGATCACATGAAGCAACTGTAGATCTGCAGAGACTTCATCCAGGAGGGCACATGCGCTGAGCATTCATCATTCCGGGCCTGCTCAGTACAGTTACTGACCGCAAGAAAGCCAGTATCTCTCAGATATTTCACTTCACGTCAAGTCACGGTGTTGCATTGGCTGCAGCTAATCGCCTTAATAACATCATCATTCAAGAATCCCATCTAACACTTAACGTTCAAGGAATATCCATTTTTAAGGCAAGATTGGCCATTATCCCAAAAACCCAGTTAATATTTCTTAAAGGTTAAGCCTTGCGGTCCTCTGACACCTTGGTGCTGTAGGTGACACTTCCAATGCAGAATATTGACCAAAAGTGACCAGTTCTGACAAGTAGACTTCTGTACACATAGGGGAGGATATGGTGGATGGTTTCTTTAATTCCAGCACTGTTACAAGGGTCAGTGCACAAGTATCACAACTAACTTCCACAGGGAAGGTTCTGGATTAGAAAAGTACCCTGCATGGTAAATGGCTTGGCACCTCTACCCTGAGTGCCCTTGGTACTGATATTTGGTCATGGGCAAACATGCTTGTGCGCCATGACCTAGGCTTCTCACAGTAATGCACTCTGCTTAGACTGGGATTGGCACACCAAGCACTACATTCATGAAGGTAGAGGGCTACTACCTTTATCTGGAGGTGTGAGTGTGGTGCTTGAAGTATTACTTCATATTTTACTATACTAATTTTCAACACTGATCCTTTATGGGTTCCAGAGAGGTGTGCTACTCGCCAGAAAAGCGCTTCAACACCCATCAGGGGTAACAAGTGCTATATGAATGCAAACCTTTCTTCAACTTTTATCCCTCCGCTATCCTTCTCACTCCAAATAACTGACTAATATCTACCACTGAAATTACTTCATATTTCACCATAATAATTCACCACTAATCCTTTATGTGCTTCCTGAATAGCATGAGTCAACAAGATCTTTATAAATATAAACCTTTTTCCTCCTCTATCATTCTGCTATCATTCCAAATCCAAATAACTGACTAACCTATCCACCACTTAAAATATTCTTGCATGTTTCACTATACGAATTCACCACTAATCCTCTATGGGTCCCGGAGTAGCGTGCTACTCACCGAAAAAGCGCTTTGACGCCTCGTCAGGGGTCGTAAGTGCTATATAAATGCAATTACAATACAATACAATACAATTAAAGCATAAGAAGATCCTCAAGAGGACCCACAGGCCAAAGGCACAGGAATCGCAAGAGGACCTCGAGCTGCTCACCAAAGATAAGGCCCAGGGTGCAGAGGATGCGGTGAGGACGAACACCTTGGTAGGAAGAGATGCTGGAAGCTGGAGCTTCTTGTAGCCTGAAGATCTCTGGAGGACAGAGTCAACAAGCCTTGGCAACTGCAGATCAATGCTGGGCAAAGGGCTTTTGTACCATTGGTTCCAACGAGTGATACTGGCCTCAAACTTGCTGAGAAAACAGTGCTGGCCTCAAGGGAGTTGCAGAACCACCACATGTGTTGCCGAGCCTTTCACCTCAGAAGCAGAAGACTGGCCAGCTTTGTTGTGGTGCTTGCAGATGCAGGAGAGTGACTCCTTCACTCCAAGGGCGATTACTTAGGGTATCTTTAATGCCCATAGACCAGGAGAAGAACCTGGATGAAGCACAGGTGATGCAGAAGACTGGCAGAACGACGAGAGCAGGATAGCTGGAGTCTTTCTTGATGCACAGCTGGAGTCTTCCTTGATGCAGTCTTGGTTCCAGGAGAAGTCCAACATAGTCCAAGATGCCCAGACGGTTGAAGCTGAAGTGGTTTCGGACTGTATTCTCCCCCACGAGAATCTGAAGAGCCATCCACAGCTAAGCCCTTAAGTACCCTAGTGTAAGGGTTGGGACGCTTCTGGGATCCCTCCCAGAGGAGGGCCTGGAAAACGGGGAGTTCCAATTGGAGTATAAAAGGAGGACACCAAATGTGCCCTTAAAAGCAGTCTGGTAGCACAGGCAAGCGCCCCCACCCCAGCAGAATACACTAAGTTCTGTCTGGGAGGTGTTCACACCTCCCTGTTACAGGAAACGAATATGCTACTTACCAGTATGCATCTGTTCTTGGCATTTGGGCTGCTGACATTCATATCTGTGCATAGATCGCCGCCTAGTGTTGGGTTCGGATGATCGCACATTGTTGTCCTGGAAGAGTCTTCGAAGTATCACGAGATAGGTGGCTACTCCCCTGGACTACAGTGCGCATGGGCATCGACTCCATCCCCAGATTGTTTTTAGCCATTGTGGCAAAGATGGAGTGTAACACCGTGAGTGATGACCATGCTATGAGTGATTCTGAGTGCTGCAGCCGCTACAGGCGCCGGAGAGGAGGACGGGCGATATTAATGTCAGCAGCCCTACATGCCAAGAACAGATGCATACTGGTAAGTAGCATATTCGGTTCGAGGCATGTGGGCTGCTGAATTCATATCTGTGCATAGAATACATAGCAGTCCCTCCACTAGCGGCGGACGCCTGTGCCAGCTGCAGCAGTTTGAAAAAGTGTTTTTAGAACAGCCTGCCCTACAGCTGCTTGCTGTTTGGAGTGCACATCTGCACAGTAGTGTTTCGTAAATGTGTGTGTGGTAGACCATGTGGCTGCTCTACATATGTCTTCTAAAGGAATATTTCCAAGGAAAGCCATGGAGGCCCCCAACTTTCGGGTGGAGTGGGCCCGTGGGGGGATCGTTAGAGTGCGCTTGGCTTTTTGATAGCAAATTTGAATGCACTTAACGATCCACCTGGCTATACCTGCTTTGGAAATGGGGTTGCCTTTGTGTTGTGGCGAAAAGGCAACAAATAGTTGTTTTGTTTTCCGAAAATCTTTGGTCCTATCAATGTAGTACATTAAGGCTCTCTTGACGTCTAGTGTGTGGAGCATTCTCTCCGCCACTGACTCAGGATTTTGGAAGAACACAGGCAGTTCTATAGTCTGATTGATATGGAACTGTGAAACCACCTTAGGAAGAAACCTAGGGTTAGTGCGAAGCACCACCCTATTGGAGTGAATCTGTAAGAATGGCTCTTGGATAGTTAGTGCCTGGAGTTCACTAACGCGTCGCAGCGATGTAATCGCTATCAGGAAAGCCACTTTCCATGTTAAGAACTGAATCTTGCATGAATGTAGAGGCTCAAAAGGTGGACCCATCAGTCTGGTGAGGACCACATTTAGGTTCCATTCAGGAGCCGGTGGGGTTCGGGGAGGAATGACTCGCTTGAGTCCTTCCAGAAAAGCTTTGATGGCAGGCACTCTGAAAAGTGAGAGATGCTGCCTGTTTTGGAGATAAGCTGCTATTGCGGATAAATGTATACGAATGGAAGCATAGGCCAGATTGCATTTGTATAGATGTAACAGATAACAAATGATGTTTTGAGTAGATGCGTCTAGCGGGTTGATGTTGTCGACTGCACAATAAATGACAAACCGCTTCCATTTTGCCGCATAGCATGCTCTGGTGGTGGGCTTTCTTGCCTCTCTTATGATATCCATACAGTCGGGAGGCAAGTTGAGGTAGCCAAATTCTAAGACCTCAGGAGCCAGATCGCCAGGTTGAGCTGTTGCGGATCTGGATGCTGAATGTCGCCATGGCTCTGCGTCAAAAGCCTGGGTGTGAGGTGCAGCCTTTGCTGCGGTACCACGGATAGTTCTAGAAACGTGGTGTACCATGGTTGGCGTGCCCACGTCGGAGCAACCAGGATGAGTGTCATCGAGTGTTGCTTCAGCTTGCGTGCCACCAGCGGTATTAGAGGTGCTGGGGGAAAAGCGTACGCAAATATGCCTGGCCAGTTCATCCATATCGCATTGCCCTGCGACTGTGGGTGTGGAAACCTGGCGGCAAAGCTTTGGCATTTGGCGTTTTTCTTTGTGGCGAACAGGTCTATCTCTGGATGACCCCACTGCTGGAAGTACGGGTGGAGTACTGATGGATGCATCTCCCACTCGTGCATTTGGTGGCTGTACCTGCTGAGCAGGTCTGCCATCCGATTGTCCTTGCCCGGGAGGTGTTCCGCCATGAGGAAGATGTTCCTCTGAATGGCCCACCTCCGCATGCTCTGAGCCAGATGAGACAACTGTGGAGAGTGTGTACCTCCCTGCTTCTGAATGTAGTACATGGCCGTCATGTTGTCCGTCCGGATCAACACAACCGTGTTGCACAGATGTACTTTGAATGCTTTCATCGCCATGAAGATAGCCATCAGTTCTAGAAGGTTGATATGCATCTTCTTTTGCTGCGTTGTCCATAGTCCCTGCACTGTGTAGTGGAGTACATGAGCTCCCCATCCCTGGAGAGATGCGTCCGTTGTCAGAATGATAGGTGGCACAGGATCCTGAACGGTCGCCCCTGCAAAGGTTTTGTGGATTCCACCAATGCAGAGAGTTGTATGCACGACCGGTCACCAACACTAGGTCTTTCAACTGTCCGTGAGCCTGATTCCACTGACGTGCCAAGCACTCCTGAAGTGGACGCATATGTAGTCTCGCGTGCGGGACTATGAAGATGCAGGAGGCCATCATGCCTATCAACTGCATGAACACTCGTGCTGGAAGCGAGTGCTGCGGTCTGAATTTTTGTATCAGCGATTGAATGCTGTTGATCCTCACTGAATTCGGCTGTGCTTTGGCTGCCAGAGTATCTATTGTCGCGCCCAGATACTGCCGTACGTGGGCGGGCTGAAGGTAGGACTTTGGATAATTCAGTGAGAATCCCAGATCGTGAAGAAGGTGAATGGTGTGGGACATGTGGGCGACACACTGCTTGGCCGACTTTGCTTGGATAAGCCAGTCGTCCAGATAAGGGTAGACGTGAACGTTTTGTCTCCGTAGGTGGCAGCCACTGTCGCCAGGCACTTTGTAAACACCCTGGGTGCCGTCGTCACTCCGAAAGGGAGGACCTTGAATTGATAATGCTGATTCTGAATGGTGAACCTGAGGTATTTTCTGTGTGACGGGTGTAGCGGAATATGAAAATATGCATCCTTCAGATCTAATGTTGCGAGGAAATCTCCCTGACTGAGTAACGGTAAAACCTGCTGCAATGTTAGCATGTGAAAGTGTTCTGATAGAATGTACTGGTTTAGGGGTCTGAGGTCCAGTATGGGTCTGAGGGACCCATCCTTTTTTGGGATCAAGAAGTACAGCGAGTACACTCCTGTACCTGTTTCTTCCACAGGGACGAGCTGGATTGCTCCTTTTTGCAGCATGAGGACTACCTCCTGCTGCAATAAGTGCAAATGCTCTGTGGACATAGGACGGTGTCTTGGGGGTATGTTGGGTGGAGTGGATGTTAACTCCAGACAATAACCGTACTGGATAAGCTTCCTGACCCACCTGTCTGTGGTGATGGATTTCCAGACCGGCAGGAACCGTTGTAGTCTCCCCCCGACCGGTATTGTATGGTCGGGGGCAGTGACAAGGCGTCACTGTGTTAGTGGCGGAGGATCTGGAGCTGTTGTTTCCACGACCTATGCCCTTGGCGCGGTTTCCACAATAGCCACCTCTACTTTGTTTGGTGTATGTGGTTTGCGCGACACTTTTATTGTACTGTGTTTGCCTGGACAGCTGGCCTCTGGAAACTCCTCTATTGCTTGAGCGACGAAAAGAACCACCCCTGAACTGCTGCGACTGGAGAGCCCCCATAGATTTTGCAGTTTCAGTGTCCTTTTTGATTTTTTCCAAGGTGGTGTCCACCTCTGGGCCAAATAAATGATCAGGGTTTACAGGCTGATTTAGTATGGTGGTCTGTATCTCTGGCTTGAACCCGGAGATTCTGAGCCAGGCATGTCATCTTAACATGACACTTGTGTTAATGGCTCTGGCCGCGGTGTCTGCTGCGTCCAGTGCACATTTGAAAGAAGCATTTGATATGAGCTTTCCTTCCTGTATGAGCATCTCTGCTGCCTCCTCATATTCATCTGGCAAGTGTTGTAACAGGGTCTCAAGTGTATCGTAATGGGCCCTGTCATATCTGGCTAGGAGTGCCTGAGTGTTTGAAATGCGCCAGATATTGGCCGCTTGAGCTGCCACCCTTTTCCCTGATGCTTCTAAGCACTTTAGATTCTTTATCAGGGGGAGGAGCATCACCAGTTGTTTGCGAGTTCGCCCTCTTCCGGGCATTGGAAACAACCAGAGAGTACAACGGCAACTGTCCCTTAATGTAGTTGGGGTCCCCAGGCGCCGGTTTGTACTTCTTTTCAATTCTGGGGTTTATCACCCTGGCCCTTGTGGGCTCTTTAAATATCTCTCCAGCATGTTTTAAGACACCCTTTAGCATTGGCAGAGTCTTGACAGTTCTCTCTGAGGTGGAAAAGGTGTCTAACAGAAAATCCACTTCAATAGGGTCAGTATGGAGCTGGACATCATGATTTTTGGCTGCCCTTTCAATAAGTGCATTAAACGCCGCTGAGTCTTCAGTAGGCAATGTTTTTACAGCACACACATGACTGTCCGGGGCAGTGTGTGGATCGCCTGGGTCAGCAGCGTCCGCCCGTTCATTGTGATCTTCTGGATCAGTGTCCACAGGATAGCTGTACTCCTCATTGTCACCTTCCCCTGTCTCCACATCCGAGTAAGTTGGCGAAACAGGAGCAGTGTCTTGGCCACGTGGAGATATAGGTTCGACAAGAACGGGTGTTGTAGTAGAATCCTTCTTCTTTTTCAATGGGATTCTATATGACTCCATAGGCTGTTCCGGGGTGATCTTTTGTTTGTAAATTGAAAGTCTGCCCGTGTCGCCATCGATGAATTGTTCCTGTTGCTCTTCAAGCGAGGGTGGTCGATGCTTTGTGACCAGTACCGCAGTTGTGGGCTTCGGCCCCGTGGACACCTTTTTGGACGCGTCGACGGCCATCTTAGGGGTGAAGGCCTTAGGTACCACTTTCGGCGGCAGCGTGAACTGGATGGGCGCCGGCGTTTTTTGAGGTTTACTGGCAGGCTTTGGTGGTGGAGTATCCTTTGGTCCGACAGCCGAAGCCTTTTCCTTAATTCCCTTCAGCGATTCCGACACCTGCTTCGAGAAGGAGGCGGACGGCTGCGTCGACTCGACGGATTCCTTCGAGCCACCGCCAGGCGTGGACTCGAGGTTCGTACCGCTCTTAGCCTTGTCTGGTCGACGCGTAGATTCGAGAACCTTCTGAGCTCCGAGTCCTTTATCGGTGTCGACGGTCTTCGGCGCCGATTTTTTCAGGTCGACGCCTTTGACCAGTTTTTTCGGTGTTCCAGTCTTCGGCTCGACACCCTTTAGCGACCTCACCGGGTCGATAACACCTTTATGCTTCGTTGGTGCCGATAGTTCAGAGGACTTAGAGCCGACCAAAGCAATACGCACTTTCGGTTTCGATTTTGCCTCTAGTGCTTTTGGTTGCGTAGACACCGAAGCTTTCTCTTTCGATTTGGCAACCCGTGGCTCCTTAGAAGTGTCCGAAGCCGGGCCCGAAGGCGAGGCTGTAGAACCCAGTGGAAGATCTTGGGTAAGGCCATGTGGCGATCCCTCGACCTGAGCCTTATTAAGTGTCTCGGCCCCAGTATCAGTGTTTGGGCCTATCTCCTCGCTTGAGCTATCTTCCATGGTCCCAAAGGCCCCATCGTCGTCTCCTACCTCGTCGACGACGTCTTCAGTATCGACCATCTCAATATCAGCGCCGTAGCTGGAGTCGATCTCCGATGCGGGATCAGACAGGTTCTCTCGAACCTCCCGCTCTGCACCCTCATCGTCCTCGGCATCGAAGATGTTCACCGGTTCAGGTGCCGTCTGCTGGGCTTCCTTGCGCGCTGCGCGTCGAAGTCGAATCGTCTTCTTGGAGCGGAAACGAGAACAAGCCATACAGCTGGCTTCATCGTGATCCGGCGACAGGCACTTGTTGTACACCGGTTGGACGTCGATGTGAGGATATTTCGAGTTGCACACAGGACATCTCTTGAACGGGCCTCGTTCCATGATGGTTCGTCGATAAGGCCTCTGGCGTCGGCCGGGCCTTCAGTGCTGAAAAGCTGCTCCTCTGGATGTCCGGATCGGGAACTGAGCTGGAACAGAACTGGGCACCGATCGCAAGACAATACCAACGATAAACTAAAGGCCTTTTGGCCAAAAAGAAAGTTTTTTATCAATTCCGAACTTGAGTTAACAAATAAGCATCCGAACCCAATGGCGGAAAAAAACAATCTGGGGATAGAGTTGATGCCCATGCGCACTGTAGTCCAGGGGAGGAGCCACCTATCTCGTGATACTTCGAAGACTCTTCCAGGAAAACAATGTGCGATCATCCGGACCCAACACTAGGCGGCGATCTATGCACAGATATGAATTCAGCAGCCCACATGCCTGGAACCCTATTGTTCTACCCTCGCTTGCTCGAGGTCAGATCAGCAGCAGGAGGACAGAATCATGTCTGTGGTCGGCAGCAGCACTAGCTTACTGTTAGACACAGAAAGGCTGGTACCAGGAATACAGGGGTGCTCCCTAGGGGAGCTCCCACAGTACATGGGATTCTACACCCAACACTGGAATTGGAGTTGAGGTAGGATTACACCATATTTGATACCAAACACGACTGGTTTCAGTGTTGCCAATATATAGTTCGACATCTAGTAATTGACTAAATGTATTAAATGGCTGACCACACTTACAAAGACTGGAGAATCGACTCCGGGGTTTGAAGGGGGTGTCCTGCTCATGCAGGGCACCCTCACACTTATAACCTAGCACCCGGTCTTCAGGATTGAAAGGTCTGCCTTAGGGATGACTTCTAGGTTTTAAGTGTAGTGACCTCAGATATAAGGAAACATATCTGTTGTGAGTGGAGCTAGCACCAACTCACACAGGCTGCATTGGCAGGACTGTAGTCACAGTTTGAGGGGTCTCTCATGGGTGGCATAATTCAAGGTGGAGACCCTGGTGTACCTATGCCCTGGGTACCTTAGTACCATATAATAGGGACTTAGAAGGGTACACCAGTAGTCAATTAGGAAGGTACCAAAGTACTCACCACAATCAATTTTAGGGAGAAAGCACAGTGACTGAGGTCCTGATTAGCAGGATCCCAGTCAGACTAGTCCAAGCCACACTGACACTAGGCAAAAAGTGGGAGTAACCATGCTAGAAGGATCTACCTTCCTACTACGCAATACTATCTATTCTCTAGATGAAAGGCTCAATTTCAAAAACAAGAACCACACAGGCTATTTTTCAATTGTCAGTGTTCTAATTTAACCTTTCGATACAATCAAATTAAATGCAGACGCCCACCAAATTATCAGAAGCTCAGGCAGCTTACAGGGAAATTTCACAAATCTGAGGAAAGTAGGTCATAACAACATGTTTCAAGTGCAGAAAGGTTCTTCTGCATGGTTTCAACTTGAAACTCTAACACAAATTTCCACAATTGCATTTTAAATTTGAAATATGCATTCAATGATGCTGAATGATGGGAAACCTTCAAACTCCTGAGTAAAAAGATAAGCTAAAAGTGTCTTAAATATCCCCCCACTGTGAATAACTAAAAGTCTCCTAGATATACTGCTACTGTGCTCTCAAATCATAGATCCTCTAGATGAATAGTTAAAGGGACAGAAGACCCACCAATTTCATACTTTTTAAAATCTTATTTCTAGATTCTAGGTAACAATATATGGTGATCCACATGAAAATTAATGGAAAACATTACTCATGTAAAACTAACCTGTTCCACAAAGGTAAAATCTCAACTACCTAGGAAATGGCTTGTACGCTGGCTAAAAAAGCCCAAATAGGACTACTGGTTTACATAAATGGGGCTAAAAAACATGCATGCCAACCGAGTCGGTGCTTCAGTGAAGCACTTTTTTGATGTTTTATGTCAAGAAAAGTGAACATCTAGCGTAGGAAATTAAGGGATTGTACAGATTGTAATGCATTTAAAAGATTGCTTCCTAATTTGGGACCACAAAACATTCTTAAAAAACGCCTGTATTTCCCTATAATGTCTCCTAAAGTCCTACTGTGCACTCCCACTGACAATAATGAAGCTCCTACAAACCTATTGGCTACTCTGCTCTCAGAATTGAAATAAAGGATAGGTTTGGTGCTTCACTTAACTACTGGCTCCATTTTTATGGTTGAAGTCAAATACTCCTAAATAATTTTGGAACGGAGATGTAAGGATTTCCCAAAAAATTGAAGAACTTTTCAATATTATCGGCAAGCAGTTATAAGACATGCTCCCCAAAATAAATAACTGAAGAGTTCTACCTTTTTCTCTTGTTTTTTTTTCCCTATCCTGCTTCCTTCCCTACTTTTCTTTCTCACATCCTTCCCACCTCTTCTCGATTCTTTCATCTCACTCCCTAGCTACCTAAAGAACAGCATGGTGCTGACTCACTATGTCACAAGCAGCCCAGAACCATTGGTTTCCCCCGGATGCTTACCGCCATGTATGCTGCACAACCTGCACTTCGGGTCTTGGCTTTTGAGTCCACCAGTCGGCCACTGATTCCAAAGTCGCACAGCTTGATCTGGCCCCTCTCATCCAGCAAGATGTTGGAAGGCTTGACATCGCGATGAATAACCCCATGCTTTTCTTTAAGGTAAAATAGGGCTTTCACGATCTGCAACAAAAATCAGTACAATTCCGGTCTGTCAAAGTCCACAAGCATCCCACCATCATTAAAATCCTTCCTCTCTTTCAAAAGCTGGATTAAGAGTATGATACACTGCGACACAAGTGAGTTGTTCGCAGAACTTCAAGCCCCCGACATCTCGCCCGAGGGACATATGGCAACCATTAAGGGACTACCTATGGCAACAAGACTAACACAACCAAGTTAGGAGCGAAGAGCAGCACAACTTGGCACATAAATGTACATAACTGATAATATATATATATATATATATATATATATATATATATATATATATATATATATATATATATATATATTTCAAAAGTCGCCGTTACATCATATGCTTACCGCAGAACAACAAAAGGAGCGAGACCACCACGTAAGTGCAGTTTCTTCAGTGTCTTTTATTCGTGCCAAAATTCAAGCCTGCAAACCACCATAACGCGTTTCGCCTCCAACAGTGAGGCTTGATCACATAGCGTGTCATGGACACAAACAAGGGTATTTAAAGTGCAAGTGCTCAAATGGGATCAGCTGTGTTGGTAGTTACCATAAACAGTGAAGAAATCCTATATGGTTCCGATCAAACAATAAAGGGCAAAGTGCCCTTGGGGTTCACTTAATAAATACATATTAAATACATTGTGGGTTGTACTATAATACAAAATGCATATGATTGAATTCATATATTTACATTTCAGTTAAAACTTCCAAACCCCTACAAAAATTCATATATGTACATTATACTATGTATAAGTCTTTATACTATGTACAAAGAAAATCATAATAGTAGAAAATGTTTGAACCCAAAAATAACTCTTTCATTATTTTGATGAACCAGTAACAGATCACATCGTTTTAGTGTTCAACCCCTGTGGGTTTAATCACAATCAACACAGATTTAGGCAACTCAATTACATTGATGCACCTATATTGTACCCTCCTTGGGATGCTGCAGATCAAACAAATTAATTAAGTGCAAGTCTTAACATTAAAAACATCTTACAGATTATAACAGGCTGCAGAATCCGGTTTAAAACTGAGAACCTATACAGGGGACCTCATGTGTATCTCATTATGTTTTCAGACATCAAATCAACTATATATATATATATATATATATATATATATAAGTTTTGTCATTGCACTGAGCAACGAGGAATGTGTTTGTAGCATGCCCCAATTCCAGAGGGCGGGGAAAGCAACATGGATTTCAAAAGTGCAGCATGTACAAGTTGTATACTGATGATGTAACGTGCTTGCTAAATGAGCCAACGTGGTAAATAGTAACAAATGAGACATTTACTATGTAGTTGTAACTTAAATATTTCAAGACATGTCAATTAAATAAACAAAATAAAAGAAATCCTTCCATCCAGGAGGATGAAGCCCTGCTGTCACTAGATGCCAAGATGACTTTTAATACCATTGAGTGGTCTTTTCTATTCGCGGTATTGGAATGAATGGGTTTTGGTCCCAATTTCATTTAGTGGATTTATACCGAGCCACAAGCGCAGATTATGGAAAAATGACACACATCGCAGCAAATTCATCTGGGTAGAGGAACCAGACAAGGGTGCACCCTGTCGATGTTCATTTTCGCGCTAGTGCTGAAACCTATAGTGATATGGGTAAAGGGCGACCCCTGGATACGGGGACTCAAATGGACAGAGGACCACAAGGGCAACATTTTCCTTTATGCAGACGACATACTGCTGTATATGGTGTTGCCCTCGTCATCTATCCTTCGTAAACTCCAAATATTTAGAAGTTTTGCCAGCCACTCAAGCTACACAATAAACTGATCTAAATCCCTCCTATTCATATTACATGGGGAAAAGCCTAGATTGGCACAAAAATACGGTATTCCCACAGCAACAGAAGGGTTCCGCTACCTGGGAATGTATGTCACCACTGACGCATCACGTCAAGGTCCTGGACTAGTATTTTGTGAGCATTGAGAGCGCAATGAACACTCTGCTCTGGGCTAGGAGGGCGCCACGCCATCGCTATACAGAACTGAGCAGCTGGATGGTATGACAGCAGGAATGCCCTACCTGACCTCAAGCTCTATTATTGGGCATCCCAAATGACGATCATCAATTGCTGGGTCTATGGCCCGCAAACAGACCCGTTCCTTCGTACCGATAGATGGCTAATGGGACAGGGAGAATACTGTAGGGCAGTCTATACCAACTCTTAACACTTGCGACTCACCGGTCCAATGGCCTGCACAATAGAAATTTGGCACTCAGTCACAAGAAAACATGGGTGGCACGGGAAGATTACACAAGTGACCCTGCTCTAGGAGGCTGAGCGGCTTAGCCGTTTGAGCATTTACTCCGGATTCGACAAATGGGATTTGATAGGTATTACGAAAGTGAGAGACATGTGAACTAAAGATGAAGTGGAAACCTTCGCAGCACTGCAGAAAGACTATCAGCTGGCGCAAGCTGAAACGTTTAGATACTTACAACTTAGCCATGTCCTAAAAACAGTGATACCGGAGGGTGGCCCTCTACTCAAAGTATCCCCCTTGACGACAGATTACTGTTGGACCCTATGCCTAAGAAAGCTAGCTCACTAATATACAAAAAACTGCTTAACAATCGACCAGGCCCACTGATAAGTTTAAGGCAACAATGGGAGCTAGATTTGGGTGACCTAGAGGACGATGATTGGGGAGATGCACTTGCCTCACCCCGGGAAATCGCTGTTCCCATGATACGTGGACTAATTCAGCTCAAACCCCTGCACAGTCTACCTATCAGCGATAGTCCTGGCTAAGATGAAGCGGAGAGATGACACACATTGATCACAAAATTACTCCCATGAGGGAACCTGCTTTCACATGATATGGGAATGCCCAGTCATTCAAACATACTGGGTAGCGGTCACATCAAAAATGGAAAGTGCGGGGGAAAAACTAATCGCCACCACGTAACTGTTTGTTAAACATATGGGAAGACACCGACCAAACACAAACTGAAAAATCATGGGCCTCTTTGGGATGGACTCTTGCAAAAGGGAATATAGCTCAAAAATGGGGAATAAGGGGAACCACCACTACGAAAAGGCTGGGTGGCAGACATGGACAGGGCTATGATAGCGGAGAAAGACTTCTTTAAAAACTGGATGCCCCAAAAATGGAATTGGAAATGGGCGGCATGGAATGCCTACAGAGGCGAATTCTGCTTGTCACCAGCGGCGGAGCAAGACAGGCGGGAGGCAAGGTTGGTAGTCTTACCAAATGAAAAGGGGTAGGCACACACTATTGGAAATGTCTCAAATTGTAAAAGTAAACGTATTGAATGCCAATGTTGTAACCCACCAATGTCAAGATAATAACTATTTAGCTGTGTCTTTTGCGGTTTAGTTTAATAAAAAGTTTTTTAAAAATCCTTCCTCTTTGCAGTCAACTGACTCCACACCTACTCCTTGTGAGGTCACCATTGTATTAGAGAACAAGACTTCCTACACTCTGCAGAAGCATTATGAAACTAAAGCACCACAAGTCCAAAACACAACACAGGGCCATTAGAGTATAAAATTGAAGGAAAACTTCTATTTGGTAAAAGCTGTAAAGGTGGATTAAAAACTCCAAACTGCGCTTGGTACAAACCCTACGTGAAGACAAAGCACATAACATGAATCCTGTACACTGTTACTAGGATCTGTAAACTCACAGCAACAGTCATCTTTCCCAGAATCCTCTCAGGAATGGGTCCCTGAATTCGCTTTTTAAGTTTCTCTGCACAAGTACCCATTAGTTCCATGGCGATGAAAACATCCGTCTAGTCAGGAAAAAATAACATATGGTTAGAAACACTCCTGGCGCAAAGCAGTGCAGTACTGAAGGAAGACAATGTGAATGCTGCCTCTCCCATTCACCCCCCACCACAAGATGATGCAGAGAGAACTCCACAAAGAACTAGCACATTAAATGGTATCCAGTTCTCAGGATAGCAAGTTGAACTCAGTCACAGCAAACATCTTTTCCCTACTTGGCAGTTAAGAAGTTTCATAAAGGATCAGATTAAACCGGAGACCATTCAAATTTTCTCTGATAACTAATCCATATCACAGCTTGCATCTTTTTTTACTTTTGTTTACAATATTCTGCTAGCATTTTACTCTTACTTACAATATTCTGCATGCCTCTGGCCTTGACTAGACTCCTGCTCAACTGGCATTATCCCCTTCGATGCTGATGACGAGCTCAGCTCGTCATCAGCCACGGGTGTCGTGTGCTGATGACGAGCTGAGCTCGTCATGTAACGCGGTATTTTGAAAATTGCCGCACACGGCAAAAATTACCGCAGCACCGAAGGGGTTAAATTACAGCCTGGGAAGTACCTTATTTCTATACATGCCAAGTTGGCACTCTCAGGTGACTACTGTATTTAAAATCTTACAATCGGTAATCTTGACAAATTTCCTTTAAAGAAAAACAAAAGCACTGCTTCACTCTAAAATATATGACTTGTCTTACCATTTCATTTTCTCCTCTCTTTCACCATGTGACAAGATTTTCTCCTCCCCTTTCCAAAGATCTACAGATGCTCAAGTTCTGCTCAATCCATTTTCAGTTTTTCTTCACCCCCCCCAAATTAAACAAGGTAGAGGTACTTTTGTTCTCCCCCTCAATGCCCTGACAATCTGAATGGGCTCTACTACTTCTCACAGTCATTAGTCGGCTCGATTCGGATGTATGCTCCTGTTTTTAAGTAAGGAGGTCTCCACAACTACCAGTAAATAACCCTTGAATTTTGGCAGTCTTTTTTTTATAAAGTTGAAATCTTTAGGTCTCGTACCCATTAACCCACAGGCATAGCTGTAGGCTCTGCTTAAGTTAATGCTAACTGACCTCACATCTCCAAGTCACTATACTCCACCCCCAGACAATGCTTTGGTGTCTTTCTTACGTTATTATGGGCTCTACGTCTTCCAGGCAAAAGGCCTATCGTTTATGCCACAGGTATCACCTAATATGTTAAAAGGACAATAAAACAGTGGACCTACTTTTCGAAGTAAGTAGCCCTCCAAATGTTGGGTTTCCTTGCATTAGCGAGAAGTGTCTTTCAACTCCCAGTTAGTATCATGCAAAAAATGCTTCAACAATCTTCTTATGATTATGATGAAAGTCCATGCATTTCCCTGCAATTCCCAGTTACTAGCACACAGAGGATGGTTTGGGTCCCTTCCTATTTTATTTGTTATTACCTATCAAGTTAATGCTTCAGTGCTCTCCTTGGGTCACTGATGGAGGTCCTTATGACTCCCGGTCACTAGTCTTCGAGATAATGTGGTACCAGGACACTGTCCTCCTACTACTCACAAAACCTAGCCCCTTCTACGCCTACAAAATGACAATGCTTCAGCAGCCAGTTCACACTAATGATTTTTTCCCATGACACCCAGTCACCACTCCCACAGTCAATGCTACGTTACTCTTGGAACCAGGGGGCTCTCCTAGCATTGGTAAAGAAAGACAATTGACCCTCACTTCCTTCAGATCACAGTCTCTAGCACAGCAAGAAATGTCTGAAGGCTTTATTTACATTAAGAATTCAAGTTGATCAACTTTGCAGTCACTAGTCCCACACACAATGCCACAGACACGGCCTTATGAAGGGGATAATTTCCCACACCTCTCCAAGTCACCTGTCCCACAGACAAGGTTACGGTGCTCGCCTTACGTTGGTAATGAACGTTCCGTAGCATTGTACGATGTATGGACAGTCATGGCTCTTCAGCACCACGTCCAAGTCCATCAAGATCCTCTTATTTTCCTCTCGATTTCCTGAGCGACGCATTTGCTGCAAGAATCCAAAAACAAACATTTGCTTTAAACGAAGAGGAAACAGATAGCAAGAGGTGGCACACATGGAGTCCAAAATAGGAAAGGAAAAGAAGTTACTCATTATTCCTAGGAAATTCCGTGCTCTTTAAGAGCCCAAGGCAGTCAAGAGCAGAAACACTACTATTTAGTGCCCAATATCAGAAACGGTGCTAACAGTATCGAGAGTCCCAAGATAAACGTACAATTATTTCCCAGTATCCCAACGTATAAACATGCTGATCATAAAATTCTGAACAAGTGGAAAGATTACAAAGACAGATATGAACACGAGTCTTAGGGTATTGTCAAATATGTGTATCAGCCATACTGTGATTCTACTATGCCTGTAACCTTAGTTTGGCTGTTTTATCTCTTTATAATAATGTTTTCCTGTGCATTATTGTGATTGTGGGTACTCCTGAACAATGTCCCTTCAACAAAGAATCTACAACTTATCTACTGAGAAAATGCAGCAACCCTAACCAGAGCAGAAGTCCCCACGATCATGAACTCCGGCAGCCATCAATTTGACAATGGAGCTCTTGGCAGATGTCTAACATGAGCACCCTAGTAACAAGCAAGCAGATTTGAAACATTGTATCAAGGTCTCTCTAGCTCCTAAGCTTTTATTTTTCCTGATCTCCTCTGCCATCTGCCTACCTTACTTATCTTTTTCAGTCTGCAGCAGCTCAAGCTAATTCTGCTTTTCAGGCACCGTTCTCATCTCTCCAGCAAAAAGTAGTGCTTCTCAAATAAGGACTTGTGTCTAAAAGATGGTGCAGACTAGTCACTTACCTTTACTGCAATGATGTGACCAGTTTTTTTGAAGCGCATGTTCCAGACCTGCCCGCAAGTCCCACTACCAATCTCACCAAGATTTTCCAGGTCATTGATCTCTGCCTGGTACCGCTGCAGAGAAAATGTGCATGATCAGTATAAAGTAAACTTTGCATAACTTCTTACTAATAGCCAAAATAGATGTTAGACGAAACTATGGCCTAGGTCTGTAAAAGATTGGATGACTTTAGTGTGTCCAACTGCAAACCCATCTCCTAGTTTTATTGGGCTTAAATTATGAGAAATGAGAAAACTGCTCCTAGCCCTAACCAAAGTACAGTAAAGCACAACTACTCAGAAAAAGCTCTGTGAAGCAGGCTCATTGTGGTCTTCCTTTAGGAACAGTATGTAAGAGAGGCACGGGAACCATGCAATAGAGTATCTCAATTTACATGTACAGGGAACAAACCACCAAACCTTGCTGGCAACGTTGAACAAGAGGGCCTTGATAACTAGTCACTTACAGATGTCCTGGGAACACTAAATGTAAACCCTCACACTGTACGCATCCCTGAAAGCGACTCATAGGCGATCTTTCAGTGCAGAGAGACGCATGATAAGAGAAGATGGAAATAATTCTGCCTTCCAAGGGAGACAGCAAAGAAACACCGTAATCTGAAGTGTCTGAAGCACACGGGAGAGATGCTACATCATAAACCAAGGTGGATATGGGAATTATACTTCATATGTCCGGAATAGATAGTGCACCCGAACTTTAAATTAACAACCTGTGACAGGAGAACTTAAGTGCATTAGTAATACCTTCACACAATCTAACTGGACGTGTACCCAAATAAATATACTGGCATGGACATATTTTGCCTCAACTTCTTTTGGAAAGGTTATAAATAAAGAGTATTTATATTTTAGGTGGGTGCGTTTTGGGGACTGGAAAGTGTAAACTCTCTTTAAAAAAATTCTCCAGTTCCAATTCACAATATGCTCCCCTGAGCAGGGATATGTTCATATCGAATCTCGTTTAACAGCAACAAACAAATGAGGACCTCAAACATTCAGAAGAAAATGTGTTGGTTTTTGCAGCATTTTGGGCTGTGGGGCATAAGTTAGTAGCAGCTCAAGAGGAACAAATTGCCGACCTATGCTCTTATTTTGTGTTTCTAAAATACATTTTTCACTCAAGACTCTACAATAATTATATTTGTTCATTGAAGTTTCAAAAACAAGAATTAAGAACAACCCTATTCTTCAGGGTTCAAGGCTCCTGATCAGACTGGTGAACGTTTTGCATGGAGCAGTCTACACTTATATTCCTGGTGCATTAGAAAACCCCACAGTATATGCTATGGATTAATCAATTGCGATTAAATTACATTTAGAGCAGTTAGAAATTATATACTCAAGAGGTAATGATCCGGACTTTGCTTCCACTCACAGGCCTGTTCAGCCCTTTGCTTTTCTCATTGCGGTGCAAGTGTGCTGTCACATCTGATGGAGGACGGAGACCATCAGCAAGTATGTAGGTTGCCCTGCCATCACACTTACTGTATTTGTAATTGTATTTATATAGCGCTTAATACCCGACAAGGCATTGAAGTGCATTTTTGGCAGGTAGAACTCTGCACGGTAGCCCAAAGTTAGTGGTTATTGCAGTAGTTATTAATTATCAATGTAGCTTTGTTGGTTGGGTTATTCTTGTGTTGTAAGGAAACTGAATAATTTCCTCCATTTTCAAGTGGTGATGTACATATGTTAATAGGAGGTATGTGTAATTATTAGAACAAGCAAATGCAATTGGAAACACTCCAGTCACACTTTAAAAAGCACAGACCTACTACAGGCAGCATTTCTTCTTTAAATGACCCGACATTTGCAAAAGGCAAAATAGTGTAAGGGGAACAGGGTTCTTCTAATCTCTATCACTGGACTATAGTTAAGAGGAGGATAGCGAAGGAGCAATACTTTTGAATGATGCAGCGTGTGCAGAGGACCTCAGATGGGATCAGTTGCTTTTAATCCAAGTTCAAACAGACACAAAAAAAGGAAAGGTAGCCTGACATCTAAAACAAAAAGTAAGGGACTAAAACTTCACAAAGCAACTATGCTGCTTTAAAGCCACAGAATGTGCGGCTTAACAATAAGCTCTTGGTCAGAGCTCAACCATTTACTTCACGCACATTCTCAAGATTCAGGAGCAGTGCAGATGAGTGGCGGCTCATCAATTTCATGAAAAGTCACAGAACGAATAGCTAAGATTACAGGTAAGTAACATTTCCTTCTCTTTTGTAGAATCTTCAATAATATTCGGGAACCACAAGAGTAAAGTGGTAAAGCTAATGCCATAACCATAGAGTAGTTTCTGAAAAGGTTTGGCCCAATCGCAATGCGTTAGTCCTGCACAATTCATTTACAGGAGGTAATTCTGAGAAGAGCAGCAACCAACAATTTACATATAGTAGACTGTGCTTTAGGTCGTTCTTTAGAAGTCTGCTAGCCTTCATATGATATGCTGTGCTAAATTGAACCATTCACCTGGCCACAAACAATTCAGAGGTTTGACTAACAAATAAAAAACAAGCATTGGGAAAGCCAATCGGTCTAGCCTATGAGAGAGCTATTGGCTTTGGCAATGTGTTTTATCCATTATGTACACCAGTATGGTTGCTGTTCAAAATGGCTAAAAGTTAGTGGCATGGAGTGGGGTAGATTGGAATAAAGTGGACTGTGGCAGATTGAGATATAGTGGAATGGGGTAGACTGAGATAGAGCGGGACTGAGTGGAATGTAGTCGATTGGTATTGAGTAGAATGGGGTAGATTGGGATAGAGTGGAATGGGGTAGATTGGGATAGAGTGGAATGGGGTAGATTGGGATAGAGTGGAATGGGGTAGATTGGGATAGAGTGGAATGGGGTAGATTGGGATAGAGTGGAAAAGAAAGGGTAGATTGGGATAGAGTGGAAAAGGGTAGACTGGGATAGAGTGAAATAGGGTAGACTGGGATAGAGTGGAATAGGGTAGACTGGGATAGAGTGGAATAGGGTAGACTGGGCTAGAGTGGAATAGGGTAGACTGGGATAGAGTGGAATGGGGTAGACTGGGATAGAGTGGAATAGGGTAGACTGGGATAGAGTGGAATGGGGTAGACTGGGATAGAGTGGAATGGGGTAGACTGGGATAGAGTGGAATGGGGTAGACTGGGATAGAGTGGAATGGGATAGACTGGGATAGAGTGGAATGGGGTAGACTGGGATAGAGTGGAATGGGGTAGACTGGGATAGAGTGGAATGGGGTAGACTGGGATAGAGTGGAATGGGGTAGACTGGGATAGAGTGGAATGGGGTAGACTGGGGCAGAGTGGAATGTGGTTGATTGGGATCGAGTGGAATGGTGTCAATTGGGATCGAGTGGTATAGGGTAGATTGGGCTAGAGTAGGATGAGGTAGAGTAGTGTAGATTGGAGTAGGGGAGACTTACCAGATCTATTTTACCCCAATATACCACGCTAGAGTGGCATATACTGGGGTAAGTTGGGGAGGGGCGGGAAAACGTGAAGGAGGGTGGGGGAGATTGGGGAAGAAAAGGTTGGAGTCAGGTAGACTGGAGTGGGGTTCGATTTGGTGGATTATAGTAGAGTAGAACGGAATGAGTGGGGGGGAGATTTGGGTAGTTTGGAGTGGGGTATATTGGCATGGAGTGGGGCAAATTGGGGAAGGGGTAGCGTGGGGTAGCTTGGGGAGAAGTGGAGTAGAGTTGGGGAGACTGAGAGGGAGTGGGTAAATTGGGGTGGAGTGGGGTAGACTTGATTGGAGAGGGGAAGAGTGTAGTGGACTGGGGTAGGTTGGAGTACAGTGGGAGTAATAGAGATGACTGGATTGGAG
Source organism: Lissotriton vulgaris (assembly GCF_964263255.1). NCBI lineage: Eukaryota > Metazoa > Chordata > Amphibia > Caudata > Salamandridae > Lissotriton > Lissotriton vulgaris. The sequence goes on along the minus strand of NC_141685.1, from coordinate 1,009,995,192 downwards.
TGCAGTAGAATAGGGCGAAGTGAGATGGAGTGGGGTGGGGTAGAGAGGAATGAAGATAGATTGGAGTGGGACTGATTTGGTGGGTTACAGTAGGGTAAATTGGGATGAAGTGGGGTAGAATAGAGTGGGTTAGACTGAAGTGAGAGAAGTAGAAAGGAGTGGAGTAGATTGAAGTGGAATTTAAACGATTGGGGTGGGGTTAAGAGGAGACATTTAGAGTGGGTTCAAGTGGGGTAGATTGGGTTACTGTGGAGGAGACTGAAGTAGATTGGAGCAGATTGGATTGGGGTAGTTTGGGGTGTGGTCGTTTGGGATGGGAGTGGTGTAGGATAGATAGGATTGGGATGGAGATAGATGGATCGGGGTGGAGTTGGTGGCATGTGGTAGGCTGAAGTGTAGTGGAGTAGGGTAGAGTAGAATGGAGTTTGGTAAATTGGGGTAGAGTAGAGTGGGGTAGACTGGGTAAATCAGAGTTGGGTAGGGTAGAGTGTAGTGGGCTAGATTGGGGTGAAGATAGATAGATTGAAGTGGAGTCTAGATCGGAATGAAGTTAGATAGATTGGGGTGGAGTGTGTAGAGTGGAGTGTAGGGAGGTACGTTAGAGTATAGTGGGATACAATGGGTGGATTAGAGTAGGGTAGATTGCAATGGAGTGGGTAGAGTCGAGTGGGGCAAATTGGACTGGGTTGAGGTAGATTGCAGTGGGGCAGATTAGAGTGGAGCAGTTTAAGTGGAATTGATGGGGTAGATTGGAGTGGTTTAGATTTGAGTGGAGTAGATTGCAGTGGTGTGGGGTTGACTGGGTTAGATTGAGTGTAATGGGGTAGACTGAAGTGGGTGTGGTAGATTGGAAAGTAGTGAAGTGGACTGCGGTAGACGGGAGTGGGGTAGATTTGGGTAGGGAGGAGTGGAGTGGTGTAGATTGTGGAGGAGTTTGATAGATTGCAGTGGAGTAGGTAAATTGGAATGGAGTGGGGTAAACTGGACTGGGGCAGATTAGAGTGGAGTGGGTTAGACTGGTGTAGACTCCGGTAGATTGGAGTGGGGTAGATGGGCAGATTGGAACAGAGTGGGGTAGATTGGAGTGGAGTGAGGTAGATTAGGGTGGAGTGGGGTAGACTGGAGTGTGGTGGGCTTGACTGGTTTAGATTGAGTGGAATGGGGTAGATTGGAATGGAGCAGATTGGAGTGGGGTAGATTAGCTTAGAGTGGGGCAGAGTGAAGTGAGGTAAGTCGGGATGGGTAATTTGAGGTGGAGTAGGTTGGAGTAAAGATTGAAGTGGGGTAGACTGGAGTGGGATAGAATGGGGTAGATTGTAGCAAAGTGGGGTAGATTGTAGGGCAGTGGGGTGGAGTACACTGGAGTAGAGTGGGGTAGATTGGAGTGGGGGGCATAGAGTTACCTAGTATCATAGAGTCAGTGGTGTAAATTGCAGTGGAGTGAAGTGTTGTAGAGTGTCTTAGATTGGAGGGGAGTGGAGTGGCAAGTCGCAAAGTGGAGTGTTTTAGAATGGAGAGGCATGGCAGAGTGGAAGCGCGTGGAGTGGCATAGTGTGGAGTACTCGCAGTGTGATAGTGCACTGCCATTACAGACAACACATTTTCAACTGACATGACGATTAAGTTTGCACCAAAATAGTCTTACTGCACACAATGTGTGCAAATGTCACCACCTACTGTATTGATGTGTTTTGATCGTATTCAAATATTTGATTCCACCACAAAATTCAGAATTACGAAAAAAAAGTGTGCTGCATTTGTATTAATTCGGATATATTTCCTGAAACATCAGCACAATTCTTTTTTTGTGTGCTAGAAAAAATTAATTGTACATGCTCTACTCTTACATAGATACTCAGTAGGACGGTCGCATACATTCTCTCAATTTGAAGTCAGAGAAATAAAACACCAAGCTCCCTCAGAAAGAGAGGCTCACATTTGACCTCTGTCTTTGAATGCACAAGATTTAAAGGCCTGTTTACAGAAAGCGAGTTCGTGGGAGACAACAGTAAACCAGGTTTTGGGCAACTGGAGGGACGAACTCAAGTTGGACAGCCAAAAGCAAAGTCAGCAAACAGACAGCCAGAAAACGTGAGTTAGAAACCTCAAAACTAATGGTAAGAAACTGGCGGAATGCATTCTTAGGTAAGCTTTCTGAAAGTCTCAAAGATGTCTTTAGCAAACTGTTAGGCTTTGTCCAAAAAAGGGAAAAAGATGTCATACACAAAAAAAACATCTTGGTGCGTTTTTTCTAATCTTTTAATACCCTCTGGGAAAGGTCAACATATCCTCTTAACACCTAGAGTGCATTCAATAATGAAGCCCCAAGCTGCTGCACACAGTTTTTTTATGCATCGATTTATCCAACAACTTGTATCATTTATTGTGTGCTACAAAGCTGCATCATTTGACCTCTGATACCACATTAGAAGCATTAACAAAATGGGCATACTATGTTGATGCAATATTTACCTTCATCCATCGCATATCAGCTCTGAAATGATTACCTTAATCTTGTGTGTGCCAATTAGCTTTCTTTACTTAAAACATATCTTTATTTATCGATCATGTTGTTAGTATGGAATACAATAAATTTCCATCAGGATCACCAATCTTTCAGTGATTACACAAAATCTTATTTCATTGTTTAACCCCAAAACATGTGTTCAAAGAGAATAGCTGTGAACAAAGGAACTCCTTTTACAGTAAACATTTTTAGGCTGTAACATCTAGTGTGTGCAACAAGAACTCAGTAAATGAGGACAGATTATGGAAGAAAGATTTATACGTACAAATCACCTAATTCACAAGGATTTTTCTCATTTTCAGGAGAAAGGCGGACATGTGTGGGATTCATAAGAGGTTTCTGTCTGATGGTTTGGCGACAAAGATTATAATTGCCTACAACACAATACTGGAGATCAGATTCCGGACTGGTTCAAAATAAGGCAGTACCAATAAGACTTTTCCCTCAACACTGGCTTGGTGTGCAAATCTTTGGACTTGACAATGTCCTAAGCCTACTATTAAAGAATGCTTTGGTACATCCCCTGTGAATATCAGTCAGTTTGAGTTCCTAAACACTCATCTGCATCATATCAGTCAAGAAAACAAAGCAATGGAAAAGAAAGGTCATATTCTAATGATTCAGAGTATTCGGAGTATTAATGAAGATCCACTGATTGAGGAGGGAATTGTGCAATTCACTGGGATATGCTTAAATCAAGGGTGTCCAGGGGAGAATAATCTTTTAATTACTTACAGGGTGCTCCCCGACTACGAAAATTAAATTCGGGTTAGGGCACTGGCTGGATGGCATGTATACAGCATTCCTGGACTTATGTTAAACACTTTAAAGAGGACAGAGGGTGGTCTTTATGGTGTTAATACTCCTAAGTAACAGAGCCTGAGAAGAGTAGTGAGTAACAGTTGGAGGTGTATAGAAGTGTAAAAACAAAGCAAAGGAAACAAAGAGACATCAGTAAGCTGCGTAAATGCTCAACAGGCAGGAAGGAGCTGAGAAAAGCCTTTCTCACCTGGCCTCCAATGGTCAGGTACCCAGTCTGTTTCATGATTTCTGCAAGTTTCTGGTCAATCTCAATACTGAAAGGAAAGACAAGGGACACCAAAAAGATCAACTTTCTCCATTATACAAATATTAGGCCTGGCAAGAATAAAATAATAGTTTACAATATAAGCAGAAAAGAAAGCCAGTTTACACATCATTTTAAATAATGTTCATGATATATTCTTATTCTTCTCTTTCCGTTTGTACATATATCTACATTTATGATATTTATAGATGATGGTAACGCACTTTGCAAGCCATCAAATCTTTTGAACGCTGGTTGCTGAAGCATGAAGTTCTTGGTCCTGCTCTTTTTCTAAGACATAGGCAAACCAGGCATATTTGGCATAAAGCTCCTGTTGGCATTGTCCCACTGTGGCTCCACTGTATTCCCACCTAATTTTTTTCTGCTCAATAGTCTCTTATAGAAATTACAACTCTTGCCCCACAAGAGGTGACAATTTAATGACTATTGTTGTTCACATACAATACTAGTTTGTTGGACAAAGGGTGCTTTCCACCCACAGCAGATGGAGATCATTGTCCAAAAAGAAAATTCTATGGAGAGAGAAATTGTTGGGTGCAATGATTACATAATAAAAACCTTTTTACCAGGGACTCTCATAGTTTTGGTGCCCACCATTTCTCAAGTTAAAGTCCATTTTAGCCTCCTATGCCTTAATCTCCTCATGGCTCCAACTTCTTCAGAGACCAAATTTGAACTGTCTAAGATTCTATTCCTACGATTCAAAGTCTTTACAGTTTAAAGTATCAATAATCTCTCTGTACAGAAGTGACAGCATTGCATACTGTTCAGTAACACCGTCAACTGCAAAAAGACATCCATCTTTGTAAACCTTGCGATGAGAAAAGATTCAAGGGAACACAGGAGCTGGGAGAGTGCCACAGAGCGTACAGTCTGTGTCAACCACATATAAAGAGGAAGGAAAACTAAAGTGCTGTGACTGAGTCAAGATGAATTGGTTCTTGCCAGTAAGTGGGAGTTTCACTACTAAACATATAGTATATACAAGTAAAACACGTGTAAGACAAGGCACATCTGAATGACTGGTGCTGCACTAGGTGTATTTTGCTCTGCTTCTAGAAGAGAAGACAAATACTATTTATGGGAGTACACTGCTTGGACAGGTGTTGGTGTACAGCAACCAGTGAATTCCTGAACTTCTTCGGGGAAAGACAGGTCACAACCTGGGCGTCAGAGAGGACCTATTTTAACATCAGGCAAAGTACAATAAACGTGCAATATCCGAGCGTAAACAGTGGCTCGCCCTACCTCTCCAAGCTCCTCTGCATCTGGTGGTGGGGCTGCGGGAGAGTCAAAATGTGGCGTGGTCGAGGGGGGTGGGTGTGGTTAGGAGGGGAGTTCTCAGAGGAGGGTGAGCGGCTACTGTTATCATTTGCTAGGGTAAGCTGCAATGCTGTGGCAAAGAAAAACAAAGAAAAAGACAATGAGAAAGTGAGGGAGACAAGAATGTCAAAATCTCAGAACTTTTAGTTAGGAAATCATAAAGAGAACAAGTGGAAATCTATGCAGATAATTTTCATCTCATTCACCTTAAATTGCCCGCTAGTAATGATTTAAAGAATTTTGTAAATCATAAGAGTATGAGCTGTAGCGTATCTTAAGGCGCACACAGTTGTGCACAATTACAAACAAGCATTTGCAATGCAATAGGTCTCGCATTAGGAATGTTTGAGCTATTGGTATTGTAAATGACACATTTTTTAGTTATGTGTTGGTTTTAAAAATAGCGAAATAAATAGCTTTGTCATTTACAATGCCAATTGTTTAAACTTTCGCAAACGTGACCCCTATAGCATTTGTAATGCAATATGTGTTTTATTTACGTACACCTGTGACTCGAGCCCTGGTGGTTGGTGTGGATAAGTGAGCTGACAAAAATACCCAACGCTTCCGCTGCATTACACCAAATGACTTTGGCCTTGCACAGTTTTGTTGCGCAAGCATCATAGGATTTGCTGCTTTATGAAATGATGATTGTTTATTGGCTGCTACAAAAAGATAAAGTATAGAATGAGTAAGAATAATCTTAGCCTCCGAGTCCTTAAAAGAACTGAGAATTCTTACTGCTTCAGCTAGCAAAAAAAGATTGCGAAAAGTGCTCTCAGGAGAAATAAGCTCAGAACTTGTGTGTTATAGAAAAAAAAAAAAAGACATGAAGCCAACGGGCTGTGCATAATAGGAAGAACACGTTTATATTCGAAGAAATAGGTTGCTATTTACAAAATCAGCACACGTTTTGAGTGGGACTTCGGATCTATGAGGTTTACACCCATTATGTAAGCTGTCTGAACGCCCACTACCTGCACGATACATGAACAGGTCTTTCATACACGAAGTACACATATGATAGCAGACTTCGCTCCTGTCAAAACTACTGTTACCCTCTCCCAGAGCTCCATGAACGAGTAGCCCTGGCTGAAGAGAAGACCAACGCACGCTCCCATCACGCGGGACGCCATTGACAGCTACCAGCCACCCACCTCAAGCGTAGTAAAAACCAACAACCTTCAAACATTGGCTGATGGTTCGTAAGAAATAATATCTGCGTTGTCCAATGTGTGCCTCGTATTGCTACCTCCTTCTTATGATGTGTGGCTCCGATTGGACTACAGTTTAACAGTTACTTCCCAGACCTCATCCACTCAGAATATTTGTTTGGGGTTAGCAGGGCGGGGAATCCATGCGTCAGTGGGCGCGAACCACACGTTTGACCACCCTCTTCAAAGGAGGCGGGAGGAGAGAGAAATAAATTCCACCAACCAATAAGACTTGCTTGAGGAGGTAATACTCACCCTCTGCTGCGCTGCCATCAGCTCTTTGCCGGCCTGTGAGCAGTGGGAGGGCGGGGGCTGCCTGCGCATGCGCGCCACTCTTCAGTTTCGTTTCGTTTGGACGAGCGCGAGCCCGTAGAAGAGAAGTGCCGCATGAAGTCCCGGGTCCCAGGAGGGGGCCCGGGTGAAAACCAGCGGGGAGACTGCGAGGGCCCCATGCCTATGGGGAGAGCTCCGCTTCTTGGTAGAGTGGGAGAGGAGCTCGAGTGCTCTGCGGGGCTCCCTTGGCAGATGGTGCGAGCCCGACTCCGGTGAGGTAAGAGGGGAGGGGGCGGGGGGGCTGGGTACCTGCATGTGTGTGCCTGCGTGTGTGTGTGCGCGCGCGTGTGCCTGTGCGTGCAGGGGATGGGGCCTGCCTGTGTGCGCGCCGTGTTTGCATGCAAGCCCTGCGGTCTGCGCAAGCGCGCTCGCTCCCGCTGTGAAATCCGACACTGGGAAAGCACGTGACACTCTGCTGTCTACTTTCCTAAATACGGATAACATTAGTTGTCTTGCTGACAGCATTCATGCTTTTGCATGAATGCTACGTCAGCTCGACCTAAAAATGATATTATGGAGTCAGTACTACCCCCACAAAGTCTCCATTGTGAGAAGCCAATGGGTCAGTGCCCAAAACGAGATGTTCAAGCCAGCACTGCCAATCAATCCAACGGATTATGTACCTCAATAGATTTAATTTAGACTCTGGTTAACGAGTAGTCATGAGTGCACTCTAGCAGTCACCCACTTAGGAAATCGCCTGACTAATGCATTTTAAAATCAACAGGGATAGCGACTGCCATCTGATTTTTTTTCTACTCCTTACTGCTCAATTCCACACAAGATGCTCAATTCCTTATGTGCTACATAATAAAGTAATAGTTTCAGTGAAGCGGACTAGTGATTGTTATTACTTACGAATAACAGTTGTGTGTGATTGTTGTAGGTTAGCACTAAAAGAACAAGAGTGAATGAATATAGGGATGTCAAAGGTTGATTAGGTATTTAATTCAATTTCCTCCCTGTACAGGAGAGGGGGAACTTCCTGCATGTGTACAGAGCCTGAATCCAAAGTTATCCCAAGGCGGAGTCATGCCAAAAGGTCCCAGGAACTTAAATGCTCTCTAAAGAGATAATTCCTGGGGAGAACGGACACTCAGCTGTGCGCCTATAGGGGAGCCTTGCACTATGTGCCATACCTACCAACGACTTCCATTCCCTGAACAGTAAAGCTACACGTTTTATCCATTCGAGTAATATGTTTTCAAGGAAACAAACCCACACTTTATTGTGCACATGACCATCCTGACAATGTTGCACTCTGCGTGTGCCTGCCCTGCTTTGGTAGCATAAACCATATGGAGAATTTCGTTTACATGACCCCCACCACACCCACTTCTTCACGAAGTGGCTGTTAAAATAACAGGCAAGGAGTCAGAGGTGCACTCATGCAGTGTCATTTACCGAACTCTGCCTCATACCACTCAACCATTTAGACTAGGTGCACAATTCAGACAAGATCATATTATGGATAATCCACATGTATGGGCTATTCATCGAAACTGGTGCCAAAAACAGAAACCTCTGCATTCCATCTGGTTTAGTTTATAACTGGGTGGATATTGGTGCTTTCTGGCAATCTTGGTGCTTTCAGTGCCCCCTGTAGACAACGTATGCACACTAAAACGGTCTTCAGACCATGTGCAACTGAATTATGTATGTATGCTCCCACTGACTGGGGAATGTGTCTTAGCTCACAATCTCAAATGGAACACTGAATAATTTATAGAAAATCAAGAAAGCTGCTCAATAACAGCTTACAATTCAATATAGGTCCTACCATCACAGTGCTCCATTAAGGCTATTCATGTTCACTTGTGTCCACTGCTGCTGTGATGTATTCAGACATCTGTGCATTCCCTTCATGGGCAGCCAGGACTCATATAATGTTGATATTCTATTCTTCCTGCTCATCTCTAGCTGAAAACAGTTCACAGCATGTGAATGGACCCGTCTCTTCCAGAAGCATGTTGAGGCGCTTTCTGAAAATTCGAGTGCCATGCCCTCTTAAGTGGGACTTAGATATGAAAAGTTCGTCAAGCGCTTTATCCCAAAGCAGTTTTAAGTGTGGATTGCAATAACTACAGCGCAAAGCAAAACCGGAACTAATCAGAACGTATTTTTACTCCAGCTATCCTGCATACTGGAAACTAAAAAAATAAAATTCTCAGATTACACATGGAAATACCGCTGCAGAAATCCCCAAACCCTTTTTAATTAGGAGGTCTACATTAAAAACAGACTCCCTTAAAAACTCAAAAAAAGGCAGGTTTATCAAACTCACTTCTATAATACTAACTGCTCCACTGCCACCTATAAATGGAAAATGCTCTGGGTGCCAGAAAGATTGAATAATCCTAATCCTAATAACCTTCCCTGAAATCTAGTTCGGTTTAAAGAATTAGATCAACTACCAGTCACAGACTGACTAACTGGTAAATCCAACTAAGAAAAGTAACTAGGAAACCTGCAAAGAAGCGCTGTTCCTGTGTTGTTGCTGTCTGGCCACTTCGCCACGCCTCGCGGCCCCCGCTTCGCGGGAGCCGCTCGTAGGCTTAGACTCTCTCTGGGGAACATCCTTTCTGCCTCCCTTCACGTGCTTTGAGCACCAACGCGCCCCTTGCAAGCTGTCATCTGGTCAACAGGGGTAGAGGCGGGACTGCGAGGACCAGCATTCCTAGCGGCGTGGATCGGCCGCAGCTGGTCCTCTTCCCGCCCCCTCCTCCTCCTCTTTAAAATCTGTGTGGAGTGAGTGAGCCTTGGGACCCTTCCTGCAAAGAAGCGCTGTTCCTGTGTTGTTGCTGTCTGGCCACTTCGCCACGCCTCGCGGCCTCCGCTTCGCGGGGGCCGCTCGTAGGCTTAGACTCTCTCTGGGGAACATCCTTTCTGCCTCCCTTCACGTGCTTTGAGCACCAACGCGCCCCTTGCAAGCTGTCATCTGGTCAACAGGGGTAGAGGCGGGACTGCGAGGACCAGCATTCCTAGCGGCGTGGATCGGCCGCAGCTGGTCCTCTTCCCGCCCCCTCCTCCTCCCCTTTAAAATCTGTGTGGAGTGAGTGAGCCTTGGGACCCTTCCTGCAAAGAAGCGCTGTTCCTGTGTTGTTGCTGTCTGGCCACTTCGCCACGCCTCGCGGCCCCCGCTTCGCGGGGGCCGCTCGTAGGCTTAGACTCTCTCTGGGGAACATCCTTTCTGCCTCCCTTCACGTGCTTTGAGCACCAACGCGCCCCTTGCAAGCTGTCATCTGGTCAACAGGGGTAGAGGCGGGACTGCGAGGACCAGCATTCCTAGCGGCGTGGATCGGCCGCAGCTGGTCCTCTTCCCGCCCCTTCCTCTTGTTTTTCCTTCATAGCTTGTGTGGACAACGCGCACGCGGGACGCGCGCGGGGCAACGGCCGGGGCGAAGACCGGGCAGTTTGAGGCCGTTCGAGTACGGCAGAGTCCGGCCCAGGCCCACTCCCCCTGGACGTTCTGAAGACCACCCAAAATGCCATTAAGATCAGGGAAGGAACGTACTGTACAAATCAACACATCTAATGGCGTCGTCTCTGGCCCCTTGGACGCTTTTATCACCCGGGCCACTGGCATCTTAGAAAAGGAAATTGCCATGGTTGAGAAAAGGCTCTCAATAGACCTGATTAGTGGAAAACGATCCTCGCTGGGGGCTTTAGCTACATCTGTCTCCCCTGCACCATCTGTACCCCATGCTGCCTTCAATTGTGTCCATACCACCTCTACGGACGCAATAGTCCATATAGAAAATATTGGGGGTAGCCTGTCCACAAGAGACAGAATAATGGAAAAAAGGCTTAGTATTAACGACTCTAAAGATACGCAGGAGATTGGGATGGAGGATAATGACTCTGTGATTAATGAGGAGCAGGATTTTAGCCAATTATCCGGAACTCCTCTTCTTAATCAATCCAATATCTCTAATCCTGTTGTAAAGGCTAATTCACCTATATCCAACTCTGCCCCCAATACCAAAAAGAGAAAACGGGATTCTAGAATGTCAGGGGAAAGAAATATGACACCCAATAAAGCAAATACAGTCCAAGGGGAATGGCGCCAGGGGCCCGAGCCCCGACTAAACCTGCTAAAACCCTCGGTGCCTAACAATAATAATATGCTATGCCCCTAACTTTTGGCTTTGGGTTCCTCCACTACATGTCCCATGTGCCTCAATAGTGATGAGGCTCTGCTGGCAAAAATGGAGGCCATGTTTAAAACACTACTTTTACCAGTCCTGGAGCGGACTAGGCTCATGACCTCAAAGATCGATAGTATGGAGAGTCTGATCCAATCAAACCACGCAATGTTGCAAGCATTGTGTGGCTTAAATAATAAGGGCACTGTTAATGCACCAGCACCAAGTAAGGCACCTAATAAGGTTACTAGTAAGAATATGGAAAACGGCAAAAATTCCCTCAATAAAACGACAGGAATAAATAACACCATAGCTAAAGGGGGTCAAAAAACCAATACCTCTTCTACCATCTCTTCTAAACCAGGTGTTAGTTCTCAGACTCAGATACTAAAGCCCCAAACGAAAACAGAGGCTAAACAAAATATGGTTGGGCGCCAACACATGGATCCTCAAATACAATCTAATATAAATCGTCCACCAATTTCTTCAAGAACTCAAAATACTGCTTCTACCAGTCGCAGGGAGGGGGGGCGTAAAAGGCCAAACATCCCCAGTGTTGATCTTCCACCCGAAGCGGCCTTACACACCATCGTTTTGACAGGCGTAGCACCATTAAAACCAGGATCTAGGGAATCATATGGTGACCTTCGTAATAAAGTCACCTTTTGGCTGAACAAAAATCGCCCGCTACCCCCCTCCACTCCTACGGAGATATTGTATGTGAGGAGAGTAGATTGGGTGGGGCCTGAGGCTAAAGATCTAGAAGGAGACTGTATCCTTATATCGTTCAAAGACTCATGGGTAGTAGATGCTATTAAACGAGTACCCAGATTTGCAAGGCAGGGGGATGTACAAACACTAGATTTATCCTACTTCTACCCGCGCAGGCATATACCCTTCCAATCCTATCCTCTGTTCCGTAAAGGTCCTGCTGCAAGACATCCCATGGTACTGACCCCGATTGACTGCCAGCGCCCCTTTCTCTTTAATCATTTTGGCCCCCTTTCTGGCTTGGAAGCTATAGATTGACTTAACAATCCCTTTAGCGAGTCTCCGACTGGTAGTGTGATTGCCCAAGTCCCCAGTGATTATAACGTGGTATGCCCAATTCAACTGACCAATCTAGTTGACGGGGAGGGAGGCCGAACATATCTGCCAAACAGCCCTAGACCACACGTAGTTACCCAGGGGTCCCAGATCGAGGAGAAAATCACTGCCCCGGTAGACTGTGTTAAGCATCTAGTGGATAATGATGATATAGGGGCTGCTCATGGATCTGTACAGCCCTTACACTCTTTGTTGCCAGGCAATTTGAATGACCGTCTAAAAATTTTGTCCTGGAACATAGCGGGTATTAAGGCACGCCTTGTGTCTGCGGATTGGTCAAGTTTTATGGACAACTACGATATTATCCTGTTGTAGGAAACATGGGCAACGGAACCTGTCCATAAGCTGGGCTATACTAACTTTTTCAAACCCGCAACTAAAGGAGGTAAAGGGCGGGCCGCAGGTGGCTTGTTAATCTGGGTGAAACAATCCCTGGGCTTTTACCCAACAGAGTTCCCAGTGGAGAATCAGGATCTGTTATCCATTGTTTTAAACAAAGGGAACAAGCAAGCTATGAATATTATTAACATCTATGCTAGAGGCCTTCCTGGCGGTCGATGCCCACCCCTGTTGAACCTTGTTGATCACATGATAACGAAAATGGTCGGAGGTATCACTACCATCATTGCTGGGGACCTAAATTGTACTATAGAACCTGTGCTAGATATGGGAGACACATGGACTATGGCAGATGATTCTGCTTGGGGTATTCCAGACTTACAAGTGGAGAAGATGGCTAAAGCTACAGAGGCTGCAGTGTCCTGGACGGCCTTTTGCTTACAAAATGGGTTCAGGGCATGTAACGCCCGCTCTGCCTCTGATGCGAAGGGAAAAAGCACTTTTGATAATGGCCATAGGCAAAGCCGAATTGATTATATTTTACTGGACATGGAGCATTGGGCTCTCTTAATTGATATGGTAGTTTTAGAGCGCCCGGAAAGCGATCATAACCCACTGTCCCTATCGATGAAGACACCGGATTTAAATAGAAGGGAGGAACCATCTGCACCCTATACAGGGGATGTCCTACTTACCAATGATAGGAGGAGATTGAAGTGGTCACAGGTTATAGAAGATGAATGCTTATTAAATAATATCAATGTTGTAGTAGGAAATGCACTTGATGAAATGTTGCAAATAGATATGTCGGGGGTGGAGATTGGAGCTGCAAATAGTGTGATGGGTGTTCATATTAAGTGCTTTGACAGCTTAAAATCAATGCTATCCAAACCATGTAGGAAAGTTGTTACTAAAACTAATCCCTTGCCCCAAAAATGGTATAACAAGGACTGTAGAGAGGCACATACAGCTCTCATCTCTGCCATTAAATCTCGGGACATGGTTAAAGTGAGAGCTGCTAGACTCCATTACAAAAAAACCCTTAGCAAAGCCAAAAGGGAGTGGGAGGATGAGTTCTGGTCAGATCTTTTAGAGGCATCATCCTCTAATAACCAGAAAAGGTTTTGGGAGTTGGTTAAATGGGGCAAAAACATCGACTCTTCTACACCCGGAAATAATGTGCCACTCGAGGATTGGGTATCATTTTACTCGGCCCAATTTAGAGCTGGGGACGATGATACTTCAAATCCCTCAGGCAATCCACTCACGCAGACCCCAGAAAGCGGGAAACTCACCTTTACGGTTGCTGAGGTTGAGCTGGCATTGGCACTTACTCTCCGAGGCAAAGCCCCCGGTATGGACCTAATCCCGGCGGATCTTTTTAAATCTAATCCCACTTTGTGGCTCCCGTATATCACTAGAATAGCTAATACTTTGGCACTTGGAGCTACAGTCCCGAAATCCTGGAAAGGGGCAGAAATAGTTCCAGTCTATAAAAAGGGTGATAAATGTATTCCAGCAAACTACCGCCCTATCAGTTTAATCGACTCGATTCAAAAGATAGTGGCGCGTATGGTTTTGGGAAGGGTCCAGGGTTGGATAGAAATGGAGAACATCCTGTCCCCCATGCAGGTGGGCTTCAGATCGGGAATGAGCACCATAGATCAGGTTTTTAGATTCTGCCTGATCTATTGGAAGGAGGTTTGGTTAGGTGGTGGTAACATCTATGCTGCATTCATTGATCTGAAGTCCGCCTTCGATCTGGTGCCCAGGGACAGGTTGTGGGGTGTGCTGGTAACTTTGGGATGCCCACCCGAATTATTGGACCTTATTATAAGACTCCACGAGGACAACTTTGCGAGGGTGAGGTGGGGGGGTCAGGGACAAGTCACAGAAACTTTCCCCGTAACCCGAGGCGTCCGCCAGGGGTGTGTCCTGGCCCCTACCCTGTTCCTCCTTTTTATCAACCAAGTTGTTAAATTTTTCTTGGATACTCCCACTGATGCCCCAATGTTGGCAGGGATGAGGTTCCCGCTACTCATTTTGCAGATGACACTCTAATCCTCTCTAAAACACGCAGCGGACTACAGCGGGCTTTGGACCGCTTTGAGGAGTTTTGTGCCATCAACAACCTGGTAGTCAACGTGGGGAAAACAAAATTTATGGTCTTCACAAAAAACCACCCAGTCCGAAGTTCAGTGAAGATGAATGGAGTAAACCTTGAACAGGTTGATACCATGACCTATCTAGGGGTCACCCTTGATAGCCGTCTGAGATGGCAGGATCAAATCAATATGCAACAACTCAAACTTGCTAGGCTTACTGGCTGTCTCGTTAAAGAGCAGAAGGAATCAATCACTAGACGGGTCCTGCCGGCCCTTAAGATCTATGATGTTAAAATCTCTACAGCCATCTTATATGGCGCAGATCTATGGGGTCATATGGACTTGTCTAATCTGTATAAAACTCAATGTAGATTCCTCCGAAACCTAGTGGGCCTTCCACAGTCTACACCCTCGCTCCCTCTCTGCCTAGATCTTGGCACCCCCCCCATAAATGAAATGGCAAGATTTAGGTTAGTGGCATTGTGGAGACGAATATGGACATCCCCAGACTTATTCCTTTTTGCAAAGGAATTGTCAGAAGTTAGGTCCATCAGGGGTTCAGGGAAAATACCATGGCTCATTGCTGTAAAAACAATTCTGATAGACATGGGCTTGGAACATCTTTGGTCATCCCCACAATCTAATCCCTTCCCACCTAAAGATGAATTTAAATCTCTATATTGGGCCACTACCCGCCTAAAAAGAGTGATGCTGTCCAATAAAAATGACCTCACAGGCAGGTTTCTAACATTCAAAATTGACCTATTGAGAGAGCCATACTGGGATGTTATTTCCCGACCGCTAGATAAGAAATTGTACCATCAGTTTAGAGTGGGCGCTTTGCCATTAAACATCTTTCTGAACAAATGGTCCACAGGGATATCACCTTATTGTATGTGCTGCTTAGGTCATATTGAGTCAGAAGGTCACTTCCTTTTTGCCTGTCCTAGGTATGGAGCACCTCGGAAAAAATGGCTAAAACCTCTGTTCCAAAATTTACCATATAAAACAGCAATGGAAGCCATACAGGTGCTCAGGACTAACACCTCAGAGGTCTTTGTGGTAGCCTTGGCAAAGTACTTGGGCTGGGCTTGGCTCCTTAGGTTAAAAAAGCGCTCGTCTTAGCGCCAAGTGCAAAAGTCGTTCTGCTATTTGCCATAATCTGTTTAGTTTAAGTATACACCTGTTAAACCACCCTACGACTATGTCCTATTAACTGCATTCTTTGTTCGCGATCTAGAACTGTAATCCTAACTTTTTAAATATTTTTTGTCTTTTCCTATTTTTTTAAATTCTACATAAAATATTCAGTTTTTTTTTTATTCACTAATTGAAATTTAATCCTGTTTTATTCACTTGTTAAGAAATGCTCTTTTGTTTGTGCACTTATGTATTTTTGTGAGTGTCTAAATAATAATTATGTTCATTGATTTCCTTTGGATATTTTAAATGAACCAGTTATATTCTTTTGTATTTTAATATGTCTTTTATGATTGCTAATAATCGAAATAAAGACTTTAAAACCTGAACTAGGAAATCAAGATTAGTTACATGCCTTGTGCATAGAGGAGAAGCCAGGTGCTCTGTATTGGTGGGCTACTACGATCATAAAAACCTGCTATAGAAGTATATTCCAAATAGAATTCTCCAAAGAGGAAAATCATACACCTGGGCCATATCTACAGGAAACATTCAGGTCATGCGTTATGTTAATTGATAGTAAACAAGTGGAATTAGATATGGGAGTGAAACACAGAGATGGGAGGTAACCAGACAAACCTTTGGTGCTTATCGACACATCAAGTTGTGAAAATTGAATAAAGCATCTTTTAACCTTTTGACATCTTAAAGCCACACAGAGGGTAGAGAGGAAGGTAATCAGTCACAAGTGTCAATGATCATCATAGGGTTGGTATGCCAATTTCTTAGATGCCAAGACTAGAGCATGTACGGCAAAGACGATTGGATCACAGCACTTTGTGTTTTTACTCACATAGGTTTTGCCAGGAGCAAGCACATGGCTAGGTTTGGTTTGCCACCCAAACTCATAAGTGAGGGGTTTGCTACACCTGGTAGGGCAAATGTCAGATTCATTCCTTTCGCTATAAAGGACAAAATCAAACATCAATACAATTTTGCACTCATGCCCAAAGAGAGCAGGATTTGAAGTGCATCTTCACAATTAAGAAAGCCAACAAGGAAGAAGGGTAGGAACTTCTATATATGCTTAATAAACCCATTTCCTGCAACCAAAGACCTGCATACTTCAATGTTCTAGATCAAATCCATTTCAAACTTCCAAGGCCAACGTACAGCGGGCAGAGAGCAGCTTGCTCACTAAGTCACAAGGTCAGGCGAGTGGCCCATGATCACAGTGGAGAAAAGATTAGCTAAGATGCTCGACTCATTTCTGCAGCATACAACTACACAATGTGACAAGTGATCTCGGTTTTGTTACTTGAAATCCACAAATGCTTGAAAACTTGGGATGAGACAGCTACTACCATAACGCTAGAGTGTCAGAAAGTTTGTAGAAGTGGGTGACCCAATATACCCTTGCGAGCTTGGGCTAAGATATAGTAAATGCAAATTGCTTGCAAGGGTTTTTTTGTGTGTGTTAAATTAAAAATGTTTTGGAAACAGGAAATTGATCAAGCTTGACTGGCAGTAATTTTGAGATCAACTTAAATTAATTAAAGAACCTGTTTTTTATCCAATTCCACAATCATTGCTTTGACAAAGTAGTAACGACTCACTATAGAAAATGCTACACGGGAAATAGTTTTATGAAAAAAGTTTTATATATCAAATTTCATTTCATGGGGTACAGTTTTTTTTAAAAAGCAATAAAGAATAATCAGCAAATGTACAAGTGGACAAGACATATATAAATTGTTCTTTTCAATCCACTTGCGTTGTAGTCCACTCTTTTTTAAGTTATCACACAACAAAACTATGTCACTGTAACCAAAGATAACGTTGTATAGAACTTAATCAAACAAAAAGAGAAGAAGAGATGTGGACTGATGTGTCGACGTTTCGGCCTTATTGTTGATTAATCCTCAAGGCCATCCTCAGGACTTTCAATCTTTAATAAAGTTAGACCCCCTGAGTCTCCTAATGGACAGCTTCGTATTCCAAAATACGGAAACAGCCAGTATAAGACTTGTAGCAGCAGACCCTCATACTTTCAAAGTTTGTACACTACTGCACGTGCAGGAAGCTTAATTTTAGGAGGCAGTTAACATAAAAGGGTTTACACAGCATACACACACTCATAACCACAAGCAATCTTTAGTTCACTTCTCGGTTCTTACTTCTTGCCCAAGACATGTCTCTGCCTGTACAGCAATAAATACCAACAGGGAATGGCGAGTAGTTCTTGAGTGGCACTTTGACTAACAAAGCGAGTCAATTAAACCTCAATCAAGTTTTGCCTATACGGACAGCTTCTTCCTTACGGTTATATTAGCTGAATGAAAAGAACGTAAGCTCGTTCATAAACCATTATTCTTCAGTTTTATCCTTTTAAACCTGCGTTTTCTTCTAGTCACAACCATAAGGCTAGCTTGTAGGAGTATTGTTTTCACTCTACAAGACCTAGAGATCACATTGAAAATCTACTTATAAGTACCGCTAAAGGCTGTTGCTGCTTTTAAGATGACTGCTACATACTTTTTGGTAGAATAATAGATAAAAGCTGGACACTTGACTGCTGACCAAAGGAATACTCGCTTCTCTGCAGACCCTCCGATGCTTTTTCGGATGCTCCAGCATACTTATTCAGAACACTATAGATGCTTTTTCAGCAGCCTCTCGCACCCCAATATGGTTTTAGCACCCCCAACAATTTTTCAGCAGGATCCTCTTCAACAGACCCATCTGCTTTTTAAACATGACCGTTCCCCATTCAACAGGATACCTGTATGTATTTTAACAGTAGTCAGATGCTTTATCAACTAGCCCATCTTGATTTGTCCTTCTAGTGCTTTTCCACTTGGCACCTTGAATAATTTTAGCAGGTGCCACACCTAATACTTCGAGAGGAACCGTGTACACGCCTTTGGATATAGTTACGATATATGTTTGGACGACAATGCAAATGGCTCCGGGCTAATCTTATCCTTCAACGCTTTAACACGAAATGTGGTTATGGCTCCGAATGCCCATTCTACCAGAAGCTTTAAGTCCGCCACTAGAAAGTGGTTTGATAAGAAATGCAAATCTTTACATCTTGCCCTAAGAGATTCCAATGAATTATCCTGCTCAGTAAGAGAATATAAATGTTGCATTTTGCTTAGAGAAGGAACTCCGAAGAAGAAATTTGGGAGAAAGGAATTGCGGCCTTCATAGGAAAAATGTGTTAGATTTTTTGAGAACTCGCTACTCAATTGGCAATATATCCTAAGGGAGAAAGAGCTCTGGATGTGAATATTCAAGCAACTATGTTGGAGTGTCACTTTCTCTTTATGGATCCTGCTTTAATCAAGGTTTTTTGTAGCATTAATACAAATGACTTCCTGGTCTTTTTCCTTAGAAATAGTTACCACAATCCATACATGCAGGTCTAAGTAAAAAGGACCCTCGTCATAACTGGCTTTATAAACACACCTTTATAAATTCACTGCCCACATTGGGGCCTCTGGTTAACAGCTTTATGTTGACATATCACCCAATACCAGATTAACAGTCGAAATCTAGCATTATTTCTATCACTGAACAAGGCAAAAACAATGGTCATCTTAAGTATTAATGCCCCATCTCCTGCACAAAGATACAATTAAAGTCACTAGCCGAGTGCTTATTTCGCAACAAGACGTGTATTTTTGTGGAGAAACAACTTGGATCTAGGCAGAGATTAGAAAATATAGAAAGGCTGCTTATACTTTACATGCTAGGTATGAATTACGCTAAAGTCTGCATTTAGCTTTTAAAGATCTGACCACTGCATTTGACAGTGTAAACAGGGCAAAATAATGGCAGTTATGTTGTTTGACATGACTGATAAATCTTAGGCATACGCAGAATACTAGAACACTGTGAATCCAAAACAGTTAGTGGACATTGTACATATAATTTTTTTTTCTATGAAAGGGGTTCGAAATGGTTGCGTCTTGGAGCCATTCAACCTCACTCTGTACATAAATGCAACCTGGAAGACATTTTGAAAGAGGTGGCAAGGACAAACCAAGACGTGGCAGTAAGTATAACCCTCCATTGCTATACACTGACATTATTATTCTCTAATTCACCAGTTAACTGTACGCGGGATCCAATTCGAAACAATGTAGCTTCTATAAAAAAAAGTTTTGCATTTAGCTTTTTGAATCTAAAATATTTAAATGGGAACAATGTGCTTAATTCTGTGAAGGCGTTGCCGTATCTTGTATGACTTTTGAGTCAAAGGTGACATACAATGCTCTCCTTCAGTCAGAAGCCGCCGCTTTATGTAGTCTCAAGGCTAGAATGAAGCAGAAATCACTAGTCTAGTAACTAAAGGTACAAAAAGCCAAATACATATCCATTGTGAGTTTGAGGCAGGGATTTTAAGCTATGCAAATGTGAAATTTATTTAGAGTAAGGGAAAAACATTGATGCGAAGTTTGTTGTGGGTACTCCAGTAGCTCCACCATTCTACATGCATGCCATTTTTGGAGTTTGTGGAGGACAGAATATATCTCACCATCACATTGTTTTCGGAATCGTTTTAATACAACCCCACAGCAACCCAGAACAGCGAAATCCCGTCTAGCTGCCTCTTTTTGGAACAGTGGTGACAGATCCCTTGATTAAGTATAGAAGATGTTTGTGAAAAGACTCGGGTGATCAATTTCCAAACTAACCTACAAATGTTCAGGAAGGCGGATAAAAATATATCTGCCAGGCCCCTTTATATTTAAGAAGTGCACGTGGAGAGTGAATGAATAAAAAATTCTAAAACGAGGTTGCCACTTTCCCCTAAAAAACTGAAAGGGGATGGATACCTGTCATGGGTTGGTATCAGTTAAGAAAGATAATTCTGCTAAGATTCAAGTCTGGCACAATAGCCTTCCTACTTGCTGGTTTTTTCCCAAAGGGGCAGTTTTTAGGGATTTTTGTGAATTTGGCCAAAATGATAATTAAGCTAGACAAGGTAGCACACATTTTTTGTTCTTCTGCAAATGTTATTCCAAGATACTTAAGAGATGTATTGTCCCAGTCCGAAATGAGAGTCATAGCCAGACACGTAGTCCTGCCTTTTTAGGTTTCGCCTGTCGAAAGCTGCGCAAGAAGGGTTTCGCGCAGGCGAAATCTTTTGTCTAGAGTATGAGTGTGTAGTCCCGCCCCTCTGTTCCATTGGCTAGCTCCATAAATGGAGGCTAGCCATTGGAACAGAGATCTGTCTGTCAATGCCGGAGCAGATTCGTGGGCGTTCCTGAGAATTTTAGGCTTTTGCCCACGTCATGCGGCTGTGGGCGTGTTTTTTTTTAAGCTTTGTTTTTGCCATTTTGGAAGTGTCCTTTGCAGGGGTGGGTTGCGCGATGTCCCGCTGTCCGTTCCCGCCTTCCTCCCGCTGTCCGTGAGCCCGTTCCCGCCCCCCCTCCCGCTGTCCATGTGCCCGTCCCCCCTCCCGCTGTCCGTGTGCCCGACCCCCCGCCCGCTGTCCGTGTGCCCGTCCGAGTGCACGCATCCCAGGGTCCATCTCATCAGTCTGAGACCGTCATTTTGGAAGAGGTTTTGCTTGACTTGTCCTTGTCGAAGCAGGCATCTATGGAGGTCCGCATCAGCTTTTCCTGAATGTATTATATGTGGTGCACCTATACTCTATTTTCTGACAGTGCAATTTGAGATGTACACAAACAGACCAGTGGCACACACATTAGGTATGTGGGAGATAAGGTAAAAATACATTTCACGTAGAATATGTTAGCCTATACATTTCAAAGCATCTAGTTCCAACGGATACGGAATTATTCTCTACCTGATTTCACATCAGCAAACAAGTGTGTTAATGAAATTCGGCGATTATAATCTGTTGTCATCGGGCAGTGGCGCTGACCGTGTCGTGAGTCATCTTGTTCGCGCCCTATATCTGGAAGTTGCATGATCCTTAGGTGATTAAACCAGAACCGCACGTGAGCTTAGTCAAAAGAAATAGAAATGGAACGTGGCTTCCTGGGATCGTGAGCTAAAGTATATAGTATTATTCACGCAAACCACCATTTAAAGAAGGCGTGGCAGCTGCCCAATTATATAAAACGCAAATCTGGTGAGACAGACACCCTTTAACTTGATAGTAAACTTAACTTTCCGACAGATCAATGCAGTTTGCCTTTCTGACCATTGCCGGAGGCGATGAGCCCACGCCTCCAGGGCCGGCTTCTGGAGTAGCATGAGGTGCCTTGTCCCAGCCATGCTCCTATGTCCCCCCCCCCCCTTTTTACTGCCGCTTACCTGGTTTGAACACTTCTGAACATCTTATGCTGCTTTCCAGTCCGGCCCTGCATACCTCTCCATTTGGCTTCCCATAACATTGTGAATGTCTGAGCAGTCACCGACAGTGGCCGTTAACGGTACTTGCAGTAAAACGGTAGTTAAAGCCACAAAGGAGGTTGCCCCTTGCAAATATGCCTTCAAGCCAAAACTCGTAGGTAGGGACTGTCAAAACGCGTTTTACTGAGTTTACAGCTGATTTCTTAGTTCCCCTCGGACTGTCAATATTTTGCATTTTCTCCACTAAATTGTACAATTACTTGCCAGAGGTTCTAGATCTGCCTAAATCTACTTGCATAGATAGATTGTGTAGCAGCTTCAGAAAGGTGCGGACGAGGGTCTGTGATATTCTTCATTAGCTCCCCGAGTTCAGGCCAGCCTGAATGGTTGTGTGTGTGTTAAGAGTATGCAGTGACTCTGTTCAGCCCTAGTCACCCTACCTCTTCTAACTACCAGGGCACGCACTTGGTTAGGCATGAACGCTAAGGTTTTTCCAGGAAAACGGCGAGGGTGCATATAACCTTTCAAAAGCTCATAAAAAGTTGTTGACCGAAGTGTGGGAACAGACGGGCGAGCAAGATGGAGGATTTCTCATCCGCATGCACACATTGTAGCCAAAGAGAGCTGTTCACAAGCGAGGAGAGACCCAAGGTATACAGTGCCTTACGTTCTAGAATTGTAGGGCTCCTTGAGACACACAGTGGGCGCAGTTTTATATACTTTTATTTTTCGCATTGGTCTAAAACATTAAGAGGACTCTTCTCCATCCTCGCTACAGATTTGACACTTTCCCACAGAAATATCTTCAGGTTTCTGCAGATTATAGTTTTCTGACTTTTTTGTCCTCTACTGGGAATTTTATCATTTCAAGGTCAATGAAATGAGTATGAGTTATATACATTTTCGTACCTATGAAACAGCACAATCTGATGGCAACCAAACTTTTAAAACGTAAGTTAATTTGGCCATAATGTAGTACTCAGTTAATCGTCTGACAGCTGACTGTGTGGCTCTGGGTGTGGGTGTGTGTGGCTCTTAGTGTGTGGGTGTGTGTGTGGCTGTGGGTGTGTGTATGGCTCTGGGTGTGTGGGTGTGTGTATGGCTCTGGGTGTGTGTGGCTCTGGGTGTGTGTGTGTGTGGCTCTGGGTGTGTGTGTGTGTGTGTGTGTGTGTGTGTGTGTGTGTGTGTGTGTGTGTGTGTGTGGCTCTGGGTGTGTGTGTCAGGTAGTAATTGCTGTCTGCTGAGCTCGTCCGTAGGGTACAATAGGTCTCACATTTGCGAGAGATTAAGCTAACGGCAATGTAAATGACAATGCCATTTATTTATCTGTTTTCAAAACCAACACATAAATACAAAATTTGTCATTTACAATGCAAATAGCTCGAACTTTTCCAAAGGCGAAACCATTGCATTGTAAATGCTTGTCGTATTTTATTATCATTTGACTCAAATTGTCATGCCTTTGGGGGTCTTCTGATTGTGGCAGTCAAAACAAGGAATTACTTGTTTGTACAAGCTTGGGGTAATCCTATAGCCAGATGATGATGTAATATTTTTGGGGACTTAAAATATGGGAGTCCAAACGAGCTTCTGTAGATCGTGTCTGGTATTAATTTTAAAATTGTTCCCAGTTGAACATTTTCGGTATTGATATAGATATATGAGAGTTTTATTGATTCTTATGCTGTTATTGTATGTATTGCATTTATGGTTTATCTTCTGCACCAATGTCAATGATTTTTAGCAAGCCCCAGGGACTTTTTGGTAGGCCTCGTCCACTTACAAAGAACCCCAACAGGAATTAAAGTGAATCGTTAAAATAAAAATCATATTACTTCCAACTTTTAGTGGAAGGGATTACATATCATAATTTACAAACGTTATTTCTAGGCTTAGGCACTGAGTACTTTTCATCAGGCCCTAGGAAAGCATTCACAATATCAGTATTTGCCTGGAGTGCTCCGCGGATCTTTCTGACATTTTTTAGCAGGATAATAGGCATTTTTAGTAGGTACAAGAAGACTTTTCAGAAAAGAAGCAACAGACTTTTCGTATCATTTGATCACAGCCATGCCAGCAAGCAACACCACATGCTATTGGTATATTACAGTGCCCTATAATGTGGCTTAATGTAGCAAATGCTCTGCATTTGTGCACTTCTTTGTAACAGTTCTCCAGGACAAGGGAAAAAACAAACGCTTGTTTGGGCAAAAGATGATATTCCATTGACTGCAGGAAATTCTAAACACACTGCAAATATGTCTTCAGTGGTCGACAGTGACATGATTGCGATTTGGGGGGGGGGGGGGGGGGGGGGGGGGGGAATAAAAAAATCTTCTCCCAAAGATCCTTGCAGGTATGTAGTTATGTTGGAGTCTAAAATATCAGGAGTCCAAATCAATTTCACTTTGGGTGCTCTGCATGGCACCGAAACAAAAAAGACTGATTGGCTTCATATGAGAAGTTTGATGTTCAAAGTAACATGGAGCATGCCTGAAAATAACAAGCATTTGCAATGCAACAGGTCTCGCATTTATGAAAGCTAGAGCTCTTGGTGTTGAAAATGACAATTCTTTTTACTTTCGTTTTTCTTTGCAGTGGAGTGATGATATTTGCATGGTGCTTTTGCCATGCCATTTGTATGACCTCGCAGCACTGGAGCACCACAAAATGGGAAATAGGTTATGAGGGAGGAGAGACAAGAGTAATATGCTGACTGAAAAAAGTAACTAAATCCTGGAAATAGGAAACGCTCATGGGGAATGGAAGATTATGTAAAGCATGTGAAGTGTAAGCAGGAACAACACAGTTATATCAATGCTTTTACACTTATTATTTAGAAATCATTGAGTGTTTTTGCCTGAAAAGTTAAGATTATAACTGCAGGGCTGGAAGCACCTGTTTCAAGTCCAATCCTTAAATCCTTACAAAACACAAGAAATATCACCAATGCACTCTAGTTAACAGCAGTGCCTTTACAATGGGCACATTAAAATATTCACTGTGCATTCCAGAGCCTAGTGCTTCTATACAGGCACACCAATATTCTCCACTCTGCTCGCAAAGACAAGGCAATAAAAGCAAAGCTGCTCAAATAACAAAAATCTGCTTTCACGCTTATAGCAGTACCATTGTTTCATCCTCAATTCAGTATATTAAAAACAACATACACTTTGCAGGATTGGAGAAATATCTTCAAAGATATCTAATGCATCCTGTGTTTCGTGGCCGGCTGTACCTAAACTTAGTAGGCTTAGGCAATGTTGGTGAAAATAAACATGTTTCAATGATATTGGTTATTTTGAACATGTGTGCACATGCTGTGGTACCGGGTGGACCCTGGTTTCCGCTTACTGCCCTTTATGAGGCTGTCGTATTGCAAGCTGAAGAACGATGTGTGACAGCAGGGGAAAGTGAAAGGCCCCACTTGTGGCATGCCTGCTGAGCCCTGAAGCTGCGTTGTACTAAACGTACTGAATTGGCAGAGGCACCATATGCTGCCAGAGGAAAGAAAACACCGGCACTGTAAGATCGGACCTGGTAAAACCCAGAAGGGAGACCAAAACAGGTGGAGACCTGAAAGGCATAATCGATATCCGGAGGTAACGAGCACCACGGAGAGGTGCACCAGCTGGGCAGATACAAGTTCGCCAAAATCCCCCACCTCTGAGACGGCAGAATAAAGTGGAAGATGTTCTGACCCACCTCCAGGTATAGAGTGGGTGCAGTGATAACATAAGACATCAGTGTGAGGAGGCGGCCCGGAGGGTCTGGCGGTACAACTGGAGGCCAGGAGAGCAGGCTCGGTGTGGAGGTAGCTGCTGAGTGTCGCCGAGAGAATCAAGGACCTTCACTGCAGGGGAGACTGAGCAAAATCGCAGAGACAGCCGCATAGGGAGAAGTGCGAGACCACGATCGCTCCTGTGACCCGCAGCGAAGACAAAGGGCTGGGGCACAAGTGTCGATTCGGGCCCAGGACCGCACGTGGTTAGAAGCGAGAAGAGCAGGGTTGTTGGAGGGCTAGTGACCAGGGGGTGGGATTGTTACCATGTGGAGGGAAAGCACCCCAAATAGCCAGAGTGACCAGCGGGGAGCCAGGAACGCCACGACCTGCTCCGTAGGTGCATGCGGTTCCTTGGGCAATAGGACAGTGCCCCTGAATGAGGTGACGCCGGATCCGGGAGCCAGTATGGGCCTAGATCCCCACGCTAGCGGAGGAGGAGACACCCGAGGCCCTCGTAACACCCGCAGCAGGAGAACTACCCGCAGAAGCGCCTGAGGCAATGTATTAGCTAAGCAAGGCAGAGCTCATTGAATCTGGTGCCCCGGCTCGGGCACAGACTCCCAGAGGTAGTAATTGTGATCCCGACATCCACACACTCAAAGAGGTAGCACCCCCGAGTATCGGAGGAAACCAGAGGCAATGTCGACACCACAGCACAACAGTTGAGCGGATCACCTGACTCGGACGAGGAAAACACAGCCCTGTAATCACGCCCCGCTTGCAGAGGCCCGTTGCAAGAAAATAATTAAATAAATAAACAAGCGCGCCCGAAGAGGACTGCGCTGAAAATAAAAAAAGGGAAAGATCTACAACACGAGAGAAATGCATATGTTTTAGATGTTTCAATTATCAACATCATATTTTTAAATTGAAGACCTGCCAAATTGAAAGCAATCCAAAGCCCCTTAAATGAATGGAAACCTGCGGAACCAACGTAAATATACTAGGATGCCCTTTTAATGTCTGGATTTTAGCACGTCATTTACATACAACACAAAGAGAGTGGAATGACTCCCGATGGGCGTAATCATCGGTCTCTTAAAGGAGGATATTACTCCCAAATGCATCACAGAAACCAAAACAGTGATGAAAGAATAGAGAAAATGGAGGCTCAAGTTTAGCTTTAACAAAACCAAAAAGAATCTGACAAAGAAAAGATTAAGTTTGGAAAAACCCCGAGCACTTACTGAGAGCAAGTTCTGGCATCCCGCAAGTACTTAGTGGGGCGGCAGGCACCATGTCAACGTGAAAACGCACTGCTATACAAACAAGCTCTCGCCATTGCACAAAGGCAGACGCATGTTTATATTTGCTTCACGCTTTCACTTTAAGTGGAAGTGCGATGCAAAAATAAACACGCAACTGCCCTTGCCAAAGGCAACTGAAACAAGCTGTCGTCATTACCCAAATAATAAAAAGAGTACTTACTCATTAGTTAAAGGAGACTGTATAACGCTGCAAGTAAAAGATCCAGTCCGGATGTGCCGTCGGAGAAGGAGACAGGGTGGTAACTAAGAAGCCTCATTCTGAATCACGAGCCAGCGTTTAGCATAAACAGTGACACTAGCCAATCAAAATTATGTGCGGGGCTACAGCTCCACTTCTGAAATCTCCTCAATTACTATAAGCATTGCAGAGCGAGCAGCGCATGCGCGCTGCAACGCTAGGTTTGCGAGACCTAAAAATTAGACAAACGTGTAAAGGCCTGGGGCACAAAGGAGCCATTAGTTTATATTCCGTTTATAAATCTAACCAATTTAATGGCTAACCATTGTATATATGTATTATCTCAATTACAAATTGAAAGGTTGGTACAAACACAGCTTGCAAAGTTCTACTGTTGTAATCCATGAAAGAGTTCAGATTTGAAGGAGAAATAAGCAGGCAACTTGTAAACCAGCATGCTCAAATGTGACAATATGTGAGGAGCAGGATACACTAGGTCGTATTTTTCTTGTAGTCAAATATTCCATTAATATATTTGTCAAACCACATCCTCCTAAACAGGAATATTCCACTGTTGCCTACGTAATGCTGGAAGTGATGGTATTTTATATCCATGCACGTTCAACTGTTACCTTTAATTATTAAGCAAACACCAAATGTTGTAATGCCTCGGATCCAATAGTCTGCAGCCCCTCGCCAACCCGTCCCATGCCCCCCCCCCCAACCCAGTGTCTCCCACCAGCTGCTGACCTTATTTTCAAGAGATGCTTAAGAAGCATCAACATAATCAGAGTAAGGAATAGTGATCTACGTCCCTTAGCACAGAGGAGATGGAAATTATTTGATGCAAAACATACAGTTCCCAGTTTTTCCACTGCCGAGTAAATGAACCATGGAGAAGATGAACAACAAAGTTCTGGGAAATAAGGAGGGGTGATGGGTACAGCAGGCCACATATGAAGTCAAGCAATAGATTTAATAAAATTTAAAATAATAATATCCAGTCAATGGTGTTATGGCAGGGGACATTTACACTGCATTTCAATGAAAGATTGCAGAAGCACTACTCCTGGACTCCTGGACACTGCAGGGCCCAGTTTAGGTGCCACTCTCCCAGGCCAGGATGCTTCTTTTCTTCACTGGCTGTTCAGGTTCCAGTTCCTGGAATAAAGGTCATGCACCTTCGCCTCCATGCCAAAGCTGCATGCTAAACTAGAACACGTCCATGCATCCACTAGCTGGTCGCCTTGCCAGATCTCCCATCAAAGAAAAACATGCTGCAAGGTGAGGTTTTTTAAGGGGCTCCAGGGTCTCACACGATTAGCGCTTATGATGAGTATGCAAGCAGAGCAGAACATAAGTACACCGTAAGTGAGATGTTATCACAAAGGACAAACAAGGAGCGAAAACAACCTGAGGCCAAGATAGATGGACAAATCATAGGGAGTGCGAAATGAGGAGACAAGGGGAGGAACGGGTTCCACACAAGTTCCGAAAATAAAAAAAAGTGGAAGGAAGGGAGGGTTGCAGAAGAGGTAACGGAAGAGTGACAGAGAAGGGAAATGTTCTCAAACTAGGATAGGAGGAAGGGAAAATGACAAATAGAATGGAAAAAGAAGAAGTAGCCAAAAGAGTAAGGAATAGAAAATGGAAGGAATAAACAGAGGATGACAAGGATAGAGCAATATTGCATACAGGTGAGGGGAATCGTGAAAAGAAAAGACTGCTAGAACTAGGAAGTGAAAAATTGAAAGACAGAAAAACTAAGGTAATGAAAGAGTGAGGCACACACATACACGAGGATGGTAAGCGAGAAGGGGCACACAAGAGAGGAACACGGAGAGGTACAGGATACTGAAGAACATCAGTGGCTAAGAGAGGCGCTGATTATTGAAGGGGTCTGAGCAGGCCTTATTCTACAAAGATACCAAAAACACTGCTAGAGGAATCTCAACCACAACAATATTCTGTCCAAATCTGCCAGGGTTTTCCTACCTTCATGTGGTCCCCTAACTGTCTCATAATACTAATCAATGGCTTAACCTGGTTTTCAAATATATTACATTTTAATAACAGTACTGCTTATGCCACAGTAAACTGAATTCAACTTTGTTTTATTAATAAAAATAACAATACATTTTTGTAAAACGTATCGAACTCTAAATTACGTTACACTAATTTAGATTAGCTTTATTATAATACACTAATACGAATGGTGAACCAATTCATAATCCATGCACTTCAATTAAAGCAAACCCTTACTGTGATCCTAAAGAGTCCAACTACCCTTACTTAAACTCAAAACGTACCCCAGTAGAAAAATAAACTCCATCTAATCAAATGAACACAAAGTACATTTTATTACATTCATTCTTACCTAAATTAAAATTATAATCCTTATTCTAATCCTTTGTTTCAGGTGTACACTTTATTTCAATGTATTTGTATTAAAAGTTAAAATGAACATTACCATAGAGGTCCCCAATTTATTTCAAATGAAATGTAACAAAACAAATATTTAAAGTTATTCTAACCAAACCCGTTCTTTATTTTTCCACAAATTACAGTGATATTAACCATATCCCTACATTAAAATGAAGTACATGGATACAAATTATTTACCAGTAATTTAGTAACACTAAACTACAACTAACTTAACAGTAATTTTCCTGTTGCTCTGGAGAAAATGATGATACAGCTGAGTAAATTAAGCCAGAGTAGCTGTATAAACTTCTGACGGGAATTAAGGCAGATGTTGATTAAAAACAGGAGCAGTGACTGTATAAGATATGAAGGCAAAATAGACAACTAGAAAAAGCCACAAACTAAGGATATGTGGGAACAACAGGAGTGCAAAGGACTGAGGAAGGGGCATGTATGACTTCGGTAAAGACAGCATGTAGAATAGAGGTGAGAGATATAGAACATAGGAAATCAAAGACAGCAGAAACTGCTGACGAGTTGGTCAGACAGGGAAGAGAAAGAATGTGTGAGCAGCCGAACAGGTAAAAGGAAAAGCACTGAGCAGAAATTGCTTAGCGAGAAGAAGAGATGCTGAGGATGGAAGCAGAGTTAAATAATGTGATTCGAATGAAGATATAAAGCAAGAATAAAGCAGACGTTTCTGTGGAGGAAAGGAAAAATAAGCGATATATAGGAAGAAGACAAAGCATGTTCTAGTAAGAAAGGAAAGATAAAACAGAAGCTAGGGAGAAAAAAGAAGGCTAGAGATTAGAAAGAAAGTTTAAGTGAGATGAGATGAGAAAGGAGAGATAAATTGGAAGACGCTCAGCTCATAACACAGAGAAAGAGCAGGAGATGAAAGAAGAAAGAAAAAACTGAAATGAGTGAGAAAGGCAAAAGAGGATGCAGACGTAGAGGCAAAGCAGGAGATCTTGAGGAATGAGTGGTAAGGCAAGAAACGCTGAGACAGAAGAATTTGCAATACTGAAGGAGGAGATGCGGAGGAACGGGTAAGGAAGGGAAACCTCGGGACTAGAGGTATAGAAGTTATGTAGAAAAAGAGCAGTAATTAGTGGAAGAGAATTAGCGTGAGAGAAATCAAAAAGGAGTAGTAAAGCTAGGAAGTGGAAGGTTAGTAGAAATGTGATGGTAAAGAAGACCATGCTAAAGAAGGAAGGGTAAAGCTGGAGGCAGTGAAGCAGAAGAGGTAGATTAAGTGATGCTGGGAACAGCGTAGAAAGGCAAGAGAAACTAAACAGGGAAAGGCAAAGAAAGATGACATGCTAAGAAATGAGAGTTAAAGAAAAATGATAAGGAAGGAATGATGTAAAAAATAGGTCTTGTGGAAAATGCAAGATAACGCAGATGACACTGAAGGAGGACTTCCAAATCTGGGGCTAATGAGCAAAGAAAAGTAAAGTAGGAGATGCGGAGTAAGGCCAAGTAAACCATGAGATAGTGAGGAAGGTGATGTATAGCAGATGGTAGTAAAAGAGAGGTCAATCAGGACATGCTGCAGTGCAAGAAGTAAACAAAAAACAGGAGATCCAGAGGATAAGAGGATTTTTTTCTATGAAAAATTAAAAGCTACTTGTTTAAGGGGGCCAAGATGGATGAAAGAATATTCCCCTCCTCTTTCTGGGATACACGTTCTACATGTTACCTGGAACTGGACAACAATTTTAAGAGAAGGAAGCAGAGAAGGGAGAGAGGCCACGGGGCGGGGGATTGGGTGCAGGAGGAACACATGGCACATGGAGATGTGAGATAGCAGCCTTCAGTAAAGCAGGAGACATCAAGCAGCAATGATAAAAAGTTCTGGTACCTGCTCGCAGGGATGGAGCGGGGGCTGGGCTTAGAGTGACCACAATAACTGGATTGGGGGAACAGAAACAAAAAGACAGGATAAATCACAACAGAAAGAAATCTGCTTCTTCAAAAACAAACCAAAAAGGAAAAGAATTAAACTTCTATGCAGACACAGGGCTTGCAAGCGATGAGAATGAGGCCCACTGGCAGTGATGGAGTGGCGAGGAGGAGGTCACACCCTTGGACAGCAATTTTTCCCCACCCGAAACTGGGTCTGCAATGTAAGTTTACAATATCTACTTTTATGCCAACTCTAGGATGCCACACATTTTCACAGCTCAGCTTTCCATTCATACCTTTCCTTGAACAAGCAATGGCAGTGGTGTACAAAGGAGGTCCAGGGGACAGATCCAAGGCCGCTCTGCACAGGTTAAGATCGTGCAGAGCAGACTCTGTATCCAAAGAGAGGGAGAGCAGGGATTTGACCCCTCTGGGAAACAGTGTGTGTGGGATGAGACACAAAGGCCTAGCCAATAGCCAAAGGTGCTGCAAACCCCAACAACGGATGAGCGCGATGAATATTGTGGACAAGATGAGTAGGCACAGTGAATTGCCGAAGGGTATGACCAGCAACTAGTTACTACGCACTATCAAAGGCCTTGCACAGTAGGGTCTCGAGGTGTAATCACAGGAAGCAAAAGTACATCTTTAGAAATGCTAAAAATGTCATTGAAAAATGCTGAAAGAAGAAGCCATGGTTCGTCACTCAGGACAGCAAAACATTTGTTAAAATAAGCATTGGCATAGCCAATAGGTCTTGCCTTTCGGATCTTAGAAGTGTTTAGCAATGCAACAGTTAATGTTGTTACACTCCAATGTTGTATTTACTTCATTTTTTAGTCATCCACCTTTCCTTTTTACCTTGCATACATACACCCTTCCTTCTTCTATCTATGCGTGCATCTTGGCCTCCTTCATCTATCTTCCTTCCTTCTTTCTTTCTTCCCATTATTTTGGCTCTAGTCATTCACTCTTCTTTCCATCCATCCCTTTCCCAATACCTGCTTCTCTCGCTGCATCCCACCACCCATCCATTCTCCTCTCTAGCCACTCATCTCGGCATCCACCCATCAACCTCTTTATCCTCCTCTATAGCACTCCTTCGACCCCATCCTTCTCTTTATTCCTCCTTCTCCCCCACCATTTCTCCCTTCCTTCCATTGCAAGAGCTGGAGTGTATGAGCTTCTGATCAAAGTCAACGCGGCCTTAAACAGCAATTTAAAAGTTATAAAGTTATGTTACACAGAACTACCTTCTGGCACCCCCACCACCCAACCTGGCACCACCTCCCCCCAGCTGCTAAAGTGGGTGGCTAAGGACGCCTCAGCTGTGAGTAGGTATGTATTTGTAAAGAGTATCCCAGTGTGCTGTGCGTGTTAGAGTGCACAGGGAGTAGTGTGCCTTGCATGTTTGTCAGCTGTATGTGCTTGCAGGGAGTGCAGTGACTGTTGGTGGTGTATGCTTGCAGGGATAAGCGTGAATGTTAGTGGTGTGTGCTTGCAGTGAGCGGAGTGAATGTTGGTGGTTGTGCTTGCAGGGAGTTCGGTGACTGTTGGTGGTTTATGCTTGCAGGGGGAGAGTGAATGTGGTCAGTGGTGTGCACTTGCAGGGAGTGGGGTGAATGTTGATGGTGTGTGCTTGCAGGGAGTAGCGTGAATGTTAGTGGTGTGTGTTTGCAGGGAGCGGAGTGAATGTTGGTGGTGTGTGCTTGCAGGGAGTAGCGTGAATGTTAGTGGTGTGTGTTTGCAGGGAGCGGAGTGAATGTTGGTGGTGTGTGCTTGCAGGGAGTAGCGTGAATGTTGGTGGATTTGCGCAAGCAGGGAATGGAATGAATGTTGGTGGTGTGTGCTTGTAGAGACCGGAGTGTATGTTGTCAGTGGCGTGCGCTTGCAGGGAACGGCTTGCGGGCTGATCCCACACCCGCCTTGCTGTGTCTGTGGTTGGTTGCGTCAGGGTGGGAGGGTCACATGCTACCGCTGCCTCTCAAGGGGAAGTTTAGTGTAAGGAGGAGGAGGCGGGCACATGAGGGAGGAGGCGAGAGGAGCAGCGAAGTTTAGCTCACACTGAGCCAGAAGGTTTTAGGGCGAGCCCCCCTCCACTCACTCGAGAAACTGCTGGAAAGTGGTGTGTGGGGGGAGTGGCGGGGGCCGGGGCGTAACCATTCAAGCCTGTGATAGGGAGAGGCGGGGGGCTGATCTGAGGCACAGGACTGGGGGGAAGGAAGAGACTCGCCTTTTACAGGAGAGTGTGTGACGCGAAGGCAGCATTGAGGTGACAACTGTAAAGAGCAGCCGATGAGAGAGGGGTGTGTGGAGCACAGGGGGTCGGAAAGTTTCGAAGAAGGTGAACAAGCACACTCCGAAGCTCATGGGCCCAGTAGTGCACTCGCAGGGCTTGGAGCGAGGCGGACAGTGCCCCGGAGAGCGGCGGATTTTTAGGGTTTAGGTGATAAGGGGTGGACTACATAAGGAGATCGTGTTAGAGCTTTGTGAGTTCGGGTGAGCTTTAGTGAACTGCATCCGAGGGGTGACGGAAGTGTTCGATCACTAAAATTGGCGGCAGTCTTAAAATTTTAGTGCTTTACATTTCCGTTGCTAGGACATGCTAGGACATCAAAATGCAAGATGCAAAATGGCGTTGGGCTGTCCACAGTCCCTACGGACACGCGCATGCTGTCTGCTATGGACAAATGGCAAGAACAGTAATGATTGTCCATCCAGATGCGTGCACGAAAGCCCCTTGCCAGAATTGATTGCAAAAGGTGCTCTCAATGGCGAGAGCAGCGCATCCGCTCCTTTTGTCAGGCGAGACCTAAAAAAGTTACATTTTGTTGAATCGATGTTGCACAACTAAAGCTATAAATTCACTGAAGTTGACAAGTTCTAATAAGCAATGCTACCATAATTATCTGCTTCCTCATTACCCTATACTGCTAATGACAATTCACATTATGTGACTGCATCAAAAAGGACATCAATTACATCATGGTAGCACGTAGGGAATCTGGAATATTCAGCTGAAGTGCATGATCTGGCTGAAGGCCAGACCTTGTCCCCACATTATGCTGGGCATGGCCAAAGGCCGTGCCAAGTTGCCACTTGGGAGAGGCATGTTTAAATCAGGGCCTAGTAAAGGCACTAACAGTATGTTGACTACAATAAAAGTTAGCTCTAGCCTCAATAACAGTTCACAATCAGTGTAAGGGCATAAGAGGAGTATGAAGAGTGGTGGGAGCAAGGAGGCTCACTTTTATTGGTGAATTTCAACATTATCTAGGTTTTGTATCATAATCATCCCTGCAATTATTTTGGGGGTGGTTAAACAAAAGTCTTAACAAAACAAACCATAACTTCGATTTCAGTGTGTGTTTGTGTGTGAGATATCACCTGCTGGCGGTCGCCAGTAGGTAGTTATAGTTAGGATGTAGCTTCCATAGGAAGAGCGTTTTTTCACTTGCCAAGAACTTTGTCATGTTTGACGAATCTTCGCAAATTTTCATAACTAATTTGACACTAACTTCCGCTGCTGTCTTGAAAATTTCATGGTGATCTGTCAAGCATGGGGAGAAAAAAATAAACAAGCATTTGCAATGCCATAGGTCTCGCATTAGGAACGTTTGAGCTATTGGCATTGTAAATGACACATTTTTTATTTATGTGTTGGTTTTGAAAATAGCTAAATTAATAGCTTTGTAATTTACAAAGCCAATAGTTTTAACTTTCGCAAATGTGACACCTTCAGCATTTGTAATGCAATATGTGTTGTTATTTACGTGACTTACATGTATTGATATTACAAATAATGGCTTTTACATT
This sequence comes from Lissotriton vulgaris, assembly GCF_964263255.1. Taxonomy (NCBI): domain Eukaryota; kingdom Metazoa; phylum Chordata; class Amphibia; order Caudata; family Salamandridae; genus Lissotriton; species Lissotriton vulgaris. The sequence goes on along the minus strand of NC_141685.1, from coordinate 1,009,960,161 downwards.
TTTTAAATAATTAATACTTAAATAAAAGTTATTGTAATTTATAATGGTAATAGCTTAAACTTTTGTAAATAACTTTTGTGAAGATTATGTTGTGTATTTTATTGGGACGAAAATCCAAGAACAGAAGTGAAATATTAACATCTTTTTGTGACATTTGTAATAAAGCTTGAAACATTGAGAGAACATATTTGAACCAGTTGTTGTTAAATGGTTGCATAGATTGATGCTGTGGTGGCGCTGAGCGGTGTTGTGGTGGCGACGAGTGATGCGGTGGCGTTCAGTGATGCTGTGGTAGCGCATAGTGATGTTGAGGTGCCCTTGAGTGATGTTGAGGTGCCCTTGAGTGATGCTGTGGTGGTGAGTGGTGTGATGCTGTGGTGGTGAGTGATGCGGTGGTGGTGCCGAGTGATGCGGTGGTGGTGCCGAGTGATGCGGTGGTGGTGCCGAGTGATGCGGTGGTGGTGCCAAGTGATGCGGTGGTGGTGCAGAGTGATGCGGTGGCGGTGCTGAGTGATGCTGTAGATAGAGTGAGTGCGATAGATAGATGGAGTGAGGGCAATAGAAAGAGTGAGGGCGATAGAAAGAGTGAGGGCGATAGATAGAGTGAGGGCGATAGATAGAGTGAGGGCGATAGATAGAGTGAGGGCGATAGATAGAGTGAGGGCGATAGATAGAGTGAGGGCGATAGATAGAGTGAGGGCGATAGACAGAGTGAGGGCGATAGATAGAGTGAGGGCGATAGATAGAGTGAGGGCGATAGATAGAGTGAGGGCGATAGATAGAGTGAGGGCGATAGATAGATAGATCGATAGATAGAGTGAGGGCGATAGATAGATAAGTGTGAGGGCGATAGATAGAGTGAGGGCGATAGATAGATAGAAAGATAGATAGATAGAGGGCATTTTAATGTACATTGTAGTCCCAAACTACTCTTGTTCTGCTCATCTCTAAATTAGATGAGCAGGTGCCACCATGTGGTGGGCTGTTCTAAGTATGGCGTTGTCAATTAGATGCCGTGCCCAGCACCGGAAACCAATGCTGGTGCTGAGCACCGAAAGCACCAGGTCAAATTAAGCATTCAACTGGTGCTCAGGTAAAGGCTCTGATACCTTCGGGTCCAGTTCCCGCAATATAAATCTGCAACTAACACCAGCCCTTGGGACGCTGCCTATAGTCCAGTCCGACCCTGGCGGCAATTGCTACGCATATTCCGCCATATCTGAAATAGAGGCTAAATGTGAGTGTATTATCCCGCCATTCGCCATAAACGATACAGCCTCGGTGGAATTGTCCGTCCGCGTGCGCACGCAGACGGCAGGCCACGCCCCCACACCCTGCGTGGTGCCCAGTGGCTTCTCGCCTGAAAAGGAAACATTTATTTTACTTAATCCAGTCCATCTCCCTTAAAGGTCCAGTTCCTGCTTAGAAAAAACTGTTTCCCATTTGGGAAGACATTTGATGGTCCTCCTACACCACTATCTGCTGCTCCAAAATTGGCACCACGCAATATTCAAATTGTAACCTATCCCACACAGAAGTCACCTCAAATCGGAGGTCAGTTTCTGATCAATAGTTTATGAACAAAACTGCAGTTACAAATCGCTGATTCGTGCCACCCTACTTGCAAACTGGAGTCACACAACCGCCTTTGCGAGTTTGCAAGAGGCCTCAGATTGCAAAAGGTGTTTTGTACATCACAAAAGGTATTTTGTGGTTTCATTCTCTGGTTTTGCGATTCACAGGCTTGAAACCACAAAATATTATCTACAAAAGGACCGATTTTTCTCACACAGAAACTGCGATCTACCTTCCTGGACTCTTGATCAGAAGCAAAATCAAAGGCCAGGTAAAAAACAGGATTCTCCTAGACTACACTTGCCAGGTTTCCCTTCAATCAGCATGTTTCTTGCAGCACTCGCCCTCACAGGAGGGCGCATAAGTCTTCTTCAGCACCTGTTCAAATCCATCTGCCCCATGCGTTCCACAGCATCTGTCTTTCGGTTGTAATTTAACTTCACAACCTCTCTACTCCCTGCTGGAGGGGGGTCAAAGAGCAGAAATAAATCATTCACATACTTTTCTCGGACAAGGCCGAAAGTGTCCCAGTGTTATATCCAATTACCGGTTTTGTGTCTTGTGGCTTAAAGTGACATATTGTTAAAAATAAGTAATGTTCAAGAGGAACTGCCCGTTTGTGGAAGCGTGCTCTTGAGGTAGAGGACATGTGTGTGTGTGTTTGAGTCAATCTTGCACAGCGGACGCCCTTGTAAGTGTTCTGTGCACGAGAGAAGTTTTCTAAGCTGCTGTCTGTGCACTCCTGCACCGGTTGCGACAGACATTTGCCCACTTGCTGTACCCGTAATTTGAAGTCGGGGGAGAGATACTTAGTAAAGAAGGGAGGGGGGGGTTTGCGCGAGAGACCGGTTTTGTGCGGGCCTCCACTGAACATTGCGCGTCAGTGGCATAGGCACTAGAACAGTTTTGAAAGTGGGGCTGCTGCCATTAAAGTTATGTCACATAACTCAAAGCGATTGCTAAAAATCCAAGCGTCATTCAAACAAGTCGTATGTTAGATTTATTTTACGTTTAAAAGAGCACCTGCATCCCGTTCACCCCCGACAAAGAACAAATGCAATTTATGGCAAAAAAACACAAGCCCTGGTACCTGGGCTACTGCTGCGGACAGTCGGACATCTAGATAAGTCGGGCTCAGGTGGAAGGGTCGCCGCTGAGGGGAGTCGGTGCAGCTTCACAAGTCGGGCTCATGTGTTATAGTCACAGCTTCACGAGTCTGGTGCGAAGTACCAGCGTTGCAACTGTAGAAAGTGAAGTGCGTGCAGTTTCTAAAGTCAGCCACAGCATATGGGGGCTATGGAAAAGAGCGAACCATTAACCTCCGAGGCTGACAGGGAAGTGAGCCGTGGCGCGATCCTGACTAGGAAGCTCTTTAAGGAAAATGCTACTTACCAGTATGCATCTGTTCTTGGCATGTAGAGCTGCAGAGTTGTACACTATGCATTAGATCGCCACCTGGTGTTGGGCTCTGATGATTGCAGGTTGTTGTCTTCTTGGAAGAAGTCTTTGTAGTCACGAGATAGGTGACTTCTCCCTTAGACAATACTGCGCATGGGCATCAGCTCCATCCTGAGATTGTTTTTCGCCATGATGGGAAATGATGGAGTTAGTAGAAGTAAAGAAAAGAAGGATGTCCATGCGTGTGCATCTAAGTAAGATGAACAACTGGAACGGATACAAGTCTCGGGGAGGCGGGAGGGCGTGTACAACTCTGCAGCTCTACATGCCAAGAACAGATGCATACTGGTAAATAGCATTTTCCGTTCGAGGCATATGAGCTGCAGATTGTATACAAAGCATCGATTGTGCAGCAGTGTCTCCCTTAGCCGTGGCCACCTGTATCCGTTGCAGTAGTTTGAAAGACAGTTCTAAGGATAGTCTGGCCTAACGCAGCTTGCTGCTTGGCTTGCACGTCAACACAATAGAGTGTAGAGTGGTGTGGCTCACTGGTTAGAGGCGGCAGACCCGTAAGCAGAGAACGGCCCGGGACCAGGGTTCAATTCCAGACGCGGCAGGGTCGTGGACCAGGGTCAAACGGACTCGATAATTCTCGCCTCAGTGCCTACTCTAACCAGGGAATATACTCAGCAACTCTGGGCATTAAGCTTGCCTCATCTCTACAACGGCCCCCCACAGACGCCGGGGATGCCTGGTTTCACCTTGGAGATACCCAGAAAGGGACCATCTCACAGGGAAAACCAGGACGGGTTCCCCAGCGGTCTTCAGCGCCAGGATACTCCTTGGAGTCACAGTACGCTTTACAAGTACACCCACATTTACAATAGTGTTTTGTGAAGGTGTGTGGTGTAGAGCATGTTGCTGCCTTGCATATGTCCTCTAGGGGTATGTTTCCTAAGAAAGCCATAGAGGCTCCTAGTTTGCGAGTGGAGTGCGCTCTAGGAGGAACTGTTAATGTAAGTTTAGCTTTAATATAGCATATTTGTATACACTTTACAATCCACCTTGCAAATCCCACCTTTCGAGATGGGGTTGTCTTTGTGTGGAGGAGAGAAAGATACAAACAGTTGTTTTGTCTTTCGAAAGGATTTAGTTCTATCGATATAGTATAAAAGAGCCCTTTTAACATCTAATGTGTGTAAAGCCCTTTCCGCTACAGAGTTTGGGTTTTGGAAAAACACAGGTAACTCTACGGATTGATTTAGGTGAAAAGGAGTGATGACCTTTGGAAGAAATTGTGGATTAGATCTAAGAACCACTTTATTAGGATGTATTTGAAAAAATGGTTCTTGTATAGTGAAAGCTTGTATCTCACTTACTCTTCTGAGAGAGGTAACGGCAACAAGGAAAGCTGTTTTCCATGTTAGGAATTGCAGTTCTCATTTATGTAGAGGCTCGAAAGGGGGCCCCATGAGTCTTGTAAGGACAAGATTCAGGTTCCACATAGGCGAAGGTGGCAATCTGGGTGGGATTATTTTTTTTAATCCTTCCATGAATGCTTTGATTGCGGGTACTCTGAAGAGAGACAGAAGTTGCCTGTTTTGTAGACAGGCTGCAATTGCTGCAAGGTGCAGGCGTATGGAAGACTATGCCAAATTAGACCTTTGTAAATGTAAAAGGTATCAAATGATATTCTGGATGAAAGCATCCAGGGGATCAATTTGGTTATTGTTGCAATAGATGGCAAATCTTTTCCATTTAGCGGCATAACACGCTCTGGTAGTAGGCCTCCTAGCCTCTTTAATGATGTTCATACAGTCTGGTGGTAGGTTTAGATAACCAAACTCTAAGACTTCAGGAGCCAGATCGCCAAATTCAGTTGGTTTGGGTCTGGATGTCTGATTTCTCCATGGTTCTGTGTTAACAGGGAGGGTGTGAGCTGTAGCGTTTGATGTGGAACTAGAGAGAGATCTAGTAGTGTGGTGAACCATGGTTGGCGTGCCCATGTGGGAGCTACTAGGATCAATGTGAGAGACAGTTGTCTGAGCTTGCGCACTATTAATGGAATTAGTGGGAGAGGCGGAAAAGCGTACACAAATCTGCCTGACCAGTTCATCCATATCGCATTGCCTTCGGACAGTGGGTGTGGAAACCTGGCGGAAAAGGCTGGGCATTTTGCATTTTCGTGGGTGGCAAACAGATCTATGTGTGGGTGCCCCCACTTTGGAAAAATGGTTGAAGAACTTGCGGATGTAGTTCCCATTCGTGAATCTGTTGTGACTGCTGACTTAACAGATCTGCTATCTGATTGTGAACTCCTGGAAGGTGTTCCGCTAACAGATGTATGTTTTGAGGAATGGCCCATCTCCAAATGTTCTGTGCAAGCTGGGACAGTTGCAGAGAGTGTGTCCCCCCCTGTTTTTGTATATAGTACATGGCTGTCATATTTTCCGTCCGGATTAGGACAGCTTTGTTTTGTACTTTAAGTTGAAAAGTCTTGAGTGCTAAAAATATCGCCAGCAGCTCTAGATGGTTGATATGGAACAGTTTTTGTTGATTGGTCCATTGACCCCGAGTTGTGTGATGTAAGAGATGGGCTCCCCATCCTGTGAGGCATGCGTCTGTTGTGAACACTACTTGCGGAAAAGGCTCGAGGAACGGCCGCCCCTTTGTCAAGTTTTTGGTGTTCCACCACTGCAGAGAGCGATGCGTGCAGCTGTCGACCAACACCAGGTCTTTAAGTTGACCTTGAGCTTGGTTCCACTGTTGTGCTAGGCACTCTTGTAGTGGACGCATCTGCAATCTTGCGTGTGGTACTATGAAGATGTAAGATGCCATTATGCCTATTTGTCTCATGAACACCCTGGCTTGCAGAGACTGTTGGTGTTGAAAAGTGGTGACTAAGGCTTGAATGCTTTGTATCCTGGCAGGACTGGGATACGCTAGGGCTGTAGACGTGTTTAGTGTAGCCCCTAGATACTGATGTACATGCGAAGGCTGCAGGTGCGACTTGGTGTAGTTTATTGTAAACCCTAAGTCGTGCAACGTTTGAACTGTCTGATGTGTGTGTTGTACACATTGATTGAATGACTTGGCTTTTATGAGCAAGTCGTCTAGATAAGGGAAGACATGTATTTGTTGTCTTCTGAGATGTGCTGCTACCACTGCTAGGCACTTTGTGAATACCTGTGGTGTCGTTCTCACTCCGAATGGAAGGACTTTGAACTGGTAGTGTTGTCCTTCCAGTACAAACCTTAGATACTTTCTGTGGGCAGGATGTATGGGGATATGGAAGTAGGCGTCCTTTAAATCTAGTGTTGTAAGGAAGTCGCCTTGTTGCAGCAGTGGAAGCACTTGTTGTAGAGTGATCATATGAAAATGATCTGATTGTATGTAATGGTTGAGGAGCCTGAGGTCGAGAATTGGCCTTAGTGTTCCGTCCTTCTTGGGAATTAGAAAGTACAGCGAGTAAACCCCTGTTCCTTGTTCTTCTAAAGGAACTATTTGAATAGCATCTTTCTGTAGAAGTGCTAGAACTTCCTGTTGAAGCAGAGTCAGATGGTCTGTAGACATTGGACGCTGCCTGGGAGGTATAGTTGGAGGGGTTGCTGCAAGTTCTAAGCAGTAGCCATGTTGGATAATCTGTCTTACCCACTCGTCTGTTGTAATGTAGTTCCAGACAGGCAGGAACTGTGTTAATCTGCCCTCTACAGGAGTGGAATGCTGTTGTGGGAGCAGAGGGAAGTCACTGTTTTGTGGCGGAAGAGGATCGGTTGCTATTGTTACCCCGACCTCTTCCTTTGTTATTATTGCCTCTGTATCCTCCTCTAAAGTATCCCTTGTTAGAGGATGTTCGTGATTTGAAAGATGTTGTAGTGTCTGCTCCAGTTTGTTTGGAGCCTCCTCTGTAGAAGGAGCGACGAAAGGAGCTTCTAGCTGGTGTGGACTGTAAAGCCCCCATAGACTTTGCGGTGTTGGTATCTTTCTTAATTTTTTCCAGTGTAGTGTCTACTTCTGGGCCAAATAAATGGTTCTGATGAAATGGTTGGTTTAAAATGGTGGTTTGCACTTCTTGTTTAAACCCTGAAATGCGTAACCACGCCTGTCTCCTAAGTATGAAACAGGTATTTACAGCTCTAGATGCTGTGTCTGCGACATCTAGCGCGCATTTTATTGAGGCATTGGATATTAGCTTGCCTTCCTGCATAAGGTCATTTGCTTGATCTTTGTACTAATCTGGTAGGTGCTCAAGTAGTTTTTCTAATTGATCATAATGAGCCCTATCGTAACGAGAGAGGAGGGCTTTTGTATTTGCTATACGCCAAATGTTTGTAGCCTGTGCAGCTATTCTTTTACCTGACGCATCAATTACTTTTGATTCTTTGTCAGGTGGGGATGCTTCGCCAGAAGTTTGAGAGTTTGCCCTTTTCCTAGCATTGGCCACAACTAATGAGTCTAGTGGTAGGTGTCCTTTAATGTAGACTGGATCTGTGGGTGCCGGTCTATATTTTTTCTCGATTCTAGGGTTTAATATTCTAGTGTGTACATGTCTTTAAATACCTCTGGAGCATGTTTGATGACCCCCTTGATCATGGGAAGAATTTGAGCAGACCGCTGAGACTGCTCAAAGGTATCTAGGAGAAAATCCTCCTCAATGTCATCAAAATGCATAGGGACTCCATGGTAAACAGTAGCTCTGTTTAACAGATGACCAAAACCAATGGTATCTTCTGGAGGGGAAGGTGTTGATGGGTATGACTGCGGTTCAGGAATGTCAGGCACATTTTGTGGGTTTGTAAAGTTCCATATAGGCAATTTTTTTGGGTTTGAAAAGTCCCATATACCCTCATCTACATGGTATGAATCAGGTTCTTGAATGTCCTCCCCTCCCCCCAAATTGTATTCATCATCATTCTGCTGTGGGGAATGTGATGATAAAGGAGAATGTACAGGAGAGATTTAAGGTGATATGTGAGGAGGAACAGGAGAAGAAGGAAGGGGAGGTATAGGAGAGGAAGGGTGCATAGGAGATGTTGCACAGTCCTTTTTCTTGGCAGGAACCACAAGTGTGGGTGGTGCATCTGCTGGTCTCTTCTTGTGAGGTGTAGCACCTAAATGACCTGTCTTTAGGTCGATGTAGATTTTCTTTTGTCGAGGATCTGGTCGAAAAAGTTCCTCCTCCTCTACAACCTTCTTGGGCGTCGATTTTTTCAGTACCAGGGGAGGTTGTCGTGTGTCTTTAGCCTTGGGAGGTGTTATAAAGTACTGTGGCATAGTTTTCGGTGCCGAAGGTGTCGTTTTCGGCTTTGTAGGCATGTTCGAGGATTTGGGCACCTCGGAATCAGGCTTTGTGTTCTTCGGCGCCGAAGATGTGGAAGTGGACGACTTCGGACCCGGTGCTTCTTTCGGTTTCGGTACGTCATTATGTTTCGGTGCCGGTACTATTTTAGGCTTTGGTGCCGAAGGGTCTTTGGGCTTCGGCGCCGAGTCATCTGTGCCGATGGAAGAGGCTTGCTCAGTGTCGAGGCACTAGAAGGCTTAGTTGGTTTCTTCAGAGCCGGGCTGGAAGGCGGGGCTTTCGAAGCAGGTATTCGGTCTCGACTGGGCCCTTTGGGCGGAGTGCTGACCTTTGCCTTCAGTTTGGGCAGAATATGTGGTGCAGGGGCAGTAGTACTCACGGGCTGACCCGATGGAATGGAGTCATCTGAGTCGTTTGCCTCTGATACGATCTGGAGATCGGGTGAGTCTTTTTCGGGAACGAGGGGAACCTCTTCGTTGGAGATGTCTTCCGGTGCTGGAGCTGATCTCCTCATTTCGTGTCGACGGGCCCTCCGATCCCGGATGGTTTTCTTCGATCGGAAGGATGCACAAGCTGTGCAGGTCGACTCGTCGTGTTCCGGCAATAGACAGAGGTTGCAGACCTCGTGGTGGTCGCTATGTGGAAACTTTGCTCGACATACCGGGCATCTTTTGAACGGAGTTCTTTCCATGTGGTGTAGGCCGCACGGCGTCGGTAGGCCCAACGGCCCGCGTCGAGGACCGGAATAGAACGGATGGCGTCGAAAATATTGTAGTCGATGTCGAGGGTAGTTTTTAGAAGTTTGAGGAAGTTCTGCACTTCGAAGTTGCTGAAAAGTGTTTTTCTAGCCGGAGCGGAGAAACTTTCATCCGAACCCAGTGGCGGAAAAAAACAATCTGAGGATGGAGCCGATGCCCATGCGCAGTATTGCCCAAGGGAGGAGTCACCCATCTCGTGACTACAAAGACTTCTTCCAAGAAGACAACAACCTGCAATCATCCGAGCCCAACACCAGGTGGCGATCTAATGCATAGTGTACAATCTGCAGCTCATATGCCTCGAACACAAGACTACAAGTCCCAGAAATTAAAGACAGGCGCTCCGACACCTTCAACAGAAACAGAAAGCAGCTCAGTATCCGCTCTCGGAGGAGACCTGGGAGGTCGGGGGCTGCCCGTACATGCGCGCCATTTCTAACTTTCGTAGTTAAGAGGGAGCCCCGGCGCCAAAGCGAAGTGTGGGAGCTGAAGTCCTGGGTCCAGACCAGCTGATAGCACTGCGGGGCTTCTATGCCTAAGGGGAGAGCCCCGTAACATGCTGGCAGAGGAGCTGGAGGGCTCAGGAAAAGCGCCGCAGCCAGCTGCTATTGAGGAGGAGTCCCCCCCCCCCCAGCAGACCGGGTGAGTGGGGGATTCTCCATTTGTTTAATGGTTGTGCCTATGAAGGCACAGTGTTCAGATTTGTTTCCTGAGCGGACCTGTCATTGCGGGCAGCTCCAACGATGGGGCAAGAATGTTCTCATAAAAAATAACTGAAAGTGAAACTGCATGCTAGCTTGAAGGAAGGGGACAGGAGATGTGCACAGTGCGTGGCTGTACGTGCACGTACACCTGCTGAAATCGCCGAAAGCTCTGCGCGTGCCCATCTCCAAGACAATTCCCTAACAATAGAGCTTGCTGGCGACAGCAGTGCTTCGCACTGCTAACGCCAGGCTCGACCTAAAAAGGGTAAGGGTCCCAAAACGCATTTTCCCCATGTTAATTTTCATAGAAACTTCAAACAGCTACAACCCGAACTGCTGAAAGGAAGTACACCAAATGTGGCAGAAAGGTAGCGGTTGGTCCAGAAAGCACCTTTTTAGGTTTCGCTGGGGAACGGAGCGTAAGCTCCGCCTCCAGAGAAATCTGTAGTTTCCAGTAAGGACTCTTGAATACGCCCCTCTGTTCGATTGGCTAGCTCCATAAATGGAGGCTAGCCATTGGAACAGAGAGGCGTCCGTCATGGCCGGACCAGATTCGGGGGCGTTCCCGAGAATTTTTGGCTTTTGGCTACGTCATGCTACGTCAGCCAAAAGCCGGGAACGCCCCCGAATCTGGTCAGGCCGGGTCGTGCTTGCAGCTGTCCTGCCTTCCTCCGTGTCCCTCCTCCCGCCGTCCCCCCTCCCCTCGCTGTCCTGTGCACGTTTCCCGCCTCCCTCCCGCCGTCCGTGTCCTCTCCCGCCCCCCTCCCGATGTCCGTGTCCTCTCCCGCCCCCTCCCGCTGTCCGTGTCCTCTCCCGCCCCCCGTGTCCTCGTAGGTGCTTGTTAAACCGGTGACTTCCTCACAGCGTTTCTGCAACGGCGCGCATATCGGAGGACCACCCAGTAGCAGAACGCATTCTAAACTAGGACACAGTGCTCTTTTTAGATCTAACTCGCAAGCGCTGTATAACGCTGTAAACAGACTCTCAAGCACGGCGCTTTGCTGCTGTCCTTTTGACGTATATGGGCTTATGATCATCTTGCAATTGAGTGCACCATGGTGATACTTTCTAAAGAGGTTTTCCGCCCGTAAAAAATACTTGTATGTTGAATCGCTACATGCCATTGTGCTGCCAGCTACCACCTCCAACTGCTACCATCATAGGGTGCACGCGACGTACATAAATGTGTACAATCCTTAGTATATAGTACGCCCCACAGCAACATTGTATTTTGGCGGCGCTCTGCCCTTTCAGAAGTGTACTTTTTTTTAAACCTTTTGTAGCAGCGCTGACTAGCTGATGGTATTCGGTGTCTTGTATAAAGTGATTACAGCGATAAGCACGCAGCAATAGCACCGCATATACGTGCTGCATGCTCATAAAACGTGCGGCAGCCCAGGGGTACCCCCCCTCCCGCCGTCCGTGTCCTCTCCCGCCCCCCTCCCGATGTCCGTGTCCTCTCCCGCCCCCTCCCGCCGTCCGTGTCCTCTCCCGCCTCCCTCCCGCCCCCCCGTGTCCTCGTAGGTGCTTGTTAAACCGGTGACTTCCTCACAGCGTTTCTGCAACGGTGCGCATATCGGAGGACCACCCAGTAGCAGAACGCATTCTAAACGAAAAAGGTAAGGGGAAGTTTTAGGACACAGCGCTCTTTTTAGATCTAACTCGCAAGCGCTGTATAACGCTGTAAACAGACTCTCAAGCACGGCGCTTTGCTGCTGTCCTTTTGACGTATATGGGCTTATGATCATCTTGCAATTGAGTGCACCATGGTGATACTTTCTAAAGAGGTTTTCCGCCCGTAAAAAATACTTGTATGTTGAATCGCTACATGCCATTGTGCTGCCAGCTACCACCTCCAACTGCTACCATCATAGGGTGCACGCGACGTACATAAATGTGTACAATCCTTAGTATATAGTACGCCCCACAGCAACATTGTATTTAGGCGGCGCTCTGCCCTTTCAGAAGTGTACTTTTTTTTAAACCTTTTGTAGCAGCGCTGACTAGCTGATGGTATTCGGTGTCTTGTATAAAGCAGCAATAGCACCGCATATACGTGCTGCATGCTCATAAAACGTGCGGCAGCCCAGGGGTACAAAATCCAAAAACAACTTATGTCAGGTCCCAGAATAACTTATATCAGGTTACAGCATGTAAACAGTTGGACCCATCATAGTATCGCTTTCATTCTAGAAATCACGAAAAACTAATCGCAGAACAGATAACTGAGTGAAATCTCTATAATTTTCAGATGGCGATGTGATATGTTACTTTCAACTATTTTCAAAACTGGGACAGGAAGGAAATTCAAAACCTGCCACCCTTCATAGGACAAGAATAACAATCAGGTAAATATAGGAAATAATACGCACCTAACTAGAATGGCTACCTACATAAAAATATGCCACGCTACTCTGAAGCCCAAAGTTAGTCAGCTGCCTCCAGAGTGTGGAGTGAACTATTGATGTTGGAGTGATGCGATGCTGCTGTCAGATAGGGATAGGAAGACAGCAGTGCACGGCACACTTGTGTAGAAATAGATGGGGTGTTTGAGTGGAAATGAGTGCCGTAGCCTTGCGCTGCACCTGCCTCGCCCTGCTGTGCAGAGTTTAGCTGCTATGCAGAGGAGAGCTGCTGTGCAGGTTTTAGCTACTGTGCTAAAGTGATCAGTGCGCCAGTCGTGCTCTGCAGACTTGTGTGGAAACACAGGTGGTGAAAACAAAGGCTCCGCTCTTGTGTTGCACCTGCCTCGCTCTAGTATGCAGGGGGTAGCTCAGCTGCTGTGCAGGGGTTAGCTGCTGCTCAGGGTTTAGCTGCTGTGTGCGTGGCAGTGTGTGTGTGGCTCTCTGTATGTATGTGTGTGGCTGTGTGTGGCTCTCTGTGTGTGTGGCTCTTTGTATGTGTGTGGCTGTGTGTGTCGCTCTCTGCATGTGTGTGTGTGGGAGAGACAGCAGTGTGAGAGCGACAGCTGTGTGAGAGAGACAGCAGTGTGAGTCTTCTAGGGAGAGCATGGTGTGTGGGAGAGCATGGTGTGTGAGAGGCAGCAGTGTGAGTCTTCTAGGGAGAGCATGGTGTGTGGGAGAGCATGGTGTGTGAGAGGCAGCAGTGTGTGAGAGACAGCAGTGTGAGAGACCTTTTATTTATGTTTTGGTTTTTGAAACATAAATAAAACGCATTGTTATCTGCAATATCATTAGCTCAAACTCGCGTAAATATGCGACCTATTGCATTGCAAATGCTATAGGTCTCGCATTTGCGAGAGATTAAGCTATTGGCATTGTAAATGACAACGCCATTTATTTATTTATTTTCAAAACCAACACATAAATAGAAATTGTCATTTACAATGCCAATAGCTCAAACTTTTCAAAAGGCGAAACCATTGCATTGTAAATGCTTGTTGTTAAATGGTGTAAATCTGTTTAGTAGTTGCAGAGAAATTTAAAGAAGTTTCCAGTTGTATACCTAGAGACGTGCATAATCCGCGACCCCTTCCGATCTCGTGCAGAGATCTGATTGACTGCCACCACTTCAAACCAGAAGTGTTGGCAGAAATCTTGGAACTCAGCTTGAACCGGGTCCAAGAAAGAACATTAAATAAAAAATAAAAAAAAGTGGTGCAGGGAGGGCCATGCCCCCAACCCCCAGGGACCGGCATCTTCCCCGGGGCCAATGGTAACAATGAAAGTGGGGGGCTGCGTTTTTCCTCGCAGCCTCGGGGACCACCACCTTGCTTAGCTGTGACCCGCAATGGAGGGGAGCCATAGATGACCCTGGGGACCACCACCCTTGCTATGTCCAGGGGTGCCCACCACCAGGACATGGCTGTTTGCTTTGGCTTGGCTGGAGCTTTACTACTCCCACCAAGCCATCAGTGATGTCACAGACCACAGCCATGAGTGATGCAATATGAGAGGTAATAAGCATTGCATTGCAGGGTGTAAGTTATAGTTAGTTCAGATAAATATAACTGCCAAATTTCACTGGTTTTGTATGAGTGAAATCGGAGCACAACTATAACGTCCCTGTAATATTTCACACAATGAAGGCCTTGGCAAAAACTCTAGTGGAAGTTGCGACAAATAAACGATTTAATGTTATCCCTGGAGTGCCTCCTTCAAACAACAGTGTTTGAAATCTGTAAGTGGGTGGTGTAACCAATATATAACTGTATATATCCATAATAAGAACCCTCCTTTAACAATCATTTACCTTTATACACGATAAGGACTTTCTAGCATTATGAAAGGATCTGATTAGCTGCTGAAAACCTGAAGGATTCGTTCTAAACGAAAAGATCTTGCAGCAATTCACTATGGATCATATATATATATATATATATATATATATATATATATATATATATATATATATATATTACCTACTGGCGTTCGCCAGTAGGTATATATAGTTAGGATAAATTCCCTATGGGACTTTTGAAAATTCTATGTCTAATAACTTTGGCGTTTGTGGATGGAATCGGCTGAAATTTTCAGGAAAATGGCACATTTTGTTTCTGAGCAGCTCCTGAAAATTTGGTGGGGTTTCGTCAAGGGGGGGCTGAGAAAAAAGGGGGGTCCCAAAACGCGTTTTTTGCATTGAGTTTTCCATAGGGCGGTTGGACTCACTTTTAGCTCGAACGGCTGAATGGATTTGCACGAAACTTGGCAAAATTGTAGGGACTGTTAGCCCGATGTGCCTTTGCTAGGTCTCAATATATGTGCTCCAGTAGTTTTTGAGAAATTAACGTTTAAATCAAGATATATATCTGTAACAGCGCTCCGGGCAGCGATCCGGTCCGCTTACTTTTCGCTTATCGGAACTTTGCGCGCAGAAAGCTGATTGGCTCTCCGGTGTCTGTCAACATTCTAAACAGTCCGGAGCGGCCGCCATCTTGTCTCTCGGTAGGATCGAGAGAGAAGAAGAGGTGAAAAACGAAGGGTGAATTTAATGAAAGGGGGCAAGGTATCCCCCTCTTGACCCCCTAGGAATGTTGTTGGGGTTATTAAAGGGACCCGTGGGGAAAAGAAAAAAAAAATGATTTTTCACGGTAGAAGCGCTTCACGGGCCGCGAACTGGGCCGCAAACTGGTAGCGAAACGGGAATTCGCCATTTTGTGCTTCGTAAATTAAATTACTAGTTATAAGTGGGTACGGGAGACGTATCCTAATCCCCTATGTTTCCTGAGGGTGGGTGAGGAGGCTGATATATGTTGATACATCTCTTCCAGCGGCTGTGCGTGAGCTTTTATTTTTTTTTGCTGCGTGACAGTCCGGAGCGGCCGCCATCTTGTCTCTCGGTAGGATCGAGAGAGAAGAAAAGGTGAAAAACTAAGGGGGAATTTAATGAAAGGGGGCAAGGTATCCCCCTCTTGACCCCCTAGGAATGTTGTTGGGGTTATTAAAGGGTCCCGTGGGGAAAATAAAAAAAAAATGATTTTTCACGGTAGAAGCGCTTCACGGGCCGCGAACTGGGCCGCAAACTGGTAGCGAAACGGGAATTCGCCATTTTGTGCTTCGTTAATTAAAGTACTAGGTATAAGGGGGTGCGGGAGACATATCCTAATCCCCTATGTTTCCTGAGGGTGGCTGAGGAGGCTGATATATGTTGATATATCTCTTCCAGCGGCTGCGCCATCTTGCCTTTTTTCGAATGCCACAATTTTGTCGTGCACGGCAGCCATTTTAGATGCCAGGCTGGTCCCAGGCTATCACCTACCCCTGCGGATGTAGTTTATGGCCCCAGCTGTAGAGAATTCAGACATGCCAATCCTCCTGATTCAGGCGTGTGAGTACTGATTTCAGTGCTAGTCTGCCGCCTCCCGATTTCTGCAAGCAAAAACCCGGGGGCATATTACTAACAACTAGCGATAATTTTTGTCTATAACTTGTTTAGAGACAAAAATTATCGCCGCACATCGGCGATTTTTATCGCAGATAAACCTTGCTATTATCGCAGAAAAGTCAGCGATATTCATGTATTATCGACCTAATGCTCTTAGCCATGTTATCCACCTCCCATTGGATAACATGGCTAAAACCTGCTCAGGGCAGGTGTTAGCTTTTGGAGATATTCGCGCTTAGTGCGAATATCTCCAAAAGTTGGTAATAGAAGGTAGCGATGTTAGGGACTGTTTCCAGTCGCTAACATCTTGGCACGCCACTTTGCATGTCATTAGTGATAAGTATCACTGACATGCAAAGCCGGGCCCAAGATGGTCGCTATCTCCTTTTAGGTGTCACTAACTGGTGTTAGCGACAGCTTGATAATAGGGAAATAATTTTATCTCCGCTTTCATGGTTTTTAAAGCCAAAAAAGCGGAGATAAACCCCCTTGCTAATATGCCCCACGATTCCTTGGGGGTTTCAGCTGATAGGGCTTGGTATTGTGTTACATGGTAATTTTTCCATGAAACGTCAGAGGGTCGATGTAGGGGTTCTAGAAGAGGTGATAAACCATTTAAGCCTCATGAACAAGCGCATGGTCTTTTAAAGATTTCTGAAGTACTCGGGGCGGCGGTGTGTGTGTGCCCTCTTTCAGGAGCGGGCGGGGGGGCACTGCCAGCAACTTGCCAGGTCAGGTAGTGTTCAACACGTGCATCACCCTTTCTCTGCTTGCTATTGCGCTCCATGCTTCGGAAAGGTAAGAAAAAGAACGTGCATTTGAGTTTGAAATGTCCGATCCTGCAGCAGCACACTTCCAAAGCCCACACATAACAATAACCCGATTCAAGGCCCCATTCACCCGTTTTTCAAAAAATAGATAACACTCCAACAAAGTAAGGTTATAAAACTTTATTAACTTTTAACGATAATGAACAGAACAAAAACTAAAAACATTTAAACATTTATTAACACAAAAAGCAACAATGGTTAGAAGCTGTCTTTTGTGCGAATAGTCCCAAGGCAGCACAACGTGCAGAGTTCTGGACGGCACCCAGGTGATGTCGCCTGGGTGCCGCACTGGTTTAGGGATCCTACAATGCTGCTCCGAAAATTGGCGTGGGGCGTCCCGGGTGGGGCGGGGGGAGGCCTCGTCAGTAGCGGTCTGTTGTGCGAATAGTCCCAAGGCAGCACAACGTGCAGAGTTCTGGACGGCACCCAGGTGATGTCGCCTGGGTGCCGCACTGGTTTAGGGATCCTACAATGCAGCACAGAAAAACAGCGTGGGGCGTCCCGGGTGGTGCGGGGGGAGGCCTCGTCAGTAGCGGTCTGTGTCCAGTGTCACATGGCTGACACAACATGTACGACAGGCACCCAGGTGATGTCCAGTAAACTGCCGCACTGGTTTTGGTATCCTACAATGCTGCTCCAAAAATTGGCGTGCGGCGGCCCGGGGGGGGGGGGGAGGCGGCGTGAACGGGCCTCCCCAGGTGGCGGCCATTCAGCTGTTTACCGCCCGCTCTTGCGACTACAGCGTCTCGCTCACCATGTAGTTGAGTTGTTCCCACTCTTGCGGTGCAGCGATAGGCGGCTGCCACATGACTCTTAAAATGGCGGACGGCTCTTCGGTTTTGGGCCTGGTCCACTGAAATGGCCCTGGGACACCTTGGAAGTCGGATGCTTGCCTGCTAGGGCTTGGGCTCCATTCTCGAAAAGCGTCCCCTCAGCCGTGAAGATTGTATAAAAGTCTTGGGGGCTCCCAACTCCCGCAGGCTTTCGGTGGGGAGCGGCTGCCATGATTGCTCGCGGAATGACCACGACGGAGCCACGAGATGGTGGTGCTCTCATGCTGACGCCAGCTTCAGTCTGAATGATCCAGAAACAAGGTGGGGCTTTCATCGTTTGGGAAAAAAAAATGTTCTAAACCAATGAAAAGTGTTATTTTTAGGTCATATGACCAAGCCTTCCATCTTTAGGAAACCAAAAGTAAAATGAACCAATGAAAAGTTTTATAAACAAGTCACATGACCTGTTATGCGACATAGGGCTACAAAAAGCGTAGAAAATCCGTTGGCACGTGAGGCGGCGTCAGTAGCGGACCGATGTGCGAATAGGCCGAAGGCAGCACAACGCGCCGAGATCCGGATGGCACCGAGGTGGTGTCCAGCAAATTGCCGCACTGGTGTGGCCATCCTACAATGCTGCGCCGAAAGACGGCGTGTCCAGCTGAATTGCGGTCACTGTTGCGGTACAGTGACTCGAACGCGCCGAGATCCGGATGGCGCCGAGGTGGTGTCCAGCAAATTGCCGTACTGGTGTGGCCATCCTACAATGCTGCGCCGAAAGACGGCGTGTTCAGCTGAGTTCCGGTCACTCTTCCGGCACAGTGACTCGAACGCGCTGAGATCCGGATGGCACCGAGGTGGTGTCCAGCAAGTGGCTGCACTGGTGTGGCCATCCTACAATGCTGCGCCGGAAGTCGGCGTGGGGTGCCCCGTTGGCTTATGAGGTGATGTCAGTAGTGGACTGATGTGTGAATAGGTCGGAACCAGCACAAGGCGCCAAGATCCGAATGGCACGTCCTGGATGTTGAGTGCCTCAGTTGAGATTTCTGAGCAGTGCTTGTAGAACTGTCTGAAGCTTATTTGCACCTGCTGCAGCTTCACTAGGTCCGGCGGAACTTGTTGCCTTTTCCTTTCTGCTTCTTTTCCTACAATGCGTTTCTTCTGAAGACACGACCAGGTCCCTGAATGTGTGCAGGGGGACGCTATTGAATGAATGAACGCGCCGAGATCTGGATGGCACCGAGGTGGTGTCCATCAAATTGCCGCACTGGTGTGTCCATCCTACAATGCTGCGCCGAAAGTCGGCGTGGGGTGCCCCGTTGGTTTATGAGGTGATGTCAGTAGCGGACCGATGTGTGAATAGGTCGGAACCAGCACAAGGCGCCCTGCACTGTTGAGCCTTTTTCAATGTCTGTTTTTTGTTCTTTCCCTTCCATCAAAAACAAAACAAAAATACAAGGCGCCAAGATCCGAATGGCAAGTCCTGGATGTTGAGTGCCTCAGTTGAGAGTTCTGAGCAGTGCTTGTAAGACTGTCTGAAGCTTATTTGCACCTGCTGCAGCTTCACTAGGTCCGGCGGAACTTTTTTCCTTTTCCTTTCTGCTTCTTTTCCTACAATGCGTTTCATCTGAAGACACGACCAGGTCCCTGAATGTGTGCAGGGGGACGCTATTGATTGAATGAAAATGGCGGCTTGACACAAAGCTGACTCAAGCGTTACTGTTGGTGCTATACAGACAAAAATTGGTTTTCAGTTTGTACATTCTTCAGGTTTTTTTTTCCATCCAAGTCTGATTGAGAGTTTGTAGAAAAATGGCTTCAGATTTTCCACATACTACTCTTCAACATTCTTCCTAAATGTAACAATGTGAAACTCACTAGGAGAACGGCTGTTTCTGTTTCCTTTCAAAATGCTGCCACCAATATTTTCTGAATGGAAGACATCATCTTGTAACATAAAGGGCCGAAAGGGGTTCTGGTCTGGCCGATGGTTGGTGGAGACATTTTGACTATATCTTGGACCTGCCCGGCCTCGCCCAAAATGGCGCCGGTATAAATGGGACTCGTAACTCTTTGCCCGCAAATGTATATCTAGAAAATGTTATTGTAAGTGGCCCTGTCGTATTTTAATTACAAAATGTACGTCCACCGATACCGCAACTGTTAGACACCTTTGTTCTTGTCACCTAATGGCCTGCTCGTTACGTTCTTCTACAGTGTAAATGTCTCCTCATCATATACGATTTGAGTTTGCTCCGTGGCCGGCCCACGTGGTTATAGGCCCGTATTTGTATACTGACATTTTCACAATAAAGGTTTTTAAAACAAAACACGGTAGTAGTATTTTCATTTGTAAAGTTTTTACTTTTAGTGACTGTTTTCGAATCAGTAAAAGGCAAGTGAAATAAAGCAGTCCAATTACATGACGGATAAAAGGTATAATATGTAGGAACGCAGTAAAGATAAATGGTCAAGGGCAGTTGTGTTTTTCATGTCTGCAACATAAAGTGATCGATAAGAATCTGATAATCAGGCGCATCGGCGACTAAGACAGCAGGCCGAATCTCTTTTACTCAACGGCTCCGTCATGGAAGGAAGAAACGCCCTTTTTCTCGAAAAAGGAATATATTTTACTTGCCAGACAGTTGTAAATTTTCCGGGAAAGTACATTAGCCTGGAATATTATAACATATGTTTGAAAAAAAAATATTGTTCGAAAATAATAAAAAGCGTAATTTTTAGGTCATATGACCAAGCTTTTCATCATTAAATTAACAAAAGTAAAATGAACCAATGAAAAGTTTTATTAACAAGTCACATGACCTGTTATGCTTACGTTACGCGCTGCGCGCCGCGCCTCGGATCACTTCTGGGTGCGCTAACGCGGCGTGTCATAAAACGCATTACGCGACAACGTAGGTCAAGAATATAGTCTAAATGTCTCCACCAACCAGCGTTCAGAACACAACCCCTTTCAGCAGTCCAAAAAGTTCTGTTAAATGACAACAGAGGGGACAGGCAACAAGAACCATCAGTCAAAGAGGGGAGGGCAAGTTCTTCTCTTCCGGGTCATGTTGGGGCGCTACCGGAACTGATCGAATTGGTAGTCTACAGTGTTTCTGGATGTTTCAGACTAAAGCTGGCGTCAGCATGAGACCACTACCATCTCGTAGCTCCGTCGTGGCCATTCCACGAGCAATCATGGCAGCCGCTCCCCACCAGAAGCCTGCGGGAGTCGGAGGCCCCCATGACTTTTGTAGAATCTTCACGGCTGAGGGGACGCTTTTCGAGAATGGGATCCAAGCCCTAGCAGACAAGCGTCCGAGTTCCAAGGTGTCCCAGGGCCATTTTAGTGGACCAGGCCCAAAACCGAAGAGCCGGCCGCCATTTTGAGAGTCCTGTGGCAGCCGCCTATCGCTGCACCGCTAGAGCGGGCGCATCTCAACTACATGGTGAGCGAGACGCTGTAGTCGCAAGAGCGGGCGGAAAACAGCTGAATGGCGGAAGAGGCACAGTGTAGCAAAAGCGGGCGGAATGGCAACTAAAACGATAAAGGGGCGCCTCACTACAGCTTGTCTTCAGGTCAAACGGATTGTGGGACAAGGTCCAGAATTGAAGAGTCATCAAAAGGCAAAAAGTACCGCCGGACCCCGGGAGCCGGCCGCCTATGTCGGGGGCGATCTCAGGCTACACCAGTGCTATAAGACTTGGGGAGGGTGTCGGAGCCAAGCGTCTTCTCCGAGTCCATGGCCATCACAGCGCCCCTCAGGGGCCTCCGTCAAGCTGTTTAGGAAGGTAACATATCATATTGTTTTCTAATGCAGTCAGGTCCACAAACGACACTCACTTACTTTGAGAATAGTGAAGCTGCAGTAGGAGGAAATAAGCTTCAGACAGTGTTACAAGCGCTGCTCAGAACTCTTAACTATGGCACCCAACATCCAGAACTTATGCTATTTGAGAATGGTAGTGACATCGAAGCATCTCGGGGACCAAAACCATTAACGTACTTTCACGTATGAAAATCTTACTTGGGGAGGGGGCAGGAGCGAAGCGCCCCCTCCCAGTCAGCGCCACTACACCGTATGTTGAAAATCTGAAGCCATCGTTCTACAAAGTCAACCAAACTTGGATTGAAAAATCTAGAAAAATGTACAAACTGAAAACCAGTTTTGGTCTGCATAGCATCAGTAACAACGCTTGAGTCAGCTTTGTGTCAAGCCGCCATTTTGATTCAACAAAGCACAGGCATTGAAAAAGGCTGAAATTCAGAACTCTAAACTATGGCACCCAACATCCAGGAGCTTGCTATCCGGATCTTGGAGCCTTGTGCTGTTTTCGATCTATTCACACATCGGTCCACTACTGACATCATCTTATAAACCAACGTTATGTAAATAGTTTTTTAATAAAATGTTTTACCCTATTTCTTTGCTGGTGTGTTGTCTATATTTTTAATATTTGCATAGGGTTTGTCATTATTTTGTGCGGGATGGGTGATGGAGCCGAGCTGTCTTGCAGCCCTCATGGTGTGGAGCTCAGTTCATCTCACTATTTTCGTATTTCTCAAGAAGGGTTGTTCCTAATATTTCTATTTTAGCGAGGTCAAAAAGAGATCCAATTAGTGGCCTACTGATTTTGCTCGATTACTTTTATTTTTTTACACGATTTTTCACTATCTGCAAAGACTAAACAGAGTATTGCGACTTTGTGCTTGTTTGTAAATAGAGAATGATCCAAAGAGAACCAATTCTAAAACAGTAAATGCTTGGACAACAATCAATCAAATGGAGAGACAAGGAGGTACGACGGATTACAACGGGGGTAAAGGCCTGCGTTAACTACCCTTCTGTATCTGCAAAGAGAGAGTACTAACAAAGGCAAAAGAGGGGAGGGGGGGGGCAGCGTTCAAAGCACATCAGCGTGCATAAATATGAAAATGTTTTTATCTATCACGTACTTGACATTTTAAAGCTTTTCATATTTGCTATTAAAAAAACCAATGAAATTCACAGAAAAAACCATAGGTTATAGTGGATATATAGTTAGGAATTTGCATTTACAAAACCTTGAAAATTCAATGAAAAAACCATAGGTTATAGGCCATATATAGTTAGGAATTAGCATTTACAAAACCTTATTTTACTCGCATAAAACCATTGAAATTCCATATATAGTTAGCTAACTATAAGCGCTAACTATATATCGCGCACCCGCAATCCACTGCTGATGATGTCACATATTACATCATTCATGACATGGTCAGTGACATCACTGATGACATCACTGATGACATCTCAAATGACATCACTGATGACAACTCAAATGATATCAATGATGACATCTCAAATGACATCACTGATGACAACTCAAATGACATCACTGATGACATCTCATTTGTCATCACTGATCACATCACTCATGTGATAATACAATGAACCTCTTCAGACTCTAATATAACCTTACATACACTCAGTATAAACAGACACTCACAGACTGTCACTCATCCATGGACTTACTCACACACCTAGTCAGTCATGCAAAGAATCAATCACACCTCCATTTCCTCAACTATACAGTTATACACATCTTACTTATTCAAACATATAATAACACATATTTACTCTCTTATATAATCCCTGATACAAGCTCACAGTGATCGATACAGCCACTCACACATTCACTGGCTCTTATGTTCAGTTATTTATATATCTCAACTCTCACATGTATTGTGTTTTACATACGTACTTACTTGCACATGTAGCAATGAGAAATCCATTCACTCACCAACACACCCATGCACAGTCAACCGCTCATATAGCTGTTTCCACATGCACTCTTGAACTCATACTCCTAGTGAATCAACTGCTTACACATCTATGCACAGAGTCACGCACCTCCCAGCCACCCACACACACACTCAGCCTCCCATTCAAATATTTGGGCAACCAATCAATAACCCATATGGCTACTCTTATAGCTACTGATCAACACAAGCAGCAGTTTACACAACAACAAACATACTGATGCACGAATTAAGACAGTTTAGTCACTAACCCATGCACTCAGTGAGACACATTTAATCACTCACTCATACAGTCAGTCATGCACCTACTAAATTCTTCATCCAGACACTTATACATCCACTCATTCTTCAATATGTGAAACATATTTTAACTTTACAGAAACATACAGTCACTGGATGTTGTAATCAGTGATGTCATCAGTGATGTCACTGACCATGTCATGAATGATGTAATATGTGACATCATCAGCAGTGGATTGCGGGTGCGCGATATATAGTTAGCGCTTATAGTTAGCTAACTATATATGGAATTTCAATGGTTTTATGCGAGTAAAATAAGGTTTTGTAAATGCTAATTCCTAACTATATATGGCCTATAACCTATGGTTTTTTCATTGAATATATATATATATATATATATATATATATATATATATATATATATATATATATATATATACCACACACGTGTTACAAGTGTTAGCCATCAGATGCAAAATGCAGACTTCATAAATCACTCACCTGGCCGTACATAAATCGATTCTCGATTCATTTAAGCAGCCCCATTTGTAAACATCAAGCAAGTACCCTCAAGCCAAAAGCATCTAAATCTACACCTCTCACGCCTCTGCACTCCGGGTCAGAAATTTCACAGAAGCCAGGATTTGAGTCATCTGAAAAAGAGTGACTGTCAGTTCAAATATTGTGAAGTGAATGGGTGGCCTATGGGGACAGAACAGCTCACGTCATCCAAAACTTATAGCATGTGCATGCTATTGTGGCAGAACAAATTACCTTGCATTGAGGAGGGCGATTTACAGTTATGCCAAGATCAGACTTTAGAGGGCTTATTAAAATCAGTGACCTTGCTCAACTTGGTTTCATGAAATGTAATCCCATGGGTAAAATAGCAGGATGTTTGATTCTCCAATGTATAAGACTGCACATTTATGCGTGTCCAGCTGTTGGGAAGTTCAATGAAAAGAGACAGCAGTCCACAATAGACACTCTGAAGGGAAAAAAACAAGTGCGAAAGATTGTACGTCGATGCAGAAGGCTAGATCGCGGGGTGAGTACATACGCTCTCTGTTTAGTCTACGGCGAGATATTAGTTACAAAGATGGAAAACAGATATCCAAGGTGAACAGAAGGCACTGTCTGCCGATCGTGCCGTTGCTGAAGGCCACCCAACACAGCATGTCCAGACCTCCAGAGAAGCTTTCAGCGGTGCAGAAATCCATGGTTTAAAGTGTTTGATTAGATTTCAGTGGATGCTTTAGATAAGTCTTTAAAAATATGAATTTTAGAAGTTACAGTGCATTGGGGCAGCACTTCATTAAAAAAAACTTCGATTTGCAATACAATTGGGCTCGCATTTACGAGAGTTTGAGCTATTGGCATTGTAAATGACAATGCCTTCTATTTTTGTTTTCAAAACGAAAACAAAAATAACAGGCATTGTTATTTGCAATGTCAATAGCTCAAACTTGCGCGAATGCGATACCTATTGCATTGCAAATGCTTGTTTTTATTTAGCCAACAGAAAATAACCTAGGACGGTCGGCCAGACCTTGTTGTCCCAGCACACAATTTCTTTTCCTTGGACCAGGGACTTTCTCTAAGCACATTTAGTTTTGGACAGTTATGTGCCATCCATCCTTTGGCTGGCTAGCTCGTGCTGCCTGTTGCGTCACCGGCATACAACACAGCATAGGCACAGCCCGAGGGTCAAAACACCTAATCAAAGGTGATGGTGAAATAGACGTCTTTTAGGGCACCGATTCAAGTGCACCATTCGCCTCTGGTGTATGCATGACTATAGCAACGAATACAAACTTTACAAAAAAGACAGGAAACGTGCTGTTTACCTGTGAAAGGAGGGGTCTCCAGTGAATCAGGCGCCCGACCCATCCTCCCAGGAACTATGAGGAAGATAAAAATGAATTTAAGCCCTTGGTGTGAAAGATTCAGGCCCGTTCCTGCAGTCCGGCGCCACTCGCCTTACGTGGGCCCGCCTACAATGCACAGTAGTGCGTTAGCTCCAAGAAGCCGGAGGGTTCACTCGGTGCAAGGCGCTATCTGGTCTTCCCTGGCAATGAACCAGCAGCAGGGTGCTGTGCAGCTGGGAGAAGTGCAGTGCAGCCAGGCCCCTTATACAGTGATGAAGAGAGGAAAAACCCCAGATTCCACCCTGGAGGGGAGGGGGCGAGGAGCCTGGGACTTTGTACAGAGTGCAATTTACTGGGAACTGTCTGGTGGACTGTGTTCGCATTGCCGATGTTACACGGTCTGCATTCATTGTCTGGGCCTGGTAGCACTCTGTAATAAAAATGTATTACCAACCCACAAATAACTTTCCCTTGGACACTCTTGGATTCTGGGCAAATCACTTCATCTCCCTGTGCTCAGCAAAATTGAACACTTATAAGGTCCCAAAGGCGAGACCTATTGGCTATGCCAATGCTGGTTTCTAATTTTTCCCTGGCACATTTTTACTGCTCGTGAAGGAAATAAGAGCTGGTGGGAATGGTGGGGGGGGGGGGGGGGGGGGGGAGACCGGTGAGGAGAGTAGGTGAGGGAAGTGGAGCGACCGGGAGAAAGTGGAGGATGAGAGTGAGAGCATTAAAGGAAGAGAGTCGACGAACGAGAAGCAGACAGACGGAGTAGAGATGGGGTAAGTAGGGGTGAACATGAGCGGAGGAGACAGAGGGTGGACGCTGGGCTGAAGAGGGGGGAGGGAGAGTGAGAGCCTCATGAGGTGGACACTGGAGAGAGCGGGAAAGAAGGAGAGAGAAAGACTTACAGTGAGAAAGAAAAGATGGAACGGATGGGGGCAGACAGGAGCGATATCGAGAAAGATCCCATAACTGAGTGCCTCGGTTACACTCAGTGTGCCCTTACGGCCCCACGGTTGAAGGTGCGAGGTGTGTCAGTGTCTCCCTTTCTGGCCTTCTCATCCCGCTCCACGTCCAGCCTCTCATCAGAGAGGCAGAGTAGGGCATTAACTCCGCATTAAAGCCTTGTGTATCACATGCCTTGTATTTAGACTGCAGGGTCTGCTGTCCCTCGCCAGCCTCCGTACCTAGGGTTCAATCAAAATCTGCTAGTATTGCTGCTTCAGGATTCCAGGTGCAAACCTGTTGGCAGCTGTGCAAAGCCTTGTTGCATGTCTTCTTAGGCGGGACCCCACTCTGTTCAACAGGCCATGGCCCGTCCACGAAAGCGGTGTCCAGACGCCCTCAGACTCCCAAGTGAGGAAAGGGTTAAGGATGTGCCAAAGGCTGGTCTCAGCCTCGACGTGCCAAAAGGTGCGATAACTGCTAGTGCTACCACCGGAGAGTCCCTTCTGGCTTTCCGCGGAATTCGAAAATTATTCAGAAAATAGCACCAGTGAAAATATAATCTGTTGGAGCCATAGCCTCCCAGCATGCTCTTCTGCCTAGCGTTACAGTTTACCTAAACATGATGATCCCCTTTAGGAGTGTTGCCCACTTTACCCTTTGCCCTCATTTATCAGAGGAGGATACAGTTCACAGAGGGCAATACCCTCACCAGGCGCTACTTATTCCCGCCAGTGAGACCCTAGCCAAATTGACTAAGCAAATATGCTGTACATCCTAGTGCAACCCAGGGAATGTGCCCCCACATCCTCTTATTTGGTCATATTTGAGATCCATTGCGCACTTCGGACACTGGGATCCCGGTTCAACTGCACCAGCTGCACAATTGATACGAATCCCTCTCCCTCAGAGCTACACTTCCTCCTACCCGAGATACTCTCTCATCCTGCGGTTTGACCCTCACCCCGGTGCGCTCGCCGCTGTATGGTTGAAGCACCTCAATGGAGCCAGGTACCGCCTGCACAGAAGTATGTATGTGTGTGTGCAGGGGGGGGCACTTATCGTTCTCGAGCAGCGCCCAGGGCTCCATGGTGTGCGCAGATGTGCAAGCAGCACGAGCTGGGCCACCCCACTTATCCAGCGGGCGGAGAAGGGCCTCCGGGCACTGACTTCCACGCCTCTCCCTACTTGATAAGCATGCAGGGCAGGCTGCCGATGGCCTGCCGCCCTCCTTTGGGTGACTGTGCCGGAGAGGTGCTGTGACACCGGTGCCAGCCTTGCCCCAGGGAGGAGCTGCCTCACCTTGGAGGGACGGGGTCCACAACACTGCAGCTACTCACAAAACGTTTTTCCGACTTTGTGACGGCATGTGACACTCTGAGGCCGGTGACAACAACGAGCTGCCCAGCTTCCCTCTGAGATGAGCCACTGCAGATAATTAGTGCAAACGGTCTGGAAGGTGCATTCTCACAAGACCAAACGTACGTGCCTAGGTTCTGCGCAGAAATTGCCTCCGAATTCTGGGGTTTATTTACAAGTCCTGTGCCTCTATGTTTCATAACCAATGTAATGTGAAAGTTTGCCTCTTAAATAGAACCTTTGGCTGAGAAAAGAGCAAATTGTATCGGAGGGTTGGCCGGGACGCTCCCTCTGTAACCTCTTGTACCACACCGAGGATATAGTTTAAAGGGTACTTTTGTTTACCACATTGTCCCCTTCAAGAGGCGCTAACGTCCATTACTGCGCAGTCATGTATGTGAAGGCTATTCTTAAATCCAAGCATCTATCTCTTGTCTTTATGGGGCCATGCGTTTAAACACATGGCCCCATAAAGTAAGAAAGTGCTTTACGACAGCCGTGAAACAGGCGACCCAGTCTGGATCGCAGGCCAAAGGGTGGCAACCAAAAACCCTAATTTCCAATGGCAGGCCACCGTTTATCATAAACGGTGACGCCGGCCAATGGAAATGAGGGGCGGGGCTTCAAGCCCTCTTCTGAAACTACTCATTAGCAATAAATCTCGCCGAGCGAGCTCCGCATGTGTGCAGCAACGCTAGGCGAGACCTAATAAGTACTGGGGCTCAAAGTTTTTAGGACTCCAATGTAAGGACTGCTGAATACCAAGACCACAAAGTCTTGATGGCACCTCCTGAGACTTCTTACACTGCCAAACACTTCCTTTCTCTTCATCTCACATAACCTCCGCTTCTCCCTCTTTCCATACATTCATTTCTTTCTCCATTTTCTGCCTCTTTTCCTTGCTCCAAGTCAAACTTATGTTAAAACACACCACCCGCAGACATCGGCACAAGTTAAGCACTACGTCTGGAGTTGAAAAGCTGCAAGGATGATTTGATTGGGCCCACCAGTCTCCAAACTACCTTCTGCTGTATTACCAGTACAATGGATTGCAATTTTGCTTCCAACTGACTACCATCGGGCAGTAGCTACATGAAGGATTGATTGATTAATACCATGTTACTGGTGTTTCCATTAGACCTTTGCCTGCAGTACATGGCACCTTAAAGCAGGCAGCAGAGGAGATAACTGCTCTGCTCTCGAAAACAAATTCATGTTTCCCCCCCACCCAATTATAGGTTGTCGGCCTGGTTAGAAATTTCACCAGATAGTGACTTCATTATTTTGAAGCAGAGCTCAATGCTCACGGTCTGGTCGTCCATTCACATTGAAGCCAAAGGTTAATACGATTATACACAGTCATGTGTTGGTGAAAGCACCCAACAATCTTCTATTTTCCATAAAACATGCAGCGGAAATCCACCAAAGTGGTTCAGAAATTGATTCAGATTCCTGCGCGATCTATCTGTGGTGTCTTTGCGTTCAGCAAAGCAGATGAAGGTTTAAGACAAGAAAGCGTATTGTATGCTTATGCTTTCCAGGTTTGTGCAAAGGCAGACAGTGGTGAGTCACAAATCAAGCATTTGCATAGCCAATAGGTCTCGCTTTTGAGACCTTTTTCGTGTTCAGCCATGCAACACATTATCCTGTGGCAGCAATCTGGGTAACCACCAAGCTCATAACTTCAAAGCTATGTTGCACTTTTAAGCCCTCAAGAGATCTCAAAACTCCTGTTTATTCTGTGTCATTTAAATGTGAATGGCTGCCACTGACCCACACAAATCTTGATGGCAAGAACGCTGTATAATGAACAGAGGAAATCCAAATTCTATTACCAAGAGAAAAAAAATGGCAGACCACAACTACAACCTTTCTACGTGTTTTTGATAAATATCAGAAAATGTCTCCTGTGGAGAGGTTATTTTCTGGCAATCTACATTTATATGAGAAATGGTGGCAATCTTTCCGAGTGTGATGGTAAAGGAATTAACAGTTTTATAAAATATCAAATTAGGAACGGTAAAATACATTACACAAAAATAAGAATAAAAACACCATTAATGTCAAGATTTCTTTTCATGAAGAAACGCAAGAATGGGGGGTGTAGCGCATAGACATGTTATCTTGGTACAGTAAAACATTTAAGTTTTTGAGTGGGAGTGCCTTAAGAATGTTCTATCCTGTGTAATTAAGACGTGCATGATAGCAAAATATACATCCTGTAAATATGAGGGCTAGCGCATAGATGAGATGATTTAGCAAAGTAAAACATTAAGGGGAGCATCACGAGGACGTTCTGTCCTGTGTAGTTAGGACGTACACCATGGTGCATGGCAGCAAAAATATGTATCACATAAATTTGAGGGCTAGTGCATGGATGTGTTGTCTTAGCAGGGTAAAACATTAAGGTTTATGGTAACTAGGAACGTCTCGCAGACGTTCCGCCCTGTGTAGTTTAGGATGTACACTGTCGTGAGTGGCAGCAAGATATGCATTATGTAGCGAAAGAGTTACATAGCATGGTGATAGGTACAGCGTCTCCACAAATTCATAAATCACTTGTCATCGATGGGTCCCCCGTGACTTGACCTACGTTGTCCTCATCCGTCCTGGCGGGAGGATGACCTGGTGTACGGGGCATTTTTTTAAGCCCATACAAAACGCTCCCTAAATTACCGAATTGTTCCCAGGTGGGGGGTATAGAGGATAGTTTTTAGAAAAAGGTCCATAAGTTCCCACGGTTTTGTTAACAGAGATGGGTATCTTGACATCGTCCCATGTGAGGAAATAGGCAAAAAAGTTCCCGAAATCGTTTGATTCTGGATGTGGAAATTGGAAATGCGGCCGGTAAACATCATCGCAAGAGGTTTATAATTCTAAATGCATGATGTTTGTGGTGTTTCATGCAGAGACTGGCGCTCTGGGATATGTCTGGGCTGTGACTCGTTCTATACATTGTAATGGAGTATAGCGTACAGGATATTTGGCCTTCTGCGATGTTGACTTCAGGGCTGTTTTTCCATGGGAAAAGTGCTTTGTACTAGTCACCAGTATTTGTTGTATTCAGTTGCTGACCTTCTGATTATTTACCGAATGCCAACCAGGGTATATTATCGTTTAGGCCTCTGTCAAAGGTCCTGAGTCGGGACACAAATCGCAACTCTTTTTGAAAGAGTATTCTTTCTGCGTTCGTGTCAAACTGATCTAGTGCTTCCAAAAATATCTACTCCATGTCGTTCTCTGTATCTTTTTCGGTGTGGAAACGGTTGCTCATTCATGTTATCTTGCCACATCGGATATTGTTGCAGTGTTCCCCTATTCATATTTTTGCCTTCCTGCAGGTCATTCCGATGTACTTAAGTTGGCATGTGATCATATAAAATACATGGGACCCAAGATAGGCTTTACTAAATGCACTAAGTCCAAAGCCTGAGAACACAGTATCAATCTCACCGAGTTGAGCACAAACACCAATGAGAGTGTACAGATAAAACATGCATTGAACTGCAAGATAACGCAGCTTATGCTCTTTTTGTTGCCCCTGTCCCAAAACATACATCAGCAGCACAATCTTGCCAGTGCACAGGCGCATACTATAACATCTTAGGGCAATTAAGTAGTTAGAGGAAAATTATCCTACAGCATGCCATTTCAAGTAAGCACATAAGGGAGATCCCAACTCAAGGACATACAGTGCTATAGATTCCATACCAAAGACAGTGAGGGGGAGCCAGGGAAAATAAAACTAAGAAGGCTAGTCACCTCCGATGCTGCTTGCTAGCTCTTAACTAATGCAATGTTTTTAAATGTTACGTATTTCTATGCTTTAGTAAAAAAAAAGTTCAAATTTTTAGAATTACAGGAGCACAGTAGGAGTTGTTGGTAGAGACTAAGCACTATATACAGAGGAGATTGCAGCAGCTTGTAAGGAAGTTTGTGGAGTAAATCAACCATTGAAGGAAAGAGTGCCTACTTGGGTAATTAGTTATGTTCTGTGTATCATGGATGAAAACAAGAGGATATTCAGAATGCCCACTGTGGCTCAATAAAACACAAAATACCATGAATGTATGCCCTTTTGAACATTTACTTGTTTTGATTGGTTAGAACATACTGTTTGGCAATATGAGTTGAATAAAGGGGACGCCAATAGGAGTTGAATAACAGGGACATAAAACTAACCTGATTCAATCCTGGTGTGACAGTGAGATAACATTGCTGCATAAGACGTACCATTCAAAGGTGGTGCTTAGTTTCCCAAATGTGCCTTGTCCTTTGTTTAGGTTTCATTCCTGGGTTAAGTATTGTAGAAAGTAACGAAGTCGGTGTCGTGAATGATGGAGCAAGGATTCGCACGTTACGCGACTTGCTTGAACTCATGAACCTCGCATAATGTAATATCATAATCAACCTGTTTTGTTTATTAATATTGCACTTTTACACTACACGTGGGTGTCCTAATGAGGCTTGCCTATGTCTTTACTAATGCTAACTACACTTGCAGCTAAAATGGTCGCTGCTATGCGGGATTCTAGTCTGCGCATGTGTCGGTCATACCCATGTGATGTGACGCACTCGCAGTTCTGGAGGGATTTTTTCGCTCATGCGCAGTATTGCTAATATGGCCGCTTTGTTCTAACATGCTCTTTGCTTGCCACCGCTGCTTTTGCTCAGCTGTTTCGTTCTGCTTAACTCCTAATGCTATAGATATTATAAAGTAAGGGGTGTAGTGAAGCCAATCATGGTATACAGTGTCTTCAATTTTTCTGTGTTTCTAAATTGTTTTCGCTTACTTTTCATGTATTGCTCATTGTGGGCCTAGGAGCGGTGAGCCACTCCATCTTTGAAGCCTGTGTGGTACTTGTCACGTGATGGGGGAAATGAACCTTGCAGTAGTGGAACCCCGCCAGCTGGCAGCCCAAGCCAAGATGCTCCTGGGAATCGACCTGTTACCCAGCAAGACGAAGCTGACTTGTACCTAATTTTGATACAATTGTAATAACTTATGTATACGCTATTGTTTTCTGAATTTCTATGCCATGGGAACTGGAATGTAAGGGGTGGGTTCGAAAACTGAATATTAATTCTGGGAAAGTTCAAATTATAGGTGGTGTCATGACCTAACCGCCTCTCTTGTCCAATCCGAAGTTGGGGATCCTTTCACTTGCAACATTTGTGGGTGGTACATCGACCCGAAAACAGTATAACTGGCCTAGGTTTAGCTAGAGAAATTGTCCGACTTGTCCGAATAGCTGACCTGTCACTGACCCTACGAACTCTATAGGTGATTGATACAGAGAGCTGCGGAGCACTCTGTCCGTAATTTCCACAAACTTAGTCTGGGGTGGAGAAACCTTTAAGTGCTGGCAAAGCACTTTGCTGGGAGATTCGAAAACCCAATCAGGGTTATTGGCAGATTCCTTGCAGAGAGGGCGTAGCGCAGGCGTTGCATCCAAAGCTGCAGGTGTTGGTCGTACCCTTTGGGGAGCCCAGTCCTGATCCAAATCCTTGGGTGATCCTGTCCTGACTGTCCATGAGCTGTACCTGCTCGCCTACTGGCATTCCAAGTCCTTGAGGGTCCTTTCCCGCCTTTCCCACCTGACCCGTGGCCAGGGTTAGTCCTCATTCTGTCCTAGGTAAATATAAATATATGTGGGTGTTTGTCTATCTAAATCTTTATCTCCTTTTCCTTAATAAAGCAATCTTGCCTATGTGAATTATCTCTGACATTTGACTCTCACGAAAGTATTTTTCTAGTTTGTTCCTTATCTTCTCCTTACCCTTACTCAAACATTGAACTGTTTTGCATATCTAATATGTTCCACTGTTACCCTTCCTACAGAAATATAACACATCCTGAGAGAATTGTTTCTTCTATATAGTTTAGTATACTCAAATCAGCATTTTATTAGTAGAATGTTCCCTTGTTCTTACCCAACCTTTAGTCACGTGAAACAAAATTAGCATGTTCCTTCTCTTTCCCATTTCCTTTATTTTTCCTAAATGTTAGATGCTCCTTACCTTAATTCATAGTTATACTATTTCTCTAATCTTGGTTATAGATGTTTTGATCTGTGTGAATTTCATTCTCATGGCATATGATGATTATATTGACTAGATAAAGCTTTAAAAACTTCTTGTGTTTGTGGTTATTACAAGGTTTAAACAAAATATAAATGTATATGGTATTGGTGTTTATCTGCTTGAATCTCAAATTCAGCTCCTGATCCATGGTGATCATAGGTACCTGTTCTCATTTATTTATGATTACTATAAAGTGCAACCGCTTGAACACTAGTTTTTCAGGAAGAATGTTCCACTGCCATTCCTTCCCGCCCCATGCAGCCCAGTAGGCAATCTATCACAGCAACGTCTCATGATTGACATCCATAATCATGTCCATTCCTCCACCACCAGTACTTCACAAGAAACCTTAACAAATATCTCACTTCTAAGAATTTAGCATTAGCCACTGTGAATCCTTGTAAGCTGTCATCTCAGTCCAACCATAACTTGTTCCAGTTGAACTACAGACTACCTCCCAGCAATGCAACATTTAAATATTGGAGCCATACATCCCATGAGACTTCAAAACTTAGTTTACCAATAAAATATTTAACAACTGCTGCTAACATATCAAATTTTAAGACTTTCAACCTCAAAAAAACACATCTGACTTAACTTTCTAATTGCACATGGTTCATCACATTCACCTCCTTGGGACAACAGTGACTGACAACACCCCAATCATCTGGAGCAACCACCGCACCATTACCTTCACGATTAACATACCAATCTATAATAATGCCTTAAAGACAGCAACTACCATAAACAACAAATCCAATGACCGACACTAGGAAAATGTTGGGCCTTCCACCACTTAAAAACTTAACTTCCACCTTAAAAACACACCAATCAATATGGAATCTTCTACAATAGGATTCCTGCTGTACTAGACAACGAGATACCACTAACATGAACAGAAAGAAGACAGCCACATCGCTTGATGACAAGATCAGCAAAAAATATTAAATCAATATTCTACAATGAAAGTGGAGGAAAATAAGGGACAAACATGACAGGCTCCTACATCAAAGGACCGCTACAAGATACTAGCAGACTCCCACAAGAGTGCCAAACGCAGAGACCCCAAATTACAAGCAGTCTATGGAAAAATCTCAACAAAACTGAAGTCAAAAATGTAAAAGACAGAAAAGTGCCTTAAGGACAAAACTGCTAAACAAATCTATGATCGTATTAACACAAGCAGGTCATCAGCATCACTTTCAGACCTAGGATAAATATTCCCCTCAAAATATTTAAATGCTAATCTTTCCACAAACTATGCAGGGGGAATCGGCTAGAAACTAAGAAAGAACTAGGCCTGATCCAACCCCAGTTAAAAGCCTCATTTATCAGACCACTCTACAAGGAGAGGAATCTCAACCAATCCCAGCCAGAAAGCGACAGGACAATCGCCAGCAGTCTGTTCCTAGGTACATTATTTGAAAGAACACTAACTCATCTCTGCAATTTTACTGCAGAAAATAACTATTTTGATTAATAACCTGGATTCAGACAGGTAGAGGCACAGAGTCAGCCCTCGTATGGGGACGACTCAAGACCTTTTAGCAGTATTTGATAGCGTTCACAGCCGTACATTACTGTGCAGCTACATTATCTTTGAGAAAAAATTAAAAATAAATTGCACACACCCTAAATCGATTGCCTCATAACTCAAAGACAGACAAAGCTTGTCTTTCATATCATCTTTCGTATCCACTCCTTGTATGAAACACTGTGGCACTGGTCAGCGGTCAATCATCGCTCTTCTCCTATTTAACATTTAGCTATCCCCCTTACTGGACCCGATTAGATCATTCACACTTACATGTTAGAATCATGCATATGACACAAATCATACTAAAAATGGAGAACTGAGATGACCTCGACAAGTCAAGACCTGGCGATTTCATTTGTGCCTAGGAAGCATGGATGATGATGAAACACCTAAAGCTCAACACTACAAAGATTGAGATCATGACCTGTGGACAAAGGCATTAAAAGCAGCCCACTGACATGTGGCACGAGGAACTAGATGCATCACTAGTTGTGTCAAGGGAAGGGAGAAACCCTGGGCTCAGATCTATCCCTTATATCAAATGCCAACAAGGTCACAAATGGCTCCTTTTACAGAATACCAATGCAGTGAAAAATCTTCCTATAACTGAGATACCAACAAAAACTAAAAGCTTAGTAATACAGTCTGTGGTCAGCAATAGGCAAAATGGCGCTCTAAGGTCTATCACAAGTACAAATCAGTTAAGGCAGGTAATCTGGCACGGTGCATAAGGTAGGGAAAAACTATCAGATCCCCTCGTGTGTGGCCAGCAGACCACTTATGCTATATAAAATAATCCTCTGCACACGTTCAAAAGTAAATACATAAAGTTACATAAAATGTGACAATGATGCTTGTCTTTCTATTTTAGGATGTCTTTAATGCAAGATCTTTAAGCCCTCTTAGCCATAACGTGTTTTGGCTCTGTTACAGGGGATTACCCCCTGATTTCTTCAGGGCTAAGGGAATATATAAACAGGTACTTCTTCATGTATGCAAGGGTAGTAAGAACACTTTACTTTTTTTAAATTATTGACAAGGTGACTTCGGTAACTTGTGTGAATTTCAAAAAAGTGAATAGAACTGTGTGGAAATCCATGTGAAACTGGTGTTATACATGCTTCTCGTACAACTTCTCTATGCATTCATATATCAATGGGGGAAAGAAAGAACAAGCAAAGCCCCCAATCGTTTAGGTTATCCCTATAAAACATACTGGTACAGTTTGTGTTTGAGACTCCCTTATAGAAGTAATCCTGTGGTTGGCAAGGTGCGGGCATGCAATCAACCTGTTTAGTTTTATAATCTATTT
The DNA here is from genome assembly GCF_964263255.1 of Lissotriton vulgaris. NCBI lineage: Eukaryota > Metazoa > Chordata > Amphibia > Caudata > Salamandridae > Lissotriton > Lissotriton vulgaris. The sequence goes on along the minus strand of NC_141685.1, from coordinate 1,009,923,823 downwards.
TGTTATATTTGTGGCGAAGTAGTGCTCCCTCATGCGGTCGGCAGGTCCACTCAGCCTTTCATCCATTTGAGGTCGATAAAATGAGTACCACTGAGTTGGGTAACAATATACATCTGTTATTTCAGATACCTTGTTGCTGGGGTGAACGTGCGCTTTACAAATACACCTGTTATGTTATGTTGAAGAGTAGCAGTCGGTACATTCTAATGAGGTGTACTAGGTACCATGAAGGATCCCCTACCTTAAATCCAGTGATAATTCCAACCCGAAGGGGTTCCTATAAGTTCTGCTCCTGGAGAGGTAGACTCCCTCATGCTGTCACTAAATAGTTAATACATAAGGACTATATTGTTTACTAGAACCTGTATAACAAGCATTTGCAATGCAATAAGTCTTGCATTAGGAAAGTTTGAGGTATTGGTATTGTAAATGACAAATATTTTATTCATGTGTTGGTTTTGAAAATAGCGAAATTAATAGCTTTGTCATTTACAATGCCAATAGTTTTAACTTTCGCAAACGTGACACCTATAGCATTTCTAATGCAATATGTGTTGTATTTACATGACTTAGATGTATTATTATTACAAATAACAATGGCTTTGATTTTTTTAAATAATTAATACTTAAATAAAAGTTAATATAATTTATAATGGCAATAGCTTAAACTTTTGTAAATAACTTTTGGGAAGATAATGTTCAGTGTATTTTATTGTGATGAAAATCCAAGAACAGAAGTGAAATATTAACATCCTTTTGTGACATTTGTAATAAATCTTGAAACATTGAGAGAACATATTAGAACCAGTTGTTGTTGAATGGTTGCACAGAGTGATGCTGTGGCATTCAGTGGTGCTGAGTGATGCTGTGGCATTCAGAGGTGCTGAGTGATGCTGTGGCATTCAGAGGTGCTGAGTGATTCTGTGGCATTCAGTGGTGCTGAGTGATGCTGTGGCATTCAGTGGTGCTGAGTGATGCTGTGGCATTCAGTGGTGCTGAGTGATGCTGAGTGGCATTCAGTGGTGCAGTGGTGCTGAGTGATGCTGTGGCATTCAGTGGTGCTGAGTGATGCTGAGTGGCATTCAGTGGTGCTGAGTGGTGCAGTGGCGTGGAGTGGTGCTGAGTGGTGCAGTGGCGTGGAGTGGTGCTGAGTGATGCTGTGGCATTCAGAGGTGCTGAGTGATGCTGTGGCATTCAGAGGTGCTGAGTGATGCTGTGGCATTCAGTGGTGCTGAGTGATGCAGTGGCGTAGAGGGATGCTGTGACGTTGAGGGATGCAGTGGCGTTGAGGGATGCTGTGACGTTGAGGGTTGCTGCGCGCCGAGTGGTGCTGTGGCGTTGAGGGATGCTGCGCGCCGAGTGGTGCTGTGGCGTTGAGGGATGCTGCGCGCCGAGTAGTGCTGTGGCGTTGAGGGATGCTGCGCGCCGAGTGGTGCTGTGGCGTTGAGGGATGCTGCGCGCCGAGTGGTGCTGTGGCGTTGAGGGATGCTGCGCACCGAGTGGTGCTGTGGCGTTGAGGGATGCTGCACGCCGAGTGGTGCTGTGGCGTTGTGTTGGAGTGTGGAGTTGGAGGGTGGAGTTGAAGGGTGTAGAGAGAGGGAGAGAGGGGGGAGAGAGGGAGAGAGGGGGAGAGAGGGAGAGAGAGGGAGAGAGAGGGAGAGAGGGAGAGAGGGAGAGAGGGAGAGAGGGAGAGAGGGAGAGAGGGAGAGAGGGAGAGAGAATAACAATAAGCCAGGCAGCCCGGAAGGTGTCTCGACATCATGTCCGAGTACAAGCACAACGGGGACACCAGCCTTCACTTTCATAAATCCAAAGCAGTCTACTTCTTGATAAGAACTCAAAGGAGGCAGGAAGAGGTGAAATACCTTCCACTTTGAAGCACCATCAAAGGGCTATTAAAATCGGATGCGAAGTATACCCTTATTTGTGAATTTTAAACGCTCTGGCATTGTCAATAAAGCATTATTGAATTGCATGGGAGAAAAAAATGGAAAGGGAGCGACAGAAATCATAGCCGAGTGGAAAGAGTCCCTGTCTAATCTGTAGTAGATTCTGCTCTCTTGCATAAAAGCGTAGGATGTCTTACGCCAGAGCCGCGGATTTTGAAACTGAGCAGCACCCTGTGATTCTGGGCAAATCACTTCATTTTTCCGTGTCTAAAAAAAAAACACAAACAAGACCAAAAGAAACCGGAGGAAATTACACAAATGGAAGGAAAAGGAAAGAGAGACAAGGGAAAGATAACGAGAGAGAATGAAAGAGGAGATGAAGGAAAAAAAGACAGGTGGTGAAGGGCGTAGCGACTAGCGAGGGAGAGAAAACATAGAAGGGGAGAAGAAAATGAGAGAAGAGAAAAGGAGGGTAGAAAGAAAGAAAACAGCAGCATGTCTTATTAACAAGTCTGAGAAACAGCGGAAGATTAATGAGAGAGAGGGCTGTGAAGAGGGCGAGAGAGAGAAAGGGCAAGTGAGAGAAAAATCAGAGGTAAATTAAGCGCACTCGATTAAGAAGCAGCAGGACAAGGGAAGATAAGTGGGCATTAATGAGAGGCCACGGGCTTGGAGGGAGAGGATATGGGAGGGGGGGGAGGAGGGAGAGTAAACGTACGCAATTGTGTGAGGGAGAGTAAATGAGAGGGGGGAAGAAGAGAGCGTGAGAGAGAGGGGGAGAGACAGGAGGCGAGAGCATATGGGCATTGCTGTGGGGGTGGCTGGGCGGGGGAGCAGCAGGATTTGATGTCTGGTGGTGTGAGAGACAAATGTTGGTGTGCGAGGCTTCCTTTCAAGTCGGGTGGGGAGGCGGGGGAGCAGGGGAGCAAGCGAGTGGGAGGGAACAAGCATAGTGCGCGCCTGGCGAAGCTTCACGCTTCAGTTGACAACATGCATTGGGAGAAATCCACTTGTTGAAGAGGGTTGTTTCAACTACAATAGTTCAGAGCTATAAATAGCTCGACCTAAAAACATATTTTGTTATAATACGATACCCGAGGTCAGTTTCAAGTAGTCTCTAAATAACAGAAAATGGCACATCTGGTGGCTAAGTGGACTAATGCATCCACTGCAGGGGCCTGTGTTCGACCTCATGGTCACAGGTTCAAATCTCAGCCTTTCATCCATTTGAAGTCGATAAAATGAGTACCATTGAGTTGTATCTGCTAGTAATCTGTATCTGCAGGGGCACATGACAGCATTGCTGCACACTACCAAACAAGTGTGGCATTTGTGGCAACATGCATGCAGTGTTTATACATAAGTACATCCTTGTAAGACATTTTTCTTTATATCTAAGAGCTTTGTCGTTCTGACCCAAAATAATCAACATGATAGTGTGTTTTGTGACATGTGACAACATGAGAGTGAATTTCTTCACATAACTGGGTGAACCTCATATTTAACTATAAATTCTCAGACTTGTTACGGACAGTGGCAGTCGGTCTCATTTCTCGCTAGTATCGTATCCAAAGCATTTTAGGAAGTGAATTCTGTGACATAGATAGGTGGGGACAGTAGCATTTAGTCTCAGTTCCTTATTATGCTTAGTCTACAACATGTTAAGTCTCAAGGTCTCACTTCCTCACTGCACATAGTCTACAACATGGTATGTATCGAGTGCAAATAAATCCCTTCATTAATACGGAAACAGTCATATATTCCAGCAGTATATAGTCTACCAAAATAAATAGGGATGATGATGGGAGAACTCTATAAATTGTGATGGTGTACATAGTCTACAACATGTTAAGTCTTGAGGTCTCAATTCCTCACAGTATATAGTCTATAGCAAATTAGGTATCCAGTGCGAGAAAATCACTTCATTAATACAGAAACAGTCATGTAGTGCAACAGTACATAGTCTACCAAGAACAGTAGCGATGATAATGGGCGTACTCTATAAGCTGTCATGATGGCGTGGCATAAGCCAGCCAGTGTTTCAGTTCATTTGGACGTGGGTATGGCGAATCCAGAACGATAAATACTTTTTAAGGTTTCACCTGGATTTAGCATTCGAGGGCCTTTTGGAATCGATACAGTTTGGAAGGCTAACTTTAAGCCACGCCCTTGTTTTCAATTGGCTTGCATCAGCGTTTATGTTAAACGCTGACGCATGATTGAACATCAGGCTTTTGGGTTACTGCCTTGTCCACTTTTAAGAAGGCCCATGTGGACAGGCCGACGCCATCTTTGTTTGGCGCGACGTGGAAATAAGAAATACCTGCAATATTTCGCAAACTCAAAATCATATCAAGAGTGGGTAAATAAAACCGTGGTCCGTGCATTTTATGTTGTGTTGGATTTTAAATAGATACCTGACTATATGAATGTTCTTTCTATGTATTATCCTGTTGCCACACTGATAAGACGTCACCAAACTCTTTGCCGAAATAAAGAACACAAAATATTGTTTGAAGACAAATCTACGCAAAGAAATAAGGTAGAGAGAGCTTTACTGAACACTGATTGAGAATCTTGTGTTCGCGGTCGCCTGTCGCGGTTCCAACACTCCTCCGTGGCCTGCCCACTACCAGGAAGTGAAACACCATTACCTTTGACGTGGTTAGATAACTTTAGATTTGTATGATTTAAAAAAAATATTTTTTAACTTTTATGCCCTTCCCCATGAACAGCGACTGGTTGTGACGGTTGCCCGATCATTGTAACAGCAAACAACTCCTGTGCCGGTAGACCCGTGTGTATCAAGATTATATGCCACCCCACTGCAGAGACGCTGCTTGTCGCCAGAGACATTTTGAGTCTGGTTTTAATGCACTTTGACAGCTGGGGTGGACAGATTGACAACCAGAATATATCCTGCTGGCTGGGATGCTTTGAACCCACAGAGGGGGGTTGGGTACTCTAGGTGACAATATTACCGCACAGCCCGTACCCCTACATACATAGTACACTATCACTGTATATTCTGAGTCCGGTCTTGTCGTGCCTGCATGCTTACAGTGTCTCAAAGCGCTTTGAAACAACAGACAGGCAGCATACGAGCGCTACATCACAATTTTGACAAGCAAAACACCTAAGGCACACTTTGTCACTCCTGTCCTTTCAATGCTGCCTTTGTGTGTTTGAAACTAGACCCCTAACACCCAAACAGATACAGAGCTCCCAAAAATATTAAGAGGAGCTCAGACCACCAGTCCTGTAATACAGCCAGAGATACATGAGGCTGGGGGTGAGTTTGCATGAAAATTCATTTATTTCCCTGTGTGCCTCACTACACTAAAGGGAGAGAGAGAGGTACTTTTTGCACTACAGTCAGATAAGGGGATCACAATACGAGAAGCGGATAAGGGGGGCAATGTGGTCCTAATGAATTGTGTAGACTATGAGCAGGATATATTATCCCAGCTCAATGATATAACATGCTACTCTACCTTTTAATCCTAGCTGGTCCCATGTATAACACATCAACACCAGACTCAAGGGATGGCATGACCAATGCCTCCTAGACAGAAATAAATACACCCACCTTATGCTAGACTGCCTAGAACCCCCAAACGCCACAAAAATCTCCCTTTTCCCCCTGGCAGGCCAATAATACCTGGTATAGCAGGCCGACTGAAAGGATTTCTGAGTATGGGGATACGTTCCCACAGCCCTTTGTCAGCAACCTACCATCACACATCAGGGACACCAAGCATATTCTGAGCACACTCACAGACATTACATGGGAGGATGGTATGACACTCATAACACTAGACGTCATAGCACTTTATACAAGTATCAGACATAACCTTGGACTACAGGCCTTACGCCAAATTGTAGGCTGTAGATAGGCCAGACTTTGGGAGCATACTGAAATGCTTTTAGAGATGACAGAAGTTATCCTGGACAACAATGTCTTCCTTTTCAAGGAAGGGTGGTATAAACAAAAACAAGGGGTGGCTATGGGCTCAAAGTTTTCTCCCTCGTATGCTAATCTATTAATGGGCAGACTGGAAGAACAATGGATTTGGAGTAAATGAGGTAGTAACTGGAATGACTATCTTATTCTGGGGCAGATTCATAGATGACAGTCTTATGGTTTGGAAAGGCTCCACCGAAAAACTTCTTGAATTCTTCACACACCTTATTAGCAATGACAAAAACATCTGATTTACCTTCCAGTACAGTCAGTGGAACCTCACATTCTTAGATGTTGAACTCTTCATTCTAGATAATAATATCCAAAGCAGACTAATTAGGAAACCAACAGCTTGTAATGCAACCCTTCATGCCTAAAGTGCACATCCAGGTCACCAGATTATTGCTATCCCATACGGCGAATTCACATGTGGCAGGCGCAATTGTAGTGCAGAACTGGACTTTAAGGATTGTATAGAGAGCATGGCCACTAGATTCTCACGCAGAGGGTATGCTAAGCGAACTATACATAGGGCCAAAGAGAGAATCTCTAAGCTCAGTCAACAAGACACCCTTAAAATCAAAACAGAAGAGAGAGAGAACAAAACAGTACGTTTAATTACGGACTTTAACAAGCACGCAAACACACAGTATGCGTAGAAATTAGCACTTATGGCAGACAAGACACTGCCGAGATTTAAAACATTACGCCCTGAGATTACTTTTCGCAGGGGTGTATTCTTAAGAAATATTCTCAGCCCTAGCTACCCAAAAGTGGAACAAACACCAAACTGGCTTACCCAACACACTCTGGGCTTTTTCAAATACGGCCACTGCTCCATGTGCAGATGGGCCACTGACAGAATGAATTTATGGGACCTAACCATAGGGTGTACAAAATTGAGAACATCACCTGCTACACAAAATATGTAGTATATGCTATTGAGTTTAAGTGTGGTCTAAGATACATTGGAAGTACCATCCGGAGCCTCAAAGAGCGCACTGGGGAACACATGAGGGCTGTAAAGCAAGGGGGCAGCAGATATTCGATAGTCACACACTTAGCTGAATGTAACTCTCCGAGCACAGATGGAACGTTCTCCTTTTATGGTTTTGATGTTACACCCAAAGACCCAAGCGAAGGTAATAGGGAATTAACACCCAGGAGGAAAGAGGCGCTATGGATTATGAGACTTTAAAGTGTTGAACAGGGCTTGAACATAATGAACTTCAATACTTCCTTCTGGATTAGCCCGTACCCACGTCCAAATGAACTGAAACACTGGCTGGCTTACGCCATGCCATCATCACAGCTTATAGAGTACGCCCATTATCAGTAAGTTTAATAAGGAATTGAGAGTAAATGCTACTGTCCTCACCTAGCTATGTCACAGAATTCACTTTCACATTGCATTAGGCTTCCTAAAATGCTTTAAATCTGATACTATTGAGAATTGAGACTGACTGCCACTGTCCGTAACAAGTCTAAGAATGTATAGTTAAATGAGGTTCACCCAGTTATGTCACCAAATTCACTATCATATTGTCACAAGTCACAGGTCACAAAACACACTATCATGTTGATTAGTTTGGGTCAGAACTACAAACCTCTTGGATATCAAGAGAAATTTCTTACAAGTATGTACTTAAGTGTAAACACTGCATGCACGTTGCCACAAATGTTACACTTGTTTGGTAGTGCACCGCAATGCTGTCATGTGCACCTGCAGATACAGATTACTACCAGATAGCGTTTAATCTTATGGGCTTTCCACCAGCCTGTTGCCACCGACATTCCACTAGTTCTCAATAATATTGATTTCAGTCCCCAGGGGGGGCCCGATACACCACTCCAAGATGGCGCCCAAAATGGGTTCGGGATTCCAGTGCCCCGGGGGTCCAGATATACCACTTCAAGATGGCGCCCAAAATTGGCTCAGTACTGGTTTAGTCTGCCCTCATGCTTCAATATTTAAGACAACGCAGGGGTGGCCGGTTGCAGGCTGCTGATTTGCACGGCGAACACGCCACGGCCTGGAGATCCGATGGGTTCTACCTAATGCTGCCTGTAAGGAATGATAAAACAGCCGTACTAGAGTCTCAATACGGGACAGAGGATTAAGGGATAAAAATGCTAATACAATGTTAATTTTACGTTAGGACTGGGCAGTTCTTCTGAAAGAATCTCCCTTACATTTGGAAGCATATTTAGCTTTCCGGGCACAAGACTGATTGGTCTACCTCTCCAGGAGAAGAACTTACAGGAACCCTTTCCGGGTTGGAATTATCACCGGAATTAAGTTAGGGATATCTTTCATGGTACCTAGTATACCTCAATAGAATGGACCGACTGCTACTCTTTAGCTGATGTGCCCTTTTCTGTTACTTAGAGACGATTTAAAACGGACCTAAGGTATTGTATAAGGACAAAATACGTTATTTTATACATGTTCGAGTACACAATATAGTCAGCATGTATTTACTATTTAGTGACAGCATGAGGGAGCACTACTTTGCCACGAATATAACAAAATAGATAATAAAACTAAACAGGTTGATTGCATGCCCGCACCTTGCCAACCACAGGATTACTCCTATAAGGGAGTCTCAAGCACCAACTGTACCAGTATGTTTTATATCGATAACAAACGATTGGGGGATTTGCTTGTTCTTTCTTTCCCCCATTGATATATGGATGCACAGAGAAGTTGTACGAGAAGCATGTACAACACCAGTTTCACATGGATTTCCACACAGTTCTATTCACTTGTTTGAAATTTAGACAAGTCACCTTGTCAATAATTTGAAAAGTAAACTGTTCTTACTACCACTGCATACACGAACAAGTACCTGTTTATATATTCCCTTAGCCCTGAAGAAGTCGCGGGGTAATCCCCTGTAACAGTGACGAAACACATGTTGGCTAAATAGGCTTAAAGATCTGGAATTCTAGACATCTGAAAATATAAAGACAAGCCTCATTGTGATATTTTATGTAACTTTATGTATTAACTTTTGAACAAGTGCAGAGGATTTGTATAAAAAAAATTAAAAGCAATCTCCTGATCTCAAACCTGCCTATGACAATTGTCTGTACTTTGGAAACCCCATTTCATAATACGCAAATAATCCAAAATTCGGCGCAAGACTCCTCCTCTTCCTAAACCCCTGAAAGAACACATGATGTCAGTCCAGTAAACACTTCACTGACTACCTATCACTAGGCATTCAATGTTGAAAGCACTCTGCATCTTCCCTAGAACCCCCAAAGGAGAAGAACTACTATGACGGCAATTACGTTTAAATAAAACAAACAAAAAGGGCATGGTGCTCCAAGCTAGCATCACAGGTCATCATACTACCATACCATAACAAATCTAGAGGAGCATCCACTGCACAGTAGAAGCCACCAAGCGTTGGAACTCATTGGGAGACTATTTATATCATCCAGGAAGATTTTAAGACATGAATACGTAGATGCCCCAAGATAATTACAGCCACTGCTGACCCAGGTATAGAACCCTGAACAATAATTGTTCTACCAGTATAAGCATAGCCAAGAGCTATGAAGCACCATACCATGAGGATAGATACTGAAATTGAATGCAAACTGGGAAGCATCAAACCACGCCACCTAGAAATACCAACGGAATATATAACTGCACCTCTTCAATGATCACTATAGAGTACCTACTGTCACTCTGCATGTGAAGACCTGAGACCTGGCAATTTACATATGGGACTCTAACCTCCAGATCCCTCAGATTTAACATAAAGTCACAGTTCTTTATATCTACCAGAGTGTGTAAATCTATCCACAAGATGAAGAACATTTAATCTAGTCTTTAGGGCTGTCCATCCAGTATCAGTTTGGCATTCCTCATGTCATCATATGATATAATGTCAATTAATAACCTGATCCCTCCTCTTTAATAGGACGGGTATTGAATGTATGAAAGGCAGTGTGGAATATTAGTGTCAACTAGATGGCACAGATAAAGGATATGCCAGTATGTTTACTTTCTGCTCAGTACTAACCAGACGAGCATACTGAGAGATCTTCTGCCTCTAACAGTCCATCTTGCAGGTCCCAATCAGTCACATAATTTGAGCACAAAAAAATAATATCGACAAACGATGAAACACCAAGTCAATCTTTGAAAATCTCTTTAACTAACATCTCAGAATGTCAATCACATAAAGGAGGACTATAACACAGTATATCAGACAACTCTTTGATACTTCCTTGCTCTTTAATGATGTCCATTAACTCCTACAGATTAATAACAGCACAAAGTAGACAACGACCTGAGACAGTTAGTATACAAAATCAAATGGAGATGGTAAAAGATACAACCAACACAATAATGGGGGATGCCGTGCTAATCAGAGCATAACACAAATGTTAACAAGCATTTGCAATGCAATAGGTCTCGCATGAATTAAGTTTGAGCTAATGGCATTGCTAAATATTGCAACACCAATTGCCACAAAAGTCTATAAATTGTAGGCCAAAAAAGTGTATTTATTTTTGTAGCAATGGTGGCATGCTGCGCATTAGATGAATATGTTTAAAAGTAAAGTGTGCCATACTGCGATTGCTACAATAGTTAATTGTGGATGCATTAACAATTGATGTGAGCAGTGACGGCTGGTGGTGTGTGTGCCTGTAGAGATTGTGCACTGATGGCTGGTGGTGTGTGTGCCTGATGGAAGTGTGCACTGACGGCTGGTGGTGTGTGTGCCTGGTGAAAGTGTGCACTGACGGCTGGTGGTGTGTGTGTACCTGGTGAAAGTGTGCACTGACAGTTGGTGGTGTGTGCCTGGTGAAAGCGTGCACTGACGGCTGGTGGTGTGTGCCTCGTGGAAGCGTGCACTGACAGCTGGTGGTGTTTTTGCACGGTAAAAGCATGCACTGACGGTGGTGGTGTTTGTGCCCAGTGAAAGTGTGCACTGACGACTGATGGTGTCTGTGCCTGATGAAAGTGTGCACTGACGGTGTGGTTGTGTGTGTGGCTGTGTGTGTGTGTGGCTGTGTGTGTGTGTAGCTGTGAGTGTGTGGCTGTGTGTGTGTGTGGCTGTGTGTGTGGCTGTGTGTGGCTGTGTGTGTGGCTGTGTGTGTGGCTGTGTGTGTGGCTATGTGTGTGGCTATGTGTGTGGCTGTGTGTGTGTGTGGCTGTGTGTGTGTGTGGCTGCGTGTGTGTGTGGCTGCGTGTGTGGCTGCGTGTATGTGTGGTTGTGTGTGCGGTTGTGTGTGTGGTGTGGTTGTGTGTGTGTGGCTGTGTGTGTGGCTGTGTGTGTGTGTGGGTGTGTGTGGTTGTGGTTGTGTGTGTGTGTGTGTGTGTGTGTGTGTGTGTGTGTGTGTGTGTGGGTGTGTGTGTGTGGTGTGTGTGTGTGTGTGGGTGTGTGTGTGTGTGGGTGGGTGTGTGTGTGGGTGGGTGTGTGTGTGTGGGTGTGTGTGTGTGTGTGGGTGTGTGTGTGTGTGTGTGGGTGTGTGTGGGTGTGTGTGGGTGGGTGTGGTTGTGTGTGATTGTGTGTGTGTGCGTGTGTGTTTGTGGTTGTATGTGGTTGCATGTGTGTGTGGTTGTGTATGTGGTTGTGTGTGTGTGTGTGGTTGTGTGTGTGTGTGGTTGTGTGTGTGGCTGGCTGTGTGCGTGTGTGGCTATGTGTGTGTGTGGCTATGTGTGTGTGTGGCTGTGTGTGTGTGTGGCTGTGTGTGTGTGTGGCTGTGTGGATGGTTGTGTGTGTGGGTGTGTGTGGTTTTGTGTGGCTGTGGGGGCGTGGTTGTGGGTGTGTGGTTGGTTCTGGCTGTGTGTGTGTGGTTGTATGTGGGGTGTGGTTGTGTGTGTGGTTGTGTGTTTGTGGTTGTGTGTGTGTGTGGTTGTGTGTATGTGGTTGTGTGTGCGGTTGTGTTTGTGTGTGCGAGTGTGGTGTGGTTGTGTGTGTGGTTGTGTGCGTGGGTGTCTTTGGTTGTGGGTGTCTTTGGTTGTGGTAGTGTGTGTGTGTGGTTGTGTGGATGGTTCTGTGTGGTTGTGTGTGTTGTGTGTGGTTGTGTGATTTATGAAAATGCACACAATTTTTTTGTCTCGAATACACACTTCACAATGTTGGCATAAATCAAGGGGATAGACCTTCTTTGGGCAACTCCTGCAACCCTCCGGCCTTTTTATCTAAGGTTAACCAAAGTGGCTTGCAACAGCTTTTGGTGTGGACTCCAACTCAATGGCACAGCTTGGTTTTAGGTGCATTGAGGAGGGCTTCTCTGGATATGGTAGCTAAGATAAAGGTGGCCCTGAAGCCAACTCTGCCTTGTGCATAGTTTTAATGGCACAGCTAATACACTGCCAGTTAAATGCTTTTAACCGGAGACCCTCTTTAGCTTTTCTAAATTCTGGTGCCACTTCTCAGCAGGCAGATATCAGTGTTAAACCAGTTACTGGATACAGGCAAATTACATCACGCAGTTGTAATCTCTCAGAATTTTCTGTTATGTGAAATTCTACAAATTTCACTATTAAGTGTACGGGAACAACAAAGGAAATGAACACGAGTGGCTACTTGTTCGCAGTGTTTGTGTTTTTTTTGTTCTATTTGCGATCACAAAATGCATCTTTGTGCCCAAAACGGAAGCAAGGATGCTTTCTGCGATAAAATATAGCACCAAATGCAGTTTCTGCATTTCACATTTATGAGAAATGTTGGTTAGAACGCAAAACCAAATTACACCATTTTCGCACATCACTCCCAGTTACATGTTGAGAAGCAAAGGCAATCAATCACCTGTGGTGTATTTGAATAATGGCATCACCAGAAGCTTTTCATGGTGCACACTTTGTGACTATTTAATTGAGCACTTTTTTCTATACAACAAAGGGAAAAAGAGCTTTCACACGGTTACTATAATCAATTTATAACAATAAAAATAACCTGGTAACAGTATGAAATAATTTGTGAAGCAAGAATTTAGATAGGAATATTTTAGATCGGATACATTTTGCAGTTTAAATGGATACCAAAAAGGGAGGGGCGGCATTTAATCACTATTACGTGGGCTGTCACATGAGAACATTGATGATCTACATTACAACATGCTTCACACAGGATACCAGCGCAAGCATAACACTGTGTTGTGGGAGCAAAACAAGCGCATATAAAACCTTCTATTAGCAGAGTCGGGCCATCACTGTATTACGGAACGAAAACTGAACACACAGGACCAACAAATGTCACAAAAAGAAAATACACCATTGAGGTAATTTGCCAGTCATCACCATCAGCTTCTTCCCCTATCAACAATCCTAACCCTTTATCATCAACCACAGCAATGTTTCCTATCTTCATTGCTTTTTTTCTGTGCTTCTCTTCATGCACCCCCACCCAGACACTGCCAAAGGCTTTCTAGACGTCCCCCTACTAAGAGATTGCGATCTTCAACCCAAAGATTTTCCCAGTCCCGAAAAAGACTACCGAGAAGAAATCACACCACCCCAAAACAGTGTTGACACAGATCTAGTCTAAGCATACCCCGGAAAATACTCTGACCCAGTAGACCAGACATTTGAGAAAAGATGACCTTTAAGCATGAACTACAAAACTTGCATAAAAGCAGTTTTCAAAGGAATACTATGCAAAACTGCTATATTTATATCCGTCAGTACATTTCCTGATATTGCACACATACTATCCCTCACATTACACTATCATACCTGCAATATCTTCATAAATACCCGTTTTGTAGCAAAAGCCATGCTACAAAAATGAATTGTTCTTTATACTACAATATTAAATGATCTTGGGATCCCAGAGAAACCATGAAGTCTCCCCCACCTCGTAACTATTTGCCTTCCAGACCACTTTTCATACAATGCCTGTATTTGCGTCTCAAATGAGAGCGTGGTAACCAATATTTGTAAAATATCAACAGATCTCCTCTTCTGTCCTCTCAATCTCATCACATCCTTACATCCCCCACAAGCTTTCATCCAACGTTGCTACCCTCTCCCTGCCTTACGTCCCCATTTGGTGTGTGCTCTTTTTTTTTTAAGTTCAAGTTTATTGAAACCAAAACATAGCATAGAATACAGAATGTAATACACGCAATCAATGAAAGGTATATGAGATACAAAAATAAAATTGAGAAGGCATAATAAAACGGAATCAATATACACCTATATCTAAATCATGGAAAAGGAAAACAAGGGGGGAAAGGAAACAAAACAAAAAGGGAAGTGAAGTATGAACATTTCATAAAATATAACATTGTATGCAGATATTAAAACTTAAATAAAATGTATACAATTGACAGCGTGTAATAAATAAGCATAAAACGTTATAAAATCGAAGGAAAAAGATAAATAAGCAAAATCATGGCGGCTTATGAACATCATCAGATGGATTTTGGTGGGTAACAATAGTATTTTGAGGAGAGGGAGAGGTTTGGGAGAGGTAGGTAGTAAGAGGAATCCAGAATAGGTCTCGTTTAGGTGTGTGCTCTTTAAGTCACAGGTTTTACTCTGAATGTCCCTCTCCCAACTTCCCCAACAAACATGTTCCTCCTGTTAAACTATTTATTTTTGTTCCTTGGGCCAATTTTCTCCCGCTCTGTAAAGTTTCCACCTGTTCGTTTCTGCATCTGACTGGACCCTACTATCCTCTCTGGATCACCACCATATTTTTCATTACTAGAATGTAGATGTTTGACCGCTATCTTTGAACCATGGCAATAAATACATGAGCATTACAGAGAATGGTGAGTGGATATGTGAAAAAAAATGTATCTGTCAGTTTAATACTGAAAATATGGTTTCCAAATAAAGTGGCAAACATCAGGACCCCCTTCCCTTCTCCTATGCCAACCCATTTCAATGACCTGCTCATGCTTCGCACTCTGATCCTTAGTTAACACCCCCAATTTATAGCTTATGCCCAGTCCCTGCTTAAGCCACAGCTAACTCCCCCATATCAATTTCCACCCTAGTCTAACTCCCCCCTCAAACATTGCCATCTACCCCAGCATTCCAACAGATTTCCCAACGATATAACATACTAAAATGCAATAGCCACACATTATAGCCTCCTCCTCCTTCATGTGCAATGATTCACTGCAGGAATTAACAAAAAAAACAGCCAGAGAACGTTTTGGCTGCTTGCTTTGTCGCCGTGTGCCCCATGATATTTACTTAGGTCTGCTTATTCCAGGCTGCCGGCCTGGGCTCATTCACAATGATAAAATGAGCATAAGTGTGATGGACAAATTGTTTCCGCAGCAATGAGAGACTTATAAGACTAGCATTTGCAATGCAATAGGTCTCGCGTTTGAGCTATTGGCATTGTAAATGACAATGCCTTTTATTTATGTTTTGGTTTTTAAAACAGATAAATAAAAGGCACTGTCATAATGTCAATAGCTTAAACGCTCGCAAATGTGAGACCTATTGCATAGCAAATGCGGTTTATTCTTGCCCTAGAACTCAATTATTGAGTCTGTGCTTACTTGATTGACTGCATTTTGCTATATTGTAGGGTGCCTTTTCTTTGGAATACATGTCCTCATAAAATTGAGGGTTAATTCTATAACTGATTCATCAACCTATGGGTGTACAGTTGAGATAATTTTTTCAGGTGTACATTTTTAGGGGTTCCCCCGCCCAAGCACTTTCCAATGTTTATTTGCTGTGCCACAAATATCCACTGGATTTGGTCTGTATTTTTAGTACTTACAAATGCACATGGGCAGAAAGAAGTAAAAGTGCACTGACTTAACGGTGCAGAGGACACACGCGGTGTGACTGTGCGAAAACACTTTAGGAATGTCGCCGCCTGCCAGCAAACAGAGCCCGGTTTGGTCTCTAGATGACACGTCTAAGTAGCAATGAATGGCGCCCTACCACAGAAGCTAATTGCTCTTCCGGGGCAAGTGGAGACAGCAGGGACTCTCTTGTACCTGATGAAAGGGGCAACGAACCACAACATTCTCGGGACAAAGCTTGGGGTCGTCACCATTAACAAGATACCAGAGAGCAACGTTGGTTTTCATGCTCCTCCCAGGCCTTCTAGTTTGAAGCAGTTTTATATAGTGCCAACTCGACCCAAAGGGATTGGAGTGCTCTTTTTCTGCAGATTTATATAGCGCAAACTCGATCGTAATGTATTGGCTCACTTTACATGAGCGCCACTTATGTTACACAAGGACACATTAATGTTTTGGTAGGCACTGGGAGATTAAGTGAATTGCCCCAAATCTCAGGAAGCTTAGCAGACGCCGAGGCTCCAACCTGGTTCCACAGCTCCAAAGTCGGCAGCTCGGGCCCCAAGGCCACAACCTCTCACTTTACACAAGTACCAATTATATTACACAAGAACATTTCATTTTTTACTTGTATCTTCCTCAATATGCCCGTCAGATGCGCTCTGCCACGATGCAAAGAAAATAAATAGGCTTAGTAAATAAAATTAAAAGCTTAGGCTCAGTAAATGAAATGTAAATCACTCTGCTGTACATTTCACATTACCGGTTACAAGTAATTGACTATTTGAATTTAAATTGAATTTAAAAACATTTATATAGCGCACTTATACCATGCGGTTTCATGGCGCTTCAGATTGCGAGGGGATGGCAAACGAGGAGAGTTAGGCAGCAAAAGCACGAGAAAAAAGGAAGGTTTTGAGGTTTTTCCTAAATTCAGTGTAGGAGGGTGTTGTGCGGAGTGCCGCGGGCAAGGAGTTCCAAAACACAGGGGCCAGAACAGAAAACTTGGTGCCGCCAGCCTTTTTCTTTTTGAATCGGGGGACAGTTAAGAGGGCCAGGTGGGAGGAGCGAAGCACTCTCCCTGGGGTGTAAGGCTTGATAGCCGAGCAGATGAAGTCTGGTGCAGTGCCCATTCTAGCCTGAAAGGTGAGGCACCCAAGCTTGAACAGGGCCCGCTCTTTCACCGGCAGCCAGTGCAGTGCCTGCAGTAAAGGGGTGGCCCGATGATATTTAGGCAGGCCATAGATAAGTCGGGCCGCCTGGTACTGACTATATATGAGAAAGAATAGAAGACATGTATTACTCACATAAAAACACCAACTGTAACCAAGAACCAGTTCTAACAAGGACACATATCTCATAATATAACATATTCTGGTCTGAACTAGAAGGTCCTACAGATAGAGTAGTGCGTTGACCAGTTAAGACTGGTTTAAGGAAATCTGTGTGAAACTGAAAGAAATGTGGCTATTAAACTACCTGGGCGGATAGCTTTCTATTTACATTTCACATATTTATACTGTGAACAACAGGTAGAAAAACATTGATTTTGGTTCTAGGACTTTCACTAGTCTGCTTGTCTTTCAATTTCTTCAACAACAAAAACAAAAAAAAGCACATCCATCCAACTAGAACCAGAATAAATCACTTGCAACTTGTCAACATACTGCAAATAGTGGGTGGAAGTAAATTGCAAACAGCTGTGGGGCTTTCTTAAAAGTACCTGGGGAAGGCGGTGGGGTAAACAATGCATCGAGCTGTCAGGATGGCTCAGAGAACTGAAGACTCACCGCTCATAAAGGTGCTGCCTATGGAGGCAAGAGTTTGAATCCCACCCCTCTACAAGTCAGATTCATCCTTCCAAATCTAAGTGCAACAAAACGTATACAGCCCTCAGAAACTGTAGAGGTGCTGCATGTTGGCTCTATTTCTAACCGGATTATGCTGTATCGCTGGCTGAGGTCCACTCCTTGTCTGTATAATGTGTTACAGACATGCCCGGCCATTATGGCGTGCAGTGTGAGTAAGAAGCGGTGTGAGCTGTATTATATACTACATGTCTGGGTACCATGGTGACAAGAGACACGAAGTGCCAGGAAAATAATAGTAAATTTAGTGTATTCCTTACCCAGGAAGGAAAGTGGAGCAACTGGCGATCCATAGCCAAAGGAGAGGAAGTGAAAAGTGCATCAAAGACGGGAGAAAGGAAGATAAGCATTTGCAATGCAATAAGGTCTCCCATTTATGCGAGTTTAAGCTACTGGAATTGTAAATGACAATCCTTTTTTATTTCTGTTTTAAAAACCAAAACATAAATAAAAGGCATTGTCATTTACAATGCCAAGAGCCCAAACTCGTACAATGCGAGATCCATTTCAAATGGTATTTGTTAGACCCGGGACCCCGGGCTGGCCAAGGCTCAGGCCAAAGTCAGTCAGAGACCACCATGTCTAAGGTCAGGGCAAGGGAGTTACACACCAAGATAACCCCTGCTCATCCTCTAGGTAACGTGACGCGAGCAGCAAGGCTAATCTCGGAGGCGATGTGTAAAGCGTTTGCGCGCGCACCCAGCAACAACACCCAAGGCCCACCACAAAGGAAACTCCACACAAGGTTATATAAAAAATAGCCTTTGTACTATAGCAAAAACACATTAGATAACACACACACACTTTACAATGTGCCAACAGGCACGGGCAGAATTTACAAGGGATTATGTACAGGACAGGGCCACATGGACCACTGTCAGGGGTAGGCACTTGTTAGAAATAATACTTGTAGGTATAACACTTAGCACATAAACATATAATGACTGTAGCACTAAAATAGTAAATGTAGCACACAACCAGTAATCACTGGTAAAGAGTAAATACCTGCTACGCAACCCTAAACACTGTAGGAAAATCACGCAGGGAACTAGGACCTTATCATCAGGACCTATAGAAGGAAAACCATCACCTAAGCAGGTCACTTTTAGGAAAGGGAAGGAAACCTAAACAATCACCTAAGCAGGTCACATTTAGCAAAGGTAATACATAAACAATCCTCTAAGCAGGTCACTTTTAGCAAAGGGGATAAAACATAAATACCTAAGCAGGTCACATTTAGCAAAGGTAATACATAAACAATCCTCTAAGCAGGTCACTTTTAGCAAAGGGGATAAAACATAAAATACCTAAGCAGGTCACTTTTAGCAAAGGTAATGGGACATAAACAATCCTCTAAGCAGGTCACTTTTAGCAAAGGGGATAAAACATAAACAATTGCACATGAGGCATTAAAACACATTCAGAGGTGCAGGTAGAACATTTGCGCAGGAATCACATAAGCAAGTAAATTACAATGTGCAGGGTGCACATAGCACAACACTAGAACTGCCCCTCAGGCCAACTGGCCACGCAAGGGCTGAAATGCCCCGAGTCCAAATGTCAGGGAAGGCTGCGCAGGCAGCCAAGAACACAAGCCTAAACGTAGCAACGGTCCACTAAGTGCTGGACAGGTGTAAATACAGATGATGCCAACGTTGGAGCCTCGTGGGCTCAAGAACACAGGTGGGCGAAACACAGCGTGGGAGTCACGGGGCTCCGACCACACTCGTGTCCCCTAAGAGCCTCTCAGGGCTCGCAAAACAAATATGCTGGCACTTTAGAGCTTCTGCGCTAACACAATGAAAATGGCCCCAGAGCCTCTCTGGGCTCTTAAAGCAACTGGGAGTTGGAGCCTCTCGGGGCTCAAAGAACAAACGGCGCTGTAAGCCTTTCTGGGGCTCTAAACAAATATGGCCGGGAGCCCCTCGGGCTCGACGAACAACTGTGGGCGTGGGGAGCCTCTGGGCTCGAAAACGGGAGTGCTCTGAGCCTCTCGGGCTCGACGAACAGATTGTCCCAAGGAGCCTCGGGGCTCCAATCTCAAATTCGGGCTTCGTTGGAGTCCCTCACGGGGGACTCAGGATTAATACAACTGCCCCCAAGAGCCCCGGCTCTTCACTCTGAAGGGGAGGGGCGGGCACCGGCAATGTGCCCCGACGCCCTCCTCCCCGATTCTGCACACTGAGCCCCACTCACCGGCTGTCTCGCTGGCGGGAGGGCTCCTCCTCTGGGCAGCGCGGGGCACTCCACTCCTCACGGGAGCCCCGCGAGCACCGGCAGCCTCTCTCCTCTCCTCGCGCCGCAGTGCCGAGGGCGGGACTTCCGGGTCTCTTGGTCGGGCCGCACAGGGATTGGCCGGCCGGCCAACCACTTCCGGGTCGCCGCGGGCAGCGCGGCGGCCCGTTTCAGGCAGGCAGGCGAGGTGTCAGTATCCGAGGAGTGGGCTCCCTCGTGATAAATCAAAATCCAAGAACGGGGCAATG
The DNA here is from genome assembly GCF_964263255.1 of Lissotriton vulgaris. Taxonomy (NCBI): domain Eukaryota; kingdom Metazoa; phylum Chordata; class Amphibia; order Caudata; family Salamandridae; genus Lissotriton; species Lissotriton vulgaris. The sequence goes on along the minus strand of NC_141685.1, from coordinate 1,009,903,872 downwards.
CCGGGTGGGCACCGGCTTTTAAATAAAATATAAAGCGAGGTGGGCACTCGCTCTGCCAAAAATCGGCAATTAAAGCAGGCAAATGCCGGGTGGGCACCGGCGGCACAAAAAGCGCTCCCAAGTGCTTAGGAACCGAATAAAGCGCCCCCAGGCGCTATGAGCAAAGTAAAGCGCTCCCCAGCGCCAGAGGACAAAATAAAGCGCTCTCAAGCGCTAGGCAAGGAATCACAGCGCTCCCCAGGGCTGAAAGGCAAGAGAGCAGCGCTCTCAGTGCTATGGGCAAAAGCAAGGCTCCAGCAAGGTCTGGAGGCAGGCAGGGGGCAAGTCTGGGCCAGTGCGAGCTCACTGGGTCTCCAGGCAGGGAGACAATCCAAGTGGCTGTCCTCCTGGCCCCAGCAGCAGCAGCAGCCCCCTCAGCTAGGATCCAAAGGCAGAACAAATTGTATGGGGGCACAGCCCCTTCTTATACTGTCAATTCCTTTGTCTGTAGGTGCAGGGTGGGGGGAAACCAGTCGCAGCTGGTTTTGAAGTACCCTTGATAGCCCAACCACCCATTTCATTCACTGGCAGGGCTAGGGTCATCAGTCGCACCACAGGGGGTGGAGCCAGCATTGTGTGGGGAAAGTCCAGCCCCATCAGGGACCAGGTGCACTCCTCCCCAGCCATCAACATGCTAATCTCACACTCACCACCGGGCAGACCCATCCAGCCTCCCTGGAGCCAGGCTCACCAGCCAGCTCCAGCCAATCACAGGCCAGGCATATTTTACATTACTATGCCAAGTCCTAGAAGTGGCATTTCAACACAACATACACTCATGCCACATACATCATTGCGAAGCATTCATTCTCACGAGCTCGCACATACCAAATTCGAGTCTGCACTCCCCACGCATCAGGAACTACTAGGGACACAGACATTCCCCATGTATCCCTATGGGAGAGCAGGCCAGCCTAACTACATGCATGCACTTTACTCTGGGACACAGGGAAAAAGTGCGCAGAGCCCCAAATATCACTAACACAGATCACAGATCTAAAGCAAAAAGATTAGGGGTGAACCTGCCAGAAGTGCCAAGTCCAACAGTATTTTTAAGAAAAAACAATGGTTTGTGGTGGCCTCAAAAGGTCCTGGTAGAATAGGATAGGACTATGTTGCTTGAATCAATCCTGGGAGAGAGTTTTTTGTATGGTAACATATAAATAGAATACTTTATTATGTTTTTTAGTACACATATATTTTTCAGGTGCTCACACGGGTGACAAAGTGCTTAGAGGGACTGATCGAAAAATTAAGATAAAACTATATACAAAGTGTCACAAACAAGGGTATATCCCACAAAATTATATACAATGAAGTAGGGGAGTTTCCTTGATTGGGTCGACAGCGTTTCGATCTAAACAATTTTAGATCGTCATCAGGACGTGGTGAGCTTTCTTAAATGGACGGCTGAATTTAATTTCCATCAATTTAAAGATTCAAAATTCAAAAGCTCAGAAAATAGGTCCGAAAGCTGTGTTTATTATTGTCAGTGCTAGACCAATTTAATCTAGGTTTAGCATTCAACTTCGTCTGGTTTTGGCATTTTCATCACAATCCATAGTATTCGGTATTGGTTGAAACAGCTAAGGCAATTTCACAATTTGTGCAGGGTAGATCAATTAATAGTACATGGTCCCGGCGGGAGTGGATCACCGCGGTCCAAGTATCTCTGCCTCGCTGCTCTGGCCACAAATTGTGAAATTGCCTTAGCTGTTTCAACCAATACCGCAATACTATGGATTGTGATGAAAATGCCAAAACCAGACGAAGTTGAATGCTAAACCTAGATTAAATTGGTCTAGCACTGAGTCTCCCGGTCTCTGGGACAGGGCACGTGGCTCCGGCAGCAGCATCAGTCAGTGACAGAAAGAGTTAAAAGGTAATAAAAAAGTACCGCCAGGCAGTCTCATCAATCTTGTGGAGCCTTCTGTTGTTTTTTGGGCCAATTGTGGTCAATAGTCCTGGTGGCAGCTCCAGTCTCTAGAATGGAATCAAGTCTTTAACTTGATCCTGCAGCCCATGCAAGTGGTGCAATGCCCGCACCCCCTCAGTGGTGTGTATGTGTGGGCAGCGTGAGGGACGCAGGGGAGACTGAGCAATACTATGGCTCTCTCTGAATCCCCCAGGCCCTGGACATAATTATTTCATTTGGATATGGTATGTTTGCGGGTGGGGGGGCAACTCTCCTGGCTGTGGGTCAGCTCAGGACATCACCCTCTTTTGGGATGGAAACGACACAAGCAGTCCTAGCCAGCCCTAAGCACTGTAGTGTATGACCAACAGCTACCAGATGCTGATTTCGGCCCCCTTGTAATCATCACTAGCAGGTACAATTAGCACTGTCCTGTTGCAGCCCATTGACCTCCATGCCCAGCCGCTGCTCAAAACCATGTTCAGCATGAACAGCCTGGCAGACAAATGTGAACGCACTTCTGGGCACAGCCAGGTGAGCACGGCACAGACTGTTTAGAAAAATATAATCTGCTTTTCATCTTTTTATTGACATCTGGGAAACATTTGTTCTCTAAAACTTTGTGTCAATTGTATATTATGGATCCATGATACCTGTGAACATAAGCATAAATATTCACAGGCCCAAAATCATCAGGGCATCACAGCCAAATATAACCCAGCTGTTTGTTTTTTCGAAACAGCTTCTGTTTTCATGAATGTCAAAAGGACAAACTTTTTTAGAAAAGCAGCATGAAAATAAGAAGGCACCACTTCTCCCCTAATAAAAATCCCAATTCGACCCATAACACTTCACATTTGATGACTGCTCTCATTTACGATGTGACGTTACAGGCAGTGCTTTTGAACTGGAGAACCAGCTTTGAGTCCCAACGTTGGGTCGACATTCTGTGATTCTGGGCAATCATCTAATCTCCCAGTACCTAAAAAATGAATGTTACCTCGTGTAATGAAACTGGGGTTCATATGAAGCAATCAATTACTTTGGGTCATTTTGACACCATATAAAACAGCAAAAAGTATGTCATATCTTGAAGTGACAGCGGGTTGGTAACCAGGGGTTTTGCACCACGTTTAAGGTCTTCTGATCTCTTCTCATTGTTTAAAAGGGCAACATTTCTAATATTTATCTCGTTCTATGGACTTAATTGCTTGGTTTTATTTGCAAAAAATGTCATTCGGAGTGTCACACATTTGCAAGCAGAATGTCACTGACAGGTGCACTGAAACCATGGAAATGTCACACATAAACAAACAATCTGCAAACTCTGCAGCTATGCTCACATCCTATTTGGTACAGTCGGGTCCCAGAGTGACCCTCCATTTCGGGTGCTTTGCACAGTTTAAAGATCTTCCAAGAGTTACTCGTTGCTCAAATGGATGCAATTTCTGATATTTATGTTTCCCTCATTGCTCAATTTTGCTCGCGAGAAAGTGTCACTAATAGACGTTGAATGCCACTCATAATAACACTGAAATGATGAACATGTCACATAGAGCAATCTAAAACCTTGACAACTATGACCTATATAGAATAGGCCTCCGGTTTAGAGCCCACCTCATGCTACACCTCAAGCCACTCACATTTAGGCCCTACTTCGGCCCCGCCCATCACAACCTCCTTGAAGCTCCTCCTTCAGCCACCACAACTATCCCCTTTTTGACCGTAAAGCGTGCCCCAGGTACATTTTCTTAGACCCCTCTTTTTATAGCATACAGAGCCCCAGAATCCCTTTAGACCCTCTCTCTGCCGTCACTGTAAAGGCCCTCCCCTGTCACCCCCTAATGTCCCTCCCCTCTCGTCTCCTCACTGGGACGTGATCGCTGTGGACTGATCTCCAGCTCTATCCGTCCTCGCCGAGCTTCCCGGTTCTCCTGCTTCAGTTTGGCCTCCAATCGGGAGAGTTTCTGTTCCAAAGAGGAGGCCGCCATCTTCCGCCGCGCACTAATAATAAACAAACAGCGCATTGCGCTTGCGCGAACGCTCGAGTCCCGGCCGGACGCGGCTCCTACGCATGCGAAACTTGCCATTCCGGCAGCAAACGACTGCGCCTGCGTGGACGAGTCTGTCCTAGGTCGTGCAGTGTACGCATGCATTGCCTCTCTGAGTCTAGTGAATGTAAGTGTCGCTCTACGGTCTGTTTAATTAGGTCAATGGTGGCTGTTGACCTTTGCCTGGCATAGTAATAGTGTGACTTGTGGCCGGGGAACAACGTGAGCGTTTTCAAAACAAACGTTCATTCCTGATGCCTGTTTGCACAGTCAAGGAAGACGAAAATGGCAGTAAGATTCTATTGGATTTAGTTTAGTTCCTTTTATTCTATTTATACGTTTTTATATCGCGCGTACATTATCCAGCCCTTTGCGACCTTATATGTATTAAGCTAAGCAGCATATTAGCCTGGGTGCTGAAATATCTACTGTTCTTCTACATGGAGGGGAAGTAAGCTTCAAACTGCGTGACACGCCGGGTATGTAAACACATGGAGAGAAAAATTGCCTTTCAGCAGGAAATGTTATAGTCCAAAGCTCTGTTATTAATATTAAATCAGGGTCTTCGGTGGTCCTATCACTGAAAATACAAGATTTGAAAAAAATATTATTGCCTACAGGTGCGCGTCGAAGACAATTTCTATGGACTGGAATCTAGAGAATGCTAAAGTGATTCTGGTATTTTACTGACCCCTGCTGGTCTTTTTAGTTTTCGCCTGAGCCAATACGCTTGCGCATTGCTCCGGCGAGATTATAGTAAGCGGAATAGAAAAGTCGCATACAGTTTATTTGATCTATGCGCGTGCACACCCATCGTCAGCCACATAACACATCACCATTTGTCTGTGCCTCGGCATCAGACTTCAAAGGCTGCCGCTCCCCCGCCCCCTGCGTGCACATTGCGCACCACCATTTGTCTGTGCCTCGGCATCAGACTTCAAAGGCTGCCGCTCCCCCGCCACAGCAATGCCAAGAGCTTGTTTTTTTTTTATGTCTGTCCTTCTCAAACTCACCAGTCTCCCCTTCCCAATCTCTTTACGCCTGCTCTTTTTACCCCCCCTTTTCCCTGTATATTCCGAATTCGTCCTACTTTCCCCATCTCTCACAATCTCCTATAGTTTGACCGGCTCTTCTCCCCTCCCACTTCTCTCACTTCAGTCTCTTGATTCCTCCCACCCTGCTTTGTCAATCTCTCACACTCTCATTTTCTCCCCTTCCATGTATTCCAGTCACTTCTTCCAGTACAATTATTCTCTTTCTTTCACGTTTCACTTACGTCTTTCTCTCTGTTTTCTCAGATTTTTTTCTTTATCGAAACCCTCACCCTGGTCCATTGCATCTGCTTTTATTTATTATCAAAATAATTATGGGTCTTGGGGGTGCTCGGGAGCCATGATGGGCAGCACACACATTCCAGCAATCCAGCGAGGTGATGGAGCCCCTGAGCCCTACTCTTCACCACTTCCCATCCAACCCCTCCTTCCACTCGGCAGCCTCATATACTCCACTCTCTGTCCAGTCTGATGTTTGTAAACTGTTCAGTGGATCTCTTCCATGGACCCTCACCTTCTACAATTTACACCCTGCTGTCTTCCTTTGCTCCTGCCCTCATTTGCTGCGTTTTCGCTCAATTTTCCCCCTCTAAGCTAAGAACCCTCTTTTTACTTGTGTCCTTCGAACCCCCTTGCAGGCGTCTTCACCTCTTTTCTGCATAATCGTAGCACAAGACTACAGGTCACCAAGTACTCTTTCTCTCTTCAATGCTGAATTTTCATTAGCAACCTAAAGCATTCTGGGAAGTGTAGTACTAGTCCACTTCAGTTGCTCTATCCCGAAAATGATGATTGGTAAAAGAAAAGGCCACCAACAGCTGGAGCACTGCTACTTGTTTAGTTTGCAAAGCTCATTACTTAATAGAGTGTTCCTATATAAACGCTTTCAAAGAGAGTGGCGAGCGCATTTGACTGCACGTCTATGGCACGATTACACAACATTTATTTGGCTTTTAGTGGGGATAGCTGTTCTTTCTTGCAAGGTTTAGGTGTTTGTGAGGATGGTGGCCTCTGGCTGCAGCCTTAAGCCCCTCCCTTTGCCCAACAAGGATGGCGGTGGAGGGGAGCAATTGACAAGGCCTCATTCCCCTCCCAAGAATCAACGCTTGTGACCCTTGGCGCCAGATGGAAGCCACTTCTGTTGCAATGTTGACACAACTGGCCATTAACCCCTTCGCTGCGGTGGGAATTCCGCCGCAGCGCTAAGGGGGCGGGGGGGCCGAGCGGCGCTCTCATGCTCGTGACGGAGCCGCTCCGTCACGAGCCGCGGTTGAGCTGTGCTCATGACGGAGCGGTTCCGTCATGGCCCCGCCCGCTCAATGGAACGTCCAGCGCAGGCGCGAAATTCGCCCCGCGCAGGCGCGCCGAGCGGGCCATGACGGAACCGCTGCGTCATGAGCACAGATCAACCGAGGCTCATGACGGAGCGGCTCCGTCATGAGCATAGAACGGGTTAATTAAAGAGTCTGGCCAAACCACAGGATGATACGAGAGGTACATTTCCCACTTCCCCCGCTCGTTATTAAACACTAATATACACTGGTAACCGAAAGACACTTTCAATATGATTCTTCTGATGGATTTTTATTTATCCATCATATTCCTGGAGGATTCTAAGCTCATGAGCTACTAAGGCAACAAACAATCCTTCGGCGCTGCTGGCATCCGTCATGAAAGGCTTTATGGGGACTTCAAAGCGGCGCGCTGGTTCTGCTTTCACCCACCGCTCTCCCTCCCCCCTCCATTTCAATCAATCACGGGCTCCAGATACAAACCCACTCGCAAAGACACGCACTCGCAAAGACACGCACTCGCAAAGACACACACTCGCAAAGACACGCACTCGCAAAGACACGCACTCACAAAGACACGCACTCCCAAACACATGCACTCACAAACACACGAACTCACAAACAGGGTAGCACTTTGATGTCCCACTTGTTTGACAACTTCTTTGGAAGAGACTGATGATTATGCATGGTGAAGATGTGGTGTCATGGCAGAGCAAAATATACAAACAATATCCGGGCAACCTCATCATCAGCAGTAAATCTGCAAAGCTTCTCCCATTTAACATCGGAGCACTACATTCTCACAGAAAGAGCTGGGCTTGTGGTCTTTCTGAAACTCTAAAGGTGGTTGTAAACCCGCAGGCTTTGCTTGAGCTCACGTGCACACATTTATTGCAGAGCTTATACGATAAAGGCTGCAGGTTGGGGTGCTCCTTTCAGCAAGGCTTTAAGTGGGATGAACTGTGGGGGGTCTCTCAAAGTGGTGTGGTCAATGTAATTAAGGGCGTGGCTTAAAACAAATCTGGCCTTACACATATCTATCGCCCTCACTCTATCTATCACCCTCACTCTATCTATCGCCCTCACTCTATCTATCGCCCTCACCCTATCTATCGCCCTCACTCTATCACCCTCACTCTATCTATCTATCACAATATCTATCACCCTCACTCTATCTATCGATCTATCGCCCTCACTCTATCGCCCTCACTATATCTTTTATCTATCTATCGCCCTCACTCTATTGCTCTCACTCTATCTATCGCCCTCACTCTATCAATCTATCTATCTATCGCCCTCACTCTATCTATCGCCCTCACTATCTATCGTCCTCACTCAATCGCCCTCACTGTTCTTTTCTCCAGCGCTGATCTGCTGTTCTCTTCCACCAGCCTCCTTCTTTAACTCCCTGTTCTCTTCTCTTGTGCTGATCTGCTGTTCTCTTCCACCCGCCTCCTTCTTTAACTCCCTGTTCTCTTCTCCTGTTCTAAACTGCTGCTCTCTTCCACCCGCCGCCTCCTTTAACTCCCTGTTCTGTTCTCCTGTGCTGATCTGCTGCTCTCTTCCACCCCGCCTCCTTCTCTAACTCCCTGTTCTATTTTCCTGTTCTGATCTGCTGCTCTATTCCACCCCACCTCCTTCTTTAATTCCCTGTTCTCTACTGCTGTGCTGATCTACTCCTCTATTCCACCCACCTCTTTCTCTAACACCCTGTTCTCTTTTCCTGTGCTGATCTGCTGCTCTCTTCCAACCCACCTCCTTCCTCTACTCCCTGTTCTTTTCTCCCGTGCTGATCTGCTGTTCTCTTCCACCCGTTTCCTTCTTTAACTCCCTGTTCTCTTCTTCCGTGCTGATCTGCTGCTCTCTTCCACTCCACCCCCTTCTTTAACTCCCTGTTTGCTTCTCCTGTGCTGATCTGCTGCTCTCTTCCGCCCGCCTCCTTCTTTAACTCCCTATTCTCTTCTCCCGTGCTGATCTGCTGTTCCCTGCCACCGCCTCCTTCTCTAACTCCCTGTTTTCTTCTCCCGTGCTGATCTGTTGTTCTCTTCCACCCACCTCTTACTCTAACTCCCTGTTATTTTCTCCTGCGCTGATCTGCTGCTCTCTTCCACCCGCCTCCTTCTTTAACTCCCTGTTCTCTTCTGCTGTGCTGATCTGCTGCTCTCTTCCACATACATCCTTCTCTGACCGCACACACACATACAACCACGCACACACACATACAGCCACGCACACACACACATACAACCACACACACACAACCACACACACACAACCACACATACAACCACAACCACACACACAACCACACATAAACCACACACACAACCACACACAACCCCACACACAACCACTAACACAAACACACAACACACACCCAACCACACACACACTCACACCCAACCACACATACAACCACACACACAACCACACACACAACCACACACAACCACACACACAACCACACACACACATACAACCACACACATACAACCACACACACAACCACACACATGTATCTATCGCCCTCACTCTATCTATCTGTCGCCCTCACTCTATCTATCGCCCTCACTCTATCTATCTATCTATCTATCTATCTATCTATCTATCTATCTATCTATCTATCTATCTATCTATCTATCTATCTATCTATCTATCTATCTATCTATCTATCGCCCTCACTCTTTCACCCTCTATCTATCTATCTATCTATCTATCTATCTATCTATCTATCTATCTATCTATCTATCTATCTATCTATCGCCCTCACTCTTTCACCCTCTATCTATCTATCCATCTATCTATCTATCCATCTATCTATCCATCTATCTATCGCCCTCACTCTTTCACCCTCTATCTATCTATCTATCTATCTATCTATCTATCTATCTATCTATCTATCTATCGCTCTCACTCTATTTATCTATCTATCTATCTATCTATCTATCGCCCTCACTCTATCTATCTATCTATCTATTGATCTATCTATCGCCCTCACTCTATCACCCTCTATCTATCGCCCTCACTATCTATCTAGCTATATATCGCCATCTATCTATCTATCTATCTATCTATCTATCTATCTATCTATCTATCTATCTATCGCCCTCTATCTATCGCCCTCACTCTATCTATCGCCCTCACTATCTATCTAGCTATCTATCTATCGCCCTCACTCTATCTATCGCCCTCACTATCTATCTAGCTATCTATCGCCCTCACTCTATCTATCGCCCTCACTATCTATCTAGCTATCTATCTATCGCCCTCACTCTTTTCTATCTATCTATCTATCTATCTATCTATCTATCTATCTATCTATCTATCTATTGATCTATCTATCGCCCTCACTCTATCACCCTCTATCTATCGGCCTCACTCTATCTATCGCCCTCACTATCTATCTAGCTATATATCGCCATCTATCTATCTATCTATCTATCTATCTATCTATCTATCTATCTATCTATCACCCTCTATCTATCTATCGCCCTCTAGCTATCTATCTATTGCCCTCTAGCTATCTATCTATCGCTCTCACTCTATTTATCTATCTATCTATCTATCCATCGTCCTCACTCTATCTGTCTATTGCCCTCACTCTATATGTCTATCTTATCGCCCTCACTCTATCTATCGCCATCACTCTATCTATCTATCGCCCTCACTCTATTTATCTATCTATCTATCGCCCTCCCTCTATCTGTCTATGGTACCACCACAGCATCACTCAGGGGCACCACAGCATCACTCAGGGGCACCACAACATCACTATGCGCTACCGCAGCATCACTGAACGCCACAGCATTACTCGTCGCCACCACAACATCACTCCGCTCCACCACAGCATCAATCTGTGCAACCATTCAACAACAACTGGTTCAAATATGTTCTGAACATAATCTTCACAAAAGTTATTTACAAAAGTTTAAGCTATTGCCATTATAAAAACTTTTATTTAAGTATTAATTATTAAAAAAATTTAAAAGCCATTGTTATTTGTAATATCAATACATCAAAATCACGTAAATACAAAACATGTTGCATTACAAATGCTATAGGTGTCACATTTGCAAAAGTTGAAAGTATTGGCATTGTAAATGACAAAGCTATTAATTTAGCTATTTTCAAAACCAACACATGAATAAAAAAATTGTCATTTACAATACCAATAGCTCTAACTTTCCTAATGCGAGACCTATTGCATTGCAAATGCTTGTTCTATCTAGACAGTTAAATAGAGGCTGTTGAACAGGAAAAAAAAACCCAAGCAGAAACATACAAGCCCTAGGGCTGATCTCCAGAGCCCACAAAGTACATACACATATTCAATATAATGCTCGACGTAATGAATGTGTCCGTCTGCAAAGCAACTGATGCTAATGTAAAGTGCTCTGATATCTTTGGGGCTAGTTCTATATAAAACGCCACAAAAAAAGTATCAACCCTTCTCCTCATGAGAGCAGCTTTTCCAGAACTTGCCAGATGAGACCCCCTCTAGAACGGGGCACAAGCAACCCAGACGAGTGACCTACTTATGTCTAATCAGTGAGGTATAGTTTGAGTCCTGTGGCACAGTGAGCAAGGGACGCACGTCTGGGCATACCTGTCGCACTTAGGACGTCATCTGCAACAACAGCAATGTGATGGGTGGCATACTTGCACACTCAGTCACTGGTAGGCTAGTCCCTAACATATACATGGCACCGCTCGCCCACGTTGCCCATCGGCATGACCTCAACATCCTCTCCTACGCTGATGACACCCAACTGATACTTTCCCTCACCAATGACCCCCACACCGCCAAAACCAACCTTCACGAAGGAATGAAGGCCGTTGCTGAATGGATGAGGAACAGCCGACTGAAGCTGAACTCGGACAAGACGGAGGTCCTCATCCTCGGATCCAACCCTTCGGCCTGGGACGACTCCTGGTGGCCGACCGCATTGGGGACCGCTCCAACACCCACCGACCACGCACGCAACCTAGGGGTCATCCTCGACTCCACCCTCTCCATGACTAAACAGGTCAACGCTGTCTCCTCCTCCTGCTTCAACACCCTTCGCATGCTCCGTAGGATCTACAAGTGGATCCCCACTGAAACGAGAAGAACAGTCACCCAGGCCCTTGTCAGCAGTAGGTTGGACTATGGAAACACCCTCTACGCAGGAGCCTCGGCCAAACTCATGAGACGGCTCCAACGCATCCAGAACGCCTCTGCACGCCTGATCCTCGACATCCCTCGCCGCAGCCACATCACACCCCACCTGGGAGACCTGCACTGGCTCCCAGTCAACAAGAGGATAACCTTCAAGCTTCTCACCCACGCACACAAGGCACTCCACAACACCAGACCAACGTACCTCAACAGACGACTCCGCTTCTACACCCCCACCCGCCAGCTCCGCTCCGCCGACCTCGCCCTCGCTACAGTCCCCCGCTTCCGAAGAGCGACCTCAGGCGTTCTCCCACCTCGCCCCAAAGACCTGGAACACCCTCCCCATCCACCTACGGCAGACCCAAGACCTGCTGACCGTCAGAAAACTCCTCAAGACCTGGCTTCTCGAGCAGTAGCAGCATTCCCCACCCCAGCGCCTTGAGACCCTCACGGGTGAGTAGTGCGCTTTACAAATGATATGATTGATTGATTGATTGAACATGCATACATTGGCGTAGACCCATCCAAGAGGTATTCATTTTTCAAACATAGATAAAATTATATACTAATACTCAATGCATTGATATTATATATCTATAGCCAATAATTGAAATGTTTCTTTGTGTGCTTTCTCTACATCCTGTTGTATTTGGAGATATTTGTAGGCTAGCTCCTGCTCTGTAGGAGGTATAATTTTAACTGCGGAAATTGAATGGATGCTTTTACTACACCATTGCCGTACCATTGAGCAGCAACACTGAAGACAACACAAAAATATCACTATTGTCAAAAAGATACCCAGTAGCCCTAAAAGTAAGTGCTTTAACCATCCTGTTGGTAGCCATGACCATAGCCAGGACCAGTTATCAGAATCTGTAATTTTCCCTGCTCCACTGAATATTTGAACTGCATTCTTAATTTGTGTCACATCCCTTGCTATGTTTCCATTTTTGTTTAAAAAATAACAGCAAGAGGAATTTAATAAAATGCACAGTCCTCCTTGTTGTAGTGTCAGGAGGTCAAGGGCTATTCGATGTTGAATAGTCATGACGGCTACTGAGTTAATTTCCATCTGCAACTGTTAAAGTGCACCTCTTGTTGCATTGATGCTACAGCTAGCTCAGCAGACATATTAACTAGAGCCAATTCTAAATCATATACCCCATATCCAGGACTACATATACACATTAGTTCAAAGAATAGACCTTGTCTAGTTTCCAGAATAGGTGCACGTATATCTCTTTTATATCTATGAGCAAAACTCCCCAAATTTAGTGGCCCATGGGCTGCAATGTGTGGCACGACTGAAATGTTTGGTGTAAGATAAGAAATAGCACACATGCCTTCCCAGTGCCGGGGAAGCACCTTGTATGCTTTAGCGCCACAAACAAAATACATTCCGCCTTGTAACTGTGTGTCTAATGTGTGATATTTACTGAGCGGAAGGCCTACCCCTTCAGGAAAAGTGTTTTGGAATTGATCACACCATTTGTAATCAATCCATGTAGAATTTATAAGCGTAACATTTGCCCATGGTGCCATGTATGAGCAGCGGGCAGACCATAATATTTTAGAAATCACATTTGGTGCCCTAGCATGCTTATTCTTTTGCTCAATAAATGGATCACATAGAAGACCATCAGGTGTTATTAATAGTGTCTCTCCATCTACAGTGATGCTACATTAATGCAAAGTATAGTTTACTTGTTTTCCTCGTACCTTAGCTGTCCAGTTCCTACTTACTAACTGTCTGTCTTTTATGTTCCAATTCCCTGTGATATTATCAAATTCTAATATGTTAGGACACTGGCTACTTTTTAAATGTCCTAAGTATCTTGAAGCTGGGTTATATCCTGAAACATGATGCTTTAAACATACAGGAAATGCTTTTTCATTGTCTTTGTATTCTACCGTAGGAGACACTTGGTATTGGGCTTGAATGTTTGGCAGTATGGTACAACGTGGGTACCATCCAATCCTTCCATCTCCACAATCCCAGGTTACATTGGATATGAGGCATCCTATTCCTTGCGCATAATTTTGTATAGGCACAGGTGTTTCATAAAGTCCAATAGGGTCGCTGGGGTGTCTGGATAATTCTCTACAAATCCAGCAATTTTGAAGACCTAAAGCCTGGGCAACTTTCTCATGTACTGCAATGAGGGGATGGTCAGCAGGTTGTTGCAGTACAGGTAGCACATACATAATTAAGGTACTAAAAGGATGGGGCAAAGCTTCCTTCACCTGGAGATGGTGATGCCTCAATACTACTGACAATTCTACAGCATAGTCAGAAATCTGCTCATCCGTCCACAGCAGTGCTGCTTGGGATACTGTGACAGACAACCTCAACCCCACCGACATAGGCCGCCACATCAATCCCTCATGGGGGGACAAGAGAGTTGTTCTAGATGGTGTTGCTCTTATGCCATTTCCGGCCTGTTGCATCAGTTGTTTTGGCTAATTTATGTTTTATTGTGGCGTTCATTTTCTCCACCTGGCCTGAACTTTGTGGGTGGTGAGGGGCATGCAGTTTCCACTCTATTCCCAAACAGTCACACATCTTTTCCACAATGGCAGCAACAAATTCACCCCCTCTGTCACTGTTTATGCTCTGGGGGACCCCAAATCTGGGTATTAAATCTTTCATCAAGCATCGCACAATAGTTGCTGCATCATTCTTCCTAGTGGCAAACGCCTCCACCCATTTTGAAAATTGATCCACACATACTAGCAAATATCTGAATCCATTCACTGGGGGCATATAGGCAAAGTCTATTTGAATGTTGGTAAAGGGACCCTCTGGTACTGGCAAGTGATCCTGGGTAGCGGGGGACCGACCTTTAGCATGTTGGGCACAGACAAGACATTGGGAGCGGAATTGTGCAGTGAAAGCTGTTATACCTGGTGCAAACCATTCTTGTCTAATCAAAGCACTCATCCCTCCTTGAGCCATGTGAGTGGGTCCATGGGCAAGCCTTGTAAGGGGAAGGAACATACTGCGTGGGCCACAGACCTCCATCCTGGTGGACCCACAATACCTCATCATTTGGCTCACATCCTGCATCAATCCACGCTCTGTCTTCCTCTGGTGGTGCAGACCATTGTGCTTCTTTCACATCAGCTAGCAACAATTGTCTCTCAATCAGCTGTATTTTTGGAATACGTTTTACCATTGAAGGCACCATCTGTACTGGATGCAACATGCTCTTTTTTGCTGCTGTGTCAGCCATTACGTTACCTCTGGCTATCTCAGTAGTAGCTCCTGTATGTGCCTCACATTTTATTACTGCTATTCTGTTGGGGAGTAGTATTGCCTGTAGCAAATTCTTTACTAAGGGGCCATCTTGAATGGGGCGTCCTGCTGCTGTTATGAAACCAAGATACTGCCACAGCTGGCCAAAATCATGGATAACGCCAAAGGCATAACGTGAATCAGTGTAAATATTAACATTCTTCCCCTCAGCTAGGATGCATGTTCTTGTTACAGCATACAGCTCGGCTTGCTGGGCAGATGTGCCAGGCGGGAGGGCTGCACATTTAATTTTGGTGTCTACTGTTGTTATAGCATACCCTGCTCTGTAATCAGTGTCTGTTAGTCTGCTGGAGGAACCGTCAGTGTACCACTCATAGTCAGTTTTTAGGTCCCGTCTATTCCATCCCGTAGGGATGGTGGGCGAGATTTATAGTAAGGCTTCCGAAAAGTCTACCCAACTGCGGATCGCGTACCGTTAATGTGAGCCAGGCACGTGCACAGGAATCTGATCCCCCTCACACGAAGCAAGACAAGACAAGAACATCAAAACGACCGCGGCCACTCTGATTCAATTTGCCACCAGTCACTTCACACACTCCGCAGGTCGAAGACTTCGAGAACCGTCAAATACGTAACAATGTCAGACTCTTGTGGATTGCAGAAAGGGCAGAGGGGCAAGATATCCGTTTCTTCGTAGTCTCCCTACTTAAGGGCGCCTTCTCAGAGTTATCGGTATGGAACTGGGAGATCGAGCTCCAACGGGTACACAGATTCCCCTTGACCCAGAGGAAGGGGTATATAGCAGCAGCAAACTCCAAACCAAGAGCTATTCTGGTCTACATTGGGAACTACATTCTCAGGCAGGAGGTCATGGACAGGGCAAGGCCAGAGGCAAATAAATCGGATGAGGGTAAAACGTTCTTTGCCCGTCCAGACTTCTGCCACGCAACAGTGGAGAGAAGGTGGCGATTAAGGCAAATTATTCTGGCTTTCCAGTCTCTGGGGCATGAGTTTTTTTTGTTATTTCCGTCACGTTTAAAAGTGCTGGTTAATGGGCAAGTTAGAATGTTCTTCTCAGAGATTAAGGCTCAGGCATACCTGACAGAGTTAAAAGAAAAGAAGGCGCAAGGGGGGGTTAATGGCGGAACACTGTAAATGTCCTGAAGGAGCACCCATACAATTCTTAGGAGTTTCCTAGCTCTTATTGTCAGCATAGCACTATATTTATCACGAAGGTAGGGTGTCAGCACAATGGCAACAAATGGAAGGTAATGACGAGGGGTGGGAAGCGACATCCTGAGGGCATACAGCTGCCGCACCTAGGTCATGCCTGACCTATTTGCCTGTAAGGGGGGCCTCTGAGGGAGGGTTGGTGGGGGGGCGGGGAGGGAGAGGGTTGCAGGGCACACCACAGAGGGACACTTGTTGGTATACAGACATGACATACTAAGGAACATATTGATCAAGGGGATAGCAGGGGATATGGCAGGCTTGAAAGGCAATAATATAAATAGCAATTCTGGTCGGGAGGAATGGCTAGTACAGTTACCAGATGCAGAGTGATGACTACTCGAATAATTACTATCAATGTTTGCGGATTGAACGACCGTATTAAAAAAGGCAGCGAGTAGCAACAATGCTGAGAGCCTCGAGGGCTTACTTTATTTGCCTACAGGAGAACCAAATTGAAGGAAACAAGGGGTTCCTGCTGGAGCAGTTAGGCTGTCACGTTTTGGCTCACTCAAAACACAGGGGATCAAAACCAGAGGAGTGGCAATACTCTCTAAAGATAAGCAGGTCCCAGTTAGGAAGAAACTTGAGGACTCGTGGGGGAGGTGGGTTTTAATAGAATGCATGGTCAACAGTGGCTGGGTCACGCTAGGTTCAATCTACGGCTTGACAGAGGACGATCTCGAGGTCTTCTCCTTTTTAGACCTAGAGCCGTCAGCGTGGGCCCCCTTAGTGATCCTTGGTGGCGATTTTAATATTAACGGCATAGGTGGTCTTGGTTTGCAGCCGACAGACAAATACCAGGGGCGTAAGAAAAAGGTTTGTCAGGCAATTTTAAGCCTGGCAAGAAACAACGCATTAGTAGACGCATGGTCTAAACTTAAGCCGCAAGACGACGGGGAAACCTACTTTTCAGCTCCCCATAAGATCTGTGTAAGGTTAGATTATGTTTTGGTCTCAAATAGGTTGGTAGCAAACTCTAAGATAGAAAAACTGCCCCGTATCATATCAGACCACAATCCCTAAGTGTTTTGCTTAGATACCGCAATAAAAACTAGACCTATGGGCAAGTGGACTTTTGAGCGCGGACTAATAAAAGATAGCGGCTACGTCCTCCACTTGAAAAAATGGATTAAAAACTACTGGGATATTAATAGGGGTAGCACTGCCTCAGGTTTTACTTGGGACGCCTTTAAGGCAGGAGTCCACGGCGAAACCCTGAGCTTTAGTCTATTTAGACAAAGGCAGGAGCAGACAAGGTTAACAGAGCTGACTAAAACTTTAGTGGACCTTGAGGCGGAGCTGGCAGCTCTGGCCTCAGTAGGTGCGCCCGTAGACGAAACCCTTATCAAGCTGGGGAGGGCAAAGGCGGCGGCAGCGGAAAATATTGCTAGCAAGGCAGCAGCTGCGTACGTAGTAAGGAAGGAGCATTGCCACGAATGTAGTGAACGGGTGAGTCACACCTTAGCAGTTCGAACAAGGCAAAAGGCTGCGCTGGGGGAGATAAAGGGAATTTTAGATAGCACGGGCCGCATGATAACGGATACAGCTGGGATTTGCGAGGTGTTCAGACAATTTTACACCAAACTATATAGTGAAGAACAATCAAGGGATCCCTTGCAAATCCAAACTTATCTGGCAGATATACCGCCCCCCTTGCTTACGCAGGAAGGTAGAGACGAGCTAGATTCACTTATGGAGGAGGAAGAAATCATAACTGCCCTGGCGAGCTTGCCAGCAGGTAAAGCCGCAGGACTGAACCAAATCCCTATTGAGTTCTATAAAACTTTTCAGGCAGAAATCTCTTATTGAAACATTGCAACAGGCACAAATGGGTTGCTCTACACCAAAATCCTGGGCGGGGGCTGGAATTGTTATCATTCTTAAAAAAGGGAAACCAACGACAGACCCTGGGTCTTATAGGCCAATAACATTACTGAATGCAGACACAAAGATTTTTTCTAAAGTTCTGGCCTCCAGGCTGTCAAAAGTGATAGGTACACTAGTTAGTCAAACACAGCATGGATTTATTCCAGGAAGAGGGACAACACAACACATTCGTAGGGTCATCACTTTATTCGACACCTCAGAGGTCTCAGGAGATCCGATGTCTGTCATGCTGCTGGATGCTGAGAAAGCATTTGCCCGGGTCTCCTGGGACTATCTTTGGTCGTCGTTAAGATGGGCAGGTATCGGTCGCAATTACATCCAGGCCATACAGGCGTTAATTTAGAACCCACAGCGCGTGTCCGGGTAAATGGTGAATACACGAAGACTTTAGAAATCAAGCGAGGCATGAGGCAGGGCTGCCCGTGTTCTCCACTGCTATTCGCGCTATATTTGGACCCCCTGCTGCGTAGACTAGAAGCTAATAGGAGTATTCTACCTGTAAAGACGGTGGGCGGCGAAAGTAAAGTACTTGCATACGCTGACGACGTAGCGATCATCACGCCGGCCCCTACAGAGGCTGTAAGGGAAATCGAGGGAGAGGTTGTAGTGTTTAGCAGGATCTCTGGATATGCCCTTAACGGACCTAAAACACAAATAATTAAAAACAATAAGGTGGTTTGCTCTGACAGCCGAGTAGTGGACTCAGGAGTATATCTGCAGATTTGGATAACGTAGTGGCTAGGAATATCGAGCCTATAATTAATAAAGCAAAAAAAGACCTTGATAGACTACACAATCTCCACCTCTCCATAGTGGGGCGGGCTAACGTCATAAAAATTATCTTGTTACCAAAGTTGTTATACATATTCAGGGTGATCCCATTAACATTTGAGGCAAAATGGTATACTGCTTTAGAGCAGATGACAAATAGATTCTTATGGGCACATAGCAAGACGAGGCGTGCTCTTCAGTATATGTCACTTCCTAGAGATCGAGGGGGTTGGGCTGTCCCCGATTTTAGAATGTAAGACTGGGCGGCGGCCCTGCAGTATATGTCTGGGCTTATAGGGGGAGCTTCACCACACGTCTGGTTCTCCTACTTTATACTCCGTATTGCTAGGGGGAGAGGCACTTAACGTTTTTTTGAAATACACAGACCCTAGTTATTTCAAGAGAACTAAATGTAAGACCCTGATGGCTGCATGTAAAATATGGACAGCATTTAGGAAAAAATGCAGACTTGGGAGATATAATGCGTGTACACGACTGTATGGGAACAATTCACTTCCTACAGCAATTTTTGCAGACTCTGTCTTCTCAGATTGGGGGCGTCGCGGAGTTGTGAAAATCGGGGACCTCATGGGCCTGCATGGATTCTGTCAGTTCTCGGACGTCCAGCAGTTGTATGGTTTTGAGACGAAGATTTTTTATAAATATTTGCAAGTCAGGAGCTTTTTGATGTCTAAAAAGGGGGGCCCTGCTGGGTTTGGGAAAAATCCAATCATGGAATGCATTGCAGGCAGAGGGAGCTGCACGATCAAACGAATATATTCTGAACTAATAGTAAGCAGAGAGCACGATTTAGGAAAACATGAAAACAAGTGGGTCGCGAGACTGGGTGTTGGGCAGGACAGCATTCAACTCTCATTGGAATTAGGAAGGAATATTCTCTGTTCTGCTGCACTACAGGCACAACATTACAAAACAATTTTTTCACTATATTACACGCCCGCTAGGATTGCACAATGGGGGGGCACATCTGGAACTACATGCCCTCGCTGCAGTAGTACAGATGCTGGGACAGTTCATATTTTTGCTACCTGCCCAAGCCTACAGCCATTGCACATGGCAATAGAAACCTTCTTGGAAAGATCCCTGGGAATTAACACTGCTCTTACACCATCAAGGGTTATCTTAGGAGTAGACAGGGAAGGTACTACTAAATACTTTATATTTGTTGCAATGGCAGTGTTACGCCTTTGTGTGGCATCAGCATGGCTGGATCCAATGCCCCCTACATTTCACCAATGGTTGTCCAGACTTCTCTCCCTTTATAATCTGGAAACGGAGATATACGCAAGGAAGGGTAGAAGGGGAAGAAGACTTGGTCTGCAAATATGGGAACCCATGAATAATTAGAAAGACAGATAGGAGATCAGTTTCTAGGCATGGTCTCCTATCAATTGTTATGAATAAACTCCCTCTCTTGTATTGCGGTGCCGCAAAGCTATCCTTTGTAGATGTCACAATGTAATGTATATTGTGATTTATTGGTTATCATTTATATGTATGTCATTACCTGCTTAAGTAAGTTTGTACTGTGCCCTGCAAGGGTAAAAAAGAGGGAAAAATCTTTAATAAATATATTTTAAAAAAATAAAGGAAAGTAATTTGGAGGTCTTTGAATTTTTGAAAGAAAAACTTGTTCGAGCACAGGTGTGTCTCATGTCTTGATGAGGGGTAGAAAAAGCAGAACTCTTGTAACTCCTGATTTTGTAAAAAGGGGCACTAATCTAACTTTGGAGGATGGCATTGCCAAAGCGAGAGACAATTCATGTGTCTCTCGTGCATCTGGTAAGATATACCATGATGTTTATCAGAAAGTTAAATGCAAGATAATTGAAGTTGCTGATTGGGTACGAGTTATCAAACCCCTTTCTCAACATGATAAAGGTTCTTCAAAATTCTTTTTACCCTTTTTAGTGGAAAGAGTTACTGATTCTGCAGTTTTATTGAAAAACAAAGGGTGGTGGAACAAAAGTGCTATTATTGTTCTTAAGCCTGGACAGGAGTGTTTTTTTGAAAAGGAGAAACTGGAGTTGATAGTATCTTGTTTTGTGAGAATGGTAGGAAGTGTGGTTCCTTGGTGAGTCCTGCATAAGACATGATTCTGAGTGTACTTCTGGGTCTCTTATAGATTCAGTGACTAGTGAGCAGTTTGGAGATCATTTGGTTGTGTGTGCTAGAGAAGGGAGTCTTTTGGAGAATCCTTCCTTACAAAAGAGGATTGCTAAAGTTTCAAAGAGATGTGAGGATTATGCTTTGGAGTAGTTTTTATAGTTCTTGTTGTTTTTATTTAAAAAAGAAAAAAAGGACATGTGGTGTGTTCACACTGTTGTGTCCCAATAAAGTTTTATGCAGGCACTTTGTTACCCCGTTTCTTCTCTGTTGTTTAGAATCTTTTATGAATCTCTTATGTCATTTAGAATGTAGTTATGTCATGTAGAATGTATTTATGTCATGGGTTGGAACGGCAGGGGAGAAGCCATTGTAGTTTGTTGAAGCTGGATGTGTTTTTCTTATGCACCAGTGGGTCATTTCATGGTTTTTATTAATTAAACCTTTTTATTACAATCTACCGACTCCTTCGCCTCGTTACACTAACAGTGTAGATATAATCTGCCAATATTGGCAGGAAGTGAGGACAAAGATTATGAACATAGCATAACATGATATGTGAGTACATGCGATAATGCAAACTGAAAGTATAAAACGGGAGAGCAGGGGAAGCAGTGCTGGTGGCCGTCTGTAGGTACTCAACAGACAGGAGGCTTCGGATTATGCTTCTTTTTCTATGCCACTGTATTACAGCAGCCAGTAAGAAAAAAAGAAAAACCAACACAATTAGTTATGATTACGCCCCTCTGGAGGTCCCAGGCCTGGTTTCTGGTACTCATGGAAATGGCATGCGACTGTTGTCAAATATATATGTGTGACGGGGCAGGACGCCACTGTGACGAATACGGTGAGGAACTTGATGTTTCACGAGACTGGTGGTCAGCTGTTCCCTTTTCGCCCCTTTCTGTTCCCGTTAAACAGCCTGCCTCCCCTTATCCGGAGGAGTGGCCTCTGGCAGACACTGAGCACCGTTGGGGATACGAGGACGAAAATGGACACGGTACCTTTAATTCCGCCTTTGAGGAAGACGATTCTCCGCCCACCTGGATCGTCACGGAGCCAAAAGGAGGTGGAACCCGGAAGACCTCGGACGGCGTTTCCCAGGAGGAAGAAAGCGTTGGAGACTGGAGAGTGAGAGCGGAATCAAAGTGCGGCGAGGAAGAAACCCTGACGAGCCCAGCTGTGGACTTCAAGCCAGGAGGCCAACGTATCGGTGATTCGCCCCGCCACGTTCCCGAGGGAGGAGCGTGGCTCACAAAGGTACGGGGCAGAGTGGCGGGCTGGGTAACTCGAAGTGGTCAGCCTAATGATTAACGGCCAGCGTGTACATAAGTGTATAGACTCCTCATTCCTTTCCCCCTCACGAGCACGAAAGGCACAGTATCACCATTGTAAAATTCACTTCCGCACTTGGTGTCCCTCACTCCCCGGCCCCAAACGTCCTACGCTGGACATCATAGTGACAGCTTTTCTTTCTCCTTCCTTTGCCTTCCCGACCCATATTGAGGACACCGCCTGCGACGGACACAGCTGAACCTCCGGTCTGGCGGATACTCCTCCCCTGCGTGGTCGAAGCACCCTGGAACTACCAGCATTCCCCAAGGGAGTAAGAACGGAGCCGGACGAGTTTGCACGGTTAAGACTCACTAGTAGAAGAAGAAAAGCCTATATGAAAATAAAACCATCCTTGAAATCCTTACTCCAAGTGTCAGACTCAGTCCCTTCAACCCCTCCTGCGCCCGATCCCGTACAATATGAATATCTTTTTTTTTTTAATAAATTTTTTATTGAGCAAAGCATTAGGTTCTTGAAAATACATGATGTACTAAAACACATTTACACTAATATTAACATTAAAACCAGATACAAGATAGATTGACAACCAAAAAATATATAATAGAAAAAGACAAGAAGCTAAAACTAAAGCAGCCGATTGTGTTTTCATTCCAAAATAACAAAAAAACAATGCAACTTTGTCCTGGGACACAGTAGCAATATGAGAACATTCCCAATACTTCTATATTGCAATACAGATAAAGTGCTAGTGCCATCTTACCGCCTAAGAACCAACATAAGTACGATACGTTTATATTTGGTGGCAGTAGCGATTTCTTACATCCTAGGCCAAAGTGCAAAATACATTCTATAAAGTGCCAAAAAAAGTGCAGATGCTATTAAAGTGCAATAAGAAAAAAGTGCTAGTGCAATTTACAAAAAAGCTGCTATGTTGATTAGCCATCCCTGGCACTATGATCTCTCTTTAAACTCCATCAGTTCATTAAAAAACTTCCAATTCTTTTCAAATTTCCTGATAGCTCCAACCCTCCTAGCGTAAGCTTCCTCGATTTTTTAATTTTATTGAACCACTTCAGATGAGAAGGTATTTCCCTAGATTTCCAATTCTGTAAAATTAGGGAGCGAGCGACCATACATGACATGAATAGGAAGGCCTTTTCGGGCTCGGATAGTATTTTTTCATCTCGACTGGTACTAAACAATACAGCTTCGGACTCAAGCAAAATACCCTTACCGATCACTTGCCCAATATCCTAAAAACCTTCTTCCCAAAATGGCCTGAGCCCTAAACATGTGAAAAAAATATGATGCCACCCACCCTCCCCATCTATTTGACAACGAAAGCACCTATTTTCTACGCCTGGAAATCTTTTATTTAAAGCGGCCGGAGTTAAGTAAGATAGCCATCGTGATAGGCAGGCCATCCTTTTAAAATTTGTGGCACGCAAGGATTTACTTCCTAGGAGGCATATAGATTCCCATTTCTTCATATTCAACCTACACCCGGTCTCCCGAGTTATTTTGTCCAGATGAGTCTCTATCGCGGAAACCTATCCCTCCTTATGTAGCAACTTATACCAGTTTCCCACCACTTTAATATTGGCCCCATAAAGAGCTATCATGAATTGACTAGGCGTGTGTAGATGGGGCTACTGGAGTGGGAGGAATGGAGTCAGAGACCTTGATGAGTGATTTCAAAGAGGGTTTTATTCTCATATATGCTCTCCTCCTCCTGCTTGTAAGTCTTTCTCTTGCAAACTCTGCCGGGTTCGTCTTCCGACTGCTACTGGGCTCCAGAGTGAGGTAGGTGGTAGGTATGCTCCGGAAGAGAAGAACACAGAAAATAGAGTGGTTTTAGTTCCTTATCTGGGGCTTGTATTATAGGGCCGAGAGTGAGGGAAACCACGTGCTCTTGTGTAATTACAGTAACCTTGGAGTGCTCTAGTGCTCGTGCTGGAAAGGGAAAACAGGACTATACAGATATCTACAGTTGGGTCTCTAGTTACACGCCGACCCACCCAACCTGCTAGCTTGCCCCGTGCCTCTGATAGCCACGCTCCTCCCGCGGTAGCGTGGCGGGCGATGCGTAGTGTCGGTGGCCTCCTGGCTTGCTGCTTTCGCCTGGGCTCGTCTCCTCGTCTTCTTCTACTTCGTCCGGCTCCCGCTAAAAACACCTTCTCTCCTCGCCTGTACCTCCGTCCACCAGGGAAACGCTGTCCGCCCTATTCCGGGTTCCTCCTTCTTTTGGCTCGGCTGCTTCGCTGACGTAGAGGGGAGGAGTCTCGTCGCCTCGGGAGGACGAGTTAAAGGAGCCGCGTCCGTCTTAAATCCCAATGGTGTTTGTCTGTCTCGTAATTCCACTCTGAGGAGTCGAGCTGCTGAGAGGAGAGACAAAGTGGGGACAAGGGGGCAGCAGACCACCAGTCCTGAGCACCGTCCATACTGGCCCCGTCACACTCCTCCCCCCCTGGAGTCTCCCGATCGGGGTGAGGAAAGACCCTTGAAAGAAAGTCTGCATTCCCATTGTCCGTACCTTTCCTGTGCTGCACTGTAAAGGAGTATGGCTGAAGGGACAGAAACCACCTGAGTACTCGGGGTTTGCTGCTCTGATTTTGGTACATCCATTTCAAAGGAGCATGATCTGTATGTAGAATGAATGGCTTCCCCCCGAGTAATACTGCAGTTTGTCAACAGCCCACTTGATCGCTAAGCACTCCCTTTCCACTCTGGAATATTTACATTCACGGGGGAATAGCTTTCTGCTAGTGTACAGAATGGGGTGTTCTACTCCGTCGTTCCCAACCTGAGACAACACCGCCCGATCCCTACGTCAGAAGCATCTGTGGCTAATATGAATGTTTTGCTGAAATCGGGGGATTCCAGAACAGGAGAGGTAGTCCTGATTCGTTTGAGGTTCTCAAAAGCCGTCTGTGCTGCCTGTGATGGATTCTGGATTTCACGAGTCCGTACGTCCTTGCATAGCAGATCAGTGAGGGGGGCGGCTACATCGGCAAAGCTAGGGATAAACCTCCTATAATAGCCGATGAGGCCTAAGAAGGCTCTCAATTCCTTTTTACTGGTTGGGAAGGTTGTGTTCTGGATGGCTTTTACTTTTTCGATTTGTGGGGCAATGGCACCGTCTCCCAATACATAACCCAAATAGTTGACCCTATTGTAGGCTACGCGGGACTTCTTAGAGTTGATGTGGAGTCCTGCTTTTCTCAGAGCGGTTAGAATGATACTTATGTGTCTGAGGTGTTCTTTCCAAGTGCGGCTGTATATCACGATATCGTCCAGATAAGCTGAACTGAACATGCGATAGGGTTCCAGGACCTGGTTCATTAGCCGCTGAAAGGTAGCACGCGCCCCATGCAATCCGAACGGTAGCACGGTGAATTCGAAAAGACCCTCTTCCGTGATAAAGGCGGTCTTCTTTCGGTCCTCTTCACGGAGAGGCACCTGCCAATATCCTTTGGTCAGGTCCAGGGTGGTTATATACACCGCATCTCCCAGCTTCTCAACCAACTCGTCCACACGTGGGCTAGAGTACGCATCAAATGTAGATATTGCGTTAAGCGCCCTGAAGTCCATGCAGAACCTCTTGGACCCATCAGGTTTTGGCACCATCACAATCGGAGAGGTCCAATTACTCTTCGAAGGACGGATCACACCGAGCTTTAGCATCTCCTGGACTTCTTTTCTCACCGCTTCTCGCCTGGCCGCAGGGATTCTGTAAGGGCGTTGTTTCACCATCTTTCCTGGAGGGGTCTCAATTTGATGCTCGACCAGAGACGTTTTCCCTGGGAGGTCGGAGAAAATGTCCGAAAAGGGTAACAGGGTGTCGTGCAAGTTCTTTTTCATCTGCTCCAGGAGGTCATCGTTTATGACCAGGTCTTCTATCGTGGATCGTTTTTCTGGGATTGTGGGGAGAACAAGGTGAGTTCCTCGCGAAGCAGGTCTGATCCATTTTTTTAACAAATGAATGTGATAGGATTGGCTTTTAGATGGGGACAGCTGTAGGCAATACGTAGTTTCTCCGATCGTCTTGATCACCTTATAGGGTCCAGTCCATTCTGTCTTGCCTTTACTGGAATGGGAGGGGAGGAGGACCAACGCCCAATCGCTTGTGTGGAGTCTTCTAAGTTTCTTCCCACGATCGTAGTGTTTCTTCTGGGTCATCTTATGTCGTGCCAGGTTGGCCTCAGCAAGACCCCTTAGTTTTCCTAGTTTTGACCTTAGTTGAAGCGTGTATTCCAGAAGAGTCTTTTTTTCTTGTTTTTCTTCAGACTCCCAGGCATCTTAAGTCATCTCTAACAATGATCATGGATGGCGCCCATGAAGAAGTTCAAAAGCCGACTAGCCTAGGCTGCTCTGTTTTTGGGCACGTATGACGTACAATGCCAAAGGGAGCAGGCGATCCCAATCGGGTCCTTCTGTGGTTAGCATCTTCCTCAGGGTATTCTTCAAGGTCTGGTTGTAACGTTCAACCAGACCATCGCCTGGGGATGATAAACAGACGTTCGGATATGCCGTACATCAAAGGATTTACATATCAAATTCAAATTCAAATTCAAAATTTCTTTATTCGGTACTTAAAAAGATACCATTAAAGTGCATAACAAATACATACATACAATTTATATAAAAACAGTTAATATAAAAATTATTAAAAATTTCATATATATAAAAAAGTACAGTATGTAATTTTCAGGTAATGGGGGTTTCAATCTGCGTTCAAGTGGAGTGTACGGTTATTTCCCTAATGTTCCTCAATTTCATAGCAGATTTAATAAAGCTAATAACACTTAGCAAAGTATGAGGATCTGGTGCCTTTTGCAGAAATAAAATGGCATCTTTGGCGTGCTTAAATTTGCGGTTTTTCAAAATCCCAATTAAAAATTTCTTTCTAGACATATCTCCTTCATCAGTCGAGAAGTGAATGGGGTTCCCTGGTCGGTTAGGACCTCTTTCGGGAAACCCACCCTAGCGAACAACTCCACAAACTTTTCAGCAATGTTGGATGTGGTGGGGGTTTTTAAGGGGAAAGCTTCTATAAACCTCGTCGCATAGTCGACTATGACGAGGACGTATAAGTGTCCTCTTGATGACTTTGGTAGAGGACCAATAAGGTCCATAGCTACCCTCTCAAACGGAATGCCAACAATGGGCAAGTGTTGCAACGGAGCGGCTGGGGGTCTGTGGGTGTTTTTCCGCTGACAGATCTCACACTTCGAACAGTAGGTTTGCACGTCCTTGTAAATCCCGGGCCAATAAAAATACCGGAGGACGCTGTCTGTGGTCTTTTCCTTCCCTGCGTGTCCAGCAGTGAGGTGCGCATGAGCGAAGAACAGGACCTTTTTGCGGAAAGACATAGGCACTAGGAGCTGGGCTTGTTCCCCTTCTGCAGCCTCTCTATACAGTAAGTTGTTGTTTATGACGAATCGGGGATAAGTACACCTGTGTGTGTCTTGCGTCCTATGTGCGCTCTCCCAGGCATGGTACAGTGTTCTGTCTTCTGCTTGTGCGAACCGAAAACTGCGGTCTATGACCTAGGGCTCAGGAGATAAGAGAGCAGCTCGGAGCCCGCCCCCCCCCCCCCCCCCCGGTTTTGTTCACTAATGTTTTTTTTAAGCAGGGCAAGGAACTCAGGGTTGTCTACCCCTATAATCACGTCCTCTGGTAAAGAGTCCACCACTCCCACCCTGACAGTGTATGCAACCCTATCCCTGGGTCTTATATTTATCTGTGCTAGCGGGTAAGGTTTCACATCCCCATGGACGCAGCGTATGTGCACTATTGTCTCGGGAATGTATTGACTAGGTAGGACCAAGCGCTTTTGAACCACAGACTGTCTACAGCCAGAATCTAGGAGGGCTTTTACCATGCAGCCATTCATTCTCATACTCACATAAAAGGAGCTCCTCATTTCTGCAGAGTAAAGAACTGTTTTGGGGAGATACCCCATCTCCATCGGCTCTTCGGGAGGTTGTTTCCGTGGACATAGACGAGCTATGTGCCCTCAATCTCCACAGTCGAAGCACTGGGGACCCCGCAGGAGAGGGGATTCCATTCGAGGTGGACGAGATTTTATCGGTTCCGTTGTTGCCTTTGGTTTTCTTTCCACCTTAGCCGGCACAGGGTTCTTACCGGTCTTCTCTGTCTCCCAACCTGATACACGGGGCTGGGCTCTCGCATAGTGGGCTGCCATCTCTATGGCCTGTTCTATGGTCAGCCCTGGGTGTTGCTTTAACCACCTTTGTGAGCCACATGGAAGTGCTTTCATAAATTGTTCAAGATAAATCTTGTTCATGACTTCTTCTTTGGTGCAGGAGTCGGGTTTCAGCCATTTATCGGCTGCCATTTTGAGTCTAAAAAATAGGGTCTTGGGATTTTCGCCAGGGGCCCCCCTCTCCTTCCTGAATCGAACTCTATAGGCTTCTGCATCTAAACCAAGATGGTCCAGAATCACGTTCTTGATCACATTGTAGGGCGTGTTGCCCACAGGGTTGGCCACCTGGTAGGCAAACTGGGCCTCGCCCGTCAATAATGGAGCCAGGAAGAAGGGCCAATTGTCCTCAGGCCAGCCTAGGGCTCTAGCTGCTCATTCAAAATTAAGTAGAAACGCATCAGGGTCTTCCCCCTGTACGTATTTCTGTAATGCTATCCCCGATGGGTTTGGGACATGTACCCGGGCTTCAGTATTCACTATTGGGTTTGGAGGCATTACCGTTTTCTGGAGACTTTCTATTTGGGCCGAGATGGTAGTCTTAAATAAGTCGCAGTTAGCCTGTGCTGATGAAAGCTGCCGCTCTACGGCCCACTCCAGTTTTTCCTGCCCTTTAATCATATGTTGGATCAGGGTGTCCATCTCGGTATCACTGATGGACTGTGGTGGAAATACCACTTCTGACACCAGTGTAGATGGGGCTACTGGAGTGGGAGGAATGGAGTCAGAGACCTTGATGAGTGATTTCAAAGAGGGTTTCATGCTCATGTATGCTCTCCTCCTCCTGCTTGTAAGTCTTTCGCTTGCAAACTCTGCCGGGTCCGTCTTCCGACTGCTACTGGTCTCCAGAGTGAGGTAGGTGGTAGGTATGCTCCGGAAGAGAAGAACACAGAAAATAGAGTGGTTTTAGTTCCTTATCTGGGGCTTGTATTATAGAGCCGGGAGTGAGGGAAACCATGTGCTCTTGTATAATTACAGTAACCTTGGAGTGCTCTAGTGCTCGTGCTGGATAGGGAAAACGGGACTATACAGATATCTACAGTTCTGTCTCTCGTTCTTGGGTGTTACACGCCGACCCACCCAACCCGCTAGCTTGCCCCGTACCTCTGATAGCCACGCTCCTCCCGCGGGAGCGTGGCAGGCGATGCGTAGTGTCGGTGGCCTCCTGGCTTGCTGCTTTCGCCTGGGCTCGTCTTCTCGTCTTCTTCTACTTCGTCCGGCTCCCGCTGAAAACACCTTCTCTCCTCGCCTGTCCCTCCGTCCACCAGGGAAACGCTGTCCGCCCTGTTCCGGGTTCCTCCTTCTTTTGGCTCGGCTGCTTCGCTGACGTAGAGGGGAGGAGTCTCGTCGCCTCGGGAGGATGAGTTAAAGGAGCCGCGTCCGTCTTGACTAAAATCCCAATGGTGTTTGTCTGTCTCGTAGTTCCGCTCTGAGGAGTCGAGCTGCTGAGAGGAGAGGCAAAGTGGTGACAAGGGGGCAGCAGACCAACAGTCCCGAGCACCGTCCATACTGACCCCATCACAGTGTGTCCAATATACCACTGGTATTCGTTATCAAATGGACAACGCATAGTTATTCGAGAAAAGTCGGCTTCCGATGGCCTACCGCCCTTGCAGTTATTTCTTGCCAAGAAATGGGCCTATTTTGGACTATAAAATGCCTTAGCTCGTAAAATCCACAGCCTTCCCAGATACTTGTATGCCTCAATTGTAACTGGAGGGCGAGACTCATACATTCTCTTAATTTTTAGTACTGGAGACCAGATGAGCCCCTCTTCTTAAACAAGCATTTACAATGCAACGGTCTCTTCTTTGCAAACGTTAGAGCTATTGGCATTGTAAATGACAAAATTGTTATTCATGTGTTGGTTTTGAAAACAGATAAATAAATGGCATTGTCATTTACAATGACAATAGCTTAATCTCTCGCAAATGCGATAACTATTGCGTTTGCACCCCCCACACACACAGAGCCACAGAGCCACACACACAGACACACACAGAGCCACACACACAGCCACACACAAAGAGCCACACACACACACAGAGCCACATACACAGAGCCACACACACACACACAGAGCGCCACACACACACACACAGTGCCACACACACACACACACACAGCGACACACACACACAGAGTGCCAGGTGTGAGGGTGTGTGAGTGTGAGTGAGGGTGTGTGAGGGTGAAGGGGTGTGAGGGTGAGGGGTGTGAGGGTAAGGGGATTTGAGGGTGAGGGTGTCTGAGGGTATGTGAGGGTAAGCATCGCAACCCATTTTGTTTTCTATTGCTTATTTATATAATGCTTTGAAGAACCGCAAGCGTGCCTCGGTAGAGGTGGATAAGAGGATTGTAGAGGGAAAGTAAAGGGAGTTGGTAGGTTAGTGGAAATGTGTAGTATTACACAAAACGTTACCACAGAAAAGGCTCATAAAGCGAACAGAGACTAAGTGCATTCTTATTAGGCTGTCTTAGAGATCTGGCTGGTAGTCTCGCTAGGAGGTCTTGTAGCTGACAGACCTTGGTATTAGTATCATAGGGGTGTCAAAGCACAGACTAGCATTCTTCTTCCTGGAGTGTCAGTGTCTGGCCTCACCATTGGTACAAGAGACCACTTGAACGGTAGACAAGCTGAATGGGTTACAACTCCTGGTCGATTTGCTAAGTTATCCACCCCAATGCCGGCTGGCCGGCAGCTAACCTTTCCTGACCCCCGGTCAGCACTTTAGGCAGCACCAGAGGGGCCTCTGTGTTTGAGTCTAACAACCGCAAAGAGAGCTATTTGTAGGACGTAGGTCTCCTGGAAGCGTCTCTTAGCAAGTATGTGTTCCCCAAGAACGACCCTATGCCAGAGATGCACAAACACGGCACCAGGTCAATGCCCCAGTCCACCCCCCAGTGTATACGCAGGCTCCTGCCCCCGTAAAGGAAGAGGCCCTCTCGCCGCTCAGCACGCTTCACCCTCTTGCACGCACTTGTTTTCGTATTAAAAACGATCTATGAGGACCGAGCCCTCTAAGTTTTCCTCTCTGGTCAGCGTACTCCCGCCCCCACCTCTGTGGAGCAGCCCTCCTCTCGGGCTATCCTCCCCACCGCGGCCGCCTCGGTCTCTCGCCCCGGCGTGGAATCGCTTGTTTGCTAAATTTGTCCACCACAGGCCCCCGTAAAGCCCTCGTCTTTCCTCTGCCCCTCAC
Source organism: Lissotriton vulgaris (assembly GCF_964263255.1). Taxonomy (NCBI): domain Eukaryota; kingdom Metazoa; phylum Chordata; class Amphibia; order Caudata; family Salamandridae; genus Lissotriton; species Lissotriton vulgaris. The sequence continues at coordinate 1,009,872,372 of NC_141685.1, read as the reverse complement.
CACGTACGGCCATCCCCCCGGCCTCTCCGCTCCAACCCCCCATCCAGTAGGAACCTTCCTGTGCTGCTTGTGTTTCCCCCGGAAGCTGTTGAGGTGGCACCAGAGCAGGGAGTGAGCGCAGCCTCTTAGGGGCCGAGAGGCTACAAACCGGAAGAGACCCGAGTGGAGCAGCAAGAGGGGCGGCCGGGAGAGGTCCAGGGACCAGGGTGGGGGGTCTCAAGGCCCGGAGAGCGAGAGCAGGGACAGACAGACAGACAGACAGACACCAGAGGAGGGTTGCAGTGTTCCTAGGAGCTGGCTCTGATGAGAACCCAGACAGAATGGATCTTTTAAGGTTAACCTTTTAAAAGGGGAGGGGGTGCGATGACTCCCTGGCCTCTTCAACCCCAGTGATTTTGCCCCTACAAGAGGAAGAGGGGATATACCCGTCCAGGAGGAAGGCAGCTCTGCATTACCAGGAGCCCGCAAGGTGAGTGGGTGCAGACATGACGAAGGGTAGAAGGGGAGTGCAGACACGGCGAGCGGTATAGGAGGGGAAGAATACCGTGGCCAGGAGACATTTGGAGGTAGAGGGAAAGATGCATGTAATCAATTTACTATAAGCACACACTGCATAACGGAATTGCTGTGGCGTATATGGGGACAGAGTAGCATGGTCAAAAGAGACACATTAGCAAAAATCACGTTGTGTGCAGGGAATTCTAAGCCTGTGATTATTGTTGAAGGCGAAGCTACAAGGGCCACAATAAAACCAAGTTGGTTAAAAAACAAGCCCTCGCCCGTCCTTTTTTGACTGGGGGGGGGGCGTGTTTTTTTACTTTCTTTCTAGGCTGTAAACAACAGTCAAAAACAAGCCCCCAGTCTGAAAAGGACGGGGCTTAGAGACAAATGTTTCTTCTTTCTATCTAAGCCCCGTCCTTTTCAGACTGGGGAGGCGTGTTTTTGACTGTTGTTTACAGCCTAGAAAGAATGTCAAAAACACGCCCCCCAATCAGCTCTATTTGGCCCAACGGGTCTGTAGAGCTTTCGTCAGGACAAGACAAACAAACAGGAATGAATACTCACACAATTAGTGTAATTTTCAAATGGAAGTGTGAGAATTTCACACTCAGATTCCTTCTATTGCAGGAAATCTCTCCACATCAGGAGCCAAGAGTCGCCACACACAAGGCGTTTGCCTCGTGTTAGTCGCAATTCCTGCTTGTGCTGACTCTGCCCCTGGAAACTTGTCTTGTCTTGTCCTGACGAAAGCTCTACAGACCCGTTGGGCCAAATAGAGCTGAAACATGTCGACCTATTAATAGCTATATGGTAATCATGTAACTCGATTACCTAATATACTATTATTTTTTCCTTTTAAATTGCAGTGTGCATCTTTTTTATAATAAATTTGTTTTTTTCGGTGCAACACTGTTTTTTTAATTTTTTTCGCAATAATTGGTTTACATGGTGGCACTGCACTCCAACTCTCATTTTCTCTGGACACTTCTACCCTTTCCAGAGGTTGCCTCGGGTGAGGCTGGCATATAGCATGTCGTTTGTCAACCCGATGAATATGCCATGACGCAAGTGAAGGGGCGGATAAAAGATAAACCGCACGCTTAACATCTTAGTGTCTATGAGGGTTGTCAACACATAACCAATGGTTATGATAGATACAAGTGTCCATTCCCATCTATGATTATCGAGGTACCTATTCAGGAGAACTGAATGGACGCAAATTCCTCTTCCCTTTCCTGATCAGAATTACATCTGCCATTGTCAGGAGTAAATTTCCAACATTTCTCAGTATTGGATAAGATTAGAGAAGAGTTTTTGAAAACCCTTAAAACATGCAAGTAAGTAGGTTTGCATAGACTCAAAAGGACACTCCAACCCTGGAACTATTGTTTACCACTACCTTCAGTCCCAGTATTTAGATCTGCGGAAAGGTAGCAACATAAAGGGATTGCTAGTATTCAAACACTACTATGGTAGGTGCCCTGGCATAATCAGAGAGGCTATATAAGAGCTCTTATATAATGAGATTGCTGCCATAATTTTGCGCCGCACAACATGGCACCAAAGGGACAAGTGTATTTTGTTACAGGACAAGTAGATTTATGAAGCAACCTGTCCCATGGACAAGTAAATATTTTATAAATTCCACACCCCTGCACATGGACAACTGTATGTGGCCAGCTCACGCGTCGGAAAACCTTCTGATTTATTTGTGTACGCACCAGACGGAAAAACAAAAAATACTGTGTATCCACAAGCACTCAAATAAATAAACAGAATTAAAACAACACTTTAAAATGTTTTCCATATTAAAATGAATAAGTTTCAATACAAATGACACAATGTAAATTGAATGTTATCATAACAAGTTTCCTTAAATTTCCTTTCTTCTGAGATCGCAGCAACGCGCGACGGGTAAGCTAGTAATTTATAAAATGTAACGTTTCCCCCTGTAACTTGGCTACTACCCATATCCACCTCCGATATATATCCCTATGTACTTGTGTGAATTCCCAGGGAATTTTGCTAGAAAAGTAGATTGCTACCCCTCTAACTGCAAAACTTGAAGAAGCAAAAAAATCTTTAGAAAAAACCTTAGGTATAAATAGATTTGGAGATTTAGATTTAAAATGTGTCTCCTGTAAAAACAATACTTGGGGATTTATTGAAGATAGCCATCAAATGAGAGCACCATATTTCCTTTTGTTTAATGAACCATTAGTGTTGACTGACAGGATCTTACATTTGCTGGTCTCCATGATTGACCCTTACTTGTGCATCTCCTATACTTTCCGAACCTGTTACTCGTATGCTATGGCCCGCTTCCCACCCCAGAAAAGATATACCCACCCCTTGAAATTTGTAAAAAACCCCACCACCCACGCTACCCACATTTCGCCCCTCCCATCAGACTTCCTGGGTGTCATGAAATGACACCCTCAGTGAGGCGTTAATCAAGGGAGGAAGTGTAGAGGAAGCGATAGAATCACCCTCCTGGAAGACTCATATAAACAAAGAGATTCTATCAAGAAAAAGTGCAAGTGTTTATTTTTAAGGGTTTTCATAAATCTATTTTTGAAAGGGAGGTTGGCTCTTCATCTAAACAGTAAGATGAAGGCACTATGTGCTTTTAAAATAACCCTCACACACTAAGAGTCCCTTAGTGTCATGCTTCATCATGGGGGTCTTCCCGTCCCTCTACGGGGCGGGGCTTGCTGCGGCCTACGAGCTACGCGGGAGCACTATAATTTTGTTGTGAAAGACTATGTGTTTGTGCAGTGACAGTGAAGGTGGTGAGGTGTAGGGACCTGAGGGAGTGATTTAAAAAAAAGGGTTAAAAAATTCCCTGGCTAGTGGAAAAAATAATTTTATTCGCTTCCCTAGCTGGGAAAGTTTAAAAAGGGGTTGTGGGGTAGGGCTATTTAGCAACTACCGGGTCGACATGTTTCACAGACAGTCCCCTACTGTCTGATCATCAGGACCAGTGGTGGTCCCTACTTGGAGGTACTCAGTTCTAAGTAGTATAGCCTAGAGTCCTACAAACTGATGGCAAAAATCGGCTAACAGTTTGTGCTTCGGGGCTTGAGTTGGCCCAATGTGAAGCGTAAAAATGAAAAAAGACGCAGTGGTCTCTGCAAGAGAAGGAAAGAAAAAACATTCATAGCACATGGTTAGATTCGAAATTGTCATTGAATTTTAGAACATATTCATGCCTTGCAAGAAGGTTTTTACCAAATGTACTCCTGATTGCAGAGCTTAGTTTTTCGGTAAGACAAGCATACATAAAGTCTCAACACACATATGACAGTGACTCACAGAGAAGGACTGACACCCATTACTACCAATGTCTCTGTTCCTTTGAATGACAGAAGTTTGTGCGATCGGTTTACTCGTTTTCTGAGTTGCGAAAGCAAATGATAGGGAAAGCACAGAGATATATATAGATGGTATACATACTTTCCCGGGTTAGAAAATGTGCCTCATGAGCCGGCAGAAACGAGGGTTTTTCGATGCGGTCAACTAAAAAGGGGGGAATAGACAGAGCCGCATACTCCCGTTAGATTGCTCAGTTCGTGGGAATTTGTTTTACATTTTCGTTTGTGAAGGTCTGTCAACCTCGGCTGTTAGTTCGTAGTTGATTTTACTTACGTAACCGCTGCTCGACAGTGCCTTATTCCTACCCCCGTGCCGCTCCGAGGAGAACATCAGCTTCACCTCGCCTTCATCTATTTATACATATGCCGGTAATGCACTGTCATCAGTGTATGTATTATTTCCAGCTACTAGTAGGCTAACTCAAAATGGCCGCTTGTTTTTGGAACACTTCCTGGTTAGACCGGAAGTGGTGTTTTCTTGGTTAGGCGTAGGTAAAAGACATTGGCTAGGATGTATGGATAGGGTTTTTTTGGAACATTGGAGATGTTACAGGGAGGGGTCCTTAGTACTGCCTCACAAGCGGCCCCAGGGTATGTCATCATTAAGGCCGTGTTTATGGGATTTGATTCTGAAAACCCATCTTTGTTCTTTTTCCAGTAGTTGTTCCTCTCTAGCTCTAGTTTATATGAGTCTTCCAGGAGGGTGATTCTATCGCTTCCTCTACACTTCCTCCCTTGATTAACAGTTTACGGCAGCGTGCAGCTGCGGAAGTTCACAAAATAAAGAACTACATTTTTTCGAAACACATGTTGTGACTCTCTACCTTAGATAGACACTCATCAACACCCTACTACCAATTTAGAAATGGCTGACCTAGGATTAGCTTTCACCGAAGATGAAATCTCAAACCTAATGGCATCATTAGGAACTTTCGAGGGCCTAAACTGTGGAGAACCAAGTACTAAAAACAATGATTGGAATGAGTTGGAAGAATTGAGAAGAACGCAAATAAAAACAGCACTTCATGGGCTACTGATGTCCCATTACCTGAAGGCTAACACGGCCCCGGCTGGCCTCATAGTACGTAATGAACCATTCATCTTTCTAGACGACAAGACCTTCAAGATCGATTGGTCTCAAATATCATGGAGATGTACACGAGATTGGATCGTACTAATCATAAAGACTGCGAGCAGACTAGCCACAGAACTAAAAGTTGAAATACAAGCAATTGAGGTACGAATAAAGAGCTACGAATCTCCTGCAAACATAAAGAAATATCTCGATGAAATAAATCAGACACTAAATTAATTTGAAGAATCTTTGAAACAAAGCAAATTCGACAAACTCAAAAAGGACACAAGCAGATGGTCAAAAGAAAAAGTCTACCCTTATATCAAAGACGATTATAAGCAAACTCGCGAAAACACCACTGACGATGAATCGTCAGACACTGGCTCCAACAGCTCTGGTTCGAGCAGAAACAGAAGCCCAAGACAGCGAGGCAGGGGCAGAAACTTCCGCCGACCCAATTACAGAGGCACGAGGGGATGGAACAACTACCCTCCCCACATGATGTTTCCACAGCAGGGATATGGGATGCCACCATTCCAGCACCCCCAAGGACCACTCCACCCCTGGGGCTATCAACAGCAGGATTATGGTTTCTTCGATCATGGGTCTTTTTTAGGGGCACGCCAAGGACGGAACAAAGGAAGGAACAGAAGAGGTACAAATGTACACTGGGACACCACAACAGAGGATCCACCGAGAGTGTCTACGAGGAGCATGACGGGAGCAACGAAGAAATGAGTCTAATAGTTAACCTCACAGACACCGAACTATCTACATCCCAAAAAAAAGTTTTGGAAAAAGGACTTGGCTATGTCCCTACATCGAATCTGGATAAATTCCACCTTTGCAAAGAGATGCAGGAGTTTATGAGACGCCTCAAACTCCAAGTGTTCTTCAGAGACAAGGAAAACAATCAAAACCAGGGAGACACAGGACTGAAGCCGCGATCAAGCTTCACTCCCATGAATAACACATTGCCTGTTGAGCTACTTGCTTTTGAAAATGCAGTCATGAAGGAACTAGAAGAGCTGACCCCCACCGACAAGCGAATATACCAGAACATCTCTAAGGATGAACGCACAGCCCTCAGAGAACTAAGCAGTAACAAAGAGCTGGTAATAAAACCTGCAGATAAGGGTGGTGCAACCGTAATCCAGAACAAAGTACTTTATCACAATGAGTGCATGCGACTATTAAATGACCGACGGAACTACGAGATTTTACACGAGGACCCAACCGAAAAAATACGGACCAAAATGAATACCATGGTAGAGGAGGCATTGGCACACGATTGGATAACGAAGAAAGAGGGTGAATTTCTATGCCAAAAGAATCCAAGGACGCCCTACCTATATACACTACCGAAGATTCATAAAAATCTCCAGAATCCCCCAGGAAGACCAATAGTGTCGGGGATCGGTTCAATCTTGGAACCAGTGTCTAAATTCGCTGATGCATTCTTGAGACCAATGGTCCAACGTACCACGACGTATCTGAAAGACACGAAAGTTGTCCTTAATTTACTCAAAGATCAATCCAGAAACACAGCTTCTAATAAGCTGCGATGTGGAATCCCTCTATACAAGCCTGCCACATCAAGAGACCCTAACAATAATAGAGGATGTACTATTCCAAGATGAATGGGACTATCAAACTCCACGAAATGTGGTTATGGAATGTTGCTCTCTGGCCCTAAAAGAGAATTTTTTTGAATATGAAGGGACCATATACCTCCAAAAACATGGGACAAGTATGGGGAGTACATTTGCGCCGAGCATAGCTGGTCTCTATGTTCACCATCTTGAGGTCACTAAAATCCTGAACCCCAGAAATCCTTTCAGGCATCACATTCGGACCTGGAAGCGATACATCGATGATATCCTGATCATCTGGGATGGAGATGAAAAATCCTCCAATCAGTTCCTGACATGGCTAAATCTACAGGACGATTTTTTAAATTTCACAAGTACAATCTCAAAAAGCAATCTGGTCTTCCTAGATTTAAACATTTTTCCAAAAGATGGCAAACTGATGACCACCACCCCCTTCAAAAGCACATCAAAAAATTGCCTACTAATGTACCAAAGTTTTCATCCCAAACACCTAAGGGACAATTTACCATATGGCCAATTTCTGCAGCTACGTAGAAACTGCACTGAGATCAGCAATTTTAAAACTCAATCAAAAGATCTCAAGAGAAAACTGGAAGATCGCCTATATCCAAAGAGAATTATTGAACAGGCCTACAAAAGAGCAAGGAATAACTGCAGAGAAAGCCTTCTCGAAGATAAAATCCAAAAAGAGGAAGAGCAAAGACCTATTTGTGTCACCACATTTAACACAAGCTCCAACCAGGTGACAAAAATCATAAACAAGAATTGGAAAATCTTAAACAGTGGCAATCTGCAAATACCAAAACCAATTTTCTCGCACAAAAAGGCACAGAGCATCCGAGACATACTAGTCCATACGAGACCTAGGACTACTATCAGCAATCAAGTCAGAAATGTAAATTTTGTACATGGTCATCATCCATGTGGTAATTGCAAAGTATGTTGCCTAACAAAAAAGAGCACATCCATCACATTCAACGATGGCACAGTGTGGGAGCAAAGAAACTTCAGCAACTGCAACAGCTCGAATGCCATATACTTGATAAAATGTCCGTGCAGTATGGAATATGTAGGAATGACCAGCAGAGCCATCAAGACAAGGATAGGTGAACACAAGAGCTCCGTCAAATGCAAAAAATCGAGCACAAAACTGACCAACCATTTTCTTGAAATGGGTCATAAACCTGAAGAAATGTAATGGACGATAATTGAATTGGTCGCTAGAGAGGAACAACTACTGGAAAAAGAACAAAGATGGGTTTTCAGAATCAAATCCCATAAACACGGCCTTAATGATGACATACCCTGGGGCCGTTTGTGAGGTAGTACTAAGGACCCCTCCCTGTAACATCTCCAATGTTCCAAAAAAACCCTATCCATACATCCTAGCCAATGTTTTTTACCTACGCCTAACCAAGAAAACACCTCTTCCGGTCTAACCAGGAAGTGTTCCAAAAACAAGCGGCCATTTTGAGTTAGCCTACTAGTAGCTGGAAATAATACATACACTGATGACAGTGCATTACCGGCATATGTATAAATAGATGAAGGCGAGGTGAAGCTGATGTTCTCCTCGGAGCGACACGGGGGTAGGAATAAGGCACTGTCGAGCAGCGGTTACGTAAGTAAAATCAACTACGAACTAACAGCCGAGGTTGACAGACCTTCACAAACGAAAATGTAAAACAAATTCCCACCAACTGAGCAATCTAACGGGAGTATGCGGCTCTGTCTATTCCCCCCTTTTTAGTTGACCGCATCGAAAAACCCTCGTTTCTGCCGGCTCATGAGGCACATTTTCTAACCCGGGAAAGTATGTATACCATCTATATATATCTCTGTGCTTTCCCTATCATTTGCTTTCGCAACTCAGAAAACGAGTAAACCGATCGCACAAACTTCTGTCATTCAAAGGAACAGAGACATTGGTAGTAATGGGTGTCAGTCCTTCTCTGTGAGTCACTGTCATATGTGTGTTGAGACTTTATGTATGCTTGTCTTACCGAAAAACTAAGCTCTGCAATCAGGAGTACATTTGGTAAAAACCTTCTTGCAAGGCATGAATATGTTCTAAAATTCAATGACAATTTCGAATCTAACCATGTGCTATGAATGTTTTTTCTTTCCTTCTCTTGCAGAGACCACTGCGTCTTTTTTCATTTTTACGCTTCACATTGGGCCAACTCAAGCCCCGAAGCACAAACTGTTAGCCGATTTTTGCCATCAGTTTGTAGGACTCTAGGCTATACTACTTAGAACTGAGTACCTCCAAGTAGGGACCACCACTGGTCCTGATGATCAGACAGTAGGGGACTGTCTGTGAAACATGTCGACCCGGTAGTTGCTAAATAGCCCTACCCCACAACCCCTTTTTAAACTTTCCCAGCTAGGGAAGCGAATAAAATTATTTTTTCCACTAGCCAGGGAATTTTTTAACCCTTTTTTTTTAAATCACTCCCTCAGGTCCCTACACCTCACCACCTTCAATGTCACTGCACAAACACATAGTCTTTCACCACAAAATTATAGTGCTCCCGCGTAGCTCGTAGGTCGCAGCACGCCCCGCCCCGTAGAGGGACGGGAAGACCCCCATGATGAAGCATGACACTAAGGGACTCTTAGTGTGTGAGGGGTATTTTAAAAGCACATAGTGCCTTCATCTTACTGTTTAGATGAAGAGCCAACCTCCCTTTCAAAAATAGATTTATGAAAACCCTTAAAAATAAACACTTGCACTTTTTCTTGATAGAATCTCTTTGTTTATATGACCCTCAGTGACGCTACAGACCCCTGGCCCCCTGGCAATCTTAAAGAGAAAAAGGTCCATCTAGTTTTATACCGAGTCAATATGCTAAATATTGTCATTGCTACTGATATATATCAATATGCTAGACCCTGTTTAAATCTCTTTTAGCAAATCCTGTGCTTCTTCCAGGTCTGAAAACATAAAAAACTTTCCTTTAACTAGAACTCTTAGTTTTGACTGTTGAGCGATTGATGCTTGCGCGCCATGGGCTTTAAACAAATGCAAGATTTTAACAAATTCTTTTCTCCTGCATGCAGCGGCAGCAGTCATATCTGAAAATATGCGGCATTTGTTAGTCCCATCCACAGTAAATTGTCGCTGCTGAATCGCTCTTGTCAGAACTCTCTCCTTCATACGAAAGTCCGCGAAATTCAGCAGAATAGTTCTAGGTATTGTAGAGTTAGGAAAAGGTTGCTCTGGAACTCGGTGAGCTCGTTTAATAGAAAGGTCACCCTCGAAGTCAGGCATAACCTTCTGTTTAATAAATGTGTTGACCCATTGGAAAGGTTGAGAGCCTTCTATCCCTTCTGGAACCCCAACAATCCGGAGGTTGGACCTCCGAGAATGATCTTCCAGTTCCTCCAGTTTATTCTCGAGGTAGTTTTTCTTTTTAGCCGCCTCTTTTACCTCTCCCATGGCCACATTCATTTGATCCTCCAATCCGGAAATTCTAACTTCTGCCTCCTGCAATCTAATGGGAAAGCCAGATAATACTTCTTTAATTTTTCCCAATCTTTGGTGCAGGGCAGCGATTTCCATTTGCTCTGCTTTCTTCATTTCACGTATTTCTCCCAATATTAAAGTCAAAATGTCTCTGATGTCTAGTTTATAAACCCAGTGGTCTCCATATTTTGACTGGAGTTACTTAGCGAGTCATCAGTGCCAGTCCTCATACTGCCCACCTTCGGATCTACCTGTATTAATGCAGCTTCTGGCCATTACTGCCCTTGAGGTCCAGATTGAGATTGAAGTTGGAATTGTGATGACAATGAGTACGCAGAAGTTTCAATCAAGTTCTTTTTAACTTTATCTGCCAAATCTAATGCCTGCGAGGGAATTGACCTAGACGTAGTCTTTTCTATTGCACTCAAAGAGGCAGAAAGCGTATAGGGTGCTGCTATGGCTTGCACTTGAGTTAGATCCTGCTGTTGCTGTTGGACTCCTAAGTGCTCAGTATCAAGATTTTGATGCATCGCCGCCTGGTCTTTAGACGCCGATGATCCTGGTGAAATTGATCTTATCTCCGGCAGCGGAGTGTTGGGCGGTATTAAAGCTGAGCCCGAGATCAATGAAGAGGGTGTAGAGGAGGATTGTTGGTGTGAAAGTAGCAGAGGTTGTGAGGTAGTTTTTTTTATGAACAGTGGGAATTTCTTCACTTCTTTTGCGCCTTTCTTTGGGACGCCTTGAACTGGACTAGTTTATAGAGTGACCACTTTTATCTACGCCAACGTATCGTTCTCCTGTTCAACCACTGATTCTTCTAGTTCGGACTTCCCCTGTCCCTCACACTGGGGAGAGGCTGAGGCTAGGGTGGGGGAGGGTTCATCCTCTGAACTCTCAAGAGTGCTGCCAATACCAGGGTAGGAGCAGTTGTTATCCTTATCTTCATCCTTGGCGGCCCCCCAGTGCAGCTTTTTTTGCCAATGCTTGGCGTGTTTTCACTTTAAGGTGAGCTGCAGCATCCACTTTATTAGGTTCACCAGCAGCATTTTCGTACTTCTGGGGCTTGCCCATTTCCCCCCACTGCAACTTTATCTTCAATATGCTGTAATCTTCTGTACTTCTGCTGCTACCCTGTAATCTCTCTTTCCGCTTGAATCTGGCACTAAATCGCCATCAAATTGTTACTAACGTGCCAGGGATTTTCAAACAAAAAAAACTCTCTTCTTTCTTTTTTTTTATTCCTTTTTCCCCCTTTCATAATCACAAGGTTCCTTCCACAGCCTCTTTTACAGTTCACAGGCACGATCTCCGATAAATCCATACCTTATTTGGATCTTACCATCTCCCTGGAGTCAACCACTATCAGTACCACTCTATTTAAAAAGGACACCGACAGAAACAGTCTACTGCCGTACACGAGCCACCACACAAGGGCCTTGAGGGACAATTTACCCTTCGGACAATTTCTCCGCCTTCGGAGAAATTGCAGTTCAACCAATGATTTCAAACAGGAAGCACATTCCTTACAAAACAAGCTTCGGGACAGGGGTTATCCAACACGACTTCTGAAAACTTCCACTAAAAGAGCCCGTAACAACAATAGAGAATCCCTTCTCGAGGTGCACCCCAAAGAGCAAGACGACACGATTACCTGCGTGACCTCGTTCACGAAACACTCATCATTCATAAAAAAGACCGTCAATTCACATTGGGGCATTCTCAACTCTGCAGGGATGGAGCTACCGCGCCCACGCTTTGCATTTAAGAGGACGGCGAACCTAAAGGACACCCTGGTTCACACCCGTCCTAAGAAATCTAGCACCCAATCTGTCAATACTCTCTGGGACCTTCCACCAGTCACCGGGCACTATCGCTGTGGTTCCTGCGTCGTGTGCCCCCAGACCATCCAGGGCAAAACCATTGTACTCCAAAGCGATTTCACATGGACAATTAACAAACACACCAATTGCAATAGCTCTAGGTGCATCTATGTCCTGATTTGCCCATGCGAGATGCTATACATTGGAATGACCATGCGCCCTGTCAAACATCGGATAATGGAGCACAACAGCAACATTCGGTGTCACAAGACATATACCAAACTTTACGAACATTGCAAAGAGAACAATCATTTGCCTGAAAGCATTCGGTGGACTGTCCTTGAATGTTTACCAACCATCAATCAACAAGCCCTCTTCAGACTCGAACAAAGATGGGTACATCGTCTACACAGCGATGAACAGGGGCTGAATGATGGGGTGCCCTGGACAACTCTAGCCAGATAGTCTACAATCAGGACTACATTGTCCAGACCCAGACGAGTTCCAACACGTCTCACAAGATCCAACTTCCCGTTCCAAGATGGCCCCCGCATTGGACTGACTTTGCCTCGCTGTTTGAGAAAGTCCTTCTTTGCTCTCCACTCCCGCTTGCCGCTGCCAAGCAACCGGAGGGACACGCCTCCTTGGTGCGCGCTCGACTCGCACTTATCTACACCGGGCAGTGCTCCACTACTTCGCTGGCTGTCCTGGCTTCGGCGCTCACGTGGGAGGGGTAGGTGCCTAGATGCCCGCCATCAGCGACTTCTGAGGTAAGGTGTGGAGACAACCCCTGACCCCCGCTGAATTCCGCGTGTGCTGTGTTAGACACGCTGCAGCTTACTACTCAGCTGCAATTCAATCCGCGGGTATCTGAACGACCTGATTAACTTAGCGGGTCCGCGGGATGCCTTACTCTCTCTGTAGGAACTCCTCACTCGCTGCTGGCCCCACCTGGACAGCTCGTGAGACCTTCAGAAGGAACTAACGGGTAAGTCCCTCCTTGATCTTGCTTACTCCCACGTATACACGGTGAACTTGGCATTTTATTTGTGATCTCCCGGTTGATCACGTCTATCACGCCGGCGCCGCTCTCCAGCCCAGTTTTAAGACAGAGTGTCAAATTGTTCATGATCTTTCAGCTGTGCGGTTTTTTGCCATTTTTCGAGCCTATTCTATATTAAGATACAGGCTCCTCACACCACTTGACTGCGGTAGGGTTCAACATCACAATTAGTGGTAACATCACACCCTACACAGCATGTCTCACTGCCGTGAGTCCAGCATTTCACCATGATGCATGCTACGAATTAAGCATGCCAGTGTTTTACAGAACGTAGTTCTTTCCCGCTCTGTATTTCTCACCTCTTTTCTCTCACAATACCTCCAAACACTGACATGAATCATGCAGTTTTTATCCTTCGGGCACATATCACTGTCACTGTTAATGCAGGCACCATATGATGTACTCTGGGCACAAATACTATAATACTAGTAATTTTTGCTTATTTTCTTCCTAGTTTCCAGGAGGTCCATCAAAGGATACATTCTCTGTGCGACACTGTGCAGGTCGTATACCGGAGTCCTCCTACTTGAGAGGATCCCAGCAATCATATGAGCACTAAGGTCCTGACGAATTGCCCTTATGGCAAGAAACATGTCGACCGTATTCACATTAAGGGTTGAATAAGGATTGGTCCCATTGCCCATCACTCCTTAATACCCCTTTACTTTTAATAAAGCAGTGAGCCTGACTATTAAAATTATCTCTAATGGACTCTACTGACTTTTTTTAATACACACACACGCACGCTCACTATTGCACTTTTTTAGGCCCCTCACACGCATACACCCGTTGGCTCGGAATAAAAGATCTCCGCCAAAGTGCAGCCCCCCATGCTGCCCGACGGGCATTGCACCGCCAGCCTGCCGTAGGAGCAGGATACCAATGATGACGCTGGACGGCCACCGGTTGGGATGACAGTAGTTGTCCTGCCGATAACCTGTGTGAGGTATCCCTATATTCCGAAAAGGGTCTACACCATGCATTTACCCTTTCATAATCAGTGAGAGAAAAGTTAACCTGAGCTAATCCATTGGCTCCCACCGGGGAACTCTGTACAATCTCTTTGTTTACTCCTTCCACAGCCTCCTCACCTCCTTTCCTGTCTCCTTTAATCCGATTTTGTCTCCTGTGTGTAGGCAATAAACATGCCTCACGATTCTTCCCGCTGCCAGAACGACAGCAGAACGATAGCAGCCACAGACGAGAGGAAACCCCGAGCCACGGTCCACAACAAGGCTCTGAAAGACTCTGAAGGGCCCACAGGTTGCGTGCGCGCAGACCTCCTGCTGTTGCTTTGGCTGCCACAAAACAACCTCAAGTCCGGGAGACATCCCGAACATCGGCGCCCTAGTCCTCGCATTTCTTAAATGCCATGTATCTCCATGCTTCCGTGCCGCCAGAAGAAAAATCGCCGCTATCATCCTCCAGGAGCAACACGCCAGCACGCCAGTTCATCACCAGGTGAGCACCGCCATTGCTGGGGGGGCGGGGGTATCGGGTCACTCACGACTACACGGAGGCGTGGAACTCCATAGTTGGCATCCCCCGGGAAGTCTGTGACACCGCCCCTGAACAAGACGACTGCGGACCAGGAGGAGAAGCAGATGACCGCTCACTGCGTGCCTTTAAATTACTGACACATGCAAAAGTGCCCAAGAACTGAGTGACTAAAGTGACACTGTAGCACTATGCATTGCACAGAGAAAAATATTTGTTGGACACTTATTGCCGGTATCACAACAGCCTGCTGATATAATATTGATCTCATCAAGATGTATCAATGTGACAATATATGCATTTTATGGAAACACTGTGTAATGCCATCCAAAGAAATGTAACTAATGTTTCCTTTATGTATATATATATATATATATATATATATATACTAGCAGCCCGTCCTGACGTTGTCCGGGTATGAATTGCTGCCGGCCAGTAGTATATTGTTTTGTAGGATTTCGTTTTGATAGTATTTCTTATCTGTGACAGGCCTGTGAAACGCTCCGATTCACAGTGCACTGCTGATGCACTTAAGAGTGCGCGTTCAGTAGTGTGTGAACTCGAGTTTCCCTACTTTATTTTTCCTTGCAATATTATATAGCCCGAACTCGACAACATGGCATGAGCACAATTTACATTACAGAAGAACACATTCTTTGTGGTAGGCACAGGGAGACAAAGCGATTTGCCTGGAATCACAGGATGTTGAGCTGATGCCGAGATTCAAACGTAGCTCCCGAAATCTAAAGTTCGCAATTCTAGAACTTGTGGTGGGAGGTGTGTCTAAAAGTGTATGTCGGTGCTGACCATCAATGAGAGAGACCTGTGCATTTTTCAAATGGGTGGTGAAAACATATGAGTATGTTGCTGGAGATGTGGGCCACGGTGCCACCATTGTACTTACCGGGGGAGGGTAAACACCCATTATTCCGCAACTTTCTTTCCGCATACCATCACTCCGCATACGTTCATTACAAAAGTACCATGACTCCGCAATGCTGTTATAACGCATGGCATTACATTTTATATGCTTTTACCACGCATACATTTACAACGAAATTGGTTGTAAATGCATGAATGGTAAAAGCATGTTTTTTTTAATGTTGGGATAAGGTAAGTATGGGTATAGGGGTATATGTTTTGGGGTACTGAGGTATATGTTTTGGGGTGTTTGGGTATTTTAAGGGTTCAGATATAGTTTTGGGTTATGGGGTACAGGGGTAGTTTTAGGGTTTATGGATAGGTATGGGTTTTGTGGTACAGGGGTATTTTTAGGGTTCAAGGCTAGGTTTGGGTTTTGGGGTATAGGGGTATTTTTAGGGTTCAGGGGTAGGTTTGGGTTTTGGGGTACAGGGGTATTTTAAGGGTTCAGGGCTAGGTTTGGGTTTTGGGGTACAGGGGTATTTTTAGGGTTCAGGGCAAGGTTTGGGTTTTGGGGTACAGGGGTATTTTAGGGTTCAGGGGTAGGTTTGGGTTTTGGGGTACAGGGTTATTTTTAGGGTTCAGGGCTAGGTTTGGGTTTTGGGGTACAGGGGTATTTTTAGGGTTCAGGGGTAGGTTTGGGTTTTGGGGTACAGGGGTATTTTAAGGGTTCAGGGCTAGGTTTGGGTTTTGGGGTACAGGGGTATTTTAGGGTTAGGTTAGGGTTTTGGGGTACAGTGGTATTTTTAGGGTTCAGGGCTAGGTTTGGATTTTGGGGTACAGGGGTATTTTTAGGGTTCAGGGCTAGGTTTGGGTTTGAGGTACAGGGGTATTTATAGGGTTCAGGGCTAGGTTTGGGCTTTGGGGTACAGGTTTTTTTTTAGGGTTTAGGGATAGGTTTGGGTTTTGGGGTACAGGGTATATTTATAGGGTTAAGATGGGTTAGTGTTTAAGGGTGTTGGGGTATTTTAAGGAGTAAGGGTGGGTTATGATTTGCGGTGCAGGGGTATTTAAAGGGAGCAGGGTGGGATTAGCACACAATATGAGACTTGGCATGAAGGGCTTAACGTACCACACGCCCCCAGCGTTTGTCACGCCCCCAGCACACCCCACAGCACAACGCAGACACACCCACAAGGGACTACTTTGCTGGCACAGTTATTTTACCTTTTAAATGTATATGGTGGGCGTCTGCATAGCCTATGTCCTTCTGCTGCAACTGCCCTTTCCAACGCTGTATTGGGTGTTGTGATTGGTGCTGTGGTTCCTGTTATTACCCACCTATATATATTCACTGAAAAAAAACATAGGTTTCACACCAGTTATAGTTAGCTGGAAATTTTACTGACATAAAACCATTGAAATTCCCACGTTATAGTTAGTTGGACTCACTATAACTTGCGCGCCTGCAATGCACTGCTGATGACGTCACATATTACATCACTCATGACACCATCCAGTGAATGTGTGTCTTTCAGTAAAATAAATATGTTTTACATATGTATTTGTAAAGGTCGATGGAAGAATACATTTTTAAGTAAGTGTCTAAATGGATGTTTTTTTATTAAAAAATTGATTGGTTAACTCGCTTATTAAGTGTATCTTAGTGAATACATATATTAGCGAGTAATGTTTAAATATTTAAATATATGTATCAGTGTTTCACTTTGTGTATAAGTGGCTGCATGGGTTGGTGAGTAGCTACATGTGTGTGTGTATGGGTTATTAGATGTTTTTTTTAGTATCAGTATGAGTGTCTGTATGGTTTGGTAGGGGTATTACTTAGCACATAGATGCATCAATGACTGACTCACTGTTTGTATGTGTTTTGAAGACAGCATATGTGCAGGACTGTATGGGTGGATGAGTGTGTATTTGTGTGTGTTAGTGAGTGAATGACTGTCACACTAGTGTCTTTATCAGTAACTACATATGTTTTAATCTAGTATATGTGAGTATTGATGTATATAAGTGAGTATATGTGAGAGTGAGAGATTGTAAGAGTTCCTGTTTAAATAAGTATGTGTTTCTATAAGTGATTGTTTAAGAGAGTAAGTATGTGTAAGTTTCCTTAGAAGTAAGGTGGTAGTGTGTGTATAGCTGTATATGCAAATAAATGGATGTTCAATAGTTTATTTGCATGTGTGAGTATGTGTGTGAGTAACTTTTGGATGACTGTCGGTGTGTAACAGGATGTATAGGTGTATCACTACATATGATGAGTGAGTATATGTATGAGTGACTATATAGAACTGCTGGTGAATAAGTGGATGTGTATATAGATGGTGGAATTACTAAATTGGTTGTTGTAACTGGTATGGGTATCTCCATTTTTTTGAAAATGTTAGTTTCTATTTTTGAATATGTGTTTCCAGGGTTACATTACACTGAAAGGAGGTCTGTCACTCTGTCACAAGGATGGTGTCATCAGTGATGTCATGAGTGATGTCACTGACCATGTCATGAGTGATGTAATATGTGATGTCATCAGCAGTGCATTGCAGGCGCGCAAGTTATAGTGAGTCCAACAAACTATATAACGTGGGAATTTCAATGGTTTTATGTCAGTAAAATTTCCAGCTAACTATAACTGGTGGGAAACCTATGGTTTTTTCAGTGAATTTCATAGGTTTTGTAAATGCTAATTCCTAACTATATATAGGGCCTCAAACCTATTTTTTTTCCTGTGAATTTGAAAGGTTTTTTAATAGCAAATTTCTATAGCTATGAAATGTAATATTTTTTATAATGAATCCTATATTGTATATTTATATAATACAATTTTTTTTTTTTTGCCCTGGAGCGCTCCCGGTGAGCGCACCGGAAAGCGCAGTTTTCCGGCGCGCCCCGGGGCGCGCACCGGTGAGCGTCCGTTAGCGCTATTGCCGCGAACGAAAACATCATCGTGACGTATCGCGTAGCACGGCGTAAGCGCACCCGGAAGCACTCAAGCGAATACGATCGCGCAACGTAAGCATCCGACGCGCTTACGCGACGCGCCACGGGGCGCGTAGCGTAAGCGCGTCGGGTCATGTGACCTGAAAATAACACTTTTTATTGGTGCAGAACAGTTTTGGTTTCCAAATGATGAAAGCCCGGGTCATGTGACCTGAAAATAACACTTTTCATTGGTTCAGGACAGTTTTTTTTCCAAATGATGAAAGACCCCACCTTTTTTCCTTATTCTGACTTTGTCCTTTGACTGAGGAAGACCTGTTTGGAGATCTGTGAATATTTTGTACTTCAAAATGGCTACAGTAGCAGCAGCAGCTGGAGCATCTGCACCACCACCACCACCAAGAGGACCACCACAGCACCACAGTGGTGGAGATGAAGAAGAGGAGGAGGAGGTGGGGAGTAGGAGATGCCTACCAGAAGACAATACCCCATATAGGCCAAAGCAACACATTGTATGGGAGTTTTTTCCATCCCAGAGGGCAAGAAGAAAGTGAATGCGCCAAAGGTGACTTGCCTAATCTGTAAGATAGAACTTTCAAGGGGTAACCCTAATAAAAAATACTCATTTGGCAATAACACCATGATTCGGCACATGCAGCGCAGGCATCCCAACAACTATGCTGCGGCAGAGGTGAGAGAACTGGCCAGCAACCCTCCCCAATCTTCACCCAGCCCCTCCAAACGAAAGCAACCCACTCCATCGGGACCAGAGACAATGGAGATGGTCCCAAACATTCAACCAAAGTTTGGGCAATACAAGATCACTTGTATTTTTTGTGGTAAGACCATCACCTATGGTAAGCAAAGCATAACGCTCATCAACCGTGCTAGTGACAACCACAAATGCCCCAAAAATCCATAATTTTTCCTGATTTTTTTTTGCTCCAGTTGAGCCGTTTTCAATTCCCTGTTTTTTGTTTCTCCCCATAAAAATAACAAAAAATATAAAATAGTTCATAAAAGCCAAAAAAAGTACAAAATGTTCAAAAAAACATTAAAAAATATAAAACAACAAAAAGAAGAAAAAAACAGTTCTTTTTAGAACTACCTCCAAATAATAAAAAAAGGCAAAATTTTTTGAAAAGTCTATCATTCTTTTTTCCCCATGGTACGCTCCCCGGTGCGCGTACCAGGCGCTCCCCCCGCGCAAAGCGGTAAAAAAAAAATTGCCCCGCGGGGCCCTTTTATAGCCCCCACATCAAATCTAGGGGTTCAGGGGGGGTCTACTCTGCCCCCTTATGGTCATTTCCCCCTTTATTTTTGCCACCTCTTGTGTCTCGATCCTACCGAGACACAAGATGGCGGCCGCTCCGGACTGGTTGGAATGTTTACAGACACCCGAGAGCCAATCAGCTTTCCGCGCACGAACTCGCATAGCGCGCTGGTTCACGCCCCGGTGCGCGTACCGGGGCGCGCTTATAGATATATATATATTTTTTTTAACCTAAATTACTCAAAATCCACTGGAGCACATATCTTGAGACATAGCAAATTCACATCGGGCTACCAGTCCCTACAATTTTGCCAAGTTTCGTGGAAATCCATTCAGCCGTTCGGGCTAGAAGTGAGGTCGACCGCCCTATGGAAATTAACATGGGGAAAACATGTTTTGGGACCCCCCTTTTATCTCAACCGGCGCCAAAGTTATTCCCAATAGAATGTTGCGATTTCCCTATTGAAAATAATCCTAACAATAACTACCTAGGTTATATATATATATATATGTGTGTGTGTATATATATATATATATATATATATATATATATATATATATATATATATATATATATTGGTTTTACACTAATGTTGGATAGGTCTATCCAAAAGGGGGGATTGTTGTAAAATACATATGAATATCCATATAAATTCATATGTATGCACTTCAAAAGATATCATGCTTAGATAAGATCACATTAACATGAGGCCTGGAGCTCAAAAGGGCTTCCTATCTGGCCTTGACTGGACAAGCCTCAACAAGCTATTCTGTACCCCCTTACAGGTCACCTTGCTTGTCCTGACTACATGGTATTTCTTATTCTGGTTGTGCAAGTTGCTTACACAGTGCAGAGCCTGCCTCTCTGGTCTGCCCATATCTGGCTGTTTTGCATGGTGCAGACATTGCACATCCATGTCAGCCATATTTGCTTGGTGCCTTATTCTAGTTCTGCTGACATGGCATTACTTTAGATATATAGCACCTAGAAATCTGTCACTCTGGGAAGAAGCGACCTGAGAGCCCCTAAGGTGGCAGAGCTGACTTCTTCCTTGCTAATTAGCAATGATGCAGGCTTTTGATACCAATAAATAAATTTCACTCTGTTTCTGAGCAAACCTGCTATGTCTGGTGAGTTTCATTCATTGCTTCCAGGATTAGGAAAAAGTGGTTGGAGGAAAAGTGAACTTGGAACCATTCAGATTTTCACATGAGCAAATCTACACATGCACATTTGCTCATGGAAAAATGCAGTTTCCCAAATATTTTCTAGGAGTACTATTTATTGGCCTACTACTGTAAAATCTTGGGACTCAAGGAAACAGTATATATGCAAGTATATAAACCATGCATGAACTTTTGAGACTTTCTTTAATAAGTGGGCTTCTAATTAGGCCTGGTGTTAGCCATGACCTTTTGTGTAAATTAAAATTATGCCTCACTGTGAGTGACTGTATTCTGCTCTTTCACAAGGAGCATATTGACACAATAAGTAGTTTAGTACAGTGCCCAGAACTCCTGTGGCAATGTTTACTTTTTGAGACCAAAAACGATTTTTGCTTTTGCCAATGCTTGTTAGAATGGTTAGGGCCCAGCAGCCGTAACACTGATATGGTTTTACAAAAACCATGCCTAAAAAAGGTCATGCATTGACAAAAACAATAGACTGACCTCCAATTTCAAACGTACTGGCTTTGGCAATGCTTATTTATTTTTGTTTTCTATAAATGTATTTAAACTGGTTAAACTGATTTTCCATTATGAATATGTTTGTGAAATACTTGCATACTTCATCATGTTACTAGGAGCATTAAACATAGCCTCACTGGAACCCCTATCAGTCGAATCAGCGGCTTTTGGCAGCAGCTGTTGACCCAGGACGGGTCAAAGAGGGTCCTGGGGTCAGGCTGGAATAGATTTGTAGGAGTGCGGGCAAGTGGTTTGGTAGAGACAGACCTGGTTAGCTCAGTGGGTCTTTAATACTAATTGTTACATGACAAATGTTAAAACTGACTTTTTCTAAGCACTTTATAATGACATTTCAAGAAAACTGAAAATGTCAGTAGTGTAAGCTGAATGTATCATTGATGTGGAATAGATTTGACTATCCTTAGATACATGATATTAAATATTAAAAGGTATTCACATTATATTAGTAATTGGCGGCTGCTCAGAAGATGAGCTGCTGTAAAATAAAAAACTGCTAACAATAAGATTTAGACTGGTTTGGAATATTTAGCACTGTTGAAAATTATTCTTTGTAAAGTATATAACCAGATTTCAATGTGCACATTATGATTTATCCCCAACTGGTTAAAATATGTTGTTGCACCACATCATAAAAAGTGTGACTATTAGTCTATCTAACAACACCAATATTACTGTCTCTTAGTGACAAACTTAAAATGTATTATGGCCTAATGGCTGCAGTGTCAAATACAAAGGCTTTCAAAAGTAATGCAAAGAGTAGCTCTAGAGACCTGAATTACAGTGCACGCCTTAATGCACAATAGTTCTGGGCGCATTATGCCAGTTCTTTAGGTGCTAGGAAGCACACTGCACACAAATAAAATAAGTATTAAAAAAAACAGCAGAAGTTATTCTCTTACCTCTAAAACTGGCAAACAAGGGAATATGTCTGCTTTCCAGCTCTCTGTCTCCAGGGAAGCTTTGAACTGGGAGAACCACATGGAAACCCTTGCACACAAAATGGAACAGCTGCTAATGAGTTAAAGGTCGAGTTTCACATTTAGAAGCCTAGCAGGGCTCACAGCAAGGGTTGCCTTTGACATTTTGACCTCTGAAACTTTTTGAAAGACAAGATGGCAGCAGGGAAAGAAGGAGGAGTAGTGCTTATTTTTTTTTGGCTTGGCAGTTCGGGCTGGACTGTTCCCATGAGGCACAGGGTCAGACTGATTTGCATATAGCCATGTCTGAACTGGGGTGGCAGAGTGGGCTAAAGAACGGTGATGGATTAAACCCAGATCTTTTGACTGGGTGTGAGTGTTTGATTGATTCAGATGCTCCGTCCATCACCACCCCCTTTTGTACCGTATTTTATTTTGTTGGCAAAAGCAAGTTCTTATGCACTCATATGAATATACAGCAATGAAATGGTATATGTGAGCTTGGCCATATATACAGCACTAATGCTTTTAGTTTGGCGTTTACCGTACAAGGGCGGAGGCAATAGGATTTAGTTTGACATCATGTGCCCTCATGTTACAACTAGTATACTAGTTACTTACCAAAGGGATTGGAGGTTGGGTATTCATGTTTTGTTAGCTCTCAATGTACTATTTACCTCCTCAGAGTTTGTTTATGCCCAGTTTCAATAGGGGTTGATAGTGTTGACAGAAATGAAACCTGTTTCAAGTTTCCTACTGTCAAAATGGTGGAAGGAGACTAGCTCCTCTACAAATTAAGGGTAAGCAAATGTATGTTTTCTCTCTATTTTTCTCAATCTCCTTTGAGCCTGTCTAAACTGTCTATGAAATAGCCATGAGTCATTACATTGGCTATTCAGTAATACTTTTTAAAAAAATTGTTAGCATTAATAAAATGAATATATATATATATATATATATATATATATATATATATATATATATATATATATATATATATATATATATATATATATATGCTATGTTACTGCCCATCCTGTCTGATGTTTTTATGAAAGGATGAGTAGTCTACATTGCTGTTCCCTTATTTGACCTTTAAGGGGAACTAGATTTGGGTAGTTTTGTTCTAAAACTCTCAGGTGATAACACCATTATGGTAGGTTATTCTCATGCTACATAGTTTTGCAAGGGTATTGCTAGTTTTTATTAGCTAGTCTGTGTAAATAAGCTGACTGTGCTTATTAGAGCTGATGTTGCATAGTTTGGATTGTGAAAAGTAGAATGCAGGAAAGACGCCTATGTGATCCTTAGCAAACATTCTTGAAGAAAATATTGTTTTATAGGAGTTTGTCACAACATGTTCTGCTCGAGAAAATTTACCCACTGGAATACCTGTAAAATTAGCAGTTTTAGATTTTCCTGCTGCTCCTATAGCATAGGAGCATGGTCCTAAGTGTACAATGTAGGTGCTTTCATTAAGAGAAATAATTTTAGAAGTGTCTGCAGTACTGTACAAGTAATGTAAAGTCTGACCGCGCAGGGAGCTTTTGAGCATTTTTTATCTGAGGTTAGCCACTGTGTGTGTGTGTGTACAGGGCTGTGTTTGATTGAACGGGGAATATATTCCTTTTCAGCAGATTTGCTTCTATTTTGGCCTACAGTAAATAACAAGTGTTAAGCAAATGCAAACTCCAGTGAAACTTGTTCTAAATAGGAAAAACATAGATATAATACCTGCGTGTAATGTTGAAGAGTAGTTTAAACAACTTAAATTCCTTTGTGTTAATTACATTTCCTGATTCTAAAATTATAGGATTAAACACTACAGGCAATTTACAAATAAGATAATAGCATCTTTTTTTTTTTATTGCTCATTTATGAGAATGTTAAAATAGATTTGGTTCTGATGATGTCTGAGGCTATCATGTGCCTAGGAAAATTAGGGTCAAATTAATGCTCAATTCATGTTAATAATATTCAGAATATTGGCATTAGTAATTTAACTACATTTAATGAATGAAAGATTTTACATAGTTGTTTCAATGAAATTATGGCCTTGATTAAGCCTTCCTGGAACTAGATTGGACACCACAGATCTGTTTAGGATATCACTGTTTTACTGAGACATAATACCTTTGTAGGAGATATGCAGGGTGGGTTTATTCCACTGAATAACATTATCAAGGGGTGCAGCGTAGATACCAGCGAGTAGATAAGAGTATGGTATCAGTTTTATTGTTGCACAGTTTTTCAGGATGAAGATATCAGACATGCCCAAAGAGAATCTCTTGTTTCCACTAAAGTGGAAGATGTTTCCACTAACGTGGGAGATAAAGGGATACATTTCACAACTTTAAATATAAATAAATATAATTTTGCAACAGAATATATATATGGTTTTTAATAAATGGAATTTACTCACAAATACCTAACGATAGGTTAGAACAGGGCACTTGCTTCTTGCCGGTTCAGTAAGAATTCTCTGTTATATGCACCCCCTGTAGAGCACGTGAGGATGTGTTGAGAGATGGTGAATGATGCTGTTAGAATGCAGTTTGTTACATATGAAAAGGAAATGGATGGATGTACACATAACTAACAATAAGGTTATAGATCTAGGGAATGGAGAGGTTTAGAAAAATGCCCTCACCATTAAGTGATATTTAAAATGAATAACATTTTAAATAGAGAGGCTGGTGAAAACATGCTGTCCCCATAAAGTGATTACCTTATGAACTTGCAGTTCCCTTAGAGCCTGTCGTGCCTGACACCAGTACTATATTATTATTTATACCTGTAGAGACAGAGTATGTTTCTCTCCTCCGTGGGTTTTAGCATTAAAGTCCTTTTACAGAGTGAAAGCATCTTTGCCGTCATGCTGGGATACCCAGTCCACTTCGTTCACTGTGAGTCCCAATGTCAATACGCAGGCAGTAAAAAGAGACTTGGACCACCTATGCTGATAACCTCCTTGTGACATCTCCATCTCTTGAGGCCTGTGAAAGCATGTGAAAAAGACACTGTAGCTCTGCAGAACTACCTCCAGAAGAGAAGCCTCATTGTCAAAATGCCACTGCTGCAAAAAAAGAGGTGACTTACCTGAGTTTTGTGATATTTCAAGGTACACACCGCATATCACCTGACAAAATTAAATTGTTTCAGGGCATTCAGCTTCTGCCCACCAAGAAAGGAATGATGTCCTTCCTGGGGATAATGAACTACTGTCATCAATGGTTCCATTAATGCAGATGCTATGACTAATGAACTTGCAAACTGTTTCAAGAAATTGAAAGAGACATTGTGTACTGTGCCATCATGGGACTGCCTGGCTACAAACTGCCTTTCCATCTCTGTTTCAGAGCAAAATAACATTGTCAATGAAAGGATGTTGCCAATGGTGTGCTGACACAGCTGGAAAAGAAAGGCCTGTAGAACACAACTATGTGACTTTGCTTTCTGCAGTGATTAGGGGTCTGCAGCTGTGATGGTGGAGAGGATGGCTCTCATTGTGTTGGACTATACCTGTATTGTCTAGGTGCCATATTTGGTATGGTTGTTGTTGTTGTCTGGATCAACACATTTTCTGCTGACAGGCACACAGGATATTAATGGCACCATGTTGTCCAATTGTCTTAATACGATGCCCACCTGTTAATTTGGCAATAGTATTACCTGCAATAGGTTATTCTGATGAGATCCATTCTCTTAGAAACAGATAAGATCCCTAAGTAAGTTGGTGTTGAGATTGTCGAAAACGGCACCACGCCAAGATAAGACACCATTAAAAATGTTTTAAAAAAGCAGACCATAGGAGTGGCACACTGGTGGTTCCTCCAGCAGACTGATAGACACTGATTACAGAGCAGGGTATGCTATAGCAATAGCTGAAGTGCAGCTCTGCCACTTGGAACATCTACCCAATAAGATGAGTGTGACGCGGGGGACCCGGACACGGGCCCCCCTGGCCTGCCTATTCATGTGTCGCCTCTGTTGTTTCAGCACACGGACTCATGGAAAACCACGGACGTGGTCAGCTGTCTGCCGGTGTTGGAGAGTGAGGGGCCCTGCACCTTTAAGTGGGCGGCAACGGAGACTGGACCCTCCCACGTCAGCTCGGTAAAACCCTGCCCAGAACCGAGACAGGTGTGTGTTACACCTGGAGGAGGAGAGTGGAGACTGGAGTGCGAGGACGGAGTGGAGAGGCGAAGGAGCGAGGACGGAGAGGAGAGGCGAAGGAGCGAGGACGGAGAGGAGTGGTGGAGGATCAAGGACGGAGAGGAGCGGAGGAAGAGCCAGGACGGAGAGGAGTGGTGGAAGACCGAGGACGGAGCGGAGGAAGGTGAAAGCAACGACCTCAGCGGGAATAGGCGAGACCGGGACGGACCGGGAGAGGAGAGCAGTGGAGTCCTTCCTACGGAGAAGCGAGACAGCAGCGACACGCCAGGAGGCCACCGAGAAGGCGCATCGCCCAGCCACGCTTCCCGGGAAGTGTGGCTCGGACAGGTACGGTCTCGTTTCCTGGGCTGGGAGGGACGTAGTCTGGGCAAACCACCTTAACCCTTACGCGGCACAGTTATCTTAAAATCCCCGACGTTCCCCTGCACAATCCCTCACGTATAGCGGGGTAGATAACTTGCACGAGTGTCTCCTCACTACCCAACCCTCACTCATGTTCGGCTAGAACAGCCGAGTAACCCTGGTTTTCTTTGTTTTCTGCACTCTGGCAACCTCCCCCGGACTCCACGCGACCACGGCGGAAGCACGGACTACGACTCCCAGCAGACACCGGGAGACGAGGAGGCGGAGCGGAGTACGGGAGGCCGCTGAAGAGGCTGCTAACCCTCTACCATTCTACCGGATACCGGTTGCAAAATGGAGACTGTATAAAATAATAAAACCTGCACTACCCACAACCCCCTTGTCAGTGGATTTGTTTGGCAACCCAGCTGAAACCCCACAAGTGGTGGAGAATGCGGGCATACCCGAGGAACCCATCCGGGACACGACGATGGAAGAGATCTTACAGGCCCTAGTGAAAGGCCAGGAGCAGTTGGGATGGGCGGTCGAACAGCAGCTGGCCGCCGCCCAACTGGGCAGAGAAACCTTCAGAACAACGGTAGTGAGCCAGCTCGAGGGGATGCGCTCCACCGTCGACCCAGCCAGCAATCCGGGGAGGGAGAGTCGTCCCCCGCCCACCCCAGCAGGCATCTCCTTGCAGAAGTACGTCTCGGGGGAGGACCCCGACGCGTTCCTCACAAACTTTGAGAGGGTGGCCTTGGCTTGCGGATGGCCCCTGGATAAATGGCCCTTCTTTCTCGCCCCCCTACTAACCTGCGAGGCACAGGCGGCCTATCAAGTCGCCAATGGGGACGGACAGACCGCATATGGACAGATCAAGGTGATCATTCTGGACCATTTGGGTCTGGACGCGGAGGTGAATAGGGTGCGCTTCCGGAGAGAGGGCAACCTGGGGATAACCCGAAAACTTTGTTCTTTCGCCTTAAGTCTGCTGCTGACAAGTGGCTTGTCCCTGCTTCAAGTACAAAGGAGGAAATAATGGACAAGATTTACTTGGAGCAATACCTCGAGGCCCTACCATTTGGGACACAGAGGTGGCTACGACAGCACTCCAAGTTATCGACTACCCAAGCAATGGAAATGGCGGCTACCTATGCGCGCGCCCAACCCCGCCTACATGTGTCGGAACCCGAGAAAACGCCACGGCCTGTTCCCCGGCCAGAACGTAGGGTTCGGGCTACTCCTGGGCTACCACCTCCAAGACCATTGCCAACGGAGACCCCATTCCGGGACCCGCAGTGTTTCGACTGTGGGATGTGGGGACACATCGCCCGGCTTTGCCCACAGAAACGAACCCAAGATGAACCCATGGACGTCAGCTTCCTGCCCAAGGCAGTCATGTATTCAGCGGAGCTCGGCGGAGCCTATCACGTGAGTGTTGCAGTCAACGGTAAGGTGGTCAAGGCTCTCCTAGACTCGGGATGTAAGCAGTCAGTGATACAGGGTTGTTTCGTGAGGCCCCACCAGGTAATGCCAGAAGCCTTGGTGTATATCAAATGTGTACATGGGGACGTTAAGGGGTATCCGGTGGCTTATGTCCCCATTGAGGTAGAGGGAAAGGACACCATGGCAGTGAAGGTTGGAGTGATGGACGCTCTACCAGAGAATCTTATACTTGGGACCGACAATCCCCACTTCCTGGAGCTATTTAAAGACCGCCTGCAACGGAAGACGGAGACCGAGGCTATAGCCATCCCGGCTCTAACCTCCCCTGAACCATGGGAGGGCGATAGGAGTTTTTGCTTTGCACAGGCCAATGATGCCAGCTTACTCAACGCCTGGGAACAGGCCCACCAAGACCTGAACAATCCCCAACCACGCTATCCTCGATTCCTGATTAAGGAAGATCTCCTGTATAGACAAGCCAAACAAGAAGACCCCATGCAACTGCTAGTCCCTACTTGTTTTCGGGAGCAAGTTATGTTCTACGCACACACGCATTTGCTTGCGGGCCACATCGGGAGTGAAAAAACCACCCAAAATGTACTACGAAGCTTCTATTGGCCGGGTATCTACCATGACATCAAGATGCACTGTCAGACCTGCGACCTGTGTCAAAGGAAGAACTCCCAGAGGCCAGCCGCTGTGCCGCTTCAACCCCTTCCCATTATTGGAACCCCATTCGAGAGGGTTGGCATGGACCTCATAGGTCCACTACCCCGACACGAAAAGGATACAAATACGCCCTCGTAATTGTGGATTACGCCACCCGTTTCCCTGAGGCGTTCCCTCTGAAGACCCCCACTTCCAGAAACATCGCAGATAAGTTTATGGAACTATTTTCACGGGTGGGATTCCCCAAGGAGATCCTGACGGACCAGGGGACTCCGTTCATGTCCCGTGTTATGAAAGAAGTATGCCATCTCCTTGGGCTCCACCAGATAAAAACATCGGTATATCATCCCCAGACGGACGGCCTGGTGGAGCGTTACAACGGGACCCTTAAGACCGTACTCAAGAAAATGCTAACAGTGAACGAGAGTGATTGGGACCTGCTCCTTCCGCTGGCCCTTTACGTTATCCGGGGCCAGAAACAGAGCAGTTTAGGCTGTTCTTCATTTGAGATGCTGTACGGACGCCAACCCAGGAGCCTCCTGGACATGACTAAGGAGGTGTGGAAAGCCGAGCCAACGGGTGAGACCAGAACCCTGTTAGAGTACAGCCAGAATCTTAAGAATAAGCTCGGGAAGATACGGGAATTGGCATTCGCCCACCTGGAAGGAAGTCAAAGAAAGCAGCAAGTACATTACGACAAAGGGAAGAAGTGGAGACACCTACAAATAGGCGATTGGGCCCTGGTACTGCTGCCGTCCACCTCCAAGAAATTCCAGAACGAGTGGCAAGGACCATACGAAGTCATCGAGACAATAGGGAAAACCACCTATCGTCTACGCCTGACGGGGAGGAAGTCACAGATATTCCACATTAATCTATTTAAAAAATGGCTGGGTACAGCCCCGGTGACATCCAATCTGGCAGACACGGTCAGTAACAACAAGGAGACCACGCTGGGAGAGCTGGTGATCAATGAGGACTTATACAAGAACGAGCAAGAGGGATTACAAGCCGTCCTACACCCTTTTGAACATGTTTTCTCTGACCTACCGGGCCTAACCCAACTGGCTGAACACAGGATAGAGACCCCCGCCGGTGTTACAGTCAAGCAACGCCCATATCGGATACCAGCAGCAAAAAGAGAAGCCATCAGGAGAGAAGTCGACGAAATGATCCGTTTGGGAGTGGTTCGGCCATCCCGAAGTGAATGGTCCTCGCCCATCGTAATGGTGCCAAAACCCGACGGCAGTAGCCGCTTTTGTATGGACTTTCGGGCGTTAAAAGCGGTGTCCTCCTTTGACGCATACCCCATCCCCCGGATTGACGAGCTCATCGAAAAACTTGGAGACTTCAAATACATCAGTACCCTAGACCTGACCAAGGGATACTGGCAGGTTCCACTTCGAGAAGAGGACCGAAAGAAAACAGCTTTTGCAACCCCAGACGGGCTATATGAATTTAACGTCCTCCCGTTCGGTTTGCATGGCGCCCCGGCCACATTCCAGAGACTAATGAACAAAGTGTTGCGGGGGCATCAGAAATACAGCTCGGCGTATCTCGACGACATCATTATCTTTAGTCCATCATGGGAGGACCACCTACAACATATCCAGATCATCCTCCGACAGTTGAGAGACGCAGGACTCCACGTCAACGCCAAGAAATCCAGGGTTGGGTTTCAGAAGGTGAAATACCTGGGCTATCTGTTGGGACATGGAGCAATAGAACCGCAGATAGAAAAAGTAAGAGCCATCGCCGAGACACCATTCCCCAAAAACACCAAAGACATTTGAGATTGGGTTTAGTGGGCTACTACCGAAGGTTCATTCCCTCTTTTTCGGACATAGCTGCCCCATTGACGGATACTTTGCAGAAACATCAGAAGGGGTACGACTTCCACAACCCTTCACCGGCTATGTGGAAGGCCTTCCAATCACTGAAACGAGCCATCACAACGAGCCCTGTGTTAACGTCACCTGATTTCACAAAGCCGTTTATTCTCCAAACGGATGCCTCAGACTTTGGTATCGGGGCCGTATTATCCCAGGACTCAGGGGAGGGGGGTGAGAGGCCCATTCTGTATATCAGCCGGAAATTGTTCCCTAGAGAGGTGAAATATCCCACCATTGAGAAAGAGTGTCTCGCCATACGATGGGCGGTCGACAAACTGCGGTATTACCTGGAGTGGCATCCGTTCGTATTGTACACTGACCACGCTCCCCTGTTATGGATGAGCATAAACATCTCCAATAACCCGAGGGTTATGAGGTGGTTCCTTGCACTGCAACCCTTCAGGTTCCAGGTCCGCCATAAGAAGGGAAGTGACAATGCCAACGCGGATTTCCTGTCCAGGTTTCCTCTCCCCGATCGAAAGAATCCTAGGGGGGAGGTGTGAGACGCGCGGGGACCCGGACACGGGCCCCCCTGGCCTGCCTATTCATGTGTCGCCTCTGTTGTTTCAGCACACGGACTCATGGAAAACCACGGACGTGGTCAGCTGTCTGCCGGTGTTGGAGAGTGAGGGGCCCTGCACCTTTAAGTGGGTGGCAACGGAGACTGGACCCTCCCACGTCAGCTCGGTAAAACCCTGCCCAGAACCGAGACAGGTGTGTGTTACACCTGGAGGAGGAGAGTGGAGACTGGAGTGCGAGGACGGAGTGGAGAGGCGAAGGAGCGAGGACGGAGAGGAGAGGCGAAGGAGCGAGGACGGAGAGGAGTGGTGGAGGATCAAGGACGGAGAGGAGCGGAGGAAGAGCCAGGACGGAGAGGAGTAGTGGAAGACCGAGGACGGAGCGGAGGAAGGTGAAAGCAAGGACCTCAGCGGGAATAGGCGAGACCGGGACGGACTGGGAGAGGAGAGCAGTGGAGTCCTTCCTACGGAGAAGCGAGACAGCAGCGACACGCCAGGAGGCCACCAAGAAGGCGCATCGCCCAGCCACGCTTCCCGGGAAGTGTGGCTCGGACAGGTACGGTCTCGTTTCCTGGGCTGGGCGGGACGTAGTCTGGGCAAACCACCTTGACCCTTACGCGGCACAGTTATCTTAAAATCCCCGACGTTCCCCTGCACAATCCCTCACGTATAGCGGGGTAGATAACTTGCACGAGTGTCTCCTCACTACCCAACCATCACTCATGTTCGGCTAGAACAGCCGAGTAACCCTGGTTTTCTTTGTTTTCTGCACTCTGGCAACCTCCCCCGGACTCCACGCGACCACGGCGGAAGCACGGACTACGACTCCCAGCAGACACCGGGAGACGAGGAGGCGGAGCGGAGTACGGGAGGCCGCTGAAGAGGCTGCTAACCCTCTACCATTCTACCGGATACCGGTTGCAAAACGGAGACTGTATAAAATAATAAAACCTGCACTACCCACAACCCCCTTCTCAGTGGATTTGTTTGGCAACCCAGCTGAAACCCCACAATGAGCTTATGCTGTGACAAAAGCATGAATACTAGTCGAGGGTAAAACTGTTAACATTTAAACTGACTCACATTATGCTTTGCAGTTCTTTTTTGTGGCCAGCTGTGGAAGTATCACGGATTCATAGGAGAAACCAGGCGCCCTATTTAAAATGGTGCTTTAGTAAGGATCTTATTTACAGCAATACTATTATACACCACGATAGCAGTAATAAAATGTGAAGCCTACACAGGAACTAATACTAAGTTAGCCAAAGGTGATGCCATTGCTGACACAGCATTAAACGAAAGCATGTTACAGCCAGTGCAGATGGGACTAATGAACAAAGCATTCCAAAAATACAGCTGATTCAGAGACAATTGTAAAGGAAGCACAATGGTCTGCAACACCAGATGAACATAGAGGGAGGATTGAGGATGGATGTAAGCCGAATAATGAAGAGAGTATGGGCCTACCAGGATGAGATGCCTGTGTCCCCACGCAGTATATATAGTTAGGACCTAGTTACCATAGGAAATGCCGAACATTCTATTGGGAATAACTTTGGCGCCGATTGAGGGATCTGCCTGTAATTTTCCTTAAATTTGCCTCGCTGCGCTCCGCTCCGTCCCTGAAAGTTTCGGGGGGATTCGTCAAGCGCGGGCCGAGAAAAAAGGGGGTCCCAAAACGTCTTTTCCCTATGTTAATTTCCATAGGGACATTCTGACAAGGCTACAGCTCGAACGGCTGAACGGAATTACACCAGATTTGGCAAAATGGTAGGGACTGGTATGGAGCAGTGCCTTTTGTATGTCTGGTGTAAATCCCTCTAGTAGTTTATGAGAAAATTGAATGTGAAATTGAGTCCAATGCAATTTTCCATAGGACCTTTAGACACAGCTACAGCCCGAACGGCTGAATGGAATTACAGCAAACTTGGCAAAATGTTAGAGCCTGGTATACAGAAGTGCCTTTTGTATAGTTGGTGAAAATCCCTTCAGTAATTGTTGAGAAAATCGACTTTTTTCAAATTATATATCTATGGGCGGGAAACGGTGCGCGCCCTTGCGCGCACCGTCCTTGCACTGTCCTTGCACGTGCGCGGACCTTAGCGTGCGCGAGCTGCATGCTGATTGGCTGCCAATGTCTGTCAACACTCCAAAACTGAAATTGTTGGCAGCCAGGCCAGGAAAGCAGAAAAACAAACGTGTAGAACTTAAAAAGGGGGCAGGGTAGTAGTACCCTGACCCCCTAGGCATGCTCAGGGGGGCCCACAAGGGCCCCCAAGGCCCAAAAATGTTTTTGTTTTTTTTGAAAAATCGCGGGGGGCCTGTTGGGACCCCCTGAGCAGGCCTAGGGGGTCAGGGTGCTTCTACCCTGCCCCCTTTGCGTGTTTTGCACCTTTGTTTCACTGCTTTCTTGTGCCTTGGTTCTACCGAGGCACAAGATGGCTGCCAACACTTCCTGGTTTGGAGTGTTGACAGACAGTGGCAGCCAATCAGCATGCCTTTCACAGGAAAGCAGCATGCTCATTGGCTGTCAACACTTCTAACCAGGAAGTGTTGGCATTCATCTTGTGCTAGGTAGACCGAGGCACAAAAGAAGCAGAAAAACAAACGTGTAGAACCCAAAAAGGGGGCAGGGTCGAAACACCCTGACCCCCTAGGGCTGCTCAGGTGGTCCCAGAAGGATATTTACATATTTAAACATTATCCGCTAATAGAATTAGCATTTAGAAAACCTTTGAAATTTATTGAAAAAAACTATAGGTTTCACACCTGACATTGTTAGGAATTAGCATTTAAAAAGTGGTCCCAGAAGGATATTAACATATTTAAACGTTATCCGCTAATAGAATTTAATAGAATTAGCATTTAAAAAACCTTGCAAATTCACTTAAAAAACCATAGGTTTCAGGTCATATATAGTTAGGAATTAGCATTTAAAAACCTTGCAAATTCACTTAAAAAACCATAGGTTTCAGGTCATATATAGTTAGGAGTTAGCATTTAAAAAACCTTGCAAATTCACTGAAAAAACCATAGGTTTCAGGCCTTATATAGTTAGGAATTAGCATTTAAAAAACCATTGAAATTGCTCCTATATAGTTAGTTGTACTAACTATATTTCGCTCACCCGCAATCCACTCATGATGATGTCACATATTACATCATTCATGACACGGTCAGTGACATCACTGAGGACATCTCAAATGACATCAATGATGACATCACTGATGACATCATCCACATGAAAATCACATACACCTTTTTATACACTAGTAAAATCTTTCATCACTCTTTGTAAAATACAGAGTATCATATTTGAATCCATTGACACAGCAATACAAGTATCTAAAAACCCACTCATTGATTCCTAGATGTATACACACATCTAATCACTTACCTGTAGATTCACTCATACATGCTGTCAATGATCAATAGAACACTATCAAAAATACTTATACACCTATATCGACATTACACACCAAAACACAACCTATTCACATATGAAGTTATCCTACTCACTTATGTAAACAATGGATCATACTTACATACTTACTTAGCTACACACTTATACAAACACCACTTCATCTATTTATTTAGATAATAAGTCAAATTTAGTGTAGAATAAAATCATTACAAGTATACAGTTATCCATACAGTCTCACACACACAATCATTGAGTCTTATGTATACTTATTTATATACAACAATTGACACATACACTGCCTTTTATTTTTCTAGTTTATCTACTGAATCAACTATTCACACATCTTTGGACTGTCACACACCCTCCACCGAACCACACACACATTCACTCTCCCATACAAATACTCAGTTAACTAATCAATGACTAATATAGACTTTCACATAGCAAATAACCAACTGGGGAACCAGTTTACACAACAACTGACAAAGTGATACAGATATTCACACAGTTTAGTCACTATCCACTATATTTAGTAAGACACTATAAATTGTTAAAGTCCTCCATCCAAATATTTATTTGTATATATCCACTCATACTTCAATGCAAATTGCTATATATATAATGCATATTTAAATAACGAAGCAAACCACATTCACTGGATGATGTCATCAGTGATGTCATCATTGATGTCATTTGAGATGTCATCAGTGATGTCACTGATCATGTCATGAATGATGTAATATGTGACATCATCAGCAGTGGATTGCGGGTGAGCGCGATATATAGTTAGTACAACTAACTATATAGGAGCAATTTCAATGGTTTTTTAAATGCTATTTCCTAACTATATAAGGCCTGAAACCTATGTTTTTTTCAGTGAATATATATATATATATATATATATATATATATATATATATATATATATATATATATATATATATATATATATATATATATTTATTTATTTTTTGGTTTTAAACTAATGTTGGATAGGTCTATCCAAAAGGGGGGATTGTTGTAAAATACATATGAATATCCATATAAATTCATGTGTATGCACTCCAAAAGATATCATGCTTAGATAAGATCACATTAACATGAGGCATGTAGCTCAAAAGGGCTTCCTATCTGACCTTGACTGGACAAGCTTCAACAAGCTATTCTGTACCCCCTTACAGGTCACCTTGCTTGTCCTGACTACATGATATTTCTTATTCTAGCTGTGCAAGTTGCTTGCACAGTGCAGAGCCTGCCTTTCTGGTCTGACCATATCTGGCTGTTTTGCATTGTGCAGACATTGCACATCCATGTCAGCCATATTTGGCTTGATGCCTTATTCTAGTTCGGCTGACATGGCATTCCTTTAGGTATATAGCACCTAGAAATCTGTCACATCGGGAAGAAGCGGTCTGAGAGCCCCTAAGGTGGCAGATCTGACTTCTTCCTTGCTAATTAGCAATGATGCATGCTTTTGGTACCAATAAATACATTTCACTCTGTTTCTGAGCAAACCAACAATGTCTGCTATGTATGGTTAAATACTTGTTTGTCTTTTTGTTGATTCTATGTTGCAGGCTCTAATTGTCTACCACTCTATGAGAGACCACACTGTTAGTTGTACTACACTAATTGTTCCTCAGGCTAGGGTGCGCCTTAGGGTGCGCATACCGCAGTGGAACATACAGTTGGTCCTGAAAAATGCTTAGCTAATTGCATATACAAGCAGAAACATGTTGACCAATTTTTTACACTTAAATCGGATGTTACTGGCTACTTTATAGAACTAGTTCACATCCGTCTCACTCTTTTTAATGGTCATTGGTCAGCCTTTAATACATGAGTTGATAGGCTAGAACCAGTCACCTTTTAAATTCACATTCCTTTTTAGGGCTCGCCTTCTGATGCGCTTGCGCATAGCTGGCGAAACTCTATAGTGGCTTATCCAGAGTTTAACCACTGGCGATTCCACTGGCGATTCCATGCAGTGCATGTGCGCTTTTTAGGTCATTGCGCAAGCCCAAGCCCTAAAAAGCGCGTGCACAATGCCACCAGCCACCTGCCTGCCTGCGTCGCATTACCACATCATAGGCAGCCCAGCCTCCCTCCCACAAGCTTCTCAGCGTGCGCTCTGCATTTCTCCTCCCAGCGCATTTCTCATCCCCTAATTATTCACGGCCGGCCGTACTTTCAGTTTCACGGCCGCCAGGCCGTGTCTCCTTTTACGCTCTCTGATGCTTGTTTTTTTTTTTAACTTTTTTTTTTTACTTGTTCAACTGACCATCCCTTCCGAGTGACCCGACCCTTTCTTTCACACTCGCCAGCCCCTTTTCTCACTCGTTTCTGTGCTTCTCCCTCCTTCCTCACCAGCATATCTCCTCTTGTGGCCTGCCGCCCCTCTGCCCTCCTTCCTCGTATTCTGTTACCCTATCTCCGTCATGTCCTGCCCTCTCTCTGTCAATTCAGCTGATAAGTCTGCAAATAATTTCACATGATCACCTTTCCATATATCTCCTATAGTTGGAAACTGGGCTGTACTGGCATCTTAGACAACCACTTATTAGCTTTCACGGCCGGTCGGCCGTGCTTTTACTTTGTCTCTGTGTCTCGCGTCTCTCCTCCCCCGTGTACTTTTTAAAAAAACTTGTTCGACTGACCCTCCCTTCCCAGTGATCCGACCCTTTCTTTCACCCTCACCAGCCCCTTTTCTCACTCATTTCTGTGCTTCTCCCTCCTTCCTCACCAGTATATCTCCTCTTGAGGCCTGCCCCCCCTCTGCAACGAAAACCAACGAGAGAGTGAGGAATTTTATCATGTCATGTCCTGCCCTCTCTCCGTCATGTCCTTCCCTCATCCATTATTACTCTGCCCCTCTTCCTTATGATGCCCCGGAACGCCGCCGTCTTTTAGGATTTTTAATTAGCGCTGGGCTTTTTTCAACAGCCGAGTTCGCATCTCTCAAGACCTATCTTCTACGGCACTCTCTTTCTGCACCCCAAGCTACCCACGTAGTAGTCCGCCCTCCCTAGGCGGGGTTGTCTCTGTGCCCGACTCTCTCTACTGCTACCAGTTTCTCTGGTATTTTATGGCCCCGGGGCGTGTGCCTCGCTCCCCAGTGAGCTGTCTTGTTTCTAAAGCTAGCCAGTCTTTCATAGCTTTTTCCATGCAAGGGTCGCATTTGAAAACTTAGTGCTTGGCCAGTTTGACTGAAGAGTCGTACACGCCTTGTGAGAGTTTAACAAAAGTTAG
Source organism: Lissotriton vulgaris (assembly GCF_964263255.1). NCBI lineage: Eukaryota > Metazoa > Chordata > Amphibia > Caudata > Salamandridae > Lissotriton > Lissotriton vulgaris. Next base: position 1,009,834,525 of record NC_141685.1, on the reverse strand, counting down.
TGCCACCAAGTGGAATAATTGCATACTACTTTTTGTAAATGTCTATATTATTTTATCTTCAACACCAACCCGTTCATTAATATATCATATGTTGTGGTGCCTCAGGTTTCTTTAATGTACATCACTCCCACTCGCAGTTCGGGCATAATACCATTACTTCGCTTACTGTGTTTTTTTTTTTCATAACCCATATGCTTTCTATTTCTGCCTGCACTATCTTTGCTGACCCTGCCTTCGGAGCTTTTGAGTGTAACGCTTTGCCATGCGTATTGTTTTTACATCTGGAAACACTGCCCTCTGAATTTCCTATCAGAAAGTGAAACGCCCTTTGCTGTAAAGCAGATTTCAGAATTAAAACTATTATTCGAACACAAGGGGCCACATTAGGAGGAAAAGCGGAAAAAGTGAAAGTTACAAAAACGCTTCTTTTGTGGTTACCATTACGCTTCTGTTCATGAGGTTTATTGTGAAAGTTGTTACCTAAATTGCAGAATTCTGTACTTCTGGGTTGTAATTGGGATGCACTTTGCGTTGACTTTAGGGCTCGTCAAACTTGGCTAGCTTGATCCATTTCACCGTGTTGCGCCCCTTCCCCCCACGCATTCCCAGCCCTTTGATGCTTCCGCCGCACTCCAATTGTTCCCTTCTCCCGTGGCGTTTGTAATCCTCCCCCCTGCGTTGCCCCCTCACCCTCACTCTGTGCTTGCGTCTTTGCTTGCCTAATACACCCCAATGCTTGTTGTAGTCGCTGTGTAAATTGTATGCCTCACACTGAGCATGCCACTGCAAAGCACTCTGCTGCTCAGCAAAAATGTGCCTGCCAAACTTAGCATTATCCTAAATGTTTATTTACAGTGTACTACCTGCATGGTAAAGTGTATTCCGGAATATCATTTGTTTGACCTAATTTCTCTGCCTACACCCAGTTACGTTAAATTCACAACTTCTACAGTGTAATGTTGCGTGGCGAAATCCCCTTAATTCACAGTTCCTGACCCCAAATAAAATGTAGCCTGTAAGGTTCCCCGTTTCCATGAGGAGTGCTTCCAATGATTTGCTTGTTTTTTATTATTATGCATCAAGCTCCTAAACCAAACGTGCCTTCCTGGTATTTCATGGTGCTGGAGTTGATAACATGGTTCTCACTCTCTCCTCCTCTATCCCTCTCCCTGCTCTCCTCTCGCTCTCTCTCCCTCTCTCACTTCACTCCCTCTCCTCTCCCTCCTTCCCTCTCGTCCTCCCTCGCTCTCCCTCCCCTCACTCTCTCACTCTCCCCGTCTACCTCTCTCCCTTTCCCTCACTTCCCTCTCACTCTCTCCTATCTCCTCTCTCATCTCTCTCACCCTCTCTCTCCTCTCTCCCTCTCTTTACCTTCCCCCTGCTCTCCTTTCTCCCTCTCCCCATATCCCCCTCTGCCTGCTCTCCTCTCTCTCTCCCTCCCCCTCTCTCCCTCCGTCGTTCGCTCTCGTCCTCCCCCTCTCTTCTTACCCTCCCTCTCTCCCTATACCCTCTCTCCCTTTCCCTCTCTCCTTTTCCCTCACTCCCCTCTCCCTCTCTCCCTTTCCCTCTCTTCCCTCTCCTCTCTCCCCATCTCCGTCTCTCTCCTCTCTCTCTCCTCTCTCCACCTCTCTCTCTCCTCTCTCCCCCTCTCTCTCCTCTCTCCCTCTCTTTACCCTCTCCCTCCTCTCCTTTTTCTCCCTCTCCCTATCTCCCACTCAGCACCACCACAGCACCACTCAGCACCACTCAGCGCCACCACAGAACCACTACAGCACCACTACAGCACCTCTCAGCACCACCACAGCACCAATCAGCACCACCACAGCATCACTCAGCAACACCACAGCATCACTCAAAACCACCCCAGCATCACTCAGCACCACTCACCATCACATCATCACTCAGCATCACCCCTGCATCACTCAGCACCACCACAGCACCACTCAGCATCACCACATAATCACTCAGCGCTACCCCAGCATCACTCAGCACCACCACATTATCACTCAGCGCCACCTCAGCATCACTCAGTGCCACCCCAGCATCACTCAGCTCAACCACAGCATCACTCAGCGCAACCACAACATCACTCAGCGCAACAACAGCATCACTCAGCACCACCACAGCATCACTGGTTCAAATATGTTCTTTCAATGTTTCAAGCTGCTTTCAAGCTTTCACGCTTTATTACAAATCACAAATAGATGTTAATATTTCACTTCTGTTCTTGGATTTCGGTCACAATAAAAAACACTTAACATAATCTTCACAAAAGTTACTTACAAAAATGTAAGCTATTGCCATTACAAATTAAATATATTATTTAAGTATTAATTATTTTAAAAAATTAAAAGCATTGTTATTTGTAATATCAAAACATCTAAGTCACGTAAATACAAAATATGTTGCATTACAAATGCTATAGGTGTCACATTTGCGAAAGTTATAACTATTGGCATTGTAAATGACAAAGCTATTAACTTAACTATTTGAAAAAATAACACATAAATAAAATAAAATCATTTATAACACTAATAGCTCAAACTTTCCTAATGCGAGCCCTATTGCATTTCCAATGCTTGTTTACCTATCACGCACACAAGTACTTGAATATCCTGCTCCGCTGTAAACCAGGCGTAGAAGCACACCAGGGAGGCATTCGGCCTCTCTGGTGGAACCCTATGATGAAGCATGTCACCGACCAGGCCTGTGAGTGAGGGTTCTGTTACAGACACTGGTTTTTGTCCTTTGCTGTTTTGTTTAACCAGATGTTCCCTGGTTTTATTATAGTCACTCTTTTGTTGTTGTTTATTGATTTACAGGGGGTCTAAGAGTGCCTCTTTCCCTCTCTCTCTTGTTGTTATACGTTATATTTTGTCTCCTTTACTCAATAGGTTGTATACAACACAGATCAATTGACATCTAGTCCTTAGTGTTATTTGAAATATTGGACTCATTCATCTACCTTTTTCCATTTTGACTTGCGCTGAGGTATTCATATTATTTAATTCACCTGTTTGACTCATCTTTGTATTACATGTTTTACAGATTATACAGTGTGGTTAGTCCACTATGGATCTTTGATGATATATGAGTTTCACTGGTTACAAAGTGTGGCTAGTTCACTAAGAAGCTTGTTAGGTCTCGGCATAGCAAAAGCAGCGCATGCGCTGCTCTCGCCATGCGAGAGCTTCTTGGAATCAGTACGGATTCTGAAGCTGTGTCTTAGCCCCGCCTCCAAATTAGATTGGTATGCGTTGTTTCTCGTCACTGATTATTCCGATCCGAGTTTGCTGATTGTCCCGGATGTTTTTTTGCCCCTCCTGGTTGCCACCCTGTCCTTGTTAGGCCACACCCAGCGGGATTGGATCTCTTACTGGCGGCGTGATATAGTAGACCTCATATTAACTTGCTGCACTTTTTTTTTCAAACCATCACATGCGTTTCTGTGATGCCCCTTCTGGTTAAGTGGTGGTGAGTACGAATATGCTGCACCAGTGATCATCTGAACCAGCGTACTGTCGTTTTTTTTTCAAACCATCGCATGCGTTTCCGTGATGCCCACTCCGGGTCACAGTGGCTGACCCAGTGGTGGTGAGTGCGAATATGATGCACCAGAGATCCTCTGCACCAGCGTACGGTCGTGTTTTTTTTCATACCATCGCATGCGTTTCCATGATGCCCCTTCCGGGTCACAGCAGCTGACCCAGTGGTGGTGAGTGCGAATATGCTGCAACAGTGATCCTCTGCACCAGGGTACGGTCGTGTTTTTTTTCAAACCATTGCATGCGTTCCGTGATGCCCCCTCCCGGTCACAAATACAAAAACAACAGCTGATGGACAGAATGCAGAACAATATCATACATTCACCCCAGTACAGAGATCTGGGCCTAAACCCATCGTTTTTTTGCACTCCACACCACCCCAGTTCAGACATGGCCATATGCAAATCAGCTTTGACCCTGTGCCTCATGGGAACAGTCCAGCCCGAACTGTCAAGCCATGTCTTTCCTGGACCGGAATCAAGCATCCTAGGACCGGTTTCTATCTATCAGCCATCTTCAGCCATGATAGCTTGACTCCAGAGGTGTGGAGAGCATGGGACTCACGTCTGCGCATACCCATCCCACTCGGGGTGACAAATGCAAAAACAACAGTTGTTGGACAGAATGCAGAACAATGTCATACATTCACCCCAGTACAGAGATCTGGGCCTAAATCCATAGATTTTTTGCACTCCACACCACCCCAGTTCAGACATGGCCATATGCATATCAGCCTTGACACTGTGCCTCATGGGAACAGTCCAACCCGAACTGCCAAGCCATGTCTTTCCTGGAGAAGAATCAAGAATCCTAGGACCGGTTTCTGGCTATCAGCCGTCTTCAGCAGTCTGCAACCCCCTTGGCAGCCACTAGAGGGAGCCGCATGCTGGAGACAGTGCAGACCGAACGAGGGGTGGAGGTGGCTGTATGAGGAGGAACCCCTGCCTGAAGAGGAAGGGATCGCTGGAAGCCTCCCGGGCCAATTACAGCCCCGGTGGACCGAGGCCAAGAGCGCAGGCTGCGGCGGGGATCTGCAGAGCCAGGCCGAGAGAGGGGGGGGGGGCAGGAGAGAGGCGCAGAGAGACAAGGAGAAAAACAAGCATTAAAAATCCAATAGATCTCACCTTTAATTAAGTTAAAGCCATTTGCTTTGCTATCCAATACCATTAGCAAAGAAAATGGCTTTAACTTAATAAAAGGCAAGACCTATTGCATTTTCATTGCTTGTTTTTGTCCTGTTATCACAATTAGAGAGAGGCTACTACTCGGGTCATTCTGTATTTACTTAGTTTTGTGTATATGCCACTAGAGAGCCACATTTCATGTTTGTGTAATTTCTTCACTACTTCATCCAACGATGTACTGGGACTTTTCTGATATAACTAAATGCATTTTTTGATTTTCCCTTCGTATTACTTTTTTCAGTCTGCTTTTTACCTTACTTTGCTTTTTGTGACTTTATGTAACATAAGGGTTCTAGGAAGGTTTGCATGTTGTCATAATTATTGCTGCCTTGAAAAAGTTGCCGTGTGACAAAACACGTCAGCTGACAGTTGTTGTACAAAAATGATCAAATTAAGATCCATGTGAAAAATTTGGAACGCTTTTATAGAATAAAACTTCTGTATTAATTCAATATTTTGGCCTATACTTCACATGTGATTCTTTATCGCGGGATTGTTAACCTTATGGTTCATGCTCAGCACACAGCACAGTGATAGTGGCATGTGAGATACCATGTGAGCACCACTGTCATTTACTTTGACAGTTGACCCGCAGTGTGGGAGTTTTGGATGTGTGATTGACCAACACAGCTACCAATTTTCTTTTAATTGAATTGAATAGCAGTCATTTCAAAGTTCATTTCTCTTATACACTTAAAAACTACAATTCCCATACAGCCCTGGGAATACACAGTAACAAAGTGTCCCAATGTCCACCAATCACGTAAGCCAATACTAAAGATGGTATTGAGACCCCTTCCTTATCCTCTTTCTTCACTGCTCTTGAGATAAATGCAACCTCAATATTTTTCTCCCTATCGGTGTGTAATTTTTACTATGGTGCCCATTGTGTAATTATTTTTTATTGACACACACATCCCTTGCTGTCTCTGCTGCATGTGAGAGGCTGACTGGCTTGTGTGTGTTAGGCTATGGTGGTCCTTCGTGGCCATAGGTGGCGCTCCGTGAGCAAGTTGCCTGGTAATCAATATGCTCCGCACTAGCACCGGACTAAATCACTACTCTCGTGAGATTGGGGATTCCCTACTGGGTAACCCGGTCTGACAAAGCTGCACTGGTGAGATTGGAGATACCTTGCTGGGAAACATTCCACCATTCAGCCTGAGCCACCACACTCTGATTCTGCTGAGCAGTAAGGGTTTCCCAATTAGGAATAACTAGGCATAGTAAAACAGCACACAATTTGCATTGAGCTCCATCAATGAGAGGGCTACCCAATAGATATAAGGGTGTTTGTTTTTGTCAGTTCCTACCTTGGTGGTGTTCCCGCCCCTTACCATACAGGCCTTCTGTGACCATGAATACTCAGTGTCTGGAAGTGAAAGGAGAAGAATGGCCACCGAAGGGCTTCATTATTCCGGAAGGTCTGGAATCTTCTGTTTCTATTGTGCTAAATCAGGCCTTGCGTCCACTTAATGACCAACTGAGCTGGTTGCAAAAAGTTCTGATTTTCCCCTTTTTCCTACACCCTCACTGAGTGCCACTGAGCATGGGCTCAGAAATGCCACTCAAAAGCAGGACATGGGTCACCTCAAAGGATTCGAGAAACTGTGGAAACCCTTTGCTAAATGTACAAGCACACTTAAACACCTACCTTTTCAGGAGACTAGTGCTTGAAAAATCTGGTGACGCTGTCACCATGAATACAGACCCTATTGTGGGGTGCCCCAGAGGAGTTAGAGGCAGTACAGATGATGAAGACCAATCCTCTGAGAGGAACTGGGGTGCAGCAGAACCTGATGACTCTTCTTCTACGGGGGACACAGGGTATGGAGAACCCCCGTCGGACCTGATCCAATTTTCCATCCAAGCCTTCAGAATGGTTCAAGTCAAAAGGTGGCAGACTATGTCACCAAAAGATTAGACAACCTCTGGACAAGGAGGTCAGAGCGAATTTGAAGGTTGAGTGCCCCAGGCTCTCTTTTGGGGGGGCGAGGTTACTGTGACCCAGAGATGATGCAAAAACGTGCAGCTTTTCACCCAATATATTAGAGACCCTAAAAAAGGTATAGAGCACCCTTGGAGAGCATATCAGAAGAACCTCCTAGATGCTGTGGGTCCCCTCCACAAGATGTTAGAACATCTGGTCTCCCCCTGGCAGCATCAAAGAGTGAAATCACTCTACAAGTGTGATCGGTAGTAGACCTGCATGTCTACTACCGATCACACTTGTAGAGTGATTTCACTCTTTGATGCCATGGCCGGGACAGGAGGCCAGATGTCCATGATCCTTCTCGACGCCGAGAAAGCCTTCAATAGGGTGTCATGGGAGTTTCTTTGGAGTATATTAGGTAGAAATAATTGCGGGCCTATATTCATTAAAGCTATTAAAGCTATGTATAAAGAACCAGTAGCTAAGATTCAGGTCATGGGTATTGAGTCTGGGATAGTTAAGATAACAAGAGGCACAAGGCAAGGGTGCCCATGCTCGCCGCTATTGTTTGCATTATACATCAACCCTCTGATTGTTAAACTCATGCAGACCCCCTTGATTAAACCAATCACCTCGGGCACTTTTGATACTAAAATACTTGCATATGCGGACGATGTGGTGGTACTAACATCTGACCCTACGGAAGCAATCACTGAAATAGAGGCAATCACGCATAGGTTTGGAAGATATTCTGGGTATTCTCTCAATAAAGATAAAACCATCATACTATGCACCGAGAATATAGATTTCAGTGATCCCAGAAAGGCAGAAACAGCTGTGTATCTTGGGGTCTGTATAAGCACAAAGGTTCATGATATATGTAAAATAAACTATGGACCTTTGCTAACCACAATTAAACAAGATTTAACTCGGGTCAATGGCATTCACTTGTCAATAATTGGCAGAGCTAACTATCTTAAAATGAACATACTTCCCAAAATATTATATTTGTTTCGTGCTATCCCCCTACTTATTGAGGATAAATTATTAAGAAACTTCGTGTCACAAATGGCTACATTTATGTGGCAGTATGGAAAAATCAGGAGGTCAATGAGATATTTATCATTACCACAGGAAAGGGGAGGGTTAGCCACTCCAAATATCATGCTCTACCTATGGGCTTCCCTCCTTCAGCAAATGGCTCCACTCTTTAACATCTCTAATCAGCCGGAGAATCTAGCAGGCACAAGAATACCATCGATTTACGAATTATCAATAGGGGTGGAAGCCCGAGGACTCTTACTTAGACAACTGGAACCTAGCTATTTCAAAAAAACGAAATTTAAAGTGATCAACAATGCAGGTAAAATATGGGCAAGAATATCGAAATATATGGAAAGCCCTAAATTCACTAGATATACGCCTTTATGGCGGTCTTCACTTTTACCTAAACAAGTTAAAGATGCTGTAGCAAAAAAATGGGAAAATCTGGGAATCACTACAGTTGGAGACTTTCTCGTTGGGGAATCCAGCACTAGATTTATGAACCTTCAAAAAAACTTTAAAATCCCTAACTGTGATTTTTTGAAATATATTCAACTCAATACAATATTGACTCTGAAAAGACCTGTTATTATGTTAGATAAGATTCCTCTCCTAGAAATACTTAAGTTCGACACGACTAGAATTCGAGCTATGTATAGTATGCTTCTAGGAAGCTTCAAGACGATCTTGATCAAACCGAAGCCACATGGGCCGATAAACTACACAACTCTGATGTAGATATAGATATGAGTCTGCTATTATCATCGCAGCTCCTCCTTAGCTCTAATCTCAAGGCTCAGATCTATAAGACTATTTATAACCTTTATTATACCCCAGCTAAACTCTATGCCTGGGGGCAAAAGGTTGAATGATAAGTGTCCTAGATGTGGAAGAGGCCCGGCTACACTAATTCATATGCTCTATGAATGTAACAAACTAGCATCGTTTAAGAGGATGCTATCTGAGTTCTGGGAAGAAGTGTTTGGACATAGAGTTGCAGAATCTTCCACATTATATACACTAGGGCAGGACAGCTCTCTAGACTTAAGTGCAGAAGAAGAATCTTGCTTATTTATAGGAACAGCAGTATATAGAATTATACTAACAGCCAGGTGGAAGGAGGCTGATCCACTCACGTTCCAAATGTGGTTATGTCGTTTCCTAGGTGTGTACAACCAGGAAAAAGCTATATATGCTTCTAGAGGCAGGCAGGCTAGAAGTCGAGGCGCCAGGATCTGGTCCCCTATAGATAGATGGAGTGAGTCTATTATGAATGTTTGAATTAAATCATTTTCATTGTAATTATTTTCTTTTTTTTAGCAGGTTTATAATAAGTATATGGAATGTTTGATTTGTTAATATGACTTTATGCAATTCTTTTTTATTTAAGATTTGTATTTGTATTGTTTCCTTTCTTGTTTATACTATCAGAGTTGCTTAGTAAAAAAAATTAAAAAAACAAGATGTTAGAACTGGCTGCGGATGACAAGTCTACAGGGGACCCCATACCAGCTGATGTGGTCTCATGATGGTGGTCTCATGATGGGTGCAGAGGGCGATATGCATGATAGGAAATGCAAACTGCGCCCTGGCAGCAAAGCCCAGCCAGTAGCCCTCCTATAATAAAAATAGGTCCTAAGTTGGGGGACCTATCCACATCAGAAGTAGGTGCCATTGCCAGGGCAAATTATTTGATGAACTTCTTGTCAAGAAGCTGGCAAAATTTGTGGCTACCTTCTCAGCCTAGACCAGGCCAATCCTACATTAAAAAGATTTTCACTGGGAAAGTTTTCCCTGAGGCTGGAAGAGGCAGGACCCACTCCTCCAGCCGAGCTTGGCAGCAAGGCTCCTCCCAAGGCGCGCTTAGAGGACAAGGAAGACAAAATAATGGATGACATGACTGCAGAATTCAGGGATCCTTCTTCCCTTCCAGAGGTGCCATCAGAGGCAGTAGAGGCGGCTTCAGTGGTGGTGCCTCTGCCTCAGGAGGATTTTCTGGCAAGGATTGCCCATTTTTCCCTAGTAAAAACTGGGGGAAGGTTTAGGTGATTTATGGATGCTTGGAAGGAGATCTCCGATGGATACTTCGATATTATCGACTGTACATGGTTTTCCACATAGAGTTTTATGGGATCCCTCTACAGATATCTCGTCTCAAACCCTTTCTCTTCTCAGTGGAGACGGGGCTCATAGACAATGAGGTGAAGAATCTGGACCAGAAAGAAGCAATTTGCAGGTCAGAAATCCACCCTAGAGGCTTCTTAAGCAATATTTCCCTAGTGCAGAAGAAAGACCAGGGGTGAAGACCTGTGATAATGCTAAAACAAATCAGCAAATTACCAATATATGGCCATTTCAGTATGAAGGGAATTCAGCAGTTGGGAATTGCCCTTCTGCTGAAAGATTAGATGGTTTGACTTGATTTGAAGGATGCCTACCTAAGAGTCACCTGTTTTGCACACTTTGTGTTTAGTGTGTTTTATAAATTTGCCGGAGATTCCTGCACCTTTTTGGGTTTAGTGCTCTTTATAATTATATTTTTTTGTTTCATTTCATTCTATGTGGAAGGAACAGATTTTCAAGTATTTAGTTCTACTATTTGGCCTTTCATCGGCCCCCTGGTGCATTACAAAATCCTATGCCCAGTGGTAGAACACCTGCCAATGAGAGGCATCAGACTGACATTTATCTAGTGATTAAACAAAGTGGAATCCACCCAGAAAGTGGTAGTGGTCCCTAAAGTGATGGGGAGCAAACAGTGTTGTTTAAATGCCCCTCACACACCAACAAGCCCCTTGGTGTCATGCTTCATCATCGGGGCCTTCGCATCCCTCTACAGGATGCGGCGTGCTACGACTAACGGCTGCATAGGAGCACTTAGTAGTGAACTATGTGAGGGTGTGTGTTTAGGGAGAGAGTGTGAGTGAGGTGAGGTGAAAGAAGTGAGTTAAAAAATACCTGGCACGTAGGAAAAAAATATTTATTATGTCCTCGGCTGGTATTATTAAAAAGGTGCAGAGTGGGGTTGATAATATACGTACTAGGGTATATCAACCACTTCAAAGTGTCAACATGTTTCGGAGCGCAAGGGCTCCTTCTTCAGGACAAGGATATGCACGTTATCCTCAACTTACTCACATGAAATGTTAAAGTGTTTCATACAAAAACAAATGTGTAATGTACCTAACAATGTTTATGTATAGGTAAGTTCAGTTGCGCCCAATTGGCGTTGAAGAGAACCTGTGGAAAAAAGACATAATAAACATAATAGTCGGATGTCCAGGAACTTAGGGAAGAAAATGCTTTCCTAGGAAATGAGGGTAAATTGCAGAACCCAAAAGGAGGTTCTGAGACCCTGTAAAAAAGACATTTAAAAGGACATACAAGAAAACACAGACATACATCTACAGTTTAAATTGTTGTCTCCCTGGTATGGATGAAAAGAGGGAGAGAGTGATTAAATGAAGGCTTACTTATTTTTAAAAGTCTGATAACCTCATGAGCCTATGCGTGGTATTGGGGGATCCTTCCTCACTGCTCAGTAAAGCAACCTAAAGGATATTCAAGGGTAGGTTTTAGGTTGTTTAAAGGTGAGATCAACAGAAAGTACAAGGTAACAGATGCACAAAGCTCGTCCTAGTTCGTGTGACCCCACTCACGGTTACTGCATGGTCTAATCGCCTGCCTTCCCCTCAACGCTGCTCCGGTGATGTGAGCGGTTGGGTTAGCGATTTTCTATTTATACTCTTGGCTCGGTAATTAGTGGAGGAAGATTGGTTAATGATCCTCGGAAGTATGCCCAAATTCGGCGATAGCCACCCCACCGGATCCGGTGTTGCGCGATCGAGAGGGTGCGGTGCGGGAAGGGTCTGCGCCTGTGTAGGGAAGTAGCGTAGGTAGATCTGTGCATGCGCGAACTAGAATCAACACGCGCATGCGCTAAGGTTTAATGCTAGGAGGGCGTGCATGGGCAGTACTGAGAGGCGATAGCTGTTACCGACTCTAGTTCCAGCAAATAATACAAATTAATAATCGGGCAACAGATAATGCGAGTGTAAAGGAGAGGGGTAGCGCATAGGGTAGATATCGTGCTAAAAATATTAGAAGAGTTTTTGGCTAACAGAAAAGGACATAAGATCCCAGCAATGTTAAAGGGAGAGGTAAACAGTAAGGTTATGCCAAGTCTCATTGGGTGTGCTCAGTTCATAAACCACACCCTATACACATATCATAAGATGGCATTCAGGTGTTCAGTGTAGTTGGCTCTAACAATATTGGAATATATAGAGGAGCTTCCGGCTAACAGAAAGGGACACAGGATCCCCGCATTGTTTAAGGGAGAGGAAAACAGTAAGGTTCTGTCAAGTCTCATTGGGTGTGCCCAGTTCATACACCGCACCCTGCATACATATCATAAGATGGCATTCAGATGTTCAGCGTAGTTGGCTCCACGGAATTGAGTCATTGAGCCCAGAGGTGTCCGTCCCAAGGCGCAACACCCACCGTTGCTCTTTTTCCAATAGCCCTGTCTCTGAGGGTAGCTGCTCGATCACTGTCCACTGTAACTCGTTAACACAATGTTGGTATTCCAGGAAGTGGGCTGACATTTTCGTGGTTGACTTCTTGCATCTAATATTGCTTTTATGCTCGTTAATCCTTATCTTTACTTGTCTTGTTGTCATACCCACGTACTCCTTTTTACAGGGACATGTGATTAAGTACACTACATTCTTGCTGTTGCAGTTGGTGAATGTACGTTGTTCCCAGCTAGTACCATTAGTAAAGGTAAGAGTCTGGCTTTTCTTGGTAAGGTGACAGCTGTTACAATTGCCACACGGGTGGTGGCCCTGTATCCCTTGTAGTCTTGTTTGTTCCACTCTGTGTGGAGGAGGTCTTGTATGGACGAGCATGTCTTTTAGATTCCTTCCACGTCTGTGAGCAAACAGTGGTTTCTCCAGAGACAGTGTGCCACTTGTGAGTATGCGCCAATGTTTGTTGACCAGTTTGGCAACTTGGTTGGTAACTGGGCTATACGTGGTGACACAAACTGTTCTACTCAATTGGTCATCTTTCTTGGTTTTGTCTTCCAAGAGAGCTTCACGATTGTTGTTCCTGGCTCTCTTCATAGCCTTGCGGATCACAGGGTTAGGGTATTTTCTTTGTCTCAGTTTAGTGCTGAGATCCTTAGCCTGACTTTTATATTTTGCCAGGTCACTGCAGTTCCGGCGTAGGCGGAGGAACTGCCCGTACGGTAGATTCTCCCTCAGGTGACGTGGATGGAAACTGTCAAACCTGAGGAGGCAGTTCCTGGCCGTGGGTTTCAAATGGGTCTCAGTTTTCAGGAAGCCTGCTTCATGATAGATATTGAGATCTAAAAAAACATAGTACTGTTTGACATTTGGTGAGTGAATTTAAGGAAAGTGTTCTGGTTGTTGAGCCATTGCATGAACTCAGAGATTGAATTTTCATCCCCCTCCCAGATCACCAGAATGTCATCAATATATCGTCGCCATGTGTAGATCCTCCCCCTGAAAGGGTTGCTGGGATGAAGGATCTTGGAAGATTCCAGGTGATGGACGTAAAGTCCCGCCAGACTAGGGGCAAATGTGCTCCCCATGCTGGTTCCATGGCTTTGCCAAAACAGGGTACCTTCGTATTCAAAAAAGTTTTTTGTGAGGGCTAGCGAAATACATTCCATGACTACACCACGGGGGTTTGGTATTTTCAATGGGTAGAATGGAGTACTTCCTCGATGATCAGAAGTGTCTCATCATGTGGGAGGCTCGTGTAGAGGCTCTCCACATCAAGGCTCAGAAGCATTTGTGAGTTAGGATCTAAAGGATGGTTCTGTAATAGTTGCAGTACCGCTTTTGTATCTCTTAGATACGTGTCGGTAGCTTGCACCAGAGGTCTCAGAAAGGCATCGGCAAATTTAGATAAAGGTTCCAGGATGGATGAGATGCCGGACACAATCGGGCGTCCTGGTGGATTCTCAAGGTTCTTATGCACTTTGGGTATAGTGTAGAAATAGGGGGTTCTTCTGAACCAGGAATTCCGATTTTTTTTTTGGTGAGCCAGTCATGTGCAAGGGCCTCCTCAATCATCCCCTCTATTTGTACTCGCAGGGACTCGGTGGGGTCTTCAACCAAGACCTGATAGTTTCTGCTGTCCGAGAGGAGTCTCCTGCACTCTCTGTCATAGGCAGTGGTAGTTTGAATAACCACTGCTCCACCCTTGTCAGCAGGTTTGATGGTTAAGTTTTTGTTAAGTCTTAGTTCCCTTATAGCCTCATTTTCCAGTTTGCTAGTATTTTGAAACACCCTTTGCTTGGTGTCCAAATTCTTGAGTTCATGCATGATAGCTTTCTCGAATGCCAAAACCTCCACTGGGAGTTGGTTGTCCAGTGGTGTGAAATTAGACTTAGGTTTCAACCCTGTGTCTGAGGTCTCCAAAGAGGGTTCTTTATCTTTAAAGAAGGCCCTCAATTTGATGGTTCTTATGAAATCCTGCATTTCTTTATGTAATAGGAAGATGTCAGGTTTGTTAGTAGGGAAGTACCCTAAGCCTTTGTTCAGTACCTTCTGTTGTAACTCAGTGAGGGGCTGTAATGGCCGGATTTTCCGCTTAGATGGGATCAGCCCCTAGGGGCTCCGATAACCCAGCCAAAACGTACTCACCTCCCTCCTTAGAACGTGTTCACAATGGATATGGATAGATATATGTATATACAGGTCGTACCTAAGGATGGGGAAATAGCAATACACATGCATGGATTTTCTATAATATCTTATTCACATCAGTTAGTCTCGCGGCCACTCCGACCCAGACTGATCTACCCCAGGGCAGATATGACACACAATCCGGTGCGTCTACACATGGGCCTGCAGAACCCAATGCTCTCCTTTCCAAACGGTTCGCAATCCGGCAAACCTACACGTCAGTCATCCCCCCTGACGCTCTCACTTATGCAAGCCACAATCCTGTGGGTATACACGCTGGTAATCCTACCCAACGTTCTCACTAACGCCGCATATCAACGACGACCACATTCCTATGAGCACTTATTGGAACAATTTCTCCTTTGTCTACTTGGGATAAAACTATAATAATAGGATTTGGTATGGTTTCCAAATAGTTTAATGTGCCTACTATCCTCGGCATCGAAGGTCCACGTTATTCCCTATTTATGTGATCACCTCTTACCTGAGTGGGATTACTCGTCCATTCATATAAATGGAAATCGCCTAGGAATGCTGTTTACCAGGATTGAACAAGAATACCAGGCACACATTAGTTCACTAAGAACTAGGATATTTATTGACAATGAACATACATCACAATACTATGCAACATAATTTCTGCAAAGAAAAGGTAAAGGTTAGAATGCGCGCTCATTAAAGAAAGGGCGGAGATCACCTTGTTAACGTGAAGTCGAGACTCGGCAGTCATCTAGGTTCCCTTCTCGTCTCTGTGTCCTGGCTCGCCTCGCAGTCACACCCCAGCCGTCACAAGTACACGTCTGCACCGCTAGGCTCAACCTCGTCTGCTTCCCTCCAGGCCACCGGAACCTTGCTGGTTATTAACTACCGTCTCTCTCTCTCTCTCTGTTTCAGTGCGCTCCGCGCTAATTCTCCTTCAGTCTTTCTCAGAGAGTTTCGGTCTTAAATCTTTCTCGGACTTCAAAGATGGCGACTGTCCGCCATGGAATAATTAATGGCAGAGATGCTAACGGCCAGATGCCGCCTACGAACTGACTAGCGACTGACTAACACCTTCGCTAATATCAAAGCCCGTTCCTTCATGGAAAGTTACGGTCAGCCACCTGCCGCCCACCAAATTCTTGTACCTCCCCGTACCAAGGACACGTTCCCAGCCGGCCGGCCTGAAGTTGTGTCTTCGGAGTGGAGAAAAATACATTCCTTCGATAAGGGCCAGCCTGAGCCGGTTCTCTCCAAGCGAACAACAGCTTGAAACTAAAACACTACACTTGACCTAGAAGGCCTCTCAAGCTACCAGGCAGAGAGC
Source organism: Lissotriton vulgaris (assembly GCF_964263255.1). Taxonomy (NCBI): domain Eukaryota; kingdom Metazoa; phylum Chordata; class Amphibia; order Caudata; family Salamandridae; genus Lissotriton; species Lissotriton vulgaris. Next base: position 1,009,818,794 of record NC_141685.1, on the reverse strand, counting down.
AAGATGGAGTCTGTCTCGTTTAAGGCCTACAGGGCCCGCCATATGCGCAACTCCATTGAAAATATCCTAACACTTTAGCAAATGGGCAAATCATGATTAATACTTATGTATCTATCCCCTAACTTAGATTCATAAGCCCTACACTAAGGAAAGGGACACGAAAATACTCTACTATATAAAAGGCAGGGATCCTGTCTATAGTCCTAATCCCTATGCTATGGGGGTGATAGACTGGAGTCACTCTCCATCATTCTCCCTCTTAAAGGAGCCACAAAAAGGGCAGCCATTACATTACACCCCTTGACTCCAGTCTATAAACCACAAACTAAATAGAACTCACATCAGTAGAAGAATAATAGGAAACAAAATTAACTGATCTATGCCTCTTGCTAAGTCTACAAAATTGAAGCAGGGAAGGAATGCACTGAATAAAGCAACAAATAGCTATTAAAACACAAATGGCAACGATAACTCCCCCCTAAAATCTGTCGCAAAGAATGTAGGTCAGGTAACCAATTAAAGAGCCAGTCAAAGAAACCCTGATCTATGTGTTGTCTAATTTCTGCAGTCAAGTCGTGTAGTTTGTCAATATGGGCTTGGATTGATTTAGAATGGTCGGACAAATTAAAACAGCATAGACCTTCAAAATCAGAACATTCATGTCCATGTTTTAGCAAAAGATAATCAATAGCAGCGCGATTCTGTAAAATAGCTCTACGTTCGCCTTGGGCATCTAATAACAGATCAGATAAAACAGTAGAGGTTTGATTGATGGACTTAACCATCCAGCAGGCCATCTTGCCGATTGTTTTGGCATTGTAAACGGCCAACGCAGGGACTCCAATAATAGAAAAAGCTAAACCAAGATATTCCGATTTAGAGTAAAGATGTACAGAGGAATCACAGTCCTCATGCAATGACATTGAATCACGTACCATACGGGAATGTGAATTAGGATGTGAGGAAAACATTAATAAACTCAATCTAGTGATGGCACATGGGCCACCAGAAATATTTGCAGGAATATAAGGCCAAGATGAATTCCCGCAAGAAAAGAGCCATCCAGATGGCAATAACATGGAACGATAATAACTAGGGGCAACTAATAAACGTTTACATGTCATATTATTTTTAACAGAGAGACACGAATTCGGAAGTCTCTTCAAACACAGCAATCGTTGATGAGCTGAAAAAGAAGTTGCAGCTTGTATCTTTAGCCTAATACATTCGGTGATAGCTTTGGGATCACATGTCATCACAAAACACAGATCTCCAGGGGTAATATTAAAAGTAGTAATTCGGGAATGAATAGGGATATCGAGGTCTGGAAGAGCAGTACATAAGGGACAAAATTCGTGGGCCGCAAAATCGCCCAGAATAACATTTGGTCGGGCATTCGAGATATTAAAAATGTGTCGTAAAGTCTCGGTAGAAGCAGGGACGGCAACCAAGCAGGTCGCCAAAATGTCAGTCACAGACCTCATCGGTGTAAGACAGAAATGTGGAGAGTTTGTCACTCTCTTTGCGAGTGTTATCCAGAAGTTAGAGGACGTCGTCCACGCAGAACGCGGAACTCGGATTCTTCCATCAACCGACGTCGGTGAATCCTCTCCTCTCCCGGCGTAGCAGGCCAAAAGGAGTCCAACGCTGACACATCCTGCAGCAGCAGTCCAGAGAATGATCTGAAAGAATACAAATACAGGCCTTAATCATTCTCGTAAGTAACATTTATCAGCCGGGACAGCTTCCCAGCCATCTTTCCCTGGCTTCATCACCAAAACGGTGTTGTCATGACCGGTCGCAATAATATCAGCCTGTTCAGGAGGATTTTTAGGCGATTACACCCATATTTTAGCTCCAGGAAGATCAGATGATCCGAAGCCTTTTTGTCCTCGCACAGTTAGCAACGTTGGGGCAGAGCCTTTCTTGATCTCACCACTGAAGACAGGCATAATCAATAACTGAGCAACACGGTCAGACTTTTTAATCAATAAATCAGTCTCACTGCTATTAAGCAAGAGAACCTTGATCTCTCCCTGATAGTCACTGTCAATTACTCCTCCGAGCACTTGAATACCTTTTAGGGCAAGGCCTGATCTGGGGGCAATTAATCCAAAACTACCGGCAGGTATACAGACACCAATGCCAGTTTCAACAATGATCCGGTCTCTTCCATGTAATTTTGCATCATTTAAAGCATGCAGGTCTAGGCCTGCGGAACCTGGGGTCGCTCTACATGGAGCCAAAGCACCGGGGGTAATTTCCCAATACATGACAGTGTTGGACAGAGAATTAGGCTTTACATCCACATTTGGAGGAAACAAACGCATCAAAGGGGATTCAGCATGTAACAAAGGGCGAATATTTAAAATCAATAATGCTTGAAACAAAACATCTTTCAAATTCTTGTATCGATCATCAGTCAATTTACGTAATTGTTCTTTTAGCAAACCATTCATTCTCTCAATCAAACCCGAAGCTTGTGGATAATATGGAATGTGAAACACCCAATCAATGTTATTTTCCACACAGAATTCCTGTACCAATCTTCCACGAAAGTGGGATGCATTGTCTGATTGAATTTGGAATGGGACACCATAGTACAGAATAAGCAGCTCCAGGGTTTTAATGGTATTCACTTGGGTAGCGTTCTTGCAAGGGAAAGCGACCAGAAGGCCACTATAAGTATCAACAACTGTACAAATATACTGACAATTCCTGCTCATAGGGAGCGGACCAATATAGTCAATCTGCCAAATTTGAGCGGGCAATTTTCCTCGATGTAACTGGCCTCGAACAATTTGAGGCACCTCCTTTTTTCTAGAATGCTGACAAATGGGGCAATGTAGAATGACATCTTTAATTAAAGAAAGAGGAATATGAATACCCCTATCGGCAGCCCACCTGCTAGTGGCCTTTTCTCCAAAATGTCCCGCTTTTTGGTGGGCCCATTTCGCCAATCCCGCCATATCAGAATCTTACATGTCCACCACTGCCTCAGCAATTTTAGATTTCTCATCTGCAATGTTATGAAAGAATTTATCAAGAGAGTCAATTGGAGTGTGAGCATCCACGTGAAAGATTGTTACAGTACTCTGCGGGAGCAACTCCCAAATTTCTTGCCATAATTCTTTTCCCCACAATTCTTTGGAATGCAATTCCCAATTATGAGAATGCCATGTCGGTAACCATACCGCCAGCCCATTCGCAGTGGACCAGGAATCAGTGAAAATATGACATGTGCCAGGCAACTCTTGTTTCAAAACCTGGTAAACTGCATAGAGTTCAGCATATTGACTACTCTTACCATCACCAGTTGTACTCAATAATTTCTGCGTAATTGGATTATAGGAAACAGCTTTCCAATGTCTTTTCTCACCGATGAACTTCGCTGAACCATCCGTAAACCACACATGTTTTCTATCCTCCGCGGACAGATCATCAAATGATTTACCCCACTTAACAGGAGACTCCTGCACTACAGGTACGGGACACTCGCTCTCAGTCTCATTGGAGGGCGCCTGCGCCACTCGCTCATGTAAAACCGCCACACCTTTTGGACCCACACGTGCCCTGTCCTGAATGTACCATTTCCATTTCATCACGCTCGCCTCTTGAGCATGTCCAATTCGATGAGATTTCGGTGAACTCAAAACCCATTGCATAATGGGAATTTCAGGCCTCAAAATTACAGCATGGCCTAGGGTCAATTGCTCGGTATCCACCAGAGCCCAATAACAAGCAAGTAATTGTTTCTCAAAGGGTGAGTAACGGTCACCAGCCTCAGGTAGCTTTTTAGTCCAAAAACCCAATGGCACTTTTTGTCTGCCCTGCTTTTGCCACAGACTCCAATTGGCATACAGACCTTCCACGGACACATTCAAGTCCACATCACCTTCACCCACAGGCCACAAATCCTAAGCATATTGAATAGCTTCTTTCGCCAAATTAAAAGCATTCTGTTGAGACTCACCCCATTCAAACGCATTCTTCTTACGAGTGACTCGATATAATGGAGCCAAAATCTGACTTAGATGGGGAATATGCTGACGCCAAAAGCCAAACAAACCAATGAAACGTTGAGCCTCTCTCCTGTTCCTTGGAACTGCAAAATCAAGAATTTTTCGCTTCACCTGTGGGATCACCTCTCTGTGACCTTCATGCCAATTAATTCCTAAAAATTTCACATTTTGGGATGGACCTTGTAACTTATCAGGATTAATTTCCCAACCTTTTGCTCGCAAATAGTCAAGGATCTGATCTAAATGGGACTGTACCTGGTCTTGAGATTCACCCTGAATCAAAATGTCGTCAATATAATGACACACCTGAACTTGTGGATTCGTGGGCACTTCAGATAAATGCTCTGCCACCAGCCGGTGACAGATCGTAGGACTGTGCACATAGCCTTGAGGAAGACTTCGGAACGTCATTTGACGTCCATTCCATGTAAAACTGAATTGTTCCTGACACTCGGGGGCAATCGGAATTGAAAAGAAAGCATTAGCAATATCAATAGAAGCATACCATGTACCCGGATGCTTTTGAATTCTCTGAATCAAAGTAACAATGTCTGGTACTGCAACAGTCAATTTAGGTGTATGTTTATTCAATTCTCGATAATCAACAGTCATGCGCCAAGAATTATCACTTTTGCGCACGGGCCAGACAGGGTTATTCCAAGCAGACGTGACCGGAGTTATAACTCCCGCGTCAACCAAATCCTGAATTGTAGCAGTAATTTCTTCATGACCACCTGGGATACGATATTGCTTCTGAGAAACCACTTTCGTGGCTAAAGGAATTTTAATAGGGGGCATTCGCAAACGGCCAACCCGTACGAGTCTGGTCGAAATGTACTGTCTAGTTCCAAATTGATAACAACCATCATCCAAATGCAAAGTCATTCCTTTCAAAATGTCAATTCCAATTATATATTCCAAAAGTGGTACAACCAACACAGAGTATTCTCTACGAGGAATCCTACCAATTCTAATGTCAAGTGCAGTTTGCACTGCGGGGGTTTCTTTTCCACCTAAACCAGTAATTGTGAAAAACTGTCCTTTAAATTTCTTTGATTTCCCGTGAATTAAAGTGGCCTCCGCCCCAGTATCAACTAATGCTCGGGCCCTTTGGATATTACGATGTTTCCAAAAAATCTAAATATCTACATAGGGTCTGTTGTCTCTGTGAGCCCACTTGTGTACCGGAGCTTGACCTATTTCCTAGTCATTTTTCCTGCGTTCTGTCAACAAAAACAAATCAGGGTAAATGCTCTCTGTTTTCTTCGGTATCAGAATATCTTGTTCATATCCGTCTCCAGTACGAAACGGATTAGTGTCATATTCAAAAAATTGTGAATGACGGTCAGAAAGTCTGTCACGATCCTCCCGTCTTTTCATTTCAGGGGAACAACTCCTCTCATCTCTATGTCGGTTGGAACCACGATCATCTCTCCCTCTTTCATGTTCACCCTCTCTCCCCCTCTCGACATTACGACGAGGGGATACGTCACGTGCATAACGCCGATCATCACGGCGATCAGAATTCACACGGCGTCTCTCATCACCACTGTCATCAGAACCACGATCATACTCATTCTTTCGCACACGACGGTCACCCTCTTTCCGATCCAAACCACGCTTACGAAACATATCCCATAAGCGATTATTAGGCTCGCCGTCAATGTCCTCCCTCTTGACACCATCAGCAATGAGAGCAAGAAACATGTCACGTCTAGAGAACTTATAGTCCCCACCAGTACGACCCTCAGGTCGAGATTGTCTTTCAGGTTTAAACCACTCACCCAGCTCACCAAGCTGATGAACAGACTCAAGCACAGCAGACAAAGGATTGCCAGTTTGATTAATCAACAAAGTCATCATAACCTGCTTGTAAGCAACAGGCGAAGAACGGATAATGCGATTACGCACAGAAGATGTTAAAAGCCCATCCAGCAATCTGTCAGAAGTACTAAGAAAAATAGCAGTTTTCATGACTTCCTCCTTCAAACGTTGCGACGCATCGCGCAAAGTATACCATGGCTTGTCATCAATAGGCCAATCAGATTCAGTAGGATATTTGTGGTTACAGCCGTCGGACGCAAGCTGGAGCAAGGTAATTTGACCAGCACCATTATAGTTCCGAAAATGATCCTGAATAGTGGAATCAGAACTCAAAGAGCAAAACCGCAAGCAATCAACAGCATCAAGCATACTACCGGCAGCGCCGAGTTCATAAAGGCGCACCATCCAGGTAAGCAAGGCCTCACCAGGCCGTTGTCGAAATCGTTGTAAAATGTCACTAACCTCCTGTTGAGTAAAATCTTCAATACAATCCAAAGCAATACCAGCTGGATTACCAGGGGCTTGTTGTAATTTGCGTCGAAACACAGGGTGAGCAGAAACCTCCGGAAGAGCTTCCGAGGAAGCCCGCATCTTAGATCTAGAAGAGCAATCGGGGCAAGATACATCATTCAAATGGGAAGAACGTGCACGGTCACCGTGAGGAACCGTGTCATCAGAAGAAGCAGATTTACAATCGCGTCCGGAGCGAGAAGATTCGCGCTTGCCACCCTCCTCAGCCGAGGAGTCCGAAGCATTTGAATCCCAGATATTACCATCCCACTCATTAGGGTTCCAATCCATTCCGGCTTTTGCTACAACCAAACGCACTTTCCGTGTCGATACCCGACCACGACGATGTTTGTACTTATATCGTGCAATGCGGACCGCAGCTCTTTCGGCTATGGTCTGATATGTTTCAAGTTTGTCGGCAAGCAATTTATTTTGACAACGCAAAAGAGTATGCGCATTTTGCAACTCAACACACTGTCCTTCCATGTCCTTAAACTGTCTTTGTAGCAGAACAAATCTCTCATGAAGTATTCTGTATGCATTAAGAACAATCCAACCTCTGCGTCCTAAAATAGGAAGCTCATCACCCTTCACTACTGGCGCTTTCTGTAAGCACGATACCACATCGGCAGGCTCCGCCTGCTCCAAACAAGAAGACCAATTTTCACTCAAACCAGTAGAATCAGCCCATTCACGAGCCAAAGCCTCATAAGGCGTACACTCCCAGCCGGGAATTATTATTATTATTATTATTATTGGGACATTTGTAGAGCGCTGCGATTACGCACACCGGCGTGTCCACGCGCTGAAAGTGGGAGAGGCAGAAAAACAGGGGACACAAAAACTGCGCGGGCCGTTATTTAGTATAAAGAAATGTTTTTAGTTTTGCACGGAAGCTAGCCTCCACTGGATCCAGGCGCAAGTCCGCTGGCAGTTTATTCCAGTTAGCAGCCGCTAGGCATCTGAAGGACCTGCCTCCCATGCGGGCCTTCTTAATTCTTGGAATCTTCAGTAGGCCGCCCCCCGTGGATCTCAGCGCACGTGTAGGTTTGTACACTTCGATCAGTTTGGTCAGAGGGTCGGGTGCCCTGCCATTCAAGATGCGATGACAGGTGCAGAGCGCTTTGTACTCCACTCTTCTCCTCACAGGGAGCCAGTGTAGCTGCTGGAGGGCCGCCTTAGAAGGCGCCCTTTTAGGCAGTCTGAGAATCAGACGCGCTGCTGCATTCTGCAGCACTTGCAGGCGCGCCATACTTTTTTCTGGAGCCCCCAGGTACAACAGGTTCCCATAATCCGACCTAGCTGTCACCAGGGCATGGACCAGGGTTTGACGGGCCTCAATCGGGAGTAAGTCCAGGACTTTCCTCAGCTTCTTCAGAATCCCGAAGCAGACTCCCACCACCCGATTAATCTGGGGGCCGAATGTAAGACCCGCGTCAAACCACACCCCCAGGTTGCGTGCCTCTTGGCAGGGGGTTGGGGTAGGTCCAAGGCAGGAAGGCCACCACGCCGGCGACCAGGCAGACTGGGCCCTCCCCACCACCAGCACCTCTGTCTTGCTGCCGTTCAACTTCAAACAATTGTTGGCCATCCATTCGGCTAGATCTTTCATGCACGAGCGGAAGCCATCGGCAGCAAGACAGGGCGCATGCGATAGGGAGATCACCAGCTGCGTGTCGTCGGCATACGAGACCAGTTGGAGGCCATGGCTCTCCACAATCGAGGCAACAGGCGCGACATACATATTAAAGAGGGTTGGGCTCAATGACGAGCCCTGCGGCACGCCTTGGCCCAAAGGCACCCCCTTCGAATAGCAGTCTCCCTGCCTGACTCGGAAACTTCTCCCCTTGAGAAAGTCTTGGATCCATCTCAGCGCGGTGCCAGAGATGCCACCTCTGTTCAGACACTGTAGCAAGATGTTATGTGCTACAGTGTCGAACGCCGCGCTGAGGTCCAACAGGATCAAAGCCATAGTTTGGCCTGCATCCACGCCCTCTCTCAGATGTTCCGTAGCCATGAGAAGGGCGGACTCAGTTGAATGTCGTGGCCTAAAGCCAAACTGCGTCGCATGGAGCAGTCCCCTTTCTTCCACGTGCTTCATAATTTGGGTATTGACCACCTTTTCTGCCACTTTTGACAGAAAAGGCAGGAGGGAGATGGGCCTCAGATTTTCTAATACCTCGAAGCTTAAGTGGGGTTTCTTCCGGAGCGGGAGCACCACTGCCTGTTTCCACCCCTCCGGCAGCTTTCCCGAACCGAAGGAGACGTCAAGGATGTGCCTTATATAAGGCTCCAGGACTTCCAGGCTGTCTACCAAGCGTTTTGGCGACACCGGATCCCACGGGGACCCTGATGTAACAGAGCGGCACACCGCTATTAGTTCCTCAGGAGGAGGGGTGCAGAAGTGTGTAATATGCCCTGCCGTCTCTGTGTCCCCCATAGCTACCTCCAGGTCAGACCCTGTCGACTGAATGGGGAAGGTCGAGTAGATCTTCTCTACTTTGGCTGAGAAATATTCGGCAATCCGGTCACATGACTCCGTAGAGCAGCTATCCGGCTCTGTAGGTGCATTTACCGAAGTCAGGGATTTGTAGATGCCGAAAGGTTCCTTGGCGGAATTTTCCGCCCCCTGAATTTGTCCAGCAAAATAGACTGCCTTAGACTTTTTTATCAGCCTATGATGAAGGCGCCTCTTTTCCAGAAACAAATCCCTGGCCTTGTTGTCATAGGACACCCTCCAGACTTTTTCTGCCCGCCTACAGTCCGCCTTCCTAAGTCTCAGCTCAGCACTGAACCATGGAGCTGAGCGATCTTTCCGAGCACAAGCGGTTGTACGGCAAAGTGGGGCTGTCTGGTCAAGCGCTTCCGTGATGCGCTGATTCAGGTTGGAGACCGCTGTATCTATGTCCTCGCCCCCAGGTTGTCCATCCCTAGTTAAGGCTTGATTAAAATCCTCCACCGAGAATTTAGCCCACTTCCTCCTAAGATAATTAGGAGGTGCCTGACTGGCTTTGTTGGTTTTTATGCTCTGTATGGAGAATGCCACCAGGAAGTGGTCAGTCCAGGGAATGGGCTCAACACCTGACACCTCCACACCTCCCCAATTAGCATAGACCGGGTCCAGAAGATGTCCCTGTCGATGCGTGGTGGCCACTAGCTTCAAATCCAGTTGAAGAGCAAGCATGTCCCGACAAAAGTCCTTGACCCCTGTATCCTCTGGGCAGTTAAGATGCAAGTTAAGGTCTCCTAAAAGGAGAAACTTGTCCCTGCGCAGGGTCGCCTCCATGAGGCTTTCTAGCAGGCTCTCCCTAAACTTAGTGCAGGCTCCAGGCGGCCGATATACCAAGCAGCCATTGATCGTCGAGCCCCCATTGATTTTAATCGAGAAGAGGCCCGCCTCACTCTCCACGATCGGCGTGCGCTCTAAGCAGCAGCCCAAAGTGTTCCTAAAAATAATCGCAATCCCCCCTCCCACCCCCTCTGGCCTATCCTGCCTGACCCAGGAGTAATTCTCCGGCGTGGCCTCGATGATGTCAGAGTCAGAGAACTGATCTAACCACGTTTCTGTAAGAAACAGTAGGTCGATGTGTTTATCCGTGATCAGCTCGAACACATCAAGCCTATGTTTGCGTAGGGACCTGACATTCAGGAGACCACAAGACAGTACCTGCTCCGTGGTATCCCGTGGCATAATAGTCATACGGAAACCACAGTGAGGACATTCCCTATCGCTGCTCATCATACCGTGCATACATATGGAGGCAGTGCGGGGACGGAGACCAAGGAGTTGTTCCTTAGTCCAGTAGATCTTTCGACCAGGGGTTGTCGCCCTAGCCCGCAGTCGGCCGCGGACGGGCGCAGACGTCTGAATCGGTAACTTGAAAATCGACGGTGATTTTTTCGCAAACATATTGACACGCAAAAATTATATACACAATTATATACAAAATATTACAAGTACGAGCCGAGCGCAAACCAACAAGATCAAAACAATACAGCGCACACAGGCTTCGTAAACAGTTCGTGACGCCAGATGTAATGGCCGGATTTTCTGCTTAGATGGGATCAGCCCCTAGGGGCCCCGATAACCCAGCCAAAACGTACTCACCTCCCTCCTTAGAACGTGTTCACAATGGATATGGATAGATATATGTATATACAGGTCGTACCTAAGGATGGGGAAATAGCAATACACATGCATGGATTTTCTATAATATCTTATTCACATCAGTTAGTCTCGCGGCCACTCCGACCCAGACTGATCTACCCCAGGGCAGATATGACACACAATCCGGTGCGTCTACACATGGGCCTGCAGAACCCAATGCTCTCCTTTCCAAACGGTTCGCAATCCGGCAAACCTACACGCCAGTCATCCCCCCTGACGCTCTCACTTATGCAAGCCACAATCCTGTGGGTATACACGCTGGTAATCCTACCCAACGTTCTCACTAACGCCGCATATCAACGACGACCACATTCCTATGAGCACTTATTGGAACAATTTCTCCTTTGTCTACTTGGGATAAAACTATAATAATAGGATTTGGTATGGTTTCCAAATAGTTTAATGTGCCTACTATCCTCGGCATCGAAGGTCCACGTTATTCCCAATTTATGTGATCACCTCTTACCTGAGTGGGATTACTCGTCCATTCATATAAATGGAAATCGCCTAGGAATGCTGTTTACCAGGATTGAACAAGAATACCAGGCACACATTAGTTCACTAAGAACTAGGATATTTATTGACAATGAACATACATCACAATACTATGCAACATAATTTCTGCAAAGAAAAGGTAAAGGTTAGAATGCGCGCTCATTAAAGAAAGGGCGGAGATCACCTTGTTAACGTGAAGTCGGGACTCGGCAGTCATCTAGGTTCCCTTCTCGTCTCTGTGTCCTGGCTCGCCTCTCAGTCACACCCCAGCCGTTACAAGTACACGTCTGCACCGCTAGGCTCAACCTCGTCTGCTTCCCTCCAGGCCACCGGAACCTTGCTGGTTATTAACTACCGTCTCTCTCTCTCTCTCTGTTTCAGTGCGCTCCGCGCTAATTCTCCTTCAGTCTTTCTCAGAGAGTTTCGGTCTTAAATCTTTCTCGGACTTCAAAGATGGCGACTGTCCGCCATGGAATAATTAATGGCAGAGATGCTAACGGCCAGATGCCGCCTACGAACTGACTAGCGACTGACTAACACCTTCGCTAATATCAAAGCCCGTTCCTTCATGGAAAGTTACGGTCAGCCACCTGCCGCCCACCAAATTCTTGTACCTCCCCGTACCAAGGACACGTTCCCAGCCGGCCGGCCTGAAGTTGTGTCTTCGGAGTGGAGAAAAATACATTCCTTCGATAAGGGCCAGCCTGAGCCGGTTCTCTCCAAGCGAACAACAGCTTGAAACTAAAACACTACACTTGACCTAGAAGGCCTCTCAAGCTACCAGGCAGAGAGCAAGATGGAGTCTGTCTAGTTTAAGGCCTACAGGGCCCGCCATATGCGCAACTCCATTGAAAATATCCTAACACTTTAGCAAATGGGCAAATCATGATTAATACTTATGTATCTATCCCCTAACTTAGATTCATAAGCCCTACACTAAGGAAAGGGACACGAAAATACTCTACTATATAAAAGGCAGGGATCCTGTCTATAGTCCTAATCCCTATGCTATGGGGGTGATAGACTGGAGTCACTCTCCATCATTCTCCCTCTTAAAGGAGCCAGAAAAAGGGCAGCCATTACAGGGGCCATGGGGTTATGTTGATTACTAGGTCCCCCTCTTGCTCGTAGATGCTTGGTTCGCCGTCATACTCCTCGTCAGGACCCTGGGGTCTGTTTCGTCTGCAGGTTGCCAGTTGACATTGTTGCCCTTCTTGTTCCTCCCTCTGTGGGTTCCCTGGCCCCAGGATAAAAAAGGCTGGGCATTTTGGGGAACACTGGTTTGTTCCGGGACCCATTGGGGATACATCTGACAATTTTGTGGTGGGACAAATTGATATTGTGGGAACTGGAAGTGGTTCTGGTAGGGGTTAAATTGAGGTCCCTGGAAACCTCGCCAACCTCTCTGGCGGGGGAATTGAGATCTTTGTTGTCGAAAGCCTCCCCTCTGTTTCCTTTGTTGGAAACCACCTGAATTGGTGCTTGTGGTACTGCCATCAGAGCTCGCACTGTCTGTGTCACTCCCGTTCTCTTTCATCACATAGTCAGCTCTTGTGTACGGATAAGCTCTCTCAGGGGTGAAGCGGTCCTTATCCTTTTTTAACTTGTTAAATTTACTTTGTTTTAAAGTGGCCTCGAACAACAATCGTGAAGCTCTCTTGGAAGACAAACCCAAGAAAGATGACCAATTGAGTAGAACAGTTTGTGTCACCACGTATAGCCCAGTTACCAACCAAGTTGCCAAACTGGTCAACAAACATTGGCGCATACTCACAAGTGGCACACTGTCTCTGGAGAAACCACTGTTTGCCCACAGACGTGGTAGGAATCTAAAAGACATGCTCGTCCATACAAGACCTCCTCCACACAGAGTGGAACAAACAAGACTACAAGGGATACAGGGCCACCACCCGTGTGGCAATTTTAACAGCTGTCACCTTACCAAGAAAAGCCAGACTCTTACCTTTACTAATGGTACTAGCTGGGAACAACGTACATTCACCAACTGCAACAACAAGAATGTAGTGTACTTATTTCACATGTCCCTGTAAAAAGGAGTACGTGGGAATGACAACAAGACAAGTAAAGATAAGGATTAACGAGCATAAAAGCAATATTAGATGCAAGAAGTCAACCACGAAAATGTCAGCCCACTTCCTGGAATACCAACATTGTGTTAATGAGTTACAGTGGACAGTGATCGAGCAGCTACCCTCAGAGACAGGGTTATTGGAAAAAGAGCAACGGTGGGTGTTCCGCCTTGGGACCGACACCTCTGGGCTCAATGACTCAATTCCGTGGAGCCAACTACGCTGAACATCTGAATGCCATCTTATGATATGTATGCAGGGTGCGGTGTATGAACTGGGCACACCCAATGAGACTTGACAGAACCTTACTGTTTACCTCTCCCTTAAACATTGCGGGGATCCTGTGTCCCTTTCTGCTAGCCGGAAGCTCCTCTATATATTCCAATATTGTTAGAGCCAACTACGCTGAACACCTGAATGCCATCTTATGATATGTGTATAGGGTGTGGTTTATGAACTGAGCACACCCAATGAGACTTGACATAACCTTACTGTTTACCTCTCCCTTTAACACTGCTGGGATCCTATGTCCTTTTCTGTTAGCCAAATACTCTTCTAATATTTTTAGCGCAATATCTACCCTATGCGCTACCCCTCTCCTTTACACTCGCATTATCTGTTGCCCGATGATTAATTTTTATTATTTGCTGGAACTAGAGTCGGTAACAGCTATCGCCTCTCAGTACTGCCCATGCGCGCCCTCCTAGCATTAAACCTTAGCGCATGCGCGTGTTGATTCTAGTTCGCGCATGCGCAGATCTACCTACGCTACTTCCCTACGCAGGCGCAGACCCTTCCCGCTCCGCACCCTGTCGATCGCGCAACACCGGATCCGGTGGGGTGACTATCACCAAATTTGGGCATACTTCCGAGGATCATTAACCAATCTTCCTCCACTAATTACCGAGCCAAGAGTATAAATAGAAAATCGCTAACCCAACCGCTCACATCACCGGAGCAGCGTTGAGGGGAAGGCAGGCGATTAGACCATGCAGTAACCGTGAGTGGGGTCACACGAACTAGGACGAGCTTTGTGCATCTGTTACCTTGTACTTTCTGCTGATCTCACCTTTAAACAACCTAAAACCTACCCTTGAATATCCTTTAGGTTGCTTTACTGAGCAGTGAGGAAGGATCCCCCCAATACCACGCATAGGCTCATGAGGTTATCAGACTTTTAACAATAAGTAAGCCTTCATTTAATCACTCTCTCCCTCTCTTCATCCATACCAGGGAGACAACAATTTAAACTGTAGATGTATGTCTGTGTTTTCTTGTATGTCCTTTTAAATGTCTTTTTTACAGGGTCTCAGAACCTCATTTTGGGTTCTGCCATTTACCCTCATTTACTAGGAAAGCATTTTCTTCCCTAAGTTCCTGGACATCCGACTATTATGTTTATTATGTCTTTTTTCCACAGGTTCTCTTCAACGCCAATTGGGCGCAACTGAACTTACCTATACATAAACATTGTTAGGTACATTACACATTTGTTTTTGTATGAAACACTTTAACATTTCATGTGAGTAAGGTGAGGATAACGTGCATATCCTTTTCCTGAAGAAGGAGCCCTTGCGCTCCGAAACATGTTGACACTTTGAAGTGGTTGATATACCCTAGTACGTGTATTATCAACCCCACTCTGCACCTTTTTAATAATACCAGCCGAGGACATAATAAATATTTTTTCCTACGTGCCAGGTATTTTTTAACTCACTTCTTTCACCTCACCTCACTCACACTCTCTCCTTAAACACACACCCTCACATAGTTCACTACTAAGTGCTCCTACGCAGCCGTTAGTCGTAGCACGCCGCATCCCGTAGAGGGATGCGAAGGCCCGATGATGAAGCATGACACCAAGGGGCCTGTTGGTGTGTGAGGGGCATTTAAACAACACTGTGTGCTCCCCATCACTTTAGGGACCACTACCACTTTCTGAGTGGATTCCACTTTGTTTAATCATATTGCCAAGGGAGACTGAATCCACTTGCTCTCTCTCTCTCCCCCTCCTGGTTATATTCATGACATTTATCTAGACCATATCCTGGATATGGACCAATTTTAGGACTGTCTTCGATATCACATGGACAAAACCATTGCCTTGCTCCAGGGTCTGGGTTTTGTAATTAATCAAATTAAATCAGACCTGGTACCCACTCAATCCATGTCTTTCCTAGGGTTTCTCATTAATTCAAAGGCAGCCACGGTGAGTGTACAGAGGGCAAATCAAGAGGAAGTTTCAAACAAGACAAGATTTCACAAAGATTTCTAGCCAGAATGGTAGGGAATCCCTTCATAGTCAATTCAGATAATTTTTCCAGGTCAACTTTATTACAGGTCCCTTTAACAACTCAAAGTGGTTTAGCTCAGAAAAGGTATGACCTATTCTCAGAAGATTTTGCTATCGTTAAAGGCCAGGTTGGAGACCCAATGGTGGGTGGATCACATGGGACGGAAGGGCAATCTCCGGTTCCTCTCAGAGTCTCATCATAGAATCAGATGCCAATAGATGGGCTTGGGAGTAAGATGCAGAGACATATTGATGGGCAGCAGAGAAACTGTAATTGCACATAAACTGCTTAGATCATCTAGCAGGCATGTTTGATGTCAGATCTATCACGAAAGACAGAGTATCCTGTTGCGTCCTCTTGAAGATGGTCATCCTGTCGACGGTGAGGTATATCAATCACCTGTGAGGCACATAGTCATGGAATCTAACAGATATGATGAAGGATTTCTGGCACTTATAACTACGCAATCATTTCGGTCACAGCGGAATATCTGCCAGGCAGGCAGAACGAGGTGGTAGACTGGAATTTTAAGTCCTGCTCGGACTCCAGTGACTGGGTGCTGAATCAGTGCGTTTTCGAGGCACTGATGCTCAGATGGGGACCATGCAGAGTACAGCTTTTCACCTCCAGATTGAACAAACAATTACCCCAATACTTCTGTTGGAGAGCAATTCCAAGAGCAGCAACTGTCGATATGTTTCTCGAAGATTGGTTAGAGAACCAGCATAATCCATTTACTCCATTTGCTATGATCGTCAGGGGTAGCAGCTCAAACTAGAAGACAGAAGCCAACTCTATTTCTGCTGACTCCAATTTGGGGGCACAACAATGGTTCCTGATGTTGATGGAACTGTCATGGGATTGACCAATAGCAAGTGTTTCCCAGAAATACTGGAGTCAGGCACTCTCACCCTATGGTTTTGAGGGGACATCTGAGGTTGTTGGCATGGAGGATTTCAGGAGAAGATGGATGAACAGCGAACTTTCAGAAGGATCTGAGGGCATCATCAAATGCTAAAGAGCCGCTTGGATAAAATGGACACAGTGTCTGGGGAAACATATGGATTCCCTGGGTGCAGGAGTTATCACCATCTTGAACTTCCTATCTGAGAAGCTAAACTCAGGACTGTCGTACAGAACCATCAATTCCCTCAGATCTGCCATTTCAGCAGGCCTTGCTGTAGTCAACAATACACTTGTTGGAGAACATCCTTGATATGCAAACTCATAAATGGTATCCATCTGTCAAAACCCCCTCAACCCAGGTACACAACCCTGTGGGATCTGATAGTTTAGCTGAATATTATTCTCACTTGGCAGGACAATGAATTTGTCTCCAGAAAACAACTGTCAGCTAAACATGTTATGTTTTTCTGTATTATTTAATGCAAAAGAGTTTCAAACGTTAGGGCTTTGGACATCTCTAGCAGGATGTTTACCTCAAACGTAGTCACATTCCTTTTAACAAGAAGAACCAAAAGGACACAAGGTCAGTTTTGTACCCAGCATTTCAGGAGAAACTGAAACTATGTGTGGTCATATGTCATGAGGATAGGAGAAAATGGTAGCAGAGGTTAGACCATCAAGGGAAAGGCAATTGATTATCTTATTAAAGTAAACGTTCAAGCTCTATCATCTCCTTTGATTGTCAGGAGGGTAAACTGGATTATGCAGAAAGCAGGAATTGGCATGACTCGATTTGGAGAATACTCCTCCAGAGGAACTATGTCCCCAAAAGCGATAGCCATTGGGGGGAGAGTGGAGGATATCATTAACACTGCAGATTGGTCATTTGAATCGACAAAGTTCTATTTTAAACCCATTTCCGAGGCAGCAGAATTATTTGTAAGTAACAGGCATAATCTTCGCCTACTGTCCTGATATAGACTATACATTTTCCTAGAAATATTTATTTATTTTATTTATAAAGTTTTATATAGTGCGAACAAGATTCCGAAGGATATCAGAGCGCTTTACAGAAGGATGAAAGGAAGGTAATAAATGCAATATCAACATCAAAAGTAAGAATAAAAAACAAGAATAATTACAAGACAGATGGGTCAAAGGCGAGTAAAACAATAAACAGGTACTTTGCAGATATAGAGAAGGAAAGTTTCAATTCTATTAAGGACAAAGAGGCTAGGTCAATCCCACCCAGGAGTATTCCAGGGAATTCTCCCCGGTACCCCCTTCTTCTTCTACTAAGATGGTTAAGAGAAGAGTATGACAAAATATGTTTTAGAGTTGTTTGGATATCCTGGTGAATATTGGTGTTTGGTAAATATATGTTTGATGAAAAGTACTTTACAGAATCTTTATGTTCAGTGAGATAAGTTAAATTACCAGTGTATGCTGGTAAATACTTCAAGAATAATTTTAGGAGTAGGATAACAGTTGTTACATTACTTTGTTGTAGGCACAGACAAGACAGAAGATGGGTAGAAGAAACAATGGTTGAGACCCTCGCATGAAAAAAAAGGAAAAGGAAGGAGTGTCAATACCAGTTATACAGTGTTGGGTTACATGATTGGTGGACATTGGGACACCTTGTTACTGTTTATTCCAAAGTATGCATGAGAATTGCCGTTTTCAAGTTTATTAGAGAAATGATCTGTGGAACAACTGCTGTTCAATTAAAGTGAAGAAAGAATGCATAATCCTCACCTCAGTGTCCATAATATAATTTAAACTTTCTTTCTCAATAGATAGGAAATGCTATATTTCATAACAGGATAAAAGGTTTTCTAGCTGATACGTCTAGAAATTTCAATTCTATGTCAGGACCGAAGGCAAGGATTATGCATTAATTTCTTAAATGTATTAAGCTTAGCAGTCTGTTTAAAGTTCATATCTTTAATAAACACAAACTACATTTGTTTACTGCTCGTCAGTTAAGTTGTTTCATTCTTCCTTGCATAACCTTTACGTGTAATTAATGATTATTGGATTTTGGTGTATTTGGTGCCTTTGTTGGGGAAACAAGTGACTAGCGTAGTAGCCTACTTTGGCCCAAGCGTTCTTTCTTTTTAGTGGGGGGCATAGGTAGTACAGTTTAACTCTTTTCTTCAGCCTCTGTGAAGCCCGTTTCGTTCTCAACAGGGAAGCCGGCGGGCTCCCTGCAGAAGGTAACTCATGTAAAGGAATTCCCTCCGAGGCTGGCTGTTCTTAAAAGGATTCCCCCAATCCTTGCCCATATTCGCATAGTGGCATGGATTAAGCAGTCAGAGGCTCCATATGCCACACCACTGTCAAGTCACCAATACATGTGTGGGAGCTGAACCCTAATAATCTTCTGAACCCCAATATCGGATTAATCCAAAATTTTACCTCATGCAATTCAACTCCATGAACTTATCTTCTAGCAACAAACTACCCAATAGCACAAGCTTAGTAGAGTTAAATCATAATTAGAAACTGGGAGCACTCCAGAACTAAATTCTAGATCAAAATCTAGTTGAACGGTTTCATTCAGAATTGTCAACCTGAGCATTACAGAGAAATGTGCATATGCTGTCATGACAACCTAGATTCATAATACGAAATCACAAGTCATAATACAAACCCTAGTTAGTTTTTCTAGGTTCTAAGTGTCAAACACTTAAAGAGTTCTGACAGCAGACTAAGTAAGGAGAATCACAGAGTATTTGGTGGAAAATTGAAAGTCGCCCCATCCTTCAAAATCAGGGGGTGTTATACACAAATCATGCATAGTAATTAATAAAACTGCAAACTCAACATGACATGATCATAGTTAGATCACATTGGCAAATCAAAAACATTTTTGTAAATTTAAAAGGTTCTTAACCCCAACCCATTTCTTAAGGTAAGAGAAATCTGCTTGCTTCCTCAGCAACTGAACCCCAGAGATGTACAATACAGTATGAAACTGTAAGGAACTTGCCCCCTTGTACCCCGATCCAGTGCATGTAACACCGCCTCAACGGCCGCTGCGGTCGCGCCGAAGGTGCGCCAAAGGTAAGCCCGTCTACGCCCGTCCGCGCCTGGACCGCGCCCATCGCCAGACCCCCTGGCCCTCGTCTCACCCTCCCCACCCGCATTACATACGACGCCTCCACCCTCTTAGCCCTTAACCCCGGTCGACTCCCCAACTGCGCCCTAGCCGCTCCTGGACACACCCATGGACCCTTCACATGCAACTCCTGCAAGTATGACGGCACCAAGACCATCTCCTCACCCACGAACACCAAACAGAGATCTGACACCAACCACCTAAAATGCATCCTGCTCAACACCCGCTCGGTCCACAGACACGCCATCGACCTTTGGAATCTACTAGACACCATCCCTCCGGACGTCACCTTCCTAACAGAAACATGGATGAACGCATCCTCAGCCCCAGACATCACCATTGCCATCCCAGAAGGCTACAAGATCATCCGTAAGGACCGCACCATCCAAACAGGAGGAGGCATCGCTATCGTCCATAAGAATTCCATCCGCATCTCAACCAGCTCAGACGTCAACCTCGCTAACTCCGAACACCTTCACTTCCAGATCCACACCGACCCCAATACCACACTTAGAGGCACCCTCCTCTACAGGCCACCTGGACCCCGTGCACAATTCAGTGAAGACATCACTGACTTTATCACCCCACACGCCCTCCCTTCCGAGGACTATATTCTACTGGGAGACCTCAATTTTCATCTGCAACACCACCACCCTTCTGGACAATCTCGCCAACCTCGGACTCAAACAACTTGTTAATACCCCCACTCACTACGCAGGTCACACACTCGACCCTATCTTCACCTCCAGCAAACCTATCTCCTTCAGCCACACCACAGTTCTGTGGTAAATATTTTACCGTATACGAGTTTGCCATATAATTTCAGACAGGTAAAGAATAGCTCAATTAAATGAGAGGCAGAGTCCGTGGTGTCTGAGTCATAAGGGCTTTAATCAAAAATGACTCGAGTCATGGAAATCAATTCCATCAATACAAGGGGTCGGGTATGCAATGATGGCAGAAAGATGTCAACGATTTATTAACAGTACATGACATATATAGTATAATGACACAATGGTAGTGAATACAGTAGGCGTGACAAGTGAAATGTATATGATAAGAACACATGTGCGTAGCAGAAAAGGCGTGTACAAGGGTGTGCACAGAGGCGTGTACTAGAAACGTCACAGAAAAGTGTCATAAGTGGGTGGATGCATAGAGAATTCTGCAAAGTCAGCAGGAAGTGCGGATGCGCGCGCAACTAGCATGACGCAACATAGACGTGTAACTGGGGAGAACTTTAACACTAGTAAAGGAGACAGAAGTCTGGGATGTCAGTACGACCTGGACCTATAACATATCTGGTATCTCATGTTTGGAGGATGTTTTATCTGGAGTAAAAGGTTTCTCGGGCAGAGGCTATACTACACTGAATGCTAGTGCGTGCATAGGTGTCTGCGTGTCTACGTGCGGAGCCATGGGCCTACTATGGCAACGGGAACTGTAAATTACTTGCACGGAGACAGGAAGACTTGCTCTTTGCTCTGCAGCCGGGGATATGTTTACCTATATCACTAGACAGGAATGTGTTTTCGAGGAGGCTAGACAGATAACTTGAAGGCAAAATACTGTTTTGGCAGGCAGGCCAGGCCGAGCCAGGCACCGCTTCGCTTGGCAGGAAGTAAGGCAGAGGTCGGGGATGCATCTCCATGCTGCAGCTTTCAGAGGCAGAGACAGAAGTGGCTCGAAGGCAGAAATCAGGGCCTAGCTCGGCAGAGCCAGGAAAAAACGTGAAAGTGCACCATGTAAAGACGGTGGCACGGCATACTTAGGAACTGAATTATCGATCCATCCATGGTGGATCTAATAGAGAACATGTTAACGTTGGACGCAAATGTATTTGCGTCTTCGGATTCGGTTGTGGAGGGAAATTACATGTACTTAAAACTGGTACATGGAGCCGTTGGGGTACACGTTAGGGGACACATTTGACCATAAAAATTTCAATTACCTCATTCCCTCCTTGTCCCCTACAGACCCTTCAGGATATGTCGATTTTCATGAGACCATCAATCTGTTCATATAACATCATCTGTTCTTTTTCTTTATTCGGGAAAGGGAACGTGAACTTGGATGGGGAACACAAGCTGTGGCGCACAAGCCGCAAATCGCCGGCCCACATTGTAGACATAGACAACAACTGAATACTATGGCCAATATGATTCCTAGGAATGACAGTAGCTTCCATCCCCAGGCTGTGATTACACTCCAGAGCCAACCGGACCAGGTCCAGGAGCCTGGATTCTGGTGTATCAGATGGGCTATTTCGTGAAGTCGGGTAATGGCCTTATAGACTGATGGCGCGTTATTAGGAATAAACACGCAACAACTGGATCCGATGACTCTACAAGCTCCGCCCCTATTGGCCAATATGACGTCAAGGACAAGGCGATTCTGAAGAACAACAAGTCTCATAGCAGACTGCTCCTCTGTTAAGTTGCCCAAAGCAGAAGTAGTCTCATTCACTACCGCCTCAAGTATTCTGGTTAATTTGCGTATCAATTTACTATTGGAGACAGTGCCTAGATAGGGAAAGAATCCTTTATTGAAATCTGTATATTGTTCCCATGTAGTTTCAGTCTAATCAACTATTGGGAGACCTCTCTTGTGTCTAACGAGATCGAGGCGGGAATTCCTGTGATAGTCAGACGAGGCTAGGAAAACTGGTGGCAATAGGAATGCAATGAAACAGGTACCATCCCAGTCTGGAGGTAAACGGACATAAGCTGTCTGACCACATATAAAATAGGAATGTCGGGAAGCTTTGAATGTAGACTTGCCTTTATCACTGTACTCAACCATAGTAGTACAGTCACTGTGACCTAGATGTACTGAACCATTCTTTCTGACACATAATGCACCTTTCGCTGGTAGAACTGATATGGATGGCAAGTCTGGACTGGTCTCTGACTGAACATTTAGAATCATAAGGTTAAGCGTAAAATTGCCTAATCCATACACTTCATTTTCGAGATCTGTCCCTGTCATTTGTGGAAGACCCTCCTCGTTTGGGAAACATGCTTTGTTCATGACTGTGTTCAGATCTCCCCATATCCAATTGCCTTGGGAAACTCGGGATTCGGTGTCTATAGAAGATATTAAACTAAACCACGCACCACAGGAACCATTATGTGTAAACGGGTAAGGAAAAAGGGGCAGAGCTCCCTTGTAGTTCTGATAAGGAGGGAGTCGGCCACATATCCAACAATTAGTAGCATTGTTGATCTGGTGAGAATGGTGTAACATACGAATGAATGTATTGTTGCGCAGCGCAAGTCGATAAGATAATTTGTGTGGAGGTAGAGTACTAAACGTGTGTTCGGCAGTGTCATTAGAAAGAGAATGTGCAAGAGGAAAATACATGTAGAACACCCAACTCATAATAATAATCGTAAGACTCAGAAAAAGCATAATAAGTAGTGTGCAGACGCATCTGCTTCGGAGATTTTTACAATATTTCTGTTTCTTGATCTCCTGTCTATCTCTCTCTCTATTTGGGTCTAACTTGTACATGTCAGAAACTGCCTAACCGCTTCACCCAGGAGGGGACTTAAACAATTAAACTGTCTGACTTACTAGACCTCAATTTCATTCGAAACTCCTCTTGGGGAGTTTTCTCTAAAAGGGGGAGTTTGGTATCAGTCTCGGGAATGTGAGAGTTCTGGGAATCAATCTTTGGCGGAAGTCCATAAAAACGTTTCACGTGACTGGAGTGTACCCAGCCCTTCCTCCCCTCTAATTTAACTGCAGTCCTCGTTGTTAACAAAACAATCTTCGGCTCCTTCCAGCGGGGCTCCAGAGGGCTTGACCTGTCGAAATTTCGGACTACAACGACGTCCCCCGGGACCAGTTCATGGGGCTTCACCTCGGTGTTGTCTGGGAAGGCTGCCGCAACCTGTGAACGACATGATTGTAGTGCAGACATCAAGGAAGCAAGGTAATCTGTCAGCATATTACTATCAACATCGATTATTTTACGCGGCAGAGGCGTCCCCCACATATTAGGAGGTCTACCGAAGACCACCTCATACGGGGATAGCCCTGTCCTAGAATGGGCTACCATTCGCATATAAAAAAGAGCAACTGGCAAAGCTACAATCCAATCTACTCCTTTCTCTTTACACACTTTGGCAAGGCGAGTTTTCAGAGTCTGATTGTGTCGCTCCACGAGACCTGCTGCCTCGGGATGTCGGACACAGTGAAACTTCCACTGGTACCCCAAGAGAAGTGAAACCTGCTTCATAAGCTCAGATGAAAATGGCTGACCGTTATCTGAATACACGACACAGGGTAAACCATATCGAGGGAAAAACTCATGAACCAACTGCTTGGCAGTGGTCGGGGCAGTGTAATCTGGGACGGGATATGCTTCTGTCCATCGGGATAGGGCACATACAACTACGAGGACATATTTGAATCCTCGGCATCTTTCCATCTGGATATAATCCATCTGGAGGACTTCAAAAGGATGGTCGGGAGGATGAAATCCACCTTGTTCTACGGGAATTCCTTTTCCGGGATTGAACTGACAACAGATCATGCAGGTACGCACTTTCTGTTTTGCTGCTGCTCGTAATTGCTTGTTGAACCAGAGGTTCTGTAAACTGTCTAACATGGCTTTCTCTCCTAAATGTGCTGGACTATGTGCTGTGTTGATGATAACTTGAACCATAGAGTCGGGGAGAAACCATGTGGTCTTTCCCTTCGTCATCCATCCCTGGTCTGTCTGGACCCCTCCTTGTTCAGCCCATTTCTTTATTTCATCTGGAGTAGCATGTGTCTGTATGTCGATGACATCTTGTGTGGGGTCCCTAACTGTCATGCATTGTGTCAGTGAGGTTACGTCAGTCTTTTTCATGTCCGTCGTTTGAGTATGAGTCAGTGCTGTATGTTTAGCTGTTCGATCTGCAAAGTCATTGCCCTGAGAAATAGTGTCTGTAACTTTCGTATGTGCCTTGCACTTCATGATGGCTATGGCCGTAGGCAAATGTATTGCTTCCAACAGAGCTTGAATGAGGGGGCCATGCTGGATCTTGGCTCCGTGAGAGGTCAGAAAACCTCTTTCTTGCCAGAGGACACCGAAGTCGTGTACGACTCCGAATGCATAACGGGAATCTGTGTATATGTTTACTTTCAGGTTCTTGGCTCGTATACAAGCTTGAGTCAGAGCAATGAGCTCTGCCGCTTGAGCTGACAGGGTGTCAATGCGATGTGTTTCTATGACTTCAGTTTCAGTGGTCACTGCATATGCGGCCACCAATTCTCCTGTACTAGTTCTTAAACATGAACCATCCACATAAAGTGTCAGGTCTGGATCGGATAATGCAACATCTGTCAAGTCTTGTCTGGGTTTCGTAATTGTGTCAACGACATCCACGCAATCATGTGGAGTAGGATCTGTTGTGCTCGATGGTAAAAGTGTAGCAGGATTTAGTGTATTGCAGCGTCTGATTTCTATGTGTGGTTGGAATAATGTCAATTCATAACCTGTCAGTCGTGCTATAGTCAAGTGCTGGGTCTGTGTTCTGTTTAGGAGAACCTCCACAGAGTGTGGAACCTGTACTGTCAATTGATGTCCTAATACAATGGAGTCACTTTGTCGGATTGCCAGAGCTGTTGCTGCAACTGACTTTAAGTACGCAGGCAAGGCCTGGGCTACTGGATCTAATGTACTTGAAAAATAAGCACACGGTCTGTGTTTGTCTGCTTGAAGCTGAGTGAGAACTGACAACGCTGTGCCATCACGTTCTGTGACAAAAAGTGTAAAAGGTTTACTGTAACATGGTGTCGCTAAAACAGGTGCTTGACATAAAGCTTTCTTCAATTCATCAAAAGCCTGTGTATGTTCTTGAGTCCAAGGGAGGACAGTCGAAGTCGCTGCCTCCTGTGTTGTCAACTGTATAAGGGGTTTCACTAGAAATGCATATTGTGGAATCCATTGTCTGCAGTAGGAAGTGAGTCCAATAAAGGCTCTAACTTCTTTCTGTGTCTTGGGTTGGGGTAATTGTGCAATTAACTGAATACGATCAGGTGTCAGCTGCCTACCCCACTTGCACAGCAAGTGCCCAAGGTACACCACTTGCTGGGCACAGAATTGTAGCTTCGAAGGAGACACCTTGTGTCCCTTGTCCGCCAGGAAATGCAAAACCGTCAGTGATACTTGTTCACATTCTGGTTCACTACGGGCGGTGATCAATAGATCATCGACGTATTGGAGTAGAGCAGTGTTGGCAGGCATGTGAATACTGTCAAGTTGTCGTTTCAATGCTTGGCTGTAGATGCTGGGGCTTTCTGTGAATCCTTGAGGTGCGCGTGCAAATTTGAAGCTACGGCCATTTAAACAGAATCCGAAAAGGTATTGGCTTTCTGGATCAATGGGGACACTAAAGAAGGCGTTCTTAAGATCTATTACAGTAAAGAACGCCGCTTCCGAATCAATAGCTGTCAATAGTGACGAAATGTCTGGGACCACTGGATACTGTGGTACAATGCATTTATTTAATTCTCGCAAATCGATTACTAATCGATAGACTGGAGGTGCATTTGGATCAGTGCGTTTAAGAATCGGAATGATAGGGGAGTTACAAACATTGGAGTCGGTTTCTACAACCACTCCTTGTGCAATGAGCTCGTCAATGATTTTCAGTAAAGCCACTACAGCATCAGGTGGTAACTTGTATTGTCGGATACGTGGTAGTACAACTCCCGGTTTGAGTGTGACACGGTATGGAGTAATGTGCATACAACCTACATCAGTGGGCCCTTTTGCCCATAAATGTGCAGGAACATTCTGTAACCTGGGATCAAAATCTCTCAATACATAATGTCCCTTAAAATCACGAAGGAACAACCTTACTCCTTCCGGAGAACAACAAATTACAGCTCCTAGAGCTTTCAGAGTCTTTATACCAAGCAAGTTTTCTGGACATGATTTCGTGAGCAATAAATCTGTAGTACGGGATAATGGACCAACTGCAAGGGGAACCGGTTTCGATACTTCATTGACTACAGGCTTTCTTGAAAATCCAAGGGAAACATTCTGTGAGCCTGAGAGGGGTGCCCCTGGGACCTCGTCATGACTGATGGTAGTTCTGCTTGCCCCTGTGTCAATCAAAAACTTTCTATCCTTTCCTAATACCTGACTATGTACATAAGGACCCTCTTGATCTACAGGAACCTCAATAAGAGGCAAGCCAACCTCCCTCTCTAGGCTGTTTCATGTGTACTGCTGATAATCGGGGTAGTCGGATTGTGCATATTGGTACATCTGCTGTGTAACATGTTGTGTTGCGGCAATGGGCTGAGGCTGTGGTACCGCTACGATCTGTTGTGGGATCTGCATAGGCTGGATATTCTGCGGAACGTGTTTTTGGACCTGGTCCTGTCTGGGAGGACGCGGTCTCTCTTTAGTTTTACCTGTGGCTATGTTGTGTTTCAAAACTGTACAATCGTTTACATAGTGACCTGGCTGTTTACAATAGTTGCATGTCCCTTTAACAGGAGCTGCTGAATTGTTGGACTGTGTCGGTGTCGTACCCCTTTTATGACCATCAGCTGGAACTGACTGAGCAACTAGCACTTTCATTTTCGTGTCTTTCATACGTCTCTGTTCGTGATCATGTTCCTCCCTGATTCTGTTCTGGTGGTACTGTAACATCTGTAACATTTGGGAAGGCGTATTTGCTTGCCATGTGCTCTCGACCTTCAATACACGGTTCTTCACCTGGGGTAATGAATTCTCGACTAATTTGGTTACAAAAAGATGTGGGTATGACTCGCTACTGGTTTTCAGGCCACTATTAATAATAAAACATTTCTCGAATCTGGAGTAAAAATCACTCGTGTCTTCGTCGTGTTTCTGTTTGCAGGCTGAGATTGCATCCCAGTCCTCTTTTTTAGTTGCCAACAATCTTGGCAAAACCTGTACTAATAATCCTGGTAAAGCTTTAGTTTTGTCCCCAAGACCTAAACCTGGGGTTCGACCAGTTTCTTCGTTTTCTAATTCAGCCCAATTGATCTTTTTATCCCCCACCTCCCATTCTTTTTCTTTGAGTTTCTCGTAAATACCGGCAGGCAATAACACTTTCAATATTTTCATAATGTCGGGATAGGTGTAATCTCCCATGAGTAACATGTCTTTTATTTCGCGGTGAAAACCTGCAGGGTCTTTATCATGACTTGGCACTATTTTCTTCATTTCCAATAATTCCATTTTAGTTATGGGCGTGTATACAAACACGCGTTCAAATGTATTATCTGGTTTCCTGACTGGATGTACTTCTCGTAAAGGATTCTGTTTGTCTAGGTGATATGGTTGTCTTACTGGGGGTGGAACGGTAACAAGATGTGGAGTAAGGAAAGTTCTGTACTTGTGACGTTGTTCTAAAATGATGTCAATTAAATCGGTACCTAGACCTCTCCATCTTCTCAGGAGTAAGTCTTGTAATAGATTATACAACGGACCGGGATCAGATGCTTGGTTTTCATACTGTACAATGAGATGTTGGGTCATGTATATACCAGCTAGTCGCTGTTCTTCTGGAGTAAGACTTAAAAATGTTTGTACTACTGAATCGTCTTTATATATGCTGTCATCCCCGGCCCATTGAACTGCGGACCGGGCTAGTTCCTGATCTCGTAAAGTATTGAGTTCATGATAACCTACTCTTTCTTTCAGGATTTTATCAGTAGTTTGAAAAATATGTTCGAGGGAACATCGCTCTGGTATCGGGCAAAGGTAACGTTTCTTATTTTCTAAACGAATGGGTCTGTCGAAGGGCCTGTCAAGAGGATACTGTCTAGGGAGTTTCTCTATATCTACGTACGCTATCAGGCCTTGGGTCTCTGCGGTATCCTCTGGTTCTTCCTCATCTGAGGTTTCTTTATCGTCTGACTCTGGATGCCTTTCAGACTCTCGTCGGGCATGTATTGCTACTATTACTTTACGGATTTTTCTAGTCATAGCCTCTATACATTTCTCTTTATCATGTTTACACTCTGAAATATTCTGACTCCATTTTGACAATCCCTCCATCTCTTCTTGCGGAAAGTTGGGCTGGTCTTGTTCCCTTATCAAACAATTAATCAAAAATCGCATTATTAAACCTTGTGTCTCAACTTTCTGATGTGCCATGGCTTCACGAATACTCTCTGGTCTTTCTCCTGTTCTGATAAAATGGTATATATTGTCTAGATGTTCTGGCATTTCTGGTAATAACATCAAATAATCTGTAACACGTCTTAAACGTAATGAGGCTAACATCATGGGTCCTACTTTGCCAGGCACTGTATCATATCTACAATCTGTAAGATATTCCTTAAGCTTTTCGGCTCGGGTTGCTTTAGGTGTACGCTGCATTGCTAATTCTCTCATTGTCATTCGTTGTAAATGTGGTGGGGTGCGATAACCTCCTGTAGCACCTCCTGAGGCGGAAGCTTGAGCATAACCTGACTGTAGGGTCGGTATCTGTAACGGGGTTGAGCCCTGAGTAGCAGCAGGCCCAAAGGGATTAAGCGGATGATTCACAACAGGGGGAACAGTAGGGGAAGTGACAAAAGGTGCGGGAAGTTGGTGACGTGGAGGGGTCATGGCTTGATCAGCAGGAATCTGCTGTTGCAGATTATTAACAGGTGGAAGCAGATTATCGTTAACAGGTTGTACGGGTATATTGGTATATGCGGGAGCTACATCGTCTAAATAGGAAGAAAGGAAAATGTCTGCTGCGGTCTTTTTATGACGTAATTTAGTCGGAACCAATGGAGGGGGCAGATCTTTCGGTATTTCCGGGGTCGCCTTGGGCAGGCCCTCGGCCAGAACTGGATACAGTCCTGTTATAATTGCATTGCTCTGTCTGTCGTGTTGTTCCATTCTGACTCGCTGTCCTTCTTCTAGCAGTTCTTTTTCTTTAGTTTTTTCGGAATCCTCTCTACTTTTCTCTGCTTTTCTGAGTGCTTTCTCTGTCCGTCTATGTGATTCTTTACGCCATAATTCAATGGCATCTTTCTGTGACTGTCTGGCTTTCTTTTTCCATAACGCTTCCTCTACTCTCATGATGCACTCGGCATCCCATGTCCCTGTAACGGGCCATCTCTGTTTCTCTCCCAAGTCTTTGGTATAGTCCACCCACAAGTCTAAGTATAGAATGGCGTCTAAGCCGTGCTTGTGGTACATAAAATATCCAGGAGTGTCCCTAGGTGGGATGGGAACTGCTTCTTCAAGTATCCCTTTCCTAGTTCCTATCTGTCGTAACTTTGAAAACAAAGGCATTGCTACCTCGATCTAGACGCAAACACAATAATCACAGTATAGAAAAGCAAACAATCACTCATACCACGACATTAAAAACACATTGAAACATATCGAACAAATACTGACTCAACATAAATACTGAATAACTGAATAACTGAATACTGGATGCACTGCTAAACAGTACAGATACACTGCTAAAACAGTGCAGACCGGATCTGTGTACCCAAACCCGTCTTGACCGGACACAAATTAATGCACCCGTCTTGATGCGTCCCCAGCAACGGTACTCACCGGGAAGCACGGAACGGAAGGCCTCGGAAACTCGACTGGACTGGACCGCTACGACGTCACTGCTGCTGCTGCGCACTACGCATGCGCCTCAACGCTACAGGTGGGTCTCTCGATACCTCGGACACTGCTCTCTCGGCTGGGCTCTGGTCGGGATCCTCCGCACTCCTCACCGCCTCGTCTGGATGTCGACCGCAGTCTCCGTCACCTCCGTAGGCCTGAGGGAGATACAGGAAAACCTGCAGATGCGCATGGGGTCCGTCACGGCTGTGGCAGGGGGCAAGGCCTGCGACGCATCACCGGCGCGTGGGTTGGGGGAGGGGTACCTATTCGGGCGCCAAATTATGTGGTAAATATTTTACCGTATACGAGTTTGCCATATAATTTCAGACAAGTAAACAATAGCTCAATTAAATGAGAGGCAGAGTCCGTGGTGTCTGAGTCATAAGGGCTTTAATCAAAAATGACTCAAGTCATGGAAATCAATTCCATCAATACAAGGGGTCGGGTATGCAATGATGGCAGAAAGATGTCAACGATTTATTAACAGTACATGACATATATAGTATAATGACACAATGGCAGTGAATACAGTAGGCGTGACAAGTGAAATGTATATGATAAGAACACATGTGCGTAGCAGAAAAGGCGTGTACAAGGGTGTGCACAGAGGCGTGTACTAGAAACGTCACAGAAAAGTGTCATAAGTGGGTGGATGCATAGAGAATTCTGCAAAGTCAGCAGGAAGTGCGGATTCGCGTGCAACTAGCATGACGCAACATAGACGTGTAACTGGGGAGAACTTTAACACTAGTAAAGGAGACAGAAGTCTGGGATGTCAGTACGACCTGGACCTATAACATATCTGGTATCTCATGTTTGGAGGATGTTTTATCTGGAGTAAAAGGTTTCTCGGGCAGAGGCTATACTACACTGAATGCTAGTGCGTGCATAGGTGTCTGCGTGTCTACGTGCGGAGCCATGGGCCTACTATGGCAACGGGAACTGTAAATTACTTGCACGGAGACAGGAAGACTTGCTCTTTGCTCTGCAGCCGGGGATATGTTTACCTATATCACTAGACAGGAATGTGTTTTCGAGGAGGCTGGACAGATAACTTGAAGGCAAAATACTGTTTTGGCAGGCAGGCCAGGCCGAGCCAGGCACTGCTTCGCTTGGCAGGAAGTAAGGCAGAGGTCAGGGATGCATCTCCATGCTGCAGCTTTCAGAGGCAGAGACAGAAGTGGCTCGAAGGCAGAAATCAGGGCCTAGCTCGGCAGAGCCAGGAAAAAACGTGAAAGTGCACCATGTAAAGACGGTGGCACGGCATACTTAGGAACTGAATTATCGATCCATCCATGGTGGATCTAATAGAGAACATGTTAACGTTGGACGCAAATGTATTTGCGTCTTCGGATTCGGTTGTGGAGGGAAATTACATGTACTTAAAACTGGTACATGGAGCCGTTGGGGTACACGTTAGGGGACACATTTGACCATAAAAATTTCAATTACCTCAGTTCTCCATTGGACGGACCACAGCTGCATTCACTTTGTCTACAAAAAGACCACAACCCACAACCATCCTCAACCTACTCTGCGAAGAAACTGGAACAAAATCACCATCGACCAGATCTCCTCATCGCTTCTTCAAAACGCCCCTGCCCACTCTTCGAACCTCAACCAAGCAGCCATTAACCTCACTCAATGGCTAACCAACAGCGCCGACAACCTAGCACCTCTGAAAAAACGTCAAATCAAACTAGGCAGCAAAAAACCCCCCTGGTTCAACGATGATCTTAAGAAATCCAAGAAACTCTGTCGCTCCCTTGAGAAGGCCTGGAAAAAAGACCCAAACACCAGCACCAGGGACGCCTTCAAAAACGCCACCCGCATACACCACCAACTGATCCGGTCTGCCAAGAAAGCCGCATTCAAAGACCGACTAGACAACAACGCCCACAACAGCAAGGAATTATTCAACATCGTCAAAGAGTTTACCAACCCTACTGCCAACTCCAACGACATCACTCCCTCTCAAACCCTTTGCGACTCCCTAGCCTCGTTCTTCCACGACAAAATCGCAGACATCCACAACAGCTTCGACAACCAACCTGGACACCAACCCTCCCAACCTTATGCCGTACCTTCACCCCCCTTGAACACCCTTAATGACTGGAACCCAATCTCCACTGAGGACACTATCCGCCTGATGAACTTCATCCACTCAGGATCCCCCACAGACCCATGCCCTCACCACATCTTCAACAAAGCAGACTCCATCATAGCACCACACCTTCGAGACGTCATCAACTGCTCCCTCAACTCCGCCACCTTCCCGGAAAGCTGGAAACACGCCGAACTCAGCGCCCTTCTGAAAAAACCCACAGCTGACCCCACCGAACTCAAAAACTACCGCCCCATCTCGCTCCTTCCATTCCCGGCCAAAGTCATCGAGAAAGCTGTCAACAACCAGCTCGCCGCCTTCCTCGAAACCAACAAATCCCTCGACTCCTCACAGTCCGGCTTCCGAGCCAAACACAGCACTGAGACCGCACTCATCGCAGCAACAGACGACATTCGAACTCTACTGGACAATGGAGACACAGTCGCCCTCATCCTCCTCGACCTCTCCGCAGCCTTCGACACAGTCTGTCATAGCACCCTGTTACAACGCCTCAGAAACATCGGAATCCAAGGAAAAGCACTGGAATGGATCACCTCATTCCTTGCCGGAAGAACTCAGAGAGTCTGCCTCCCACCATTCAAGTCAGAGGCCACTGAAGTCATTTGCGGCGTGCCACAAGGATCTTCACTCAGCCCCACCCTCTTCAACGTATGCATGAGCCCCCTCGCGGCCATCGCACGCCAACACAACCTCAACATCATCTCCTACGCTGATGACACTCAACTGATCCTCTCACTCACCAAAGACCCTAACACCGCCAAAACCAACCTACATGAAGGAATTAAAGAAGTAGCCGAGTGGATGAAGCACAGCCGTCTGAAACTGAATTCAGACAAAACAGAAGTCCTTATCTTAGGTACCTCCCCCTCAGCCTGGGATGACTCTTGGTGGCCAGAGGCCCTTGGAAAAGCACCCATCCCGACGGACCACGCACGGAACCTGGGCGTCATCCTGGACTCCTCACTCTCGATGACCAGACAAGTCAACGCCGTTTCATCATCTTGCTTCAACATTCTTCGCATGCTCAAAAAAACATTTCGCTGGATCCCCACCGAAACTAGGAAAACGGTCACCCACGTACTGGTTACAAGTCGCCTGGACTACGGAAACACCCTATACGCCGGTACCACCGCAAAACTTCAGAAAAAACTCCAACGCATCCAGAACGCATCAGCCAGACTCATACTAGACATCCCGCGTAAAGACCACATTTCTGGTCACCTGAAAACCTCCACTGGCTCCCCGTCAATAAGAGGATAACATTCCGCCTCCTAACCCACGCACACAAAGCACTTTACGAACTTGGACCCGAATGCCTCAACACACGACTTTCCTTCTACACTCCCCCCCGCCAGCTACGCTCTTCCAACCAAGTCCTTGCTGCTGTACCTCGCATCAACAAAACCACCATGAGAGGAAGATCCTTCTCCTACCTGGCGGCTAAAACCTGGAACTCACTTCCCATTCACCTTCGCCTCACTCAGAACCACCTAGCATTCAGAAAGCAACTTAAAACCTGGATATTCGACATGTAATTCCCCACCCTTCTTCAAGCGCCTTGAGACCCTCTGGGTATGTAGCGCGCTATATAAATTATCTGACTTGACTTGACTTGACTTGGCTTTACAGCCTCTGGGAATCAATGTCAGCCATAACACTCTGGGCGATGATGAAACGCCGTCTGTCTCGTTTTTCTCTGTCAGATTCCTTCTGACAGTGGTGAGTTTTTGGATACCGAGGTAGTAGCCTCATTACTCCACATTCATTTTGAATTTTTTAGTCGCTGTTTAGGTTGCCTTATTGATGTGTGACACTTTGTCACAGTTGAGGTTGTATCACAAGGTCAGCTCAGTGATGGGCCGCGGGTAGCGGTCAATTGAGTTTGCAGAATTGTCAGCATGTTTCCTCAAAGAGTTTCGTCTTTGCCTATCTGGTACCTTCTGATAGTGTTGAGTTTTTGGGTGCCTGCCGAGGCGATTATGCCGTCAGACAGTGAAAGGGTTTTGGTTGCCTGCCGAGGCGATTATGCCGTCTGACAGTGAAAGGGTTTTGGTTGCCTGCCGAGGCGATTATGCCGTCAGACAGTGGAAGGGTTTTGGTTGTCTGCCGAGGCGATTATGCCTTCAGGCAGTGATGAGTTTTTGGATGCTGCGTTGCTGTTTCAGTTTCACAAGGTTAGTGCTTCGATGGGCCGCCCGTAGCGGTCAAATGGGTTTGTAGAGATATCTGCAAGTTTCCTGATCAGTGGGTTTTCTTTTTGATCCAATCCTTTGTAGAATGTCCTGTTGAGTTTGAGGAGATGGTCGTCCAACATCTCAATGCCTAGGTCTCTGTGGAGGTCTGCTGTTCGTGTGAACACAGGAGCACCTGCTGCAATCCGTAGGGCCTTACTCTGTAGGTCTTTCCGAAGCTGCGGGCGGCAGCCACTCCAAACTGGTGAGGCGTATGTCATAGTTGGTCGAATTATTGCGGTGATTGCTCGCACTTTGCTCTGCATGGGCATCAACTTGGTCTTCAGGAGTGGGTATAATGCTGACAGTTTGGCTGCTGCTTTCTGGCAGGTCTTCTCTATGTGGTTTCTCTAGCTGAGTTTAGAGTCCAGAGTCACCCCCAGATAGGAGCTGCTGTTTTCCCATTTGATCTCATCCGAAATGGAGGAGGCTCTGTGGATGTTTCCTGTTCAGCTTCCTTGTGAATAATGTTGCTGTGGTTTTGCTTGTGTTCAGGGTGATCTGTCAGTCGCTGTACCATTCGGAGAGTCTGCAGAGCGATGTCTCAAGGTTCTTAGCCACTTCTTTGTCGCGGAAGGATTGGGAGATGACTGCAACATCATCTGCGTAAAGGGCAAGATCAGTCTTCTTTAGGTCCGTGGGGATGTCATTTGTGAATATGTTGAAGAGGAATGGTACTAGGATTGAACCCTGAGGCACTCCAGCAAGAATTGGGCATGGCGATGAGCATTCTTCTCGCACCGCCACGTGAAAGGTCCGTTTTATCAAGTAGCTAGACAACAGCTTGACCAGGTAGCTTGGAAACTTGAGCTTGATAAGTTTGTAAAGCAGTCCCTCATGCCATACTCGGTCGAATGCTTTGGCTACATCCAGAAAGACTACTCTAGTAGACTTATTGATTTTGAATCCATGGCTGATGATGTCCACAACTCTGAAGAGTTGGTGATTAGTTGAGTGGTCTTTCCGGAAGCCAAACTGTTGGTCTTTCCGGAACCCAAACTTTTCTTTGGCAAGGACGTTTTCGCTTGTCGCAAAGTCCATGAGACGGGCGAGGATAACTTTTTCGAAGAGTTTTGGCCAGATAACAGACTTATGGGGCTGTAGTTACTGGTGCTGCTTACACGCGTTGAATATCTCAGCAAGATGATCCACTGCGGTATCTGGGAGCATCCTGATGGCTTGGTTGGCTAGTTTGTCCTTTCCTGGTGCCTTACCGTTTTTTAGTGTCTTTGCCAGAGCCAGTAATTCGCCCATTGAGCATTCCTCAATGAGTGCAGTTTCTGTTTCTGGTGGGCGCTCTCAGTGATGCTTGGCGACCTCTTGCTCGACTTCTGTTGCCAATTTGCTTGCCTGGTTAGGCTTGAAGGATGCCTCCAGTGTGTCAGCGAAGACCTCGGCCTTGTCCCTGTTGCTGCATGCCTAGTGAGTCTTCCCTTGTATCGGTGGGTTTGGTTCCTTCGTCCCAGTCAAGCGTCGGGCCATTCTCCAGAGAGAGTTGTCCGAGTCCTTCAGATTAGCTGTAGCTGCTTCCCATTTTTCACCTCTGTGCTGGCTTATTTGTATCTTCAGCTGTCTTTTCAGTTCATTATACTTCTTCAGCAGGTCTGGGGTGCGATTCCTTTGCCACTCTGTGCGGGCTCTGTTTTTGTCAGCTATTGACTGCTTAATGCCCTTTGGGAGGTTGTAGATAGAGCATCGTTGGAGTTTCTGCTCAGGAAACTGCGCTCAATAGCAGTGTGGATTGAAGCTGTGAAGTGATGGACCGCCTGGTCAATATCTTCAATGCAGCATAGGGGGCCAGGGATCAGTGTCTCCTCCAGGCATCTCTTGTATAGGCACCAGTCTGCCTTCTTGAAGTTGTGCCTGGTGCCCTGTTGCTGGTCTTCAAGTATGGGTTGTGGTCGGAAGTCAGCGCTGTTTGGGTTTCAAGCTCCATAGACTGAGAGAGATTCTTCATGACAACGATGTCCAGAACATCCGGTTTATGCACTGCAGAGCCTGGTTGAGTCGGGCTGGCCTCTACAAAGTCCTCCTTCTTTGAGTGGGCAAGTAGGGCGTGTCCTTTGCTGTTTCCCGTGCAAGAGTTCCAGCACTGGTGCTTGGCATTAAGGTCGCCTCGAATTAGTGTTCGGATGCTGGGGTCCAATAAAGCATCCAAGTCCTTCGGGCTTAGCTTGCCTGGGGGTGAGTAGGCGGCGATCAGCCGTAGTGGGCCTGCAGATGTCTGGATCTGTATGCCAGTTGCTTCAATACTCCCCACTGGTAGCAGAGAGATCTTGTGGTGCTTCACTTTTGTGCTGACAATCACCGCTGTTCCTCCGCCCTTGGCTCCAGTGGTGCGATCTGTGCGGTATTCCCTGTGGGTTGCTATGTTGAGCTTCTGGCTGCCTTGAAGGTGGGTCTCGGAGATAAGCGCTATGCTCACATCTATGGTTTCCATCAGGTGCAGGAGTTCTGCAGTTTTCTTCTGAATGCTATGAGCATTCCACATCAAGAAGAGGGAGTTTCTTTTAGATTTTGCTGCCATTGCGGGTGTTTTCTTCACCGTAGAAAAGTCCGGCGATAAGATTCGCCACCATTGTCACCACAGGGTGGATGTTCATGTCTGCAACTGTTTTCGCAATCTTCGTGATGAGTTCCTGCCAGTTGATGGCTGAGAAGAGGAGCTGGGAGACCCGAGAGACGGTGCCGAAATCTGGAAAGGAAAGCCAAGAGGCCACCGATTCTACGAGGCGCCCCACCATGTTCCCATAGAGACGTAGCTTGCACAGGTACGTGCAAGGTTCCTGGGAGCTGGGAGGCGGGTGGTTGCCCCATCCCTGGGAGGCGAGGAGGATTCCTCATAGGGCTCCCTGGGAGAGGTTGTGCGTGTTGTTTGCAATCTCCCTGTTTCACGGTGACAGTCTCCCTGTCCCCTGCACCCTGTACTGTGTTTGAACAGGTGTCACTTCCCTCATTCCCTACCCATTGCCGCGTTTTGGTACCTTGTTCCTTGTTTATTTTGGGTTTCGACAATCCTCACTCCGAAGCACAACCTGCCGAAAGAGACGTCAAGGAGAAGAAGAAATTACTTGAAGCACACGTGCAGCCTTTGTTTTATTTTTTCATTTTGCTTTTAGTACCCACTTGGTCTACGCGTAAACCAATAAAGAGAACGGTAGACTACCTACGGTCATTGTGTAATCCCTGTGTCACGCTACAGAAACCTTTTCCTAACAATAGCTCATAGAATAATGTTAATCTGCACGCTACAACAGAACTAACAGTGGACATCCTTCAAAATGAAACTTCATGTACACGATTTAAAGTTCCATTCACAATACATGCTTTCTGACACCATATTACTCTAACGTCATTGCTTTTTGTGTTCCACAGAAACTGTAGGTAGAGAAGTCTTGCAGCGGGTAACTGATTGAGAGGGAGGCTGAACAGGAGCACTATAATCATACACCAAAAGCTACATCCAGTTTACAAATTATGGTACCTCGCACAAAAATGTGGATGAATATACTACAGTGTTAATCACACTGCTAAGAAAGATAATCATCTAGTTTTAAGTACAAAATCATTAATTCATCGTTTAGTCACATGCATCATTAAAATTACTAATTTGCACAAATAATTTATCACCCAAAATTGCATATCAGAAAAAACTCTGACAAACTAATTTAGTTATTGGGAAGAGCACCAGAGAAGGGTCTGCCTGGGGAGCTGAAAGGCATAATTTGTGCAAAGGATAAGGGAATTCTCAAGTGGTGCCCCCACCCTCACATGATGAAATCGTTTAGGGACCACAAATACTCTCATTTTTATGAGGGAGAAGAGGAATGGCCCACTGAGGGCAGGAACTGCCAGAGGGGGTTAACAGAGTTCTTAGTTTAGCAATCTCCAAGGCTCTATCCTCTGGAATGAACAACTCCATAAACTAGCAGAAAAGCTGCATACATTCTTGGGGGATGACAGCAGGAATGCAATGGCAAGCCCCAGTGTGCAGTCTAATAGACAGAAGGAAAAGGCTGTCAAACATGATGCAGGGCACCTGGAAGGCTTTGTCAGACTTCGAGAAGTCTTCCATAAGAGTGCATGCAACATGCACTCTACCACGAGGAAGGTTACTCTGGGGTAAACTGTGACAATGTTTCCCCAAATTCCAAACCTGACGCAGGGTTTCCCATAGTTGGGTAGGGGTATATGGACGATGAAGGCAGATTCTCTGAGGTGGACCCGGGCTGCAACAGACCATGGTAACCCTATACGAATGCAGCAGGTTGTCTGGAGGGAGAGACAGGGCAAACTGACATGGTTTAACCTGATTGCCTATACCACCCCAGGTCATCAGAGTGATTCCTGAAAAGAAGGTGGTGGACTACATAGCAAATAAGATAAGACACCCAAGGGACTCAGTCTATGGGGCCCCATATGTGAGCAGAATAGCCCAGACAATCCCTCAAAGGGAAAGTGATGGCCACCCCAGTAATAGATCCACAAATGTAAAGTTTCTTCTGAAAGTATATGAGTGTGTCCAGAGGTCGAGCTCCCTGACTCGGACGAGCTCCCTGACTCGGACGGACGGGGTGTCCCTGCTAATATTTCTTCCTTTCCACCCCGTCCGCAGGATCCTTTGGACGTTTCCTGGGTTTCCCCGGCTCTGCCTACGTTGACCCCGTCACTGCATCTGCCTTCCGAGACGCTGGGGGTGTGTTCCCCGGCGTTCCCAACAGTCGGCCAATCAGGTGAAGGAACGTCATCTGCAGCAATCCAATCAGACGAGCCAGGGGCGTTTAAGGAAGCCCCGTCTCTGGTTGTCGGCGCGGAACGTCTCGGAAACCAGCCGACGCACGAAGAGAACGCCAAGGACGAAGAAGAAGGAAGTGCCGAAGAACCGCTACTGGGACCCCCGGAACAGAGACTCGACAAGCCAGGAGGCCAACGTTACCACGAGCCGCCCTGCCACACTTCCAGGGGAGAAGTCTGGCTCCACAAGGTACGAGGGCGTTTTCAGGGATTGTTTAAACCACAGGGTGGGACGGGGTAGCCTGAGGGTGGTCACTAACGCCGTGCACTGCTGCTGTCCGCCTACACTTAAAGGCTGCTATAGATGGTGGTAGTATCCTGGTGATCCCTCACTCCCCTGCCCCCCTCCCACTCGTTACACATCGGTCCCAGCCACTAACGCGGCTGTCTCTTTTCCTTTTCTTGAGCTACGTCTGGACCAGCGACCATCCCTGGTAAAGCAAAGACGGGTATCGAAGACACCGGAAGTTCGTCGGAGGAGAGAGCCCCGGCTTGTGTTGTGTGCCTTGCTGGACATTGAACTACTTACACCCCTGAGACCTAATAAGTATTGTCACACCGAATAAAACGGTTATTCATAGACTTCAATTCGTGGTGTCTCTCATTACCCCAACCCCACTCCTCACAAGTGGTGCCGTGACTCGTATCCTTCAGGGAACCACTCCATCCGATACAGAATGGAAACCATACTAACCCAAATGGAAGCAGACCGGACTGCATTTTCCCAAGCCATCCAGAGCCAGTCGGATAACATACTAAAACTGGCAGAAGGACAAACGCAATTAATGACCGTGTTAGGTCAAGGAAGGGCTACAGCCCCACCCCCAGGCACAGTTGTTCCTCTACAGAAATTCAGTCCAGGAGAGGACCCCCTTGCTTTCTTTTTGAATTTTGAGAGAGCCGCGAGAGCCAGTTCCTGGCCTGAGGATAGGTGGCCCTTTTATTTGGCGCCCTTGTTGGTTGGTGAAGCCCAGGCCGCGTATCAGACAGTAAACCGAGATGGTACCACCGCTTATGCAGTGGTGAAGCAGTATATCCTCGATAGGTTGGGCGTAGATGAGGAACACATCGACTACGGTTCCGTCAGGAAAAAGGGTCTCCCGGGGATCTACCCAAGACTTTGTTTTTCAAGTTGAAGAAATCTGCTGACTTATGGCTAAAACCCCATGAAGGTAATATCGATGCCATTATGAACAAAGTGTATCTTGAACAGTTTATCGAAGCCCTCCCCTATAGCACTCAGAGGTGGCTTAAACAACACGCGGGCTTAACATTGGAGCATGCCATAGAAATGGCGACTTGTTACGCCCGAGCTCAGGGTAAGCCCTATATGAGGGAACCTGATAAACCTACCAAGACTTTACCACCCCTCAAACCCGAAAAAAGATTCCAAAAGCCAGTACCAGAACCACCACGGGTGCGGTTCCAACGACCTGAACTGCCAAACTCTGGACCCCAATGTTATGACTGCGGAGAGTGGGGTCATATTGCACGATTCTGTAGGGAAAAAAAAGAAAAGGAAGACGAACCCATGGACGTGAGCTATGTCCCCAGGTCCATCCTGTATGCCCAAGAAACGGGAACCACGTTCTATGTACGAGTCACTCTGAACGGTACCAGTATATGGGCATTGTTGGATTCCGGCTGTAAACACTCAGTTATAAGAGAGGAGCTGGTAGATCAGAGCTCTCTCATTCCGGGGAAACGGGTCAACATTTGCTGTGTCCATGGGGACGTTAAGAAGTATCCTGTAGCTAGAGTCACGTTGTACACACCCTCAGGGAAAGGCATGGAAGTCACCGTAGGGGTTATGTCTGGTCTACCAGAGGTCCAGAGCCCATAATCATAGGGACAGATAATCCTTCCTTTAATACTCTGTTGTTAGATACTCTCCAACACTTGTCTCTTCCCCGTGATACCTTGTTAGCAGCAGAACCCTGGGCCAGGGACACCCATTTCAGGACTGCCCAATTGAATGATGCAAGTCTCACCAATGCATGGCAGGTCGCACGAAATGGACAAGATCCATCCACTAAAAGTTATCCTACTTTCATTGAGAAAAATGGCCTACTCTATCGGCTCGCTAAAGCTGACGCCGAGCCCCAGCTGTTGGTCCCAAACCACTTTCGTGACCAGATATTGTTTTTTGGACATGCCCATCTGTTAGCCGGTCACTCTGGGGTGGAAAAAATGGGACAGTCCATATTACGACATTTCTTTTGGCCAGGGATTTACGCCCAAGTCCAGAAATACTGTCAGGAGTGTAGAATATGCCAGAAACGGAACCCCTACACTCCTCCTCCTGTCCCTTTGGTGCCCATGCCTATTATAGGGGTCCCATTTGATCGTATAGGTATGGACTTAATCGGCCCTTTGCCGAAGTCATCACGAGGACACCAGTACGCTCTTGTGTTGGTTGATTATGCCACACGATATCCTGAGGCTTTTCCTCTTAAGGCAGCTACTTCAGCAGCGATAGCCCAGAGGTTAGTGGAGGTTTTCTCTCGTATGGGTTTTCCAAGGGAGATTGTTACCGATCAGGGTACCCCCTTTGTTTCCCGTTTGATGCAACAGGTGTGCGTGCAACTGAACATCAAACACATTAAAACATCTGTGTACCACCCCCAGACAGACGGCTTGGTTGAGCGATACAACAGCTCCCTCAAGCTAACGTTAAAAAAACTCCTGTCTGGTGATGGGAAGAACTGGGACCAGTTACTACCTCTTGCCCTCTTTGTACTCCATAGTCAGAAACAGTCTAGTCTAGGAACCTCTCCATTTGAGCTACTATTCGGAAGACCCCCTAGAACATTTCTTGAAATAACTAAAGACAGTTGGGAAGCTGAGGGAGCACAGGAAGCTGAGGCCCTATTGGATTATACTCGGCAGTTGCAGACCAGGTTACATAAACTCAGAACGCTTGCCCACGACCATTTAGCCATAGCCCAAACCAAACAGAAAACCCTGTATGACCGAGGTACGAAATGGAGGGTGTTGGATGTCGACGATTGGGTTCTGATTTTATTACCCTCCTCTACACATAAAATGAAGAAGGAGTGGCAAGGACCCTTCAAAATTTTGAGGAAAATAGGACGCACTACATACTTGGTACAGCTAGGAAGGGGCAAAACTCAAATGTATCATATCAATATTCTAAAGAAATGGTTAGGGAAACCCCCACAGACAGTCAATGTGGTGTCTTCTGTACCCGATACAAACCATACAGTCAGTGATGCCCCTATTAATCCTGAACTGTCTGCTATACAACAAAAGGAAGTTATGTCCTTGCTTTTGTCTCATTCGGAAGTGTTCTCGGACCAACCGGGCCGTACACACTTAGCAGAACACTTTACACCTACTCTTCCAAATACAGTCGTAAAGCAAAAACCTTACCGGATCCCAGAGGCAAGACGCCTGGCATTCCAGGCCGAGGTACAAAGCATGTTAAAATCCGGGATCATAGTTCCTTCCCACAGTAACTGGTGCTCCCCAGTGGTGTTGGTACCGAAGCCTGACGGTAGCATCCGCTTTTGTATAGACTTCAGGGCCGTTAATAGGTGTCTAAACAAGATGCTTACCCCTTTCCTAGGGTAGATGAACTCCTGGAACGTCTTGGTGAGGCCCGTTACATCACCACCATAGACCTCACCAAGGGTTATTGGCAGATACCCCTTGCACCTAAAGATAGGGAAAAGACGGCCTTCTCCACCCCTTCTGGTCACTACCACTTTACGGTACTTCCCTTTGGGTTGCATGGGGCGCCAGCAACGTTTCAGAGAGTCATGGATACGCTACTGGCACCTCATTTGCAATATGCGTCGGCTTATTTAGACGACATTGTAGTGTTTAGTAAGACATGGGACGAGCACTTGATACACCTTGGGAACATACTGTCTAGTTTGAAGGATGCCAATCTGCACATCAATGCAAAAAAATCTCGATTTGCTTTTCAATAGGTCAAGTATCTAGGTTACCTTCTAGGGGACGGTCAGATTAAACCCCAGACCGAGAAACTCGAAGCCATCAAGGCATTACCCTACCCTTCTACAAAAAAAGAGCTCAGGGCCTTCTTGGGGTTGGTGGGTTATTACCGCTGGTTCATTGCTCAGTTTGCTAGTCTGGCCGGTCCTCTCACTGACCTCCTCGGTAAAACTGTGAAGTCCTCTTCACTTCCAGCCCCCTCTGTCATTCACACCTCTGCTTTCCAGGCTTTAAAGGATGCTCTGACTTCTTCCCCTGTTCTCATTTCCCCTGATTTCCTTAAACCGTTCATTCTACAGACGGACGCTCCAGGGGTTGGCATTGTAGCAGTTCTTTCCCAGGAGGATGACCAAGGGGCTGAGAGGCCTGTGCTCTTTATCAGCCGAAAGCTGTTTCCTAGGGAGCAGGCGTATTCTA
Source organism: Lissotriton vulgaris (assembly GCF_964263255.1). NCBI lineage: Eukaryota > Metazoa > Chordata > Amphibia > Caudata > Salamandridae > Lissotriton > Lissotriton vulgaris. The sequence goes on along the minus strand of NC_141685.1, from coordinate 1,009,775,213 downwards.
CGATTGAAAAGGAATGCCTGGCTGTCCGTTGGGGAGTGGAAAAGCTGAGGTACTATCTTGAGGGAAGGCCGTTTGTGTTGTATACGGACCATGCTCCTTTGACCTGGCTCCAACTTAACAAAGGGAACAATGACCGAATCCTGCGTTGGTTCTTGGCTCTGCAGCCTTTCCAGATTGAGGTCCGTCACCGGAAGGGTTCTCTGCAGGGGAATGTTGACTTTGTTTCCCGTTACCCAATTTCCCCCGATCGGGTCAATCGTAGGGGTGGGATGTGTCCCGAGGTCGAGCTCCCTGACTCGGATGGACGGGGTGTACCTGCTAACATTTCTTCCTTTCCACCCCGTCCGCAGGATCCTTTGGACGTTTCCTGGGTTTCCCCGGCTCTGCCTTCGTTGACCCCGTCACTGCATCTGCCTTCCGTGACGCTGGGGGTGTGTTCCCCGGCGTTCCCAACAGTCGGCCAATCAGGTGAAGGAACGTCATCTGCAGCAATCCAATCAGACGAGCCAGGGGCGTTTAAGGAAGCCCCGTTTCTGGTTGTCGGCGCGGAACCTCTCGGAAACCAGCCGATGCACGAGGAGAACGCCAAGGACGAAGAAGAAGGAAGTGCCGAAGAACCGCTACTGGGACCCCCGGAACAGAGACTCGACAAGCCTGGAGGCCAACGTTACCACGAGCCGCCCTGCCACACTTCCAGGGGAGAAGTGTGGCTCCACAAGGTACGAGGGCGTTTTCAGGGATTGCTTAAACCACGTGGTGGGATGGGGTAGCCTGAGGGTGGTCACTAACGCCGTGCACTGCTGTCCGCCTACACTTAAAGGCTGCTATAGATGGTGGTAGTATCCTGGTGATCCCTCTCTCCCCTGCCCCCCTCCCACTCATTACACATCGGTCCCAGCCACTAACGCGGCTGTCTCTTTTCCTTTTCTCGAGCTACGTCTGGACCAGCGACCATCCCTGGTAAAGCAAAGACGGGTATCGAAGACACCGGAAGTTCGTCGGAGGAGAGAGCCCCGGCTTGTGTTGTGTGCCTTGCTGGACATTGAACTACTTACACCCCTGAGACCTAATAAGTACTGTCACACCGAATAAAACGGTTATTCATAGACTTCAATTCGTGGCGTCTCTCATTACCCCAACCCCACTCCTCACAGAGTGACCCCAAAAAATGGATTGATTGTTGATGAAGGTCCTGTCAGGACAAACTCCTTAATTACCCGCATCCCGGTTTTTGTGCTTTTCACTTCCTGGTGGCTGTCTAGAGTCAGCATTTTGGGAGATCTGGGAAAACGCAATCTTGTCCACTTTACATCAAAAGGAGTACAGGGAATCGGAGGTAAAACATTTGGTTTATTCAAGCTTGAACAGTTGCAAGACCCACAAGGAAAAAGTTATTCAATGTAGGTAATGAACCACACAGAATTCTCCTTTAATATTTATTCTATACTTTAAACAAATCTGCCTACACCCCTTCACTTACTCAATCAATCAATCCCAGTATTTATAGAGCGCGCTACACACCCGCGAGGGTCTCAAGGCGTTAAGGGGGGGAGGGGGCTGCTGCTACTGCTCGAAGAGCCATGTCATGAGGAGCCTCCTGAAGGCGAGCAGGTCCTGGGTCTGCCGTAGGTGGGTCAACTCCCCCTAATCCATTGGAAAATTACTTCCAGCTATACATACAAAAAGAATAGCTAACCACACTACTTTGTCAAGATAATGGATCACAAGCCATTGCTTGATTGCAAATTGAATGGTAAAAAGAACAGCGTGACTTTCCATCTCAGAGAAACACAAATGATTAACAAAGTGTAATTATTCTAATAGCCACTCTCTACCTTTCCAAGGACACAGAGAGAAAAAAATTAAAGAATGTACAATGTTAGAAGTCCATGGAAAATTCCTCAAATAATCATTGTACAAAGTCAGGTTGATTTAAAAAAGTGTCTGCACTCATTTTCATATTATATAAACTTTTCTTCAAATGGTCCTAGAACATGAGTTCAATATTTACCAGTTGCCATCTATCACTTAACTATAGAATCAGTAATAGATAATTTGATTTGGCCCCTCATATTATGACAGAACTTCATTTTCAGATATTCACCATTATAGGATAAAGGTAGAGGAATAAGAGGTGCCTTCCTTTTGACTTAAGATTTCAGAAAATCACATATCCAACAATCTGTAGCATTATATCCAAGATGGGCATTATATAAAGCCTGAATGAATGTATTATTCACATTTTGCAAGCGGTGTGCTTGTTTATGAGGGGCAAGAGTTATGTACTGATGCCATTGCTTTAGAGACTGAGTGGTCTTCTTCTAACCACCAGAACAACCCTAGCATTTCAAATATTATTATCAAAAAGAGACAGAGCACAATAATTTTCACATTCTTGGTACAAAATTGTTGTGTACTAGACACTGGAGTAATTTTCTCCTGACATAAATCAGAGGGTGATTTCCCAAACGGTCTCAGTTTTATACTCCTAGTCTTACCCATTTTGTATTATTTGTGTGATGGAGAAATACTTGTTCTTGATGAGTATTGCTTCTTTGTCTTATACTCAGCCCATTCTTTTTCTCTTCTTTTCCAGAAAGAAAACCAAATCAAAAACACCTAACAGCCAAAAGCAAAGTAACGTGGCTAAGACCTCCTAAAAAAAAAAAAATCCTTATCTATTCTACCAAAGAACATCAAGAGTTCCCAGTGTCCTTTACTTCAAAGCCTCACTGGCAAGCTGATGTACAGGTACAGATGTGGCGGTCGTGACCACCGGCATGGGTTGCTACCTCTCTAGAGATAGTTTCTTTTTTAAGTCTATACTTCTTAACGGCCCTTGGCCACACTTTGTATCAGGTCTAAACAATGTCAGGATGCTCAAACAGAATCTGGCTGGGTCAGGCATGATGGCAGCAACTTCCTGTTCCAATGGCACCACATCACCATGCTTCAAAAAGATCACCATCCCCAAAATGCACTTTCTGAGAGATCTGATCATATTCAAAATCCAGTATTCCTCTTGTTATCCACTGATCATATGGCGAAGGGAGTGGCTCTTGCTTTCTCCACATCACTGGCATGGATCCAGAGTCTGTGCCCTGTGCACTTAACTGCAGTATGGGTGGCGAAGAGAACTTGCACAGGACCCTTCTAGCATGGCTCAAGGCTGGACTTCCTCTGAAACTGTTGGGTGAAGACACTGTCTCTAGGCTTCAGCTTGTGACCTGGACCTTCAAGAGTAGGAGGGAGACTGGCCTTCACCTGTGAATGGATCAAATGCAAATCTTTAGTCAATTGGTCATAGTAATCGACAAGCAAGGTATATTCAGTGTCAGATTGTGTTTGATCTTGGTACACCCTATACATTTGCCTGCCTCCCCATTACCACATCAAATGGTTGCAAGACCTTGAAAGGCAGATCTGGGGGTGCAAAATGTTCTGTTGAAACGGGGTACCTTTTTCTATGTTATTAGTATGGCATATCATGCATCTTGGCATATAACTCTGCCACTCTGAGAATCAAATTATTGAACAATACATTATCTGACGTGGCCACTATTACTTTAGCACTGATGTGGGCTGGACTGTGGGCCATGGTAATAATAGCATTCACATAGCAATTTGGAAGCATTCACCTTTGCTTTCCTGACAGATCTATTCAACATTCGGTATCATCTAATCTACCATACATCTGCCATGCCTCTTTCTCTTCCATGGTAGCTTCCTGTTGTAACTCTCTAGCACATTCTAAGGTATTGTTAACATTGGTACTTCAGGGACCCCTCTAGCTGGTCCTCTAACATACATTAAACTATAGTCAGATCTGGCTGTTTGCTTGGCTGTTTCATCTGCAAAAGTATTTCCCTGACCTACCTCATCAATAACTTTTTTATGTGAACTGCATGTAACAATGGCAATTCTTTTTGGTAACATCAGAACATCCAATAATCTTACTATTAACTCCCCATATTTTATCTTACTACCATGTGTGGTCAAAAAGCCTCTTTATTTCAATAATCGCCCAAATGAGTGGGCACCGTCAAAGGCATACTGACTGTCAGTATAAATATTTACTATCAGACCTTTACTCAATTCCCCTTCCCCTTGTAAGGGCAATTACTTCTGATGCTTGTGCTGACATTTGCGGTATTTTACATGACTCTATCACTGTTTTCAAAGTGGTGATGGCATATGCAGCAGTGTTTGTACCATCTGGTAATTTGAAACATGAACCATCCACAAACAACTCTCCCTATGGGTCAGATATGGGAGTATCTGTTAGGTCTACCTGTCCCTTGGTCTCTTCTTCAGTGGTGAACACACAATCATGGTGTTCTTCCCCTGAATCACTGGGGAGGGGTAGCATTGCGGCTGGGTTCAAAACATTGCAACGTTTCAGAATGATATTTGGAGCAAAAAGTGTTAACTCATACCCTGTTAAACGTGCACTAGTCAGGTGCTGGGTCTGTGTTTTATTTTAGTAGCACATCCACAGCGTGCAGTACCATAACTGTCAAATTGTGACCTAGAACGTATATATTTCAGATTGTTTGACAGCAACAGCAGCAACTGCTGCTCAGCGCAAACAATTTGGCAAAGCTTTAGCCTATGGATCCAATGTGGAGGAAAAATAAGCACAAGGTTTATATCCCTCCTCCCATGGGATTGTGTTAAAACCGTTAGCCCACAACCATCTTTCTCTTAATAAATAAAATAAAAATGTTTACAATAATCAAGGTTACCCAAAGCAGGTGTATTGCATAAACCATTTTTTAGTTGTTGAAAAGCATGCTCACACTCTTCTGTCCAAGGGAGTGGGTAACTAATATTCTTAGATGTTAGTGCAATCAAAGGTTTTGCAATTAAAGAGATATTAGGTATTCACTGCCTGCAAAAGGAAGTCATATCTATAAAGGTGCGAACATCAGATTGAGTCTGGGGACGTTTCATTTTCTATACCAAATCAATTCTTTGTGGGTGCAGTCTTTTACCCCCTTTTGGCAGGAGGTGACCGCCTGTTGACAATATTGCATTTTAGATAAGGACACTCTGTCCTAGGAGTGCTAAATGATGTAACAAATTAACTGTTGTTTCCTTACAACCTTCCTCTGTATCTGAGGCAATTAATAGATCATCAATGCATTGGATGCAGAGCCTTTTGAAGGGGTGAAAAGATCTAATTGTTTTTTCAAAGCTTGACTATATATACTAGGCTTTCTGTATACCCTTGAGGAGCATGTGTACATTTTAGGAAACAACCTTTGAATAAAAATGAAAAGAGGTATTGACTTCCTTCAGCAATGGGCACACTAAAAAATGCATTTTTTAAATCAAGAACAGCAAAATATTTGGCTGAAGACGGAATCATGGTAAAAATAGAATTTATGTCAGGAACAACAGGATATTGGGGTACTACAATTTTATTTATAGCTCTACGGTCAATCACTAATCTATATTTATGAGGGGTTCCCTCTGTGGGTTTTATAAGAACAGGAAGTATAGGACTATTACATGGGCTGCCTTCTGTTTCTTTTATTATCCCCTTATGTATTAAATCAGAGATTACCTCTTTGAGACCTTCCTCTCCCTCCCAGGACATTTTGTACTGAGGAATGCGGGGTAAGGGATCACCTTTTTTAACAGTGATTACTATGGGATCTATGTCCATTTTACCAGCATCATTATCTCCTGATGCCCAGGCTGGTTTATCAATTGCCTGAAATTAAGGTTTGTAGGTGAGTAACATCGATCATTGTAAAACATTTGCTACAATTATCAGAAGCGATTGATATGAAAACACCATCAGGTGAACAATAAATGTTAGCATTCAGTCTTTTGAATAGGTCTAGACCTAATAAGTTCTCAGCACAATTTTTACTGAGCACAAATGGGACAGAGGTGGTGAAGGGACCTTTAGTAACATCTAGGGGTTTGGAGATGAGGCTCTGGATGGGGATACCTGAGAATGTCACTGTTGTATTCATGCTGCCGGAAAGGGGAGCCCCTTGAAATTGGTTATGAGCCACAGAGTTGCGAGTGGCACCTGTATCAACAAGGAAGTCGCATACTTCTATATCCATGGTGACATATGGTGACATATGGACCTGCTTGATTAACTGGAATCATAACCCTATTTCCACCCTTTCCGTTGCTGTCCTATTCTGAATACTCAGTTATTGTAATCACTGCCAGTAAAATCTTCAGTATAAAAACTTCTGTCAACTTGGTTGACTATCTAAATAATTCTGACGTCTGTTGTCATTCTGACGCTGGGTGAAATTTTGCCTGTTTGTGCCACCTCTCCCTGTACCCCTTGGCACTGAACTACATCTTCCTCTTGCCACAGTTGCTTGGCCTTGTAGGCTAGGGCATTCATCCTTCCAATGACCCTCTTGAAAGCAATAGGCACACTGATTTTGGGCTAATCCTGATCTGTGTTGCAGCGCAAGAGCAGATGACACTCTGCCAGCCCCTCTTCCACGTCCACCACTCCTCACATTTCCCATACCACATTGTCTTCCCATGTCTGAATGCTTGCTGCAGCAACACCTTTGTTTTTAAGTCTTTCAGTTTCTTATCAATCTTTTCTTTATTTATTTTCTGGTAATTCTTATTATATGTAGCCATTACCAAAAGATCTGCAGGTTCTTTAGTTGGCCAGGTGCTCTCTGATACTTTAATCAACTCTCCTAATTCGTTCATCAAATGATTCACAAATTTGTCAGTAAACATTCTTTTCCCCGTCACAGTTGCCAACTCCTGACCACTATGAGCCCTGAATATTTTCTCCATCCTAGTAACATAGTCTGAAACTTATTCTGTAGGATTTTGTTTACAAGCTGCTATTTTATCCCAATTTACATCTTCCCTTGGTATTATTCGTAGCAATTTAGCAATAGTAAGATCAGGTAAATCAAGTATAAGTCGATCTGGTCTGTCTCCTAGTCTTCTCTGTGTGTGTCAAGATTTTCAAAATGTACCAAAGCATGTCCAAAGTGAGCTACATCATCATGTCTACGTATTCCATTCCATATTTCTCTGGGGAGAAAGGCATCAAAAATAGATCTAAGTAATTGAATGTCATTACACATAATTTAGTGACTAATTCTAAGGCTTCATAAAAACCCCTTTGGGTTTTTCATAAAGTCTGGCAAATCTTTCTTTATCGCCATTAATTCATACCTACTCCACGGAGTATGAGCAAATTGAGGAATGGGGTTCTGAAGAGGAACACCAACAGCAGCAGGGGTGCAGGAAGGGGATGCATTTCCCTCATGGGATATTCCCCATTCATATTTTGATATTTTCTTCTAACCTTAATACCCCAATGCAAACAATTTTCAACGGCCCGTTGGATAGCTGCGGAAGGGATCATGTGACCTTGCGCATCATGCAACAATTGTAACACCTCGTGTGTGGTATTTTTTATTACACCATGTCCACCATTCCTCTATCCTTTCAGTCATATATTGAATGAGTAAGTTTTGCTGAAAAACATCAACCTATTTACAGTTGGCATAACAGTATTCAATGTGGCCTTATTTATGTCACCCATCCATATATGGGCTATCATTTTTAACCCTTCTGGATCAGCTCTCTGTGATCCATATCTAGTATTGGGTCCGTCCCTCCAATTCCCACTCCTATCTCTCAAATTACCACTATGCTTGTGAACCCAAGGTGCGGTACCTGCAGGCGTATTTCCAGCATATTGGGATGCAGAAGGGGTTTGTCCAGTCACTAGCCTTGTTAAAAAATTTACCTGAGGGGTAGTCGATACATTTGGTGCAGGTGTCACTTGCCCTACTTGTGACTGCTGTTGAACAGCAGACGGATTAAGTATTGGTCTGGGTGGGACATGTAGTTGCTGGCCTGGTAATGGAGCAGGAAGAATTGGTACATTTAAAATGGGTACTATAGGTCCATGTCCCTGCAGACCCATCTGTAGTGATACATTTTGTGCCTGTGCGGCGGGTATGGGAACCTGTGGGACATATGGTGGGGGATTCTCCAATAGTCTCTCTAATACCTCATCCTTGTCCAAATGTTCTTTCTCTTGTGTCACATATGGCTTGTTAGTGCTCATTTTAAACTCTCTGTCCATACATTGTTTGTTTTAATTGATTATATGCTTTGGCTTTCTACAACACTTCCGATTTTCTGTTCTTGTTCCTTGTCTTTTTGTTCTTTAATTACTAACATTGTAGCATGTTTTTCATATTTATTAAAACTGGCCCACATTTCTTGTCTGACCATTTTCGCAAACAATTTTATCTAGGTCAAATGAACCGTCCAGCGGCCATCTCAAATCCTCAAATCCCTTAGTATATCAATGCCACAGTCTGTTCCACAAGTTCACACCTGTTCCATATTTTGTCATCATCTTCCATGCAGGACTACCCTCAACTGGGACTGGTTGGGACTCCTCGAGGCGTGGACTCATGAAACAGCAACGACACCGTGAAATATATTTCATACGTTTTCTCATTGTAAAGTCAAAGATCATCTAAATGAGAAAACTTACCAATACAATCAATACAGGCCTATTTTTCAGGTCCAACCTGAAACCCAACCAATATAATGCAATAAATTCTCAATACCAATAACTAATCAATAATTCATAACGCCTGTTACAAAATATCTCATGAACAATCCCACCAGGTAGTTGCTCAAAACGTCCAGCTCTCTGTACTTGCAATTCAGCCACTTTTTGCTTGACCAGTTTGGAACCTCTGCTGGGGAGATCCTCTTGCCGAGGGGCAGCAGTTCGGTACTTCAGATGGCAGCTGTGAGAAACTAGTCTCATTAGCAGGGACCCCAGCGAACCTTCTGCCTCGGGTCGTGTCACCTCAGCCACACACCGAAATGCTGTTGGATTTCCCATGTAGAGGCATCACGTTCGGGAGCCATTTGAGAAAACACACCTCTTGTCCACTTTACATCAAAAGGAGTACAGGGAGTCGGAGGTAAACGATTTGGTTTATTCAAGCTTGAACAGATGCAAGACCCACAAGGAAAAGGTTATTCAGTGTTGGTAATGAATAACCACACAGAATTCTCCTTTCATATTTATACTATACTTTCTAACAACATCCCTTCACTTCCCTCCCTCTAATCCATTGGAAAATTCCTTCCTGCTATACATACAAAAAGAATAGCTAACCACACTACATTTTCAAGATAAGGGATCACAAGCCATTGCTTTATTGCAAATTGAATAGAAAAAGACCAGTGTGACTTTCCATCTCAGAGAAATACAAATGATTAACAAAGTGTAATTATTCTAACAACCACTCTGTACTTTTCCAAGGACACAGAGAGAAAAAAATAAAAGAATGTACAATGTCATAAGTGCATGGAAAGGTTTCTGGCTCTCCGGTGCAGACCACCCAACTAAGACCCCTGAAGTTTTCAGTGCAGGAAATAAGTCTGATATACAAGGAAGTCAGTGAGATCCTGTCAGAGGGAGTGGTTTACAGTTCCGTACTCCATCCAAAATGCTTTCTGAGCAATGTTTTATTGATGGAGAAAAAATACAAAAGCTTCAGACCAATCATGAACTAAAAAGAAGTCAACGAGTGGTTGGAATATCTCCACTTCAAAATTGAGGGGATTCACCTCCTTGGAGACATCCTCTTGGCCAGGGACTGGATGCCCTGTAGAGTTTCACCAAATTACTATGCCTAGGGTAGATGTGCTGAGAACGAGAGGCATCACGCTAATAATATACCTGGATGACATTCTCCTGATTAGTCATTGTTGCATTTGGTTACATTCAACATGACAATTGCGCTTCTATAGACCAAGGATTTGTAATCTAAGAGAAAAATTGGACCTGATTCCAAAACAAGCAGATTCAACTCAGGTCACTCTTAGTCTTCTGGAGACAAAGATAGCAAAAATATAAAAGGAACAGAGAAAGTTTGTGAGAAGAGAAAATATATTTCTCCGACAAATGGCCAGGATAGTGGAGCTTTGATCATCATCAATACAGGCAATTTTTTCAGGCCCTGTCCAAAGCAGTCCACCTCCGGAGAGGTATTTTACATCCATCACTATTATTGCTTTGAACGCTACCATGAACTCAGTTAAAATACAAGAACAAATTGATGCCTTCAAAAAGAAACATGTTACCACCTCATGTATGCTAATGGAGTGGTGTCCAGGAGGGTCTCATAATCAGAAAGGCTGCAGTCACCCATACAATGGGGAGGAATTCCAATAATCATAAGTCTGTGCAAGTGTGTTTGCGTGATTGCCAGGCCTCTATCAGCAAATGGAATATGCGGAACTATATAAAGTACTTCCCCCCGCAGATCGTTGGGAGATTATTCCTCGTTTCAGCAGAAGTTTATGCAGCACTTTTCAGGGACCTGATCACAGTGTGGCAAGGGTCCCACGGCATCACTTGGATGTTTTACTACTTGCATCTTGCTTTGGAGAGGAATACGTGGTCTGCTGTCTTGTAGTGCTCCTTATTGTTTCCTTTGTTAGTTCTGGATTTTGTAGACGCATTGCTGTATGGCAGCTTGGCGTCTTGGCTGAGACGGATAGTGGGATTCGGAGTGAATCTCTGACATTTTTCCATTTATTCACATTGGCATATATTGGAGTGCTCTCTCTGGACAAAAACGTAGGAGTTTAATTTTGTTTCTGTTGTATCATTCAAGGAGCTGAAGGTTCTTGCATTGTGATGTTAACAGTGGGCTCTGAAAATGACACTTGAAAATTCACTCACGTGTTGAGGGTTTGCCCAGAGGGTCAGTTTCCTGTATCCATATGGTTAAATACATTTCAGTGAAGAAACAGACAAAGTATTTACATTTCAGCTCTGAGGAGTAAAGAGCTTGATCACTATTAAATACGAAGAATCCAAAGAATTGATTGATTGCACTATTAAAAGGATTTATAGAGAGCTGTTCATTAATGTTTCATGTTGCCATTTAACAGGCTATGCATCTAAGAGAGAGGTTTCAGTCTCTACTCCAGTGAGGCCTAGCAAGGGCATTCTCGTGGTGGTTATTTTCTCAAATTAATTGGCAAAAAATAGATTCTATAAAACTTAATGGGGAGGGTAACTGAAAGTGAGAAGTGTGGTGATTAATGATTTTCTTGTGTGACTCTCCTCTTTCACAGACAATACATAAGTCGACATTTTCTGGTATAGATGCTTATGTTCCGTACATCTTAAGAAGCCACAGATGATAGCTATTTTGTTTAGTTACAAGTATTTTCATAGGGAAAATGGTGCATATATGCGTGTTATATATAACTATTATTATTATTTATTTTTTTAAATGTATTTATTGAACAGCATCACATATTCACAGTCATAGATACTATAACATTATCATCCATATAAGCAGCTTAAAATATATACAAAACAGAAAATGAAAACAAGGTCCAGAGACGGGAAAGTAGAGTACTAGAAGCTTAGAGGAATCAACAAAGGCATATAATACTGCTTAGACATAATAGTTTTACCTGCTTATTTTGCTAAATTAAATATATTTAATACTAAACAATATAGCTTATAATCAAGCTGTTTGATCCTTAACTCCGTGCATCCATCTCTCAACTGGTTCCCAAATTTTCTGACCCCCGCATTCGAGACAGCGTTCCTTTAGATGAATAGATTGCTGTTTCGTGATTATATATAGCCAAAAACCTTGCCAGCCACATTTGGAAGGTTGGGGAATCTGCATCCTTCCAGCTAGCCGCTAATAAAATCTTATATACAGTTACCACAATGCATAAACATGATTCCTGGGTTTTATTCAATCCAAGTGAGTTATCATAGCCCAGCATGTATAGCATAGCTGACACCGGGAGCTGATGTCCAAATAATTCTTCCCGGAATTCATACAAATCATTTTTAAGTGGGGCTAACATCCGACATCCATAAAACATATGAATTAGATCCGCAGGGCCCTGTGCGCATCTTAGACAGAGATCATCCGTTCTTTTACCCCATTTAAATAATTTTGCTGGGGTAAAATATAAATTGAAAATCGTTTTATATGACTGAGCTTTTTAATTTGAAGACATAATTATCTTAGATAATAATAACAAACTATAATCAATATCTTCATTTGGATCATTAAGCCTAGTAGCCCATGATGTTTCAGTATGTTCTATATCATCATTTATTTTTTCTAGAAGTAAATCATATATTTTCCCTATTTTTACGCTTTTAATTGTCAGAATATCTAGGATAGAAATTGTTTCATGTGAAATCTCAGGGATTTTAGCATTCATGATCGCTTTAATTTGATGACATTTAAATTGGTGGCAGTTAGGAATATTATATCTCTTCTGTAGGTAAGAGAATTGAAAGTCTACAATATTTTTGCCTAGATCCAAAACCGTTCTTATACCTGCTTTATTCCATTTTTTGGCCATATCATCATTTACTAGTCGGGGAAGAAGAAAGGAGTCCCAAAGTGGAATATATTTATTATGTTTCGGGATTGATAAAAATTTTGATATTTTTAGCCAAACTTTCCTAGAGCTAGCAATTATTTTAAATTTAAATTTTTTTTAAATAACTTGGTTCTATCTGTTTTAATAAGAGACCTTGGTGTTTGTTCCCTAATAGCAATTCATATATAGAGGGTATTACTGGTGATATTAGACTCTGCCGCTTTTGTATAGAGCATGGGAGCCATTTGTTGAAGAAAAACTGCCCAGTAGTATAGTAAAATATTAGGAAGGGCTAAACCGCCTCTATGCTGGGGTAATGATAGATATTTAATAGACCTCCTAATTTTCCCGTATTGCCACATAAAAGATGAAATTAGTGAGTCTATGGTTTTGAGTGTGCTATCCTCTACTATTAGTGGTATTGCACGAAACAAATACAAAAGTTTAGGAAGAATATAAATTTTTACAAAATTACTCCTGCCAATAATTGATAAACGTAAACTGTCAACTCTTTTAAGATCTTTTTCTAACGTTTTAATTAGCGGATCAAAATTCAAATTATTAATCCTTTCAACTTTCGGTGTTAAACATATTCCTAGATATATAACTCTTTCTACTCTCCTAGGGTCATTGTAGTTTGTATTTTCAGTACAGATAATAATTGTTTTGGCTTTATTAAGTGAATAACATGAAAATGAACCGAATTGTTGAGTTATTGTTTCAATTTGTTGAATTGCCTCCGCGGGATCAGGTGTTACAATTGCCACATCATCGGCAATGGGCTAGAACTTTTGTGTCAAAGTTACCTATAGAGATAGGTTTGATAACTGTGTTATGAAGTAGTTTACTGATTAAAGGGTCAATGTATAGAGCAAAAAGAAGGGGTGAACAGGGACATCCCTGTCTTGTTCCCCTAGACACCTTTATTACCTTTGATTCCTTTCCCATAATCTGAAGCCTAGCTCTGGGTTGGCAGTACATAGCTTGAATAGATCTAATAAAGTTAACTCCAAGATTCTTTAAGCGTAGAATAGTCTACAAAAACTCCCATGATACCCGATCAAAAGCCTTTTCGGCATCGAGGAGGATCATTGACATCTGGCCCCCCTCTGCAGACACGGAATCAAATAGTGCAATGGCTCTGCGGATGTGATCAATCGTACCCTTCCTAGGAATGATGCCGTGTTGCCAGGGGGAGACCAGATGTTCAATCACCCCCCAAGATGGTTAGCCAGAATTTTTGCATAAAGTTTGTAAACTGAGTTGATCAGAGAGATAGGTCGGTACGGAGATGGATTCTCGACAGGTTTGTTTTTTTTGTGAAAAATTATTATGTCTGTCTCTTTCCAAGAGTCTGGAGTTGTACCTGTTATTTGTATGCCTGTAAAAAGATATAATAAAAAAGGCCGTATAATTGGACCTAAGATCTTATATAATTCCAAAGGAATTTTATCGGGACCAGCTGCCTTTCCAGAAGCGAGACCTGCCAGTGCTAGTTGTAGCTCAATGATAGTAATTTGGTTCTCAAGGTCATGGTTAGATAGATTGTCAAGAATATTTATCGAGTCTGTGTCGCCAATAAATTGATTTACTGCATTAATTGTTTCGAGTCCAATTTGTGGGTTATCCTCGGAGTATAGATCTTGATAATACTGCCGGAACCCTTCTATTATTTTGTGAGGATCAGTATATTGAGTATTATTTATATTTATACAAGGTATCGCGTTGTAAGAGGCCTTCTGGCGAGTACGAAGTGCCAATTGTTTAACCACTCTCTCCCCGTTTTCATATAGATTGTTTCGATATGTTTGAAATGTCTCAGCAGAGCGCTTAGTTAACCAGTTATTCATTTCAGTTTTGAGAATAATTATCCGGTGTAGGATATGTTTTCCGTCTATACCTTGGGATATCGTTAAAACATGCTCTTCTTCAGCTTGAATTAGATCATGGGTTAACTGTAAGTTTTTAGCTTCTCGCACTTTCTTAATATGAGAAACGTAGCTTATAGATTTGCCTCTGAGCGCTGCCTTAAAACAATCCCATACAACCAATCTAGAAGCGCTATACTGATTCATGTCAAAAAAATCTCCTACCCATTTTTTAATAAAGCTTACATATTCTAAATTAACCAAGAGTTTACTATCAAAAGTCCATTTAGTAGCTGGTCTGACAAAGTTGGATATATCTAGTGTTAGAACTAGTGGGTTGTGATCTGACAGGATCTTTGGGAGTTTTTTAATCTCAGCTTTACTTGTTATATCCCGTACTACTAAAAAGTAGTCTAATCTCACATATTTGTTATGTGGATATGAGAAATATGTGTATCCAGGATCGTTATGTTTCTTTACGTCCCATATATCCGTCAGATCATGACTCTGTATCAGCTGATTAATGGCTCTATCTACCTTAGATTTTCGACCAACATAGGTATTTTGCCCAAAGCTTTGGCAGCCTGGCCCTAATGAAATATTCAGATCACCACATACTATCAGTGTTTTAGGCCAAGATGCAAGCTCTATCTCTAATTTTTCGATAGTTGCTGGTTCGTCATAATTTGAGCCATAGATTGAACAAACGGTTATACCAGAAGATAGTGTTGCTATAACCCATCTTCCTTGAGAATCTCCTAGCTTCCGTGTAGGCTCACCTAAGTGTACTTTGGTAATAATCGCAACACCACGGGTATAAGATGTTTGAGATGCTCAAACACATAGATTGTAACCAAACAGTTTTAAGAGATCTCTTTTATCCCAAGGAAGATGAGTTTCTTGTAGACAAATTATGTCAAAAGAGCCTTGCCTAATCTCGCTCAAGCGAGTCCGCTTACTTTTATCATTTAGACCAGCTACGTTCCATGAGCATATTGTTAGCTTCCCCATTACAGTTTTGGAAGATATTCTATATAATCCTCTAGCATTTTAAATAGTTTTTTTAACTGATCTGAGTATAGTTTTCTGTTAAGTTCCATAAGTTTAGAAATATCCTTACTGCTAACTTAAAACATATATCTGTGAATTTAATAGTGATGCTGACATTTTTTTGATTTTTTCTTCCACCCCCTTCCCTCAAAACCACCCCTCCATCCCTCCCCCCCTCTGCCCTTCCCACCCAAGGGAGACAACAGACTCTGTGAGAGTCCGTAGTGATGAGCATGCAGCGTGCGACTCAGGCTCCTTTATCGTATCATAGTAATTCAAATAAATGCCGAGCTACATATTTATCAAAAAAAAAAAAAAACTTTTTGGAAGCCAAATCGCTAACTAATCCACCCTTCTATATTCCATTTAAACCATCAATGTCCCTTTTATAATCCACTACCCAATCAGTATTCAGTATTCTGTATGCAACCACCATACCCCGACAGTTTTTAGACAGTAAATCTGTCCGGTATTTTGCATATGTTGCCTACAGCCTAGTCTGAATAGCATTAGCTTAATTAAATCCTGAAGGTTCTCTATTGCTAATGCTTAGGTGATATTTCATCCAGAAATTCTTTGGCTTTTATTTCCGAAGTAAAAAACTTAGATTGTCCTTCCCAAATCACTTTTAGTCGAGCAGGATTGTTGAGGTACGCTTGGGCCTTTATATCCTGAAATGGCTTGATAAGTTGTCGGAGCCTCCAGCGTCTTTCCACTGTAGTGTGGCAGAAATCCGGGCGGACAAAATATGACACCTCATTCCTGATTCTTTTAGCCTCGGGTCGGACCTTCTCAAACACTAATTGGCGTAGTAAAAAGTTTCCAAAATAAACCAAAATAGCAAGAGGGTACCCCCCGGGTTTCTGTGGATGTTTCATTGTGAGAGGTACTCGATGGGCTCTCTGGATCTCAACTGCCCAGTTCCAGCCAGTTAATTCGGGAAGATTGTCACGCAAAAGATCAATGACAAACAATCGGGCGTCCCCCCCTTCCTCCCCTTCCGGAACCCCTAAAACTCATAGATTGTTCCTTCGCTGCTGATTCTCAAATTCTTCCAGCTTCCATTTAATATCCGTTAGTTGCTCTTCATGGGAATCTACGTGGCCCTGATGGGTAGCTAATTCTGTTTCATTAGTCATAATTCGGGACTCCACTTCTGTGAGCCTATCCCCAAAAGAGTTACAAGTTTTGGCCAATTTGCGCACTACCCCCTGCATTTTACGCATTGCTGCTTGGTTTTTACGTGCATCCTGTCGTGTTTCTTCTCGATGTGTAGCGATTGCCTGTAAAATAGTACCTACTGCTGAGGCTGATGATATATGCGATTGATCATTCGAGAGAGTTTCAAGCGGAGTGTTGAGTAGATTAATTGAATGGTCCCATATTAAATCTTTCGAGCCCTGTCTTTTGGCTATTTTTCTTGGAACAGTCTTAGCTTTGGAATTTGGGGCATCTGACTGCTCGCTGGGACTTTCAGCAGTAGTAGCGGAGATATCATCTTCATCATCCGACCACTCGCCCCTTTCGGAAAATGAAAAAAAATCACTTGGATCTTTTTCTGCCTCAAGATCCACTATGTTTGTCAAACCTTCCTCTACCATTAAACCTATGGTTTGAGGCTCCCTGCTTGCTGCCCCGGGTTCTTGCACCAAGTCCCCAGAAAAGCTCAAGCTCTCAGTAGGGCAGGCTGTGATTGTTATTGTATTCTCAGCAGTCGGCACATCTAAACCGATATTGGTGTCTTGATTTTCTGCTGGCATGTTTATTTTACTGTTAGTTTTAAGCATTTCCGTAATATTGTCTGCTCTCACCTCCGGGGCAATCAATGAATTACCCTCGGCAACAGCTTCCTCCCGATATTGCTCTGGTGTACCTGCATCATGTTCCACAACAAAAGCGGCTTCTTTCTGTGTTTTCACCGCTGCCGGCGCTTGCTCATGCTGCCGCTGAACCCCCGGAACTTTCCCATGTTGTGTGGTGACCGCGGGAGCTAGCTCACTCTGTTGGCGATGCCCCGGAACAGGAACTGGGTTCCCTGCCTCTCGGAATAGATCCGCTACAGTAGGGCCGATGACACGGGAGACAGCACCCTTTTTCTTCAGGCTTGAGGAATCCGGTAGGGGAGCTTTCAAAGACCCTGAGCCAGTACCCGGGATATCTTCTAGTTTGGCCAATTTCGCCGCTCTGGCTTTGGCGGCCGCCGACATCGGCGCGGGAGTTGCCACTGGTTTCGTTATGGTTTTTTGAGCCGCCGCCGTTTTAGGAGCCATGTCCGGGTCTCTCAAGCTGCAGCTACTGCCGGGTTTGTCGGGTTTGTCAGGATCGCGTGCCCTGTGCAGGTGAGTGCTCAAATCCGTTTCTCCACCTTGAGCTTCTTTGGTATGCACTAGGTCTGGTGAGGGGTAGGCTCTGCTCACTAAAGCCCAAAGTACCGTCAATCCAATATAGGTGCTGATGGAATATATATGCTGGTGCATTTTTCAATACTTTGTATCGTAATTATTCCAAACCCCCATAATAGATGTAAAGTCTGGTACTTCCTGGTATTGTCTAACGAAAGGGGGATTAGCTAGCGTTGTTTCTCTGCGTTCTATCTTCTCATCTTAGGAGCCTTAGTCTGTGCTGCCCTGCAGTCTAGAGCACGACCGCCATCTTGCCTGTGGCCTACGTTTCAGCAGAGTCAGTGTTGGCAGATGATTCCACAAACCACTGCCTATAACTATTATTTTAATAGGTGTTATTTTTTCTTAGGTCTCCTTCCCTGCTGTCCCTTCCTTTCTTTCCCTTACTTGATCATATCAAAACTCTGAACTTATTTAGCAAGCTGAATTGAGACGAGCAAGAGGTGGACCCAATTGGGCATTGAACTGATCTCAAGGTATCTGATGGCAGACAAGGTATGACTTACTCTGAACTGATCCTGTTGTTGCAGGTAACCAAGACAGAGATTCAATTGTGGTTGTACCATATAGATGCCTGAAATGGGTGGGTGATCTTAGGAGACTCAACTAATTTTATTATAGACTTAGATGTCAACCGATGGAGCTGAGGAGCCAAATGCAGAAACATCTCGATTTTGAGAGAGATGGCTGGAAGAAGATTTGGCGTCAATATCAATTGCCTGGAACTTCTGACAGACTCCTTCACCATCAATACCCTCACCAGATATAAAGCCTCTTATTTCATATTCCTAAAGATGGACAATGTGTCAGTGGTGAGATACATACATTTATTTGGTGGCACGAGATTATAGAAAGTGTCTGATCTGGGTAAAGACTTCTGGCACTTTTGTCCGTAGAGACAGATTTCTGTAACAGCAGAGTATCTTCCGGGGCTTGGAACAGGATAGCAGACTGGAACTCCAGATACAGCACAGATAGCAGCGATTAGAGATTGGATCACAATGCGTTAACAACCCTTATGGCCCAATGGAGAACATGGAACATCAATCTTTTATGTCTGCAGACTGAACAATCAACTTCCAGTCTATAGCAGCTGGAGGCCAGATCCAAGAGTGACAGAGCTGGAAGCTTTCCTACAAGATTAGTCAAACGGGCAGAACTATGCCTGTCCCCTTTTGTGATGATAACAAGAGTGTTGGCTCAAGTCAGACCTCAGACGCCATTTCTAGTTCTGGTGACACCACTATGGAGATCACAACCCTGGTTCCAGGCACTAATGTCGTTATCATGGGATCTACCGATAAGACTACCATCATCGCCAAATAGGACTGTCAGGACCTCCCACATCCTCTTGTTCTGCAGGAGCATCTCAATCTTATGGCCTGGAGGATTTCAGGGGATGTTGAGAAATAAACTGACTATCAGAGATCACTGCAAACTTCATTAGACAAGCATGAGCCTCTGGAACCATCAAGAGATATCGCTTTGCATGGAGATGATGGGCTTGTTGATGTTTGGAGAGACGCTTGGATCCCGTAGGGTCCAAAGTTTCACATGTTATGAATTTTCTGGCAGAAATAGCTCAGTCATGACTGGCCTATCGAATGGTGAATACTGCAAGATCTGCAATTTCTGCAGTTATTATTCCATTAATGACATTTCGGTGGGGAGCATCCTTGGGTAGGTAAACTAATTGTGATTGTATTTATATAGCACTTACTATCCCTGACAAGGCGTTGCAGCGCTTTTCAGCGAGTAGCACGGTACTCTGAAATCTAAAGGTGGATTAGTGGTGGATTATTAGGGGGAAATATAATTTGTTATTCGGAGAGGCGGAAGAGATAGACATGTGAGTCTGTTGGATGAATAGGATAGAGGAGGGAAGAGTTTAGAAACTATTATTTGGGAGTTCATGGCAGTAAAAGAGGTTTAGGATGAGTCAGAGAGCTTGCTAGTTGGAGGAATTCGATCAAGGATGGATAGAGAAGGGAAGAGTTTGGAACAAGTTGTTTGAAAGTTTGTGGTAGTTAAAGAGGTTTGGGATGAGTCAGAGAATGCAGGTAGGGGATATTTGGGAAGAGGATGAGCCCGAGTGGTGATTTGATGAGGTTTGGGGTGATTAGTTAGTTTTTTTTTTTTTCTGCGGTGGGAGTACAATTGACAAACCTTCTGGAGCTCAGATACTCTGGGGAGGTAATCTGGTTCTACAACTTCTTATGAGCTGCGAGTACTGCCAAAGTCAACCAAAAGGAATTTTCTGCCAGATTGGCAATGTTACTGTGTTTTATGTTGATAAGAGAGATTCCAATGTCAGGGCATTGGATAGATCTGGATGTGTCTTCACATCAGTGGGTGTGACTTTCACAATGTTGAGGAGGACAAAAACACATACCAGGATGGTATTGTTACCTGGCTTCCAATAACAATCCTAAGTTATGTGTGGTTAAATGTATCAAGACTTACGAAGATATAACAGCAGAGGAAAAATCTGCTGGAGAAAGAAATCATCTCATTTCGGTGAGGAAACCTTTCAAGGCGGTATCCTCTCCTTCTATCACCAGGTGGGTAAAATGGATAATGGCAGAAGCAGGGATCGATTTCAAGAAGTTTAGGGCCCAATCAACAAGAGGGGCAATAGCATCTATGGTGATTGGTTTATGAGGTAAGTGGAAGGCTGGTTCAATCTACCTCATACTCACTCACCACAGATGCTGTTGCCCCTTTTGTTGAGTCATCAACATCAACCTTAAAAAGTTAATTTTTAAGCTTATTTCCAAGTGTAACGACCGGGTTCTCGAACCAGATGGGATCAGCTCCTTGGAGCACCTCCAACCCAGCCGGAACGTAACCACCTCCCTCCTCAGGACCCATCTATCCAGGCACCTGGGTACCTACCTGAGGATGGGGAACTCGCAATATACAAGCTCATATCATCAGAAACACCACTAAATCTATAGGGATTACTAGGAATACTCACTGATTACTAAGGACGTCCATGCCCTACACCACACTCATACCTCATAGTCTCGCGACCACATGGATCCAGACTAATCTACCCTGGGGCAGTTCTGATTATTTACCATTACACACTGATTACTATCAGTGCTCACTCGACACGCAATCCGGCGTGCCATACACACTGAGCTGCAGCCCCAGTGCTCTCTTTTTATCCGGTCCACAATCCGGCGGACCTACACATCAGGCTTCCACCTGATGTTCTCACTAACGCCACTTTCCCTAGAGGCGATCTCATTACACACCGTATCCCCCTGGTGCTCTCTCAAGCCACAATCATGTGGGTATACACACTGACCACAATCAGTGCTCTCACTAACGCCGCTACACAACGACGATCACTTTCCTATGAATACCTTCAGCTCTCTCTCTCTCTATGTTGGGAAGTCTCTCTCACTATTCACTAAAGGTTCGCTACTACAATAATATTATGGGATGGCCGAATCACTTAGTGTCAATAATTCCCTAGCTCAAGGGCTCCTCTCTCTCCCTAATTATTCAGTGGCTACTTACCGGATCAGGGGCAGCATCTGTTCTGGCTGTAACACCTGAATAGAAGGAAAGGTTACCTGTGCTTTAAGAATAAGAGACACACACTGTATGCAAGAGTTATTCCCTGATTTAAACGCTCCTATTTCCTTTTGATCCATCAGTTGCTAAAGCATCTGGTTAGAAGAAAGGCTAGCTTTATCATAAGAATAACACATGCACACTGGTTCACTAAGAACTGGGGTATCTTTATTACAATAACAATAAAATGGAAATAAACATATACACAGATCTGCGGGGTCTCTGTAACTAACAGGAACTGTAACACACCGCTGGAAGAAAAGGATTAGACATACAATAGCCTAGGGAATAAAGACAAGATTAAGGTGTAAGTGTAAAGTAAGCTGATTCAGACTACCTCACCTATTAGAAGAAATGTTTCTCTCTCTATATCTGGTGGGATCAGGGCTCTCTTCCTCTCCCTCCGTCACCACAGCTTCACGCCTCTGGCTCAACTGCTTCAGCTGACAGCCTCAACTCCTCCATCTGCTTTAATGCATTCTGATAAACTGGCAGTCCCAGCTGATAGTTCCAACTTTGTTCATATGACTGCTCTCTCCAGCTTCAGCAATCATCTGCCTTCTTTCTCCATTCCAGAAAACCAATGGAACTGAACTGTACTCTGCAGCTCCAGCAAACATCCTACTCTCCACTCTTCAAGAACCAAACTGACCACTCCTCCTCTTCTGCACTTCGCTGATATGGATTCCTCTCCCCTCATGGAAATTTCCAACAGAGGGCTGCTTCCCACTGAATTCCTGTGCTAGCTCCAGAGCTCTCTGCGCAACCGCAGTGGCCATCTGCATGTTACGTCTGGGCCCAAGAGACAAACACATTCTTCCGATTAGAACCAGTCCTGGCTGGTTTTCCCCTAGCAGACAACAGGCTTAACTATAAACATTACCTTTCCCCTTCAAGCATCTCAGCTCTGCAGGGATAGAAAGCAAAATGGAGTCTCTCTAGTTCTGGGCCTTGTAGGCCTGAGAAGGATGAAATAACCCTTAGCTCTGTCAGAGGACCTATACAAACCATACCAATATGTAATATAAAGTCAGGACCACATGATCCACCCTCTACTATAGGCAGGATAATGAAAGGACACATAACTATGTCAAAGCCAATAGGCAATAGATGGATTAGAGTCAAGAATAAGGGATCTATCATCATATAAAGCAGCTATCCTCTTCTAGGTCTGGAAAAAGGGCGTAAAAGGGCCAACACAAGGTAAGAATACAGACCCTAGGTGTGAGCAAGCTTAAAGTCTTCATCACTCCAAAATAGAGCCAAAAAAAAAACCTGTCAAGACATTCCACCCTAGACTTTATCTTGCGAACATCTATAAACAACAACAAACTAATAAACAAACATCAACACAATCTATCAACAAAACCAAAAACCAAAAGACTCTCAAAAATAAATGACAACTTAAGGAAATTCCACCTGAAACTTAATGTAGGGAATACAAATCTAACAACCAACTGAAAACAAATCAAAGCACCCTTGACCTGAATGCTGAAATGTAACTAAGATTGATCTGATAACAACAGAAACTAACCAAAGCACCCTCAAACTAAATGTGCCTCAACTTCTAGTGATAACTGATTAAATCTATTGATGTAGGGACATGTTTGTGGAATGAAAACAGCAAGGGGCCTAAATGGGGCCTACCTACTTCGGTCAACTTAAGAACTAAATGTGCCTCAACTTCTAATGATAACTCATGAAATCTATTGGTGAAGGGCCATGTGTGTGGAATAAAAATAACAAGGGGCCTAAATGAGGCCTACCTACTTTGGTCAACTTAATAAAGAATTTGGTGAAATCTGACAAATAAACATGACAAAGGGTCCTCAAGGTCTGGGCAAACATTACTAATAGATGTAGGACATAACCTGACTAAAAGACACACCTCCCAGGACAACTTAAAGTTTAGGGTGACCACCCTTGGAACTAATCCCACTGTTCTAATTAAGAGTTGATGAATCAAAGTGAAAGTGTAATAACAGGAAAATAAGGATAACCCCATTCCTACAAAATAGCTGGTGTAGCACAATGCATATCAAGCAATAAAATCAAAGAAAGTTATCTAAGTGTGGTTCATATATTGTCTAAAAGATAAATTTGAACCATGCCAAAGGCAATAGGTAAAGGACACAAATCACAAAACAGTTAGTACCTAGTTCCTCACTGTATCACACTGTGGAACACATGTGTGCACCATCATTTCTTTCTCTTCCATTGGCAAGACTGTTTTGCAGAAAACAGGAAAACTATGAAATAGGTGAAAGATAAACAAGTGTATCAATAATGAAATGGCATAGCATACTAAAAGCAAAATATATATGAACTATTTCATTCATGTGGCACTGCATAAACATCAGAACCATGAACAGGACTGTGAGACTCTTTTTTTTTAAGTGGGGCCTGTATATGGTAACTGCAAAAGTGGCATAATGTCCATCTGAAATAGAAACATGGGAAAGATGACTCCTTCTGTTGGAAACATAATTATAACCAAATAAAAATGGGTTCTTCAGCATACCATCATTAGGGATCATAGCACATGACTCGTGCAATACTGTAATTTAGGGTTCAGAAATATATATATTTTTTCCAAAAAGTCAGTTCGAAATTCTGTCAAGGCAGTCAACTGTGGAAAGACAGTCTGTTGATTCATCAGTGTAGGTCACCACCCTTCATCTTCATCTGTATCCGGTGCCAAGGAAGCACTTCCTCCGATCTGGTCATTAGTCACCAGCTTCCGCCGTTCATCCGCCACCAATCCGGTCTGGTCTGGTTCCATATTCCAAAAACAACAAACTAACATAAAAAATGAAAACAATAATGTAAAATAACAAAGGGAGTGGGAGGGGGGTGGGCCGACGCACACACCAAACACCACAACCCAACAACCTGAAACGAAAAAACAAGTATCATTAATCTAGCAAAAATACATTTTCCATTTAAAAAGCACCCCAAGTGCTTTTTATTGTCGAAAGAAACCTCCTAATTTATCAAAAGAGTTCTTCTAAATCCAAGGAATGATTTAAATCATATTCTTTTAAATTTGTTTGAGCAAAATCCAATTTTGTCATACACAGCAAGAAGGGCTGGGGCCTAGCTACTCCTAACTCATCTGAGAAACAGCCCCCCCCTTCAGAAAGATGTTCGCGCTCAGAGTTTTGAATCCGCTCCAATCAAAATAAGCAGAAGCCGGGCTACAGTGCGATGTAATTTTGAATCACTGCCAAATGCTGATTTTATTGCAGGAGCAACGCTACTGCCAACCATTCTGTCCAAGCATCTCTAATCTCTAGTCAGGGAAGCCTACTGGGCCGACTGTATTTATCTAACTCCAAGGGCCAAGCGTCTGCCAATTATTCTACATGTGCAAGGATCCCTTATCTGAAGTCAATGAAGCTGTCTGCGCCGACAGCAAGGAAGAGCGACTTGACCCCCCCTTACATAAACATTTCTCCGCGGAAAGAAATTGAAACATAGCCAAGAATAACAAGCTGGCTCTCTCTGCTCTCAGAAGTTACTCGGCTTCCACCCTTTCAAAACTCAGAGCACGAACAGATACAGGGCTCATATCAGTCAAGGTCAAAGCAGATGCCTTGAAACTGAAAACATTACAGCCTTTCCCAGGGCAGAAGCACTGACCATTATCTTCTAACTAAGTGAAGCAGATTGAAACGTGGTAAAAAGCAAATTAAGAAAGACATATTTTTTGCAACTAAGTCACATGCTAGCATTTTAAAATAATTATGTCAAGAAAACAGCTACGTGCTGAAAGGGAAAAATATTAGACCAACATTGCATGCAAACACATTACATTTTTCTTTTTGAAAATAACATGTGAAATATTATCAAATTAAAACAAGGGGCAACATGTAATTTTGCATTGCATAACCAAGAATTCATAATTTAGTGTGCAAGCATTTCTATTCTACCTATCAAAAGGGCCAGATTCATCATCATTTTTTTTTTATTTTTTTTTAGCCATGTTTTCTAACTGAGTGGGATAACTGTCACACGCTATTCTAAAGGGCAGCTTGCATTGGAAAAAATAATCATGTATATTTTCTAGAACACATTTTTTTTTAAAAGCACACGGTTGCATTTCACTAATTAAAAGCACATTCTATGATCGGTCTGTTTTTATATTTTCGTTCTTCACAACCGCGAAAGCATCAATTAAAGCACCCTCCGTGCAAACCCTTATCTCAATCCGACTGGTTGATTTATAACTTTCCGACCTCTGAGTCAGACACATTAAATCATGTGTTCCAAGGCAAACCCACACAAATTCGTGGACGCATTTCAAATAGAATGTTAAATGAACACAGCTTTTCTCTCTATCCAAGAAGTTACCATTCTGTCAGCAAGCTGACAAAGCACATAGGCAGACATAGCAACCAATGAAACAGTTAAATCAAACCATCATCCATCTAAACACTCACTGACTTCTAGTGTCAGCTCACATAACCATGCATGTTAAACAGCATGTTAAAATAAATACTGCCGTCTCAATTCAAGATATTAACCCTTTGGCAGCTCAAACACAATCATTCCCCAATGTCTGCAGTACAAGGGAAATTCAAGAACTTATCACTCCACGTTTTCAAATAACACGTGCGCACATCTACAAAACATTTTCCCCAAGCATTTGAAAGAGATCCAGCTCTCTCCTGCCTAACGCAACAATAACATGCTCCGTACAAGCCATATCCACATGTCGCTATTCACAAGCCATATTTACAAGAAAGTCAACAAGTCCAAAAAATGACATGCTCTTCACAAGGAATATATTCAAGGCGCAATTCACAAGGAACACAGCAAGTCAAAATGAGAACATGCACCTCACAAGCCATAATTACATGGCGCTATTCACAAGCCATATTTACAAGAAAGTCAACAAGTCCAAAAAAATGACATGCTCTTCACAAGGCATATATTCAAGGCGCAATTCACAAGGAACACAGCAAGTCAAAATGAGAACATGCACCTCACAAGCCACATCTACATGGCGCTATTTACAAGGAACTCCACAAGTCATATTACATTGAACACATTTCACATTGCACAGCATAAGCAAACGCAGCAAGCAATTTAATGGGCAATTTAAAAGCATTTTTCACACACATTTGTACAATTGCATCATTACAAAGATGTAATTGGCTCCCTCATGTAATGTCACCCTTCAAGCCTGACAGTTCAAACACCAAGATGAAAAGCATTTCTTCCACCCTGCATAAGTCAAATGCCATGATGTACTGCCATCTCCTTACACTCCAACTGTTCAAGCCCATAGGTCAGGCACTACACCTCACCATGCAAGTCACAGACTGTTCCCAGATGTCAAATTTAAACAGTTTCAAGTTCAAATACATGACCAGGGCACCCTCCTCTGCGCGACATGTGCGAAGCTGTCGACTACGCCAGATGTAACTGGCGATTAGGGCACTCCCCCACAACTTATGGGAAACTATCCAAACACATGCCAATGGCTCCCACCTCTGCGCATCTTGTGCGAAGCTGCCGACTACGCCAGATGTAACTGGCGATTAGGGCACTCCCCCACAACTTATGGGAAACTATCCAAAGACATGACCAGGGCTCCCACCTCTGCGCATCTTGTGCGAAGCTGCCGACTACGCCAGATGTAACTGGCGATTAGGGCACTCCCCCACAACTTATGGGAAACTATCCAAAGACATGACCAGGGCTCCCACCTCTGCGCATCTTGTGCGAAGCTGCCGACTACGCCAGATGTAACTGGCGATTAGGGCACTCCCCCACAACTTATGGGAAACTATCCAAAGACATGACCAGGGCTCCCACCACTGCGCATCTTGTGCGAAGCTGCCGACTACGCCAGATGTAACGACCGGGTTCTCGAACCAGATGGGATCAGCTCCTTGGAGCACCTCCAACCCAGCCGGAACGTAACCACCTCCCTCCTCGGGACCCATCTATCCAGGCACCTGGGTACCTACCTGAGGATGGGGAACTCGCAATATACAAGCTCATATCATCAGAAACACCACTAAATCTATAGGGATTACTAGGAATACTCACTGATTACTAAGGACGTCCATGCCCTACACCACACTCATACCTCATAGTCTCGCGACCACATGGATCCAGACTAATCTACCCTGGGGCAGTTCTGATTATTTACCATTACACACTGATTACCATCAGTGCTCACTCGACACGCAATCCGGCGTGCCATACACACTGAGCTGCAGCCCCAGTGCTCTCTTTTTATCCGGTCCACAATCCGGCGGACCTACACATCAGGCTTCCACCTGATGCTCTCACTAACGCCACTTTCCCTAGAGGCGATCTCATTACACACCGTATCCCCCCAGTGCTCTCTCAAGCCACAATCATGTGGGTATACACACTGACCACAATCAGTGCTCTCACTAACGCCGCTACACAACGACGATCACTTTCCTATGAATACCTTCAGCTCTCTCTCTCTCTATGTTGGGAAGTCTCTCTCACTATTCACTAAAGGTTCGCTACTACAATAATATTATGGGATGGCCGAATCACTTAGTGTCAATAATTCCCTAGCTCAAGGGCTCCTCTCTCTCCCTCCCTAATTATTCAGTGGCTACTTACCGGATCAGGGGCAGCATCTGTTCTGGCTGTAACACCTGACTAGAAGGAAAGGTTACCTGTGCTTTAAGAATAAGAGAAACACACTGTATGCAAGAGTTATTCCCTGATTTAAACGCTCCTATTTCCTTTTTATCCATCAGTTGCTAAAGCATCTGGTTAGAAGAAAGGCTAGCTTTATCATACGAATAACACATGCACACTGGTTCACTAAGAACTGGGGTATCTTTATTACAATAACAATAAAATGGAAATAAACATATACACAGATCTGCGGGGTCTCTGTAACTAACAGGAACTGTAACACACCGCTGAAAGAAAAGGATTAGACATACAATAGCCTAGGGAATAAAGACAAGATTAAGGTGTAAGTTTAAAGTAAGCTGATTCAGACTACCTCACCTATTAGAAGAAATGTTTCTCTCTCTCTATCTTGTGGGATCAGGGCTCTCTTCCTCTCCGTCCGTCACCACAGGTTCAGGCCTCTGGCTCAACTGCTTCAGCTGACAGCCTCAACTCCTCCATCTGCTTTAATGCATTCTGATAAACTGGCAGTCCCAGCTGATAGTTCCAACTTTGTTCATATGACTGCTCTCTCCAGCTTCAGCAATCATCTGCCTTCTTTCTCCATTCCAGAAAACCAATGGAACTGAACTGTACTCTGCAGCTCCAGCAAACATCCTACTCTCCACTCTTCAAGAACCACACTGACCACTCCTCCTCTTCTGGACTTCGCTGATATGGATTCCTCTCCCCTCATGGAAATTTCCAACAGAGGGCTGCCTCCCACCGAATTCCTGTGCTAGCTCCAGAGCTCTCTGCGCAACCGCAGTGGCCATCTGCATGTTACGTCTGGGCCCAAGAGACAAACACATTCTTCCGATAAGAACCAGTCCTGGCTGGTTTTCCCCTAGCAGACAACAGGCTTAACTATAAACATTACCTTTCCCCTTCAAGCATCTCAGCTCTGCAGGGATAGAAAGCAAAATGGAGTCTCTCTAGTTCTGGGCCTTGTAGGCCTGAGAAGGATGAAATAACCCTTAGCTCTGTCAGAGGACCTACACAAACCATACCAATGTGTAATATAAAGTCAGGACCACAGGATCCACCCTCTACTATAGGCAGGATAATGAAAGGACACATAACTATGTCAAAGCCAATAGGCAATAGATGGATTAGAGTCAAGAATAAGGGATCTATGATCATATAAAGCAGCTATCCTCTTCTAGGTCTGGAAAAAGGGCTTAAAAGGGCTAACACAAGGTAAGAATACAGACCCTAGGTGTGAGCAAGCTTAAAGTCTTCATCACTCCGAAATAGAGCCAAAAAAAACCTGTCAAGACACCAAGGCAGCAACATTGGTGGTAAGTAAGCTTCAAACATGAAAAATCCTCAACTCCGGTCCTGACATGAATGTAGAATGTCCTAGCTATTGAGAAGGAAAGTTTAATTCTATTAAGGACACAGAGGTGAGGATTAACCGTCCCAAAGATCTTGCAAGAAGAAGATCATCTACCTGACCCAAGAAACATAATGTTGATGGTAAGTAAAGAAATTCTTTAGGTACTGTGATGATGCTTTCTTTCGTGTAATGATGAAGCGTTTAATACTGTGGAAAGCAGTTATTGATGAGTAATTGAATAGATGTTTTATCTTTTGGATATCCACAAATAAATGTATTTTTTTCATACGGAGTAAAGGAAAGTATTGATATTGTTTATATGAACCGGACCAATATTTTTTTAGAAATATGATAAGAATTGTAGTGAAGCTTCATATGACAGTTTTAATTTAATCCCTTAGGTACTGAATAGGAAAATGAGCAATGAAAGAAGCAAAGGATAAATTCTTCATGTGAACAAGAGGAACAGGAAGAGATGTCATAGGAAGATATAGAGGGAGCTGTTATATGATTGGTAGACTCTTGCTAATGGTTACTTATTCCCATGTGTTTCTGGGAAATGTACCTTGTGTTTAATAAAGATGTGAACTTTAAAATGACTGCTATGGTTAATAAAGTGAAGAAACACATTATCCTCTCCTCATGCCCTTGAAAAGAACATTTCCTTCTTGATAGCTAGGAAATTTTACATTCTATTAAGGAGTCTGAGGCATGGATTATACTTCTCTTTCTTTACTGTTTATTACATTTGTTTTTCACAGCAGATGATCACAGTAAAAATTTCAAACCCAAATTACATTTCCCATAATTCTCATATGACACCATGCCTTTCGTACCAATCAGCATGTCCCTGATGCAATCAAGTCAATTACACCATTTTAGTGCCTCTTTTTTTCCTGTTTATAATCCAAGCTTTAAATATAACATTGTGGAGGGATGGACGTCAATAAGACTTAGGGGTGGTTCTTGTTTGTGAATGGTGGTGGTTTAGTGAATACTCTGAATTTAAATATCAGGGTGAGCTTTTCAGCCCATAGAAAAAGGACTTGGAATGTATACGGGAAGAGAAA
The DNA here is from genome assembly GCF_964263255.1 of Lissotriton vulgaris. NCBI lineage: Eukaryota > Metazoa > Chordata > Amphibia > Caudata > Salamandridae > Lissotriton > Lissotriton vulgaris. The sequence goes on along the minus strand of NC_141685.1, from coordinate 1,009,744,798 downwards.
ACAACTCTTGAAGGTGGACGGAGTCCTGTAAACCAATTTCTTCTGCGTCTTTTCTATTCATCTTAAATTATTCAGGAGGGTGTAACCGGCAGCCCTCAATGCCCTGCAAGTATAAGAAACACAATCAATGAAGACTAGAGATTCACTATTTGTCTGTCTAGTAGAGATTGGAGACGTCCTACCTGCTAAGTGTGAGTTAAGAGTTTCCACTATCAGCCTTACTTATGGGTTCTAACATAGGGGGTGTTTTTGTGGACCCATTGAGTCACTGTGGATCTCCTTCCTTCATGTATTTCTCAAGCCATATACACCCAGGTGTACATGAAACACCAATTCAGCCAAGGTGAAATACCATCACACTAAAGATCACCCAATATCCTGAGGTGAACTCCAGGTGCTTGGTTCAGAGTAAACAGCCACACTATGTGCACACAGTTTGGTAAGTTTCCCCTTAGGGTGTCCATGGTTACTCACTCGAACAGCCACAGATGTAAGCCTTAGTCTATGGCAACCACCATTCCTCTGACCAGGCGTTATCATCACCCTCCTCCATGCTCCACAGCGCTCAACTGTCTGGCAACTCCTCTCCGCTCCATGTCTCCCCGCTGTCTCAGGCCTCCTCCTCTCCTTGTCTCACTGCTGTCTCATGCCTCCCCATCACTCCCTCACCTTTTGTTTCCTGGTCTTTGTCCCTTTCATTCTCTTGTTGGTTGTAGTCTTATGTTAGTCTTTACTCTTTCCCCATACTAGGGAACGAGCTGCCGATATAGCTGAGCAGTAGTTGTTCATTGAAGTGCAGACTAGACCACCTGAAGCTAGTTCTGCCAAGAAGTCAATCACAAATGGAATTGGAGCCCTCAAGAGCTCCAGATTTCTCTCATTGTACCAACCCAACCATTTCGACAATGCTGATGCATATCGTTTATGGGTTGCCTCAGACCAATATTGTATATGGGTTGCCTCAGACCAGTTCTGTGAAATGAGAAGAAGGATTTAGGCTGTTCTGATAAGCCCGGCAAGAACCAGCAACTCCTGCAATTCACCAGGCCATGAGGTTCAGCTGGCATTGCAGTATCAAGGGGTGTTGGAGCTCCAATGGGTCCACTAGAGGATGTTTGACTGGAGAGACACAGGACATCCAGAAGTACAAGGAATCATGGCTGAACTTACCAAATAGGGGTACTAGGATCAGTTCTGCTTGTTGGTTACGTGGATAAGTTGAAAGTCGGGGTATCTAAATAGGGGTTACTAAGATCAGTTCTGCTTGTTGGTTATATGCATAAGCCGATACTCTGTATAGCATCAGGAAAAGGGGAAATGCACAGTGAAGTGGACCTGAGAAAAGTGTCAGTGGGCATGGCCATTGGTTCCAGTCTAAGTCAATCGAAAGAGGGGGGACTAGGAGCTAATTGTGGTCCAGTACCCTTGCTCCTTGTGCTGAGCACTAATCAAAAAAGGGGGGGTAACTGTTCCAAAGCAACGTGCACAAAAGTCACCTGCAGGCAGAGCTAGTAAAAGAAAAGAGGGTAGGGGGGCCTAAGTGTGAAAATACTGTCTAGAGACAAGCACTAGTCTTGTCTCATGATGCCCTCACACACCTCGAAAGATGTCAAGCCTCATCATCAGGCGTTTCATTGAGCCTACGCTGCAATGCCCTACGGGTCCCCTGGAGTGTCACTTTGGCGGAAATCTTTTGTAAAGACTGCTGTGTGATCAGTGCGGGTGTGTGATAATGAGGGTCCTATGTGAGTAGCAGGTGAGTGCGTGAAGGGTAAAACTGACAGAGGGATACCAAATGTCAGTAAAGTTTAATGTGAAGGTTCCATCGCCAGAATAAAAGACCCCGAAGGTTGTGGGTTACTAGAAATGGCTTAAGGTGCCCTAGTAACTATAGGTCAACATGTTTCGCGCCTGCTCAGTCAGCAAGATCCATGGCGCTTCATCAGGACCAGATGTAGTGAAATAAAAACATGATTTATAGTGGGGTCAAGAGCCCTAATCAATCAGGGCTGGCAACATCTGTGTCTAACCACGGTGTAGCTCAAACTAAATAGTTTAGTCTCTCCTGTCGCAACCTAGGAATCAAGAGAGGGAGAGAGAGAGACATCGGAGGAATCAATGTGAACCTCCACAATAACATATATGTGATGAGAATGTAATCAATTTAGTAAAAAGCCATGAATGTGGCTAACCATTTGACAAGAATACTAACGTAAAACGTAATTGTCATGAGATGTGAGTGCACTAGCCCTGTGTTGCTAGGTGACGCCGCATGCATGGGGCGCTGGCTATACGTCATGCCATAGGGATGGTTTAGACATATGCAGTACTCGCCAAACCCAACAGCGGAGTACCACCGTTTCAGATGTAGGTAAAAAGACACTGCTCATAGTGGTCATAAGCTGGTAGGTACATAGAAGAAAGTGATTCAACAGCCAGGCTAAAACAACATTTTTGCAATCTTTAAATTTGTGATTCCAAACAGTGCAGCGGAAAGTGGGTGCTTACCTAATTGAAGGTAAGAAGGTACTGCATAGGCTAGAGCATGCGGGCACCCACTCTGATATGGGCTGCGGTAGAGTGCCGAGGGAGATAAAGAGTACAAAGATCCTGGATGCTTTTGGTGATTTTATGGCGAAGCTCGACCTCCTGATTAATAACAAAAAATCTCATGTTATGGTGGCCGGGAGGCGGCAAAGGCCGAAAAAATTAAAAAGTTTTAGTTGTTGTGGTGAGGGGGTTTCAAGGGTACAGGTCTTCACTTATCAGGGTGTGATCTTTGAGGAGAAGGGCTCATGGAAACCGCAGGTGTGTGCCAAGTCACTTGCTGTAACCCGTTCAACTGCAGCCCTGCTAAGATTTGCAAAGCGACTAGGCTCACGCCCAATGGAGGCACTACTGAAAGTGTACAAAACAAAATGCCTTTCCATAGCTACCTATGGCCCAGCGCTGTGGGGTTACCACTCAACCGGTGATTTGCAGATTGTGGAAAATCAGTTTCTTAGAACGCCTATAAGTGTTCCACAATCCACCCCAGTCTTTTCCTTACACACAGAGTTGGGCTTGGGCTACATTACTGATCAGCTTCTCTTGGAACCATTGGTGTGTTGGGCCAAAACCTGGCTGAATAAGGAAATTAGGATTAACCACACTATTCTTAGGGATTGCATGGCGCTGGATAGTGTTTTAAAGATCCCGTGGCTGGCTTATGTCAAGGGCGCCCTGGAAAGTCTTGGTAGGCCCAATCTTTTTAGCCACCCTAATACAATTTGCAAGGGGGACGTGAAATGGATTAAGGATAATTTCCTGAGGAGAGCAGCGTTAAAGCGGGAGAGTGAGGAGCTGATTAAACCCAGAGCCAGAGCAAACTTCCTCCTCTTGACTACACCCTCGATTGAACCTTATCTAACAATCTTAAGCCGTTAATACCATCGACACCTTCTTGTTAGATTTAGGTTCAACATCATACAGTATTCACTGGGAGTCTTCCCTGTATGGGGGGTGCCAGATGAGTCAATTCCTTGTAGCTGCGATAACTTCTCAGAACAGTCCCTTATACATTTTGTAATGTTTTGTGAGCACTTTAAGAAGAGTAGAAAATTATACTTGATCCCTATTCTAAGGGAAGCAGGCTTTATGCAGGTGCGCCCAGCGTTACTTCATTTACAGTTACTAGGGAGTACCAAGATAATCTTCGGGGTTGCTAGCTTTCTGGTCGCAGCTATGCGCACAAAAACCAGGAAGCTATCCCCGAAGGACTTGGAAGGGCGCCCTCATTACACTGCAGACTTAGCTAATATTTTTTAAATTAACTATTCTTCCTATGACTTCACTGCGAATGTATTGCTTTTGTATTAACATCTAAACTATTGACCGGACCTACATATCACTTTGATTGATTTTTTAACTGTTTTAAACATATGAAATACACGATATGTAAAATAATTTTTTAACAATTGTTTTTATAAATTGCATTGTATTGTTGATTTTATGATTTTAACTAATCAAATAAAGCTGGCTTTTGACTTTGACTTACTACTCTCTGAGCGTAGTTAGTGTGGGGGGCCGTGGGGTCCCAAAAGGCATAAGCTCACTGTTAGCAGGAGAGCAATGTTGTGCAACACCTACCCACTGGCACGTCTGTCTGCATATTGGTGTCCCACTTCATGAATGCACTCTGAATAGTATCGGGGACTCGAGCGGGGAGGAACCGGATTGCTGGTGGGCGGAGGGGACAGAGCCAGTGCCTATTAGGTGTGTGTAGTTGTGGCGTCTTGAGTCACATAGGGCTCATAGGTGAGGACAAATGCTGCCAATGTGTGGCTGCCATATTGTAGTGGCTAATCGCACACTGTTAGAGCAGGCGTAATAACATGCTACAAGAATGTTGCCCATATGTGGAACAGCAAAACACACAAGGAGATGGACGCCATATGTGGAAGCCAGCTCCCAGTGGCCTCTAATACTAATGTGAAAATGAGATAGTTAAAAGATGGCCCGTCCAGCGCCAACTTGGAGCGGAGACCATGCTGCATCAGAAGGCCCAAAGAGGCCCAGAGGGGAGGGGTAAAAGCAAAGTGTCTAGCATGGCGTGCCAGTGGAAATGAAGGTGACCACTGGGCAGGTTAGGAGAGGTGACCATAAGGCAGGGGTTTGTCAGAGTCTACAAAAATGTGATTGTAAGGGTCTGCAGAGGGTATCCTAACTGCGGCAAATGCTGAAGGATGCTAACTCTGTAGTGCAAGGGTAGAGGAGAGACAAGGAAGAATTCTGCTATGTTGCAGAGATAATGTGATAGCCATTATCGCAGAGGTGCAGGAGTGTGCATTGTCAAATCAGGATCATCAATAAGATCAATGTCGGGTATGGTAGTAGTAGGATTATAATTCTGTCCATGGTATTTCATTGTTAAGGCCTCGTATGTTAGTTTGGAGGGGGTGGACCCAGCGGTGTTCGCTTCGCAGGAGTGAGGAGTTGTTCCATGTTGGATTGGTTTCAAGAATGGTCCATTGATTAGCATCACATGGGTGCCCTTTGTCAATAAAGTGATTGCACATCTTAGTTTCAGTGCAGCCACAATGAATGGTGCTCGCTGATCATGATTTTAATGGGTCAGGTGGTCATACCTATGTAGATGAGATCACAGGGACATGTAATTAGATATATGCAGTTTTTAGAATGTGCAATTCGTGTGGCAACGTTGCTCCTAGGTGAAGTACCCTAGTTGTATTTTCTTGGTATGTTTTGTCAGTGCAAATGCATTACACTAGCTGAAGGGATCCCATAATTATTAACTGCATTGCTCATCTCAGTAAGAGAATAACTAAAGGAAGGTTGTGATTTGTTCAAACTCCTGTTTTTTTAAAAACAAAATATAGAAGAGCCTTCGGCCATCTATGTGTTCTTTTTAAATATATAGTTGTGTTAAATATTAGGTAGTCCCTGTCACCTGCTATACATTCCATCCTACATTTTAAACATCTTTTTTGTATTTGTTTTATCATTTCACACCTCTGTATGTTAACATAGCCATTGCTTTACTGTACAGTTGCTATAAAAGCATATAATATGGTATAGTGTGCATTTTCTTTCTTTAAAGAATTGCTCCACTACAAAGAAAAAAAACATAGAATAAAAAACATTGCCATTTACAATGCCAATATCTCCAACTCCAACAAATGCGACATCTATTGCACTGTAAATGCTTGTTTGATTAGTGCATTGGTTCCAGTCTCCCAGAAAAATATTACTTCAATTGAGTGTTCAGGCCAGAGGCAAAAAGATCTGTATTGCATAGGCCCCATTAATCCTGGAAGAACTGGAAAATTGTTGGGTTCAATTTCCAATCGCTAGAATCCAAAGGTACCTCGAGTTCCAGTTAATCACCACATTATTGCGACCCAGGAGATAGTCTGCTGTCACAGAAATGTAATGTTGAAGGCAGTATTACCAGAATTCCTCCACTATCTGCATTAGGACACTGGTTCTGGTTCCCCCATCCTGTTTATGCAATGGACTACTGAAATGTTGTCCATTCGAAGCAGAATACAGCAGTTTGATTTGCAAAGAGATATGCTCTTGGGATCTATGACAAAATATAGAAACACAAAATATCAAAATACAAAACTATAGGAGCAAAAATATTGATGGAAACAATATCGATATCCTATCTACAACAAGGTAAGTGCTAAAATATCGAGAAAAAAAATCGATGTCAAAAATATAGTTTAAAAAAATATCGTTTTTTTAATAAAAAAAATGTAAAATTAATTTAAAAATACTTAAAAATATAATAACAGTTAACATTATTATATATTATTTAAAATTAACGAGTAATATTTATAATTTAGTACAAAATTAATTAAACATATACATATGTATATATACTTATTTGATAATTAGTTTTAATATTGATTGTAATGACTTATAAATAATAAAAAATATAAATTACAAATTCATCTACACGCATGAAATATTAACATGAATAAAAATAAAATAATTATGCAAAACACATTTTAAAAAATTAATATACTTTTAATATTTTTAAATTAATTATAAAATGCATTAACTAAAACAATACACAAAATATTAAATAACAGAGGGAATAAAATACTATTCCAACTCCAAAAAAACAACAGTAAGGAAAATGTTGGATAGCGTAGGGTTAAAAATTATTATTCCCACTCCAAAGAGTGCAACAGTAGGGAAAGTGTTGGATAGCGTAAGGGTAAAAATTACTATTCCCACTCCAAAGAGTGCAACAGTAGGAAAAGTGTTGGATAGCGTAGGGGTAAAAATTACTATTCCAACTCCAGAGAGTGCAACAGTAGGGGAAATGTTGGATAGCGTAGGGGTAAAAATTACTATTCCCACTCCAGCGAGTGCAACAGTAGGGAAAGTGTTGGATAGCGTAGGGGTAAAAATTACTATTCCCACTCCAGAGAATGCAACAGTAGGGAAAGTGTTGGATAGCGTAGGGGTAGAAATTACTATTCCCACTCCAGAAAGTGCAACAGTAGGGTAAGTGTTGGATAGCGTAGGGGTAACAATTACTATTCCCACTCCAGAGAGTGCAACAGTAGGGAAAGTGTTGGATAGCGTAGGGGTAACAATTACTATTCCAACTCCAGAGAGTGCCACAGTAGGGAAGTGTTGGATAGAGTACGGGTAAAAATTACTATTCCCACTCCAGAGAGTGCAACAGTAGAGAAAGTGTTGGATAGCGTAGGGGTAACAATTACTATTCCCACTCCAGAGAGTGCAACAGTAGGGAAAGTGTTGGATAGCGTAGGGGTAAAAATTACTATTCCCACTCCAGAGAGTGCAACAGTAGGGAAAGTGTTGGATAGCATAGGGGTAACAATTACTATTCCGACTCTAGAGAGTGCAACAGTAGGGAAAGTGTTGGATAGCGTAGGGGTAAACATTACTATTCCCACTGCAGAGAGTCCAACAGTAGGGAAAGTGTTGGATAGCGTAGTGGTAAAAATTACTATTCCCACTCCAGAGAGTGGAACAGTAGGGAAAGTGTTGGATAGCGAATGGGTAAAAATTACTATTCACACTCCAAAGAGTACAACAGAAGGGGAAAGTGTTGGATAGCGTAGGGGTAAAAATTACTATTCCCACTCCAAAGAGTGCAAAAGTAGGGAAAGTGTTGGATAGCGTAGAAGTTAAAAATAACATACTTATAAAAAAGAATTCATATTTTAAATTATTGAAAAAAATATTTATTGAATTAATCTAAACTATTTACAAAAACCAATAAATAATTATTTAAAAAATAATTACCAATTAATATCAAATACTTTACACACTATTCCCCTATGAACGCACAACAAACACCAATAATAAAATAATACACTTAACATAAGTATCAATTAATCAATTGATTAAAAGTAATTACCAAATATTAAAAATGAATTCCCAATTAATATTTGATTAACAATAATATAATTAGCAATAACAATTAATGAAAATAAATTAATACTTAATTACATTTAAATTAGTTCCCACCCTATTCCCCTATTAACCCATAACCCGCTACAAACATAGTTATCAATTAATCAATTAATTAAAATAAATTACCAATTAATTAAAATTAATTACCAATTAATAAAAATGTATTTATAATTCCTAAAAAATGTATAATTAATGTAGTATAATTAAATTACTTCCCACCCTATTCCCCTATAAACCCATACCCCGCTACAAACACAATTATCAATGAATCAATTAATTAAAATAAATTACCAATTAATAAAAATGAATTACCAATTAATAAAAATTAATTCATAATTCCTAAAAAAATATATAATTAATTTAGTATATTTAAATTACTTTCCACCCTATTCCCCTATAAACCCATAACCCGCTACAAACATAATTATCAATTAATTAAAATAAGTTACCAATTAATAAAAATTAATTACCAATTAATTTAAAAGATTTTATAATTCCTAAAAAATGAATAATTAATTTAGTATAATTAAATTACTTCCCACCCTATTCCCCTATAAACCCACAACCCGCTACGGTACTAAAATACAAAATTTACTTAAATTACATTAAAAAAAATAACACATATTAAATACATAATAATATACATAGAAATCATATAAAAATCGATATTAGTAACATCGATAATATTAATATAGATATTAGTAACATCGATATTACTTACATCGATATTAACAAAATCGATATTACTTACCTCCGAAATCCTGTCCCTTCGATATTAAAAAATTTGATATTACTTACCTTCTATATTATGTCCCTTCGATATTAAAGAATCGATATTATGGTATATCGATATTAAAACATCGATATTTTGTCTGCATACCATGCTCTTGATTGCAAAGGAGCCTGATAACAGTTCTATACAATTATGTGGAGGCCTAATTTGTCTGGAGCTCAACAATCTCCTGCTGTGATATTCCTGAATCTGGCTCTCCAACCCCACAGACTGGCGTCTGATTCTGTGATGACATCTAATTGGGAGACGAAGATTGCTCTGCCATTCGAGGACGATATGTGATTTAACCACCATTGCCGCTCTGCTTTGGTCTCCAGGGTCTGAAGAATGAGTCTGAGTAGCGCTAGGAATCCTACGATCCTGACTAGGACTCCTAGCATGACTTTGCCATTTATAATGATTAACCTTATTTCCTTCGGAACCGCTTTCTTCTTCTGATGAGGAAGAGAGCACTGGACCATCACTAAATTATTCTAAAGGCGCAGAAATTCTATGCATTGCGATGGATTCAGTAATGATATTTTCTTCTTTATTAGGAACCCTAGATCTTGGAGAAGTTGGATCATAAAAATTAAGAGGGGTTAACATCAGCAAAATGTTGTCCAGATAAAAGTCAAACCCCTCAGGACGTGGGCGAATTACTGGCCGAAGTGGAGGGCTTTGAATTAGTACCAGTGTCTGTCCCAGAGGCACTGTAGATATTTCCTGTGGGGAGAAAAAAATCAGAATAGTGAGATATGCGTCCTTTAGATCGAGACGTACCATTCATTTGTTGTCTCCGAGAACATCTCTGGGGAATTGGATCCCCTGCATTTTGAAATGGTGGTACAGAATCTATCCATTGAATACCCTCAGGTTGATTATGGTACGGGAGCCCCCTGCCTTTCTGGTCGCTACGATAATGTTTCTGCAAAAACTTAAAGAGTGAAGGACCGTTGTAGATATCATATCCATCTGCAGAAGTTGAAGGATTTCTGAGTGTAGAAAGTTCTGATCTAGACTGGAAAAAATAAATGGGTGAGGGAACCTGGTTTATCTGGGAACCCCACAGAATTCCAAGTGTCGTACATCAAGGGTTCCCAATTGGAGAGAAAATACTTTGTCCTGCCCTAATCAATTACTGCTAAGGCTAAAATTATTTTTACCTGTTGAACTTAATCTGGAGCCGAAGTGTCCTTGGATGAGGAAATTTCCTCTCCCATATCTGCCTTGACTTCCTTGGATTCTGGAGGGGATAACGGTCCTTGCATTGAGTGTAGCTATCCATGACATCTTGTTTGGAAATCTTTGAAAGGGCCTTGTAACATTGTCAGCCGGGCAATCGCTCTTTGTATCTGCTGTTCCCGCCAAAATGGTGAGGATGGAACACTTGTTTGGAGTGAGATTTGGGCCTCGTCTAAGGCTGTGAAGATGTGTGTGAATTTGCCCAAATCCTTCACAAACGTGTTGCCAAATATTAGCCCATTTGCCTTAGGGCTTGCCTAAGCTGTCACCGATTCTGTTAGCTTAGGCTTGATTTTGATGAACATGGATAGGGCCCCAATCTACTGATAGGGCGCAGGTCGCATTGCCTAAAAGGCAGAGAGCGCATTGTACCCAACCTGCCAAAATGTTGGGGTCGATAGCCATGCCTGCATCCTTCGCTTGGACCACCATCTCCAGATTTTGAAGGGGGTACCAACTAAATTTAGGAATTTGTCATGACAGGCTTTCCAGGACCTTTCGATCTCTTACTTGGGGTTTTTTGGTGGACAGCTTGAAGAATATTGCCAAATATGGGTCCAGTTTGGAAGTATCTGTCACTTTACTGTGAATGTCTGGCATGGGGCATTTTGAGCATAGACAGCTACAAATGACTTTTACACAGTTTTGTGTGGGCAAATTCTGACATGGGCAAAGATGTATAAAAATTCAGGTATGCCAGGGAGGACAACTCCAGAAAATGTGGCCGTCGGAGCAGGAGGAAAGAAAGGGCTTTCGCCCCCTCAGGGACAACCTATAGAGTAGTTTTATTTGCCCAATTCTTTTGAGTGCAGGGGAAGTGTTAGACCTGGCACCATTGGCGTGGGTCTACCCTGCATTTTTTGCCTTTGCCTCCTGTGTTTTTTCTGTGTGTTGGACTCCGTTTTGCGGGTCTAGATACTTTGGTCACTTTGCCTCTGCTGTTCAGTGCCACAGTGCAAGTGCACCCTTTGTAAATTGTTGTTATGGATTACTGATTCCATGATTGGCATACCTGATTTACTTGTCAGACCCTAGTATAGTGCACTGTGTGTGCTCAGGGTCTGTAAATCAAATGCTGCTAGTAGGCTGCAGCACTGATTGTGCCACCCACAGAAGCAGCCTGTAAAATGTAACTCTGGCCTGCCATTGCAGAGCCTGCGTGCAGTCTGGGGCTACCATGTTGACTTGGCAAGAGCACACACCTGCCAGTCCCTAATCCTTCCCTTTTCTACATATTAGTCACCCCTATAGTAGGCTCAAGGTACCCCTGTGGGTAGGGTGCATTGTATGTGAAAGATAGGACGTGCCCTAATGTGTGTCGCAAGTCCTGATAGTGAAACACTGCCAATTTAGTTTTTCACTATAGCAAGGCTAACTGTTCCCATAGGATAGAATGGGGAGTTTGTTTTTGACATCTTATAAACATAACTGGCCCTGGGGACAAGGTCGAAAAATAAAGTTTAGTATGCCTCAACTCAGAATGTTAAAATGCATCTTTTAGTAAGGGTGATTTTTTATATTTTTTATTTGAAGATACCACTTTTAAAAAGTACATATTTTTTGCCTAACCATCCAGTGTGCCTCTGCTAGGTTTGTGAATTGCATCTCTGACTTTTGGATGACAGAGGCTAGAGAGTGGTAGTGGCTCCAGAAGTCTGATGTGTCAGGGCTAGGCTGAATAGACCCGGGCTGCATTTAGACTAGGGGGTAAATTTCCTTTCACCTGGATGGGCCTGGTCTGCCTTCAGCAAAGCTGTCTCCACCTCCTGCCAGGAAGCTGCACCAGTGAGGACATAACTGGTTTTGGCTGGGTATAGACACACTCTGCCTTCAGAGAACAAATGATTTTTGTGTATAAAAAGAGGAACCCAGACTTTTAGATCACTTCTGGGAATTAAGAGGGACCTTTGCCAAGGAGAAGAGCCATAGAAGCTAAAGAGGAATAGTGCCATGTGCTGTTTGCTGTCTGGTGTTGGCCTGCAGTGGCTACTTTCTGCCAAGGACAGGAGAAAAGGACTTTGTTGTTTGCTTTGTCACCTGCTTGAAAGAAGATCTCCAAGGGCTTGAAACTGAGCTTGCCTCCTGTTCTGAAGTCTCAGGGACACAAAGACCACACCACCAGCTCCCTTGAATTTCCTTGCTGGGAATTCTAATCTGCAAAGAGGTGCCTTCTGGATCTCTAAAGACTATTTCTGCTGGGAGCTGGAAAATTGACGCAACTTCGAAGAAGCGAGATGCATCCGCACCTGTTTCCGATGCATCATAGAAGAAACAGTCTCAGCGCCTGCTGCAGCTGGAGTAATCGCCGCATAATTTGCACCGATCTTTGAAGTCCAAGATTACTGCACCAAGTCTGATGCAAGGCCTGCTGTGCGGTTGCACGAATTCACACATTGTCAACGGGTAGTCGCATCTTATCGAGGCGCCAAGTCTGTCGCATCGTTGGGGGACGCAGTAAGAAACTGACGCATCACTTCCCCATGCAGTAAGAAACCGACACATCATCTCCCCTACGCTGCAGTAATGAACCGACGCATCACTTCTCCCGAAGCAAGGAACCAACACATCACCTTCCCTGAGTGTAAGGAACCGACGCATCACATTCCCTGCTACCCGTTTTGTTTGTTTGCGTGACGCCTCCTAGGTACTTTGTTAGAAAAGTGTCGCATCTGCAATTTTGCTTCAACTGAACTATTTCTACCATCTGAAAGTCATATTTTTAATACTGTATTGTGGATTTTTTGTTTGGTCTGGTTTTGGTTTAGATAAAGATCACTTTCTAAACTAGTGTGGTGTCCATTTTGAGTGTTTTCACTGTATTACTCTGTGTGTGCTTTACGTACTGCCTCTGAGATAAGCCTGTCTGCTCGTGCCAAACTACCAAGGGGGTGAGCAGAGGTTATTTTAGAAGTGTATCCCCCTTACCCTGACTAGAAGCAAGGATCGCTATTTGGACAAAGGTACCTACCCTTGCCAACTTGAGACCCCCATTTCTAACAGGAAGCTTTTGCGAGTTCTGGCCGCTTCACACTGTAACGGTAACAGGAACATTGAGACAACTCTGTTCTCTGCTCGCGCAGTGGGAGTGGAGATCTTAACCTGGTCTCCACTCTCCATGTGCGCACATGCGCAGTCCTCACGAGTCCTGCAACTAAGCAGTCTCATTAGTTTGCAGAAGAAACACCATGGATCACTGCCACGGCGGCAGGAGGGGTGGCATCTAGACCAAGAGGTAAATCGATGAGAGCTGGAGGCAGTCTGGGGTCAGGGGAAGTGGGGGGACCCTCCATGACAAACACGCTGGGCGCCGCCAGCCAAGTCTGCGACTCTGCTTGCTACCTTAGAATGGAATTCCGCATAGTGCAACTCCACCAACTCCGCCCATCCTTAATTCACAGGTTAAAAATATAGCAAACATATTCACATAGCCTGTAGCCTGCTTTCTTCTTGCTTACTTCTTTATGGAACAACACTGGTCAACACACATCTGGTGTAGGCTTTGAGCTGTGGCTTTAAGGGGTCCCTCTCCCTGTGCTAACCAGTGAGTGAACACACACTAAGTAAATGACAACATGGAAATGATCAGGTAGCCCTTCCAATAGTGAAATGCCATCCATGGAACCTTCACCAGATAACTCACTAAGAGAGAAAGGTGTATCGGGTGACTTACCAACAGCTGAATATACCTAGGTGATAACCAACTTCGATATGTACCCCATGTCTCTTATTATATATTTAAAAAAGCGTAGCCATTTAGCTTTTGTTTCCTAATGAGTGCTTTTATTAAACCTTGTGTTTTTTAACACTTGGGGCCAGATGTAGGTGGCCGTTTGAGGCCATTTACCGAGCGGTAACGGCCGATTTTGGCCGTTACCGTTCGGTAAATGGGTGACAGTTATGTAGGGGGCATTATTTTACCGAATCGGTAAAATTACCGAATCGGTAATTTTACCGATTCAGTAAAATAAAAATTCAGTAATTTTACCGATTCTGAGGCACCCAGATGTAGGTGGGACTCTTCAGAGTCTCAGAGGCCTTACCGAATCGGTATTTTACCATCAGATCCAATTTGATGGTAAAATAACGATTCCGGTGTGCATGCACATGTGTGCATGCACACCTATGCCATGTGACAGGCAGACCTGCCCTTGGGGCAGGTATGCCTGCCACATGGCACCCGAGCCTGTTTTGGGGGTGCCAGAGGGTGTCAAAGTGACACCCCCTGCACCCTTGTGAAAATCGGTATTTACCGATTCGGTAAATACCGAATCGGTAATGCCCATTCATTCCTATGGGCTTCAAAGCCCATAGGAATGAATGGGCATTACCGATTCGGTATTTACCGAATCGGTAAATACCGAATTCTTCCGATTCGGTATTCCAGCACATCTGGAATACCTACATATCCACCCATTAGATTTACCGATTTTTAATTACCGAATCGGTCAAATTCGGTAATTAAAAATCGGTAAATCTATTTTACCTACATCTGGCCCTTGGTTACTGCAATAGATGTTCACGTTACTGTGCTCAGGGAGTGCAACATTCAAACACATTAACGCTAAATTCTATGGAAAGGCTAGCTGTGCTTTCAAAACATCAGCAACACCTGGCGAAAGTCTTCATGCCTGTGTAGGATTCAGTACACATGAGTGCTAGAATGAAAACTACAATTCTCATTAATCTGCTGAACTCTCACATTTTCTGTAAATGGCGGTGGCCAATTCAAAGTTATCCAGTATAAGATTCCTTGAGGGTAACAGTGTTGTTGTAAGGTATTCAATATGCTTTGCTGCTGTACTCTGGGCTTTGCTACCAATTTTTGTAAACACCTTGGAGATTGTTTTTCTTTCAAAAATCTGTGTGGAAGCCGAGTATTCAGTAGCAAAGTCGGAATTTAAATAGCATTTTGAAAACAAAAATAGTTACTTCGAATTACTGATTCTGTATTATCTCAAAGTATTGAGCTATATTTTTTGTTGCACGCTTTTGGATACTTTATTACATGAGGAATTGGGAATTTTCCACTTCACCTTAAAAAACTGTTCAAATATTCATGATTCGTACATTCTGTTTCAAGTACTTTGTCAAATTGTATTTGCCCTTCGCGTTTGTCTCCTTATCAGCCATTATGTGAGGATTGTGAAACTGGCAGAATACAGTAAATACACGCCAAGACCAAGAGCAGGCACCCATTGTAGGTTCACTTACAGAAGAAGATAGTCACAAAAATATGTTGGAACCAAGGAGGGGAAGAGTTGAAAGATTATGATCACTGGGACCACCACTGTCCATGATTAACTAAACATCTAAGCACACTATTTAGCCTCAAGGGATGTCTTTGCCCATACATCTTATGGGTACAGTAAAGATGTGCAGGAATATCACACTTCCAACTCATCCCTTGTTAGAAATTCTCAAAGACTATGTTGTATATTTACTTTTGTATTTTACGTTTTTACATCAAATACATTGGTCAAATCCAGCACACAAGATGTTATCATGATTTTTTTCTCCAGGGGCATGCTGCTCATTAGCTCTAGCTGGATGCCATGGTCGCTTCTCTATAGGTGTTGATTTTCCTCTGTTTTAGCATATTTAAAAGTTTGAGGGTCCACTAATTCAGCATTGGGTGGGTCACCCCAGTTACTGCGTAAACTCCCACCCTCCCAGGTCCAGTGAAAACACATGCTGGCTCCTCACTCTCCTTTGTGCAAAGATCTTGTTGATGTCAGGGCTGGGACATCCCGTCTCCCCGCTCAAAGCTGAGGAGTCCACCTTTTGATTCTTACTTTCCTCCCTCCTATGGATGACGCACTCTGACCAGGTGAATCGGTTTTCTGTGAGCTTCACCAGTCCGTCAGACAATAATCATCATTCAACAAACAACATTTGGTATATGTGGCAGCACATACAAGGGATGCCTCCAGTGCAGGATACTCCAGCACACACTGACAGAGTTAGCTTGGCCTTTCAGGCAGTGTGGCACTGCCAGATGGGCCAGCTCTAAAGGACGTAATACAAAGTCTACGCACAACGATTGTTTAGAATAAAATAATCCTGGATAATCAAATTACTCAAAAAGAGTGAGTGCTACCCAGTGACAAGGTAGCCAACCTGATATACAAGCACATTCTTCTGGTAGAAAATCACCAGTATACTGGATGCACAGCAACACATAAAAGTATATAAACTTCACATTATTGTGCAACAAAGAATCACTAATTATAATTTTGATTTCAACATTCCTTTTATCTTAGATATAATATTCAAGAATCAAATTTTTTGTCAATCGTCTTAACACAAAACACTGCTTGCATGTTCACAATTTGCTTCAATTGTGGAAAACTAGAAATTGTATATGAACAAAAAACATAGATATTCATTTGAACATTTTGAAAATTCATACAAAGTTGCCAAGCCATGCCCAATGCATTTCGGGATTTGAGATAATCTCTTCTTCAGGGGACGCTCTGAAAATAACAAAAACATTCATGAATACCATTGGGTTAAGTGAACCATAACCACATAGTTCTTCAGATGCATCGTATGAAATGTCCAAGGGTAACAACGAAGTCTCTATATACATATTACCAAAGGCAATACCAAGTAAAAGGGAGATGAAAGAATTCAGGATGTGAAAGCCGTTTGTTTAAATATATCAGTGAACATGCCCAATCTGTGAAAAACTAAGACTCAGTCATATGAGCGGAACCCGTGCTTGTGAACGCTAAGCTGGTGAACCACTGTCAACTCCCTGTGAGCATGAAACAAACATCCACAATCAGCTCAGTCTAAAACTTACTCGAGAGCTGTGGCATCAATGGAAGACAGTTTCAAATTCCACCATCAAGAAAAAACGCATGAGCTGTGGAATGAAGAATTCAATGCATGGATGGGGTGCCTGATATTGGTGACTGGTAACCATTCCCTGTGAAGCAAAAACCTGAAAAGAGCTCTTAAATTTACTTACTCATGAGCTATGACGACGTGAAAACTACCTCTGTATATCAAAACCATGAGCAAAAAACCATAAGCTGCAAATAAAGAACGTTGCCGTGAGATTTTATCCCCGAAATAAACACCAAATGACCTACTCCATTACTGCTTGTAAATGTCACCTTGATATCACCCAAATAATCTGTAAGAAGTGGTCCCTTGTATGCGGTGCACAAAGAGCCTCGCTCGTCTTCTGTGTGCGGAGCTCCTTCAGTTAGTAGATCAAGCAGCACACGGCAGCTAAACTGCACCACCCTGAAAATGTTGGAGGGACATACCTCAATCACAATGGCGCAGTAAGTGCTGACTGCATCATAACGTTTATTGGAATTTCTGGCAGGAATTGAGGGGCACGAGGCAACCAGGAGGTCTTGTGTGTGTGTGTGTGTGTGTGTGGGGGGGGGGGGGGGGGGGGGCAACATGTAGAAGAGAAGAAAAAAACATTCTCACATGGCCAATGCTGGATGGGTGGATAGAGAGGATAGCGGGCAGGAGGCAACACTGTGAGAGGGAGAGTGTGTGGGAGGTCCTGATAGCAAGCCAATGAACACAAACACATTAACTAACATGGAGGTCTTCAACCAAGAGAAAGGTGTAGATCCCACAATGTAAGCAGTGGAAGGATACATATGCTTTGGCCTTGATCTTGGGGAAAGTCAAACACAAGAAGAGGACGTGAAGCGAGCACAGGGTTAACAAATCAGAAGCAAGCAAATGAGCGTGACAGGGAAGCCAACTAATGTTAAGCAATGGGCAGGCTATAAGCCCAATGCAGGCTAACAAAATGTCTTGCAAGTAACAGCGCATATGCTGTCGCAGGTGAGACCTAAAAATCACATTTCATTTTTATAGGTGATATGTGTATGCTCTCTCTCCCCATCGCATACACCTTACAAACATCCAACCACAGTATCTCAGCAGAGTTACAATAGGACAAACATACTTACATGAGCCATTACTGATCACATTTTTGGGATCTTCAAGTTGCTATTCAGAAATATTGACTGTACCAGGAGGTGTGGGTGTACTGTACAGAAGTTGTGCACATAATTGTTGGGGCATGTTGTGTGTTTCACAACATTGCCATACGATGGGGCTTACATATAGATATTGACCCTAACCAATGCCCACATTTGGGGCCGGGCATGCGCCACAGATCAGAGATCTGGGTATGTAGGTGCAGGATCGGCAAGGCAGCTCTTTTTTTCTCTTTAGCTGCTAGTTTGGGTACTGCATGTATGTAATGGGACAGTTTTTTGTCTCTCATGATTGGTGGACATTGAATACACTGTCCGCACATACTATCCCCGGACTAGTCTGTTTACTTTGCAGAATCGTTCTAACTAACATGCTCAAGTAAAATAAGTTGTCTTTATATGTTCCCAAAAATTGTATGACTTATCCAGACCAACATTCAAACAAAATATCTCATGCACACCATTCATGGTTTAGGACATCTATATCTATAGTCTATAGTCTATACTACTATTATGAAGAGAGAACTTGCACCTTTTGGCCAAGTAAACTCGGGAACCATAGCGCCAATCCACACACCCGATACATCTATGAAAATGTCAGGGTGTGTAGATGGACATAGGCTATATAAATAGGAAAAAAAAGTAAATTAAAAAAATTACGTTTGTAAACAAAGTAGTCCCCTGAAAGTAGCGCCGGCCGTGACGCGACGTGCGTGATGACGACGAAGGAGGAGGGCGGTGCAGTGACGAGCGGCTGTGCAGTGAGGAGCGGCGGCACAGGTAAGGAAAAGGAAAGTGAGACTGTGATGCAGGGGGAGGAAAGAAGAAGGCAGCAGTAAACGAAAATGTCGGGGCGGGAGGGGGGCGAGAGTGAGTCTGGGCGGGAGGGGGGCGCGAGTGAGTCTGGGCGGGAGCGGGGCGCGAGTGAGTCTGGGCGGAAGGGGGGCGCGAGTGAGTCTGGGCGGAAGGGGGGCGCGAGTGAGTCGGGCGGGAGGGAGTCGGTGCGGGAGGGGGTCGGGGCGGGAGCGGGTGTTCTGCCCCCAGCCCCTTTCTGCCCCAGGCAACGCTGGGGCGGGCTGCTAGTACTATTATAAAGAGAGAACTTGCACCTTTTGGCCAGGTAAAGTCGGGAACCACAGCGCCAATCTACACACCCGATACATCTATGAAAATGACAGGGTGTGTAGATGGACATAGGCTATATAAATAAAAATAAAAAAGTAAATTAAAAAAATTAAGTTTGAACCAAAGTAGTCCCCTGAAAGTAGCGCCAGGCGGGACCTAGCGCTGGCCGCGACGCGACGTGCGTGATGACCGCGATGCGACGTGCATGATGACAACGAAGGAGGAGCGGCGGTGCAGTGACGAGCGGCTGTGCAGTGAGGAGCTTCGGCACAGGTAAGGAAAGGGAGTTTTCGAGCTTTTCCTAAACTCTCAGTGCGAGATTGTGTGATGCAGGGGGAGGCATCCCAGGGGGGGTGAAGTGAGGCAGACAGACAAAAATGTCGGAGCGGGAGTGAGTCGGGGCGGGAGGGGGGCGGGAGGGAGTCGGGCGGGAGGGGGGCCTGGTCTGTGTCCGTGCATGGGCATGCACGGACAATGTCGGGGAGGGCGGGGGCCTGGGCGGGCGGTTGGCCCTGAAGCCTCATTGCCCCCAGGCAACGCTGGGGCGGGCTGCTAGTAAATGATAAAGTCATAAATAAGCACACAATGCTACGTCCAGTTAGCATCCTTGCTTAGATTTAATTACTATGTCACATTTCTGGGTCTTAGACCACATGTACAGGGTCTCTGCCCCATGTGTGGAAGTTCTTCTCCACACACTGGTCGAAAAGTCTGTACTCTTGTTGAAAAGTTTGCAATTGGGGCAAAGATATTCCCCTTTCACAAATATACAGGAAATTACCTATAGGAATAAGAAGTCAGCTATTTTGTTTAAATTCGGAGCCATCCTTTCCTCCAAGAAGCATCCTCCTCCATCCTCCTGCTCCTTGCCACGATCTTGTCCCAAACGTGGCTGATGGCTTTAAAGAGAATGCCCCACCTTTTTCTGAAACAGAATTTAATATCATGATGGAGGGAGTTGTAACCAGTACCCTCTGCTTTATGGGGGACCTGTTACACAGCTGAGCAATGCAGCACAGGCCCAAATCTGGCAGAACATCAGCACGCACAGCAGCACAGTGGGTGTCCACATCTGGCAGAGGAAGCTGTGCTGCAAGGTCTGGGATGACCTTTATCGCTGGGAATGTATTATGGCCTATAACATTATGAGCCTGTTTTCCCAGTCACCATTCATGATAACACTGCACAAGAGGGTCTTGAAGTCTTGAAAGCTGCCAGTCAACCACCCTTGCTCACCTGGAAGAGTTTAAACAGCTAAGAGATGGCAAGTACACATCTGTTAGTATTTTGCACATAGGTGTACATCAGTGGTCTTTAAACATCTTAATGCCCCCCCTGTAAAAAGAAATAAATCATCCCCCCTCAATTTTTTCACAATTATTCTGCTAAAATGGCAATGTTTAAATATGTTGGATTATATTTAAACTATCTTACCCTTCCTAAGGACAGAGGTGGGCTAGCTCTTCCCAACCTAAGGAGATATTACTGGTCATGTGTATTACTTTACAGTAAGGAACTATTGCAAAATGGGAAAAACACAGAGGAACATACCGTTTCAATCTTTCAGCTACTTAAGGGGAATTCCAGCTATGGCTATTTATGGAGGCATATACACGACAGGTATCATAAAAAGGTCAAATTTAAGACTCTCTATAGCTGTAAATATGTAAAAAAAATGTGGCTGCGAATAAAAATATATATTTAAAAAAAGAAATATATTTAAACATTGCAGTTAAGTTCTGTTGCTCCTTTTACACATACTCCCAGTCAGAATATAAATGACAAAAGATGTTAGTGATGTCCCATTACAAAGTGACTTACTGCCACTCATGTTTCTATCACGTAAAACAAAGCATGATGCTTCTCTTGGCCAGAGCCTGGCACCCCCCCTGAGATCACTTAAGGCCCCCCAGTTTGAAGATCTCTGGTGTACATGATATTTGAGAGTCCTGTCATGTCCAATATGCGCTTTGTCATAATCTTACTTATTCTGTCTAAAATGTTTTATTGTTGTATGGTGGTTCACATGTAATAACATGCATGTTTATTTGGTTTCTTTGCTTTGAATACTAATATGTTTTGACATTATTGAAATGTTGGCAGTGTGTCCCTTTAGTTTACTTCCTAATCACAATTCTTTTTTTGTGTACCAGTTCTGCCTCCTTTAAAATTCTTTGAAGGCTGGTGGGAAAGATATCTCCTCAAAGCTAACCAAAATGTGGATCCTGTTGGGAACCTACATTTGCATTAGTGAGAAATGATTTTTTGACATAGTTCAACCATTATCTACCCTTTCATGTACTTTGAAATGCTGATACCATTACTATAGTGTGAATTAGCAAATTTAAGTTCTGCAATTCACAACATTTTGTATGAAAGCATAGGACAGTGAGAAGTTTGGTATAGTCTTAACATAGCCAGCTAAACTTAAACAGATAGGTATTATTTACCCAATGATTTATTAAAGTCTCTATGTTTCTTTGATATTCCTTTTCAGTGGACCAGCTTGGCGAACAAGGTACATAGGAGAGCCAGGGGCAAGAAAAGACATCCTCGGCTCAGAGGCAGGTACCACCTTTTGACACGACCAATGAGGATGAGGAATCTATCACCAACAGGGGTGGCACACCCACCCAGAGAGTTACTATATCTGCCTCCAAGGGACACGGCAGAGGCTGAAGACTCACATGGGGGGCAGTGGATGGGTGAAACACCAGCCAGTGGAATGAGGTTGTTGGTTCACTGCCTGGTTTTGAGCAAGAACAAATACCGGTGTCTCAAGAGAATTCCCCAACACCATCTGGGACTTCCCCAACCCCTTATTAACTCCTGAGGCACCGATTCTATCAGAGTCTAACCCCCTGCAACACCGCCTTCTCCCAGAGCCTGCCTCGAAGAACTGGAATCGAGGGTAACATTCGCCCCCCCCCCCCACAAACCACACCTTTTTTTGTGCTGCACAATAATTTCCTATAGATTCTGTGCCAATGGCTGCATCTATGGTGGTCATTAAATCCTTTAGAAGAGGCTCAAGGGACACCCAGCATTTAAGTGGAGAGGGCAAGATGGGTCGCTGGCCAGCTACAAAATGTAACTGGCCCGTGACCTACATTGCAGGAATTATGTCTCGTCTGCCTTCATAGCCCGACACACCTCCTATATTCTCGTCTCTAAGATCATCTTTCCTTGCTAGTTACTCTTTCTTTCTTTCTTTCTTTCTTTCTTTCTTTCTTTCTTTCTTTCTTTTCCTGCCATGGCCAGCTTATTTACATCTGTATCAGAGGAGCATCTCAGTACCATCATGTAAATGTAAATGTAAATGTATTTGAGCTTATATAGCGCACAGCTACCCGCAGTGGGTGTCCCGGCGCTTGCTTAGGGAACCCGTCCTGGTATTCCCCTGTGAGATAACCCCGGCAGGGTATCCACAAGGTGAAAGCCAGGCATCCCGCCGCGAGGGACTGTTGTGGAGATTAAGCAAGCTATTGCCCAGAGTCGCAGAGTGTGAGCCCGTGAGTCGAGAAGGCACCGGAGCGAGAATTATCGAGTCCGTGGAATTTTTAGCCCAAGACCCGCCGAGGCTGGGAATTGAACCCTGGTCCAGGGCCGATCTCAGCTTCCGGGTCTGCCGCCTCTAACCCCTGAGCCACACTTCATGTGAAAACAGAGAGAGGATGGCCAGTGACTTTTGCCCTCAAGTCCGGAACCTGAGATGAACACATCCTCTGGCTTGTGTATTTTATTTTTTGACAGTGGACTCTTGTTTTGTGCCTCTTTATAGACTATTGATTTTTTTTTTATCCCCCTTAGTATGTAGACTGGTTCCGTTTGATGCTTCCTGACATGTTTTAATTATTTGCCCAACCTCTTTCAAACTACCATGTCCCCCCTCACTTAAGACTACATTTTTCTTTCCTCTTGACTCCTTCCCCACAACAGTTTTTCTTTACTCACAATATATGATTTTGTAAAAAAAATATTATTTATAAATCTTTTGAAATCTAACAACAATCTCTTTCTTGCATTTTCATATCATACTGTATGATGCATTGTACGTCATCCAAGGGAAATGTTTGGTTATTTACCCCCAGGAGATAATATTCTCTTCATAGAACACGTAATGGAGACCATAGCCTCCAACTCTGACCCACAACAAAATCATATCTTCCTTTGGGACTTCAACCTTCACTGGAACAACGCTAATGATCCCTTACTGTGCACCTTCAAAGCTTTCCTCTCCGACCTAAACCACACACAGTCCTGCAATGAACCTACCCACATCAAGGGATCCACCCTTGACTTAATCATTGTCAAAGACAAAGTTATTCAAATGGATGCCATAACTTCCTGTGACTGGTCGGATCATTACTTAATCTCATTTCTCATCCTGGAAAGGGTGTTGACCAGACAAGATCAACCTTGCAAAGCCAAACAATGGTCATGTGACTTAAGAAACACCAAATTACAAGAGACTCCTGGCACAAACTAAGAAAAGCTGGGATGAAAATATTTGGCTAGAATTAATTAGTGCAGCAAAAAGTAAAGATCATGTTGGATTCTGGCGGTTGATAGCAGAAGATAATAAAACAGGAAGATGCAGCAAAGACCTCTTCTTGGATGCAAACACATGGGTTAACCATTTCTCCCGCCTTTACTCTGTATCCACAATTGAAACAACAAATGACCAACAAGATTATGTATCAGACTCTAGTACAGTTTCCTTGCACTTTAGTTTGGAGGAAACACTGACAGCAATTGACGCAGTGAAACCAGGGAAAGCACCAGGCCCCTACAAGATACCAGGTGACCTATTGAGACACAATAAAACTGTCTGGGGCCCTTATATTAACCTTCTTTGCAATTCAATAGCAGCAGGTGCACCGATCCCCGAATCATGAAATGGGGCAAAAATCACTACTATTTTAAAAAAGGGCAATCGTTAGGATCCCTTAAATTATCGACCAATCAGTCTAATTGATATTTTAAAAAAAATGTTGCTAGGCAAATTTTAATGAAATTGAATAACTGGATTGAGGATAACTATTCTTTCCAAATTTCAGGCTGGATTTAGGACCAGAACAAGCACAATTGACCAGGTTTTTGATTTCTTTGTATAAACTGGAGGAATACAATTTTAAAAATAGGTCACCTATATATTGCCTTTGTCGACCTAAAGGCCGCATTTGACGTTATGGCCCGAAAGCTATTATGGAAATCATTACAAGACCAGGGGGTACCAAGTGAACTCCTCATGCAAATAGTACGGTTGCACAAAGATAATTATGCAAAGATCAGATGGGGTCTGAGGGGCGAACTTAGAGAGGTGATACCAGTAAAAAGAGGTGTGAGGCAAGGATGAGTGCTGGTTCCTACATTGTTTTCATTATATGTCAACGATATCCCAGAATATCTAATGGGTTGTGCACTCGACTCACCAAGGTTAGGAGGGGAGCCAGTACCAGCCCTTTTACTTGCAGATGATACTATATTAATATCTCAAACCCCAAAGTGCCTACAATGCCTATTAAATACCTTTTGTGCATACAGCGATACCAAGGGCCTAGAAATTAATCCAAGTAAACCCAAATATATGGCAATAAACCCACATAGATCTTTTCAAAAGAATCTTTTGGTCGTAAGCAAAAAATTAGAATATGTGCATAATTTTAACTACTTTGGTATAACTCTAGATACTAAAATGACCTGGAAATCGCAACTGGAGAAAAGCAAGGCTGTTCTGCTCCAAAACTCCCTACCAATAGTTAAAAAACACGGGAGTAGTACTTCTAGAGCAGTGTCCCCGGCTCGGAAAGTTTTTAAATATAAGGTACAAACCGCAACCCGGTACAGGGTGGAACTATGGGGACCGTCTAGCAAGAAGATCTTTGCGGCAGGGGAAAATACGTTTTTTAGAAAGTTACTGTGCCTTCCAGTGCGCACACCCTTAATCCCTATTGTTATGGCCCTAAACATTAAACGTTTATATCACCAAGCCATATTGAGACCGCTATTGTTTTGGGTGCGATTGTGGTTCACACCAGAACTTGTACATTACAACGATGGCTTGAAAGAAATATTGAAGTTTGACCATAGTATGAATCTCTTGTGGATTAAGCATGTCTATCACTGGTTTGGCAAATTGGGGTTGCAACATTGCTGGGATGAACCATTAACCATAACACTGACTTCGAAGAAATTATTAAAGTCCACTTTTTGGACTTATATCCAAAATAGTGTGTTCCACAATTCTAAATATGGCACACTTACCACCCAATTCTTACTAACGAAGTCAATAGAAAGTTTCAAACCCTTTCTAGATGAAGTGCAGCCACAATTAGCGGTCACTATATTTGAAATTCCAATATGGTATATTATTATCGAACTTTAATATATCAAAATGGATCAGTAACTCTGGGGAGGAGAACAGTGAGTGTTGCGCATTATGCCAAGCTGACACTTTGAAAGATTATTTACATAATACTATTCTTCTGCCCTGCTTACAAAAAACCCAGGAGGAAATGGATCAAACCCATATGTAGAAATATGGGAATTAGGGTTTGTCAGGAGGAAGAAAGCATATTGAAAACTGATGGTTCTCAAAAAAGTGTTTTCTGTGTCAGTAGATATTTGTTTAATGTTGGCATAATAAGAGCAAAAGTAGGTCTGAAACTGTAAATGATTCTAAATGCTTGTGTATATGTGTATCTGAAAATGATGCCTTAGTCAGTAATGCACTTGACCTTAAAAAACAAAACAAAAGAAACTGATAGATGACAGGGGTTAAATTGCTAGTTCTTTTATTGTACTAAATACCTGCACCTTTCACTAACCTGGAAGTTTAATCGAAGGAAAGAACGCTTATTTAATTGTACCCTATTCGACCCCAATGGAAGCAGCATTTTGCTAATACCGATCTCTTTTGGGAAACTTTATTGATAGAAAGCATAGGTATTTATTTATGGTGCTTCGTCAGGATAGGGTCATTGATTGGTTCAAGTTATCTCTCAAATGTTTTTTAGATATTTAGTACGTTCAGTTTTTAATGTATTTATTTATATTCATATAATTTTAAATCAGTACAATAGATGATCAGTCTTATTTTTATCTTGATAATGAGCTACCTGTTTTTGAAAACTGTTAAAAGTGGACCCTCCTTGGTGTAAACATGTACAACTGTAATGTGTTACTTTTTCTTTTGCATCTTTTATGGTTTAAACTAAAACCAAAATAAAGAATAAATGAATATAATTGAGCTAACCAACATTAGTAATAACCTACTTCACCTGTCCTCTAACCTGACAAATCTAAATATCCTTACAGAACATTACATTCACTCCATGAATGATATACTTAACTCAGATGTTCCAAAGCAACTCAAAAGAATACCCAGAAGACCCTCTAAACCCTGGTTCAGCTGCTCCCTTAACGAGGAAAGGCATAAACTGAGGCTAGTGGAAAGGTCATGGAGAAACTCTCCCTCTGTAACAAACCTTAAGCAGCTGAAGATGATAAGATGCACCTATAACAAATATATTCATAGTCCTAAAACTGCTCACTTCAGGTCTCAGCTCGACCACGCCAAAAGCAGGCCGGAAAAATTGTTCGAAATTATCAAACAGCTAACTTCTCAACTAATCAACACTGTACACTCAATGACTTAAACCCGAGCAGTGAAGAATTTTCCACACATTTCATCGAAAAGATAAAAAATATCAAACAAGATTTACAGCGCAACTCACCAAACACACTGGGCCTGACCCAATCCACTGCCCCGCCATTCCCATTGTTGAGTTCTCCTCCCTCTGGCTCCATGGTTCACTCGCCAAAAAATCAGGCATTATGGAATTTCCTTATTCTACCAGACGATGCTGAGTTACTCAAAACTATAAACTCAATAAAACCTTCAAATCATTTCAAGGATCCTCTGCCTGCCAAGCTTTTCAAAAATCTTCCATACTCCCACTCTGGTCCAAGATTGTCCATGAATCTCTCCTTCAAGTCAGGATTCCTGATTGACTAAAGGCTGGCCAAGTCATCCCCATACCTAAAAAGCAAAATGCAGACTTAAATGATCCTAACAACTTTAGGCCCATTTCCAGTATCATGACCCTAGCCAAACTACTTGATAAATGTTTTCACATGCAACTGTGTAATCACATCGATCAGTTTCAACTCCTTGATCAATTCCAATCAAGTTTCTGAGCAGTTCTCAGTACCGAATTTGCCCTGACACCCTTTAATGATGACACTCTGAGATTTCTTGACCGAAATGAAAGCTGCCTACTTATTCTCCTGGATCTCTCCTCAGCGTTCGCCACAGTCAAACATGATAACTTGATTGATGTTTTGGAAAAAAGGATGGGCTTTTCAGGCACCGTTTTCAATTGGTTTGCCTCATTCCTGCACAATAGATCACAGAGAATCAAAGTCAACCCTTCCCTTTCCCTTTCCCTTCCCTTTCTAACAACACACCAGTCTCAATTGGGGTCCCTCAAGGATCTGCACTATCACCCACGCTCTTCAACCTGTACATGGAACCACTTATGGAAATTCAGAACCGCTCGAACATATATTATCACATGTACGCAGATGAAACTCAAATACACACCTAAAAATCTCTTCAACTGACGCTATCAAAACTCTTAACTCTGCCCTTGTGAAAACTCAACATTGGTTAACTCACAATCACAGTATGCTAAATAGCCTCAGGACGGCATTTCTACAATTTGCCCCCCACAATCATCCTACCCCCATTCAAGACTGGCTCAAACAGCTAACGGCCCTCAATTGCACTCCACATGTTGTGGATTTCACCAGATCTTTAGGCATAACGCTGGACAAACACCTGAGCATGAAAGACCACATCAGTACAACAACAAGAGGAACCAATCATCAACTCAATACTTTAAGGAAAATCAATCCGTTCATGCCGCCTGATGATATGCAGTTAGCAGTTCAATCCCTTGTTATCTCCCGCATGGATTATGGAATTGTGACCCTAGCTGGGCTTCCCAAAGTTAGTCTGGCCCCTTTAAGGGCTACCCTGAACTCTGCTGCCAGACTCATCAAAGGTTCTAGAAAACGCATCACATCAAGCCGGACCTAATTCAATTCAAGTGGCTCCTTCTCGAAGCAAGGATTTGTTTTAAGATAGCCTGCCTGACACACAAAGCGCTACACTACAACACTCCAGCCAACCTGGCAAAAAACTTGAACTATCTGGTTTGAACCAAGCCCTAAGAAGCTTGAATAATCTACTGCTGAAGCCTCAAAAATCAACAAAAACAGAACTTACAACCGATCCTTCTCTGGTCTTGCTCCAAGAATATGGATCGCTCTCCCTACCGAAATTAGAACTAACACCTTGATCGCCACATTAAAAAAAGAAGTCAAAGGGTTGTTCCTGAATAGCTACTTGCAATATTAGTCTTGAAATCACCCAAACAATCTACTTCCTGTTTAGTGCACTGTTTTGTAATGTCCTACAATGCATTTTATACAGCTATGTACCTCCCATGACCTGGGCTACTCTTCATTCTTCTCCTGGTTAAATTGCTTGCTTGCTTTCATGTACAGCGCTCTGATACCCTGATGGTTCATGTTTGCGCTATATAAAACCTTTCAAATAAATAAATGTATTAATTTATAAGATGCTTTCAATATCTAAGTGCAATTATTAAATGCCTTACACTTTGAAAATGAACAAAGATAATAACACACATAACAGTATCCTGGATAGTAAATGCAACAGAAAACAGTCAACACAGATGAAAGGTTGACACAGGTTTGTGGTGTAAAAAGTGCACATAGTTTTATTATACAAAAATGGTGAGAATAATAAGTAAACACACATATTATGGAGTCTTTCTCCTCCTACTCCACCTATGCAATGCTGGAGGTGACAGTCTTTGAGATTGTGCGTGGGTGGTGTATAGGTGGTGGTGTAGATGGTGTTTCTGGTGCTGGTGGTGCAGGTGTCTTTGTCTTTGTATAATCTCCTGCATGCATTGGTCGCGAGATTGACAATGGCATTTTTGGCCATTGTCTCTACACTTTTGAATAACTTTACACTGATTTTGTGAGTGGCCAAAAGTAGTAGAGATACTCAAAAGGGTAAGACTAAGCAGCACATGTAAATGTACTAACAAGGGTAAGTTGCCTTTGTGTATAGCCCATTTTATCTTTTTTCCTCCTAATGCATACTCTCTTCTTTGTAGCCACATACAATTGATTTAATTGAGGATACAAATCATCCATACTATATTTTGTTTGCTGTCCGTTCACATCTACCGGGCACCAAGTTAATAATAACAATATTTTAGCTTCCAAATTTGTTAACACTTACAAAGCATTTTGAAATGTTCATTTTACATGTTGCTTTTTTATGTATCTGTACTTTATTAATTTGCTTTTATTATTTAATTGTCTAACTAGCTGCAGACTCCCTGGGTAGGCAATGCAGATGGTCCGCAGTGGGCTCCAGATTAAGCACCATTTCTCCAGGCATCACATCTTTGTGGCCACCCAGGTTTCTTCTAGGAGCTAGGCACTGAGAAATGTGAAGCACGCGCACCCAGCAGTCTTAAAGTAAATGATTACAGCTTTGCTGTCAACATTCAGCCTTTTGTTTGTTCTAGCCAATAAATGCTGTCCAAACACACCACCCCCTTTTTAATGATAATAACAGAAGCAGCTAAAGGAAGGCAGTGAATCCACAACAGCGTGCTGTATTTCTAAAGCTGTGCAGCACAAAAGCACCTCGACAAGCTTTCCTTTTTTCATTTAAATGATTATTGTCCGGACAGCAGTTTCTCAGTAACAAAAAAATAAACTGTATTGCTATTCTGCTCGTGTCAAAATAAGCAGTATAGGTCTGTAGAATATTGTACTTCATGTATGCAAATATTTTTTGTTCCCTTTCTATATTTAGTTTGAGCGCTGCTTTGCGGGGCATGCTGTATTCAAGTATGGACTTGAAGCCCTGCCCACTCTGCCCATATTTTTCATTGGCTTGTGCCATTGTCCTTCATAAATGCTGCCTTCTGATTGGCTAATAGGCTTGTTAGTCCCTCCGTAGTACCTCCTTGTCTTCATTTGTAACCTTCCATGAGGACTGGCCCTTTTACTTATGTAGTTGATATGCCCCTAAATAAGACCATGTAACAAGGGCCGGCATTAAAATTATTGCAGCTTTTGCGCCCGTTTCCGGGCAAAAAGCCGCGATAATTTTATCGCCCTATCAGCATGGACACGCTAACAAGTGAATCCATGCCTTAGTGCCCATTATCTCTACGCCTCGCATCGCTAATGAGATGTGAGGTAGGCGTTCCCGTGTGAAATACAGCGAAAATAATCGCTAACAAAGGTTCTCCCTATCAACAAGAGAATCGCTAACCCGCCTAGCGATATTAAAAGTAGCGCTAACCGGCTATATCGCCGGTTCCTTACGCCTGCTAATTTTCCAGTTTAGCAATGTTTATCATGGGAGGTGGATTGTTATGCTAAGTCCACAACTCCCTATTTACCATGTGTATCCTAACACTTTTTTTTATCGCTGGTAATCTGGCGATATCGATGCTTATTGGCGCTATTGCCAGGATTTCTATTGCCTCGGCGATGTGCGTTGCCCATAGTGTGCTAACCGGGCGATAGAACCCGGCAATAGTCAGTGTTAGGATTTTGCACGCAACACGCGGCCAGCGATAATTATCGCTACCGCTTGATGATATGCCCCTATGTCTGTAAGCCCTATTTTCTTCAATGAGTTTTGCCTACGGCAGGCTCAACATGCTTTCCTGCAACAGCAGCTGCTCTCTCGTTCCTTGGCTACAGCTTCACCCCTGCACCCCTGCACCCCTTACTGTTCACTGCCTCAACCACCTCTCAGAGGTCTGTTTATTTTTTTCTTTTAATTTCTCTTCCCTCACCCCCACCTGACCATGGTGTTTTTTTTACATTTTATTTACATTAGTAGATACATTAAGTGATTTGATGTTGAGCAAATGCCAAGGCTCGAACACTGGTCCCTAGCTCCTGAGTTAGTACCTCTGACCACTGAGCCGTATCCTCTCCCTCTTGGGGGGCAGCACAATATTATAAATATTTGCTTGTTATGCACATAAGTTCTGATAGAAACTATACACAGGCAAATTACAACAGACAGATGTTAATAATCAACGCAAAAATGCAATCAGTTTTATCGAGCTAAAGCTTAACTGTACTCAGCTGTTCTCTCTTTGCTGCTAGTTTTAATTATCCTTCTTAAACGTTTAACATTTACCAGTTTTACTTTGGGGCCCATCAGGAGACGGGGAGGGGAAAGACCGACCGGCGACAGATATAAGGTGTGATAAAGGCAGCGTTATTGGGAAACAGGTGCATCCTGAAAATATACCACATCCTTGGCCTTTGCCGTACAAAACTAGGCCTAACTAAATATACATATACCTGACCAAAACCCCCCACCCCCACCCCTAAACAGTTCCCCGCCAACAACATAAACATAAGTACCAATTACCCAAACGCCTGCCTCAACTGTTTAAACACCTGCCATATGTACACTCCCTCCCCCTCTGCCAGGAGAACTCATTCCTCCTATCCTACCCCCCCCTTTAACTAGGAAAAGGCGCCACCCTAATAACAACTTTCCAGCACCTGCTCCCAGCGACAACACATCCAGCCAATCCTAACCAAGAAAGCACCTGCTCCCAACAAAACCCTTTCAACCAACCCAGAAACCCTCAGGACCCATGACAGAACCCCTAGGTACCCCCAGCCAAAAACATGTCTTAAAGGGAGGGCGGGCGGGACAACGATTAATCTGCCCCCCGGCTGCTGGGTCACGGTCCCACGAAATGGTGCCCAGTGACCCAAAATGGCCGCTCTAAAAGTCCCTAGCCCAAAAGGAGCCCAAAGCAGCCCAATTCCCCCTGACCAGCCCAACCAGCCCAATCTCGCTTCCTGTCCCCCGGCTAATCCTTCCCCCCACCCTTCCTCCCGGGGCCCCAAATTCCCCGGGGGGGGCAAGCCTCCCTCCGGTCGGCCACCCCCGCAAAGCCCCATTGGGGCCCATCGGGAGACGGGGAGGGGAAGACCGACCGGAGACAGATATAAGGTGTGATAAAAGCCGCTTTATTGGGAAACAGGTGCATCCTGAAAATATACCACATCCTTGGCCTTTGCCGTACAAAACTAGGCCTAACTAAATATACATATACCTGACCAAAAACCCCCACCCCCACCCCTGAACAGTTCCCAGCCAACAACATAAACATAAGTACCAATTACCCAAACGCCTGCCTCAACTGTTTAAACACCTGCCATATGTACACTCCCTCCCCCTCTGCCAGGAGAACTCATTCCTCCTATCCTACCCCCCCTTTAACTAGGAAAAAGCGCCACTCGAAAGCCCCATACGGCTTTCGACCCCCCCCTAGGGCCCCTGCACCTTTGGATACCTGCGCACCCCCACGGCCCGATCTACTGCCTCCTTCAGCTGCACAATATAGAGCTCCATCCCATATCTTGATAAATGCACTCCATCCTCCATGAAAAAGTATACCGCCCCATACCTCAGCTCCGGGTGCTCCATTTTACCCAATCCTTCCTTCTCACAAAAGGCCCGCATCTCCCTGTTAATTTTCCTCCGAGTCCTGTCAAAAGCCCCTGGCCTCTCCGCTCCTCTCCAGCACCTTCTAGGGATGAATTCGGACCAAATGACATAACACCCCGCCCACTGTCTCCTAATCTCCAGCAGATCCCTCTTCATTTGTTTCACCAGTGCCAGTCCCTTACACTGCACCAAATCATTTTCACCCAAATGGATGACTACCACATCCGGACAGACCCCCCCCCCCCCGCACAACATTGTTCAAAACCGGCACCAACTCGTGCCAACGCACGCCCCCCTTTCCCCTCCAATGACACCTAAACAAGTGCTCGTCCAATTCCAAATTGAGGTTCCTGTGTTTCTCCCATTCGGCCCTCTCCGCTCTCTTTACAAAGGAATGGCCCACCACGTATATGCTCATCGCTGCCGCAGTAGGCCCCGCCACCGCTCCTGCAAAGATACATATGTAAACAACGAGCCCAACACTTCAAGTCTACTCCACACCTACCCCCCGCATCCTGACGTATGTCTTATAGCAGTCTGATTTCCAGCGTCCCAGCTTCTTAATCTCCTCCTTCCCCCAACCCTTTTGCGCCGCCTCCGTCGCCGCCCCAATGCGAAAGGAATGCTTCCCGAATTCCTTCGGGTCCTCACCCATAGACCGTAGGGCATGCTGCAGGACCCACAGCAACTGAGCAGCCGTCACCCGACCAACCTCTCTCCTGGCAAAAACCTCCGCACCATCCTGCACCTGTCCGTCCGCCAGCCTTCTTCCCCATTCCGCCGGACACACCGCCTCCGATCCCCCGGGACCCAAGACCACCTAAGTACCCTCCCCACGCCGATCTGTCTTGGACCGTCGCAATCGCACCGCAACCTCCCGGCCGCGCAACTCCACCTCCCCCCAGGTCAAACCCGAACGTCCTTTCAACCCCACCAACTCCGACACCCGGAAGGCTCCAAAAAACATCCACGACATCAGCGTGGAAAACAAAACCGTCTCCGTTTGGTCCCTGCACACCCCCGGCAAACGGCACACCAAACCCTCCAACATCACCTCTGTAATTGGCCGTCTCTGCCGCACCCGTGCCCCCTTCTCCCTCTCCCAACCCTCCAAAAGACGCCCCCCCAACTCTCCCGCCGAAGGTGCATAACCCCACCAGAGCTTGCCCATGAAGGCCACCCCTGCCAATTTTCCTTCAATCGTCACTCTCGCCAGTCCTTTCTCCATCAAGCCCAGCATAAACTGCACCACCTGCTCCTCCCGACGCCACTTGCCGCGCTGCCTTACCGCTCCAAAACGTAGGAACTCCAGCCAAGCCTGCTCATAAGTCCTCCACGTGGACGCTGCCAGGGACCCTTCACCAACTGAACGACCCGCGCTCTCCCACCAACCAAAGCTCCTCCGGCACCTGTGTCTTGACCGCCGCTGCCTCCGTGGCTAGCCCATGGAACCTCTGCCACTGTGAACGAGACAAGGCATCTGCAATGTCATTGTCCACTCCCGGCACATGTTGAGCTTGGAACAAAATATCGTGCTCCAAACACTTCAAGACGACAACGCGCACCAACTTCAGCACTTGAGGCTCCCTTGTGGACTGCCGATTCACCACCTGCACCACCGACATATTGTCCACCTTGAACAAAACCCGCTTGTGCGCCAA
The DNA here is from genome assembly GCF_964263255.1 of Lissotriton vulgaris. Taxonomy (NCBI): domain Eukaryota; kingdom Metazoa; phylum Chordata; class Amphibia; order Caudata; family Salamandridae; genus Lissotriton; species Lissotriton vulgaris. The sequence goes on along the minus strand of NC_141685.1, from coordinate 1,009,710,445 downwards.
ATCCTGCGCCCACACTGTCACAGCAACCACCGACGGGAACAGCTCCAGGAACGCAATGCTCCTTCCCCCGCCTGCCAATGATCCGGCCATTGCTCCGTCTGCCTGCCCAGTATAGGCCGAAACCTCCGACTCCCGCCGCGTCCGATGACATTGTTACGTCCCACTCCCAATCCTCCGGGGGCGCCATGGGCACTCCATTGAAACGCCCCAGAAAAGCCAGCCACATGCTCAGGTCCTCTCTCGAGCCCGCCGATAGGCGTACATGATGATGCGGCAGCGTCAACCCGGACAAGGCCAACCCCAGTCGACGACAAAAAGTCCGCCCCGCTCCCACCACGCGGCACGCAAAGTTCAAATGACCCTGCACCTCTCGCACCGTCACCTTTCGCCTGGCCAACATGCCCTTCACCAGGTCCATCATCACCACCCGCTTTTCCTCCGGTAGGCGTGCTTCCATGGCCGCTGAGTCGAGCTCTATCCCGAGGAACGACAGCACCGTGCTGGGACCTTGAGTCTTCTCTGGCGCCAAAGGAACCCCAAGGTAACCCATCAGGTCCGTAAAACTGTCCAGTCGCTGCTGGCAGTCCCACGAACCGGGCCGACCCACCAGGAAGAAGTCATCCAGATAATGCGTCATCACCTCAGAGCCTGTGCGCCAGGAAAAAGCCCACTGCAAGAAGGAGCTGAATCTCTCAAACAATGCACACGACACGGAGCACCCCATGGGAAGCGCTCTATCGACGAAAATGAAGCCGTCAAACTGGATCCCCAGCAACTGATGATCCGCTGGATGTACCGGCAGCAACCGAAACGCCGATTTTACATCGCATTTTGCCATGAGCGCCCCCCGACCTGCCGTCGTCACCAACCTCCTCGCGACGTCCACAGACGAGTACGACACCGACGCCAACTCTGCTGAGATAAAGTCGTTCACCGACGTGCCCTCCGGCCATGATAGATGCTAAATCAGCCGAAATTGACCCGGCTCCTTTTTCGGGACCACCCCAATTGGTGAAATGATCAAATCCGGCAATGGCGCCTCCTCAAAAGGCCCCACCATCCTCCCTTCCTTCCCCTCCTTGAAAAGCTTCTCCCGGACGATACCTCTGTGCGCATTCACGGACTTCAGGTTCTCTGCCCACCGAGCGATCCGCGGACCCTCGTAGCCCAACCGGAAACCCTCCCTGAAACCCCGACGCAGCACGGCCGCATCGTCCGCCCGCGGATAAGCCGCCAAAAGAGGTTCAAGTCGGTCCAGCCTAATCGGTGTACGAGCCTTTTCCCAAGGCACTCCCCCCCCTGCCGCCCCCTCTCCCACCACTGGGCACGGCATCCGGTTGCTGACCCTGTGCGGGGCCTCCCCCGAGCCCCCAGCAGTGCACCACCGGGTGTCGCATCCCGAACTAGGAGCATTCGTGCCGGAAACGGCACGCCTGCCGGAGACAGGAACCTCTGTTGAAGTCCCAGCAGGCCCCGGCGCTGTGTGTACTCCCGGCGTCCCCCGCCCCCACCCCCCCACGGGTGGGGCGGGCTGAAAAGGGGGGCGGCGCCAGCGGCAAACCACTGGCCGTGTAGATGGTGCGGCCAAATTTTGCCCCACTCATCGTCTGTTGGTACAAGTCCGCATCCAACTCTCCCCACGTAGCCTCCGGATCCGATGCCATGCGCGCCCGAAACTCTTCATCGTAATGTGACCAAGCATTACCTCCGTACGTCACCTGCGCCCTCCGCACCACATCCATATATTTGAACAGCGCGACTGCCCTGTCGGGGTACTTTTCGCAGTACACACTGGCATATATCAGGAAAGCCGCCGACCAATTCTCAATGGTAACCGGCACCTTAGGTCGCCTGGCTAACTCCTGCTCCTCCTCCTTCGAACCCTCTTTGGCCATCAATTCCCTGTGGAGCAACTTCAAAATCTCCCCATACTCCCCCTTCCAGATCTTCTCTTTAGTTGCCAGTGACAGATACGCCCCCAGTGGCTTTGCTACCCCCATGTAAGGCAGGTTCTTGACCGGCACCTCACAACTCTTCTTCGCCCCGACGCTGGACGCCGCCAGCCCTCCGGACTTCGCCGCCTCTCCCGTCCCCGTGCTCACCGATGCCGCGTCACCTGCTGCCTCCGTACACACCCCGGCATCCATCACATACCTGCCCTTCACCAATCTCACCTCATCCCCTCCCCCAGCATCCGTCCCCACCGACACCTGGCATCCGCCATCCGCACCCCCAGCCGCCTGGCCTCCATGAGGCCCGCCCAAGCCACTCCCCAACCGTGCACCGGTCTTACCTGGCGTCAAGGCTGGCGTCCTCACCGGATCCCGCCGCCTAACCAGTTCCGCTGGGGGGGGGGCGTCACTTGTGGCACCGTCTGCCGGGGGCGTACCTGTAAAACACTGCCAACAGCATTACTCGCTTCCCCCTCCCCCTCCCGAAGCTCCCCCTCCTCCTCCAACTCCATCTCTCCACCTCCATCTCCATCTGCCTGGACCCCTCCTGTGTGCACCCTGCTCAATCCTGCCTTGTCCCTGCACGCCGTCATCAGTGCCCCCAAATCCACGCTCCCCCTCCTCCTACACTCCGCTTGGTAATCTGAGTAGCCTGCCAAATTGTTACTCCATCCCCGTCCCCCGGCGGCCGGCTCGACCCATCGGGAGGGGGGCGTTGGAGACCTATGGCCCTGCCATCCGCTGTCAGCACGTACATGGTCCCTCGTTGGAGCGCGACCGCCCGTACTAGGCAGAGCCGGCCCATCCTCTCGGCGGGTTGGAGCCGCATGCTGCTCACCCGAGCCCCTTGCCAACTGCTCCTGCCAAGAAATAAGCGGGGAAGTCCAGCATGCAGAGGAAAAGTCACCCCCTTCGCCCCCCAAACTCCTGGCGCACCTTTCCCCCATGCTGCCGAATGCCCCCCCACCGCGCCGGTCGCCCCCCACCCCAACCCCAACCCCGCATCTCCCAGGCCGCCCCTCGCGCCCACCCCCAAACCCCCACAAGACCCGCGACCCACCCCCGCTACCCCCCTCCCCAACTTCGCTGAAACCACCTTTGGAGCCCTGCTGGCGCTTCCGCGGCCCATCCTCGCTGAAACCATCCTTGGAGCCCTGCTGGCGCTGCCGCGGCCCAACATCGCTGAAACCATCTTTGGAGCCCTGCTGGCGCTGCCATGGCCCAACCTCACTGAAACCATCTTTGGAGCCCTGCTGGCGCTGCCGCGGCCCAACCTCGCTGAAACCATCTTTTGGAGCCCTGCTGGCGCTGCCACGGCCCGACCCCAAAGAACCCCCCAGCTCGAGGATTGAGAGCTGAGCGTAGGGTATCCCTGTACCAGGCTGGTACCAAGACTGTCCTGCTACCCCCTTCCCACAGTTACTAAGACCTAAAGGATCCCTCGATCCAGTTGTACCTGTATTGCTGAGTTAACCTGCCTTGATTGCTGATAAAGACGTTAAGAATCTATCCTTGTGTGGTGTCCATCTGTAGTGGTGTGATTGCTCGTCTGTACGATCCTAGGAGAGGAACCTCGCCAGGAGGCCTCTCGACTTCGCTCGGCAAGTTCTAGAAGGAGAGGTGGGTCTCGGGGTGGTCAGCCAGACAGCCTCTGCCTCCCCCCTAAGATCCCCTTTCTAACATTGGTGGCAGGCGGTGCGATCCGAGCCGACGCAGATCGTACAGAGAATGAATCACCCACTTCTGATAGAAACACACTACGACCATGACTACCAAGGAAACCAGACCGACCTCAGAGTTCCAGATGGAATGGTTGGAAGACTATAACCACAAAGAGTTGAAACAATTGTGCAAGGACCTGGGCATCGTTACCGCTGGAATAAGCACCAAAGATGATTTCAAGCAGGCCCTGCAAACATGGTGGAGACAGGAGCGACGCCACCCCAGGACGAAGACATCACGATCCCAGATATGCACCCGGAGACCATCACAACCTCAGCGGAGGAAAGAAACACGGGCCTCTCCCACGAAGATGCCCGAGAACGAGAAAGGAGCCGGCTTCACGAATTGGAGCTGGCCAGACTCCGCTTAGATGGAGAACTTCAACTGGCAGAAAAAAAGATAGCCCTTGAGCAACTACGGCTGCAAGGAGACCTGGAGGAGAAAAGAAGGCAGAGGGATTTAGAGAAGAAGAAGCTCACGTACGAGCACGAGCGTGGTTTAATGGAACTTGAGATTAAGGCTAAAAACGGGGAGGTCGGCGCCTCCGGGAACTGGAGCCCACCTCCTCCTGCAGACACGAAGGTCCACATCCCCAAAGACGTCGTCAGAGAATACTATAAGAACGACGACATCCAGCAGTGGTTTAAGGCCTACGAGGTAGCCATGACCTCGCACCGGGTGCCGCAAAAAGACTGGGGTGCCGGGTTGTGGGGGAGGTTCGTCAATGAGGGGAGAGACGCCCTGCTACAGCTCCCCGACGCCGAGATGACCTCTTACGAACACATGAAAGCCACCCTCTTTACTCGCTATGGACTCACCCCCGAGATGTACCGGCAGCAATTCCGAGACTGCAAGAGCATCCCCGGTACTACCTGGGTGGAGTATGTGAACTTCTACAGTAGAGCCTTCGAGGGGTGCATCAAAGGCAGCCAAGTCACCATCTACGAGCAGCTGTTCAACCTCATTGTATGGGAACAGCTCTCCAAAAACTGTTTTGTCGAACTCAGGCAGCATCTCCTCGACAGCAAACTGACCGAGCCACGTAAACTCGCCATCGAAGCCGATCGATGGGAGAGCACCCGGGTCCCCCGGAACTCGATGGGAGACCAAGGCCGAGCTCACCAGAGGTCCCACCATCAGCGAGGCGGCGGAAGAGGCCAGAGCCGGAGCAGGGACGCTCCCGCGGTGCCTCCCCCGACCAACACTTTGCCTTCCCTGTCCAGAAGAGGAGCCCCCCAGCACGGCTGGGGCCCCGCTCGAACGTTATCTGCCACAAATGCCAGCGACCCGGTCACTACGCCAATGACCCCAACTGTCCCAAGAACCAGCAATCCAACCCCACAGGTCCGCCAAACCGCCAGATCGCCGCCGCCGCCCTGGGAGAGGAGCGGGGCGAAGAAGAAGACTATGACCAAGACCAGTCCGAGTGGGAGCCCGCAGCCATGTCCCTGGTATGTCTGGGCAAAAGAGACATGGTCCCCCGGGCCCCAATCCCGGCCAACACTCAGAAGTCCAGCCAGTGGGTCACCATTAATGGACACCGGGCCGAAGCCCTCCGCGACACGGGAGCCAGCGTGACGGCCGTCCGTTGCCACCTGGTGACCCCGGACCAAATCCTGCCCAATGTACTGTGCCCCGTGCGGTCCGCGGACAATTCCGAGAGCCTGTGCCAGATGGCCCGCATCCCCTTTGAGTGGGGGGGAGTGTCGGACATGCTGAAAGTGACCGTCCGGGACGATGCCCCCGTAGACTGCCTCCTCGGGAACGACCTGGAGAGTTCCCCCTGGGCCGACGTCGAGCGGAGAGAGCATCTGGAGATGCTAGGCCTCCCTGAATGGGCCTGCGCGACAACCTGATCCATGGCCGCCCGAGCCGCCACCCTAACCGAAGAACCAGAATGGCCCGAGCTTCCACCGCCCGTCGTCTCCGAAGACACCGACCCTGAGCCCGGTCCACTGGGGCCCAGCCGTGAGGAAATTGCCCCGCTCAGCGACCTCCTGGAATTGGCCCAATGGCGCCAAGAAGGTGGCCCCACACGAGAGTAGTTCCGTCAAGAACAGAAAACGTGTCCCTCCCTCGAGGGCATCCGACAGCAAGCTGCCGCTCAAAGCACAGTAGATGCCTCGGGGTCCCACTGGGTCTATTGGGACAACAAGCTCCTCTATAGTGAGCAGAAGGTTGCCGAGCTGGAGGCCAGCCGGGTACTGGTGGTCCCCCTCCGGTTCAGAGACTTCCTCCTGAATCTGGCACACCATGTGCCCCTCACCGGGCACCTGGGGCAGGACAAGACGTACAGCCGCCTGGTGACCCATTTCTACTTGCCCAAGATGAGGAATGATGTAAGCAATCACTGCCGGACTTGCCCCACCTGCCAAGCCAGCGGGAAGAGCGGCAGAAAGCTCAAGGTCCCCCTGCAACCTTTTCCAGTCGTCAACACTCCCTTCGAGCGGGTGGGGATCGACATTGTGGGGCCCCTGGAGCCCCGAACATCTCAATGTCACCGTTTCATCCTCATCCTGGTGGACCATGCCACCCGTTATCCCGAAGCCATCCCTCTCCAGACCGTGACGGCTCCCGTGGTGGGCCGGGCGCTGATGGGGATCTTCTCCCGGGTGGGCTTCCCCTGAGAGGTCGTCAGTGACTGGGGTACGAACTTAATTTCCTGCTACATGAAGTCACTGTGGCAGCAATGCGGGGTCACGTACAAATTTACGACCCCCTATCACCCCCAAGGGAACGGACTGGTGGAACGTTTCAATCGAACCCTCAAGGGGATGATCATGGGCCTGGAAGAGCCCTTACGACGCCAATGGGACGAGTTGCTGCCCTACCTCCTCTTCGCCTATCGGGAACTCCCTCAGAAGTCCCTGGGGTTCAGCCCCTTCGAACTATTGTACAGGCACCCCGTCCGGGTCCCCTAAGCCTGGTCAAAGAAGGCTGGGAGGTGACCGCCAGAGATGCTCCCCCCGACGTATACCGGTACCTCCTGACCCTCTGAAACCAGACTCGGCGGTTCCGGGAACTTGCCAAAAACAACCTCGAGGCCAGCCAAGAAGAAATGAAACGCTGGTATGATCAAAACGCCTCTTCCATTGAGTTCGAGCCTGGCCAACAGGTCTGGGTCATGTCCCCATCCCCGGTCGAACCATGTGCCCTCCAGGACAAGTGGACTGGGCCCTTCAAAGTGGTGGAGCGCAAGAGCCCCGTCACATACCTGGTGGACATGGAGTCCTCCAGGAACCCCCTCCGGGTCCTCCACGCCAACAGGCTCAAACCTCACTTCAGGGTGATGCCCTTCGGGATGAAAAACGCCCCTGCAACGTTCCAGAGACTGGTGAATAAGGTGTTGGCAGGGCTAGAAGAGTTCAGCGCCGCCTACCTGGACGATATCGCGGTGTACAGCCTCCACTGGGCTGAACACCTCCAACACCTCCGGGAGGTCTTAGCGGCCCTCCGCCGGGCCGGATTGACCATAAAAGCAAGCAAATGCCAGATCGGCCAAGGTTCCGTGACCTATCTGGGACACCAAGTGGGGAGCGGCCAGGTGGCCCCCCTCCAACCCAAGATCGACGCCATTCTGGCCTGGGAGCCCCCGGTCACCCAGACAGAGGTCCGAGCCTTTCTGGGGCTCACTGGGTATTACCGGCACTTTGTAAAGAATTATGGCAGTATTGTGGGCCCCTCACTGAACTCACTTCCAAAAGGCAGCCACAGAAGGTGCACTGGACCCCCGAGTGTCAGGCCGCCTTTGAGACCCTAAAGAAAACGATGTGCACCGCCCCCGTGCTCCAAGCCCCCGATTACAGCCGGGAATTCATAGTCCAAACGGATGCCTCCGAGCACGGAGTCGGGCGGTTCTCTCCCAAATCAACGCCGAAGGAGTTGATCAACCGGTGGCCTTCATCAGCCGACGTCTGCTGGCCCGAGAGCAACGCTGGAGCACCATTGAACGAGAGGCCTTCGCAGTGGTGTGGGCCCTCAAGAAACTCCGACCCTATCTCTTCGGCACCCACTTCCGGGTGCAAACTGACCACCGACCCCTGCGGTGGTTGATGCAGATGCGAGGGGAGAATTCGAAGTTGCTGCGTTGGTCCATCTCCCTACAAGGGATGGACATCACTGTGGAGCATCGCCCCAGCAGCCACCACGCCAACGCCGACGGCCTGTCCCGCTTCTTCCGCCTCGGCGAGGAGAATACCCAAGAGGATGGGTGACTCTCCCTGCCTTCAGCTGGGGGGAACGTATGTTGGACCCGGCCTCGTGGCGTGGTCCCACTCCTCCCGCATGGCGGAACCTGGACGACATCGACCCCTGTCCTCCGGCCTGAAGCGACCCCCTCCAACCTTCACGAGAGCCACCACTCCTGGCGACCCCCGGCTCTCCTCATCCGGAACTCGGCAACCCCTACTCTCCCCACTCTGCTGTTCCGACCCCTATCCCGGGCCACCCTCTCAGACCCCGACTCCATCTTGGACCCTCCACGACCAGGCCCCGTGGCCTCGGCCCGACCTCGGAGCCAGCGAAGCCCCGACATCGAGGCACCAAGATCCGACCAGGTGGTAAAACGGCCACTTGACGGATCAATGAAGAGAAGAGTTTCGATGGCCCTCCAGCCGTCCCCCGACACCTGGTTTCGATCGCCTCTGGCCTCCCTGGGCGCTGGCTCCACCCCCCTGCTGGGTGTCTGGACACTTCCATCCCGGCCCCTCTGACCCCCAGGCACAAGGGTCCGGACATCAGTGGACTCCAGACCTATATCTGGGGCAGCTCTGGAGCAGGTCAGCAGTTGTATCCTGGAGTCGAGAGACCCCGAGACGAACTCATCTACGTGGAACCTGTAACCACCTTTGGAGCCCTGCTGACGCTGCCGCGGCCCAACTTCGCTGAAACCACCTTTGGAGCCCTGCTGGCGCTGCCGCGGCCCATCCTCGCTGAAACCGTCCTTGAAGCCCTGCTGGCGCTGTCGCGGCCCAACCTCGCTGAAACCATCTTTGGAGCCCTGCTGGCGCTGCCGCGGCCGAACATCGCTGAAACCATCTTTGGAGCCCTGCTGGCACTGCCGCGGCCCAACCTCGCTGAAACCATCTTTTGGAGCCCTGCTGGCGCTGCTGCGGCTCGAGCCCGAGGAACCCCCCAGCTCGAGGAATGAGAGCTGAGCGTAGGGTATCCCTGTACCAGGCTGGTACCAAGACTGTCCCGCTACCCCCTTCCCACAGTTACTAAGACCTAAAGGATCCCTCGATCCAGTTGTACCTGTATTGCTGAGTTAACCTGCCTTGATTGCTGATAAAGACGTTAAGAATCTATCCTTGTGTGGTGTCCATCTGTAGTGGTGTGCTTGCTCGTCAGTACGATCCTAGGAGAGGAACCTCGCCAGGAGGCCTCTCGACTTCGCTCGGCCAGTTCTAGAAGGAGAGGTGGGTCTCTGGGTGGTCGGCCAGACAGCCTCTGCCTCCCCCCTAGGATCCCCTTTCTAACACTTGGCGTACAAGCAGTGCTTCTGTAGTCTTTCCAATACTGCTGCTACGTGTTGCACATGCACATCCAGGGAAAAGGAGTAGATCAATATATCGTCTATGTAGACAATGCAACAGACATCCAGCAATCCCCTCAACACATCATCCATAAAGTATTGGAATGCAGCGGGGGCGTTGCATAGACCGAAGGGCATTACCTGGTACTCATATAATCCATACTTGGTGCGGAAGGCCGTCTTCCATTCGTCTCCCCGCCGCATTCGTACCAAGTGGTAAGCTCCCCTGAGGTCCAGTTTCGTGAATATAGTGGATCCTTTCAGTTGGTCGAGTAACACAGGAATCAATGGCATTGGATACCTATTCTTTTTGGTGATCCTGTTGATGGCTCTATAGTCAATGCACAAGCATAGGCCACCTTCCCGTTTAGGGATAAAAAAAAGTGGCGAAGACGCAGGGGAGGAGGAAGGACGGATAAATCCTGAGCTCAGCAGTTTCTTCAGATAAGTTTGCAGGTAAGTGTTTTCAGCCTCTGTAACAGCGTAAATACGACTGCAGGGTATGGATGCTCCAGGTTCCAGATCAATGACACAATCATCCGCCCTATGTGGAGGCAATTTGCTCATTGAACACTGAAGAAAAGTCGAAAATGACTCACTCTCCCCACCAGGGATCTATCCAGCAGTTTGCATAATAAAGCAGGTAAGGAATTGACAGCCAATCTGTAAAATTAAAAGACATCTTTATTATAATTAATTATGAGGCTTCGTCGTCCAACCGTAGTTTTACAATTGAAAGAGGGAGCCTGCCTGAGCTTTCTCAGGCAGGCCTTTTATACAAAAAGTTTGGCCCTAGGCTCACATTCTTGCTGTGAAACACATCATTGTAGGTCGCTCCCATGGTACCATAACAAAGCAGGCTATAATTATGAATTCCATTCTACTTGCCCAAACTGACCAACCCATCTTCCATCATGAACATATGTCAAACTTCACATATTTTCCTGTGCAGGCCGGAGAAGCTCACAATAGACTGGTTTCCTCCCCATCATATAAACAGTCACTTCCCCATTGTAAAAGCCCAGAAGCAGAGAAACAGAGCCAGGTGTGGAAGATAGAAATGTAGGATAAGGGATGCTTGTGGGTCATAAACAAGCATGGCTACTGTATTCGGCCTTCTAATCTTGCTCAGGCCAATGTACACAACAAGTTGCTCAGATCTTTAATATAGATTGACTAGAGGGCATGGACTGGTTTGGTGAGGCCAACATCACGTAGGCAGATTCAGCCTGTTCAGGTCATGGAGAAGTCAGAGAAAGGTGGACGTGTCCTTTGGATCAAATTCAGCCTTTAATCAATTGACTATATGAGGGCAAGACACAAGATGGATGCCGTGGGCTCAGGACAAAAACAGTGATTTAAGGGTGATAGCATCACTCGATCGTGACGCAAATACACAGGCATAATGTCCTGATCATTACCGGTCCATTGATACCAAATTCGTTGTGGTATGATGATATTTTCTGCACAAGTGTTTAGGCCTTGGTACACCATTATGGCGGGGTCCGGAATTTTCAGAACCACAGACGCTCCTTTTGCCCTTATATAGGCAATAACCTAAACCCATGTCAGTCTGAATCTAGGTCTATACTTATCAGATCATCAAGGGGTTGCTGTAGTATTATCTTACTACTTAGCAACTCTCTCGGGACAAGTCTTCTTACACACGTAGTGGTACAAGGGCCATATATGGCAGGACCAAATAGTGAACACCTCTATCTGTAGTATGTGGTATAAGATCACCCACCCAACAATTAGTGATGTTCTAGTGTTGATGTAGAAGCTGTACAGAAGGGTCTATCAGTAAACTCTGGCCTAACCAATGTATGTTCAGGTAAAATATGAAAGTCATGTGAAGAAACAGTAAAGAAAGAGTAGGTTGAGAAGTTGGTGCAGACGAAATATAATAACTAATAGAATACATAAAAGTATTAAAATAGATAAAGTTATACCACACGTAGAGAACAATATTCTATAATTTCGGTTTTTCATCTCTTGCTTTTTTATCGTCATTCCTCAATACAATCTCCATTTTCTAATGTCGCTCACGCGATCTTGATAGAGTACTTCAGCTGTGATTATTAGCAGGTCATAGGGACACTGCAAGTCCTGCCGGCCTACTGCCACTACTCAGGTCACAAACTGAACCGTTGGTACTCCTACGTGACCCTGCAACTGGCAAATGGTAACCAATCAAAAATTTAACAAAAAACCATAATACAATTTCAGAAAAAGCAAGAGAAAAGGAAAAGCAAAAGTCAAATGCAAAGAAGTAATAGTAGGAAGAGACATAGGTTGGAAGGTGGGTACAGATGTCAATTTGGGTAGCAACAAAACAATCCCACCCATAAAAGACAATGTCATTTTAGAATAACACTAGGGAACACGTTGTTGAGAACATATAGACCACGGTAGGAAGTAGTGACCATTATTACGAATGAAATCATAATTTTCCACAATCCTAAGCAGAAGGCAAATCCTAGAATTATCTAATAACATTCTATATAGCTTCCTATGCATTTCAGTAATCTATTATATGTTCAAGTGAAACAATGGCGTTCCTGATCAATGCTCTCAGATGAAAAAGGGATATACTTCCACAGAGAGACTTCATTCTGCTTTTACTAAACAGAATAGTACTTTAAAACAAATGCCAGCAAAGCAGCAAAAATTAGTTTCCAAACTCCAATTCTATGCAAGCTCACAGAAAATACCCAGAGTCCGTCAAAGCCTCTCCTGGCAGGCTTCTATTATCCATCAAATCCGCTTCCAGGGTCTTCTTCGCGTTGGGCCTCTTGATCCAGGCCTTTTCATGCTCAGTAGGAGTGCCCTCCTGGAACACCCACAGTTCATTCAAAGTCTCAATGTCTTAAAACAAATGCACCAGTGTCTCTTCTCTGTGACACCTCAGGAAATGTGCTCTTCATTGATCAAGGGCACAAAACATCTTGTACAGAAACAAGCACCACTGAGAATCAACCTCTCAAGATCAGTAGCTCCTTTCAGACTCCAACACTCATCATTTAGTGTCAGAGGACGATCAAGCTGCTCTTCTCATGGGCACCGGAATGTAGTGCCTTTTCCAAACTTGGATTCTCAGGTGCACTGCCTTTCTGCTGGAGCAAAGGGAAAAGAGGTGTGTGTGGGGAAAGGCCAAAAACTCAGGCCAAGGGGGTCAGGGGACCGCGCGCTGCCAGAGGTTCAAGCACATGACAGTTTGAACAAATTGCACAAAGTGGATGACAGTCCTGCCATCAAAAGCAGGGATCCTTCGCATCTTTGCACTGAACTTCTGAGGCAAAACAGAAAATCAGCTCCTTTTTTCTTTTCTTTTCACAACGCCTTCTGATGAAACAAATGGCTTGCTTAGGAGGTACCACTGGAGGCACGCTGATGATCGCTGTCCATGCTGATGACCGCTGCCCACGCTGCTGATTGCTGTTCACGCTGCTGATTGCTGTTCACGCTGCTGATTGCTGTCACGCTGCTGATTGCTGGTCATGCTGCTGATTGCTGTCAGGAATTGCAAGGCCAAGAAGTCTGTAGTCGTCTGCCATGTTTACTGATGGGGACCAGGCTTTTTGATCACCGGTCTGCAGGGTAACATTCTTCCTTTTTGACTCTGGAAGATTCCCGCAGAACCTAGTGATATAGGAAGTGTAACACAATTGTTAGTTTCCTTCAAGTCAGATATAAAAACAGTTCATGGGTTGGCTTTTTGACAAGAGAGCTGCAAGCAAGTGGCCTGCAATCTGCAAAGGAGTGGCAATTCGTCATGGGAACCTAAATGGATGCCCTCACACAGTGGCATTATCTAATGGGATACATTATTTAGTAGGGTAAATACATATTCTCCTTAATGATGAAGCCTAGGTGTTCCTAAACTCCTTATCTAGAACATCTCAAATAGAGCAATGGCATAATACACATTATCAAGGACATGAAGAAAGTCCCTTTTTAAAACAATGTGCATCTAGTGCGCTATGTAATACAAAGGCTAATGATCAACTGTGCAGACAAGTGGACAAGAACTAGGGAGTCCTGGTATCTGCATGATTAGAACACATCTTATTAAAAAAATTGAAACAGCAGAAACAGAAGGGAACTGAAAAATTAAAAATAGACATAAAAATATGCCGTACTAAAAAGAATGTAAACTTGAGATATCTCCTATTGAGATGGAAAATCTCCTATTGAGATGGAAAACTTGTATTGGGTCATTTAACCATGCTATCACTATCCTGACAGTTAGTCTGAAAAGACATTTGAAGTGGGCCTAAAAAAAACTCTTGAAAACTAGTCTGATCAATCAAAAGGGAATGTATGTGTCATAAGGGGGTTCCTACTATATCACTGCAGTCTAGAAGTGTGAACATGAACAATACACCCATAATAATAAATGGGCTGACTGGTGAAAGGAAGATGGAGAAGGGAAAATGGAAGTAGAACACAACTAAAATCTTCAATAACTAAACATGATGCAACATTGGTCAGGGAAGAAGCAAAAAGAAAAATCTATAGGAAGGACAACAGTTTGCTTGGGTGGCCTAAGGCATGTGACACAGCATCAAGAGCACGGGGATACATGAAAAGACCAATGTTACAGAATTTTAACTCTACCGCTGACAATCTATACCCTACACGGTAATTCTAACTAATGTTCAGTTGTCTCTTCAGGGGAAAAAAATGAATCCATAGGCTTATTCAGGAATCAAAAAATGCGATCAAAAAAAATGCGATATCGAAATTAGGCCACCTTTAGTCACGGATCTATGATTCCATCCTTAGGCCCAATCAAGGATACATAAATGCAGAGCTGCCTGTCCTTAAGGAAAAAGGGCAGTTAAGTGACTAACAACGGATGGCAATCTTTGATTTAGTATATCATTTTAGTTTTCTTAAAAAAATCATTACAGCCAAATTAGGCATGCACTGGAAAAACAGCTGCCTTACTCGCTCACAGTATGGGGTCCATATCTGTGAAATTTATCTTAATACAAATTCATCCAATTTATTGTGAAACAATGCATATCGTCATATGCGTTCCTTCACAACACAGGGGAACTTGTAATTCAAAGTAGCACCATAGAACAGAACATACACAAAAAACATTAAAAAATAAATACACATATCAGGCCATCTCAAGCCATAAGATATACTTGCTGTATATCAAGCACAAGGAAAAAAATAGCCCAGACAAACAAACAGCATATATGAATAAACGGTCATGCACAATATTATGGCATATGTACTTTACACTATAAACCTGCAGCTCAATCTCAATTGTCAAGTATTCCCTTCTTTTGACAGCAGGGCATCAGGTAATTGATACTCTGCTGTAAAATATAATGTCGCTGTGTCAAATAACGCGTTTCAGTGGACCAAATGTATAAATGAAACATAAACGCACACATTTTTTTCTTAAAGAAATTACGCAAAAAAAAATATTTCTCTTCAACCAGCCAACTCACGTGTCTTGTGAATTAATCCATGAATTATCTGTAGGAAGAAGCAGAAAAGATACACAACACACACATTTCTCATAATACAACATCAATTGTAACCCTTTTTATCAGACTACAAAACATGACACAACGTGACATACAAAAACTTTTCATTACTTACCTGTAACCTTTTCCATGTACCTTTGCAAAACGCCCATTCTCACTCAGGCCTAAAGCCTTTAAGTTGCAGAATTTTGGGGAAGGGCTTCTACTTATTGCCTATCTAAAACTTAATGTAACACTTCGTTTTTCTTTTTGTCAAATAAACTTAACTAAAAAAAATTAGTTCCTAGCATGGAGACACACATATACCAGTTCTACAGATCATTTAGCAGAATGTTTGATATTTTTTTTCAATGAAATCACTTTTGCATTTGCCCTTTTTAAATCATGTTCCCTCATTTTACACAGTGCTTAATTTGTAAGACATGAAGTGCAGGTGCTACAATTTTGCATGAGGAATACCTTTCCTATTTGTTTATTATCTCAGATGTGCGCTTTTAACGCAGATGTAATGTGAATGCGGCAAATGAGAACAAGCCAGCCTGCAATGAATGAAGGTTACAGATTTAAATCATATACAATCATCTACATCTCATATAAAGCGCTTGTGTGCAGCATTTTGAAAGCAACTGGGAGCTATACAAACCACGTGTGGGCTCTACAATCCTTCAGGGCACTGACAAATGAGGCTGCAGTTTTACAAATTAAATAGTGTTCCTTTTATTATTATTAGCGGGATGCAATGCTGTGTCAGCCCTGCCGTATTTCTAATTTGAGATAAATGTGTTGATGACCTAATTTACCGAACAACAAGCGTTTTGTGGGAACATGCTGGAGCTATTATTTATTCTTTGGCTAAAATGCAATCATCATTGCTGTACATGGCCCTGCATCCTTTGCTCATTTTAGTTCAAAAACAAAAACCCCATCCCAGCTAATGTCAGATTTGTAACCTTTAAGAAGACACTTTTAAATTATGAACATGAGCAGGAATTACATTTATCGGAGCAAGTCAGGCTATTCAAGTGACCTCAGGTCAGGACCGTGGCAGGGGCAGGGATTTAAATACAAAGCATGCTGCATTCCACAGGTGAGGCCCTAATTAAAAGGTCACAAATGTCAACAAGACAGCCTTACAAGATAACATCTTGGCCGCTACTGCTGGAACACGTTATACAGGTTCTGCCAGTCCCCTGCTCCTGGTAACTGAAGCTGACAAGGCCAGTAGTTTTTTTTTTAACCATTTCCACATAACCTGCAATATTTCACTATATTTAAAACAATTTCTATGACACATTGCCTCGCTGAATCCTAAGAAGGCACAACCTGCAAATATATATATATTAAGATCTAAATGTATGTATTTACTAAAGAGACACTTTAAACAGGGGCCCTGAAACCATTTAAAACAGTCTATTTGTCTGAAAATCGACTTTTGCATTCTGGATACTAAGAAATAAATATTCTATAATTTTATTGCTTAATGGGTATTACTAGAATGTCTAATACCTAATTTATGCCATACTTTTGAAAATACTAAGTTATACCTTCTAGAAATGAGCTTGTTTGCGCCTAGGGTAAGGGAAATTGCGCACAGAAGTGTTTGGTCATTTTCGTGGTACAACATAACTTAAATCAAACATTATAATGCTAGGGGGTCATAGTATGAGTGTTAAGCTTCACAAATATTAAAAAACGATTTTTGTAGCACTTGTTTTTAATAATTATTTTTCATAATTAATAATTATTTTCTCCTAATGAAGCCTAATTATTGCTATTTGCGACTGTTCTGCATATAAAACGCTCACTACATCCCTTGCCTATTATTTAGATACATTTTAACACACAAGCCTAGGTGCAGCTGCCTAACTGGGAATGCGTGAGATTACTGAACAGGCAATTTCGTTTTTTCATTTTTTTTCTTTGGAGCCTTATTTACATCTATTGAACGTGACCCATACACATACATACATTGAGCTCATTCCAGACACAAAACAGAAGGGGGGTCAAACACTCAGGACACACAAAACAGCGTGCTCTAAACATTTCTTGTAAATCGCGCCGTCGCAATTTACAACAAAACTCACAAACAACATAGACATTTAAACACACATTTTAACCCATAGGTAAACACTTAGGACAGGAACAAGGAACAGCCTACAGACTGTCTTCAAAAATAACCTGCCAATACTAGTTGTAAACCATATTTACAACAAAAACGTTTTAGTTCCTATTTTTTTTTGTTTTGTTTTTTTAAAATTCTTCAACAGATTTCCAGAAGGCTGCAAAAGAGACAGCCTCACAGACCTTTAGAGAGAGCTCATAAATTGGAGTTCCAACCGGAGGTATCAGACGCGAATCCTCCAAACGGGAATCCTGTGTTGCAACCTAGTCAATACTAATACCAAACAAAATACCGCGACCAGGCATCTGCGCTCACTAGTCGGGTTTCAAACTTCATGGGGCTATCTCCAACGATATACACGCAAATGTACGTGACCCACGGTTTTTGAATACTGCAGTGTTCAAATAAAACTAAGGAACCAATACTGAGGAAGATTATCCAACGATAATCTGAACCACAGCAACCAAAGGCCTACCAACTGAACCAAATGTACCGGTACCCAAACCAAAGCGTCACATTTCTGCGACCAATAAATAACTAAGGACTGCGTCGCATTTCTGCGACCAATAAATAACCAAGGACTCAGAACCAAAAAAGGACTGGGAGCGACCCATTTTTATTCTTCAACTAAAACAGATGGAGAAAATATCTCTTCAACTGCCTATACAAATTGCAATTTGCATATACACAAATATTTGTCCAGATTATAACTGTCAATTCCCCACTGCACTAACAGTCTGTTAAAAAAAATACTTACAGCAAAAAAAAGAATGGGTTCCTTAGTCAGGAGTGACATCTTTAGGAGAGTCTTAAGTCAGAAAAATCAAAAAACATACTGGGCCACAGAGACAGATAATCCCCCAGAAAACCCTGTGCCCAGAGTACCTCTTTTTGGTAGAATTCTGTCTTGTCTTCCCCAGCAGTTTTTCCATCCTTTGACAAAACACTCCTGCAGATAACCACTCCATGATAAGGCCCCGAGTTGGGCAGCCAACTGAAGAAAAGTCGAAAATGACTCACTCTCCCCACCAGGGATCTATCCAGCAGTTTGTATAATAAAGCAGGTAAGGAATTGACAGCCAATCTGTAAAATTAAAAGACATCTTTATTATAATTAATTATGAGGCTTCGTCGTCCAACCGTAGTTTTACAATTGAAAGAGGGAGCCTGCCTGAGCTTTCTCAGGCAGGCCTTTTATACAAAAAGTTTGGCCCTAGGCTCACATTCTTGCTGTGAAACACATCATTGTAGGTCGCTCCCATGGTACCATAACAAAGCAGGCTATAATTATGAATTCCATTCTACTTGCCCAAACTGACCAACCCATCTTCCATCATGAACATATGTCAAACTTCACATATTTTCCTGTGCAGGCCGGAGAAGCTCACAATAGACTGGTTTCCTCCCCATCATATAAACAGTCACTTCCCCATTGTAAAAGCCCAGAAGCAGAGAAACAGAGCCAGGTGTGGAAGATAGAAATGTAGGATAAGGGATGCTTGTGGGTCATAAACAAGCATGGCTACTGTATTCGGCCTTCTAATCTTGCTCAGGCCAATGTACACAACAAGTTGCTCAGATCTTTAATATAGATTGACTAGAGGGCATGGACTGGTTTGGTGAGGCCAACATCACGTAGGCAGATTCAGCCTGTTCAGGTCATGGAGAAGTCAGAGAAAGGTGGACGTGTCCTTTGGATCAAATTCAGCCTTTAATCAATTGACTATATGAGGGCAAGACACAAGATGGATGCCGTGGGCTCAGGACAAAAACAGTGATTTAAGGGTGATAGCATCACTCGATCGTGACGCAAATACACAGGCATAATGTCCTGATCATTACCGGTCCATTGATACCAAATTCGTTGTGGTATGATGATATTTTCTGCACAAGTGTTTAGGCCTTGGTACACCATTATGGCGGGGTCCGGAATTTTCAGAACCACAACACCTTTTTATACACCATGTATTCTTTAGGTATGGAGCTGATAAGACATACTGACGTGGTGCTGCTACTAGAGGCTAGGAGAGCCGCTGGATTGTCTTGTATTCGGGCAGAAGAAGTCATCTCTCGGGTGCAATGCTCAGCACAAAAGGAGGAATTCAATTCTATAGTGCGAGCCGGCAATTTCACCAGTGGATCGTGTAAAGTGAGCCAAGGCATTCCCAGAATGAGCTTGAAGTTGGGGGCGTCAATGAGGTCGAATTGTATAACTTCATAATGTGTAGACCCAACTTG
Organism: Lissotriton vulgaris; assembly: GCF_964263255.1. NCBI lineage: Eukaryota > Metazoa > Chordata > Amphibia > Caudata > Salamandridae > Lissotriton > Lissotriton vulgaris. The sequence continues at coordinate 1,009,691,368 of NC_141685.1, read as the reverse complement.
CATGGGCAACTGCTGACTGTGATAACACACAGGTCCGGACGTCAAGGGAGTTCCATCCACCGCTTTGACTGGCTCTGGTTTTAGCTTTCTGACGCACTGGATGCCAAACTCGTAGGCGTACTTTTGATCCATGAAGTTTCCAGTAGCACCGGAATCCAATAACGCATGGATTAGGATGGGTCCTGAACCCTGGATTTCTAATGCCACACACACATTCATATGTGCTACAGAAGATTGTACAGTGTTGGCCTGTTAGAAGGGAAATCTGAGGGTCGGCCGAGCAAGGGGGAGAGGCCTCCAGGCAAGGGCCTTCTCCTAAGATCGTACAGCCGAGCAACCACCCCCCTACAGATGGACGCCACACAAGGATAGGTTCTTAACACTTTTATCAGTACTTTCAGGCAGGTTGTCGTAACGATACAGAAGGAACAGGATTCAGGGATCCTCATAAACTTAGTCTCTTGGGGGAAGGGGGTAGCGGGACAGTCTTGGTACCGGTCTGGTACAGGGATATCTTGCGTACAGCTCTCAATCTTCGAGCTGGGGGGTTCCTCCGTATGGGCCGCGGCAGTGCCAGCAGGACTCCAAGGATGGTTTCACGAAGATTGGCCGCGGCAGCGCCAGCAGGACTCCAAGGATAGTTTCACGAAGATGGGCCGCGGCAGCGCCAGCAGGACTCCAAGGATGGTTTCACGAAGATGGGCCGCGGCAGCGCCATCAGGACACCATGGATGGTTTCACGAAGATGGGCCGCGGCAGCGCCAGCAGGACTCCAAGGATGGTTTCACGAAGATGGGCCGCGGCAGCGCCAGCAGGACTCCAAGGATGGTTTCACGAAGATGAGTTCGTCTCGGTGTCTCTCGACTCCAGGATACAACTGCCGACCTGCTCTGGAGCTGCCCCAGTTATAGGTCTGGTGCCCTTTGATGTCCGGACCCTCGCACTTGGGGGTCGGAGGGTCCGGGATGTGGGGGTCCAGACACCCGGCAGGGGGGTGGAGCCAGCGCCCAGGGAGGCTGGAGGCGATCGAAACCAGGCGGATTGGGGACCATCGAAACTCCTTCCCCCATTGATTCGTCAAGTGGTCTCTTTACCCCCTGGTTTGATCGTGGTGCCTCGATGTCGGGGCTTTGCTGGGTCTGTGGCTGGGGTCGGGCCGAGGCCACGAGGCCTGGTCGTGGAGGGTCCAAGATGGCGGCTGAGCCGGAGAGGGTGGTCTGGGAAAGGCTCCGGCCCAGCCGAGGGGGTTGAGGAGAGGAGGTCGAGTTCCACCGGGGAAGAGCTGGAGGCGGCCCGGAGGGGCGGCACTCGTGGAGGGTGGATGGGGCTGCTCTTGGCCGGGGAACAGGGGTCGAGGTAGTCCGGGACCCGCCATGCGGGAGGAGTGGGGCCATGCCACGAGGCCAGGTCCAACACACGTCCCCCCCAGCTGAAGGCAGGGAGAGTCACCCATCTCCTTGGGTATTCTCCTCGCCGAGGCGGAAGAAGTGGGACAGGCCATCTGCGTTGGCGTGGTCATTGCCTGGGCGATGCTCTGACGTGAAGTCCATCCCTTGTAGGGAGATGGACCAGCGCAACAGCTTCGGATTCGCCCCTCGCATCTGCATCAGCCATTGCAGAGGTCGTGGTCAGTTTGTACCCGGAAGTGGGTGCCGAAGAGATAGGGCCGGAGCTTCTTGAGGGCCCACACTACGGCGAAGGCCTCCCGCACGATGGTGCTCCAGCGCTGTTCTCGGGCCAGCAGACGTCGGCTAATGAAGGCTACTGGCTGATCAATTCCCTCAGTATTGATTTGGGAGAGAACTGCCCCTACGCCGTGATCGGAGGCATCGGTTTGTACTATAAATTCCCGGCTGTAGTCGGGGGCTTGGAGCACGGGTGCGGGGCACATTGCTGTCTTGAGGGTCTCAAAGGCGGCCTGACACTCGGGTGTCCAGTGTACCTTCGGTGGGTGTTTTTTTGACGTGAGTTCTGTGAGGGGGCCCACAATACTGCTGTAGTCTTTTACGAAGCGCCGGTAATATCCCGTGAGCCCCAGGAAGGCTCGGACCTCTGTTTGGGTGACCGGGCCCATGATGGCGGCGATCTTGGGTTGAAGGGGGGCCACCTGGCCACTTCCCACCTGGTGCCCCAGGTAGGTCACGGACCCTTGGCCGATTTGGCACTTGCTGGCTTTTATTGTTAGTCCTGCCCGTTGGAGGGCGGCCAAGACCTCCCGGAGGTGTTCAGCCCAGTGGAGACTGTACACCGCAATATCGTCAAGGTAGGCGGCACTGAACTCCTCGAGCCCCGCCAGCACCTTATTCACTAGTCTCTGGAACGTGGCGGGGGCGTTTTTCATCCCAAAGGGCATCACCCTGAAGTGGAAGTGGCCATCGGGGGTGGAGAAGGCGGATCGCTCCTGGGCGCCCGGGGTGAGGCCGATCTGCCAGTAGCCCGCGGTTAGGTCGAAGGTGCTCAGGTAGCGGGCTGCCCCGAGGCGGTCGATCAGTTCATCAGCCCGAGGGATGGGGTGAGTGTCTGTGCGGGTGACAGCGTTCAGGCCCCGGTAGTCCCACAAAACCTGAGTTCGGGGGCGACGCCAGGGGCGGCGGCCTTGGGGACCAGCACGACCGGGCTGGCCCATGGGCTGTCAGAGGGCTCGATCACCCCTAGAGCCAACATCTTGGACACTTCCGACTGGATGCAGGCGCGTACCCGATCGGGAACTCGGTAGGCCCGGTGCCGTATAGGTGGGCTATCCCCGGTGTCGACATCGTGGAGGCACCATGGGGTGACTACGGGGGTGAGAGAGAATAGATCGGCAAATTGTCACAACAAGTCTTGGCAGTTTTGGCGTTGTGCTGGGGCCAGGGTGGAAGAGAGGTTGACTCCTTCCACAGAGCCGTCTTTTTCGAGGGTCTTCAAGAGTTCGGGTAGTGGCTCGGAGTCCTCTTCAGCCCCGCTGTCAGTAGCCATCAGGAGGCTGAGCTCGGAGCGGACAAAGTGAGGCGTGAGTCGGTTGGCATGGAGGACCCGGAGGGGGTTCCTGGGGGACTCCATGTCCACCAGGTAGGTGACAGGGCCCTTGCGCTCCACCACCTTGAAGGGTCCAGTCCATTTGTCCTGGAGGGCGCATGGTTCGACCGGGGACATGACCCAGACCTGTTGTCCCGGCTCGAACTCAATGGACGAGGCGTTTTGATCATACCACCGTTTCATGTCTTCTTGGCTGGCTTCGAGGTTGGCCTTGGCAAGTTCCCGGAACCGCCGAGTCTGGTTCCGGAGGGTCAGGAGGTACCGGTACACGTCGGGAGGGGCATTCTGGGTGGTCACCTCCCATCCTTCTTTGACCAGACTTAGGGGACCCCGGACGGGGTGCCCATCCAATAGTTCGAAGGGGCTGAATCCCAGGGACTTCTGTGGGACCTCCCGGTAGGCAAATAGGAGGCAGGGCAGCAACACGTCCCATTGGCGTCGTAAGGGCTCCGCCAGGCCCATGATCATGCCCTTGAGGGTACGATTGAAGCGTTCCACTAGTCCGTTCCCCTGAGGGTGGTAGGGGGTCGTAAATTTGTACGTGACCCCGCACTGTTGCCATAGGGACTTCATGTATCGGGAGATGAAGTTCGTACCTCGATCACTGACGACTTCTCGGGGGAAGCCCACCCGGGAGAAGATTCCCATCAGGGCCCGGCCCACCACGGGCGCTGTCACGGTCCAGAGAGGTACGGCTTCGGGAAAGCGGGTGGCATGGTCCACCAGAACGGGTATGAACCAGTGACCTTGTGATGTCCGGGGCTCCATGGGCCCCACAATATCAATCCCTACCCGCTCAAAGGGAGTGTTGACGACTGGAAAAGGTTGCAGGGGGACTTTTCTTTTTCTGTCGCTCTTCCCGCTGGCCTGGCAGGTGGGGCAGGCTCAGCAGTGGTTGATCACATCGTTCCTCATCTTGGGCCAGTAGAAGTGGGTCACCAGGCGGCTGTAAGTTTTGTCCTGCCCCAGGTGCCCGGCGAGAGGTACATCATGGGCCAGGTTCAGGCGGTAGTCCCGGAATCGGAGGGGGACTACCAGCACCCGGCTGGCCCCTAGTTCGGCAATCTTCTGCTCACTGTAGAGGAGCTCATTGTCCCAATAGATCCAGTGAGCCCCCGAGGCGTCCCCTGCGCTCTGGGCTGCGGCTTGCTGTCGGATCCCCTCGAGGGAGGGACACGTTCTTTGCTCTTGGCGGAACTGTTCTTGCGCGGGGCCACCTTCCTGGTGCCACTGGGCCAGCTCCGGGAGGTCGCGGAGGGGGCCAGTTTCTTCCTCGTTGGGCCCCGGTGGACCGGGTTCCGGTGTGGTGTCTTCAGGAATGACGGGTGGTGGAGATTCGGGCCACTCGGGTTCTTCAGTGGTGGGGATGGCGCGGGCGGCCATGGATCGGGTCATTGCACAGACCCATTCAGGGAGGCCAAGCATCCCCAGGTGCTCCCTCCGCTCAACGGCAGCCCAGGGGGAGCTCTCGAGGTCGTTCCCAAGGAGGCAGTCTACGGGGGCATCGTCTCGGACGGTCACTTTCAGCATGCCCAACACTCCCCCCCCCATTCAAAGGGGACGCGGGCCATCTGGCACAGGCTTTCGGAGTTATCCGCGGACCGTACTGGGCATAGTACATTGGGCAAGATTTGATCCGGGGTCACCAGATGGCAACGGGCGGCCGTTACGCTGGCACCCGTGTCGCAGAGGGTTTCGGCCCGGTGTCCATTAATGGACCCACTGGCTGTACTTCTGTGTGTTGGCCGGGATTGGGGCCCGGGGGACCATGTCTCTTTCGCCCAGACATACCAGGGACATGGCTGCGGGTTCCCACTCGGTCTGGTATTGTTCACAGTCTTCTTCTTCGCCTTGTTCCTCCCCCAGGGAGACGGCGGCGATCTGGCGGTTTTGCGGACCCGGGAGGTTGGAGGGTTGGTTTCTCGGACAGTTGGGGTCATTGGCGTAATGACCGGGTCGCTGGCATTTGTGGCAGATCACGTTGGAGCGGGATCCAGGCCGTGCAGGAGGGCTTCCTCTCCCGGCCAGGGATGGGGGAGTGCTGGTGGGGGGCACCGTGGTGGTGTCCCGGCCCCGGCCCTGGCCTCCTCCTCGCGGACGGTGGGATCCCTGGGAGGCTCGGCCTTGGTCTCCCGCCCAGTTCCGGGGGACCCGGGTGCTCTCCCATCGATCCGCTTCAATGGCGAGTTTCCGGGGCTCGGTCAGTTTGCTGTCGAGGAGATGCTGCCTTAGTTCGACGAAACAGTTGTTGGAGAGGTGTTCCCATATGATGAGATCGAATAATTGTTCATAGGTAGTGACCCGGCTGCCCTTGATCCACCCCTCTAAGGCTCTGCTGTAGAAGTTTACATATTCTACCCAGGTGGTACCGGGGATCCTTTTACAGTCTCGGAATCGCTGCCGGTACATGTCGGGGGTGAGCCCATAGCGAGTGAGGAGGGCGGCTTTTATATGCTCGTAGGAGGTCATCTCAGCGTCGGGGAGTTGTAGCAGGGCGTCTCTCCCTTCGTTGATGAATCTTCCCCACAATCCGGCACCCCAGTCTTTTCTCGGAACACAATGGGAGGTCATGGCTAACTCATAGGCCTTAAACCATTGCTGGATGTCGTCGTTTTTATGGTACTCTCGGACGACATCTTTGGGGATGTGGACCTTGGTGTCCGTAGAGGGAGTGGAGCTCTGGTTCCCGGAGACGCCGGTGTCCCCGTTTTGTTTCCTAATCTCTAGTTCTTTCAAACCACGCTCGTGCTCGTACGTGAGCTTCTTCTCCTCCAGCTCCCTCTGGCTTCTTTTTTCTTCCAGGTCTCTCTGTAATCGTAGTTGCTCAAGGGCTATCTTCTTTTCCGCTAGTTGCAGTTCCCCATCTAAGCGGAGTCTAGCCAGTTCCAACTCGTGGAGCCGGCTCCTCTCTCGTTCTCGGGCATCCTCGTGAGAGAGGCCCGTGTTTCTCTCCTCCTCTGGGGTTGTAATGTTCTCGGTGATTGCGATGTCTTCGTTTTGGGGTGGCGACGCTCCTGTCTCCACCCAAGTCTGCAGGGCCTGCTTGAGGTCGTCTTTGGTGCTTAGTCCCGTGGTTGCGATACCCAAGTCTTTGCAGAACTGCTTCAATTCCTTGTGACTGTACTCTTCCAGTCGTTCCATCTGGAACTCTGCGGTTGGTCCGGTTTCTTTAGTCGTCATGGTCGCTGCGTGTTTTTGTTTGTAGTGGGGCGAGTTACTCTCTGTACGATTTGCGTCGGCTCGGATCGCGCCGCTGGCCACCAATGTTAGAAGGGAAATCTGAGGGTCGGCCGAGCAAGGGGGTGAGGCCTCCAGGCAAGGGCCTTCTCCTAAGATCGTACAGCCGAGCAACCACCCCCCTACAGATGGACGCCACACAAGGAAAGGTTCTTAACACTTTTATCAGTACTTTCAGGCAGGTTATCGTAACGATACAGAAGGAACAGGATTCAGGGATCCTCATAAACTTAGTCTCTTGGGGGAAGGGAGTAGCGAGACACTCTTTGTACCGGTCTGGTACAGGGATATCTTGCGTACAGCTCTCAATCCTCGAGCTGGGGGGTTCCTCCGTATGGGCCGCGGCAGCGCCAGCAGGACTCCAAGGATGGTTTCACAAAGATGGGCCGCGGCAGCGCCAGCAGGACTCCAAGGATAGTTTCACGAAGATGGGCCGCGGCAGCGCCAGCAGGACTCCAAGGATGGTTTCACGAAGATGGGCCGCGGCAGCGCCAGCAGGACTCCAAGGATGGTTTCACGAAGATGGGCCGCGGCAGCGCCAGCAGGACTCCAAGGATGGTTTCACGAAGATGGGCCGCGGCAGCGCCAGCAGGACCCCAAGGATGGTTGCACGAAGATGAGTTTGTCTCGGTGTCAGGATACAACTGCCGACCTGCTCTGGAGCTGCCCCAGTTATAGGTCTGGTGCCCTTTGATGTCCGGACCTTCGCACTTGGGGGTCAGAGGGTCCGGGATATGCGGGTCCAGACACCCGGCAGGGGGGTGGTACCAGCGCCCAGGAAGGCTGGAGGCGATCGAAACCAGGCGGATGGGGGACCATCGAAACTCCTTCCCACATTGATTCGTCAAGTGGTCTCTTTACCCCCTGGTTGGATCGTGGTGCCTCGATGTCGGGGCTTTGCTGGGTCTGTGGCTGGGGTCGGGCCGAGGCCACGAGGCCTGGTCATGGAGGATCCAAGATGGCAGCTGAGCCGGAGACGGTGGTCCGGGAAAGGGTCCGGCCCAGCCGAGGGGGTTGAGGAGAGGAGGTCGAGTTCCACCGGGGAAGAGCTGGAGGCGGCCCGGAGGGGCGGCACTCGTGGAGGGTGGATGGGGCTGCTCTTGGCCGGGGAACAGGGGTCGAGGTAGTCCGGGACCCGCCACGCGGGAGGAGTGGGGCCACGCCACGAGGCCAGGTCCAACATGGCCAAGGTAGGGAAGACCTCAGTAACATCCAGCAACAAAGAAGGGGTCTCCTTCTTGTTTGCGCATGTTAGTTTTCCGACGAGTCTGACTGGCGTTCAACCACAGACGCCTTCTTTAATCCTTGAGGGTCTTTATATGGTGTTCTGGCGCGGGATTTGCAATCTTTAATGAAGTGACCCGATTTCCCACAGTACATACAGAGCTGTAGAGTACGTCTGCGATTTCATTCTTCCGAATTCAATGGACCTCTTATTCCGCCCACCTGCATGGGTTCCGCTCCATCCGAAACTGAGGGACGCTCTTCTGATGTGGGTTTAGTTCTAGTGTACAGGAATCTGGAGTCTGACCTTTGATTATCACCTTTCCTATCCTGGAGGCGTTGATCTAACTGGACCGTCAGTTCTATCAATTCGTCACAGGTAGAGGGCATGTTTACCACTTGGGCCAATACGTCCTTTAGTTCACCTCTCAGGCCTTGATAGATCAAAGACGTTCTCTTCTCCACTGGCCATTCTGTTTCTATGACTAGCCTGTTGAATGTGGTGATGTAAGTCAGGAGATCTTGTGAACCCTGCTTGAGCGTAATGAGTTCTCTATCTAGGGACAACTGGTGTGCCTTTCTATCGAAGAGCTTCCGCATCTCCTCACAAAAGTTATGAAAGTTGTGTATCACTGGGTCGTTCTTCTCTATTACCAGGATGGACCAGTTCCCATTCCCTCCCAGGTATGACATGACAAAAGCAGTCTTTGCTTGATCATCAGGGAACACAGCAGGTTTGCACATGAAGTGCAGTTTGCATTGCCCCAAAAATATACCAAACTTCTTTGAATCACCAAAGTATCGTTCAGGAGGGGCTAATGGGAGTTGTAGGCGTTGTATCACCTGAATGGTGGAAGGCCCAGACCCTCCTGTTTGTGCCTGTTTTGTGGCTTGGGAAGAGGGAGGTGGGAGAGTCCAGTTCTTTATGTAGGAAGACCCACGTGTACCTGTAGGACTACCCCGAGAGAGACCTGCTACTTCTCTTCTCATAGTGCCTAACTCGTTCCTTAGTTCCAGGTTTTCTCCCCTAAAAGCATCCACCTCCATACGCAAGGCAGTCAGGGTTTCCAGTACCGAGGTAAGAACCGTGTTTGTATCAATCGCTCAGGCTGAACTATACAGTGGGCTTGTCACTCTGTTGTGATCACATGTAGGTTACCACTAACCTGTTCAGCTGGGTACAGCGGGAGCGATGAATGAAGCTAGTTCTCCCTATCCTCTAGCAATGGCACAACCTGCGAGTATGTAGGAGACTCCACAGAGTGTAACACCACCAGGGAAGGGAAAAAAAGGGACAAAGAAAACAATAAAGTTGTAGCAGCTCAAAAGATCTGGTAGGTGCGTTCGGATACGTGTAGGAAGCATGAACCTCACTGGTATCTGACGGGGAACCCTGTAGTAGTAGGAAGAGGGAATCACTCACACATACATGTTTACTATATTCATAGATCAATATCCTATGTGTGTGATGTAACTTACAATTTTAAGCTGCCACATAAACTCCATCGAAAACAGAAAAAAAGAGAAAAAATAAACCATAAAAGAAAAAGCACTATTCCTTCAAGTAGCAGCAACTCACAGACTCTTGAAGTCTATATGCCACTCAATACTACATAGTGCACAGATTGTCACAAGAATCCACTGGTACTGGCATCAGAGTTTTCTAGAACATAGACCAAAGTATTTTCAGGAAATGATAGCACATACTGTAATCCTGTGCAGTTGTCTCAGTAATCAAAAATAATGCAAGTAAAAATTATATGGTACTTCTCCTGTCTCTCAGCTGCATTGAATGTCATACAACTGAATCATGAAGTACCAATCCAAAAGTCCTGAGATGCAACAAGCATTGCAACAGTGTTAATCTGTTGTCATGTGATGTGTGATGTGATGTGATACAACATTTATATAGCGCACTACCACTCCAAGGAGCATCTTGGCGCCATATCTGCCAGCAGATGTATGCGGCTATACTGTCCCCACTAAAAGGGAAATCCAACAGATGATAATGTCTAGACTGTCCCTACTAGAAGTGAAATTTATATTAGTGCTTTGCATCCTGTGTCTGACAAGGTATAGATCCACGTTTTTAGAGATTTTCTGAATCTTTGCTCAGTATTGATCTCACGGAGCTGGTGAGGTAGCTTATTCCAGGCCTTTGCCCAATCACTGCCAAGGATTTACCTCCCTTTGTCGCCAGCCTGAATTTGGGGACAGTGAGCAAGTTGGCTGTGGTTGACCTAAGTTCCCGAGATGGATGGTATTGCGTAAAATATTTGCGCAGATACAGTGGACCCTGATGATGAAAAGCCCTATAGGTAATAGTCAGGACCTTAAACAGAATGTGCTTATGAATCGGGAGCCAGTGCAGGGTGTCCAGTGTAGCAGAGGCCGACGATTTTCTCGGTCATCTGAGTACCAGTCTGGCGGCCGCGTGCTGGACCATCTCAAGTCTGTGCAGGGCCGATTTATTAGACCCTGCATACAGGCTATTACAGTAGTCTAATCTAGATGTTATAAGCGCAACTGCGACCGTACGTCTTGCACTCAGAGGAAGCAGGTCAAAGAATTTTCTAAGGCTCTTTATGATGTTAAAACAGGAGCCGGCCACTTCCCTCGCTTGCTGTTTAAAGGACAGGGTATCGTTAAATTTGATCCCTACATTTCATGCTGTATTGATTGTGTTGGGCGGGGGCTCTGCCTCCTTCGGCCACCACGACTGTGGGGAGAAATAATGATTTGATCCAAACGGCAACATTTCCGTTTTGGCAGAATTGCACTTTAGATGATTATTAGTCATCCAAGTGAATGTCGCAGATAGGCATTCTTTCAGGGTCTGTTCAGCATTGGCCATGTCCTTGTCAAGGACAAGTACTAACTGTGTATCATTGGCATAAGCAATCGTGCTGATGCCAAATGAAGAGATCAGTTTGATCAAGGGGACCATATATAAATTAAAGAGTGTAGGGCTTAGACTTGAGCCCTGCGGTACCCCTGTTTTCAAGGCCTTCTCCTCTGAACAGAACTGTCCCAACATAATGACCTGGCGCCTATGCATCAGGAAATTTCTAAACCATTCCAATACGGTGTCTGCTACGCCTGCATTTGCGAGGCGATGTACAAGGATAGCATGGGACACCGTATCGAACGCTGCAGAAAGATCTAGTAGGATCAGGACAGCCTTATTGCCCAGATCCAATGCAGCTCGAAAGGTCTCCGTTGTGGACAGCAAAGCAGACTCCGTTGAGTGATGGGCCCTAAAGCCTGCTTGGTTGGGATGGAGAATATTATTCTCTTCTAGGAATGTCATAAGCAGTTTATTTACCCAAGATTCAGTTAATTTACATAGGGCTGGAAGGAGCGAAATAGGGCGCAGATTAGATAGGGTTGTGGGATCCTGCAGAGCCTTCTTCTGCAGGGGTCTTACTGCTGCAACTTTCCATTTTGATGGAATCTCACCTGATTGCAGGGATGAGTTGATAATTGAATTTATTTCAGGATTAGCCTCCTCCATTATGGCTTTTAACAAAATTGGAGGACAGGGATCAAAAGGCGACCCTGATTTAATAAAGGATATAGCTTGGTATGAGTCCTCCAGGCTCATCGGGATGAAAGTCTCCCAACAGGGCATATGAGTGTCTGTATTATCCCTTGGCTCTAGGTCCACTGGCTCAGTCTGAGGTAAATCTTTTATAAGATTATCTATTTTGTGTTCGAAATAGTTGGCTATCTCATCACATAAGGTTTGACAGGGTGGAATATTGTGTGATAGAACTTTAGGATTTCTAAATCTATTGACGATTTTGAAAATTTCCTTCAGCTTGTTGTTTGTAGCCTCGATTGGAGATGTATAGTAGCTGGCTTTCGCACGTTTGATCGAGGCATGGTAAAGCCTCCTAGCTGCCTTATATGCCTCATGTTCATTATTGTCATAAAGGCGTCTCCACCTGCGTTCTAGGACTCTGACTTCTCCTAGGATTTCTTTTAGTGCACTCGAAAACCAGGGTGCAGTTACCCTCCCTTGCCCAGATCTAGATCTCATACCTGGGGATTTCATCCTGTTCCCTATAGCAGTCATCCACCCCTCAAACCTCTGGGTATCTATGGTCGTGTTCTCTGACAAAATTGGTTTGCTATCCTTCACCCATTTACAGAGGTCCGGGTGATCTTTGATTTTGCCCAGCACGGAGTAGGCGTTCCCTTGTTTGGTGCACCCTTCTTCTTTACCTCATTGCTATCTACCCTGAGACTAAACTCAATGAGTTTGTGATCTGTCCATGTTTGTGTCAGTGGGGACTCTACCTTTATTGTATCCAGATTGGAACAAATACAGTCCAAAGTGTGCCCTGCCATATATGGGTGGGTTCTAAAGTTTGCATTGTCAACCCATCCACATGTATTATTTCTCTGAAGCAGGAAGCATAATGGTCGTTTATGCTACCCAGATGCAGGTTTAAGTCTCCCAATAATGTGAAGTTGGCAGACTTAATGGTCAAGTTACCTAGGACTTCCACCACGCTTTCCAAAAACTGCGTAGGTTGGCCCGGAGGGCGGTATACCAGTGCTCCAGCTAAGGTAAAAGTGTTGTGCGCTCCAATACAGAAACCTAAACTTTCGGCTCCTTTAATGTCCGTTAGCTCTGTCATTGTACATGTTAGGAATTCTCAATAAATAATTGCCAACCCGCCACCCCGCTGTGCTAGTCTGTCCTGCCTCTGAATTAGAAAGCCTGGAGGTAGGGCATGCACAATATCTGGATTAGACCACTCTCTCAGCCATGTTTCGGTTATAAACAGACAGTCCAGCTCTTTTTCTATAATAAGGTTGTATATATGTGGTGCGTTATTGCACATAGACCGTGCATTAATAAGACCCCCCTTTATACTCTTCGGTGTATCATTCCCTTTAGGTTTTTGATATGGTTCCAGTACATATTTGCACTTGTGACAGCTGATCGGGCCCACCCAGGTGTCTACATTAAGGGCTTTATGACAATGCTTAGTTTGTATGTTCAGGGACATTATATCGTCTCTAGACATAGTATGTACCTGATCAGTATATTCGGCTCTTAGCCAGTCCTCAGCGTGGACGGGCGCAGACGGGCTGGACTTTGGCTTGACTTCGGCGTGACAGCGGTGCGCCCGCTGATCGCGTCCGCTGCACGGAGGCCTGGCCATCTTCCTTTATGCTGGCGCGTGAAGCGCTAGAGTGCTGGGACTAGTAGTTCGCCTAAGATGGTCGCTGATATTTTAGATCGGACGTCTCCTTCCACACAGCACCTCACTCGGCTGTGTGAAGGGCGTCTGATAGTCGAACTGAATGCAGGTTGCTGCAGGTATGGGCACAAATATAAAAAGTAATTGCGGCGCAAAACAAAGTTCAAAACACAAGTAACCAAAGTATTTTTAAAAACGCTACCACACAGACAAGAAATCTCCCGGCTTTTCGCCTCAGGAGGACAGGGGAGTCTCGCGATACAGCGCGCTCCCTGCGTAGAAAAGACCCCATCAAAAATATGTGAGTAAAATTCCTTTTCCTGATTCAATGAATAATAGAGCTTCTGCTCTCTTGTCAAGGTTCAGGAATACCGGGTCGCGCCAAGGGCGCCTTACCTGCTACGGGAGTATACACTAATGAATGTCTAGGCTTGAAGTTCAAAGCCGTGCTGCTCTCCTTCCGATCCCAGCGCGTTCAATGCACGATCGAGGAAAGGCGCCGCACGGATCCAATCAGGGCGTAATACGAAGAGATCAGGCTCCACAAGGCAATATTAATCCGAAAACGGGTTGGAAATCACCGTGGCAGGCTTCCACTTGTCTTCGGTGATCTAAACTGTTACAATACAGCTTACTCTTCGGTTCAGGTGACAAGCACCGGACTAAAGGATAGGAGGAGTATAAGAATGGAAATAGAGTAGACAGAGAGAAAGGACATCGCCCCTGAGTAGTTCAACTTTCGTTCCCAGTCATTCCTCTTGTGCTTATCATCCGAAAGTGAAATGTGACAATCTTCAAGTATAAGGCATATACCTCAGAGTTGGAGACATGCTCTTGTCCTTCCTTTGCTAAAGAAGTGTGATCATGATCCTCTCTGTTGTTCAAAGTTTCGCCCAATCTCTCTTCTTTCTATTTTTTCTAAGATACTGGAAAGGCACGTTAATTTCCAACTCTCCTCTTTTGTTGCAACCTACAATTTGCTTCACCCTTCACAGTCTGGCTTTAGGCCTGGCCATAGCACCAAATCTGGCCTACTCAGATTCACGGAATGTCTTAGGCTACAGCTCGGCTCCGGCAGTATGACCGCCCTCATCCTGCTTGACTTAAGTGTGGCCTTCGATATAGTGTCGCACTCCGTCTTGACAGACTGACTTGAGGCTTCAGACATTGAGGGTTTGGCCGTGAGGTGGTTGATCTCCTTCCTAAATGATTGCACCTTTCAGGTCTTCTTGACAAATACAAGATCGAAGAACTTAGCGTTAACCTCTGGAGTCCCTCAGGGATCTATTTTGAGCCCATGACTTTTCAATATCTAAGTTCACCCTGTGGCAGATGTTGCTGAGAAGTTGGGACTCACCATTTTTCCATTTGCTGAAGTTACTCAGATTATCTTCTCATTATCAGCTACTCAGCATCAAGATTCTTCCATGCTCCAGCTTGGCCTGAGAAATATCTCCCTCTGGATGACTAGAAATGCACTGAAACTGAATGGCAAAAACAACAAGGTCCTGGTTCCGGGAAACAACTCCGAACTCTGGGAAGTTAACCACTGGCCAAATGCTCTGGGACCATTACCAGCTCCAGTAACTAAGTTTAAGAATCTTGGTTTAATCATCAATAACAACCTCTCCCTCAAGCCTCAGGTGTCTAGGGTCACAGCCACCTGCTTCACTGTTCTCTAATAGCTTAAAAAGATTCTCTGGTTGATTCCATTGCCCCCCCAGAGAACAGTGAGGCAGGCTTTGGTGACATCCAGACTGGACTATAGCAATGCTTTATTCCTGGGTGCAGACAAATCCTCGATCTGTCATTTGGAGATCATCCAGAATGCGGCTGCACACCTTCTATTTTGGCTGCCTAGATATGCTTAGGGTGAATAAGCGTATTGAATTCAAAGCCTTATGCTATATGTTCAGGGCCAAACTTGACTTGGCTCCTTCTTGCATCCAAGGCCTGGTGAAACCCTATGTGCCAACCGGACAGTTAAGATCATCCAGCCTCTCTCTATTTACAGTGCCCAGGTTTCATCTTGTGCACATGAAAGGCTGCTCGTTTTCTTACCTGGGCCCGAAACTCTGGAACTCTCTTCCAGCTGAGCTCAGGAGCTGTCTCTCTTTGCTAGCCTTCCGTAAGAACCTGAAGACCCTGCTCTTTATTTGCCAAGCCTGATTCTAGGTCCTTGGGGTTTTCGTTTAGCAGCCTTGTGACCTTGCCTGCCATCCTGTCCAGCGCCAGGAGACCCTTGTTGGGTAGCCGCATGCTATATAAATCCCCAATAAAATACAATACAATATCGTTTCATACACTGATTTTATAAGTGGTGCAAATAACAGATGTTACTATTATCCAATTTAATGTTACCTAATTTACCAACATTGGAAGAATCGAAGGCTGATTCTGCTTTGACAGATTCACTGTGCACCTTCAGATCACTGCAGATGTCAGCAGTAACAATTAGCCCCCTGAGCCATCACAGCAGCTATATGCGATTTATATGGGCTGAATTTAGGCAACTGATCATGTTGCTTTACTCATTATGTAGCCTTTCCCTATTTCACTTTTCTTTGTTTTTGGTGGCCACATTAAAGTGCATAATAGAGCCAATAAAATGCAATGTTCCAATATTTTGTATTCCGCTTTGAAACATTAGGTTACTCCAACGGGTTAAAGGTAGCTTGGACAAACTAACATGTTTGATTAGGAGCATTGTTAAAATGTAACTTTTATTCAGAACTAATCACTCAAATTAAAAATCAAATGAAAAGTAATTTTATACTGCCCTTTACCCTAGTGGAGGCTGGCACTCCCTCAAACAAACAAGCATTGGAAATGCAACAGGTCTCGCATTAGAAAAGTGGGAGCTATTGGTATTGTAAATTGTGGGGTTTTTTTTGTGTGTAGTTTTTCCAAATAGCTACATTGATAGATTAGTCATTTACAATGCCAATAGTTTTAATTTTTTTGAATGTGACACCTATAGCATTTGGAATGCCACATGATTTGTATTGACGTGACTTTGATGGCAGCTTATGTTGTTATGCCACATTTCTAGAGAGCAGGAGAGTGCAGCAGGGGATAGAAGCACAGCCCTGCAAGCTGAGCGTCCTCCCATCGCACACCCATCTGTGGCTTGAGTGGTGTGAGGGTGAGGGGTGTGAGAGTGAGGAATGTGAGTGTGAGGGGTGTGAGCATGAGTGTTGTGAGTGTGAGGGAGTGTGAGTGTGAGGGGGTGTGAGTGTGTGTGATGGTGAAGTTGAGTGAGTGTTTGTGAGGCTGAGTGTATGTGACGGTGTGTGTTGGTGAGGATGTGTGAGGGTGAGTGAGTGTTTTTGATGTTTAGTGAGGGTGTGTGACGGTGTGAGGCTGAGGGTGTGTGAGGGTGAGTTAGGGAGTGTGATTGTGTGTGAGTGGGTGAGTCTGAGAGTTAGGTGTTGTGATGTTGATTGAATGTGAATGAGGCTGAGGGGATGATGGTAAGGGTGTGTGAGTGTGAGGCGTGTTTATTGTGACAAGTTGCAAGGCTGAGCGTGGGTGAGTGTGTGGGAGGGTGTTTGATGGTGAGTGTGCGAGGTGTAGTGAGTGTGAGAGTGTTGTGACGGGTGTCAGGGGAGGGGGTGTGTGTGAATGTCATGTGTTTGAGGGTGAGGGTGTGTGTGTGTGAGTGTGAGGCTGAGTGAGGGGGTGTGAGGCTTCGGGTGTGTGACGGTGCGTGAGTGTGTGTGAGGGTGAGTGAGGGTGTGAGAGGTGTTGTTACGCAGAGGGTGTGTGACGGTGTGTGAGGGTGAGGGTGTGTGAGGGTGAGTGTGAGTCATTGTGAGTGAGTGTGAGTGAGGGGGTGTGAGGGTGTTGTTGTGAGGGTGAGGGGAGTGAGCGTGTGTGAGTGTGATGGGGTGTGAGGGTGAGGGGGTGTGAGTGTGTGTGAGGGTGAGGATGAGTGAGGTTGTTTGCGGCTGAGAGTGTGTGAGGTGTAGTGAGTGTGAGAGTGTTGTGATGGGTTTTAGGGGAGCGTGTGTGTGTGTTTGTAAGGTGTTTGAGGGTGAGGGGGTGTGTGTGAGGGTGAGTGAGGGGGTGTGTGACGGTGTGTGAGTGTGAGTGTGTGTGAGGGTGATTGAGGGTGAGAGAGGTGTTGTTAGGCAGAGGGTGTGTGACGGTGTGTGAGCGTGAGGGTGTGTGAGGCTGAGTGTGAGTGATTGTGAGTGAGTGTGAGGGGTTGTGAGGGTTTTTGAGGGTGAGTGTGTGAGGTGTAGTGAGTGTGAGAGTGTTGTGAGGGGTGTGATGTTGTGATGGGAGTGAGGGTGTGTGAGGGTGATGGGGTGTGAGGGTGAGGGGGTGTGAGTGTGTGTGAGGGTGAGGGTGAGCGAGGGAGTGTGAGTGTGTGTGAGTTGTTGAGGGTGAGAGTTAGGGTGTGTGAGGGTGATGGTGTGAGGGTGATTGAGGGTGTGTGAGGGTGAGGGGATGAGGGTAAGGCTGTGTGAGGCTGAGGGGTGTTGATGGTGAGAGAGTGTGAGGGGTGTGAGTGGGTGCGGCTGTCCGGTGTAGTGAGTGTGAGCTTGTTGTGAGGGGTGTTATTTTTTGAGGGGAGTGAGGGTGTGTGAGTGTGTGTGAGTGTGAGGG
Source organism: Lissotriton vulgaris (assembly GCF_964263255.1). Taxonomy (NCBI): domain Eukaryota; kingdom Metazoa; phylum Chordata; class Amphibia; order Caudata; family Salamandridae; genus Lissotriton; species Lissotriton vulgaris. Next base: position 1,009,674,059 of record NC_141685.1, on the reverse strand, counting down.
GGTGTGAGTGTGTGTGAGGGTGAGTGTGAGTGAGTGGGTGTGAGGCTGAAGGTGTGTGATGGTGTGTGAGGGAGATGTTGTGTCAGGGTGATTGAGGGTGTGTGAAGGAGTGTGAGAGTTTTGGTGTGTGAGGGTGATGTTATGAGTGTGTGTATGTTAATATTAATTATTTAATATGTGTTGTGTAAAAAAAAACGTGATAGATCTTCCCTTTGTAATTGTCCTGCCTTATGTGTATTTTTGTATGTAATAGAACTGTGTATGTTTTTTAATTACTGTGTGGTGTTATGTGTGTTTTAGGTGTCTGTGGAGTCCCGTATTCATTTTATTATTTTAAAAATGGCCGACGCAATGCGTCACCTTGACGTTCCCTACGTTAGCGTTCTAGTTTATTTTTGTGTTGTGAGTGTGTACGTTTCCTTGACGTTTATTTCTAGCCAATCGGAGCGCGACGTTTTTGACGTTGTGTTCCGATTTGCTTACGTCAACGCTGGAATTCCCCAGAGATCGAGAATGTTGGTGCGCGGAAGGCGTGTTCTTGTTCCTGTGCTGTTGCTGCGTCGTTTGACAGGTAAGAATGTATTCTAAAGTGTTTTTTTATGTAATGTAATGTAGTATCTATACTATCTTTAAGTTAACGACTGAATAGGAGGGTGTTTTTATAACTGTTGACAAATTTTTTTTCCGATCGTAATATTTGTAAATGTTTGTAATGTAATGTAAATTAAAGTCTTGTTTTCAATTGTCGATATGTAATGCATATGTTTTCTAAAACTGTAATGTAATGTATTTTTTGCTGGTGTTTGTTATTTGACGTACAAGAGCTGTTATTTGAACTTTGAAGTGCTATTTAGTTTATAATATATTTATGTATGTTGTGTTTGCATTGTTTTTTCCCTGTGATGCTGAAGTAGCCGGATTATATGTTATTGAGGTACTCGATGTATTAAAGGAAACTTTGTGTATTTGCTGAATTTATTTTCCCTAGCAATGTATTAAGAGGATGTACAGTGATGTAATGTGTGTATTTTATGCGTTTTGTGAAAGAATTGTTTTATTTTCCAATCCCTGTTTGCATATTTGTGTATTAATAGCTGCACCCTCCTTGCGTTGCTTTAAGTTTGCATTTTGGACTAGCTGCAAGTGTGTAATCCTCTTTTTACGTATAATTCAAATAGTTGCTTAACGATATTTATGTGTACAGTTGGAGGCTGGAGTTGTATTTGGAGTGTAGAGTTGTAGAGTTGTATTGTAGTTATAGGGTGTAGTTGGAGGCTGGACTTTGACGGTGTGAGTGTGAGGGTGAGTGCATGTGAGCCTTTTGGAGTTTGCCATAGTATGTGTAAATTTGTAGTACTGTATGCAGTCTATTTTCTTCCCCAAACGTGTTTTGTAGCTTAGTATGTGTTAGATCAGAATGTGTATGTGAACTATCTTTGATGTATGCAACAGTGAGAATAAGGGTGTAGCTTTTAATTTATGGGCATAAGGGTAGACGTCTTAGGATGTTTTTGTATTTTCTGTACTTCCCTAATTTTTTGTGAACAGCTGCGTGGGCAAGGGGCGTTGGCTGTTGTGTTGTTGAGTAGTGCTCTTTTGATGTTGTTTGATGCTGTTTTGGTGTACAGTGTTTCTGTGGTTGTGCACTTAGCACCACCAAAACACTTCGTGCAACAGCAGCATCAGTCAGAGCAACACCAGAGTCTTGTGCTTTTGTGATGACGCATTTTGTTTGTGTTTTTGATTATTTCTGGCATTGTTTACTTGTTTATTTTCCCTTACTTTAGTAAGTGCTTTCTGTTGTGAATTTTTTTCCTTTAGCTCACTTTGTCCACTTAAAAATTGTTGTATTTTTTGCTGTGTATTCATATGTTTGTCTATTTTGTGTGCATTTATGATCTTTGTGAAAGAACTGTTTTATTTTACAATCCCTTTCTTTATTTTTGTGTATTAATTGCTGCACTGTCCTTGCGTTGCATTAAGTTTTAATGTTTTAATAGCTACAAGTGTGTAATCCGAATGTTACGTATTAAAATAAATGTTGCCTTACGTTATTTATGTGTGGATTTGGAGAGTAGAGTTGTAGTTGGAGTGTAGAGTTGTAGGGTGGTATTGTAGGTATAGGGTGTAGTTGGAGGGTGGACTTGGACTGTGTGAGTGTGAGGGTGAGTGGATGTGAGTCTTTGGGTGTTTGAGGGTGCGTGATGGTGTGTGAGAGTGATTGAGGGTGACTGTTTTAGTATGAGTGAGGGTGTGAGTGTGTGTGTGAGGATGAGGGGGTGAGTGTAAATGTTGACTAACGTTATTTTTGTGTGGAGTTTGAGGGTGGAGTTGTAGTTGGAGTGTAGAGTTGTAGTGTGGTATTGTACTTTTATGGTGTAGTTGGAGTGTTGTCTTTGACGGTGTGAGTGTGAGGGTGAGTGGATGTGAGGGTCAGGGGGTGTGAGTGTGTGTGATGGTGTGTGAGGGTGAGTGAGGGTGACGATGTGAGTATGAGTGAGGGTTTGAGGGTTGTGAGGGTGGACTTGGACGGTGTGAGGGTGATTGGATGTGATTTTTAGGGGGTGTGAGGGTGTGTGATGTTGTGTGAGGGTGAGTGAGGGTGACGGTGTGAGTATGAGTGTGGGTGTGAGGGTGATGGTGTGAGGGTGTGTGAAGGTGAGGGTAATGGGATGTGATAGTGTGTGATGATAGGTGTGGGTGAGTGAAGGTGATAGTTTGAGCGTGAGTGAGGCTGAGTGTTGTGAGGGTGTGTCAAGGTGAGTGAGGGTGTGCGAGTTTGAAGGTTGAGTGTGTGACTGTGGGTGAGGGTGAGTGTTTGTGAGGGTGAGGGGGTGTGAGGGGGTGGGAGGGTTTGGGGGTGTTGTTGAGTGATGGTGTGTGATGGTGAGTGGGTGAGGGTGATTGAGTGTGTGTGAGGGTGAGGCTGTTGAGGATGTGTGTGAGGGTGTGTTGCTGAGTGATGGTGCGTGATGGAGGTTGTGGGAGTGTGATCGTATCACGCTGTAGAGGGATGTGGGGAAATAGTAGGCCAGCTGAATGGGGTGTTTTTTTATTTTTTTTATTCGTTTTGACACAAGTCTTTTGAAAGTAAAGCTAGCCATCCCTCCTGTGCCTCGAACTTGCTGTCATTTTTTCTTTTTTGGGTGTGCGTGTAATTTAGTATGTGTTGTGTGTTGTGTGTGCGTCAAAATGCAACCCAAGGAGACGTAATAGAGTGTGTGTGTGAAAGTCCCCTTGATCCGTGAATGTGTGTATGAAAACTTTGTTGTGGTGTGGCGAAGTGGTGTGAACGGAGTGTGTGTTGTAAGAAAGGATCCGTTGTTAAACGAGCAACATTTGTAGCGAGTCTGGATGTATACTGATCAGCAGTAAAGTATTGGCTGTGAGTTGTGTTTTCCTGTGTGTATGTGTGCAAGCTGCAGAGTGGGTGCAAGCTGCAGAGTGGGTGCAAGCTGCAGAGTGGGTGCAAGCCGCCGAGTGGGTGCAAGGTGCAGAGTGGGTGCAAGGTGCAGAGTGGGTGCAAGGTACAGAGTGGGTCTGCAGAGGTGATAGATGCAGAGTGTGTGATAGATGCCGAGTGGGTGAGGAGGTACGCCTGGTATATAGGGATGTCTGTTACTATGCATATGAATCAGAGATTGTGTGCCAGATTTGTGTCCCAAGTGTAATTAGAAGCTGTGGCCACTGTCTAGCAGGTTGGTAGTGTTAAGTAAGCATAAGCTGTGTTAGCAATCCATAAGTTGTGCGTGTAATGTAGTATGTGTTGTGTGTTGTGTGTGCGTATAAATGTAACCCAAGGAGACGTAATAGAGGGTGTGTGTGAAAGTCCCCTTGATCCGGGTATGTGTGCATGAAAATTTTGTTGTGGTGTGGCGAAGTGGTGTGAACGGAGTGTGTGTTGTACGAAAGGATCCGTTGCTAAACGAGCACCATTTCTTGCGAGTCTGATAATGAACAATAAATTACAATGCCAATAGCCAGCGTTCAAATGCTGTTGAGCCCACCCAAATCAAAAACAATGGCAGCCCTCTATCTGTTTCGTGTGGGTCGATGGGGTGGGTGGCTGAGGGGGCTTTCAATGTGGCTTCCCTTTGCTGGCTCAGTTTGAAGCCCTGGTTTTAAGTATGAAGGCTGGGCACTCGATACAAAGTAAGTATCAGCAGAAAGGAACGGGCTGCAACTTGCAACCAGCATTTGAACGCTGCCGTTCACTCCCACACATGTACATGTTTTAGTACTCAATGCGAAGCTGTGAAATGCGTGTTTAAAACGAGACACGTTCGTGATACTGCAGGGAGAGAGAGGGGAGGCGCTGGCGGATGGGGAGGGGGAGGAGAAATGCGAGGCTGGCTGTGTCCAGGGAGAGAGAGGGGAGGTGCTGGCGTCTGGTGAGGGGGAGGAGAATTGCGAGCATGGCTGTGTCCGGGGAGAGAGAGGGGGAGGGGGAGGAGAATTGCGAGGGTGGCTGTGTCCGGGGAGAGAGAGGGGGAGGGGGAGGAGAATTGCGAGCCTGGTTGTGTCCGGGGAGAGAGAGGGGAGGTTCTGGCGGCTGGGGAACAGATGTCGAAGGCTTGCGAATTTTGTTTTAAAAATAGTGTGTTTCAGTGTGTGAGTTGTGCATGGTTAAGGGAGACGAGACAGAGGAGCTGGTGGCTGGTGGCTGGGGAGGGGGATGAGAAATGGCAGCCTGTCTGTGGAGGAATGCGACCCTGTCTGTGTGCGGGGAGAGAGAGGGGAGGTGCTGTCGGCTGGGGTGGGTGCGAGAGAGAGGGGAGGTGCTGGCAGATGGGGTTGGGGATTGCCGTGGGAGGGAGCCTTGAGGGGGAGGAGAATTGCGAGCCTGGCTGTGTCCGGGTAGAGAGAGGGGGAGGGGGAGGAGAATTGCGATCCTGGCTGTGTCTGGGGAGAGAGAGGGGAGGTTCTGGCGGCTGGGGGCTGGGGAACAGATGTCGAAGGCTGGCGAATTTAGTTTTAAAAATAGTGTGTTTCAGTGTGTGAGTTGTGCATGGTTAAGGGAGACGAGACAGAGGAGCTGGTGGCTGGGGTGGGGGATGAGAAATGGCAGCCTGTCTGTGGAGGAATGCGACCCTGTCTGTGTGCGGGGAGAGAGAGGGGAGGTGCTGGCGGCTGGGGGTGGGTGTGAGAGAGAGGGGAGGTGCTGGCGGGAGGAATGCGACCCTGTCTGTGTGCGGGGAGAGAGAGGGGAGGTGCTGGCGGCTGGGGGTGGGTGCGAGAGAGAGGGGAGGTGCTGGCGGATGGGGTTGGGGATTGCCGTGGGAGGGAGCCTTGTCGCTTTCATGTGCACGCGCTTTTAATGTCAATGCGCATGCGCATTGAGCTTGAATTTCACGGGCACTGCAAGGAATCGCCACGATTCCTTGCAAGTTGGTTAAAGACTGTTTAAGCCCCCATAGTCTTGCAAGCTCGATGCGCATGCGCATCGACAGGCGAGACCTAAAAACTACAGTGGACTGCAAATGAAGTGCCTGTGGGGATGGTCCACAAAGCTATTTACCCACCTACATGATCAGTTTGACGTAAATGGGAAAATGACCCCAGCTCTTGCACATCTCCCTCACCCTCATCTTTAAGTGCAGCCTCAAGATCACCTGAACATGATCATAACACACCACCGAGCATTATGCACCATACCAGCCACCCTACTCATAGAATACACTATACACCAACTCCGAGCTCCGACTGATTAGCCATGCACTCATCCTCTCAGAAGGTGATCTGAGGCCTTGTTGCGGTAAGGGATAAAAAGCACTCCACACATTCTAAAATATATTATTTAGGTGCTTTTGTTATGCGCAAGACATGAATAAATCCATTTATATGGACACATTTCTATGTAGAATTTCACGATTATGGTGCAGATTTACGTATCATGATATCTCACAGGGGTGCATTGTGGAAGCTGAAGCCGAAAACACCTGCAGACGTATATTTATTTAGGGTGTTTTGTAAAGCTCTTTTAAACACTTGATAGTGTCCCCGGAACACTTTGGGTATGGATACATATAGGTAGTAGTGGGTTACAAAATAAGGATTTGCAAGTAAGAGGAACCAGTCAATCCCCAGGCAAGGTTGGGTGGTGCCACTGATACCTGCTATTCGATATGGCAAAGCTTTGAAGAAGAGTAAGAGACACCAGTGTTGTCTTCTTCACCATAGGTTTTCAGGTAAGGTCATTAAGGCTTCAGGCTCGAACTGAGGAGAAGTGTCTCGAGGAAGACCAAGGGGCATATTTACAAGGGCATTATCTCAGCTTTTTTGGCTTAAATGCGTTGAAATGCGTCCTTCTGCATCATCGGCTCTGTGTTGTAAGGTCGATACCCTGTCTGTTAAAGCCTGCACTTGCTGCACTACATATTTGTGTGCTGGCGCCATTTCCGTGATGCTGAGTTCAGTTTTCTTGACCCTCTCAGAGAGTTTCTTGTGCTCGGGTCGTCCAGGGTACTTGTTGGAGTTGCGAGTTGCTCTTTCTCCTTTAAGAGCGGCTCGCAATCTCCACGTCATTTCTATCCGTTTTGTGAGCGTGCTTTCACGCTCTGTTATCTTTTAAATATGCTATGTTAAAAGTGATAATGTTGTATACCTCGTGCTTTGTTATTCTTCAAGTCATGTCCTCGCAGATGCGTTTTTGTTGTAACTACCTTTATAGTTGTTTAAGGCAGTTACAACAAGGACGCTGCTGGAGTCGGTTGTGGGCTTATTTATGTGAACCTACTTTCTTGGATTAAACACTTAATCAACAGTGCAACGCTTTTGGTACCTCATTTGTATCTTTACATTTGGCGACGAGGGTCACTGCAGCCCACCGACCGGCAAGAGGAAAAGCATATTTTGGGATTTTTCATGAAGAAATCCTCCTTCGCCAGCTCTTGACGCCCTACGCTCTCCAATTGGCAGAGAAGTTTGCTTCTTCCCTAATAGACGCTCGACAATTGGATGGTAGCATTAGTTCAACCCCTCACGTGGTGACGATTTCCTATTACACCTTTCGAGGCTCTGGTTGGCTAATTTCCCGTTTTGGGTGTGTTTAAGCTTCAGTTATGGGAAAGCAGTTTCGGTAAAGGAAAAACAGCAGTTGCCTAGCAACATTACTACTGATCGTCTTTTCTCTTCGAAAACACAGGATTTCATTCCCAATTTCATACGCTAAGAAGATTTTATGGGTAAGAATTGCCTGCTCTTCGGTGACAGGCACACCATTTACAATTTTACATATTTATTATAAAAATTAACCAGCAATACAGTCCTTTATTCATTACAAATGACTATATCAGCAGCTTTTCATTATAATTTACAGAAGTACATTTCTGCTACTTGGAAAGAAGCTTTACATTTATCAGTTTGACCTGCTTATTTCATTGCTTTATTCAATTACTATTTACAAGCAGAACTTATCACAATTATACATTTTTTATTTGACAATCTTTAATATTTTTTCTCATGGCTTCTAATAACCAACTTCTTAGGTTAGTTGACTTTTTACCATCACCAGGTAAACCTGCAATTCCATGGAAACATTGGCTTAATTTATTTCAGAATTACCTAGTTGCCAATGATGCTATCGAGTATGATCCAAAAAGGAAATGTGCTCTTTTGTATGGTCATCTGGGCTTTGAAGGACAAAAAGTCTTCAACAATTTACCTCAAATTCCAGCTCCTGCAGGTGCTGAGGAAGGTTGGAATGTGTATGCTGAGGGTCTAGCTAGACTCTCCACGAAGTTCACAGAAGTACCCAGTATTCTTTTGGAACGGTTTAATTTTATGAAGAGAAAGCAGAATGTAGATGAGTCTATAGAAGACTACATTTCAGTTTTAAGACATTTGGCTTCTACGTGTGATTTTGGAGCTGTGTTAGATACCTGTCTCAGAGATCAATTTGTATATCATTGTGCTTCAAAGAAAATTCAAGAGAGATTATTAGGTTGTGCAAACCCAACATTGAGTGAAACTATTGATATAGCTAAGGGTATAGAAAGATCTATTGTTTCTTCTAAGGGTATTACTAATGATTTTTCCTCCTCAAGCTGCTCCTCAGTAGCTTTGGTATCTAATGAGGATATTCAAGTTTCAGCCATTGATACCAGAGGCAGATTTAATAGAGTACCTTTTAAGAAACCCAATAATTTCTGTTTCAGGTGCGGATCTCGCAATCATTTGGGAAAAAATCCAAATTGGCCAGCTTCATTCAAAAAATTTACTAAATGTGGTAAATTAGGACATTTTATGTCTGTTTGTAAATCTCAGAAAAGCACTGTCAGAGTCAGTTCTATTGAAGCTACACCCCATACATGTTCACAATATTTTGAGAAATTGTTTTTAGCTTTATCAGATGACAATTTAGAGGAAGTTTCAATCAAAGGACCTTATTGTCAAGCTATGATTTCCAATATTCTTATTGATGTGATGGCTGACTCAGGCGCTCCCATTACAATAATTCCTGACTGGTTGTTTATGGAAAATTGGAAAGATAGACAATTATCTCAGCCTGATGTTCATCCCAAAGCATTTGGGGATCATGACATTGACATGTCTGGTTATTTTATTGACGTCCTTTCATGCTTGGGTAGGAAAATCACTACTAAAATGTATGTAGCTGTGAAGGGAAAAAACATAATTGGCTGGAAAGATTTAGCCAGATTGGCGATTGCACTTTTTCCTGGCTCTGACAATCCTATTAGGCTTGTAGAACAGTCAATCAATTTTATTGAAAGTGATTTAGAAACCAATGTTAGCAATGTAGTTAACAAATTTAGTGAAATTTTCTGTGATAAAATTGGCAACATAAAAAAGTTTGAGCATTTAATCAAACTCAAAAAGAATGCTTCGCCTGTTGTGCACAAAGTGAGATCCATTCCTCTCAGTACAAGGCAGGATCTCAAAGCTATGCTTGACAAACTTTGTAAGGAGGGTGTTATTACACCCATGGACTCATCAGAATGGGTAAGTCCAATTGTTATCGTTAAAAAGAAGAATAACGAAATTTGTCTCTGTGTAGACCTTCACACCCTGAACAAGAACATAATAATTGACTGTCATCCCTTACCCAGGGTACAAGATTTGTTAGCAAACTTGGGTGGGGCAAGTGTGTTTTCTTTATTGGACCTCAGATCAGCGTATCATCAGATACCGCTTGCCGCAGAAAGTCAAGACCTTACCACTTTTATCACACCATTTGGTGCTTTCAAGTATCTACGCATGCCGTTTGGTCTTGCCTCTGCGGCAAGCGTGTTTCAGAAATTCATGGATACGATTCTCAAGGATATCTCTGGGGTACAGGCCTTTCAGGACGATGTCCTCATTTTTGCTAAATCAGATAGAGAACACAATCTCATATTGGAAAGGGTTTTGTCTGCTTTTAAGGATATTGGAATTACTCTCAGGAAAGAAAAGTGTAGATTCCAAGTAAATCAACTAGACTACCTTGGTCACTGTATCACCAAGGATGGAATCAAACCCAAAGAGTCACTCATTTCTGCTATTAGAGACACTGTTCCTCCCAAGGATAAAGATACACTTAAGTCATTTCTTGGTCTCTGCGAGTATTATTCTCGTTTCATCCAAGGGTATTCTTTAATTGTTCAGCCTTTGAGAGAATTGTTGCGCAAGGGGAAAGTTTTCATTTGGTCTGATGAGGTTCAAAGAGCTTTCTCTGAGATTAAAGTGTTGATTTCCTCTGCACCCATTCTGTCTCCTTTCACTCCGGGCCAACCTTGTTGTGTGTCTGTTGATGCCAGCCAATTGGGCATTGGTGCAGTCTTATCTCAACACTTTGATAACAAAGAACATACCATTGCATATGCTTCACGGTCTTTACTCTCCTCCGAAAAAAATTATAGTACCATAGAGAAGGAGGCGTTAGGTTGCACTTGGGCAGTGGAGAAGTTTAAGACTTTTCTTTGGGGGACTCATTTTTTGATTTTTACTGATCACAAGCCTCTCATTTTTATGTTAAACGGTAATGGTACTGGAAAAGCTTCGGCTAGGCTTGTCAGAATCCTCAACAAGTTACATGAGTATAATTTTGATATCAAGTACTTACCTGGTGGTAAGAATGCTATGGCAGATTGCCTGTCTAGGATGCCTGTTGAGGAGGCATCATCCTTCGTGGAAGATGAAGTGGAGTGTGTTGTAGCACTTATTGATGACATATTACATGAAGATTCCCCATTGTCTAAAGACTCATGGATTTCTGAATTTGCTGAAGATACCCTTCTGCAAAGTGTTATGTCTTATGTCAGATCTGGTTGGCCTCATGAGAGAAATATCTCTTCAAATGTTAAACCTTTTGCTCAAGTCTCTAATGAGCTATCAATTGTCTCTGGGTTTTTATTTCGCCATGATTTATAAGTTCCTCCGTCTAAACTAAGATTTTTGTTGTTTAAAAAGAGCCATGAGGGACATATGGATGTGTCTGCGATCATTAGGAATTTAAATCAATTTTATTGGTGGCCAGGCCTGGATTCTCAGGTGAGGTTGTGGATCTCTGATTGCAGCACTTGTCTTATCTCTGACAAGCATTGGAGAACTTTTGAACCACATATTAATATGGTCCCACTACCTGATTCTGCTTGGGAAAAGGTCGCTTTAGATATTGCGGGACCATTTGAGCTTCTTCCTGCAAATATGAGACATATGTTAGTTTTGATCGATTATTTTTCTAAATGGGTGTATTTTCGTTTTGTTTCAGTTCCAGATACCACTGCTGTTATCACATTTTTGAAGAATGTTTTTGATGTTGAGGGCCCTCCCAAACTTATTGTTACAGACAATGGCACTAAATTCAGATCCCATCACATGTTGAGTTTTGTTCAGAATTTACAAATTAAACACCTTACTGTTGCCCTTTATTCTCCTTCGTCAAATGGTCTGGTTGAACGTATTAATAGATTTTTGAAGGAAGGAGTCCAAACTGCTTTATCTTCTGGTTGTCAGGTGGAAGATTTCTTGAGGCAAAAACTTTGGGTTTACCATAACACTCCTCACAGTACTACAGGGGTTTCTCCATTCAAAATACTGCGTCACAGATCAGCTGTTTCAAATCTCTGTCCTCATTGGGTGAATGATTTGACTAACAGCAGTGTTCCTGTTGAGGATGATTTGCTTAAAATTAAGAAACTTGTTAAGTCTAAACATGATGCTGTTTCTTTACATCTTCGGGATACCAGAAATACTAAGGATATTTTGTTGTCTGTTGGGGATTGGGTTTTAATTAAAAAACCTACAAGAATTAGGAAAGGAGAGTCTAAATTTACGTTACCAGCAAAGGTTATACAGGTTTCTAAAAATGCTGTTTTGTTAAAAGGAAGGGGATGGTGGAATAAAAGATGTTTGGTCAAAATTACTAATGATCAAGCTTCCAAGATCATCTCTACCAAAAGAAAGGGTCTTCTTGATTATGCCTCAGGTGAGTCAAGTTCTGGTATGGATTTCTGTGTTAATATGTCTTCTTCATCTAATGTTAACAGGAATCATGCTTCAATTAATGTTGATGGAGATTTTGTTTCATCTACTGATTCCATGACTAATGTTGTTCCTCCTGTGGTATTGCCAACTTCTTCTACAAGTTGTGTTTCTTCACCAATGGTGCAAACATCAGCTGTTATTTCTTCTCCACCTTTAGGTCCACAAAGATCACATCGCAACGTTTCTGTTCCTCAGAAATTTAAGGGCTTTTATTTGATGTAAACTAGCTTCTATGTAATAGACTTTTCATATTGTTATTTATTACTTTTCTTTTGTTTGATAATAAAGGGGATGTGTTGTAGTTGCGAGTTGCTCTTTCTCCTTTAAGAGCGGCTCGCAATCTCCACGTCATTACTATCTGTTTTGTGAGCGTGCTTTCACGCTCTGTTATCTTTTAAATATGCTATGTTAAAAGTGATAATGTTGTATACCTCGTGCTTTGTTATTCTACAAGTCATGTCCTCACAGATGCGTTTTCGTTGTAACTGCCTTTGTAGTTGTTGAAGGCAGTTACAACAAGGACGCTGCTGGAGTCGGTTGTGGGCTTATTTATGTGAACCTACTTTCTTGGATTAAACACTTAATCAACAGTGCAACCCTTTTGGTACCTCATTTGTATCTTTACAGTACTTCACGCCGGCTCCTGTATTTCTTCCTCTTGGGCCTGGGGCACCCCAGACTGGGGGCCCCTGGGTTTGCCCATAATTGCAAGGACTCCTCCGCTCTTACTGTCTCACTTCGCGTTCGTCGATGAGTGCCCTGCAGGACCACCGCTGGCTCCTCTCCCTACGCAGAGGGGGTTATCATCCCGTTGCTTGTTTCAGGGGTCGGGTTTTAATTGTCCAGCAAACCCAGTGCAGTTCAGTCCGCCATTGCTGGGTTCCAGCTCTTCTCGTTCTCAGATCTGTACCATGTGTGCCATCCTCAGCAATGGTGTTGGGGCTATAAAACTGATCATGGGTCGTATCACTCTTTGGGAACCCAGCACTCTCAATCCGCCAGCCATGAAGCCCCTCCTCAAGTCTTAGGCCACTACTGGGCACCACTCAATTTGCAGTCCCCCTCCCAGCTCCATGCCCTCAACCCGTGTGGCGTGTCGCTCTCCCAATTTAACAGCCTACCGCCTTGGTCAGGAACGCGCAACAGAGGTCTCTTCTGGCGGCAGCTACCATGGGATCAAATCAGGCCATCGCCCCCCCCCCCCTCGTCTCCAGGCGTAGTCACCGTGCCAGCTCCCCCAGAGGTTACTGTCCAATCCCAAGTGCCTCATCTCCACAGGCCTCACAGGAGTCCCCCAGCTCAGGGACCTTGTGGCCTGTTCAGGAGCGGGGGAAGGGAGTCAAGCTCGGCTCCCAGGTCTATCCGCCCTTCGTACCTGCCACAGGTCGTATCTGTCTTGCTGCGCCACCGAACCGTCCAATATGAAGTCTCAACCCAATGGCTGCCGCTGCGATGCCTCTGGCGCTGCTGCGAGGCCGAGCAATAAGTCATAGACGCTCTGGGCTCTAGCCGCTGTCCGGCTCGCAGAGCGCTCTGCAGGCTGCTGTTCGATCTGCGGCCCCCTCTTGGCGGCAGGCACATACCCCCTCTTCCTTAGGAATCAAGCTCAGATGCGGCCGGCAGCCACTTCCGGGTAATCTTACTCGTCGGCAGGTTGTCAATCACTCCAGGGTCGTTGCAGCACCAACTCACATGCCACAGAGTGACGCTCAGGTTTTAGGGTTCAGGGCTCAAAGCACAATCTAGGCCACTAGCCTCGTCGTCTTCCACGCCAAAGTCATTTTGGGACCGCCTAGCTTCTCCAATCAGCACCTCGGATCTACCCAGATCTCTGCTGTGCCGCACTCCCCGAGCCCCCAGACCCACTCCTCCAGCCAACGATCTGCTCAGGAGGCTCCAGGGACAAAAAAGTCAGCTCCGGACTTCCTTTGTGTCAGGGTAACCGTGTCCACCATCGCTGCTGGACAAGCTATGCCCCTTGAGCCTGTGCCTCATGGGAACAGTCCAGCCCGAACTGCCAAGCCATGTCTTCCCTGGACCGGAAACAAGAATCCTGGGACCGGTTTCGGGCTAACACCCCTCATCAGCCAGGCTACCTTGAATCCAGTGGCAAAGTGAGCAAGGAACCCACGTCTGGGCATACCCTGCCAACTGAGGGCGAACAAAGCAAGCACAAAGAGATAGGGCACCTTCTCAGATCTGTCAGTGCTTCATGGTTAGAGCCATGATATATGATCATGCAAGGACACTCATGCCCAGCAATTGTTCTGTGTCCACCCGTACAGAGGAGGTGGCTGGGCACATCAGCCAGCACTTTTCAGATAGTGTGTATGAGTCAATCCCCGTACTGCCCGAGTTAGCAACATTGTGCCACCACTACGATGATTAAGGGGACAGGAGGTGGAGACGCTGCCTGGCTCATCAGCACACATTTCCTCCCAGGTGCATGTGGGTAAACGCAACAGTCAGTTTAATTTACCCACAGGAATTAAAGTATCCGCCATTGTTGGCACATCCGGTGTTCTCTCTGGACATATGTTTTCAGATCATTGTTCTTCCTCAACAGAGTGTGAAGCGTCAATTTGAGGTTACTTGGGAATTAAGTTCAAAGTGTTTTCAAAATAAGTCCCACGCCTAGGGGGATCCACAGAAGCTCTGCAGTCAGTAATTCTAAGGTGGAGACTATAAAAATGCAGAGGGATACCAGCGCTGCTGCTCCAGCTGATGATGAGTTGGTGGCCGCTTCCTTACTTGTGAATTCATATAATTTTCATTAATTTAATGTATGTAATAGGGAACGTTTGCCAAGATGCCAGCAGCTGCTCCCTTGAACAACCTCCCTCCACCTCATTATTCTAATGAAGGCTGGGGCCAAGATGTGCCCAACGTGAAACAAACTCTGCTTGGTAAAAATCTGGATAGTTGAACTTCTTTAAAAAAAAAAAAAAAAAGCTACCATTCTTAAATAATATATTCACAGCCTGGCCAGGCAATCAGTAATACAAATACCTATTCAACCTGAAAGTGGCCCCGTTTGTAGTTCCTAGGTATGACTTTTAAGTCCATATCCCTTCCAAATATGGCAATTTGCACTGCGCTGTTCAGCAGTGCAACATACAGAGGTTCCTGGCCCAAGAGTTAAATAACTAAGAATATCATTAGAGGTGGGGTGTTAGCATGCAAACATGGAAGCTAAGGTGTACAAAACAAAGAGCAGGTAATGTTAAACACATGGTCATCAGATCCTTCATATTCCAGGACAGACCAAAATAAGTTTACAGCTTCCTTCAGGAACCTAAGACCATAAGATTGTCAAGACTCAGTCATTCTCTATCTCAAGCCGCTAAATTGGGGCTGGTTAGCTCCTGGAATATGCTAAATTGTTCACGTGTAGCATTAAAGTTTCTGCAAGCTTTCAAATACCAGAGATTACACTTTATGCCCTCATTGTACTGTGTTTCAACTACAGCAATAGCAGAGATTGTACCTAAAAGATGGGAGGTTGTACTTGAAACAGAAGAAAAGCTGGTATCCCTGTCGATGCTTGCCTGATATTTTAATAAATTAACTTCACCATTCGAAATAACCCAGTCAACATTCCTCATCATAGATATTGCTAGGGCGCCTTATTGATTGGTTCAAACTAACCATTCAATTGGGTTTGAAGGGCTAAAGAAAGATGTAGTCCCACCTTCAAAGGTTTATTTGAAAGCGTTCAAAAATGGTTTTGTAAATTGAGTGGCAGTGGCAGTGCCACATACCAAAACAGTTAATATTCCATGTAAGCGATAATCATCTTTAAGTAAATACAGCACCAAAGCAGAGGAGTCTGCACGTAGCACAATAAGGTAAGTTGATGCCAAAACTAGGCACAACACAACCTGCATTGCATAATTTCCTTCACTTGCTGGAAGATTACAAATAAATCAAAGAGATACAGTCTGTCAAAGTGCAGTTAGAGTAATTTATGTTAGGATAAAAAAACATGGCTAAGTAGAGGAACTTTTAACTTGAATACACCCCATGGGATTCAAATTTGGTTTGATCTCTTTATACAGTGATGGCAATGAAGGTCTCTCTAAATCATGCCAATGTCCATGAATAACTAACTGAAGTGCCATGATCCGTATGTTGAAATCCTTTGTGTTCGTTCTGTAGGGGCACCAACCCATGTTTATATTTCAATAGAATGTTCGATTTTTTTCCTGGCACCTTATTCCTCAGGTTGAGGAGTATACCATCTATAACCAGATTGCAGATCCAAATGTCCTCAATGAAACAGTAAAGACGTTGGTATAATTCTAACTTCTATATATGTGACAATTAATATGTTTACATTCTTTAATATTGGCGATAAAGTCTGTCCCTTGTTCATGTATTTTAAGTTCTACATACCAAGTTGCTTACTTCAAATAGAAACTCTGTATATTAGGAGTACTGCCACAAATTATCACATTCTCCATTTAATGCCTGATCTTTTTTTAAAATTTTAAATAAATATGGCACTTCTGTATTCCATATCTTGGAAAAATATACAACATGTTTCATTGTTCTGTCCTTATGAATCTTATTTTATGTACAGTTCTAATAGCTTGGCCATTCCTGCTGAGGTAGCCACTAAACTTAAATGTGTGTTTCAATAAGACTAGTCAGTAGTCACCCCAAAGCATATTTCACTCCCTTTTCTTTTGATTAATCACAAAAATTCCTATATTTACACTTTTTAGGGCTGTGTCATAGGCTATCTCACATGCAAACCTTAAGAACCTGTTACTTTTAGTATGAAGTAAATCTAGATCCCGTCACAGACCTAACTTGTACATTAACATACAATGTATGTCAAATAGTTAATTGGAATGAAACATTTTAATTTAACTTAGGTAATATTCACTATATCACTAAGATGATGATTTGAGTGTATAAATGTTATATTTCTAACCTGGGCTGCAACTTCACAATCCGTTCTATTTATGTTACTAGTCTAGTTTGTAATAGAATACATTTTTGAATAAAACGTAAATATTTATTCATACATGCATGAAAGACTGAAAATGTCTAAAAGTTAGATATACTGGATCATTTCATTTAGAAACATTAACGGTCTGTCAATAGCTATTGGATATAGTTTACAAATATTTTAGAATATATATTCCTAGTAATAAGTTAATATGTGGTAGCTATTTTTTATTGACCAGACCATCTATAATTAGTACTGATCCCACTGATCGGATAGAGTTTTTTGCTGTGAAATCGAGTGGTTTGGATTTTAGGACAATGTCAAATGATATGTATAAATGTAGCTTTATTTATATTTTTATTTTTGTGTTTGTCCCTATTTTGTATTATTGTAAACTTTCACTAAGAGGAACTGGAAATTAATGTGAAACATGTTGCCTATGGAAAGAAGACATCTTTTCTCCTTTTTTTTAGAAAAGTTCAGGAATGTCACTCTTGAAAGAACACCATTTCTAAAATCTGGAATCATGCTAGCTCTCCAAAACATGTTATTTCCTATACAGTCTGAGAAAATGTTCCATTCTACTCCAGTGATTCATCCATTGCATTGGCTGCTAACACTACGAGGAAACCAAGGAAATCCACCCTCATTGCTAATGGAGAGCACTGAGAACTCTGAGCACAAAGAGGTTTTTTTAAAACTTTGTCAGTACTTCTTCAATATGTTCCAGGTATTCTTCCTCCTTGTTTGACAATATCAACATATTTACAACTAAAAGATCATAGAAACACCACTTATTATGTCATAAAACATTATTTAGGCATAATAGAGCAGGGAGACTTTCAAGGGAATGCTTTTGATGTTAAATCCTGGCTACGCGGATGTAGAGCAGTGTGTAATATTTCTGTTGAAAGGTTTCTATTAATTTGAAACAGAAAAAGAGCAAACATGAAAATTGAGACCGAAAAATGTTGAATCCACATTCTTTTATGAGATTTTTTTCCTTGAAATGTATAAATATATTCTACTTATTGAATTTATTATATACCGGCTAGTTTGTGAATGTTGTGCTTCTCCTGCCCGGAAACAAGTAAAATGTGATCACCACAATGTTATGTCTTTTAGGGCTTTCCCTTCCGTTCTGACCGGCTATTCCCTCCTGTATCCATTAGTTTTTTCATACTAGTATCTTTCATGCCAAGATAAACCATACAATGACAACAAACTGTTTCAAAATGCTTTATTCGAGTTTTTACTCATAAAAGCAGACAAACATACATACAATTAAAAAACCATTAAATTTACATGAACAATCGAACAAGCACATTCATATTTATACAAGATTAAAAGCAGTGGAACATCGTATATACAGGTGCAGAGTAACATATCCGTCGATAAATATAGACCAGGGGAGAGTGGTCATAATAACAATGTTAATCATCCCAGAAAATTATACGTTAAAAAAAAAAAAAAAAAGCAATTCATTACATTAAAAAATCAGTTTTAAGCCGACGACAAATTTCATAAACAAAGAATAGACGAAATGTCTAGCAATCTTTGGTCAGATAAAATTTACAGAGAATAAACATTAGTTTAGCAGTCTCTGACTCGTAAATAATTACAGAGAATAGACAAATGTCTAGCAGTCTCTGAGTGACTACTGGCAATATTTAACATGCCAGCAGTCTCATCCTTAAAACCCACGCCCATCCCAGGTACTTTGCAATTGCAATATTGATCCATTCTTCAGTGGTAGATTTTACTATACGCAATGCCACCATGCTACTTTTTGTGCCTAAATTCCTGCACATGGGAGCCAACCAAGCTTGCCTTGGCGCAGCATATACTGGGCAACAAAACAGGAAATGACCTAGTGTTTCTTTACCAACCCCGCAGACAGGGCATACTACAGCTCCCCCTGATTTCCATTTGGCTGTTAAGTTACAGAGTGGGAGCGAGCCTACCCTCATTTGAAATAGCAATTTCCTGTCCAAGGGGTTCGTTATGTAGTCCCAGTACATTTCATAAGTGGGGAACGTTTTAGTCTCTAAGTATCCAGAGGTCATAGTCCCACTGTTGTTATTAAGTAAGCTACTATTAGCTACATGTTCCCAATAAATGTCCTTTAACACTTTTTTGGAGGGAAATAGAGCCCCTGCAGGATCTGTCCATAAGGCCTGAAGTCCTAGATTGAGTAATTCAGTCTTTAATGTTTTAAACCACCTGATTTTGTTATAGAGATCAGCCTTAATAACATCAGAAAACCCCTGCGCATAATGCGAGAGTTCTGGTGTGGTCCAAAGTCTACGCCAGTATAATATCGGGCGCAGTTTGGCCTTTTCCATGAGCTCTCTTCTACCTAACTCATAACGTAGGGGTAATAGTGGGCTGCTCTGTGGGGTACCCGTCAATGACCTCAGAAATTTATTTTCAGATAGTTGGAGATCATGGAGGTTTTCGTACCCCCATAGCTCCGCACCATACAGGGCAGAGGCAATAGCTTTTGCCTCGTAGATTATCAATGGTGATTTGATTGGTTTAAACAATGACTTCTTTTGCTCCTTGATTATTGCCCCAGATAGCTGCTTGTGCCTTAATGTGGCAATGTTAAGGTGTTGCTGCCACTTATTGTCGTTGGAGATCATGATCCCCAAATATGTGAAGGAATTTACAACTTCTAAGGTACGACCACTCATGGTAATATTCGATTTAAAATTTCTGTGAGGGTTAAAAGCCATGAGTTTTGTCTTATTTGCATTTACCTCAAGACCATGGTCAGCGCAAAACCCATCAAATATTGCCAATGCTTTTTGTAAGCCTCTGGGCGTTTTCGATAAAATTAAAGTATCGTCGGCAAACATTAAAATGGGGACCTTCTCCCCAGCGAGAGAAGGTGCGTCCACAGACTGAGATTGCATGCGGGAAACAATACCATTGATAAAGAGGGTAAACAGGGTTGGGGCCATTGAACATCCCTGCCGAACCCCACGCTCAACAGGAAATTCGGCAGTGTTGTTCCCGTATCCTCCCCATCTAATTTTGGCGTAGTTGCCCTCGTGCAATCGCATAATTAAAATCAACAGATCTCCCGGAACCCCTAAAGTCTCAAGCACTTCCCACAGCTTCGCCCTCGGTACCAGGTCGAAGGCAGCCCGCAAATCAACAAAAGCTGAGTACAGGCTGCCTCTCCCTCGCACCACGGTCTTCCACTGTATTAGGCGAAAGCGGAAGACTTGATCTACAGTGCTGGTTGCTCTACGGAATCCAGCCTGAAAGGGGGATAAGATATTATGATCATCAACCCAATCCAGCAACCTGTTGACAACTACTCGGCCCACTATTTTCTGGCCGGTGTCTATTAAACTAATGGGGCGATAGTTTCCCGGCTGTGCCCGGTCTCCTTTTTTATATATAGGAATAATTTCAGCACCCCTCCAACTCGCTGGGATATCCACCCCTCTTATTATCAAATTCATCAACAAGAATATGTATCTGCACCATTTATCAGTATCACTCAGGAAGACATCTGCCGGCACCCCGTCAATACCAGGGGCCCGCCCACCATGGACAGTTTTTAAGGCAGTGAGTATTTCATTCTTAGTGAAAACGTCATCCCCACTGTTTAGGCCATACGTACACCTTCTATCCATTGCTTGATCTCTAGAGGCATACTGCTCGCTAAAGAACTTTACCCAGGCGTCCTGGGGGACGTTATTAGTGCATGCTTCATCTATCCTATCATGTCCCCATTTAACTATATGCCAGAATAACCTGGAGTCTTTACGATCACTAGCATTTTTTAGATTGTTCCAGTGAGCCTCATCCCAATCTTTTTTTGCTTTTATTATACATTGTTTATAATGTTTCCTGGCTGATCTAATTACCTCTAGGTTCTTATTCTTAATTGCATCACCCAAAGAGGTTCTTGCCAGCCTACATTCATGATTGTACCAACGTGCAGGTCTGTGGGCGTGCTTCTTTTTGTTTGCAGGTTTCAAGAAATGGCCTCTAATTTCTGTGAAAAGAGCTTCATGTACCTTAGTGGCATGGTTTACACTGGAAAGATGCCCAGTTTCACCCTCGAGGGCCAAGATAGCCTTGTCAGTTGCCATGTTTATTTTTTCCATAACCAGCGCATCTGTTTTGACACTAGTCCACTTGAGCCTGCGGAGATCATTAGAAGGTACCAACAACGGGGGCAAAGGATCGATAGCAATACTAGGGACAAGCGCATCAGACTGCCACCACTTGTGGAGGACGCAAAGAGGATTGTGGTCACTCTCGAGCCTTTCCTTGACCTCCATATCAACAATAGATGACCATAGGGCCATACAACATATCACATAGTCAATACGACTCTTAGATCTTCCATTGTCAAAGGTCATGGCTGCTACTCTGTCTGCCTTGGTACGACCATTCAGAGCCCTTAAGCTATGTTCAAGGCACATAGCATTCAAGCTTAAAATATCCTCCGACCAACGAGTTATAGGGGTTAGTTCAAGTGCAGGGATTTCCCACATAGTATCTTCTTCTGCACCTAAAAAAGCCTCACCTGTATCAAGGGGTTCAAAAGTGCGGTTTAAGTCACCAGCCAGTATGATATTGTTCCCAGAGGAAAAGATATCTAAGTAACTGTACAGTGAGGCTAAAACCGTGGATTTACCAACATTTCCCCCTCTAACATATAGGTTGTAAATGTCAATGGGGGTGGAAGAATCCCTCAATAGTCGAATGAGCTGGATGTCTTTATGATTTAGCTCTATGTTTTTTACCAGAATTTTTAGGGACTGATGGACCCATATGGTGAGACCACCCATTGGTCTCCCCTTGGGACCTTTAGTGGCCGGTACATAGTAGTTCAGATAGCCCAATGCATAAACAGGATCACAGGCCCAAGTTTCTTGGAAAATACAAACATCATACTTGCGAATGAATTCAAACCACTCTCCACAAGCCATCTTAGAGCATAGTCCAGCTATATTCCAAGATAATAGATTTCCAAGAGCACCCACCCCACAAAAATCAGGGCTAGGAGCAGGCCTATTCATACTTGCATCAAAAATGACATTAGCATCCGCTGTTGGATTTGTTAATCCTACTAAAGCATCAGGAAAACGTAGCTCATTTGAGGAGCCAATAGCTTCATTCTGCCCCCCTGTTGTACACAGCATCGGCGATATTTGCAGCTGAGGCATACAGTTGGTTATTTGTCAATCACAAGCATCAAGATTGGAAAGAGCAGAGAATCTGTTTTCTAAGCCTAGACCCCACTCAACGGGACCATGATTCTTACTAGCCCTTTTGGTTACAATGTTCCATTTTGTTCTTAAGGTGCTTGGATTGGGGCCTCTGTCTTTTCGAGGGTAGAAGAAGTCAAGAGTCAGTGGAACAATAGAAGTGGAGCGTCTCTGCGGCGGGAAAATGTTAGGCAAAATATTTGGTAATGCGTCTGGATGTGAAAGATTGAGCACAACGCAGTCGCCCTTAAACTTTTTTTCTCTATTCCCAATCCACTCCACTCTTCTTGCATTTACCAATTCCTCAGCCAGTTGCTGTTTCCCCCACGAAGATATGGCCATGTTGTTGGTAAGCCAAGATAGTGATTTATTCATAAGCGATGCTGTTGATTCCGCTTCACCGGCACCCAGAGGGGGTACGTTTGCCAAAACAAGTACTAATGGCGAGGCTTCCACCACCAGTTCAAATGACCTTTTCACTGTGTTTGAGTCAGCAATAGAGAGGGCGGGGGGTGCAACATCAGAACTATTTTCCGGAAGAGTCGTCAAAGAAACCAGTGGGGGGTTAGGAATAAAGGTTGGTGGCAATTTATTTGCCAAGATGTCATTAACCATAGGGTGTACATTTGATGTAATGACCTCTGGGAGTTTCCCAACTTCGCCCAACGTTTTACCAAGGAGACCTTCCAGTTTAGTAACTTCAGCGGATAACTTATCAATTTTGCTTAACAGTGGTTTGACAATACCTTTAATTTTTGTGTCCATCAGACTGCAAAATTTCTTAAGTAGAATAGTAGAGAAGGTTTCATATGTTTCCCCCAAGAGATCGTCCTCCTCCACACAAGAAGTTTTCCTTGGGGGGGTTGCAATTCTATTTTTAGCTGACCTCAGCCCCGGACGTTTTTGTGTGGCTTTTCTTTTTACCCCTACAATCCTTGGCGCTGGAATTGGGACAATGGAAGGGGTGATATGCTCACAAATCATGGGACTCAGTGTCAGAACGTTGCTATCACTGTTATCTTCGGTGCTGACCACTATGCCACTTGGTTGAATATTAACTGTATCCTGTGAAGGAGCTTGTGCCACTCCAGAGAGACTAGTGTTTGTTAAATTAAAAGGATCATCAGTTTCTATATCTACTAGTGGAGATTGTGTGGAAGACTCCATGCCTAGAGAGGACCTTCTGTTACTATTTATTTGTGCAACAACCTGTACTAGATAGTTCTCCATGGTGTTGGTAGCAGGCGTTAGCTTTTTCCCAGGCAGACCAGGCATGTGTGCAGATGACTTGGAAGCACAAAGTAACTATAAATAAGCGGGTTACCTGACAGACGATGAGCTGGATGCACGGTGTAAGTCACTAAGCCTATGTCTGAATAGGCAGGGGTCCTGGCCCAACCCAACCTTGGCCGACCTCGGACGGCCACTGACGGTCCCGCCCTTGTCCCGGGCTTCTCCCGCGCGCGACTCGCGGGTGCGAGAGGCGTTCCCTGCTAATAAGGCGCCTCCTGGCGCGTGGCCGCCGTCACACCCGCCGCGTCCACCCCCGGGGCAGCTGGGTGATGTAGTTCCCCAGCTGCTGCTGCACCGGGTGGATGGCGGTGGCTGGCGGTATGGGCGCTGGAGGTTGCAAGCGCTGGCCGTTTCCCTCACGGCGTGGTTCTGCTGAAAAGCTGGCGGTGAGCAGGGGCAGAGAGCAAAGCAGGTTGGCCGTTCCCCTCACGGCAGGTAAGGCGGCGTCTCAGGTGTCACCTGACAACAAACTCCTTCACACCCACAAAAGACACACTTACCCACACAGAAAGAGACACATGCAGCCTTTTTGCTCTGCTTGGCATATCATGACTTTGCCTGAAGTATTGCTGTATTCCTGAGTTGAGGGATGTCAACATGTGTCAAAAGGCAATATTGAACAGAAATCAAAGTCGTAGCAAGATTTGAAGAAACTAGCAGGGAGGTTACAGATCTGTTAAACAACAAAGACACAAACATACAAATCCTTCTGTATTCTCTTCAGGCAGACGGCTTGCTTAGGTTATTAGGTTTGTTGGAGGGCTTTTTGGAGAGTGACATTTTCTCAGCTTTAATGTCTTTGAGATGGAATAGACAGTGGGCTTAGTTAAATCTTGTGGCGTGTGGGAA
Source organism: Lissotriton vulgaris (assembly GCF_964263255.1). Lineage (NCBI taxonomy): Eukaryota > Metazoa > Chordata > Amphibia > Caudata > Salamandridae > Lissotriton > Lissotriton vulgaris. The sequence continues at coordinate 1,009,650,239 of NC_141685.1, read as the reverse complement.
GATTGGTAAGGAAGCAATTTATATCTGGAAGTTACATATCTTCTGCAAGTAATTTAATCTTATCCACTCTTTTCAGTTCCTTCTCGACATGATGTCTATCTTTTGCATCCTTACCTCGGTGAGGTTATGCTGTAGTGCCCTTTTGTTTTGCTGTCTCTTTGTAAAATGTTTGAAGAATTGTGTTCAGGTACTACTGCCTGCTTTCGTGAGCAACTCCAGAAGGGAGCAGGTCAGGGGGCTAGTAAGTAGTTGTAAGACAGTTACCTTGATACCAAAGAATAGTCCAAGCCAGTTCCAGACTCAATATGTGAACCAGTATAGTCTTCAATGGAGTGGTCCTGATGCAAGGTAGTCAGGATATTGAAGATTGTTAGAAGGCGACCCCAGGGGAGGGCAGGAAGTGTACCCGACCACCCTGGGACCCACCTCCCTAGGTACGAAGACGAGCACTGGAGGGAGACTTCTCAGGGGGAGAGTCTCGAATCTAGGATCGTACACGCTACACAAGCACCACATGACAAAGAGACACCACACTGTAGCTTCTTAAGAACGTTTCTTTATCTCGTGATTCAAGGGATCTTTATGATCAGAGAAAGCTGGTAGTTACAAGTAGAGCAAAAGCTCAAAGAGTCTCGGTCAGGGTAGGGGTAGCGGGACAGTCTTATAGGAGCAGTGTCAATGTTGTTGCGTATCTGGCGCACATCTTTCAATCCTCGAGCCGGGGGATACGGGGCGATCTTTCAGGGTCCAGCCGGACCAGGAGAGTCAGGGAGCCACGAGTCACTCAGCAGGGCTCAAGCAGGATGTCGGAGGTCTTACGATCCTCAGGGGAGCCGCGAGTCACTCAGCAGGGCTCAGATGTTTCAAGGTTGCAGGGGAGCCGCGAGTCACTCAGCAGGGCTCAAGCACGATGTCGGAGGTCTTACGATCTTCAGGGGAGCCGCGAGTCACTCAGCAGGGCTCAGATGTTCCAAGGCTGCAGGGGAGCCGCAAGTCACTCAGCAGTGCTCAGGTGGTTCCAGCAGAAGTCCTTCTCTGCCAAACGCGCCGCGACCACGTCAGCAGGGCTCTCGTTGTTCCAGAATCGAATCTGCTGATAGTCCCGGGGCATCCCCAGTTATAGGACTGCTCCTCTTTGATCTCCCGAGTCTGGTCGGCAGGGGACTTGGCACCTGGGGTCCACGTGTTGGGGTTTCCTGCCACGCAGCCCTTTCATCCATTCAAGTTGGTTTCGGGAGGGGTCCCAGACACACAGCAGGCATGGAGCCAGCCCTCCGGGCGGCCGGACGGGCGATCAAAACCCACTTCTCGAGGAGAGGTCGGAAGTGTGAAGGATACTGCTCCTCCCTCTCTCACTCAATGGGAGCGCTCTGTCCTCCCGCAAGGGTGGCGCCTCTCGGCCTAGGCCATGCTGGCTCGGGCGGCCATCTTAGATGTCGAAAGTGGGCACACAGGGCCTACGGGCCGGGAAGATGGAGGCACGGGCTGGTAAGTCCGGGAAGGGTCAGGACTTAACGTGCAAGGAAGGGTTGGTTAGGCCGGGGGACTCAGGGGTCTGTTGTGGTGGAAGCTCGGAAGGGAGTTGCTACGGGTCAGGGAGGACCACGCCACGAGTCCGGGTCTAACATGCGTCCCCCCCAGCTGAAAGTCGGGGAGAACTACCCATCCTCTTGGGGGTTCTCTTCGCTGAGGCGGAAGAACCTGGAGAGGCCGTCAGCGTTGGCGTGGTTGGTACCAGGGCGATGATCTACAGTGAAATCCATTCCCTGGAGGGAGATCGACCATCGCAGCAGTTTGGGGTTCTCGCCCCGCATCTGCATCAGCCACCGCAATGGTCGATGATCCGTCTGGACTCTGAAATGGGTTCCAAACAGGTAGGGCCATAATTTCTTGAGGGTCCAGACTACAGCGAACGCTTCTCGTTCAATGGTGCTCCACCTCTGCTCTCTGGGGAGTAGCCTCTGGCTAATGAAAGCTACGGGCTGGTCTAGACCTTCCTCATTCAGTTGGGAAAGTACGGCCCCAATGCCGTGCTCCGAGGCATCAGTTTGTACCACAGATTCCTTGGAGTAGTCAGGGGCTTGTAGCACAGGGGCAGTACACATGGGTCTCTTGAGGGCGTCGAACGGACTTTCTGGGGTTGCTTTTTGGACATTAACTCCGTGAGAGGACCTACGAGGCTGCCGTACCCTCGGATGAAACTCCGGTAGTAACCGGTGAGGCCCAGGAAGGCCCGAACCTCTGTTTGGGTGGTGGGGGGTTCCCAGGCTTGGATGGCGTCGATTTTGGGCTGGAGAGGGACGACCTGCCCACTTCCGACCTGGTGCCCCAGGTAGACCACAGATCCTTGCCCGATTTGGCATTTGCTGGCTTTTACTGTGAGGCCTGCCTGGCGCAAGGCCATCAACACTATCCGGAGGTGCCGGAGGTGCCCGCTCCATTTTGAACTGAAAACCGCCATATCATCCAGATATGCGGCACTGAACTCTTCCAGCCCGGCCAGGACCTTGTTTACTCTTCTCTGAGAAGTGGCCGGGCATTTTTCATCCCGAAGGGCATCACGCGAAAGCCCGTCCGGGGTGGAGAAGGCGGACCGCTCCTTGGCTCCCTCTGTGAGCGCAATTTGCCAGTATCCGCAGGTCAGGTCAAAGGTGCTGAGGAAATGAGCAGACCCGAGACGGTCAATGAGCTCGTCTGCGCGGGGAATGGGGAGGGCGTCGGCTCGGGTGACTGCATTGAGCCCCCGGTAGTCCATGCAGAACCTCAGTTCAGGGGTGACACCAGGGGCCGCAGCTTTCGGGACCAGCACCACTGGGCTGGCCCAGGGGCTGTCTGAGGGTTCAACCACCCCCAAGGACAACATCTTCGAGACCTCGGCCTGAATGTAGGACTGGACTCGATCGGGGACTCGGTAGGCTCTGTGTCGCACCGGCGGGCTGTCTCCGGTGTCCACGTCGTGGACACACCAGTTGGTGACCTTGGGGAAGAGAGAGAACAGGTCTGAGAACTGCCCCAGGAGCTGGTAGCAGTCCTCGCGTTGCTGGGGAGTGAGGGAGGGAGAGAGGTTCACTCCTTCCACTGAGCCATCTTTCTCTTTGGCGCACAGGAGGTCAGTGAGAGGCTCTGTCTCCTCTTCCGCCCCGTCATCTGTGGCCAGCAGCAGGCTCAACTCCGTACGCACAAAGTGAGGCTTGAGGCGATTCACGTGCAGGACCCGCAGGGGATTCCTGGGGGACTGGACGTCCACCAAGTATGTGACTTGGCTTTTCCGCTCGATCACCTTGAAGGGCCCTGTCCACTTATCTTGAAGGGTGCATGGTTTTACTGGGGCCATGACCCATACCTGCTGACCCGGCTGGAAATCGACCAGAGTGGCATTCTGGTCGTACCAGCGCTTCATTTCTTCCTGGCTCGCCTCCAGGTTGGCTTCGGCCAGTTCTCGGAACTTCCTAGTCTGATTTCGGAGGGTCATAATGTACCGGAACACCTCCTGAGGGGGGTTGCGGGGGGCCGTCTCCCAACCCTCTCGGACCAGGCTGAGGGGCCCCTGGACAGGGTGTCCGTACAGTAACTCGAACGGCCTGAACCCCAAGGATTTCTGGGGAACCTCCCGGTAGGGGAACAAGAGGCAGGGGAGCAGGAAGTCCCACTTATGCCGGAGGGGCTCCTCTAGGCCCATGATCATCCCCTTTAGAGTCCGGTTGAACTGCTCTACTAGGCCATTTCCTTGGGGGTGGTACGGAGTGGTGAACCGATAGGACACTCCACATTGCTGCCAAAGGGACGTCATGTACCGGGAGATAAAGTTAGTCTCGCGGTCGCTCACGACTTCGCGGGGAAATCCTACACGGGAAAAGATTCCCATCAGCGCCCGGCCCACCACGGGGGCCGTGACGGTGCGTAGGGGTATGGCTTCCGGGTATAGAGTGGCATGGTCCACTAGGACGAGGATGAAGCGGTGTCCTTGAGAGGTCTTGGGGTCCAGCGGCCCCACAAGGTCAATTCCGACCCGTTCAAAGGGGGTACTGACGACGGGGAATGGTTGGAGGGGAGCCTTGTGCTTTCCTCCGCTTTTTCCACTAGCCTGGCACATGGGACAGGACTTGCAGTGGGCTTCTATGTCGGTTTTCACCTTGGGCCAATAGAAGTGCGTAACCAGGCGGCTATATGTCTTGTCTTGGCCCAAGTGGCCTGCTAGGGGTACATCGTGGGCCAAGTTCAGGAGGAAGTCGCGGAAGCGTAGGGGTACCACCAGCACTCGGGCTGACCCTAGCTCCGCTGACTTCTGTTCGCTGTAAAGGAGGTCATTCTCCCAGTACAGCCAGTGCGTACCCGATTGGTCGCCCGCCGCCTGGGCTTCGGCCTGTCGCCGGGGCCCGACCAAGGAAGGACAGGCAGCTTGTTCTCGGCAGAACTCCTCTCGGGAGGGGCCCCCCTCGTGGCGCCACTGCGCCAATTCGGGCAGATCACCCAGCTTGGTGATCTGTGCGGGATCGGGGTGTATGGCTTTGTTGTTAATGTCCTCCTCTCCTCGTGGGACGAGGTGCGAGGCCTCGGCTGGATCGGCCCGGTCGCCATCCACAAAGGGGGAAGGCTGGCCGGGTCTTCCTCGATTTCTCTGTCGGGGGGCAGTCGGGCTGCCATGGATCGGGTGGTGGCGCACACCCACTCGGGAAGACCCATCATCCCGAAGTGGGTGCGGCGCTCGACCTGCTTCCATGGAGAACTTTCTAGGTGGTTCCCCAGGAGGCAGTCAACAGGTTGGGAGGTCCGTACGGCTACTTTTAATTTTCCTGCTACTCCTTCCCACTCAAATGGTATCAGGGCTACCTTACACAAGCTCTCCGTGTTATCTGTTGAAATTACGGGCACATGACATTGGGGAGGATCTGGTCTTCTCTTACTAGATGGCTAAGGACACCTGTGATGCTGGCGCCGGTGTCACGGAGGGCCTCCACTCGGTGGCCATTCACGATGACGGACTGGCGGTACTTCTCGGTGTTAGGGGGTAGGATGTTCCCGGGGACCATCTCCCTATCTCCCAGGGATACTAGGGCCATGGCAGCAGGTTCCCATTCCTCAGTGTCCTCAAACTCTTCCCCTAAAGCTACATTCGCTATCTGCCTAGCTGGGGGAGTGGTGGCAGGGATACGTGGGGCCATGGGACACAGGGGATCACTGGCGTAGTGACCGGGCTTCTGACATCTAAAGCAGGTGATGGTCAACTTGTGCGGCCTACCCGGGGGACCGGCCGTGGCGGGTGGAGGTGCGGGGAAATTCGGTGGGGTGGTTCTCGGGGGGCTACGCTGGGGACCAGACTGGGCATCCCTGGGTCCTCCTTGGTTTCCCCCCCTCTCTGGCGGGGTGGTCCTTCATTGGTGCGGGGAGACTCCCCTATGGGGCCTCTGGAGACCCGAGTGTTCAACCAGCGATCCGCCTCGACGGCCAGCTTCCTCGGATCTGCGAGCTTGCTGTTGAGCAGATGCTGGGGGAGTTCTACAAAACAGTTCGTGGACAAATGTTCCCATAGCATGAGGTCAGTTAGTTCTTCCATGGTGGTCACTTTGCTGCCCTTGACCCATCCGTCGAATGCTCGGCTAAAAAAGTTTACATACTCGACCCAGGTGGTGCCAGGAATCTTCTTGCAGTCCCGGAACTGCTGGCGGTACATTTCTGGGGTGAGGCCGTACCTCGTCAGGAGGGCCTCCTTCATGTGGCTGTAGGAAGTCTGCTCGGAGGATGGTAGATCGAGCAGGGTGTCTCTCCCCTCGCTCAGGAATCGACCCCACAATCTGGCCCCCCAATCCTTCTGTGGGACTCGGTGGGAGGTCATGGCGACTTCGTAGGCCTTAAACCATTGCTGGATGTCGTCATTTTTGTAATACTCTTTGACCACATCTTTGGGGATGTGTACCTTCGGCTCGGCCGGGGTGACGATCTCTCGGTTCCCTAGGGGCCGGTTCTCCTCGTTCCTTGCCTTGATCTCGAGCTCCTTCAAGCTTCGCTCATGTTCCAGCTGAAGTCTCCTTCCTTCATGCTCCCGCTGGAGTTTCTTCTCCTCTAGTTCTCCTTGTACCTTCATTTGCTCGACCGCCAATTTCTTTTCTGCTAGTTTTATTGCTCCTTCGATTTTTAGTTTCGCCATCTCCAGCTCATGGTGGCGACTTCTTTCTCGGTCTGCGAGCGCTTCCGGGGATAGGCCCCCGTCTGGCCCAGTGCTTCGTACCGGGCTGCTGACGTTTTCTGTCTGGGGGAGTCCCGGCGCCGCCGCTCCTTCTGTGCGGGGGGTTCCGGACTCCACTCAAACTTTCAATGCTTTCTGCATGTCTTCTTTTGTGTTGAGGCCAGTGGTAGCGATTCCTAGTTCTTTGCAGAATTCTTTTAGTTCTTTGTGTGTGTAGTCTTCCAGTTGTTCTACACGGAATGCCGTACTTGCGTCAGTTTCGATGATACTCATGGTGGTTTCTTCTGTTGTCTTTGCTTGGTAGTGCGTTAGTCGTGTACTGTACGATCTCTAGATTGCGGCTCGTATCCCGTCGCTTTTCACCAATGTTAGAAGGTGACCTCAGGGGAGGGCAGGAAGTGTACCCGACCACCCTGAGTCTCGGTCAGGGTAGGGGTAGCGGGACAGTCTTATAGGATCAGTGTCAATGTCGTTGCGTATCCAGCGCACAGCTCTCAAGCCTCGAGCCGGGGGATACGGGGTGATCTTTCAGGGTCCAGCCGGACCAGGAGAGTCAGGGAGCCGCGAGTCACTCAGCAGGGCTCAAGCAGGATGTCGGAGGTCTTACGATCTTCAGGGGAGCCGCGAGTCACTCAGCAGGGCTCAGATGTTCCAAGGTTGCAGGGGAACCGCGAGTCACTCAGCAGGGCTCAGGTGGTTCCAGCAGAATCTTTCTCTGCCAAACGAGCCGCGACCACGTCAGTAGGGCTCTCGTTGTTCCAGAATCGAATCTGCTGATAGTCCCGGAGCATCCCCAGTTATAGGACTGCTCCTCTTTGATCTCCCGAGTCTGGTCGGCAGAGGACTTGGCACCTGGGGGCCACTTGTTGGAGTTTCCTGCCACGCGCCCCTTTGATCCATTCAGGTTGGTTTCGGGAGAAGTACAAGACACACAGCAGGCATGGAGCCAGCCCTCCGGGCAGCCGGAGGGGTGATCGAAGCCCACTTCTTGAGGAGAGGTCGGAGGTGTGAAGGATACTGCTCCTCCCTCTCTCACTCGCTGGGAGCGCTCTGTCCTCCCGCCAGGGTGGTGCCTCTCGGCCTAGGCCGCGCTGGCTCGGGCGGCCATCTTAGATGCCGAAAGTGGGAACACAGGGCCTACGGGCCGGGAAGATGGAGGCACGGGCTGGGAAGTCCGGGAATGGTCAGGATTTAACGTGGAGGGAAGGGTTGGTTAGGCTGGGGGACTCAGGGGTCTGTTGTGGTGGAAGCTCAGAAGGGACATGCTACGGGTCAGGGAGGACCACGCCACGAGGCCGGGTCTAACAAAGATGCTGTAGGATGCTGTGTGGGAGACGGGGTGAGGCTTCCTGGGGCTACTCCTCAGTCCAAGGTCTTGCTGGGGTGACTATGGCCATAGTTGTTAATGACTCTCGAAGTCGTGGTTGGTTCAGCAAAAGTACAGTTGCCACTGGTCGATCAATCACTCAATCAATCAATCAGTACTTGTTAAGCGCAACTACTTACCCGTGAGGCTCTCAAGGCGCTGGGGGGCTACAAGTTCAACTGGGCGCTGCAGTTCAGTCGAAGGACCAGGTCTTGAGATCCTTCCTGATTTGGGTCAGTGACGGAAATAGCCTGAGGTATAGGGGCAGGGTTTTCCAGGTTTTGGCTTTGAGGAAGGAAATTGACCTCCCGCCGGTCCTGGTCTTGTGGATCCGAGGGACCGTGTCAAGGGCCTGTTGGGTGGAGCGGAGGTGTCTGGTGGGAATGTGGAAGGAGAGGTAGTAGCTCAGGTTTGCTGGTCCTGGGTCATATAGGGCTTTGTAGGCATGTATGAGAAGCTTGAAGGTGACTCTTTTGTTGACTGGGAGCCAGTGGAGTTCTCGTAGGTATTCGGAGCTGTGGATGCAGTGGGTGATGTTGAGGACCAGTCTGACTGCAGCGTTTTGAACGTTCTGTAGTTTCCTGAGGAGTTTCTGAGTGACACCTGCTTAGAGTGCATTGCCGAAGTCGCGTTTACTACTGATAACTGCGTGGGTGACCCTCATTCTGGCCTCAGTGGGGATTAATCTGAAGATCTTTTGAAGCAGGTGAAGAGTGTGGAAGCATGATGAGGAGATGGCGTTGATATGGCGGTTCATGATGAGCGAGGAGTCTAGTATGATGCTGAGGTTTCGTGTACGGTCCATGGGTATGGGGGGTTCCTAATGCGGCGGGCCTCCAGGAGTCTTCCCAAGCGGAGGTGTTGGGTCCCAGGATGAGGACTTTAGTCTTGTCTGAGTTGAGCTTGAGGCAGCTTTCTCTCATCCAGGTGGCGTCGGCCTTCATGCCGCCGTTTAAGTTGTTTCTGGTGATTATGGGCCCGTTGGAGATGGAATTGGTCTACTGGTCAAAGTGAACCCAGCGGTTCCCTTTGTTTTAGGCTAGTGTTCTTCTTATGAAACCAAACTGCACTCAGTGACACTTTGGGGTCCAGCAGTCTCAGGTTCATCTTTTGAGTGTCAGATAAAAATACTTTACGTTTTCAAACGTCAACTGTGCAATTTCATTACAAGAACGGAGTCTACATTATGCATTATTCCTTTAATGCTGTCCAAGTAGCCACATATACCACAATGTTAAAAGGTTCCAGAATAGAACAATAGAACACTTATTATCAAGCAGGGCGTTAAAATTATCGCTGGAGAATTCCAATGGAAGCCCATGTTCACACCAGAACATGGGTTGCTAATGGAATTCACAAGGTCATATTACCAGGCCCATTATCGCCACTTTAGTGGCAGCTTTCTGTCGCTAAAACATCGATAATTTTTAATGCCCTGCTTGATAATATGCTCCTGCCTCTTTTAAATGCGGCTCCAAGGAGATAAGTTCATTTTCCTTCATTACCATTATTCATTTTTTATCTCTATATTGAAGTTCCCTATTGAGTGGCTTAACCCCACCTCCCCCTTCCTACTGCCTCTATACCAATCTCCAATTTACAGAGATCGCCCTACATCCCTTTCTCCTAGTGTGACTGACCAGATTAACCTGCCTTTTCTTTCATCTTATGTGCTATTTTCAAATGTTTGAATATATATTCAGATGTTTAATGACCCTTAATATTTCAATGCTTGTTTAAACGATTATTCTTCAATTTAATCGTCATTCTACTCATGCCATAATGACCTTACTTAATGTCTCAGTTTAACTCTGGTTTTTCAAACTTCTCAACTGATGCAGGCCATGCACCCCAACACGGCTCTGCATTGCTTCTTTTATTACCTCCTTTTTCCATGCTCTCCCGGTGCAGGCCGCGCTCTCTAACACGGCTCTGCAGCTCTTGTTGGATTAAAGGAATGCACGTTAGCAAGGGTGACGCTTCGTCCACCTGTTGCTAAGTGCCTTTCCTCAGAACGCCGCCTCTAGCTGATCATTCACGATCGTGCTTGAAGCCGTATTTCATCATAGCAACAGCAGCTGATCGCAAGAGTGTCAGTTACTCGGCGCTGACGCGATCAGCTGCTGCTTTTCGTATCACCGCATGCAGTCATTGTTTTTTACAACTGTATAAAAAAAAAAAAGGAGGTTTTAGCAGGAAATCCTCATTGAACTGACCCTTTAACATTCTATAACAAAGATAGTAATAGAAATATTCTCTTGGCATTCCTTCATCTATAAACCTCATTACTATTATTAAGGGAAATTCTTCTCTAATTATCTTTACATTAAAGTGCTATACCATTATTTATGAGTTAACATTTCCTATATACCATGTCTGACTCAGACGAGGCTTCTGCCCCTACTCCTAACATATACAACGAAGCCCTGCAAAAAATCCTTCATAAGGAAATGAGGTCCTGCATGTTTGAGACATTAAGTAATTTCATGTCCTCTAAAAGGTCACTCCCTGAAGAGGACAAAATAATAGAAATTCCAAACCCCTACTCTGACAACATCACTGAATTAAAGGGTAAAAGACTTAAGAGAAGTAAAACATTGATGAGAGCAATATAGGAGGTCCTAGCACCTCATCAATTCAGGGAGGTCTTAGCACCTCAACTTCTAATGGAGGTCCTCGCTCCTCGAACTCCCAAGGTGTCCTTAGTGGCACAAAACATCTGGATGTCCCCAGTGGCACAAAATATCATAAAGCTCTTTACAATATGGGAGATAACAAATCTAATGATATGGAATCCTCAGACAGACCTGATGAATATGTCCTTGATCTTGATGAAAATGATCAAGAATTTTACAATTCAGAGTAGGAACTCCCATCATCCTCTAAGGACATTATCCTTGACCCCTTAGGGAAGAAATGTTTTCTTCATTAAACTTGAAACACCCAAAAAGCTCTGAGTGGTTCCATCAGGACTCCATCGCAAAATTCATTAAAAAATGGCTAAGGAACCTCTTAGAAAAGGACACTTGTAACATCCTTAGAGCTGAATGCTCTAGATCTCCTATCCAGGATAAAACCTGCTATACCCCCAATTTGGCCCCTGAACTCATTAAATTCCTTTTCAAACTTGGACATGATCAAAGAAAAGGGATGGAACGATCCCTAAAAGGGTGCCAAGACCATCTCCTAGACATACTGGGACCATTAGCCAGAATTCTAGATTCCAAAGAAGACAACCACATCAATGGCACCCCCTCAACACCAATCTCATCAGAGGATGGATCCAGAGAGCATTAATCCTACTGGGTAATGCCAAAGCTAGCATTAATGCAGAAAGACGAACAGTCGTTTTAGCTAAAATAAATCCAAAACTAAGTGACATGGTGGATAAAGATCCCTTGCAAAACCCAAAAGGTTTGCTCTTTGGGGAAGACCTGATTAAATCCTTGGGGAAATACGTCTCCACTTTTACTGCCATAGACAAGGCACAAAAAAATATGCGAAGAGTATTCAATCCTAACCTTTTTGGTTGGGCTGGAAGACAGGGCCTCTCCTCCGGCCCCTTCAATCAAAGGCCATTTCCAAGAACTTGTGGTTTCAGAAGAGAGTATCAGCAGTACAATGTGTCTCAATTCTACCCCCAGAGAGGTACAGGCTAACGCAACAGAAGATTTAGATCCAGTGGAACCTCCATCTCAAACAACCCTACAAGTGAGTACTCTTTCCCGTCTCCCTTCTTCTTCCCCCCAAAAAGTAGGTGGCAGACTCAAATTCTTCCTTCACAATTGGAGATTGATCACTCAAGATCCTCGGGTCTTAAACATTGTCAATGGGGTTATGATAGACTTTACACACATACCTGTACAAACTTCTTTCCCGAGAGACATGCCACTCTCTCCAGAGCAACAAAAAATAATTGAGGGGATCTCTTTGATGCTTCAGAAAGGAGCTATTATAGAGGTCCCATTAGAAACCTTAAGATTTATAAGCAGACTCTTTCTTGTAAAAAAAGAAAGACAAAGGTTGGAGATCTGTCATAAACTTGAGAGAACTAAACAAATATTTGATTTACAGACACTTCAAGAAGGAGGGCATCCATCTCTTGAGAACTTTACTTCTAGAGGGAGACTGGCTAGTCAAATTGGACGTAAAGGATGCTTACTCACCATTCCTATGGCCGAATCCCACCAACCCTTTCTTCAATTTGTCTGGAAAAATAATCTTTACCAATTTCGGGCTCTCCCCTTCTGACTCTCCTCTGCCCCTTGTTGCTTCACCAAGGTCATGAGAGCTGTCGCCGCATCTCCATGAATAAGAGGCATTCGTTTAATCATTTACTTATAATGTCTCAAGATCCTTCACAACTAACTAAAGACCTGAAGACTGCGACAGATCTCCTAGAAAGTTTAGGATTCATCATAAACAAAGAAAAATCTATTCTGACCTCTTCCAGATCTCTGGAGTTTCTAGGTTTCACAGTAGGCACATTTAAATGTCTCCTTTTACTACCTTCCAAAAAATTACCAAATTCAAGAAGGAAATAAGAAACATCCTCCAACAGCAAGACTTATCTCTGAGCGAGCTAGCCAGACTTCTGGGTTTCCTCTCCTCCTCCATCTAAGCCATCTTTCCCAGTCCCCTATCGGGCCCTCCAAAGGGTAATGCAGAGAGCCCTAAGATCTGGCCTCTGGTACAGAGATCAGATCTGTCTGGATCAAGAAGCCAAATGAGAACTAGCCTGGTGGCTCGAGAATCTAGACACGAGGAATGGAAGAGCAATCTTTGATTCAAAACCAGATTTTGTTTTAGAATCAGATGCAAGCCTTCAAGGCTGGGGAGTTTGTCTTCTCAATCAGAACACTGGTGGTATCTGGCCATAAGAGGAATCATCTCACCACTTAAATTGTTTAGAACTTACAGCTGAGCTTTATGCCCGCATGAGCTTCAAATACACGCTCCAGTGGAGGTCAGTCATTCTGAAGATGGACAACGTCAGCGGTAGCATATATAAATCGTCTGGGAGGCACCAAATCTGCAGACCTTTTGAAACTAGCAAATAAACTTTGGATGTTCTGTCTGGAACACAAGATTGCTCTCAAATCGGAATACCTTCCGGGGAAATCGAAAATTTTTGCACACCGGAATTCAAGATTCCTGTTAGACCACAGTGATTGGAAACTGAATGTTTCCATGTTCAGTACCCTAAACAAGATCTGGGGCCCTTTACGGATAGACTTATTAGTGAGCAGACTAACCTTTCAGCTGGATGCCAGACCGGGTGCTCTGGCCTGGCAGTCAACGCCTTCCTACAATCTTGGGAAGGAGCCAAGGTGTACGCATTCCCTCCCTTTGCCATGATTCAGAGAGTTTTTCAGAAAGTGAGACAGGTCGGTGCTTTCTTGCCTTCACCCTTTTGACCATCCCAAACATGGTTCTCCAAGAATCTAGTACTAGCTTGCAACCCCCCTATCTTAATTCCTACCCTGGAGAATCTTCTTGCAGACGTAGATGGAGGAGTTCACCCCTTAATTCAGAATGGGAGTTTAACCCTTCTTGCCTGGAGAGTGTCAGGAGATCCAATGAAATCTCAGGACTTTTGGCAATGGCTACAACTCTCCTCGGAGAGTCTTGGGCCCCAGGCACTCACTACAGATATAACAACGTATGGAGAATCCGGGTACGTTGGTGCCTGGAAAGGAACCTTGATTCCTTGGAAGCACCTATTGTTGACATAGTTAACTTCCTTGTTAAACAATTTGAGGTCTCAGCTATAGAACTATCAATTTCTGCTAGTCATGTCCTTGTCAATGGTAGAATGGGAGGTAAAAATGTCATTGTTTGTAGAGTGATGAAAAGCATTCGTTTAAGAAGACCTCCTAAACCTAAATATGAAAGTCTCTGGGATGTCAAACTAATCCTTGATCTTTTCAATAACTGGCTGTTAATACTCTCCTAAATATAGAAACCTTTCCATTAAACTGGCTACTCTACTATGCCTAATCTCATGCAGAAGGGTCTCTGATGTCAAAGCCCTGGAGATTACGAATAGATCTTATAACATGTTCGGAGTCAAATTTGAGATTTATGGAAGAACAAAGACTATGTCTGATTCAATCTTTTACCCACGTTTTGATTTATGTTCAAAACTTTGCTTGGTGGACTGCATAAGAGAGTATGATCGCAGAATGTTTGCTCTTTGCCCTTAAGGTGTAAACCAATTACTTATATTGTGGGTTAACCCGTCTAGCAATAGAGGTCGAGGTTATGCCTTTGTGGGGTTTAAGACTGTTAGAAGAGGTGTGGTGCAGCAGCCAGGGTGCCTGACTCTGGACCACAGGGTTCACGGTTCATTCCCCAGCTCCAGTGGCAGGTTAGCCCAGCACCATGTGACTCTGGGTAATAGCTTGCTTAATCTTCCCAACGGCCCCCAGCGCCGGGACACCTCAGTCGGAGGTAGCTGTGCGCTTTACAAATGCTGGCATTTATATTTATGAGTTTAGCAGGTATTGACTTATAGAAATTCCAAGTTCACTCACTTAGAGGTGCTATGGCCAGTAAATCTCTCTGGGTTGGAGGCTGCTGACCGGTCAAATGCTAGCACCTTTGCACGTCATTAATGCTAGCCTATTGAAGATGTCTGATGTTGTTTTACAAAGCTACAAACATGCATAATGTAGCCTCCGTTCTTGTAATGACATTGCGATTCTCATATTGCCATGTCTATAGAATCTGGATTTTATTAAAGACACGGAGGCAACATTATCCCTCCCATCCCACCCCTCGATGGTCTTACAATGATTTAATGCTCTTTTATTACAGTATATTAATGTACTTTATATTATCAGTAATTGTTTCATCTCTTACTTCTTTTATTAGATTGTTAAGCTCTACACTATTTTTTACATTCAAGAGATATTTACTTATTTCTATTTTGAGGTAATGCTCCTTAAATGTTTGTCGTCTGTCCTTTGGATTTACCTTCATTCTTCCTTCTCCTTCATCCTGCTCATCAGAAGATTGTTTTGAAGTTTAGAAGCTTCAAGTTTCATGAACTTATTTTTCCACACATTTAAAAGAGGCAGATTGTTGATGGCTCATGCCTTTTATGTGTTGCTTTCGTTCTATCCTGGAACCTTGTAACATTGTGATATATGCTGCTGCTTGGACTGCATTAAAGGAATAATGCATAATGCCACCTTCGTGTCTTTAATGAAATCCAGATTCTCTAGTCATGGTAATATAAGAATCACAATTTTCAGAGGCTGTATGTTATCCTATGGGAGGAAAAACAAACACGGCATACAGGTAGAGTACAGCGACTTGAGAGTCCAATCTCCTGGACATAAAGTAAGTATAGTGCAAGTTAAAGGCAGAACCAAGAGACCACACTGGGGAGCACTGGGTTGGCAGGGTGTAGAGGTGCAATACAGCGTTGGGTGCCCAATGTTAGTCTATGGGGATCAATATTCGTGAAAAGAGGCTGCAGGTTTGGACTGAAAGGGAAGTTTGGCTGAAACAACAGAGGGGAACAGGCCTCACGATGCTCGGGGACACCTTTGGTCATCTTCTCCATGGGCAATAGATGCAGAGGTACTTGGAGGTGTAGGGCTTTCATCACAGGGGACCCTTGCAGTTAAGGGGGCCTGCACACAGGGGCTGCAGGCGGCGTTGAGAAGTCCATAGACTGCAAGTTCAAGGTGGCCTTCATCTCTGGAGGGTCAGGGGACCACGCTGGCATTGTTGGCACACTTCCGCTCAGACAGGCGGCTCGGGTGCAGTGGTGCCTTCAGGTGTCGCATTTTGGTGGTCCGGAGTTCTCACAGGTCTCTTGGGGCACCTGCAGGGTGCAGGGAAGCAGCTCCGCTGTCCCACAGGAGTTCCTGTTTTTTTGGTGAAGTGCTGGCAAGCCTCCCAGGCTTTGGAGACACAGCAGCTGCAGGACAAGTCATCTTTGGTGCAAAGGTCAATGTCAGCAGACAGGCTGGCAGGGTTGGTGCCAAGTCAGTTGCTGGTTCCCCTGTTCTTGGCACTATTCATGTCCGTCTTCTTCTTTCAGGTTTGCAGGATCTGAGATCCTGGTGCCGGGGGCTGCTCTAAATACTAGATTCAGAGTAGATACAGGAATGTGGGGTAGTAGCCAATGGGCTACTTACCCCTGGGGTCCCTACGGCCCCTATATGACCATTTCCTATGGAGAGTGGGCATAATCCTTGTGCCAGAGTTCCTAAGTTTGGCATCACAGAAATGGCTAACTCTGAAGTTTTGTATTCACTTCAGGTAGTCCAGCTTAGGGGTGTAACTAGCCTGAATGTGAACACATCTCTCTCATTTCTGATTTTCCCACCTTGCCCAGGTGCCAAATTGTCCCTGGTCAAGGGGGTTGGCATACTTTCATGTGAGAGAAGCCAGATTTGCATACCAAACGTGGTGGGCTCTTTGAAGCTCCATGCCTTGGAAGGGTAATTCACTGGTCATCACGTGGGAGGGGGTGTAAACACCCTCTGCCTGAGCAAGCTTTGTTGCTGATCTACTAAAAGCAAAGTCCCTCACCCCTGGGGGTCAAACTCCTCTGTGGTAGCAGGCTGGCTAAAACAGTCAGCTACCCTACTAGTAGTCTGTAGGTTTTCAGGGGTCAGGTTTAAGGTGCCCTATGGGTGCATTGATTAATAAATCCATCACTTGAATCTGTGTGGGCTTATTAATGCAAGATGTTTGGTACCGAACATATTGGATTTCAATGAAGTGATCATGTAGCTGGAGAACTAGTTTTTACCTGTCCAGCACCTGTACTTAAAATAACTTCCCTGGTCACTTGTACTGGCAACAGTTGAACTGACCAGCACTGGGGCATTTCTGCTCATACAGGTATGTCCAAACATGTAGTATCTTGCACCCTGCCTTAGGGCTATAAGGCCTTCCATAGAACTGACTTACCTATAATGCATGCAGTGTCTGTAGGCATGGCACACAGAAGTCATCTTATGATTTTCTTTTAAAAACTAATCTTTAACAACATAGGTTATTTTCATTTAGCATGCATTGCACTGCGCCCGTTATCCACCTTAGTCCATTTCAAGATGGCGCCCACAGTTCACGAGAGTCCTACTTTCAGGTTTAGTCAACCTTGCAAGTTTAAAGGCTTTTGGGTAATTGTTTGGGCAACCTTGATGGAGTGAAGCGTTTTCACGCGTCTTCACTGACTAGAGATTTCCTTAAATTTACACGGGCATATGTGAGATTATTTTACCAAAACACTGGGTGAATTTTCATAAGGTTCTATCTGATTCAGGATGGGCATCATTAATACGAGCATGCACAGTAATCGACCATGCTTCACCCAGTTGCATCTAACCTTTACCCGCTGCGTTTCACACGTCTGACCTAGACTTGTTGCACGTTCATGGAACCACTCAGCTTTTTTATAATTACAACATGGTACTTTTACCTAACTAGCATACTAACTGTTCACTTACTGGGATTACACACATCTATCATTTTCCTTTTGTAGCATTCTAACAAGAAATCTCATAGAATGGCGATTATCCAGAATTTGATGCACCAGCACTAACATACGAGTATGATAGCCGGTTTTAGTTGGTACATGAGTACAATCACGTACATAATTCAGCTGCATGGAACTAGAGTTTCATTATTACCTATACATCACGGATGATTGCATTTTGGTTTCCTGTTTTTGTTTCACCTGGATCCAACTGGTTCACCTATTGGTAACATGTATATTTTTTGCATGATTTGCATCTCCAGGGATGAGGTTGTATTGATCGTTGTCACTTCTGGGGCTGAAGTGTTAAATTGCTTGATACAAGTGTTGGATACGCGAAAACTATTAATGTTCAGCTGGTGGACTGGCGTTTTTTTTTACCCTTATGTATTAATTTCTTTGCCGATTTCTTATCCCCTGACAAAGGACCACTTCAGCATGAAATGCATCAGGTTGGGATGGTTTTCATTTGTGTATACGCAAATGTTTTAATTTTTGAAGATTGTGTCGGGAAAGATTTATGATTTAATGTTGGAAAGAATGAAGAGTACCTAATACAATTATTGAAAGTGCAACCAATAAATTCATTGATTGAAACTTGATTCAGAAATTGCGAGTAACATTAATGAATCTCATATAATCCCTTGTTATTGGGATATTGGGCAGTGCAAAGGGGGATGAAACCCAATTGGGGAACACTACTTAAAATATTGATTTCTCACACTCAAGGATCAAAGAGAGAAACTCTGCTGCACACTACAAGTTGAGTACATTCGGATTAATCTTGGAAGATGGGCAGTGTGTGTCTCTTCACTTGACACAAGGATGTGTGCCATGTCATGTTTTCACTTTATTCTTCTGTATGTGTTTGGTGAGGAGTCCTTAAGGATCCTCTTTAGCCTCCTTGTCCTAGGTACCAGGGGTACCACTTACTAGAGACTTATATGGCGTGCTAAAGGTATTGTAAATTGGGGCAACAATTGTGCAGTTCTGGGAAAGAGATCTGGCACTGGGACCCTCGTTAGCAGGAACCCAGTGCACTTTCAGTCAATGTTGCATCAAATACCAGGCAAAAAATAAGGGTGACTATGCCAAAAAGGGGTACTTTCCTACATGGGCTACTTCAGCTTCTTTGGCTCTGTAGCTGAACCACAAAGTTAGCCAACTGACTCTTGGAGTTCATCTCTTCTGTTTGGGGCTCAGAGACAACTTTTCCATGAGCCAGGGACCACAGGCTAGTGCCAAGGAGTAGCAGATTCATTCCAGTGTTTATGCAGCCTCTCTTTCCAGGTCCAGGGAACAGCAGGGCAGCCCTTTTTCAGCCCTTTCCTTTGTGCAAACATGATCAGTGGTCTGGGTAACATATTTATGCTCAGAGAGTGCCTTTAGGAGGTGGCGTGGACATTAAGCAATAGCCAATAGGCTACCAGATCCCTTCCAACCTGATGACTTCCTGTGAAGTGTGATATCTATTTATCCCAGAGTGCAACTTCCTGCCCACTCCCAAGATGGCAGGACCTCTACTTTGGTGTGTGGAGCTTGGCAGCACACCCCAGATGTGTGACTACCTGAGGGCTACACACCTATTGGAATTCTGGTTTGGCAACTGTTTTCCCCTCTATGACCCCTTCCTAACCGGTCTACTAGAACGAAATAGCAGACCCTCTGTGTCCACCATTTGCCCTTCAAAGACAGCTTCCCATTTGAAGTTCACTTTTTGGGCTACCATCCCGTGTGACTTCCTGCCATAGGGAGGTGACACCTTTTCCAGTGTCAGGCCTCTACTGTTTCCGTTGTAATCTTCCTAGTTTCCTTTCCTAGGGGTAGTTCACATCTTTTCCCAAAAGGGCAGAAGTCGGTCTTGTGACCAGCATCTATGAATGGCCACAGGAAGTCCAAGGCAACAGAGTAGCACCTGTCTAAATTTACCATATACTTTAAAGTTACATTAAATTTGACTTAGGCTCAAGTCAGGTTTAATTTAAGGAATATTTTGATACCTTGAAATAAAACTTTAGTAGTCCCATTCAGGAGTTAGTGCATTTGAGCTGTTAGCGTGTAACCCTGTACTTGCCAATGGGGCTACCAGCCTTTCCACAGCAAAAACAATTAGTTTTTTTATTGCTAAGACATATACATGTCTTGCTTTTTAATATACAGCACCCTTCCTTAGGACTCTATAGGCCTGCTGTAGATGTGATGTATTGATTAAAGAGTGAGGTCGGGCTTTTCCATTAGTATAAATGGCAATGTTGAGTTAGTGGTTTAAAACCCCTCTACAAGTCTGCAGTGGCAGGCTCAGAGTCATGTTTTACTTTGCCAAACTCAGGGTGGCACAATAAGTGCTGCAGCTATGAGGGAAAACTTAACTTATAGGCCCTGGGTACCCCTCATACCAGATAATAGGGATTTATAAGCAACTTATGGTAGGCCAATTGGAAATAAACCAATAAAACATTACACTTTCAAGTGTCAGAGCACTAGCACTGAGGTCTGTTCGCAGGCCTCAGTGCACTTTCAGAGTTGAAACCCACCAGTATCGGTCTAAAACTTTGAATGTAATTGTTAGATTTTGGGGTCTCTAGTTGGCACATGTAGGTACTTGTGACAAATAGGGACCCTCTCCTCTAGTCAGGATAAGGGGATTACACTCCTAAAATAACCCCTGCTCACCCTCTAGGTAGCGTGGCGTGAGCAGTCAAGGCTTTGTATGTTAAGAAGTTGTGACCACATACAGTAACCCAGTGACAACACTACAAATGGACACCACACAGGTTTTATATAAAAAAATAAGTAGACTTTATATAGAGTTACCGCAAGACCATAAACAATAAAAATACACACTATGATTGCTTTATGATGGTAGATTTAAGCTTATTTCAGTTCAGTTCTTAGATGCAACACTCTGCGTCAATGTACCTTAAATGGCGTTGCGCTTCCACGACAAGCAATGTTGCAGCGATGGGAAATGCGGCAAAGTTCCGGTGCAAAGAAATAAAGACGTGAAGATCTTAAAGATGCGGCACGCTTCTCGGGGATGCGAGAAGTTCTCGGTTTGATGCGTGGGCTACAGCGGCGACATCCAAGATGCGACGGCAGCAGCTCCAGCGGCGACGCTCTTCTCCCACGATGCGTGAAGCTTCCGCTTGATGCGACAAATACAGAGGCGACATCCGAGATGGGACGGCAGCAGCTCTGGTGGCGGCGGGCTTCTCGGGGATGCGAGGTGCTCTTGGTCGATGCTGTGCAATGCGACAGTTCCAGCAGCAACACCCTCCTTCGGAGTTGCGACGGCAGGCACAGTGACGGCGACACACTCCGACCTCGTTGCGAGATTCTTCTCCTGATGCGGTGCAGTGCAACAACTCCAGCGGTGACACCCTCCTTCTTCGGAGTTGCGACGGCAGTGGCGGTGACACGCTTCCTCTTTGTTACAGCATTCTTCTCTCCGATGCGGTGCAGTGCGACAGTTCCAGAGGCGACACCCTCCTTCGGAGTTGCGACGGCAGGCACAGAGATGGCGACACGCTTCTTCTTGTTGAGCCGTGCTTCCAGCTCCTTGTGACACGCAGTTCCTCAGAAGGCCCAAAACAGCAGCAGGCACTTCCAAAAGAACTCTGGGGAGCTGGGGGGGGGTGAAGTCTGTTGTCCCTGAGACTTCAGCAGGAGGCAAGCTCTTTTCCAAGCCCTTGGAGATCCTTCACAAGTTGAAAGCAAAGTACACAAAGTTCCTTTCTCATTCCTTCGGCAGTAAAGCAACCACTGCAGGCCAATTCCCCAAGCAGCACTTCAGCTTGGGAATAGTCTCTCATCAGTTTCTTCAGGTTCCTCTCCTCAGTAAAGGTTTCTTCTTGTAGTCCAAAAGTGATCTAATTTCATGGGATCAGGGTCCCAATATTTATACCCCAAAATCGTTTGTTTTCTGAGGGGGAGAGGGGTCTTTGCCCAGTCCAAACCAGTTCTGAAGCACTCTGTTTACCAGACTTCTCCTTTCCTTTCACAGTGCAGGGCAGAAACATGAGAGGCCCCACAGGAGGTGGAGCCAGCATTGTGGAAGGCAGGTACAGTCCTGGAGCACTTTGTTTACAGGACTCCTTCTCTTCTTTCAGTGTGCAGGGCAGAGACATCAGCCGCTCCCCAGGGGGTGCAGCCATCATTGTGGAAGGCAGGCACAGCCTTATTCAAGGCTCAGGTGCAACTCCTCCCACCCATCTAGATGCAGATCTCTCTATTCACCACTGGGTGACTCAGCCTGTCTCTTGGAATCCCCCAGCCCTGTCACTCACAAAGCCAGACAAAGGAATACACAACCTAGCAGAGGCAGGTTTGAATGGTTAGACAAGCAAATACTTACTTTCTAAAAGGGGTATTTGCAAACACAGAATATTAAAATAAACGTTACTAAAATATGTATTTTATTATTTTGAGTTCAGGCATACTAAACTCGAATTTCTACCATGTTCTCTGAGACAGTTAGGATTATAAAAATGTAATAACTCTAACAGCCTATTCTGGCCTATGGAGAACAGGTAGCCTTGCAATAGTGAAAAACGAAAATGGCTGTAATTCACTATTAGGACATTCCACACACGTCAGGGCTTGTCCTAACTTATACTTACAATGCATCCTGCCCTTGGGCCTACCATAGGGGTGACTGATATGAAGAAAATGGAAGGTTTAGGGACTGGCAAGTGGGTTACTTGTCCAGTCAGCATGACAGTACCGGACTGCACATAGGATCTGCAATGGCAGACCTTAGACACATTTTACAAGGCTGCTTCTGTGGGTGGCACAACCAGTGCTGCAGGCCCACCAGCAGCATTTGGATTACACACCCTGGCACACTTAGTGCACTAGACTAGGGTCTGACAAGTAAACTAAAATAGGCAAACATGGAATCACTAATCCATACATCAATTTAAAATAGGGAGCACTTGCACTGTGGCACAGGACAGCAGTGGCACAGTGCCCAAAGCATCTAACACCAGCAAAAAATTCATGAGGCAACAGCAAAAAATGGAAGGGAGACCCACACCAATGGTGCCAGGTCTAACACGTGTCCCCTCCAGCTGAAAAGTGGGGAGAACTACCCTAACTCCTGGAAGTTCTCTTCACTAAGGCGGAAGAATCTGGACAGACCATCAGCGTTGGCGTGTTCTGTATCAGGGCAGTGTTCCACCGTAAAGTCCATACCCTGTAGGGAAATGGACCACCTCAACAGCTTTGGATTCTCACCCCTAATCTTCATCAACCATCTGAGGGGCCTGTGGTCTGTCTGAACCTGGAAGCGAGTCCCAAACAGGTATCGTCTCAGCTTCTTCAGTGCCCAGACCACAGCAAATGCTTTACCCTCAATAGCACTCCACCTCTGTTCCCGTGGAAGTAACCTTCTACTTATAAAGGCTACAGGTTGATCTAGGCCTTCCTTATTCATCTGTGACAAAACAGCCCCCACACCATGCTCTGAAGCATCTGTCTGGACAATGAGCTCTCTTGAGAACTTGGGTGCCAGGAGCACGGGCGCCGTGCACATGGCAGCTTTTAGGGCCTCAAAGGCTTTCTGACAGGTGTCAGTCCAAATCACCTTCTTGGGCTGCTCCCTGGAAGTCAGCTCTGTCAATGGTGTAACAATGTTGCAATATCCCTTGTCAAACCTCCTGTAATACCCTGTGAGACCTGAGAAGGCTCTCACCTGTGTCTGGGTTTTGGGTGGTTCCTAAGCCAGGATGGTTTAAATCTTGGGTTGTAGGGGCGCCACCTGGCCGCTCCCAACTTGGTGTCCGAAGTACACCATGGAACCCTGCCCGATCTGGCACTTAATCGCCTTGATTGTGAGGCCTGCTTTCTGCAGCACCATCAACACTTCCCAAAGGTGGCACAGATGTTCCTTCCAACTGCCACTGAACACTGCGATGTCATCCAGGTAGGCGGCACTGAATTCCTCCAGTCCAACCAACACTTGGTTGACCAACCTCTGAAAAGTGGCAGGGGCATTATTCATCCCAAAGGGCATAACATGGAACTGGAAATGCCCTTCTGGTGTGGAGAATGCTGACCTCTCCTTTGCCCCATCAGTCAAGGCAATCTGGCAGTACCCAGACATTAGTCAAACGGGCTGAGGTACCATGCAGCCCCTTAGCCGATCTATAAGCTCATCAGCTCTGGGGATGGGGTGCACGTCAATCTTCGTGACTGAATTGAGCCCTCTGTAGTCCACACAGAACCGGAGTTCAGGTGTGGCACCCAGCGCTGTAGCCTTCGGGACCAAAACCATTGAGCTGGCCCAAGGACTGCTGAATAACTCAATCACCCCAAGTGCAAGCTTCTTTGAGACTTCCTCTTTAATGCAAGCCCTTACCCTGTCAGTTACCCTGTAAGACTTGTGTTTCACAGGTAAGCTGTCTCCTGTGTCCACATCGTGGACGCACCAATCTGTGACACCAGGAACCAGGGAGAACAGATCAGTAAACTGTCACAGCAACTGGTGGCAGTCATTCTGTTGCTCCTGAGTCAGGGTGGAAGAGAGGTTAACACCATCCACTGACTCATCTTGCTCTGAGGCTGACAGGAGGTCAGGAAGAGGCTCAGTCTCCTCCTCCATCCCAGCATCTGTTGCCAAGAGCATGCCCACTTCAGACCTCTCTAAGTGGGGCTTAAGGCGGTTGACATGTAGGACCCTCAAGGGATTCCTAGGAGACCGCAAGCCCACCAAGTACGTAACTATACTCTTGCGCTCCACAACCTCAAATGGTCCGGTCCACTTATCTCGGAACGCACAGGGCTCCACTGGGGCCATGACCCACACTTTCTGGCCAGGTTGAAGCTCTACCAGAGTGGCATTCTGGTCATACCAGCACTTCATCTCCTCCTGGCTGGCTTCCAGATTCGCCTCAGCGAGTTGCCTGAAACGCCTAGTCTGGTTCCTGAAGGCCAGCATGTAGCTATATACATCCTGGGGAGGTTTCCTGGGAGATTGCTCCCACCCTTCTTTAACCAAACTCAGAGGTCCTCTGACTGGGTGTCCATAGAGAAGCTCAAAGGGACTGAATCCTAGAGATTTCTGTGGCACCTCACTTTATGCAAACAACAGGCATGGTAAGAGGACGTCCCACTTATGCCTCATGGGTTCCTCAAGACCCATAATCATGCCCTTCGGGGTCTGGTTGAACCTTTCAACCAGCCCATTTCCTTGGGAGTGGTAAGGAGTGGTGAACTTGTAGGTTACACCACACTCCTGCCACAGGGACTTCATATACTTGGAAATGAAGTTGGTTCCCCGGTCAGACACTACCTCACGAGGGAATCCCACTCGGGAAAAATTCCCATCAGTGCTCGTCACACTGCGTGGGCAGTCACTGTTCTCAGAGGTATGGCTTTCGGGTACTGGGTGGCATGGTCCACCAAGACCAGGATGAACCTGTTGCCCATAGCTTTCTTGGGGTCTAGTGGCCCCACAATGTCAATCCCCACCCGCTCAAAGGGGGTAATGACCACAGGGAATGGCTGGAGAGGAGCCTTGTGCTTCTTCCCACTCTTTCCACTTGCCTGGCAAGTCTGACAAGTTCTGTAATGAGTATCTGAACTCTTATGCATTTGGGGCCAATGAAAGTGGGTGACAAATCTTTCAAAGTTCTTGTCCTGCCCCAAATGTCCTCCTAATGGCACATCATGAGCCAGCCCCAGTAGGAAGGCTCTGAACTTCTGGGGTACCACCAGCACACGGGCTGACCGAGGTTCAGCAACCTTAGGCTCACGATACCGGAGACCGTTCTCCCAGTAAATCAAGTGTGACCCTGACTGGTCACCTGCTGCCTGGCTTGCAGCCTGTTGCCGCAAACCCACAAGAGAAGGGCACTCTCTCAGCTCCTTGCAAAATTCCTCCCTGGAGGGGCCTCCTTCTTGCTGCCAATGGGTCAGCTCAGCTCCCCGGTAGGCTCCAGGGCATCCCCCTCAGGGTCTACCACGTCTTGGACCGTGGGAACTTTGGGGGCCGGTTTCCTGTGCCCTTCGCCACTTCTCTCTAAGGGAGGTTCCTGGGCCTCCCTCTCAGGCTCCAGGTCCTCTTGAGAACCCCTACTGGCTGACATTGACTGGGTTATCACGCATGCCCAGTCAGGCAGTCCAACCATATTCAAGTGAGTTGTTTTCTCTACCTTTTCCCAAGGGGAGCTCTCCAAATCATTTCCCAACAAACAGTCAACAGGCATGGTGGGCCTCACAGCTACCTGAAGAGTACCAGAGACCCCCCCCCCCACCCCACTTGAAGGGAATCTGAGCCATTGGACAATGACTCTCTGTGTTGTCGGCGTTAACAACTTGGCAAAATGCATGAGGGACAATCTGCTCTTGAGTCACCAGGTGACACATGACAGCTGTCACACTGGCTCCTGTGTCTCTAAGAGCCTCCACCTTTTGGCCATTGACGGTCACTCGCTGCCCATATTTCTTAGTGTTCCTGGGTAGCTGAGCTTGTGAGACCATCTCACTGTCTCTTAAAGAGACTAAGGTCATCTGTGCAGGACCCCACACACCTTGGGCATCAATCTCCTCCCCCAAGGCTACACTAGCCATCTGCCGGGGCGGAGCACCAGTGGGTGCTTGTTTACCAAACAGGCGGCACCTTGTATCATTCGCCTTATGACCCAGGTCACCACACTTGTAACATTTTAGGGGCCCCTGGGGAACAGGACTACCTGTCGGGCCCCCTGCTTTCTCTCAGGGGAGGCTGGCAACCTTTCACGGGGTTCCCTTGGGGACTATTTGGAGCCCTTTGCAGAACTCCTTCTGTTTACCCTTGTCCCCCCCACTCTTCTGCTGGGGACCCTGCCACCTTTGGCTGAGTGACCCATGTGGCCCCGGGTGCTCACTCAGCTGTCCCCCTCCTCAGCAAGCTTCCTAGGGTTAGTTAGCTTGCTATCTATCAGATGCTGGCGCAGCTCTGGAAAACAATGCTCAGACAATAGCTCCCATGCAACCAAAGAGACCTTGAAAATCATTAACCTTGCTGCCCTTTACCCAACCATCCATTGCTCTGCAAAAGAAAGTGACATATTCAACCCAAGTACTGTTTATTAACTTTTTGCATTTCCTGAACCTCTGCCTATAGAGCTCAGGTGTCAAACCATATCTAGACATCAATGCATCTTTCATGTGGCTGTATGAATTGTGGACCTCAGAAGGCAAGCCTAACAATGTATCCCGCCCGTCACTAAGGAACCTTCCCCACAACCTCACTCCCTAATCTCTCTCAGGGACCCGGTGGGAAGACATGGCTTCCTCATAGACTCTGAACCACTGACCAATATCATCATTTTTGTAAAACTCTTTCACCACATCCTTGGGAATATCCACTCTACTTTCTGTATGTACTGACGGTATGCTGCCACCAGAGGGAGTACCTCCCAAACTTTTACCTTTTGAATCCAACTACCTCAACACCTTCTCATGATCAAACTGCATGTTGGGGGCGTGGCTTGGTCAAAGACCATGATCAGCTCTTATCGAACCTGAAACCGTCGGTGGTGACCGGGGAACACAAGATCACGGATATCCTGGCCCGGTTGGATTCGCTGGAGCGAAGAGCGGAGGATGCCGAAGGCCGTAATAGGCGGAACAACGTGCGGATAGTAGGCCTGCCGGAGCGAATTGAAGGGGAGGATGCGGTGGCTTACATGGAGAACTGGTTTCGAACTGTGGTGGCACCGGAGGGGCTTACTCCTTTCTTTACACTGGAGCAAGCCCACAGGGTGCCAGCCCGCCCGCCAACGCTGGGCCGCCCTCCCCGACCGATGGTGATGCGGCTCCTCCATTATAAGGACCGGGACCTCCTCATCCAGAGGGCCAGGGCGTCGGGTCCGTTTGAGGTGGAGAACAGCAGGGTTACGATTTTCCCGGACTACACCCAGGCGGTCCAGAAATCTAGGGCATCGTTTCTGGCGGTGAAGAAGGAACTGAGGGAAGAGGGCATCCAGTACTCCTTGCTCTTCCCGGCCAAGCTGCGGGTCATCCTGGATGAGACCACGCACTTCTTTCAGTCCCCGGACGAGGCTTGGCAGTGGCTGGAATCGTACAGGGCCGGGACGGACAGGTCACACAGGAGTAGACGGGATCGGCCTAAAACATCCCAGGTCAGACAATCTCAACGGATCCGGTCCCGCAACAGGCGCCAGCGGGAGAAACGGGAGGCCCAAATGGCTGCGGACAAGAGAGAGGCTCTGGCGGCGACGGCGGCCATTACGGGATCCCAGCAGGGTAGTGAATTGGCGGAGACGGACTCTGGAGACGAAGGTGGCAGGACTGGGGAGGACCTTTCAGAAGCGGAGAGTTCGAAGGGGCCGGTGGTCAGCCCCCAGACTTCTGATGGAATTTTTTGTGGCTGATATATCATCGGAACTTGGACACGGTTTTGGTAGGGTGGTATCCTGATGGAGATGGGTGGGTTGCCGGGCAGGGTGCCGCTTGGGCATGACGGGATGGGGAGCGCGGGGCGTGGGCTCCGCTCGCTGGGGTCGGCGATAACTCACCCCCCCAGGGCCCTTAAGGCCTTCTGTGGTGGCGACCACAGGTTAGTCTGATGTGTGCTTGGTTGGAGGTTTGGACTGGGGCTGACGTTGGGTTTGTAAGCTCTGTCCTGGGGAGCGGGGTTCGGGGTGTTTTCTTTTCCAAAGTTTGTTTTGGGGGGGGGGCAACTGCTATGGTGTGTGCACGGACTGGCACTGTTTGACTTGGAATGTTCACTACCAGTATGGGGACATTACCTAACTTAAAATGCCTGACGTGGAATGTCCGAGGGCTGCGATCTATGGTCAAGCGCCACAAGGTGCATGCGTACTTAAAGCGGAGGGGGGTTCAGGTTGCCATGCTACAGGAGACCCACTTGACGAAGCAGGAATGTGCAGCACTGCAAAAAAGATGGCGGGCCAGGTGTTTGGTACTACTTACTCGGCTTATTCCCGGGGGGTACTGATATGGGTGAGAGCGGGGACACCGCTTCAGGTGCTGAACCAAGTGGTGGTCCCTGAGGGCAGGTTTGTGGCGGTGGAGGGGCGGTTGCATGGCCGGGATGTGACACTCTGTTGTGTGTATGCGCCGAATGTTGATCAGGCCCGATTCTTCGATGGCCTTTCCGGGTCCTTGGCCTCCTTTCTAGCGGGCCCGATGATATTGGGGGGGGGACTTCAATTCGATTACAGATGTGGTCCTGGACAGGTCTCACCCTCCCCTTGTTGATTCCCCGGTACGCAAGTTGGCCGTGCACAGGAAGGATTGGCAGGATAGATGGGGGTTGCTGGATGTGTGGCGCGAACAACATAGGGATGTCAGGGACTATTCCTTTTTTTCAGCCCTCCATGCGCTACATGTGAGAATTGATTCGGTGCTGTGTAGCGGCCCCCTGGCCCCTTTGATTTCTCATACGGAATACCTAGCCAGAACTATATCAGACCATAATCTCCTATTGATACATGTCCAGTGGCAACGGGAGCGCTCGGCGATTCCAACATGGCGGCTCCAGCCAGACACGTTGGAGGACTCAGTGTTTGGTGATGCGGTCCAGCAGGGCATTGACCATTACTTCAATGAGAATGAGGGTTCCACTACGTGTAGGTCCACTGAATGGGATGCAATGAAAGTGGTGGTGAGAGGGGTGTGCCTGGGCAGGTTTTCGAATGCGCGTGCGACTGTGTTGAATGCACTTGCTAAAGCGGAAGTTAAACTAAGAGACCTGGAGCGGCGCAGGCCGACCCGCCCGGACTTGCAGGCCCAGTTGCTGGAAGCGAAGGAGGCGGTTGCTTCCGAAACGGAGCGGTTGAGGAGCTACGATTATCGGCTATACGCCAGTAAAGCCCATGCTGAACGAGATAAGGTGGGCTCGCTCCTGGCCAGACTTGCTAGTCCTGATATTAGGGGCTGCCCGGTACTTAGCGTCGGTAACGCATTGGGGGACACGGTATATTCTCAGGGGGCGATACTGGAGTGCTTCCGTGTGTATTATGAGGAATTGTATCGGAGTCAGTTGGAGGTGGAGGCCCACGAGATTGCGGAGTATCTGGGAGCGAGGCAGCTTCCGGTCCTTGAGGAAGAGGACGCGGCGGCTCTGGGCGGGCTGATCACATTGGCGGAGATAAGGGTGGCCATCAAACATATGGCGCGGAATAAAACGCCCGGTGTGGATGGGTTGCCGATAGAGTTCTACCAGAAGTTTGTGGATACTCTGGCGCCCCGACTACTGGTGGTGTACACGGAGGCCTTTGAATCAGGGGGCTTGCCTAGTTCCATGAGGGAAGCCTTGATAGTGCCTCTGCTTAAGCCCGGCAGGGATGCGACGGATGTAAGGTCCTATCGTCCATTGTCCATGCTGACGGTGGACTACAAAATTCTGAGCCGGATCTTGGCCACCAGGCTGGCTCCACATATGACTGGCCTGGTGCACAGGGATCAAGCAGGGTTTATCCCCACGAGGAATACGGCGTTGAATATTCGTCATTTGGTGGGGGTGATGGACGATGTGGCAGATGTGCACGGGGCACCGGCAGTACTATCGGTGGACATTGAAAAGGCTTTCGACAGCTTGGAGTGGGTTTTTCTGGACAGAGTGTTGGAGAGGTTTGGTGTTGGTGAGGGGTTCCGCAGATGGACGAAAGTGCTGTATTCCTCAGCGACGGCACGAGTGCGCCTGGGTGGATTGGTGTCCACGGCTTACCCGGTCGGTAGGGGCACGCGACAGGGGTGCTCCCTTTCACCCCTTCTGTTTGCAATGGCGATAGAACCCTTGGCGAACCATGCTAGGTCGGGAGACAGGTATGAGGGGATAAATAGCGGTGGGCAGCTACATCACATATCGCTATATGCGGATGATTTGTTGCTGTATTTGGGCGATACGGAGCGGGCGCTGGATGGAGCAATGGACCTGTTAGCGGAATTTGGCCGGTTGTCGGGCCTCAAGGTCAATTGGGCGAAGACCTGTGTATTCCCGCTACGAGCGGAGCCGCCCTGCCCGGCGCGTGATCTGGGGGTGGTCTGGGAGCCATCTTGCTTCACCTATTTGGGAGTCCGTATCTACCACGTGACCGCGGACCTATTAGAGGGCAATATCGGACGGTGTGTGCGGGCGCTGAGAGGTAGTATGGCTTTTTGGGCGACCCTCCCACTGACAGTACTAGGTAGGGTAGCTCTTTTGAAAATGGTGGCGCTCCCACGGCTTCTGTACTTCTTTCGGACGCTGCCCATTTGGATCCCTCAAAAGATCTTTCGAGACCTGAGGACAATGGTTATTGGTTTCCTGTGGGGACATGGCCGCCGCAGAGTGGCACTGAGCACGTTGCTTCGCCCTAAGATAGAGGGGGGGATGGCCGTCCCTGATTTTGAATTGTATTATTTGGCGGCACAGCTCCAGGTTCTTACGCAACACGTGGCTCGGGTGTTTCGGGGACCGGAGGGTGGTCGTGAACGGGGGATACAGCGCCATGTGTTGGCCTATATCGTTATGCAGCAGAGACTGGAGTTGCGCGGCCTCACAATGGAAGAGCGAACGCTTAGGTTATGCTGGCTGAGGAGTCTCAGGAGGGCGAAGGCGACCCGCCCGTATGCGCCTGAGATACCAATTGGCATGCTGACGGCCTTACCGCACGGGGGCGATTGGTCCCCATTGTTGGAATGGGAGGAGGCAGGACTACAAATGGTGGGGGACCTGTATATTGATGGAGCCTTGGCGCCCTTCGGAGTGCTACAAGAACAGTTTGGGCTACCGGATGGGGGGTTCCTCTTACATGCGGCGGTGGTGGCGGCTATCCAGAAGCACTGGAAGGGAGGGCTCAGCGAACCGGGCACGACCATGGCATGCCAATACGTTGTGATGGCAGCGGGCACCTTTAAGGCGGTGACCTGTCTCCATAATAGGATGTTACATGAGGGACTGGAAACGCTCGTGGGGCTCAAGGCGAAGTGGGAGGAAAGCGTGGGTAGGCCCATACCGGATGCGACGTGGAGCCATATTTTACGGCGCACATGGAAGGGCACGAGGAATGCGCGTTTCCAGCAGGTGCACTTCTTTGTGCTACATAGGGCCTATCTGACTCCGGAAAAGATAAAACGATACTTCCAGGTGCAGGACGGGAGGTGCCCGAGGTGCTTGTCACCGGAGGCGGACATGGATCACCTGTTCTGGGGTTGCCCGAACCTGGAGGCCTATTGGGCTGAGGTGGGGGATCTCCTGAATGAAGTGACAGACAGGGAGGTGGACTTTGACATGGCGGCGTGTCTGCTGCTCTGGTTCCCGCACACTAAACACACTAAAGTGACGAGCAAATTTATTGACCTGGGGTTGATACTGGCACAGAGAGAGATTTCGTGGCATTGGAAATCCAAAAGAGGGCCGTCAGTGCGGAGGTGGAGGAATGAGTTGCTGCGGTGGTCGGAATGTGAGAGTGTGCTCCGAATGAAGCAGGCTATCAAGCTTGATAATGAGAATGCCTTGGATACGGCGCGAGCGTGGGAACTGGTGGTGCAGGCCTTGCGCGACTCGTTGGTGGAGGATGAAGACTGAGTGGATGAGTCCTGAGGACGCTGCGAGGCATACTGTTCGGGGTTGCAATTGATACTGTGGTGGGATATGGGTCACAATCCGGAATAAGACACACACCATTAGCGGTTGTCGGGGAGTGGGTGTTAGGGGGTTGTTCGGGGATGTTCGGGGTGGGTTAGGAGCCAGAAGATAGTTCGCCGCAGTGGTATCACTGGGACTGGGAATGGGCCTGTGGGGCATTGGTTGTTAGCGGGAGGGGCAGTGGGGTACGGAGTGGACGTGGTGGGCCTCACGGAGCATGGGGGGGAACGATTGTGGCTTGGTAGCATAGACTTGCTCTTGTAGGATGGCTGAAGTTGTTATTGATTGGGGTTGGGGGGGTAAAAGCAGATACGTAAAACGTTCTTTCGACCATTGTCCCAAGGGGACGCTCACCATGATGCCTTCCTGTTCTTTAGGACACTGCGCCGCCCGGCCTCCGGGATGCGGGCTGAATGGCTGTGTATGGTATACATTCTCATGACTGATGCGGGGGGACACCATGAGTGGACTGGCTGAGCATTTGTATACTGTGGTTTCTAATTCTGCAATAAAAACATATTTAAAAAAAAAAAAATGATCAAACTGCATGTTCTTCTCTTCCAGGGCTAACCTCCTGGTTTGCCATTCAATTTCTAACTGCCCACTTAACTTCAGTTTTGTCAGCTCCATCTCATGCCTTCTATTTCTCTCTCGGTCCTCCAACTCCTCTGGAGACAGACTTTTGTTAGAAGCATTGCTACCTGCAGGGGAAGGTGGTCTCCTTCCTCCTAAGCCCAGTGGCCCTTCCTGTTGTACTTCTGCATTATCATCCTCCTCAATCTCAGGAGTTTTCCTTGCCTCTACCCAGGCCCTCAGCGCCTTTTAGATTTCTTCTTTCTTGGTGCACCCAACAGTGGAAACCTTGAATTTCTTGCAAACGTACTTCAGCTGCTTTACTGCGTAGCATTCCAGCCTATCTTCTTCCCATTCGCAATTAATAAAGGCTACAGATTCTGCTCTCTCAACTTCAACTGAATCAGGCATCTTTCAAAAATGTAACCAAAAATCCAAAAAGGAATCTACCAAAAAGTATGTGGTATCGTTATGGTCTGTACTCACTACGTAGTATTCACCAGTCACTGTACATGAGTCACAAATGCAAATCCAGAATCCTTCTGCTGCTTCCAATGTTAGATTTGGCAGTCTCTAATTGGCACAGGTAGGTACTTGTGACAAATAGGGACCCTCTCCTCTAGTCAGGATAAGGGGATTACACTCCTAAAATAACCCCTGCTCACCCTCTAGGTAGCGAGGCGCGAGCAGTCAAGGCTTATTTCAGAGGGGTTGTAAGTTAAGCAGTTGTGACCACATATAGTAACCCAGTGACAACACTACAAATGGACACTACACAGGTTTTATATCAAAAATAAGTAGACTTTATATAGAGTTACCACAAGACCATATACGACAAAAATACACACTATGATTATTTTAAGATGGTAGATTTAAGCTTAGTTCAGTTCAGTTCTTAGATGCGACACTCTGCGTCAATGTACCTTAGGTTGTGTTGCGCTTCCACGACAAGCAATGTTGCAGCGATGGGAAATGCAGCAAAGTTCAGGTGCAAAGACCAAGATGAGAGGGCAGCAGCTCCAGCGGAGACACTCTTCTCCCACGATGCGTGAAGCTTCCGCTCAATGCGACAAATACAGCGGCGACATCCAAGATGCGACGGCAGCAGCTCCGACGGTGGCGAGCTTCTCTGGGATGCGAGGTGCTCTTGGTCGATGCGGTGCAATGCGACAGTTACAGCGGTGACACCCTCCTTTGGGGTTGCGACGGCAGGCACAGCGACACACTCCAACCTCGTTGCGAGATTCTTCTCCTGATATGGTACAGTGCGACAACTCCAGCGGCGACACCCTCCTTCTTCGGAGTTGCGATGGCAGCAGCAGCGACCTGCTTCCTCTTCGTTGCGGCACGCTTCTCTCTGATAAGGTGCAGTGCGACAGTTCCAGCAGCGACACCCTCCTTCGGAGTTGCGACGGCAGGCACAGCGACACGCTTCTTCTCGTTGAGTCGCGCTTCCAGCTCTTGCAACACACAGTTCCTCAGAAGGCCCAAAACAGCAGTAGGCACTTCCAAAAGAACTCTAGGGAGCTGGGGGGTGAAGTCTGTTGTCCCTGAGACTTCAGCAGAAGGCAAGCTCTTTTCCAAACCCTTGGAAATACTTCACAAGTTGAAAGTAAAGTACACAAAATTCCTTTCTCCTTCCTTTGGCAGTAAATCAACCACTGCAGGCCAATCCCCAAGCAGCACTTCAGCTTGGGAATAGTCTCTCCTCAGTTTCTTCAGGTTCCTCCTCAGTAAAGGTTTCTTCTTGTAGTCCAAAAGGGATCTAATTTCCTGGGATCAGGGTGCCAATATTTATACCCCAAAATCCTTTGTTCTCTGAGGGGAGAGGGGCCTTTGCCCAGTCCAAACCAGTTCTGAAGCACTCTGTTTACCGGACTGCTCCTTTCCTTTCACAGTGCAGGGCAGAAACATCAGACTCCCCACAGGGGGTGGAGCCAGCATTGTGGAAGGCAAGTATAGTCCTGGAGCACTTTGTTTACAGGACTTCTTCTCTTCTTTCAGTGTGCAGGGCAGAGACATTAGCCGCTCCCCAGGGGGTGGAGCCAGCATTGTGGAAGGCAGGTACAGCCCTATTCAAGGTTCAGGTGCAACTCCTTCCTCCCATCTAGATGCAGATCTCTTTATTCACCACTGGGTGACTCAGCCTGTCTCTTGGAGTCGCCCAGCCCTGTCACTCACAAAACCAGACAAAGGAATACACAACCTAGCAGCGGCAGGTTTGAATGGTTAGACAAGCAAATGCCTACTTTCTAAAAGTGGTATTTGCAAACCCAGAATATTAAAATAAACTTTTCTAAAAGGTGTATTTTATTATTCTGAGTTCAGGCATACTCAACTTGAATTTCTATCATGTTCTCTGAGACAGTTAGGATTATAAAATGTAATACCTCTAACAGTCCATTCTGGCCTATGGAGAACAGGTAGCCTTGCAATAGTGAAAAACAAAAATGGCTGTAATTCACTATTAGGACATGCAACTCACATCAGGGCTTGTCCTACCTTATACTTACAATGCACCCTGCCCTTGGGCCTACCATAAGGGTGACTGATATGAAGAAAAGGGAAGGTTTAGGGGCTGGCAAGTGGGTGCACTTGCCCAGTCAGCATAACAGTACCAGACTGCACACAGGATCTGCAGTGGCAAACCTTAGACACATTTTACAAGGCTGCTTCTGTGGGTGGCACAGCCAGTGCTGCAGGCACACCAGCAGCATTTGGATTACACACCCTGGCACACTTAGTGCACTAGACTAGGGTCTGACAAGTAAACCAAAATAGCCAAACATGGAATCACTAATCCATACATCAATTTACAATAGGGAGCACTTACACAGTGGCACTGGACAGCAGTAGCACAGGGCCCAAAGCATCTAACACCAGCAAAAATACATGAGGCAACAGCAAAAAATGGAAGGGAGACCCACGTCAATGGGGTAAGGACTAACAGTAATCATGTAAAAAGAGTCATCTCCATACAGATACTCAAAAGGAATCATTCTCTGTTGTATCTGCCTTTTAGCAATCTGGCAAGACTAAGCCAGTAAATCACAAGAAGTGGTGCACAAACTAAAAACTTGGAACAGTGGAAAATGAGCGTAAGGCCCTAAGCTGGATCCAGCTTTGGCCAGGATACTTTCTTATTACCACTGACAAATGTGTGACTCCTAAGGAGGGTTCTTTCTCTCCATGTTTATTCTGTACTCCGAACTCTTTTCAGTGTACTGTTTATCAGCCTTTTAAGGCTCTTTAGATAAGATAAATCTCCTCCATGGAAACAGTCAGAAAACTGGGCTGATACTGACTTCACCCTGTATTATTTGGTATGTATTTTGCAGCATGTGAATATTTTATTAACCGGGGTAGAACCGATTAGCACGGTCAAAGCCCCTTCGATATATCAAATGCTGCTGGGCAGCGATGCCAAAAATCGGCTGTTTGTTAATCTTGAGATAAGCTACTATAAGAAAACTACGTTTAAGGTCCTAAATACTGCTTATAAAGTATGGAAGGCAGTGAAAAAGTACTATAGACTAGAGAAGGTATCTTTATATACCCCGTTAACTGCTACAACTCTCCTTCCACCGATATTTTGGGACAGGATTATAGATAGGTGGCGGGTTAAAGGAGTTCAATATATTGGTGATTTCTATCTCAACGGGGAGTGGAAGTCTTTTAAAATCCTCCGGTCTGAATTCTTCAAATATCTGCAAGTCCGCGATTATCTAGGTAAACATCAATGAAACTGCAGTAAATCCGGTCATTGAAGCCGTGAGGAAAAATGCATTGTATTGGTACACTGTGCAATTTACTGTTAGATATTAAGGGTAGTGACTTAGAGATGCAGAATATCAAATGGGACAACAGGCTGGGGTGCCTTGACACTCGGGTAGAAACCTGTATTGAATTGGCAGGTAGCTTGTTAATGTCTGCTTATCTTCGTGCGCAACATTATAAGATGTTTTTGAACCTTTATTACACCCCAGCTAAATTGTCTAAATGGGGGGGGGGTGGGTTTAACGATGGAAAATGTTTTCACTGTGGGACAGATGATGCCGATATTGTACATATCTTTTACACCTGTAGGCATTTAACCATCTTTTTTGGCCATATAGAGAAGTTGTCACTGGGACCCTTGGAAGCTGTTTCTTTTGCCTTTACCTGGTCTTTGGAGGAGCGCGGCATCTCTGCTTGCCTTGGCAGAACGGACCCTCGTCACCAGCCATCCAACATCTCGCCGGACCCGCTTCGCGGGTCCCGCAGCGCGTCATCTGCTCCTGGTGACTGCTGGTTGCTGAGGGACCAATAGGAGGAGCGCGGGGAAAGGCGAAGTCGACCAGCGGGGCTGCGAGCATAGGCAGGGACTCCAACGTCCAGGAGCCCCTGCGCGCCCAATCTGCAACACCTGGGCTGCTCTCCCCGCTGGCCACGCCCCCCACCGACAGAGTGAAAAACGGGCTTCACTCTCGCCCCTGTGGGACCCTTGGAAGCTGTTTCTTTTGCCTTTACCTGGTCTTTGGAGGAGCGCGGCATCTCTGCTTGCCTTGGCAGAACGGACCCTCGTCACCAGCCATCCAACATCTCGCCGGACCCGCTTCGCGGGTCCCGCAGCGCGTCATCTGCTCCTGGTGACTGCTGGTTGCTGAGGGACCAATAGGAGGAGCGCGGGGAAAGGCGAAGTCGACCAGCGGGGCTGCGAGCATAGGCAGGGACTCCAACGTCCAGGAGCCCCTGCGCGCCCAATCTGCAACACCTGGGCTGCTCTCCCCGCTGGCCACGCCCCCCACCGACAGAGTGAAAAACGGGCTTCACTCTCGCCCCTGTGGGACCCTTGGAAGCTGTTTCTTTTGCCTTTACCTGGTCTTTGGAGGAGCGCGGCATCTCTGCTTGCCTTGGCAGAACGGACCCTCGTCACCAGCCATCCAACATCTCGCCGGACCCGCTTCGCGGGTCCCGCAGCGCGTCATCTGCTCCTGGTGACTGCTGGTTGCTGAGGGACCAATAGGAGGAGCGCGGGGAAAGGCGAAGTCGACCAGCGGGGCTGCGAGCATAGGCAGGGACTCCAACGTCCAGGAGCCCCTGCGCGCCCAATCTGCAACACCTGGGCTGCTCTCCGCGCTGGCCACGCCCCCTACCTATCACCTCGCGATCATACAGCTGTAGAGTCATAAAGAGAGCAGTGTCTCCGCTTCGCGGGAGCGACCGGGAGAAGCCCGGGACAAGGGCGGGACCGTTTGTGACCCGGAGTGACCGGACCGGGCCACCTCTCTAACCTGTGTGCGCCCCCATCCCTAAGGACTATGGCCGGCAGAGACAATAGGATTAAATCCTCCTTAACTGGCAGCCTGTCAACCGCTGGAGGTATGGAGAAATTCCTCATAAGGGCTAACAACATTATTGATAAGGAGATAGTCATATTGGAAAAGCGTTTATCCACTGAACTTATTTCTCTTAAACGATCATCTATAGGACCCCTTGCTTACGCTAAAACGCCCATTAGAGACAGCGATCAGCCTGCTATTGCGGATACAATATCCCCACCCACGGAAGACCCTAGCCACCTAGCTACCCCGGTTGTATCAATTGACATTGTCACTGACCCTAACTGTGTACCTGTAAGCGATAATGTCTCCATTTTATCCCACCCTGATGTGAGTATTACTGAGTCTAAGAGCTGTGGGGAAAGAGAGGGTGCAGTGAGGAAACGGAAAAGAGTTTACAACAAAAAAGAAGTTAAATCGGGAAGGGCTGCAAAATCAGCTAAGGTACGGGAGGCACCACCACCCCAGACCACCTTTACCCCCCGTGATGCTCAACCTCCGAATAGAGAAATATCCATGGAATGGGCCGTGGCACTACTTAAATCAATCATATCCCCATTAGAGGCTAAACTGGATAGGCTTTGCTCCAGAATATCTAATGTAGAGAAAACATCTGCCTCCATTTTAGCCACCCTTGGTAACCTTCAGAACCAACACATCCCCACGACTACCATAACCCCTGCGATCCCCGCGATCCCCGCTCCCCCCAATCCGGTTTTGAACCAACCTAATATCCCTCCACCTAATACCAGCATACCACCCCTTATCCAATCTCAGCCCAATAATCCAACAACTAACAATGTGGCGAGTCAACAACCAAGCCAAATTAACCCAACAGACCATACGGCCCAGGGAGCACCAAGTGAGGCACTCAATACCCCTAGACCTAGATGGCCCGATTTACCACCGGAGGCAAACCGGTTACTGTCATCTGTACCACCACTAGAAACAGGGGAATCAGAAACCTTTAGTTCCTTGAAGAACAAAGTTATAAAATGGCTCAACTGGAATAGACCGCTCCCGGGCCACCTGCATAATGAAATTATTATGGTAAGGAGGGTTCCATGGATAGGCAAGACCCCTAAAAACATCAATGGGGACTGCCTAACCGTTAGTTTTAGAGACCCCCGTACAGTATCCCATATATGTGCAGGTTTCAACAGATCTTTTGATTCAACGATCCAAACCCTTCCTGTTTCCTATTTCTTCCCACCAACCAACATTTGCTACCAACAAAGAAGAGGGGATTGGTCCGTTGTGGAACGGAGGGGCAGACAACGAGCATATGATGCTAGACCACCAAGACAACCCCAATACGCACCCCAATTCCACCCCTTTATGGATCATAACCGCTATGCTTGTTTAGATGGCCTGGAGGGAGTAGACTGACTACACCCCGTCTCTCGCTCTCTGAAGCCGACCAACATTCCGGCTAAACCTGATGTCCCATCCAAGGTCCATTTATCCACCCCTACCGAAGCTATCTCCACTAATCCGGCCCAGATTTCACCCGTTACGACCCCTACCATACAATGTTCCGAAACTACTCCCATTACCCCTGCCCCAGCAACCCCACTGTACCGGATCTGATCCACCTAGATACGACCCGTACTACACCCTCTGTCTCAACTAACCACATTAATACAGTAATGGACCAAAGGGTTAAGGGTTATTCATTGATGAGCTGGAACATTGCTGGGTGGCGGCAAAAGGTTTCAGCACTGGGTTGGAGGGAACACATTGTGGATTTTGATATTTTATGTCTGCAGGAAACGTGGTCAGTGGAAGATATTGCTTTCGATGGTTTCGTTTCTTATAACTGTAATGCGGTGGAATCTGCAATGGGGAGGGCCAAAGGGGGATTGTTGATTCTACTTTCTGTACACTTACCCTTACGTGTAAGGAAAAGCCATATTGTGGGGTCCCATTCGCAAATTTTGGAAATATCGGTAGGCAGGGATAGAAATCTATTGTTGATTAACCATTATAATAACACCTTTGACCCCTCCAGCACCACTGTAGTAGATGAACTCGAATCGGCTCTGGATTCCATTCTTTGCAATACAACTGTATCTTATGATATTGTTTGGCGAGGAGATTTTAATATTAGAACTTGCCCCCTCTCATACTCAACTACTTGTGGTTATGATGGGGAAAATGGGGAAAATTTACTCCACTTTCTACACTCTCCATATGGCACTTCCCTTAACAATCTAATGTTAAAAATAGATATATCAATCCACCAACATGCCCCTGATAATGAGGGTAATCTGGCGCCCACCTTCACGGGGAGAAACACCACCTCTATTATTGATTTTCTGATAATTTCCAACCGGGTAGCTCCCCATTGTTCGGTCCCCCAGATCTTAGATCACGACCTGAGTGACCACAATGCACTTACTATGGTCTTATATTGTGAGCTCCATAGGGATGTATTCTCCGGTAGGGTTGTCGATGACATTACCCCATGTAGACCAAATGGGACTCGCATAAAGTGGAGTGGGGAAAAAGCAGAGAATTTACATCGCAGGGTGGTGAAAGCTGGCCTAAACATGATACTTAGTTGCCTTGATACGGAAGTCCCCCCAGAACAATCTGTAAATAACTTTGAGAAGCTGGGTACCATAATTAAGCAAACTCTCACCTCAAAGAAGGCTAAAACCACACAGGCCACACAGGGTTGGTTCAACCAAGCATGTACAAGGGCACTAAAATCCCTTAAACTTGCCCTCTCAACTACCCCGAGAGACAGGGAAGCGGTTAAATCCATGAGGGCTAATTACAAAAATGAGCTCAAAATCAGGAAACAAGAACTTAGAGAAATAGCCTGGGAAGATCTGAGCAAAGCTGCAGCCCTCCGGGACAGTAAACTATTTTGGAGTACCATCAATAGCCCATTCCTGCAAAAAGAGGAATTCCCTGTTCTCACTGCCCAAGTTAATGAAGATGGATGGGTGGCCCACTTCTCAGGGATCTTCGATCCAACTGGAGGGTCTTTTGCAAATTTTAACACCATTAGCACTACCCCAGTTGAATCCCCGAGAATTACGACCTATGAGGTGGATTTGGCAATAAGGAATAGTAAAGGGGGGAAAGCCCCAGGCCCAGACGGGGTACCAATCGACCTATACAAATATGATCCAGCGCTCTGGAGCCCATTACTGACCATAGCCTTTAATGCTGCTATGGATAACAGGACCCCTTCTACCTGGGGTGAATCCATCATTATCCCAATCTATAAAAAGTGGGATAGAGGAGAGGCTAAGAACTACCGCCCTATCTCCCTGCTGGATTCCTCACTAAAAATCTTGAGTAGGGTCCTGTTAGCACGCTTGGAGGATTGGGCCTTAGATAATAACATTCTTGCCCCATCCCAATATGGCTTTAGAAAGGGCCTTGGTACGATTGAACAATGTATTAACTTGAACCTTTTAATAGGGAAGTATACCAAGGCCAAGCCGGGATCATTATTTTTGTGCTTTGCAGATCTTTCAAGCGCATTTGATTTGGTCGACCATGCCGTTATGGACAACTCTGCTGGGTATGGGAGCCCCCCCCGATATCATCTATTTCTTAGCCACACTCTATTCTAACTTATCCGCCCAAATCCGTTATGGTCCTGAGGGTGAGTGCACACGGAAGATTAGAGTAAGATCTGGCATTCGACAGGGCTGTGTATTAGCCCCGTTGCTCTTCTCACTCTTCATTAACTCGGTGGAACAAGAATTAAAGCAAATCCATGCTGATGCCCCCCAAGTAGGAGGCACCCCTATACCGGTATTGCTTTATGCCGACGATACAGTTCTTCTCTCCAGGACCCCTATAGGCTTACAAAAATTGATGGATGGGTTCTATGATTTTATATTGAATAGGAAACTCAAAATTAATAACTCTAAAACGTTTGTCATGGTGTGTGGGAAAAAGCTGAAACTTTTTAAACCTTTTTCTTTTAAGGAAAACCATATTGCAACTGTCACTAATTTCTGTTATTTGGGAGTCACATTTAACGACAGAGGATCATGGGCCCCTGAGGAAACAAATGTCAAAGCCAGAATGGGGAAAGCATCCTTAGGCGTCTTCCGCTTTGCCTCCAAAGTAGGAAGCCGCCGTATTGTTGATATGCTGACCATATACAAGCACAGATGCACTTCGATAGCATTGTATGGCTCGGGGGTATGGGGACATTGCAATGCCAAGGCCATGCAAATTGAAGAAAACAAGTTCATTAAACGGCTGCTTTGTCTCCCCTCCTCGGCATCTACTGTTTTAACCCATTCGGAACTAGATCTGGATTACCTGTCCGACCTCACCGGATTGAGGCCACTGATGGTATGGAAATCCATTTTTACCAAGACGGAAACAGCATTTACCAAAGATATCATCAAAGACTGCTTACTCTTGGATAAAGTTTTAAGTATTCCATGGTTAAAATATGTAGTTTCGACTGTTAAAGACCTGTTTGACATGGACCTAGGAAATGACCCTACCAGTCTGAACACTCTAGACAAACAGGAACTAAAAAATGTCTATCTTAGGGCGAAATCGGATGTGCGAAGTTATGCTACTAGAGAATATTCTACACATATTCTCCACCTGTCCTTGAATGATGATAGCCGGGGTATTCCTATGTACCTTAATGTTATCCACAGACAGTCCCACCAGTTTGTTCTTTCAAGGCTAAGATTAGGTATAGTACATAACTTGGTTGCTTTCCCGATTATGAAATCTCACCCAGTTACCCCATGTCCATGTGACGGTTCTTCCAAACAAAGCACAATGCACTTTTTATTACTCTGTCCCTTGTATAAAGCGCAACGCACCTGTTTCCTCAAGCCTATGTTCCTTAAATACTCCATGTATACCACTGATAGCGCTTTGAGGCTTCTCTTTTCACTTTCAAGCCCAGATATATGTTTTTATACAGCCACTTTTATTTTGAAATCTATCAGAGCTAGACTTAGCATGGTTTTCCCGTAATTTTATGTGTAGCAATCCCCACAACATGTGACAAGGTTATCTCTGTTTCTGCATTTTGTGTACATTGTATATGTAATGTTTTAAATTGTATACTTTTATGATGTTTTTTAAACATTCGAATAAAGTTAAAACTGACTGAGAAGTTTCTAGCGGAAATGTTGGGGGGCCAGTTAGACTATCCACTGCTCATGTATTGTTGGGGGTAGCTGAGGCAGAGGAATCGGACCAATTGCTTTATAAATTTCGGTACCTGATCTTTTTAGTTACAGTTGTGGCTAGATTATGTATTGCCTCAACGTGGCTTCAGAAAGATGCACCATCTTTTGAATTATGGAGGGCTAGATTTCTATCTATGTTTAATATAGAATATAGTTTATATGCTTTGAAAGGTAACCGGAAAAAGAAATTAGGCTGAGCGATTTGGGGACCGGTGGTCTCCTATATGGACGAATGAGCGGACTAGTTGGGGAATTATCTTTGTGACCCTCTGCACCCTGCTCCTCAGGGATTTTTATTTTTTATGAACGTAGATCAATTATGTAACTAATCTATTTATTGTAAAGTGCTATGCTTTTCTTTTTTCTTTTCTGTGTACTATGTTTGGTATTGATTCCGTTGAATAATTTGGGTTAATGAACTGTTATGTATTGGATCCATCATGGATTAATAAAAAAAAAATTAATAGCTGTAAAAGTGGTTTAACAAATAAAAAATGCCGAATGTAACTGTAGATAGCTGAAATATTCGTTTCCTTTATTCCACAGGCATTCATCATTACAAATGTGTATACTTCCATTAATTGCCAGTTTCCTTTGTATCACATGCCCGTTAAAAAACACAGCACTTTGGTGAATGTTGTTTACAGAACTTGTTTTCTATGCCTCTGAGGACACAATAAATGCACTATTTAATAAAATAAAATAAAAAAAGGAAATAGTCAGAAAAGGCCAGCAAGGTTATTGGGCCCATGGCAGATAGTTTCAGACCATTTATTTCACTCCTTTTACAATATCTGAAATGAAATGCTTGAAATGAAAATTATATTTATATAGCGCATAGTCTACCCTGAGGCCTCGCAGCGCTTTAGCTAGAATCAGAAAGGCGACAGGATAGGGCGCTAACAGGCTCTTCCGAACAAATGAGTTTTTAAAAGCTTTCTAAATGCCAGCAGCATCTCTCATTAGTTTTCTTGAAATTACGTTGACAGCAGCATTACCTTGTCTGCATTTCCCAAGTTACACTATCATTTTGCCCAAAGCTTCAGGAAAACGATTTCTATGGTAAGTATATAATTTAATGGCAGGATTAAACAATTACAAAATTATTGGTAAATCATTTATGATTACATACTTTTCTTGCACTTGGGTTCAATATTTAAGTATTTAATTGACTCAAAATTGAATTAAAATTCATTAGTTTAAGAATAACATTACATATTAGTTAATTGTATTAAGTTTAAAACAACATATATAGCTCGAATTAGTATTAACATACATTAATAAAATTAAATTAAAAATAACCTATTTAAGTTTATGGCTAGCATTTGAGTTATAATAAGGTTCTATGTTAATGTCCATGATGTTTAATATACAGGTAACTGTTTTAGTATGGTACAATGAATGTAAATTAGAACACATGATTTAAAATTAAATAATTAGAACAAGCCTTAGGTTACACCAAGATTAGTAATTGTTTAAATGTCATTGAATAGATTAAAAAAGAGGGCTATAGCTAATATTAGGTATTATAATATCAAATTAATTTAATTTAGGGATAGTGTAAATCATCATATTTTAGTACATTTAAAAA
This sequence comes from Lissotriton vulgaris, assembly GCF_964263255.1. NCBI lineage: Eukaryota > Metazoa > Chordata > Amphibia > Caudata > Salamandridae > Lissotriton > Lissotriton vulgaris. The sequence continues at coordinate 1,009,605,905 of NC_141685.1, read as the reverse complement.
AAGGTAACTCAATTCAAATTAGGGTTAGTGCTAATGAAAATTAGTATAATTAAATGAAATCAAAACGAAGATTCAGGAAACAAATAGCATTATTGTACAGTTCAGCAGTGGAGATAGGGTATGAGGTGAATCTAGGACAACATATATAGGGCAAAGTAAACCGTGTTGTTGATAGGTGGGCAGGGTAAAAGGAAGGAAAAAGTAACGGTGGAGAAGCAAAGTAGAAGTAAAAATGTAGAACCTAGGCAGATCAGCAAGCATCAATGAGAAGGGTGGACTCAGATAAAAGTGTTGCTTGTTTTGGCCTGTTAAGGCCAGGTAGAACCTTAGACCAAACACCTAAATGGTAAAATGTAATCAAGTGCCTACTTCAGCAATCAACATGAGGCATCCCCACAATTAGACCTTGCCTAGATGATACACACTCAGACCACGTCTTCACAAAACACAGGAAAAATGTCATACACAAATCATTAACCACCACACACCTTCAAACTATCAAACACACATTCTAACTCAAGCTCATTAAAGTACGCTCTGCAGTACTCCATACTACAGACATTGCAGACTTCATTTCCTAATGCAGACTTGATGCAGTCTTCATCTCAGAAACATGGCTTACCCTCATTTCGTCACACATCCTTGATGCCCTTGTTCCCACAGGCTACGGTATCCGGAATATGAATTGCAAAATTAAGAAAGGACGAGGCCTCACTATCATCCCAAAGTCCTTCATGTCGCGTACTCTAAAAAAACAACACGCAGCTCCACAAACCTCCTCACATGCTACTTACTACTCTCCACAACTCAGTCTGCCACCTTCCACCTATTCTATATGCGTACCAGATATAACATGGAATTAACTACTGAATTCTCGGACCTCCTTTCCACTTCATCCATCCTACACATCCAAACCATCCTCCTGGGTGACTTCAACCTCCTGGACAACTCAAGCTAAAAAAATAACACCAAGTTGTGGCCTGCTAATGGGGGGTGTGTCTGTGTGCGTGCGGTGTGGGAGAGTTGTGGATGTGTTTGCCCTATCCACTCATTCCATGGTAAGCCACCAGATATGTTAGATCCCTGAAATCTTTGGCCCCTGCCCAGTGGTGGCCGGCATGGCTCACGGGTGGAAGGGCGGGGGCCGGCTGGGCGGAGGGGGGGGGGGGGGGGGGGGGGTCGCGTGAAGATGCACAAAACATAAAAATTATTTCCACTCCAGATCACTCGTCTCTGCTCCTGCTTTCCTCAAGAATCAGGAAGCACAGCCAGGTCCCACTGACTAATCACAAAGCTGCAATTCATCATTTGGATTGACAGGCAGCCAGGCTCCCCTGACCATCACAATGCTGCAATGGAGCGTTGTGATTGGTGTTGAGCATTCTGGTTTGACGTTCAACCAGGTAATGGGGGCCTGGGCAGGCTCTCCATCCAGGCTGTAATGCAGCCTGCTTGGAGAATGGGGAAAGTGTGCATGACTGGTTTGGGGGGCCAGAGAGGGACAACTAAACAATTATTGTGCACTTAGGAGTGGGCAAACCACTACTCCTCTGCCCTGCTTCGAAGGCAGAGCAGCCCTACCCACCCGCAAAGGAAACATAACATGATAATAATTGGAAGTTATTATAATTTTATGTTTCCTCTTCTTGCACAGCTTGAAAGCAGTGGGAAGACCACTATAGCAGAGGAGCCGCCACTGCCCCCTGCCCCAGCCCCAGCCCCAGCCAGCCAAGGAGTGACTATGTACATGGAGGTAGACTCTTCAACGTAGACTCGGTCTTCTTTTGCCAGAAATCTCTCATGGGGATGATAATATTCATATAATGAATGGAATTCTGCAATCCCTGTATAAAAGCTGGTCTTTAATTTGTTTTTAATTGGCGACTTGTGATGCACCCATTCATCGATATAATGACATGATACCAGAACTCAAGTGTAATAGCTATTACAGTTGAGATCTGACATCACAATGCCTGCTACCAGGGCCAGAAGCTGGGGGGGACTAGGAAAGGGGTGGGGGTGGGGAAGGCAGGTACGATCATGGAGCATAAGAAAAGCAGCTGTTGAAAGAAAACAACAGTTGATTTTCTTTCTTTTGCTTTGTTTTTCTAGCTTACAATGACAAGCGGAAAGGATATATTTATGGTGCCATGTTTATTATATGTACTCTGTAAGTAATTCATAGAAAAGGTAGATTCTTTCTGCGTGTTTCTACACATTTGAACTACTGCGTCTTTTTTTTCTTTTTACAAAAAAACAACTTGTATTAAACTGAATCTATTATCTTTCTGCAACAATTATTTAACAGATTTTGGTGTGTTTAATTTTGCACTAGAGATTCTATTCTTATTCTTCATATTTGCAAACATGCTCTCTAGTTTCATATGAAAAATCTACGCGCCAAGGATTTAAGCGGTTTGTGGAAAAGGGTGATGATGTGACCATGTATTATTAGAAATAAAGTATCCACTGCCGTACACGACTAGGATATTGCGAATCACCTCGGAGTTCCATTATCTCATTAAGGAACTTGGCCTTTGGATTTGCTCCTCTATAAGGTCATTGAACTCCTCAGTGACTTGCAATATCCTTATGATGTACACAGGGGTACATTACCACATATATCTCACACACAGGCCAGCGGGCCTCTGTCATATCCAGCTCCCAGACGTTTGGGCTTTTGGCCAAGCTTGAGACTTGCGAGTACTTGTGGTATAGGTTCACGACATGGCATGGAATGTTATAGCTTCCTACAATCTTATGATCCAAGTATTTTTTTTTTTAAATATCTTTTTATTTGGCACTCAAGAAAGCAAAACTGGATTGTATCCCATAATAGGCATGTATGGATACAACAAGTGTAAACAGTACTCTGCAATTGAAAACTGGTCCTCTGCTTGTACTAAAACACACTCCTAGTCTGGTGGAGGTTAGACGTCATATTAACAATATTTCCATACCTGTAGGACAGCCTCACGAGGGTAGCACCCGGACTACCCCTATAAACATTAAATTTTCCCCAAAATGTTTTCCCACTGTTTAGTGCAGCCGCTACTTTCATACACCACCCTCTCTGCAATCATGCACCAATCCATGTCTCTCTTCCAGTTTCTGAGGCACTGTGCAGTTTCTGCCCCCCATTGATAGGCTATATTTTGTTTAGCGATTATTATTCCCAGGGTCACCCAGGTTTGTTCCATACAATTCATATCTCAGGCATCCCAGATGTTGAGAAGACACCACTTTGCAGATGGTGTGAAAGAGTGGTTCAAGTATCCTTGGTTCTTCTTGCGAGTTACAGTTCACTCTGGAATACTGCTGTACCGGACATATCCTGTAACAGAGATTTAACAGAGACACTTATTGGCACATAGCAAGGACTAGTTTGCAGTACTGTATGGGGTGAGTCTTTTCACTGAATTGGTGAACACAGTTTGGCCTGCCCATTTTTCACAAGCACTGATCGTGCCCTCTATACACTTTCATCTCAATCCTGCAACATCAGGTGTGAAGAGAACAGGTGAGGTGGCGTGTGCAGCAGCACGCGACGAAGGTGAGGTTCAACAGACTTGCGACAGTTTCCTTGTTAATCACTCATTCTGAAAAACAAAAATGTTTACTTCACTTCTTTTTCGCATGTTGATGCTTTGTTTTTCATTACTTGTTCCGTGCCCTTGCTATGGACAGTTCAGCTACATCGTGTGGTGTACATAGAGATAGGACTTCAATTTTTTATCGACCTAGATCAATCAATCAAACCAACTTTATTCGGTTTTCATGTGTAAAATCATAATACTCTAAAAAAACATACATGGTATTAAAAAAAATTATATAATATTTATACAAATGTCACATGTAAGACAAAACAAACTTAAAAATCTCAAACGGTACATAACATAAAATATGTTATAAAGTGCATATACCCTAGATCATAAAAAGTAAGAAGCATTTAGAAGGATGAGTCCAAGGACCTCATCTAAACTATATGCGTCATCAAGTAACTAGATTAAAAACATGCCCTTATAGCTACTGTCATTTAATCAAAGCACACTCCAAGCTTCACTGCATATTTAAGGAAATTAAGAACAAATAAAATAGAATCTTTGAGCAACAGTTGTCAATAGATGAGGGCTGGACGCACCTGACTAAATGCCAACCTCATTAAAATAGGGGTAATAAAGGCTTTCCGAGGGGTCGCATAATGCTTACAAACTATTAAAAAATGAAGCATGTCCTGTGGAGACTCACAGCCACAGGATTCTAGAATCTTGCCTCTACTTCTACCCCAGTGGCGAAGCCAACAGGAGGTGAAACAGATCCAAAAGGAACCTGGTCAGTAAAAAGCGTTCATAGGTGCTACATGGACCCAGGAGATATGGCTAAGTAATTTATTTTATTTTCAATATAAAACAATTACAAACACTGGGTTTCCTCAGTTCCAGCTCTTCGCTCTCTAGTTTTCTTAAACTGCAAAAAGACTCCCTGGCCCACCACAGGTCCTTTTCTGTCACTGATTCTGGGTTTGTAAATAGTTCAACTCATCCCAATCTTTCGAAACTGCTCTTAATATATCTAAGCCAGGGAATGTGATGGGCATAGTCAAGGATCATACACTTCTTCAGGATCAATCGACTCAGAGTCAATCCTTCATTCAGCCTGATTTTCAGCCAAAATGTTATGGGGCGGAGAACCAGTAAGTCACAAAGTTAGGGCACCCCCAGTTCTTCATGTACCACCATATTAGACGTTCCCTGGGGCACACCTAACAAACGCTTCAGGAATGTATTCTTAGCCACTTGTAACTCGTCCATTGTAATATGACCCCATATTTTGCTACCGTAAGAAGTTTTAGCGATACACTTAGCCTGATATATCTTTAAAAGTGCCACAATTGGTCTCCTACCTAATTTAAAACTGCGTATTTGCGGGCACTAGGTCTTCCCTCTTTCTTTGTTTTTGTGGGCTCCATTTCACTTGCTCATCTATTAGGACCACCAAATACAAGAAGACAGCAGTGCGCGGAACCTAAGCAGATCCAACCATTCATTGAAAGCGCTTTTTCGGGCGAGGTTCCACCTGCATCACATAAGATTTGGAATAATTTATTGACAAGTCCATATCCACCATGAAGGAGGAGAAAGAGTTACCGATGTTTGGAACCTCCTGGCGGCCCTGGATATAAGGACTGCATCATCTGCATATAATACAACGGGCAGACCACGTCGACCTACCTGGGGATAATCTACCCTGGTCTTCGGTAAAACTTTGTCCAAATTATTAATATTTAAATTAAACAAGAAGGGGGCTAAAATACACCCTTGGCGTACTCCTCTGTATATTTCAAAATTAGGGGAAACCCTTAAGTCTTGGGAGAATCTGACCTGCACCTTGGTTGCTAGTTGAAGGTCTTCCAGAAAGTTAACAATATTGCCATCTACCCCGATAGCCAACATGGTCTGCCACAGTTTAGCCCTATTTAAGTGGTTAAACGCTGTTGACAGATCCAAGAAGGCCAGGTAGATAGTGCCGGGGCGGGCAACTGTGTATTTATTAAGAATCATAGATAGGTTAAAGTGGACCGCCCGGGACGAAACCTGTACTGGACGTCCGTTAGATAGCGTGTTCCTCTGCCCGGCTAGTCAACCTTTCTAGGAGTACTATCACCTTAACCATCGAGTCCAGCAGTGAAATCGGTCTATAGCAGTGACTATGGTGGAAGTAGCCCATGACTCAGGACATCCGGATTCTGCTGCTGTATTCTTAACTGCTGTAAGGACCGGTGCCCAAAAAGTTAGGTCTGATTTATAAAGATCCGATGGAATGCCATCAGGACCCGGGCTTTATTATTTTTCAACCAGACAATGCCATCCCTAACCTCTTCTATATTAAAAACCAATTCAGAGGTACCTGCCTCACAACCAGAGGGACAGTTTAAATCAGGGGGACACTGAAACATGCCTTCAAAAAGAAGCACCCACTCCTCAGTAATATAGAAACCCATCACACTCCTGTAGTCGTGATTTAAGAAGGGGCTGTTAATTATGTTCCAAAACCTGGAACTGTCCCTCAGCGTACTAGCCTAAATTAGCTCCCTCCAGGCATCCTCCTTGAACATGGACTTAAGTCTTGCCAGTTCCGTCTTGTACTCCCTTTGGCAGGTTCTAACTAGTGTGGAATCTCTTGAGCTCTTATTTAAAACTTCCCTTAGCTTCCTGGCTGCCCGGGAGCAATGGTAGTCAAACCATCTATGGACCTGAGTGGCAGATCGCTGAGCCAGGGCACTTAAAAATCACGTATTTTAGCAGAAATGGTTTAAAAAGCACTGATGACCTCTCCTGGGGCCGTGGACGGGGTAATGCACAGAGCTAATTCCTTGGCACATATGACGGTTATTGACTTGTAAAATACATCTGGGGATATCTGGGCCCATATAAACCACCTTGCAGCATCTGTTGGGTTCACCACCCCACACCACCTGCCTCCTCTATGTGCCAGTAAAGGCCCACTAAGATAAACACACACAGGGTTTGTTGGACCCGGCCTCGTGGCGTGGTCCTCCCTGACCCGTAGTAACCCCCTTCCGAGCTTACAACACAATAGACCCCTGAGTCCCCCGTCCTAGCCAACCCTTCCCTCCATGTTAGTCCTAACCCTTCCCAGACTTCCCAGCCCGGGCCTCCATCTTCCCGGCCCGTAGGCCCTGTGTGCCCACTTTTCGGCACCTAAGATGGCCGCCCGAGCCAGCGCGGCCTAGGCCGAGAGGCGCCACCCTGGCGGGAGGACAGAACGCTCCCCGCGAGTGAGAAAGGGAGGAGCAGTATCCTTCACACCTCCGACCTCTCTTCGAGAAGTGGGTTTCGATCGCCCCTCCGGCCGCCCGGAGGGTTGGCTCCACGCCTGCTGTGTGTCTGGGACTCCTCCCGAACCCGACCTGAATGGATCACAGGGCCGCGTGGCAGGAAACCCCAACAAGCGGCCCCCAGGTGCCAAGTCCCCTGCCGACTAGACTCCGGAAATCAAAGAGGAGCAGTCCTTTAACTGGGGATGCTCCGGGACTATCGAGAGATTCGATCCTGGAACGACGAGAGCCAAGCTGACTTGGTCGCGGCTCATTTTTGCAGAGCAGTACTTCTGCTGGAACCACCTGAGCCCTGCTGAGTGACTCGCGGCTCCCTTGCAACTTTGAACCACCTGAGCCCTGCTGAGTGACTCGCGGCTCCCTTGCAACTTTGAACCACCTGAGCGCTGCTGAGTGACTCGCGGCTCCCCTGCAACTCTGGAACACCGAGCCCTGCTGAGTGACTCGCGGCTCCCCTGAAGAACGTAAGACCTCCGGAACCTTGCTTGAGCCCTGCTGAGTGACTCGCAGCTCCTTGACTCTCCTGGTCCGGCTGGACCCTGAAAGATCGCCCCATATCCCCCGGCTCGAGGATTGAGAGCTGTGCATTGGGTACGCAACGATATTGACACTAATCCTATAAGACTGTCCCGCTACCCCTACCCTAATCGAGACTCTTTGAGCTCTTGCTCTATTTGTACTACCGGCTTTCTCTGATCATAAAGATCCCTTGAATCACGAGATAAAGAAACGTTCTTAAGAAGCTACGTTGTGGTGTCTCTTTGTCGTGTGGTGCTTGTGTGGTGTGTACGATCCCAGATTCGAGACTCTCCCCCTGAGGAGTCTCCCTCCAGTGCTCGTCTTCGTACCTAGGGAGGTGGGTCCCAGGGTGGTCAGGTACACTTCCTACCCTTCCCTGAGGTCGCCTTCTAACTTTGGTTGCAAGCGACGGGATAGGAGCCGCAATCTAGAGATCGTACAGTACACGACTAACGCACTACCAAGCAAACACAACAGAAGAAACCACCATGAGTATCATCGAAGCTGAAGCAAGTACGGCATTCCATGTAGAACAACTGGAGGACTACACACACAAAGAACTAAAGGAATTCTGCATAGAACTAGGAATTGCTACCACTGGCCTCAACACAAAAGAAGACATGCAGAAAGCATTAAAAACTTGGGTGGAGTCCGGAACCACCCACACAAAAGGAGCGCCGGCGCCGCCAGACAGACCGGGACTCCCCCAGACAGAAAACGGCAGCAGCTCGGTACGAAGCACTGTACCAGACGGGGGTCTATCCCCGGAAGCACTCGCAGATCGAGAAAGAAGTCGCAACCATGAGCTCGAGATGGCGAAACTCAAGATCGAAGGCGCAAATAAAATTAGCAGAAAAGAAACTGGCAGTCGAGCAAATGACGGTACAAGGAGAACTAGAGGAGAAGAAACTCCAGCGGGAGCATGAAGGGAGGAGACTTCAGCTGGAACACGAGCGAAGCTTGAAGGAGCTCGAACTCAAGGCAAGGAACAAAGAGAACCGGCCCCTGGGGAACCGAGAGACCGTCCCCCCGGCCGAGCCGAAGGTCCACATCCCCAAGGATGTGGTCAGAGAGTATTACAAAAATGACGACATCCAGCAATGGTTCAAGGCCTACGAAGTCGCCATGACCTCCCACTGAGTCCCACAGAAGGATTGGGGGGCCAGATTGTGGGGTCGATTCCTGAGCGAGGTGAGAGACACCCTGCTCGATCTACCATCCTCCGAGCAGACTTCCTACAGCCACATGAAGGAAGCCCTCCTGACGAGGTACGGCCTCACCCCAGAAATGTACCGCCAGCGGTTCCGGGACTGCAAGAAGATTCCTGGCACCACCTGGGTAGAGTACGTAAACTTTTTTAGCCGAGCATTCTACGGATGGGTCAAGGGCAGCAAAGTGACCACCATGGAAGAACTAACTGACCTCATGCTATGGGAACATTTGTCCACTCATTGTTTTGTGGAACTCCGCCAGCATCCGCTCGACAGCAAGCTCGTAGATCCGAAGAAGCTGGCTGGGTGAACACCCGGGTCTCCAGGGGCCCCATAGGGGATTCTCCCCGCACCAATCAAGGACCACCCCGCCAGAGAGGAGGGGGAAACCAAGGAGGACCCAGGGACGCCCAGTCTGGTCCCCAGCGTAGCCCCCCGAGAAACACCCAACTGAATTTCCCCACACCTCCACCCGCTACTGCCGGTCCCCCGGGCAGGCCGCACAAGGTAACCATCACATGTTATAGATGTCAAAAGCCCGGGCACTACGCCAGTGATCCCCTGTGTCCCATGGCCCCACGCATCCCTACCACCCCTACCCCAGCTAGGCAGATAGCGAATGTAGCTTTAGGAGAAGAGTTTGAGGACACCGAGGAATGGGAACCTGCTGCCATGGCCCTAGTATCCCTGGGAGATCGGGAGATGGTCCCCGGGAACACCCTGCCCCCCTACACCGAGAAGTACCGCCAGTCCGTCATAGTGAATGGCCACCGAGTGGAGGCCCTCCGTGACACCGGCGCCAGCATCACAGGTGTCCTTAGCCATTTAGTACGAGAAGACCAGATCCTCCCCAATGTCCTGTGCCCTGTAATTTCAGCAGATAACACGGAGAGCTTGTGTAAGGTAGCCCTGATACCATTTGAATGGGAGGGAGTAGCAGGAAAATTAAAAGTAGCAGTACGGACCTTCCAGCCTGTTGACTGCCTCCTGGGGAACGACCTGGAAAGTTCTCCATGGAAGCAGGTCGAGCGCCACACCCACCTCGGGATGATGGGTCTTACCTAGTGGGTGTGCGCCACCACCCGCTCTATGGCAGCCCGACTGCCCCCGACAGAGAAATAGAGGACGACCCGCCCAGCCTTCCCCCTGTGGATGGCGACCGGGCCGATCCAGCCGAGGCCTCCGACCCCATCCCACGAGGAGAGGAGGACACTAACAACGAAGCCATACACCCAGACCCCGCATAGATCACCGAGCTGGATGATCTGCCCGAATTGGCACAGTGGCGCCCCGAGGGGGGCCCCTCCCGAGAGGAGTTCTGCCGAGAACAAGCTATCTGTCCTTCCCTGGTTGGACCCCGGCGACAGGCCGAAGCCCAGGCGGCGGGTGACCAATCAGGTACGCACTGGCTGTACTGGGAGAATGACCTCTTTTACAGCGAGCAAAAGTCCGCGGAGCTAGGGTCAGCCCGGGTGCTGGTGGTACCCCTATGCTTCCGCAACTTCCTCCTGGGTTTGGCCCACGACGTACCCCTAGCAGGCCACTTGGGCCAAGACAAAATATATAGCTGCCTGGTTACGCACTTCTATTGGCCCAAGATAAAGACGGACGTAGAGGCCCACTGCAAGTCCTGTCCCACGTGCCAGGCTAGTGGAAAAAGCGGAGGAAAGCGCAAGGCTCCCCTCCAACCATTCCGGGTCGTCAGTACCCCCTTTGAACAGGTCAGAATTGACATTGTGGGGCCCCTAGACCCCAAAACATCTCAAGGTCAACACTTCATCCTCGTCCTAGTGGATCATGCCACTCGATACCCGGAAGCCATCCCCCTACGCACCGTCACGGCTCCCGTGGTGGGCCGGGCGCTGATGGGAATCTTTTCCCGTGTAGGATTTCCCCGCGAAGTCGTGAGCGACCGTGGGACGAACTTTATCTCCCGGTACATGACATCCCTTTGGCAGCAATGTGGAGTGTCCTATCGTTTCACCACTCCGTACCACCCCCAAGGAAATGGCCTAGTAGAGCGTTTCAACCGGACTCTAAAGGGGATGATCATGGGCCTAGAGGAGCCCCTCCAGCGTAAGTGGGACGTCCTGCTCCCCTGCCTCTTGTTCGCCTACCGGGAAGTTCCCCAGAAATCCTTGGGGTTCAGCCTGTTCGAATTACTGTATGGACACCCTGTCTGGGGGCCCCTCAGCCTGGTCCGAGAGGGTTGGGAGACGGCCCCCCGTGACCCTCCTCAGGAGGTGTTCCGGTACATTCTGACCCTCCGAAATCAAACTAGGAAGTTCCGAGAACTGGCCGAAGCCAACCTGGAGGCGAGCCAGGAAGAAATGAAGCGCTGGTACGACCAGAATGCCACTCTGGTCGAGTTCCAGCCGGGTCAGCAGGTATGGGTCATGGCCCCAGTAAAACCGTGCGCCCTGCAAGATAAGTGGACATGGCCCTTCATGGTGATCGAGCGGTATTTGCGGATACTGGCAAATTGCGCTCACAGAGGGAGCCAAGGAGCGGTCCGCCTTCTCCACCCCGGACAGGCATTATCGCTTTGGCGTGATGCCCTTCGGGATGAAAAACTCCCCGGCCACTTCTCAGAGACTAATAAACAAAGTCCTGGCCGGGCTGGAAGAGTTCAGTGCCGCATATCTGGACGATGTCGCGGTTTTCAGTTCAGAATGGAGCGAGCACCTCCGGCACCTCCGGAGTGTTGATGGCCCTGCGCCAAGCAGGCCTCACAGTAAAAGCCTGCAAATGCCTAATCGGGCAAGGATCGGTGGTCTACCTGGGGCACCAAGTCGGAAGTGGGCATGTCGCCCCTCTGCAGCCAAAAATCGATGCCATCCAAGCCTGGGAACCCCCCACCACCCAAACAGAGGTTCGGGCCTTCCTGGGCCTCACCTGTTACTACTGGAGGTTCATCCGAGGGTACGGCAGCCTCGTAGGTCCCCTCACGGAGTTAACGTCCAAAAAGCAGCCCCAGAAAGTGCAGTGGACCCCTGCCTGCCAAGAGGCGTTCGACGCCCTCAAGAGAGCCATGTGTACTGCCCCTGTGCTACAAGCCCCTGACTACTCCAAGGAGTTTGTGGTACAGACTGATGCCTCGGAGCACGGCATAGGGGCTGTACTATCCCAACTGAATGAGGAAGGTCTAGACCAGCCCGTAGCCTTCATTAGCCGGAGGCTACTCCCCAGAGAGCAGAAGTGGAGCACCATCGAGCGAGAAGCGTTCACCGTAGTCTGGGCCCTAAAGAAGTTACGGCCCTACTTGTTCGGAACCCATTTCCGAGTCCAGACGGATCATCGACCATTGTGGTGGCTGATGCAGATGCGGGGCGAGAACCCCAAACTGCTGCAATGGTCGATCTCCCTTCAGGGGATGGATTTCACTGTAGAGCATCGCCCTGGTACCAACCACGCCAACGCTGACGGCCTCTCCAGGTTCTTCTGCCTCAGCGAAGAGAACCCCCAAGAGGATAGGTAGTTCTCCCCGACTTTCAGCTGGGGGGGATGCCTGTTGGACCCGGCCTCGTGGCGTGGTCCTCCCTGACCCGTAGTAACCCCCTTCCCAGCTTACACCACAACAGACCCCTGAGTCCCCCGTCCTAGCCAACCCTTCCCTCCATGTTAGTCCTAACCCTTCCCAGACTTCCCAGCCCGGGCCTCCATCTTCCCGGCCCGTAGGCCCTGTGTGCCCACTTTTCTGTACCTAAGATGGCCGCCCGAGCCAGCGCGGCCTAGGCCGAGAGACGCCACCCTGGCGGGAGGACAGAACGCTCCCCGCGAGTGAGAAAGGGAGGAGCAGTATCCTTCACACCTCCGACCTCTCTTCGAGAAGTGGGTTTCGATCACCCCTCCGGCCGCCCGGAGGGTTGGCTCCACGCCTGCTGTGTGTCTGGGACTCCTCCCGAACCCGACCTGAATGGATCAAAGGGCCGCATGGCAGGAAACCCCAACAAGCGGCCCCCAGGTGCCAAGGCCCCTGCCGACTAGACTCCGGAGATCAAAGAGGAGCAGTCCTATAACTGGGGATGCTCCGGGACTATCAATAGATTCGAGCCCTGCTGACGTGGTCGCAGCTCGTTTGGCAGAGAAGGACTTCTGCTGGAACCACCTGAGCCCTGCTGAGTGACTCGCGGCTCCCTTGCAACTTTGAACCACCTGAGCCCTGCTGTGTGACTCGCGGCTCCCCTGAAGAACGTAAGACCTCCGACACCTTGCTTGAGCCCTGCTGAGTGACTCGCGGCTCCTTGACTCTCCTGGTCCGGCTGGACCCTGAAAGATCGCCCCGTATCCCCCGGCTCGAGGATTGAGAGCTGTGCGTTGGGTACGCAACGATATTGACACTAATCCCATAAGGCTGTCCCGCTACCCCTACCCTGACCGAGGTTCTTTGAGCTCTTGCTCTATTTGTACTACCGGCTTTCTCTGATCATAAAGATCCCTTGAATCACGAGATAACGAAACGTTCTTAAGAAGCTACGTTGTGGTGTCTCTTTGTCGTGTGGTGCTTGTGTGGTGTGTACGATCCCAGATTCGAGACTCTCCCCCTGAGGAGTCTCCCTCCAGTGCTCGTCTTCGTACCTAGGGAGGTGGGTCCCAGGGTGGTCAGGTACACTTCCTGCCCTTCCCTGAGGTCGCCTTCTAACAGGGTTGAATAATAAAGCCAGTAAATTATTTGAACAAGCAGGGTCGTCTTCTGGCATAGCGACGCACACAATCCATGGTGTATTGTGCATCTCTGTGGATTGGGCCAAGATCCTATTTTCCACATCTTATCCATTTATTCGTCACTGTGACAGTAAAGAAAAGTTCTCCTCCACAGAGACTTTGTTATTCTGGGAGTCCGAACCTGTAGACAGGTGGTAGTCGTCAGCCATATTAGACATCAAAAAAGTCAAATTTCTTTGGTTGGCCACACCAAAACTGGGTACTGGAAACACCATCTGTGCTGCAAAAACTGGTACCTAAAACCTGATCACCACAATGCTTAGTCCCTACAAAACATCTGATGCACTCCAGGGCTAATTTGCGGTTGGTTCCCTTTGTATTGTGTCCTTTTACTTTCTAAATGCCCTAGTTCTAAAATGAACTTCACTTGGTGCATTTCTGTGCAGCTGCCCTTCAATCTTGGGTCATCTGTGCTGTTTTGCAACAGCACCTTTCACATTTATATGGATCTTCTAAACGAAGTGCTGCGGAACGCTTGGAGGCAGCATCTGAAGGACCCTTGACACACTCTCTCACTGCCTCTGCACATTGCATTCTTTTTCCGTGCTACACATGATCGTCATAACAACCTAAGATGCCCGCCGTTTGATGCATCTTTGTGCAGTCACCACTTAACCCTGGGACAACCATGCTGCCTGCTCCAACATTTTCCACATTAGCCTGGATCGTCTATATGAACTTTAGAAGACCGCTCGGAGATCCCATCCGTAAATTCCTGGGGACAAGTCTTTACAATCTTTGAACACTGCACTTCTGCAGAAAGCCTGGAATTTGTATCTGAAGCAACCTTGGAACATTCCCTTAGTGCCCTCAGCACATTGCACTTCTTTTTTTGCTGACACTAAGAATGAATGCTATAGCATTCATGCCATTGACCAAAATGCTGTGTTAGCACCTCAGACTTTTTTTGTATTACTAGCTTTAATAATGGGCATTTTAAAATGTGCACTTGTTCTATGGTGCCTCAAACGAACGCAAACATGTTTTGTCATTGACCAATATGCTGTTTTAGCACTTTGCACTTTTTTGTATTATTTGTTTTTATAACCGGCATCCTTGTTTTAACTGCCTGTAATCAGGATAACAGTTTATGTTTATTTATTATATCCTTTTGTATTTTTTTAATGGACGGCGGCTTTTTTACTTGAGTGGTTAATAGAAAGAACCTTTGTTTAGTGGCTAAAAAGGGCGTCTAGATCAAGACAAATAATAATTTGGCCCCTTACAGAAAAGAACAAAAGAAGAAAACATCCATTCTTTCACTTACAAATTTAGGTTGTAGGCAGGTTTACGTATATTCATTAACAAATCAATATATTTCTATTGACCCGTTCCAAGATGGCACTGAAGTGAGGCCTTTCACCAAGAACATCAGATTTTACAATGCTACCCGAATGATTCATTTGAAGGATTAATTTTTAAAACAGATTGTTTTAGAACAAGTCATCCTCTCACTCCGAATGTTTTAATGCATTTCACTTACGGTACTAGGTTCAGGCTGACAAATTAGGACATTTAATACTGAAGTGCCCTTATTGTACCATGTAATATGCAGGCTACTCTGAACTAGTTTGTATGTATCACATATAGCATAACTTCAGCTATTAAGCAAACTATGTAGAAATTGCTTAACATTAAAGGGTAGATTTTTTGGTATTAAGGAAAACAATGAGTCTTTATACTGGATTCTTAGGTATTTCTGAGACCCATTATGGCTAAATTCCTTGCTAATAGAGAACTGATCTTGCTTTCACAAATATTGTTAGAATTTCTTTTGAATAGCACCACAATTCATTGTTTGTTTGATTTCTAAAGACATTTCTTGTCATTTTGTGATATTTTACAGAATTTCTGTTACTATATAGAAGGAATCGATATCATAAAACACCAGAGGTGATCTATAGACTTACAACAAAATATTTCAGGATACAAAATTGGAGGTATGTTTCATTAAATTATTTGCTTCTTCTAATTTATTATTAGAGTCAATCCAGACTTTCAGTACAATGGCTTGAGTCAATAATACAAAAAAGAAAAAAAGAAATGCAACTTACAAACGCCCCTCATAAATGCTATGTTATGACCAATGTGTACAAATTCTATATCCAGAACTCCAAAACACTAATAAGATGATAAAAAAGAAATCTGTGACTTTGATAGTGAGTTTGGTTTGGTTACCTTCTATAGCAGGAGGGTAAACTAAACATATAGAATTAATAACGTGAGTGTTCAGTACTGCATAAATCATATTATAGTGTAGATGTTGAACTGACTGTAAAAACAATCATGCGCATATCAAAATAAGTATGTAGAAATGTAAAGTCAATTGTTTTTAAATAGATCTACATTTTGTAAATATCTTTTTTGTAGACCTGAAGAAGTCTGTGAAAGAACGAAACGCATTGGCTACTATTACACAATGGCGTTTCTTTTTAAAGATGAAGAAAAGAATGAAGAATATTTGAATTAAAATATATTTTTTTTTAATTGGTCTGCGACCATGCCAGAGACATATCAACTTGGGCACACAAACTCATATTTCTGTTACTACATAAAAGGACTCGATATCATAAAACACCAGAACTGATCTATTGACTTACAACAAATTGTTTAAGTATACAAATTGGAGCCCAGAACAAGTCTGTGAAAGGACTAAACGCATTGACTACTATAACTATTACACAATGGCGTTTCTTTTTAAAGATGATGAAAAAGAATAAAGAATATTTGAATTGAGACAATGTTGTCAGATGCAGTGATGTACATAGTATATAATTTTTTCGGATATGCTCCCAGTGTAAATCATTGATTGATATAAGCCGGACTCTCATTAAATTGGATATATTACTTACAGTATTGTATGTGCTGGAACACTAGTGGGAATTTGTTTTAATTGCTGTTCTGATCGTACATCTGTGGGATGTTTGATTGCTAAGCTTTTAATTAACTGTACAATACACTGCTAATAATCAGGGACTTGCACGCATTGTGAACAGCATGCACACTTTGTAAACAACATATGTAGATTGTACTCACCAGGGCAACAAAGGTGTATTGTCATACAGCAGGCTTTGGATTGAATAATTTAAGCAATTTGCACACTTTGTGAACAGCATGTGCACGGCGCGTACCCCAGCGATCATGGGGGGTACGCGCCGTATACCCAGTGTACATGGGGTACGCACCGTACCCCATGCACGCAGGGTGAACGGCGCTTAACCCATGTACGTTGGGTGTACGGCGCGTACCCCCCACGATCGCTGGGGTACGCACCATACCCCTGTGATCATGGGGGGTACGCACCGTATGTGATTGTGTGCTTTTCCGTACAAATCGCCCTTACCTGATGTGGACCGTACGTCTCGCGTCCTGATACCCCGGTCTGGATCGTACTCGGCGTGTGTACGAGTCGTACGGAGACGGCTCCTGATGCGAATCGTATGGACTGTAATTTTACCTGATCGAAATCGGGCCCTTAGTGTACTTTTATTTGGCAGTAGAAGGTCAGAACTTATTTGAATATCCACCTGAATATGTTATTCGTGATGGTGATGATCTTGATGAATTTGAAATCGCTATTGCTCATGTGGAGAAACATTTGCCTTGGTCAAAGAATCTAGTGGTAGGTAGATACAAGTTTCTTACAAGTGCACAAACGCAGAGCGAAACTACTATAAACCACTTCAATGTAAGTCCTAGCAGTAAAGTATCAACTTGAGCGTTTAACCTCACAATCAATTAGGGATCAATTAATTGTTAAGTGATTATCAAAGAAATGCTTTTATTGTGTAAAGACCAACTGTTAGAAAAAGTTACTGCCATATCAAAGAGCATAGAAAGTTCTTGTGAAGACACAAAACAATCAGAGAACTCTTTAAATCAATCAATAATGATATTTGTAAAGCGCGCTACTCACCCGGAGGGGTCTCAAGGCGCTGGGGGAGAGGGGTACTTACTGCTCGAAAAGCCAGGTCTTGAGTTGCTTCCTGAAGGAGAGATGGTCCTGGGTTAACCAGAGGTGGGTGGGGAGGGAGTTCCATGTCTTGGCTGCCAGGTAGGAGAAGGATCTTCCTCCTGTGGTGGCTCTGCGGATGCGTGGAACGGCGGCGAGGGCGAGGCTGGTTGATCGTAGCTGGCGGGAGGGAGTGTAGAAGGTCAGGCGGTTGTTGAGGTACTTGGGGCCCAGTTCGTGGAGGGCCTTGTGTGAGTGGGTGAGGAGTCTGAACTTGATCCTCTTGCTGACATGGAGCCAGTGTAGGTCTCTCAGGTGGCCGGAGATGTGGCTGTGTCGGTGGATGTCCAGGATGAGTCGTGCAGAGGCGTTCTGGATGCGTTGGAGTCTTTTCAGAAGTTTGGCTGTGGTTCCGGCGCAGAGGGTGTTTCCGTAGTCCAGTCAGCTGGTGACGAGTGCCTGGGTGACGTCTTCCTGGTTTCGGTGGGGATCCACCGGAAGATCTTACGGAATGCGCAGGGTGTTGAAGCACGATGATGAGACGGCGTTGACTTGTCTGGTCATCGAGAGGGAGGAGTCCAGGATGAAGCCCAGGTTACATGCATGGTCCGTTGGCTTGGGAGTGGTGCCCAGGGCAGGGGGCCACCAGGAGTCGTCCCAGGCGGAGGGCGATGATCCCAGGATGAGGACTTCCGTCTTGTCTGAGTTCAGTTTCAGGCGGCTGTTCTTCATCCACTCGGTGACGTCTTTCATCCCTTCGTGTAGGCTGGTTCTGGCGGTGGCGGGGTCGTTGGTGAGGGAGAAGATCAGCTAGGTGTCGTCGGCGTAGGAGATGATGTTGAGGTTGTGTTGGCGTGCGATGGCTGCGAGGGGGCTCATGTAGACGTTGAAGAGGGTTGGGCTGAGTGATGATCCTTGTGGTACGCCGTAGATGACTTCGGTGGCCTCGTATCTGAACGGGGGAGGCGGACTCTCTGGGTTCTTCCGGTGAGGAATGAGATGATCCACTCCAGTGCCCTGTCTTGGATTCCGATTTTGCTGGGGGGCTGCACTACGGTGCGGTGACAGACAGTGTTGAACCCTGCGGAGAGGTCCAGGAGGATGAGGGCCGCTGTTTCCCCATTGTCGAGCAGGGATCTGATGTCGTCAGTGGCTGCGATGAGGGCGGTCTCGGTGCTGTGGTTGGCTCGGAAACCGGACTGCGAGTGGTCGAGGGATTCGTTCGTCTCGAGGAAGGCGGCAAGCTGTCTGTTGACGGTCTTCTCGATGACTTTGGCGGGAAAAGGGAGGAGCGAGATGGGGCGGAAGTTTTTGAGGTTGGTGGGGTCCGCTGTTGGTTTCTTCAGGAGGGTGCTGAGCTTGGCGTGCTTCCAGCTCTCCGGGAAGGTGGCGGTGTTGAAGTAGACGTTGATGATGTCCCGGAGTTGGGGTGTGATGATGGAGTCGGCCTTGTTGAAGATGTGGTGGGGGCAGGGGTCGGTTGGTGATCCGGAGTGGATGGTGTTCATCGTGCGGGTGGTGTCTTCGGTGCTGACCGGGGTCCAGGCACAGAGAGTGGTGGTGGGGGGCGTTAGTTCCGAGGTTGGGTGCATGGTCTGTGTGCCGAAGCTGTTGTGTATGTCGGTGATCTTGCTGTGGAAGAACAAGGCGAGTGAGTCGCAGAGGTCTTGCAAGGGAGTGATGTCGCTGTTTCCGGCGCTGGGGTTGGAGAGCTCTTTGACGATGCTCGAGAGTTCCTTGCTGTTGTGGGCATTGTTGTTCAGTCGTTCTTTGAATGCTGTCTTCTTGGTGTGTCGGATCAGCTGGTGGTGTTTGCAGGTGGCGTGCTTGAGGGCAGTCATGTTGCCTGTGGTCTGGTTGTTGCGCCAGGCTTTCTCGAGGGTGCGGCAGTTCTTCTTGGAGTTCTTATGTTCGTCGGAGAACCAAGAGGCTTTCTTGCTGCCGGGTCTGCTGGGAGGGGTCTTTAGTGGTGCGAGGTCATCTGCGCAGTTGGTGATCCACTATGTGAGGTTGCTGGCTGCTTCGTTGGGGTCCGTTGTGCTGGAGGGCAGGCTCTGGCTTAGGGAGGTAGTGAGCAGGTCAGCGGTGATCTTGTTCCAGCTCCTGCGAGGAGCCTGTTGCGGTGAGTCGTGGTCCTTCTGAAGCTGAAGTGGACGCAGCTGTGGTCAGTCCAATGATGTCCGGTAGAGTGGCTGAAGGAGATGTATTTGCTGGAGGAGAAGACTGGGTCAAGCGTGTGGCCGGCGTAGTGGGTGGGGGTGTTCACCAGTTGCTTGAGTCCGAGGTTGGCGAGGTTGTCCAGCAGGGTAGTGGTGTTGCTGTCATTGTTGTTCTCCAGGTGGAAGTTGAGGTCCCCTAGTAGGATGAAGTCAGAGGAGGCGAGGGCGTGCGGGCTGATGAGGTCTGCAATGTTTTCGCTGAATTGTGTGCGTGGTCCTGGGGGTCTGTAGATGAGGGTGCCTCTGAGGATCGTCTTGGGGTCGGTGTGTATCTGGAAGTGGAGGTGTTCGGCGGCGGTGAGGGTGTCGTCGGAGTTGGTCGTGATGCGGATGGTGTTCTTGTGTACGATGGCGATGAATCCTCCAGTCTGGTTGACACGGTCCCTCCGGGTGATATTGTATCCGTCTGGGATGGCGATCGCACTCGTTGAGTGCGTGGAGGGTGGCGGCTCCGTAGGTCCAACGTGTGGTCTGGTGTCGGCGGGGCCCAGGGGTCCTGGCGCTGGGCGCAGTCCAGGCGCGGACGGGCGCAGACTGGCTTGCCTTTGATGCGCCTTCGGCGCACAATCGGCGCGCCCGCTGCGCGTCCGCGCGGTCTCCATTTAAGGCGAAGTGGGAGGGAGGAGTGGGGGCGGGCCGCGATGTCACGGCGGCGGGAAGCGGGGGTTACACCAGGGGAGGCAACAAACCAGGGCACAGAGGTACAAATGTAACAAAAATACAACAGGGTAAACTGCAAACAACCGCAGGGCAATAAACAGGGCACAGGAGGGAAAAACGGCAATTCTGCACCTTGAGCAGCAGCGAGGGGGCACACACACACACAGCTGGAGGGCCGTGCAGTGCGGGGGTGTCCTGAGGACCGGTCATTTAAGGCCAAGTGGGAGAGAGGAGCAACTGGGAGGCGGGAGCGGGGAGGACACAGAAGAAAAGGGGGCGGGCCCGCGATGTCTCGGCGGCAGGAAGCGGGGAGCGGGGGTTACACAATGGGAGGCAACGAACCAGGGCACAGAGGTACAG
Organism: Lissotriton vulgaris; assembly: GCF_964263255.1. Lineage (NCBI taxonomy): Eukaryota > Metazoa > Chordata > Amphibia > Caudata > Salamandridae > Lissotriton > Lissotriton vulgaris. The sequence goes on along the minus strand of NC_141685.1, from coordinate 1,009,585,400 downwards.
ATATAACAAAAATACAACAGGGTAAACTGCAAACAACCACAGGGCAATAAACAGGGCACAGGAGGGAAAAACGGCAATTCTGCACCACGAGCAGCAGCGAGGGGGCACACACACAGCTGGAGGGCCGTGCGGCGCGGGGGTGTCCTGAGGACAGGTCACACTCACCTGCGCCGCGTGGTCTCCATTTAAGGCCAAGTGGGAGGGAGGAGCAGCTGGGAGGCGGGAGCGGGGAGGACACAGAAGAAAAGGGGGCGGGCCGCGATGTCACGGCGGGAAGCGGGGGTTACACCCGGGGAGGCAACGAACCAGGGCACAGAGGTACAGATAACAAAAATACAACAGGGTAAACTGCAAACAACCGCAGGGCAATAAACAGGGCACAGGAGGGAAAAATGGCAATTCTGCACCACGAGCAGCAGCGAGGGGGCACACACACAGCTGGAGGGCCGTGCGGCGCGGGGGTGTCCTGAGGACAGGTCACACTCACCTGCGCTGCGCGGTCTCCATTTAAGCCCAAGTGGGAGGGAGTAGCAGCTGCTGGGAGGCGGGAGCGGGGAGGACACAGAAGAAAAGGGGGCGGGCCGCGATGCCACGGCGGCGGGGAGCGGGGGTTACACCAGGGGAGGCAACGAACCAGGGCACAGAGGTACAGATATAACAAAAATACAACAGGGTAAACTGCAAACAACCGCAGGGCAATAAACAGGGCACAGGAGGGAAAAACTGCAATTCTGCACCACGAGCAGCAGCAAGGGGGCACACACACAGCTGGAGGGCCGTGTGACGCGGGGGTGTCCTGAGGACAGGTCACACTCACCTGCGCCGCGCGGTCTCCATTTAAGGCCAAGTGGGAGGGAGGAGCAGCTGGGAGGCGGGAGTGGGGAGGACACAGAAGAAAAGGGGGCGGGCCACGATGTCACAGCAGCGGGAAGCGGGGAGCGGGGGTTACACCAGGGGAGGCAACGAACCAGGACACAGAGGTACAGATATAACAAAAATACAACAGGGTAAACTGCAAACAACCGCAGGGCAATAAACAGGGCACAGGAGGGAAAAACGGCAATTCTGCACCACGAGCAGCAGTGAGGGGGCACACACACAGCTGGAGGGCCGTGCGGCACGGGGTTGTCCTGAGGACAGGTCAGCTTTATATAATATCAGTCCCAAAGACAGCTGAAAATAGACTTTGACCATGTAAAACTCAATGGGTATTGTTTAAACGCTCAATTTAGACAAACACAGATGGTAATGTGTTACAGATGTGATTCATTATTACATGTGTCAACCTAAAAGAATTGCACAGCTCCCGGACAACAATATAGAAACTGTTAAAAATTGGACTTTGCTCTATTTTTCCTCCTCTGCAAAATGTAAAAAAAATGTTAGTTGAGTGTTACACGAGGAATATAATAATAACGGAGATAGAGTTGATAGTACTAAGGAGTTAGTTTTAGTGGTGAAGAATGAGAACACAGGAAAGGAAAGGGATATTGCTGATCCAGAGATTGATATACTAATTGATAAACAATGCATCAAGCTATTGGTAGATATTGGAGCTCATATTTTGTCCATGAAGAAGTTCAAACAATAGTGATCTGTGGAATTGTTAATCCCAACAGACATATTGAGAGAAGCTATTGAAGGCTGCAAGGTAGAGCTGATGGGTTATTTTTGGGCTACTTTTGAGACTTTGGGTACATCTATCTAAACAAAGTTCCATGTAGTTAAGAAGGGCATCAATGTATTTGGATGGTTACATCAAGCAGACTTCGACACCACTATAAACCCAGAATTAACCAAACTCATTACTATTGAAAGAAATAAAATTGGAGCACTCAAAGGAGCTAAGTGGGAAAAAGTTTAGTAATGTTTTTCATGATTAATTAGGAAACATCAAAGGTTTTGTGCATATCATTAAAATGAAGCAGGTTGTGTCACCAATTAAGCCAAAACTATGCAAGATCCAGCAGTACAAGAAATTATTAATCATCTATGCTGAAGGATATATGTGCACAAGGGATCATTATGAAAGTAGAAGCCACGATATAGTTGTATCCATTTGTTTTGGCATGCAGGAAATCAGCTGAACTAAAGTGTGTGTTGTTTTAAGGAGCTTAAATTAAGCAGTTTGATTTGATAATTTTCCTTTTCCCAGGATTGAGGATCTAATAACTGGTATAAATCAGGCAAGCTGGTTCAAAAAATTAGATTCGTCCATCATCAAGAAAAACTTCTTGTGCAGAGTTGCCATTTGATGGTTTTTGTCACTCCCAATAGAGTTTTCTAAAGTTTGCAGAATGCCGTTCGAATGTGCACCCGTAGCAGCTGTATTTTAAAGATTGAGGTCAGATATGTTCCAGGAGAATCCTCATGTTGTAAAATCTCAAGATTAACCTAGTGTTTTCTAATAACAAACATGATGTTATTTTGTGGGACTATCAGAAAATAGAGTTGTAACACTCAAGAAAGAGAAATGTTTTTTTTAAAATGAGAGAAATTAAATATGTAGGGCGCATTTGGTCAGAGGAAAGGGTGAAGCCAAACAGAGTTTGATAAAGAGCATAGTGGAAATGCCTGCACCAAAAACAAGGAACTACTATTATCTTTCCTGAGTTAATGTACATTTTACAAAAAATGTGTGAAAGATTTCGTCAAACTAACAATGTTTCGGGAAATTGTTAATAAAGAGGGCTGAATTTGAATAGACAGTGAATGACAAAATATGTTTCATAAGATTAAATTGGAACTTGTAGAATCTGCTGCCTTGCAACTGGTTATGGAAGGATAGGAAACTATTGTGGTAGTGTATGTCTCGGAGTACTGTTTCGGTGCTTTATTGACTCAGCCTAATGGCAAACGGGAAGATACCATTTGCTTTGCAAATAGAACTTTGCATCAGGTGGAAAGAAAGTGTTCAGTAATGGAGAACGAACTTCAAGCTTGTGTTTGGAGTGTAGAAAAATGTAAACCGCATCAGTGGATATCTTATCAGGAAAATAAATTAAGAATTCCACAGCTAGACATGCAAGACTTTGTACTAAACTCATGGAATTTACTTTCAATATTGAATAAATCAAAGGCATGGAAAATGGTTGATCCGATTGCCTATCAAGATTACCTATTGAGGATATTGAGGAGCAAGAATGGGAACGGAAATTGAAGAATGTGTTGCGACATGCACTGGAGACGTAAATATTTTTGAAAGAGAATGCGAATGGATAAATGAGGAAAACACATGTAACAAACTGGATTAATGTTTAGAAAAGTAGAGTACAATTTAAGAAAGAAAATGACAGTAAAAGGACCAAAATCCAGTTTGGGAAACCTGGAGATATGAATGTTTAAGGGTTTAAGTAGAAATTGTGCCAAAAAGCACAAGGCACCAATTACAGTCAATGGTCATTGTAGACCAAAACCTAGGCGCAATTTAAGGCTGACTGCGATGAAGTGTACGTTGGACACAGAATCCATGTTTGTCCTGGTCAAAGATATTATCTTGTAACTTAGTCTTTTAAATCCCAATCTGGATCACTGAAAGAATATAGGAAACAAAAATATTGTGTGGACTAAATATAGTGTAAAAAAAACGGAGGACCAAAATATCGAGAAGCTAAGTGCAAATAGGCAAAAAGAGATGTTCCATTCTTAATGCCACACCTAATTACTTTGAACATATATATATCGTCAAGGTACATATATGTGGCGTTATGAAAATTAAACCTTGCTTACCTATAGAAACTTACCTTCACAATATTTTGGTCCTCAATATTCTTGACAGGCTATTTTCACCCACAGTATTTTTGTTTCGGATGTTCTGTCTAACCACCTCCAATCTGTCACAAGAGTACACTTCTAAAGCCGCAGCCAGGTACTCAGGGGAGGCACTTAGAGACTCAGAAGGTGTCAGGCAGCGGCCAACAGCAGGGTGCATTTGTCACTGGTTAGCTGGGGACTTCCATTAAAATGCCTCTTGCAGTTTGTCTCCCTGTAGTCCCAAATGAAGTCAGCGAACTGACCCTTGGGAGTCCACTTCTTTGTCCTTGGTACAAGAGGGATCAGACCTAGTCCTTCAAGGCTCCTCTCAGGTCACAGACAGCAGGATCGTCTGATCATCCAGAGGTCCAGGAAAGCGTCCTTAAATGGGTGCCTGCAGATGTCACACTTATGCCTGCCATGAGCTAGGGGTGCAGACACTTCCCTAACCAATGGGGTAGACATTCCAAAGCCCTGACATACATATGTTTGCAGACGTTCCTGTATACATTACTACAAACAGGCCCAAAATAAAATGTTTCAAGGCATATCCAAGATGATAAAAGGCTTCAGCTACACTCATATTGGGTTAGGGTGTGTATGAGAAGTGTATTATGGTAATCTTAGTGCCCTCCTACAGCGAATACTAAAATTCAGTTTGAAGTAGACAAACCCAGAGACAGAAGTCTGGTAAGACAAAAGCAGGGTCCTCCACCAACCAGTTGGTGGATACACAAAAATCGCCTTGGCATCCTGTTCCCTCCATTTCAAGTGTGCCCCAAGTGTTTCATGTATGTAAACTCAGACAAAGAAATCTGGCAGAACAAAAGCAGAGTCCTTCCACAACCAAAGATCCACAAAAATTGACTGCTATTTTGTTCTCTCCTTTTGAAGTGCACCCCAAGAGCTACATGTGGCTCAAATGACCGGTCAAGCAAAATTTGACATTGTGCTGTCAACATGAGGGCCACACCCCCAACCTGTATAATCTGTGGAGTTAGAGAAGCCATCTCTGCCTATTTGGGTCGGCCTAATTGTTAAAAATCTGACTGTAAAGTTGTTTAATTATTTCTCTAGCTGTTCCTATTCCCAAGATACAGTATTAGTATTTAATATTTCTTCCCAGTGGTTCGGCATGGACTGGTCAGCCAGCCTTCCTACACAGAAAATGGCATTTTGGTGCTAGTCAATGTAAGGACATGTTAACATTAAATGTTTACATGTCCTACTTTTAAACAACATGCACCGCACCCTGCATAGGGGGCTAAAAGGCCTGCAAAGGGGTGACTTATTTATATTTCGAAAGTTGAGTTTTTTTTACCTGTCAACAGCATTTATTTTGCCATTTAGAATTGCATCTTTTTACTGCTCAAAAGGCTACACGTGCTTTGTCTGTAGCTAGGTTTGCACTACCACTGTTATGTATGGCACAATAGGTACTGTAGTCCAAAAGTGGAATTTTAATTTCCAGGCTGTGGGTGCACTTCCAACAACCTATATTGTGGACTTACAGGCAAGTTAAATGTTCCAATTTGAAATAAGCTAATTTAACCATGTTTAAAGGGGAAGCACAGATACCTTTACTCCTGGCTAGTAGGGGTAAAGTGCACAGAGGTCTAAGGGTAGGAAATATTTAAGGCCATGCAGAAGGTGAACAATCTGGGGAGACTAAGCAGAACATTTTGATTTCCTACAAGAAAGATGACGTCTTGAATAATGTTGATAGTTTATGTTTTTTTAAAAATCTTTTCCTCATATTAAAATCTTTATTCAGTTGATAAAACAACCATACAAACAGCATAAAACTATTTACATTGCGCACACTGCATCGCCAACTCGGTGATGCAGCGCGCGCAAGGTAAATTGTTTTATTTATTTAATTACTTACCTTACTCCTGTTCGTCGCATGTCGGACTCCACTAACCCCACCCACCCTGCCCTTCCCCCGCCCGCCTCACCGCCCCACAGCACTCCCTCGGCGAGCCGCCACTGCTACTAAATTATATTGCTCCAAGCTTATCAAAGCTGTACATTTGGGGCATTTGGTATCGACATTAACCAAAAAGTAAATTCATAATGATTTCTGGTGTCCAGAAATGGATGGAGAGATTGATGAAAATATATAAAAGTGTGTAAAGTGCAATGTGAATGACAAAGCTCTGGTCACTGAAGGCACTGTGAAATCAATTGCACTTTGTCTGGAAAGAGCATGACCCGATTGGAGGTTGTTTTTTTGGCATCTTATGAACTCTAATCCAATGAGATATTTCACAATCTTATTTGATCATTTATCACTATGGGTAGAAATTAAACCAGTTAAGTGTTCCTATAACTAAATATTTAATATCATTTTTTCAAAAGGTGTTTACGAGTGAAGGCATTTGTGAAGAAATCATGACATATTATGGTATTCAATGTATTTAATCAGAGATGCAACAATGCATGAATTAATGTATTATACACAAAAAACCTCCTTGAGATCACCCACAGAGAAATTCAAAAGTAGAGAGGTTTAAGGTGGTGTTAGGGGAATGCATTTGGGCTGCTCACAGGAATAATTTGAACATTGGAAGAAAGCGGTAAAACATTTAGTGTCATGTTATTGCATTAATCCTCATGCAATTTCTAAAAAGAATTAGTTCAGAAGAAGCTTTCCTTCCTAGCATCTTTTCAAAATATGTCCAGTTTGGATGTTGATGTTTACAAAAGACAATGTGAGTGATTTATGGAAAATCACAAAGGCAATTCTAATGCCAAGGAGTTTAAAATGGACAAATATTCAAGGTAACAAGATCTGTAGACTGAAATTAATATTTGGGTGAAAGTGAAAAATCCTATTCCCTGGAAGAAAGGTATATCTAAATTCAGAGAACCTGAACAGGGTTGCAAAATACAAAAACAATTCAGTTAAACTGTCAGATATATAATCTGGCAAAGCACTAACAGAGTATCTTTAGATCTCAGTGCTGGAGTAGTGGCTAAACACAAGTGGTATGGAACAGGAAAGAAACCTAAGCTATGCTTCATTAGTGAGATAAGTAGTTTAAGTTCATGTATTAGACGCAAGCCTCAGAGTTTTCAGGATTTCTTTTCCTTTGTGTCGTGCTTTTATATGCATTCAAGCCATAGTTTCATTTTTCGTTTTTTTCCTTTGTAGTTGTTGTTACACTTAAGTGTTTTTGGAGGGGGAATAAATTGTGTCAAAAAGTTAATATTATTCCGATATGCGTTTTATTGTAAAGGGGGAGAAATCAATAATGGTTTACACCAGTGATACTCAAAGTATGTCCCGGGCCATTTTTGGCCCTCTTGACCTTTTCATATGGCCCCTGCTCAACAGTAGCAATGGGTTGCAGTTCTCTCATCTCTGCACTAACATTGAGAAAGAGGTAATATAAATTGGCAAGCATTTATTTACAGGCTAACTGAAGTTAAAGAAAGGAAATAATTAAGGTGTCATGCACCACTTAATTTTAGGAACACCTTCATTTTTAAAGACATATTGCAACAAACGAGTAAAAATATGATAAAATATCTTCAACATTCAAAAACTGCATTTCATTAACATGCTGAAGCATTTCACCTTAGTACATCAGATTGTATCACTGTATTGAGAAGTATTTTTTTTTTAAAAGATAATTTGCAAAAATGAATTTAGAAACAGTCATGCTCCCTAACCTGAAAACAATGCAAATAGTGAACTAAGAGGCTAGTCAGTTGTTATGTGCACCCTGTAAGTGGCATGGTTGCTATTATACATGGACAACATTATAGTTTATTAAATAAAACACCAGAGAAGGTTTTGTACATTACACACTCAGAATTCATTTATTGCGAGGTCCTCTTGTATGAGCTAATGAGGACAAAAAGAGGCCAAGTTTAATAAAATAATTTGCTAGGATCACACAATTTGGTTAAGTGATGTAGCCGGGATTGATCTGCAATTTATTTTGTTTCACAATGTGTAATTCAGCATTTAGATCCACATGCTTCGCTTTCCCTATGCCACCTTACTTCCAAACTCCCTCCCCCACAACCCTCCAATGCTCGCATTAACGCCGTCGTCGGTCACACCACAGTCCAGATCTTTTGTTATTCTGAAAAATGTTTGAGAGTACCCATGGTTTGCAACATAGCATGGAATGTTATTGCTTCAAAGAATGGTATGATCAAAGTGTTCCTAGTGTTCCTTTTGAGTCAGTTCATTCTGGGCCCCTGCTGTACTGGAATATCCTGTAAGTGACAAAATGTACTACTGTGTGTAAGCATCGTCACTACAGTTTTGTTTTGTAACAATGCGCCTCTTCGGATTGCTTCTCCTGAACTTGATCCTGCCCCATCTCTGGCTCATGTCTAGCAATGTTTGGGAGGGTAACAGGACATTTTAACAATCATGAACATTGCTTGGTATTAACCATTTGAAGGCGGTATTCAAGGGTTGCTGGAGCCAGTTCTAGAATGTCCCCAGCTCCCCAAAATAGACAGTGGTAACATCCCTTAGCTTCCAGGCCTTGGATGTACTTTCAAAAGCATATATTATGGATTTACAGAAGACAAGTTAAATGTTCCAATTAGGAATAAGCTAATTTAGTCATGTGTAAAGGGGACACACAGGTACGTTTACTCCTGGTTAGCAGGGGTAAGGGCACAGAGTTCTAAAGCTCTAAAATATAGGGTCCTGCAAAAGGTAAACAATATGGGGAGAAAAAATGGATTTCCTACAAAAAAGATTTTGAATAATATTATATAGTTTTTAAGTTCTGGATGGCACAAGGAAAAAAAGGCATCACTCAATCTTAAATTGTTCTTGAAACTGTTGGATAAACTGCCACACGAAGGCAATAAATTGGTTCGAATTGACAAGCTCATTGCTCCTGAATGTTATTATTCCAGGCTTATTGACTCTGTTCATTTGGGAATCGATAGTAACCAAAAGGAAAATTCATAATTTCTGGTCTCCAGGAACGGAAGGAGAGATTGATGAATACGTAAAAATGTGGGTGAAGTGCAATGTGAGTGACAAAGCTCTGCTCACTGAAGGTATTGTGGAATTAATTATACCTTGTCAGGGAAGAGCATGGCACAAATTAATGTTTATTTTTTGACACCTTATTGTATACTACCATCACATATGAGAGATTACAATGTCTTAAATAATCATTTATCCCTGTGGATGGAGGTTGAACCAGTTAGTGCTCCTATCACTGTTATTTCAAGTGTTTTTATTAAAATATAAAATGTGCATATCAGAAGTTAATTGGTGAGTGACTAATCTGTGAGCAGGGCTTCCAGGTGTTTGTGGAGGAGTTCCCACATTCCATCCTTAGCCTTGTGCTCCTTTGAGAATTTGCTGGTGATATTGTCCACTCCCCTGAGGAATGTGACCTAGTTCATCCAAGTTTTAAAGTTTGCTTTGGCTGTGTTTTTCCAGTTAGTCAGGATTATTTTTAGGGCTGCCGTTAGTAGTATGTCCGGTACACAGTCAAAATATCGAATTTTTAATTTCGACTTACACTTATATCGAGTTGCTAATATCGATGGGACAGAATATCGATGTCCAGAATATCGATGGCCAGAATATCGACCCTAAGGTAAGTAATATCGAAATTACTTATATCGATAGCATATATATCGATGTAAGTAATTTCGATTTACTAATATGTGTTAGAAATTTTAGTTAAGTATTTAAATTAATTGTTATAATATGTGTTTAATATGTTTTTATAAATAAAAAATATATAAAAGTAAATAATATGTTTTACTACCAGAGGGGGTTGTGGGTTTTTAGGGGAATAGGGTGGGAAGTAATTTATTTGTAATTAAATAAAAAAAAATTCAATGATTAATTTATTTTGCAATTACATATTAATTGGCAATGAATTATTTTAATTGATTAGTTAATTGATAATTTATGTATATTTTTAAGTAAATTATATGTTTTACTACTGGAGCGGGTTGTGGGTTTATAGGGGAATAGGGTGGGAAGTAATTTATTTGTAATTAAATAATTATTTTTTAATGATTAATTTATTTTGCAATTAAATATTAATTGGCAATTAATTATTTTAATTGATTAATTGATTAATTTATTGATAATTTATGTATATTTTTAAGTAAATGATATGTTTTACTACTGGAGCGGGTTGTGGGTTTATAGGGGAATAGGGTGGGAAGTAATTTAATTGTAATATTAATTAATTTTGGGTAAAGGAGTATTTTTAGGGTTCAGGGTCAGTTTTGGGTTTTTGGGTAAAGGGGTATTTTTAGGGTTCTGGGTCAGTTTTGGTTTTTGGGGTAAAGGGGTATTTTTAGGATTCAGGGTCAGTTTTCAGTTTTTGGGTAAAGGGGTATTTTTAGGGTTCAGGGTCAGTTTTCAGTTTTTGGGTAAAGGGGTATTTTTAGGGTTCAGGGTCAGTTTTTAGTTTTTGGGTAAAGGGGTATTTTTTGGGTTCAGGGTCAGTTTTCAGTTTTTGGGTAAAGGGGTATTTTTAGGGTTCAGGGTCAGTTTTTAGTTTTTGGGTAAAGGGGTATTTTTAGGGTTCAGGGTCAGTTTTCAGTTTTTGGGTAAAGGGGTATTTTTAGGGTTCAGGGTCAGTTTTCAGTTTTTGGGTAAAGGGGTATTTTTTGGGTTCAGGGTCAGTTTTCAGTTCTTGGGTAAAGGGGTATTTTTAGGGTTCAGGGTCAGTTTTAGGTTTTTGGGTAAAGGGGTATTTTTAGGGTTCAGGGTCAGTTTTCCCTACTGTTGCACCCACTGGAGTGGGAATAGTAATTGTTGTTAAGTAAGTATATATTATATATGATTTTTAAATTTTTTTTTTATTAAATATGTATTATTTTTTTACCATTATTATATATATTTAAATATGTTTAAGTAATCAATAAGTATTATTTACAGTATTTTTTATGTTATTTTAAATCCCCAAAAAAAATCGATATATTTGACAACGATATTTTTAACATCAATATTATTTTTTCGATATTTTGGTACTTAGCATGTTGTACATAGGGCGTCGATATTTTTGCTATCGATATAATTACGCCGATATTTGTGTAGGTCGAAATTCTGTCTGTCGAAATTCTGTCATAGATCCGTATGTCCACTAGGTCTCTTTCCTCTTTGCTGTTTAGGTCTTCCATCATGAAGCCTGCGGCTAGACTCACGAAGCAAATGTGTAATAGCACTTTTTCAAAAGTGTTTATGAGTGACGGTTCTCCTGAAGAAATCATGACAGATAATGGTGCCCAACTTATTTATTCAAAGATGCAAACATGTTTGAATGAATGTATCAGACACATTAAACCTCCTTTAGATCACCCACAGAGTTATGGAAAAGTTGAGCAGTTTGAGGTGATGTAAGGAGAATGCATTTGGGCTGCTTGCAGAAATATTATGTCTATTGGTAATACGATCAAAGATTTAATGTGGTATTATTGCATACCTCCTCATATAAAAACAAAAATGTTCCCTGCATAGGTAGTACCTTGCCTCACTTTGTTTGCTGTAGCAGGTCATAAAAATAGCTTTGCCAGAGACGTCCTTGGTTAGAGACCACAGAAGTTTCTGTCAGAGTTCTTCCAGTTGACTCAGCCAGTATGTGCACCTACCCAGCATAGAAGTGTGATCCAAAGATAAAGCATGATAGGTTCTGGAACATAACTTGCATTCCAAAAGAGGAGTGAGGATACTAAGGAAATATATATTTGAGTGCACACCTATTATATAATATATATATACACACACACACATACGTACTAGAAAAAACAAAAGTTTAAAGGGATGTTAGGTGAAAATGTGAGCTAAAACATAGCATTTAAATTAACAAAACCACTAAGACCCACCAGTAATAGGTATCTTAAACAACTATAGCTCAAGTCCTAAAGTAACTATGATTACCACTCCCCCCATGCACAGTTTTGTCATCAATGATATAAATTCAGATGTTACAGTGATGTTATAAATTATGTCAAAGAACATGTAATGAGTGATGTAATAGAGGAGGTAATTAGCAGTTCAAGGCGAGGGTGTAAATTACATTTACTGTAGGGCACAAGTTTAAGTTACTTGAGATGACTATAACTGGTGAAAGTCAGTAGTGTTGATATTTTAAAATGGTATGTTTTAACTGACATTTTCACCTAACTAGAATATCCGTTTAAACTTTGTTTTTTCCGTCAATTTCTAAGGTTTTCTTTTTAATACCGATCTATAACTGTTACTTTAACCGTTGTTTTTTTCAGTGGAGAGCTAGTTTTTAAAGGAAATTATTTTCAATAAATAAAAGGCAAGCGTATTAGTTTTGCAAATAAACATTTAAATAAAGGATATATGATTAAAAAACATGTAATATTTGTCAGTGTATTTTACAATCCTGAGAACACATTGTGTAGCCATAAAACCAACCACAGCGGGTCCTTGCATTCCTATGCTGAAAAGCAAAAGTGCCACCTCTGGAAATATTTAAACACACTAATTTCCTTTCATGGGGATATTTTCTATATACTCCAGGAAACAGTGTTTTGTGTGCTTTATTTAGTATTTGTGCGACCCGCTGCACTCCATGCATATATTTCTAAAGACAGTGGTCCCTAGACTAGGAGTAATGTGAGCAAACAATAAATATAGACCCAATCAGTACTATATTTTTACCGCAAACCGGCCGGACTGGGGTATTTTAATATGCAGATACGTAAATAAACAAAAAATGTAACAAAGGACGATTTAAAGTGGGACACAAGCCTGCATCCAACCTTGCATAACATAAAACAAAACAGAAAGGCTCAGGCAGAGTAAATTGTTTGTATTGGACAGTTTTTGGTATGACAAACAGATTATAGTAGGGACACCATTACACATAATTAGTCTTAAATAACAAAGTGTATATGGTGTACAACAAATCAACAGTGTTTGGATCCTTACAGAAGATATAGGATCATCATCAGGACATTATTAATATTATGCCTATATACATTTACCTGTAATAACTAAAAACCATAGGAAGAAAACAGAAGAATGCGGAAAAAGAAAACAAGAAACAATCAAGAATTAGCTCGGGCAGAGAGCAGTTTAAAAACAGTTAGAGTGGTCACGAGGACACCCTCTATGTCAGAACGACATGAAAGATACGCTTGTGAGTAAAGTAGAACCAAGAGAGGATCTAGGAACATACTGTTCAGCAAGGATGCGTCAGACCGAGAGTTTCATTAACAGAATACGCAATAGCGAGCAACTGAAATTGACCGCGTGTGGTGATAAATTGCGCTAACCGGTAGAGGATTAGATGCGTGGTGATAAAACACGTGAAGCTATCAAAGAGCTGGTAACTTGCTGATGTTACAAGCACATGCAGCGAAGGGGAAACAGAGAGGATTAAGGCGCAATGTGCTAAAATATGCTGGTCATGAGGCGTGTGTGAAACAATGTGCAAGGTAGGGGAAGAGGTGAAGTAACAAAAGTGCCTAGTCCAGGTCAGGGTGACTTGGAAGGGTGTTGTCCACGGCAAGGACCTATTGGAAGTACAAGACGGGTGTGTGGGGGATGAGGGTTGTGGAAAAACCGCACGTAATGGTTGGGCCCAATCAACCTAGATGAAAAGAACCAAAGGACGTGGGCATAGGGAAAAGGATTGCGGGGCCTGAAATGTCGAGGAAAGAAGGGTAGGAGCTTACCTAATAAAGGAGCTGTAAAATCCTGGAAAGGTTACCGGTGTATTGGGGAGGCAGCAGGGTTAGAGCTGTGTTTGCAGTCTCGGGATCGATGTCATGGAAGCCCATCGAGAAAGAGTGTGGGTGGCCTGTTTGGAAAAGTGATGACCGGGAGATCGGGACAGTGTTAGAAGAAGTATGCTGGGGCTTACCTATCTCGATGGATAATTAGATATCGGCAATACAAATTCTGTCGGCGGTCTCAGAGATCAGGGAGTAAAGTCGCAGCAATTCTGAACGAAAAAAAGGGTTTGGCTTAGAGTACAAAAGTGCTAGGATGGCAGGGAAGGGATCACGGTGCAGAGAGCACTTACCTGCGATTTGCCGCTGTTACAGCATGGACTTCCTGTCGGCACCCGGGAAGGAGTGTGTGGGATGCCAACAAGGTGGTAGGTTAAATAGTCATGGAACTGATTGGTTGGTAGGGTCATGTGATATTATTAGGAGAGTAACATAGTAGCGTATAGGAGGGGGCCATCTTGGCGTGGTGAGTAAGAGAGGAAGAGATATAGCTAAAGCGTTTGAGAGTGTGACAGATGCAGCAGATTTGGTGCTAGACAATCCTTGGGCGAGACTAGGGGAGGTGTAAGACAATGTAAGACAATTTAAGAAGAAAGGTTACAGAGATCAAGAAAAAACAATAAAATCCATAACAATTTAGAAAGAACGAGTTTCGAATAAATGGCAATAGGGTACTAGAGAAAAGTAACATTAGATCAATGTGCCCAGACATGGTTAGATTAATGTAGTACAGTCCTCAAGGCGATTCAAGCCGGTATGTATGCTGCCAGTTCGTAAAATCCACTTGAGTTCCTCCTTGTTCAGGAGCTGTGATAAACCCATGCCCCTTGGAGGTAACTTGATCACGCTGATGATGGTTCAACGTATGTCATCTTCAGTATGGCCTAAAGCCTGAAAGTGTTCCATCAGGGGGGCATTCGGTGTGTTGCAACATAATCTGCTGCGATGTTGGCAGATCCTTATTGGTGCCTTTTTTGTAGTCTAGCCGATGTAAATCTTGTGACATGGGCATCGAATTGCACATATAACATTGCAGGCATAGCAGTGCGAAAATTCCTTCAATTCAATCTTAACTTTGCCAAAGACAAACTCTTTGCATTCTATGGTAAATGTACATGCAGTACAATTCCCACATATAGCATGCCCAGTGAGTGGAGCTACGCCCCAATGATCATGGAGTGTTCCTGTGCGTGTTGCAGTGGGTACTGCTGCTCTGAACAAATGGTCCTTTAGGTTTTTGTATTTTCTAAATGCAAAAAATGGATGTTCCAAATTCAGTGTTCCTGCATTAATGATCTCCCAATGCTTAAGAATGCTCTTGTGTATGGTATGAGAGAAGGGGAAAATGTGTTAACACATACTATGCGGTTCTGTGAACGTTTTACTTTGGTATTGCCCAAGGGACTGTCTCCTAAAACCCAGGCTCTTTTCAAGGAGTTGTGAACTAGCCTGCATGGGTAACCTCTTTCTGTTAGTTTGTTACTTGAAGCTTTGGCTTCGCAAAAGTAGTCTTCTTTCAATATGCAGTTTCTCCTAATATGTAGGACCTGTGTGTAAGGGAGTGAGTCTCTAAGAGCACGAGGGTGGTTGCTGTCATATCTCAAGAGCGTGTTGTGTTTGGTGGGTTTCCTGAAGAGGCTGGTTATGAGTATGTGTAGTAATCTGCTTCTTATGTAATGCATCTCCCTGGCCCTGGTTCTCTGCCTGATGCTCTAGCTATATGATGTCATTTGGAATGTTATTGATGATGTACTTGAAGGGGGAGCTGTTGGAGAAGATGGGCTGAGCAGCCAGGAGGCTGCTCCTGGTGGGGCTTATATTAAGACTTACATTGGAACTTACTAAACTGTAACTTGAAGAATAAACCACAAATACAAGAGCTGTCTAACAGACCTTATTGATTTCTACATTGGCGACGATTTAAAAGGAAAAGAACTTGCTCGTGGAGAAAAGAAGGCCATTTGATGGCTACTGGAACTTAAGGTACTAATATTACTAAAGACATTGAACTATTTAGGCTTTCTGGCACCCGCCCCACCAGTGACCCCGACAACAGTCGCCCTAAATAATTTTAGGTGCCAGATCCACCTGTGTATTAAACTGTAAAGTGTATCTGCAGTCCTTTTTTTAAACTGTGAAGCCCAATGAAGAGGTATGTGATAAATCAACCTCAAAGTGTTGAAATGGACTGTGATGTAGTGATGTCGGGGGCACACATCGAGCCCCGGTAGGGACGAAGATCATGCCCCGGTGTTGAATGCTAACAAGGCTCCGGTGTGCCCTGATGAGAAGTGGCTGAACATGGTATAAAATAATTGGGGGCAGATTTTGATCACATGCTTTTAAAGAATCATCAAGCCCCGCTGTTAAAAATGTGACAGAACAAATGTGGCGAAAACTGCAGTCAACAACAATTTACAGTTTCAACTATGAGCAAGGGTTGCAGATTTTGATCCCATGCCTTTAAAGAATCATCAAGCCCCACTGTTAAAAATGTGACAGAACAAATGTGGAGAAAACTTTGGATTGTAGTCTACAGGCCTTTGCCCAGTCTGTTGTAACTGTACAGTGTTTGCCAACCACGACTGGTGTTTCCATGGTATTGAAATGGAATTGCAAGAAGGCCCCAGTTTGTTGTTGTGTCTCTGTGCTCTGTAGCGGACCTGGATTGCCATCAGAGTTAATTTAGTGAGCAAAGTACTGGTGATGAAGATTATTTTAATGTGAGGATTGCCATGAGCATTGCTGCCTGAAGATCGTCACAGGTACTGTCATTTACACTAATTGAAAACTACATATTACTGAGAATGTCGCTTTGGAAAACTTAGAACTAGTGCAACACTGCCATCTTCTGGCTACAGAGCGCAATTGCACCAAGAAAAGGAATTAACTAGTTCACTCGGAGAGAAAGGAGGATTCAGAACTGGAACAGTAATTAAATATTGCTAAAAAGAGTTAGAGTGTGGGTCAAGGGAAATGAGAAACCTAGAACTGTTCTGTGTGAGATGATTGTTGAGTATTCAGTCACTCACTCGTTTGTTGTGGTGCATGTGATGACTGCTAAGTCACTCAGTGACACTGCATTGAATTTGGCGATATATGCCAATGTTATGTGCATCTGCTTTTGATTTGCAACGTGTCATTCTAAATTGATCCTCAATGTGATTTTCATTTCACAGTATTATTACAGGGAGGTGGATTCCCCTTTACAATTATTAAGGAGGTTACTGCAAATGTGTGGTTTATAGGGAGGTGGATTCCCCCTTTACAATTATTTAGGAGGTTACTGCGTGTGTGTGGTTTATAGGGAGGTGGATTCCCCCTTTACAATTATTTAGGAGGTTACTGCGAGGTGGATTCCCCCTTTACGAAGAGGTATGTGTTCTCTTATTGGAAGGCTACTGTGTATTTATGCGTGTGTGGTCCTGCAGTAGTATGCAGTCGGAACATTATAGTATGTGCATTAGAGGATATGTAAATTTCCCTGGTCCTGCAATAGTATGCAGTTGAGGGTGTTCTTGGTAACTGGGCGGTATATTATAGTGTGTGCAGTAGAGGGCGTATGGTATTCCCTGGTCCTGCCATTTGTTTAAGTTTACGACTTCTATATTACTACTTTATTACTTATATTTACTATGTCATTATTATTATTATTATCATTATTATTACATAGAGAAGGCTGTCTTACTGTTTAATACTTACTTTATTACTATTGTATCGTTATTATTATTACATAGGGAAGGCTATTTTATTACTTACATTACTATTTTCTCATTATTGCATTGCTTTTACATTATTATTACATAAGGAGAGTTTGGCTCATGTTATTATGGTGTTCTTTTACGTTTACTTCTGGAATGTTTATCTTCTCTTCATATTTGTATACTATTTCATTTTGTTAAATATTATAAAGGGGAAGATGTGTAGTAATCTGCTTCTTATGTAATGCATCTCCCTGGCCCTGGTTCTCTGCCTGATGCTCTAGCTATATGATGTCATTTGGGATGGTATGGATGTTTGTACTTGAAGGTGGAGCTGTTGGAGAAGATGGGCTGGCTTTTGGTGGGTGAGGGGAACCGTCATATAAAAGGGACACTCCTGCCCTCTTCTAATATCTATTACCATTTTGTAGACCATGAGGCCTGTTTGTGATTCATGACCATCAAAGGGGAGTCATCTCCTGCTGGTCTCTAAATCTCCTCAGGCCCTCATTTGTGTGTTAATAGTGTTAACTTACTAGCCATGCCTTTATAAGATTTCGGCTGCAGCCTGAATTGCAATGCTGTAATAACATCATCTGCTTCCTGTCTGATAAAATTCACCTCAAGCATCTACCTGTCTGCAGGGGAAAGCAGTGGCATCTGGATATCTTCTAGAAAAGTTAAGAACCTCCTACATGTTTTTGACTGAGTGATGCTTTGTAGTACATCACAACAATATCAGTATTTCTGGATATCAGGTATACATTTGTTCCCCATTGGGATACCAACCAATAAAGGCCCCTATTCCATCTCCCCAAATAGGCAAGCAGTTTGCCCGCTTTGTCCCCTAAATCATAAAGGGGCTTTCAGTAGGCAGGCAGAGGTTTTGGACCTTATTATCCATTTGGTCCTCGAATTCGTGTTGTTTTAGTCAGAGGACCTGTTCAGTCAGTGCAACTCTGTTCTAACCTGAGAATTTGTGCCACAACCTGTGCTGTTCTTAAGAGACAAGGGAACCCGAAGGTAATGCACTAGGGACCTTAGGCGTTAACTTATTACAAAAAACAGTGGACTCTAGTATTTGAGGAATCAGGGTAAGGATAGGCATACACTAAATAGTTAGTATGTCCTTTGTCCAGCCGGACAAAAATGTATTTGATAGATATACACAATGTATTTGATAGATATACACAATTGAAAAAGAAATTCACAGTAATGTCAAGTGGGCATGACCCGTGACCCACAGTGAACAAGACCAAAACAACAGAGTTCAGGCAAAAGCGAACAAGGCGGTCTGTATACTTTTACTCAGTGAACAGACTTGATTGCGTTTTTGAGCACCATTGCACAAAGCATTTACGAACATTTTGGGTACATATGGTACTAATGTGTCGACGACATTTCGATGCCGAAACTTAAATACATGACATCATCTTCAGGACAAGAATATAAATCATGTTGGTCTTGAAATTAAATAACATTTGCCTATTATACTGCAAACAATTAACAGTGAAAAAGAGATCAGGGGAGACAAAAAGAAAGAATATATTGTGATTATGTATGCTAGGCTTGTATTTCAATAGACCAACTGTGATAAGAATGCATTGAAGTGACGGAAGATTCAAAAACATGGCAACATCACTATTAGTTCATGGCATAATTTGAAAAATGTGTGCCCCATTAGGGTGGTGGTGAGGCCTACAAGTTGCCACGAGAAAGTGGAGAGCCCTCGGCGCATGTGGCGTAGTGAGCATGAAGAGAAAACATAATTTTCGAAGACATTTATACTACAGGATGTTGATGCGCTTTATCTAGCGGACATAGTGTCTGAAGTGAGGATTCAAAATAAGGACATACGGAGCAGACAAGTATTTTGCGAAAACATTACAAGTTGTGACATAGTGGTAAACGTCCCTGTAGCCGTGTGCATATATTACAATTAAAAAACAGTGCATTACGGTAAAACATTGGTGATATTTGGCGCAGTGCACTCTAACACGTTAAGGTAGTGACATATTGGCTGCGCAGTGCACAGAGGGTGGGCGACTGGGGGGTTGAATACAGCGGGGCTGGTGAACGCACATTGGCATCGAGTGCAGTGCAAAGATGGATATTATATCGCACCGCGATGAGGGTCCTAACATGGGAGGCTAACGGAGTGATGGGGCGCATTGTCGTGAAGCGCAGTAGAGACTAACAGCGCAGCGCGCTGAAGGACATAACTCCGGAGGCTGGAGTGGGGATTAAAACGCGGTGGGGGATGCA
Organism: Lissotriton vulgaris; assembly: GCF_964263255.1. Taxonomy (NCBI): domain Eukaryota; kingdom Metazoa; phylum Chordata; class Amphibia; order Caudata; family Salamandridae; genus Lissotriton; species Lissotriton vulgaris. Next base: position 1,009,565,958 of record NC_141685.1, on the reverse strand, counting down.
CATAGGGTATCGGTTGAGATGATTTACCAGATCGAGGATTCCTTTATGGGAACTGGAATCCCGGTTAAGGAGGCAGTATGGTCAATGAAGGGCATGCCGGGGAAATAAGAGGGTCTATAAACAAAGCGGGGGAAAAAAATGGAACTCCGCATAGAGCCAAGGGGTCAGTGGGTAGTTACCATTTCCGAGCGGGTCTGCTCCGCGGGATCCCGCATATGACTTAGAGACCGTCTCGATTGCGTCTCGCTGTGGAAGAAAAGGGTGGGTCAGGGCTTGCTCAAAATGGAATATAGGAGCGGTGGGAGGCTAGGGGGTTCCCAGGTTTACTTACTAACTTGCCGGTTGCACGATGGCAGCACACAGCGTCAGCTGGCGGGGATCGCTACTAAGCCGGTCGGGGAGGCCGGCTTAAATGGTGTCTTGTGGGCATGAAGAAAGATAGATGAAGGACAACCACCAGGGTTGAGGCGGCCATCTTGGAAGGGTGAATGAATCACGATCGGGCAGGGGGAAGCAATTGAACGCTATGATGAAGGCGGCCACCTTAGAGTGGGTGACAGATGATTGAGGCATAGTCACACACAGATGAATGAGGCATAGATGGAAGGAGTGCTTGCGCATGGCGGCCATCTTAGAGTGGGGTTTACTCAATGGGCTGGGTGAATCAGGTGGCAGGTTAGTGAAGGTGCAGTGATAAGCTTAAAAAACTTTTAAACATTTGTGTGCTTTACAGTATGATTATTCTACAAACTACATTCTGGTAGGAAGAAAAGACACAAAATCGTAGGAAGGTATTAAGGGTTTCTAAACCAGGAGGTAGGATGGTGGATTAGAGCAGTGAAGTCCAATCCTCAAGGCTGTTAAGTCCATTCCGGATACTGTTAGTTCGTAGTATCCAATGCAGTTCCTCTTTGTTCAATAGTTGTGACACATTCGCACCCCGTGGCGGGGGTTTGATCAAGGTGATGATTGTCCATGTCAGGTCTTTTCAGTGTGTCCTTTTTCCTTGAAATGTTCAACCAGTGGAGCGTTTGCTGTGTTGCAACGAATCCTGCTGCGGTGCTGTCCAATACGAAGATTTACCTTCTGGGTAGTTTGGCCTACATAGATCATCATGCAGAGGCAGAACATTGCATACACTACATTCGACGAGTTGCAATTAGTGAAATATTTTCTGTCATAGTTGATTGTGCCAAACGTAAAAGTTTTTCCCTCAATGGTTGATTTGCATACTATGCAAACTACCACATTTCGCATGGCCAGTGAGGGAGGGCAATCCCCATGCATCATTAATCGTTGTTTTTGGTGTGGGTTGTGGGAGGGATGCCCGTACCAAATGGTCTTTTATATTTTTGGCTCTTTTGAAGGCGAACATTGGGTGTTCTAGATCTAATGCACCTGCATTCAGTACTAGCTGGTGCTTTAATATGCTTTTCCTTATGGCTTTGGATGCTGGGAGAAAGTAGTCACCCATATGAGTCTGTTTTGATTTTTCTTGGGTTTAGGTTCCAGTAAAGTCTCTAGAGAGCAGTACCATGCCCGTTTTAGGGAGCGGCGTAAAAGTTTCCGTGGGTAGCCCCTTCTCCTAAGCTAGTTGCTCAGAGTTTTTGTTTCAGTGAAATAGTCTTCTTTGAAGTAGCAATTCCTCCGGATATGGAGGAACTGTGAAAAAGGAAGGGAATCTCTCAAGGCACGGGGATGGTGACTGCTGTAGTTGAGCAGGGTGTTACGTTCAGTGAGCTTACGGTGGACACTGGTGGTCAGACAGCCGTCCGTGTGTTTAATTTCAAGGTCAAGGAAGGGAATTGAGTCTTTGCTCATGGAGAGTATATATTTAAGCCCCCCACTATAGTTGTTAAGCCAATGTAGAAGGTGGGTAAGGGAGTCTGTAGAGTCAGTCCATAACAAAAAAATTGTCAATATAAAGATTCCACTGGGCTATGCCACTGTGGAAAGGATTGGATGTATTCAGGATGCAGGATGTTTCTAGGTTGTCCATATAGAGGATGGCCAGGTTGGGGGCAAAAATAGCCCCCATGGATTTTCCACATACCTGGCCATAGAATTGTCCCTCGAAGAGTAAGACATTTTTCGTAAGACATTTTTCCAGAAGTTGGAGGATGAATAAGGATGGGACATTATGTGGGCGTGGTCGTGTATTGAGGACTTTCTCAATTACACGGAGTGATTCAAATTGAGGGATGTTGGTGTAGAGTGATTCCACATCCAGCGTGAACATGGTGCTGGATGTGGGATAAAACGGGTGTTCTTCTATCATGTTTATCATCGACATGCTATCTTTTATGTAGCATTTGGTATCAGGGACAAATTGTTTGATGAAGAAGTCAATATAATGTCCGAGGGGCTCCAGTATGGAGCCACAGCCCGAGACAATGGGGCGACCCGGTGGGGTTTCAGAATTTTTGTAGATCTTGGGTAGGCAGTAGATGACTAGTATACGGGGAGCCTTGGTATTAAGGAATTCATGTTCCTTCTTGGATAAATAGCCTAATTCAAATGTATCTTTTGTGACCTCAAGAATCAGCTTTTGTATTTCTTCTGTGGGGTTGCGTGGCAGTTTACAGTAGTGCTCAGTATTGCTGAGTTGGCGGAGAATTTCCTTCCTATAGTTATCTAGTTCCTGAATCACAATGCCACCCCCTTTGTCAGCCGGTTTTATGACAAGGGATGGGTTGTTTTTAGGGCTTGGCCTACGTCACCACTGCGTGAGCAGTGGGGCGGAGCTCCGAGCCTTATTGTTAAGGGGCTCAGAATAGTGTAGCAAAAATTCTTCTGTGCACGAAATTGTTGGTAGCTATTTTTGGCATCTGCATGGTAATTGGTCCTCGCGGTGCCGTCTTTCTAGTAGCCTTAACGCAATAGGCCATATATCATTTTCGTTCGGCAGTTCCTGCATTTTCTGTGCGGTTATGCGCACGGCAGTCCATTAATTTCAATTAGGAGCTGTCAGGGAACCGCTGTAATGGAATCCAGATGGTCTGGGCGCGTTCACCATTCTGCAGTGCGTTTGGCGCGCGCGCGTTCGTCTGCATCCTTTGATGTGTAAGTGCTGGCCTTTGAAGAGCTGGCTTGGTGGTGCGCGACAATGAGATACACAGTCTTTATTACCGCAGAAAGTACAGGCAGGGAGTGAAGAGACAGAGTGAGCTGAGAGTGCTTGTGTGTGAGATTCTGCAGTGCGTTTGGTGGGCGCGCGTTCGTCTGCATCCTTTAATGTTTAATTCCTGGCCTTTGAAGAGCTGGCTTGGTGGTGTGGCGACAATGACGTAATTCTCTTTGTAGAGCATCATTTTAAATACACGGAGGGGCTTGTGTGGAACAGGGTCAGTATGTTTGTAAGGGATAGCTTTTGCTGATACAAAACATCGCTTAGCTGCTACAGGGCCACCCCCCACTTTTGTGCTTCCTGCATCCAAGCTACCTCTATCATTGCTGAATTATTAAAGAAAAGCAAAGTCAAACATGGCAGATCTGTTGGTAGTGCATCACAGTTAGTGCGTGATATTTTTAGAACTTTACTTTGTACTGTAGGTGTGATTTATAATTATGTGCAAAATAAAATGTTGTCCACTTTAGTTCAAATACTAGCTGCTGACATGGCAATAGCATGAAAAAAAGCTGGTATTATTAAAAAGAGTGTGATGTCTAAGTTTGTAAGCGTGGCTCACCAACATGATTATGTACAGCAAATGTATATCTTTCACATTGGGAGACTGCTGTGTGCTGTAGAGTGCTGTACAGTGCATTTGAGTGCAGAGTGCAGTTCAGTGCAGAGTGCTGTTGAGTGCGGTGTGCAAATGAGTGCAGATTGCTGTGTGCTGTTGAGAGCATTGTTCTGTGTGCTGTTGAGTACAGTGTGCTGTGTGTTCTACAATACACAGTGCTGTTGGGTGCAGTGTGTTTGCTGTCGAGTGTACAGTGCTGTGTGCTGTTGAGTGCAGAGTGCTGTGTGTTGTTGTCCTATACAATATATACATTCAACTTTAACGGTTTTGGATTGTTATTTTGTTACTAGAGGGGTGCGTGCGGTCAGAGGATGCAGTGTTGAAGTAAAAATGGATGCTTTTTCCGAAAACTATCAAAGTATTTTATGTGTTCTTGGGTAGTCAAGGGCAATAGTGGCACTTTTATTTTTGGACTGCTTGGGAGTACTTCGTACGTGGAAGCAGGCATGCGCTTAATTTGGGAAAACAAGTTGCAGTCCCCGGAGCTGTCCTCCATACAAGGTGCAATTAATTATGGCTGGCCTGCATTTCAAAGTACGCTTTCATACAGTAGCCGGCATTTCCTACCCCTTTTCTCACTATTGCTGTTTTTTTCCTTAGGCCTTCTGCTAGATTTACAGACTTTCTCAAAAATCTCTTCCACCTTCCACTAAAGTACATGATTACTTTGTCTCCTTGTTCCCCTCAATAGCCCATTACTTAGTATCCTACACTTGCCTTGAAGCTGACCACTGTGGACAGTGATAGGTATCAAGAGAAACTCGAACCTCCTTTAGCCTCACGTGTACATTTGGTAATAGCTAATACTGCAAAATTAATTTATTATTTGTAGTGTAGTGAAGGGTAATAGTGCCACTGTTTGTGGAATGTTTCAGACTACGTCGTGTGCGACAACGGGCAGGCGCTTAATTTGTGAAAGAAAGTGGCATGGGCCGAAAATGTCCTCCATATGCAGTGCAATTAATGATGGGCGATCGCATTGCAAAGCACGCTTTAAAACACTATCGAAGCCCCTACCCCTTATAATCACGATTGCATTGTACCTAACGCCCTTTGTGGCAGATTTACCGTCTTTGTCCAACTCTATTAGTAATTTGTGTGTGTTTCCCTCCCTCAAAGGGCAAAAAAAAATCATGCTGAAATAAATTGCAGGTCTTTAACATAAGTACCAAAGGGCACCACTTACAATTTCAGCCTCAAATTGAGCACTGAGCCTACAACTCCCCTTTATTTAACTTTCCAGTAGATTGGCAACAGGAAATAAACTCCATCCTTCAGCAATCACAATATAAAATGCACCCTACTTACCATAACATGTAAAGCGCTCTCAGACGCCCAAAACATTACAAGATCCCTTTTTTAATTTATTTAACCTCTGAAACAAGGCAGGACACAAACAGCAGCGCTACACTCTGTAGAAACCACGGCTGGAACAATCTAGGAAATTCCATATAAACGTTTATATTTCTACAGTATCTATCCTCTTCATGCTATCTCTATCCTGCAACAACAATCCCCACCTCTTCCTCTACGCTGCCAGCAGCCACTCTCCCCCATTCCCAGATCTCCATTCACTTTCAATTTGAAACATTACATGTTGCGAATATGTTGCAGGTACTTTTACATTTCCTATTAAACAAATACTTTTAAGGTACTTATGTTTTACAGAATATGTTGCTGTTTCTTTTTTTTTATCCTTGACTTCGTGGGAAAACAAAGCTTCCAATCTGTTTGCCCCCTCTCATTCAAGCATGAGGCCAGAGGGAAGGGTAGGAATGTGACACTACTCTGACAGGATGAGATAAGAAGTAATTAACACAAAACAGATGTTCCCTTCAGTTTTATGAGGGCAGGAGGCCTTTGGTCTGTCAATATACTTCCGTTTCTGCTTTTCAGTTTGTAACCTCACATCTTTTTAAAACTAAACATTTGTTGTGTTTTGACTTACATTAGTGTGTTCGTAGAACCATCTATAGACATAGGTCAGTGTAATAATGAAAATAGCATGTGGGAAACACATGCACAAGTATCACAACAACTTTGTGGCACAGCTTTCCCTCTCAGTGTATAGGTCTCTCGCAGTGCTCTTTAATATTTATTATGTTGTCAATTTACTGCAGCTAAAAAGTTCAACAAACATTAAGAAGCGTATCCTGGGGTAAACATAATCTTAGCAGCTGCTTTCAAAGCTTTTACATTTTTATGTAACACCTGCCAGCTGGGCTGAAAGCTATAGATACAATCGCCCACTGACTAACAGAAACGCTTGCTAGAGTCGCGTGACATCACAACACTTGAGATTAAGGTGATTTATCAAACATTGTGGGGAACATCATCATTCAGAATATATTGTTGTAAAAATGCCTACTTACGCTTAGTATTTGAAGAACCAGTTTTATTTAGTTATCTTTGAAAGGGGTTTTGCCACACGGCGATGGCCTATCACCGTACCTTACCTTTTAAAATAAAGGCAGGGCTGCTGATTGTGGGTGGTGCCATGTTTGTTATTCCACTCTGTGCCTCTTTATGCATGTCCAAGACATTGAATGCTGAGTGAGAGTAAGTGCAGAGTGACATTAAGTGCAGAGTGACAGTGAGTGCAGAGTGACAGTGAGTGCAGTGTCAAAGCAGAGTCTTAGTTAGTGCAGAATGACAAAAGTGAGCATTGAATAAGTGTGGAGCGAAAGTAGATGCACTGCAGAGTAACATTGCAGTCACTCAGAGTGTGAGTTACTGCAAAGTGCATGCATTTTGAGTGCATAGTGTCATTGAGTGCATACTCCCTGAAGATTGCTAGTGCGGAGTTAGTGTACAGTGAGTGCAGGTGCAAAATGAGTGCAGTTGTATAGTGAGTGCAGGGTGAGTGTTGGTGTACAGTGAGTGACTGCAAGTCGAGAGTGCAGAGAGTGAGTGCAGAAAGAGTGAGTGAAGAAATCGTGTACAGTGATAGTGAGTGCAAAGTTTGAGTCACAGGAGTGAATGTAGAGTAAGTGCAGAATAAATGCAGAGGGACATTGAGTGCAGAAGTGGAGATAGTGCGGTCAGAATGCAGAGTGAGTGCAGAATTACTGCAGAGTGACAGCTATTGAGTGAAGAGACTGAGTGAGTTCAGAGTATGTGAGAAATCCATGCAGAGATGACAGCGAGTACAGAGTGTGTGCATAGTGCAGCTGTGCTCCTATTGTGAAATATTGGATGCTGTTCTGTTCAGGTCCGTTCAATGTTAAACTCCTTTCTAACATGCACAAAAAGTGATACTCCTGAGTTTGAGAAGTCAGTGCAATGTAAAAGCAATAGAAAACCACTAGGTATCCTACCTCTATCACGTTAATAGTGCGTTGTTGTGCTGTCAAAGAGGGACGCTGTGTTAGGGCAGGGTAGTTCTGTTTGTAGAGCATCATTTTGAATACACAGAGGGGCTTGTGTGGAACAGGGTCAGTATGTTTGTAAGGGATAGCTTTTGCTGATACAAAACATCACTTGGCAGCCACAGGGCCACCCCCTACTTTTGTGCTTACTGCACCCAAGCTACCTCTCTCATCTAGCCACATTACAAAGCCAACTCCACCCCATTCAACCTTTCAATCTTTGACTCACTCTCCTTAACTTGCATAAGTACTATATATGAATCTTTTGAAACAATACAATACATAAAACACATACTTTTCATACAATGTGTTTTGGAGTTATTTCGCGGTACAGAAAATGGTTGTTGGCTACATTCGTAATGCACTGACCATATTCATGCAATTTTTACACTCTGACAACAACCCCACTTCCACCTTTGTTCCGAGACCAGCCCCTCTCATTCTCCCACCTTCATTAAGTACTCATAAATAGTCTACTTTCCCACAGCCACCTACAATAAAACAACATTTTATGGTACTTTTAAAGTACACAGTTTCATACATGGAAAGAAACTAATGAATTCACAAACAAATTATGCAAAGCCTATTACATTACTGTGACGTATGATATACACTTTAGCCTGCTGACACAGTCCCCCAGGCAAAGGAGAGACGTGTAAATGTATCAATAATCACCGGTCAGTGGTCACATACTGCTAAAAAATTATTATATGCCTAAGCAATATACAATACACAATTGCGATTCTCCTATTAACATGACCAGAGAATCTGGATTTCATTAAAGACACGGAGGCTAACATTATGCATTAATCCTTTAATGCAGCTCACAAACAGCCGCTTACATCATAAAGACAAGAATAAGAACAAAGTGACATCCTAGTATCCATAAAAGGCATGTGCCAGGGAAGATCAGCCTCTTTTCAATGCCTCGAACGACAGGTCAAGATGCAAACGAAGAATACATCCTAGAACTTGAACGAAGTATTGTCGAACCTTGGAAAATCCATGGAGATTCATCAATTCGAATTGTCTGGAAGAAAAATAAAGTAAATCAAGAAAAGGCACAAAGTAACCTTCAGAAGAAGCAATAATAAAAGCATAACATAAGGTTAAAAGGGCATGAAACATTGAAAACATTGTAAACCAAATCAATCCTCAATTTCCCACCAGGGACGGACGGGAGGGATAATGTTAGCCTCCGTGTCTTTAATGAAATCCAGATTCTCTGGTCATGTTAATAGGAGAATCGCAATTTCATTACAAGACAGGAGGCTACATTATGCATGTTGGTAGCCTTGAATCACAATGTCAGAAACATGTACAATTGGTTTACAATAATGATGGGCAAAGGTAGAGGCATTAGACCAATCAGCAGCCTTAAGGATAGCATCCAACTGACCACCCGACCAGTATGACTTGCTGGCCATTGCGCTTCTTAGTGAATGAGCTTGAAATTTAGAAAGGTCAATACCAGCGAAGTTCATAGCCAATTTAACCCACCTTGCGATAGAGCAGGATGAGATGGGTTTAAAGGGTTTGACATAGGAAACAAGAAGTTGATTTGCATCAGGAGGGCGAAGATTAGACATCCTGGAGTCGTATTCCTTCATGCAATCAACCACACAGAGTTTTTTGCAAAAATCAAAACGTGGATAGAAGATCAAGTCAGACATGGTTTTAGTTCTCCTAAAGATTTCAAATTTAACACCAAACATGTCATAACATCTATTAGAGATGTCCAGAGCTTTAACATCTGAAACTATGCGACAAGAAACTAAACAAAGAAGAGAGGCAAGCTTAATAGAAAGACATTTCCTGTTAAGGAGAGAATTGTCAGGCCATGAACAGAAAAGGTCAAGCAGAAGTTTAACATCCCAAACAGATTGGTATTTAGGGCGAGGAGGCCTTTTAAGGCTAATACTCTTGAGTACTCTACAAATGATAACATTCTTACCTACCGTCTTACCGTTAACGAGAGAATGTCCCGCTGAAATTGCAGATCTAAAGCAATTAATTGATCTATAGAAGAGACCACTGTCGAAGAGTTCTAACAAAAAGTTAACTATGTTAACGATAGGAGCCTCCATGGGATCCAAGTTCCTCTCCAAGCACCAACGAGACCATTTCTTCCAGATATTATATCTGTAGTGGGTTCCTGGTGCCCATGATTCACCAAGGAGAGTGAGAGCAGATGACGAAAGTCCAGACAATTGGTTAGATTGCCTGACACTTTCCAAGCAAGAAGGTTCAAACTCCCTGAAAGAACCAGGTGATGATCTTCTCCGTTTGCGTTTAAGAGGAGGCCCTGAGTTGCAGGAATCATGAAGGGAACGTCGCAAGAAAGTTCCAGAGCTGTGGGGAACCAGGCTTGAGACGGCCAGAAAGATGTTATCAGGACAAGAGAGCACTATTCCTGTCTCACTTTCTGCAGAACCCTTTGAATCATTGCGAATGGGAGAAAAGCGTAAGGGCGAAGAAGAGCCCAAGGCTGCAGAAAAGCATTCACAGCCAGAGCACCAGAGTTGGAAGGTCAAACGGCTGGTGAAAAAGGTCCACATCGAAAGGACCCCAGAAGTGACTCAGGGAATTGAAAATTGTCACATCTAGTTTCCAATCACTGAAATCTTGAAGGAATCTCGAGTTCCAATCTGCTGAGATATTGGATTTGCCTGGGAGATATTCCGCCTTCAAAGCAATCTTGTGTTCCAGTCAGAACATCCAGAGTTTCTTGGCCAGATCTGATAGGTCCGCAGACCTTGTACCACCGAGTCGGTTGATATAAGAGACTGCAGAAACGTTGTCCATCTTCAGAAGGACAGATCTGCCCTTAAGGGAGTGTCTGAAACTCATAAGAGCATAGAGACCAGCAGTCAATTCCCAAAAATGTATATGGTGAGAAGACTCTGAATGGGTCCATACTCCACCGGTGTCTTGGTCGAGGAGACGTGCTCCCCAACCGTGAAGGCTGGCATCTGACTCCAAAACAAAGTCCGGGGTCGAGCCGAAGATAGCCCTTCCATTCCAGGCGTCCAAATTGTCCAGCCACCAAGAGAGTTCCAGTTTCGCTTTCTGAGGCAGACTCCTCCCCTTCCTCTAAAGACGCAATTCTTGACCCTTTAGGTGGAGAAATGTTCTCCCCTAACAACATCTCCCGCCCAAATAGCTCTAAATGGTTTTGAGATCTTCTAAGACTTGTGCATGAGTTTGAGGCATGATGTAGATGTCGTCTAAGTAGATAATTAGTCAAATACCTCTTGCTCTCAGAATGGAAACAATCGTTCTCATGACCTTGGTTAAACACCAAGGGGCAGACGAGAGACCGAAAGGGAGAGCCTGAAATTGAAAGAGGTGACTGTCCCAAATAAATTGGAGAGGGGGTTGATGCTCCTCGGCCATAGGGATGGTAAAGTAGGCGTCTTTTAAGTCCAATTTGACCAGCCAATCTCCGTGAAGGAGAAGGTCCCTGAGAAGATGGATTCCTTCCATCTTGAAGTGACGATAAACAAGGTATTTGTTTACCTCCCGTAGGTTTATCACCGGTCTCCAACCTTTGTCCATCTTCTCGACTAAGAAGAGGGTACTTACGAATTTCTTTTGGGACCAAGGTACCTCGATAATGGCACCTTTCTTGAGCATAGAGGAAACCTCTTCTCTGACGATTGCTAGATGTTCTAATGGAAGGTCTAGAGGTCTGGGAGTAGTGGTCTGGTAAGGAGTCTCTACAAAGTCTATCTTGAATCCCCGAACTGTTTCTAGAACCCACAGGTCGTGTGTAAATCTTTTCCAAACGTGAAAAAAGAGTTTGAGTCTTCCCCCAACCCTGGGAGGTGAAAGAGAAGAAGGGGCACTTACTTTGAGAATTGTTGTTTGATGCTCCACGGGAGGAGAAGCCTCTGCCACGGGAACCGCGTCCTCGTTGAGGGTAGAATTGTTTGTTGGAAGGGTAGAAGCCTCTACCGGTGGCACCTCTTTCTCTGCCGGATGAGAAGGGCCGGAAGGTTCCACAGCCGTAAGAGCGGCTCCTTCTTCCGGCCTGCCCAAAAACATTTGTTGGAAAGACTCTTCTCATGTTGTTCTTGGCCTTATCTAAAGCGGTGAAGGTGGCAACATATTTCCCGATTGTTTTGATCATATCTTCTCCAAATAGGAGACCTTTAGGCTTATTGGAGGGCTCTTTTTCAGCGAGGTCCCCAAGTTTGGCGTTAATCCTGTTGAGGATAGTTTTCCTTCTTTCCATGTTAAGACCGGAATTAGCGTTCCCTAGGAGCACAATCGCCCTCTGGCTCCAACCTCTTATTAGTCCGATGTCAAGGGGAGTATTCGAAATATGAGATTCCTCTGCTAAATCAAGGATTCTGGTAAGAGGGCCGAGGACATCCAGGAGGCGGTCTTGGAATGCCTTAAGGGCTCTTTCCAGGCCTTTCCTGGGATCCTTTCTCAGTTTAAATAAAAACTTTATTAGGTCTGGGTCTAGATTAGGGGTCTGGCAGACCTTATCGTCACTCCATGGTCTCGGGCATTCGGATCACATGGTATTGCGTGTATCTCTTTCAAGAGTATTCCTTAGCCACTTTGTAATAAACTTAGTGACATGGTCGTGAGGGAACCATTTTGAGCTATTTGGGCGGGAGATGTTGTTAGGGGAGAACATTTCTCCACCTAAAGGGTCAAGAATTGCGTCTTTTGAGGAAGGGGAGGAGTCCGTCTCAGAAAGCACATTTAGATCCATGTCGTCCAAGTCGTTATCGTCAAGATCAAAAACGAACTCGTCATAAGGATCATCATATAGTTCTTCTACATCGGAGTAGGAGTCTGAGTCAGCACAAGCACTGTCACCAATTGTGCCGCTGAGGGCACCTGCCAAAACTGTGTCGCCAGGGGCACCCATCCTTATTGTGTCGCAAGGGACACCAACACCTTTTGAGGTGCTATGGCCTCCCATACTGCGTGAGGTACTAGGACCTCCCATTTCAACTGGGTTAGGAATATTACCAGTAGTGCCTAGATTGTGCTTGACTTTCTTAGTGGCTTTGGATAGGGAAGTATCATGAGTTGTATCACCTTCAATACTTAGCGCTCTTTTGTGAGACATGACTTCTTTTAGAGTATTAATCATGCATGATCTCATCTCTTTTTTAAGAAAATTCTTAAAAGAATCGCTAGTGTGGGTAGGGGAGCTTGCGTCAGCGTCGTCAGATTCCAATTCAGACATAATGTCAATATAGGTCTGATATATACCAATATATAAAGGGAATAAAGTGGTACAAAGGATTGTTATCTAATATTGAAAATAGGTTAATTAATGTAAACCGGGTTCTAGTAATGAAATGTACCTTTAGTAGTGTCTCAATAGTTCAGTTAAGAACTCCAATCAAATGTACTCTCTATTTAAAATGCCCCTTTTTTTTTTAATATATTTTTTATATGATGTATTTCCAAAGAATGTTCCAAGCGTGAATAAGGTAAAAAGGTTTTCTGTTTGCCTTAGCAATGTAATTGGGCAAGGTTAAGGGATCGAAAAACAGCTGATCGTCGGTGAGGGGAGCCTTCTGGAGCAACTGACGCGCTCGAGAAAGTGAACCACGAAGGAAAGAGGAATGACCCTTAGGAGGCAGGGCGCGCGACGCCGCCGCCGCCGAGGGTCATTCCTCTAATGCGGGGAAATGTCAGCGCTCCTCGCGTCGGAGTGTCTCGAGCGCGAGCCACCAGAACGGGTGAAAGGCAGGGAGGTAAAAAAAGAGCTTAAAGGCTGAAAAAGCATTTAGGTGGATTATGAGGATCGCGTAAGCGCACACAACACGAAGGTGAGAGCACGAAGGGAGAAAATGCTAAGAACAGACATAGGTAAAACGAAGGCGAGACAACCATAAATTGGACGTCTTAAGGGAGGGGGGTTACGGCAAGGGTAACCAACAAACATGAGGGATGAGCCAAACTAAGATTAGAGTTAAGCATGGCAAAAATAAATTATGAAATAATCAGATCTAACAAGTTCAAAGAGATCTAAGAATATATATCCCACAAGCTTAAGTATAAAGTAGCTTATAAGCATATAGTCTAAACAATCAATATCAGCAGAAATACAATATCAACAGAAATACATTTAGAAAAGCTTCAGAGTAAGACAACTTATCGGTTTGAGAGCCACATTTAAAAGAGGCTGATCTTCCCTGGCACATGCCTTTTATGGATACTATGATGTCACTTTGTTCTTATTCTGGTCTTTGTGATGTAAGCGGCTGTTTGTGAGCTGCATTAAAGGATTAATGCATAATGTTAGCCTCCTGTCTTGTAATGAAATTAAGCACAGCAAAATAGAAAACATTATTAAATAACTAACACATAAGCATCAGGTATTACAAAATAATATTTACAAGTATAAAAGGCAGACATCTACAAACACAAGATATCAGACACTTCCTACTATAATCAAATATTACTATCCACAAATATAATGCCTCACATATTACTAATCAGACATGTACAGAATTCGACATGGTATATTCATAAGTATCTGCCATTAAACATCAAATAAAGTCGATTAAATATTAAGGATCAGACAACCAAAAAGTAACAGATATATAAAGTACTATATATATTTACAATCACATGATATTTCGATGCACAGATATTATACAGTGACACACATGCACAAGCCAACACAAAAATGTTAATACATAACACAACAAATAGGTACATACTAAGACAAGTATCAGACAACCAAAAAGTAACAATTTCCAAAATACTATATATATTTGCAAACATGTGCAACTTTGAATCACAAATTTCCTACAGTGACACACATGCGCACGCCAACACATACATATTAATAAATAACACAACAAATAAGTACATACTACGACAATATAACAAATGTACTAAAACGTATATTTACCTTACATATATTGTCTTAAGTTTCGTTACTGAGCCTACTAAAATGGAGAAACGAAAGTAAAAGCAGTGGAGTCCACGTTCTGTCCTAAACCTTCTCTTTCACTACCCTTTGTGGCTCAGCTTGACCTCTTGACCAATCAGGTCAAATTACTAGAAATGTATTGCTTTTTAGCCTATTTAACGTTCTTCCAACACCCTAAACGCTATCTTCACTTCATCCTACAGACAGCTCCTTGCAGTTGGTTTGCTCAGCTACGTGCATTTTTGGTAAGTACATTTTCTTTCTAAACACTTACAACTATGTTTTCAATGGACAGATTTTGGTCCTTTCCGTGTAAATTGTCACTATTTAACAATGTATTCTTTTTCTTTATAAACAATGAAATACATTCAAAAGTACACGTTATATAATAATGCATTGCTAAAAGCATTGATAATATTGCTTATATTCTTTTAACTAACACTTTTTCCGTAAACTGTAGGTGTGAACATTTGGCAGCATACAACTACAGCGACTCTCCACCGTCTTCTCAACCACATCATAGCTGAGTAAGTACTAATTAACGCAAACGTCTTCAAAACATGTACTGTTTTTATTTTTTACGTATTAGGTACTAAATTGACAAAGCTCTGTTGCCCCATACAATATATACATTCAGCTGTAAATGTTTTGCATTGATATTTTGTTACAAGAAGGGTGCGGGCGTTCAGAGGATGCAGTGTTTAACAAAAAATCGATGCTTTTTCCGAAATCTATAAAAGTATTTTATGTCTTCTTGGGTAGTCAAGGGCAATAGTGCCACTCTTATTTTTCGCCTGCTTGGGAGTACTTCGTGCGTGGAAGCAGGCATGCGCTTAATTTGGGAAAACAAGTTGCAGTCCCCGGAGCTGTCCTCCATACACGGTGCAATTAATTATGGGTGGCCTGCATTTCTAACTACGCTTTCATACACTAGCCGCCATTTCCTACCCCTTTTCTCACTATTGCTGTTTTTTCCTAAGGCCTTCTGCTAGATTTACACTCTCTCGAAAATCTCTTCCACCTTCCAGTAAAGTACATGATTACTTTGTCTCCTTGTTCCCCTCACTAGCCCATTACTTACTATCCTACACTTGCCCTGAAACAGACCACTGTGGACAGTGATAGGTATCAAGAGAAACTCTAACCTCCTTTAGCCTCATGTGTACATTTGGTAATAGGTAATACTACAAAATTAATGTATTATTTGTAGTGTGGTCAAGGATAATAGTGCCACTGTTTGAGGAAAGTTTCAGAGTACGTCGTGTGTCAGCAACTGCGCGGACGAACTCGCCCCACTGAGGACCCCGCCCAGCAGACCCGGCAGCAAGAAAGCCCCATGGTTCACCGACGAACTCAAGAGCTCCAAGAAGAACTGCCGAGCCCTCGAGAAAGTCTGGAGAAGGGAACCGACACCGGACAACAGGACCTCCTTCAAACTTGCCACCCGGAAACACCACCAGCTGATCCGCGCCGCCAAGAAAACAGCATTCAAGGACCGGTTGGACAACAACGCACACAACTGCAAGGAACTCTTCAACATCGTGAAAGAGCTTTCCAACCCCAGCGCAGGAAACAACGACATCACCCCATCGCAAGACCTCTGCAACTCCCTCGCTTCATACTTCCACAACAAGATCGCGGACATACACAACAGCTTCAACAACCAACCAACGCACACCATGACCGAACAACCACCCCCCACCACCACCCTCCACGCCTGGACCCCGATCAGCACCGAAGACACCATCCGCACGATGAACTCCATCCACTCCGGATCACCGACCGACCCCTGCCCTCACCACGTCTTCAACAAGGCCGACGCTGTCATCGCACCCCACCTGCGAGACATCATCAACACATCCTTCAACACCACCATCTTCCCTGAGAGCTGGAAACACGCCGAACTCAGCGCTCTACTCAAGAAACCAACAGCGGACCCCACCGACCTCAAGAATTACCGCCCCATCTCGCTCCTCCCGTTTCCAGCCAAAGTCATCGAGAAGACCGTCAACAAGCAGATGGCCGCTTTCCTCGAGACGAACGGATCCCTCGACCCCTCACAGTCCGGCTTCCGAGCCAACCACAGCACCGAGACCGCCCTCATCGCCGCCACCGATGACATCCGAGCCCTGATGGACAACGGAGAAACAGCGGCCCTCATCCTCCTAGACCTCTCCGCGGCATTCGACACGGTCTGCCACCGCACCCTAGTACGGCGTCTCAGCAACGTCGGAATCCAGGACAAGGCGCTGGAATGGATCATCTCCTTCCTCGACGGAAGAACACAGAGAGTCCGCCTACCACCGTACAAGTCAGAGGCCTCCGAAGTCATCTGCGGCGTCCCCCAAGGATCATCTCTGAGCCCCACCCTCTTCAACGTCTACATGAGCCCCCTCGCGGCCATCGTACGCAAACACAACCTCAGCATAATCTCCTACGCCGACGACACCCAGCTGATCCTCTCCCTGACCAACGACCCCGCCGCCGCCAGAGCCAACCTGCACGAAGGGATGAAAGAGGTAGCCGAGTGGATGACGACCAGCCGCCTGAAACTGAACTCGGACAAGACGGAGGTCCTCATCCTGGGCTCCTCTCCCTCCGCCTGGGACGACTCCTGGTGGCCTCCCGCCCTGGGCACCGCACCCAAACCGACAGACCATGCACGCAACCTGGGCTTCATCCTGGACTCCTCCCTCTCCATGACCAGGCAAGTCAACAACGTCTCATCGGTATGCTTCAACATCCTACGCATGCTACGGAAGATCTTCTGGTGGATCCCCACCGAGACCAGGAAGACCGTCACCCAGGCCCTCGTCACCAGCCGACTGGACTACGGCAACGCCCTCTACGCCGGTACCACCGCCAAGCTCCAGAAGAGACTCCAGCGGATCCAGAACCCCTCAGCCAGACTCATCCTCGACATCCCACGAACCAGTCACATCTCCGGACATCTGAGAGACCTTCACTGGCTCCCCGTCAACAAAAGAATCACCTTCCGCCTCCTCACCCACGCACACAAAGCCCGAGCTACCTCAACAGCCGAGTCAACTTCTACGCTCCCAAACGCCACCTCCGATCAGCCAACCACGCCCTCGCCGCCATCCCCCGCATCCGAAGAGCGACTACAGGAGGAAGGTCCTTCTCCTACCTGGCCGCCAAGACCTGGAACTCCCTCCCGACCGACCTGCGCCTGACCCAAGACCACCTCTCCTTCAGGAAGAAGCTGAAGACCTGGCTGTTCGAGCAGTAGCGGCTCCCCCCAGCGCCTTGAGACCCTACGGGTATGTAGCGCGCTTTATAAGTGTCACTGATTGATTGATTGTGTGAAAACGGGCAGGCGCTTAATTTGTGAAAGAAAGTGGCATGGGCCAGAAAATGTCCTCCATATGCAGTGCAATTAATGATGGTTGATCGCATGGCAAAGCACGCTTTAAAACACTATCGAACTCCCTACCCCTTATAATCACGATTGCATTGTACCTAACGCCGTTTGCGGCAGATTTACCGTCTTTCTCAAACTCTATTTGTAATTTGTGTGTGTTTCCCTCCATTGAAGGGCAAAAAAAACTCATGATAAAATAAATTGCAGATCCATTAACAGAAGTACCAAAGGGCCCCACTTACAATTTCTGCGTCACATTAAGCACTGAGCCTACAAGTTCCCTTAAACTATGTGCCCTCCTGTGGTGCGCATTGCAATGCCAAATTGGCCCATTCTAACTTTTAATGTTTTCATTGTCCTTATTTAACTTTCCAGTACATTGGCAACAGGAAATAAACTCCATCCTTCAATAATCACCATATAAAATGCACCCTACTTACCATAACCTACTTAGCATAACATGTAAAGCGCTCTCAGACGCCAAAACAAGATCCCTTTTTTTATTTTACCTCGGAAACAAGGCATGACACAAACAGCAAATGCTACACTCTGTAGAAACCAAAGCTAGAACAATCTAGGAAATTCCATATAAACGTCTATATTTATACAGTATCTATCCTCTTCATGCTATCTCTATCCTGCAACAACAATCCCCACATCCTCCTCTACGCTGCCAGCAGCCACTCTCCCCCATTCCTTCATCTCCATTCACTTTCGCATAGCTATACGCCACCCAGTGTGCACTACTTACACCCATCCCCTTTCTGCCTCCTCCGAGAAATACAACGGTCGACCGCTAATTAAATTGCAATGCCAACTCCACACAATTTTAGGTTGAAATCTTTGAACAACTGCCCTTATTTAACTTTATAGCAAATCGGCAACAAATACAAAAAACAGTCTCTGTTAACGAACAGCTATAACACACGCTCACCCACCATACCATCTGAAGCTCTTTCGCACCACAAACACATTAGAATATGCTTTTATTACCTGGCTAACAGGACAGGAACAAACAGCAAACGCTTCAGTCCTTCAGGGAAGCACGGCATGAACGATTTGGGAATTTCCAAATTAACCGCCAACAGTTACTACGCTACGTAAAACAACGTAGCACTCATTGGCTGCTGTACATGTCACTCAAAATATGAACAACAAAGGGGGGAAAACGTAAAATATTTTTATTTTTTACTGGAATGTAAGTTTAATGACTGCAACACTTTGCTCTTATCCGTGAGTGTTAGCTGTGTGGGAATTCTTGCTTCGACCACAGGGCTGACTCTTTCAAGCACATATGTGAGGTGCCTTTGCTATTTAACTAATGCATGTCACATTGCTAGTATTTACAAGACGGCTTTCCTTATTTAGTTTTTAATACAGCTGTGTATGAATTGTAATGCACCTAATTGTAATAGTAATTATTTTTTCAGACTGTGCGTATCTACCTTATTTTATTTTGGGACACACCTATTGACATTGTAAACTAAAGTCTTTTAGTTATCTGTTACTGAAATAGAACTTTACTAACTGCAACACTTTGCTCTTATCCGTGAGTTTTACCTATATGGGGATTGTTGCTTCGACCACAGGGCTGCCTGTTTCAAGCACGTATGTGAGGTGCCTGCTTCTTTATCTCTTTAGATGCTCCCCTTTATTACCAGTATGTATGAAGCTGTAGAAGCACGCCAGAGTCGGTGCAGCAGCACTCCTGCTCTCCTGGCCAAGTACGCTCGCTAAAGCCCTGCGAAGAAGGGACTAAGGGCTTCACGGCTGCTAGCAGCAGCCACTGCTATCTCCCGCAAATGTAGTCTGTAAGGGCCCAAGCGACAACTTTCAGATCCTCTCTTCAAGAGTTTTGCCCCCTAAAGACTCGCGCAAGGCCTTCTATAGATAAACTCGAACAGCCTTTAGACTCACGCCTACATGTTGTAATAGCAAACACTATAAAATACATTTACTATTTTTAGGAGCATGGTCAAGGACAATAGTGGCAGTTTGTCGGCTGTTTGACATTACCTCCTATATGTAACCAGGCAGGCTCTTTCTTTTGTGAAAGAAAGTGCCAGTGAGCAGCCAGAGGGGCAAAAACATAAGGAAAGATAAAGAAATAAACAAGCACTGACAAAACTGAAATAGTTTTTTGTACAAGCCACAACTTTTGCTATTTTCTTGGTCTTACAGTGTTGTACAGAAGCGCTGTCTGCTTCCATTTTGCCTTAAAGGATAGAAAATATTACCAGGTGTAGCCCAATCAAAATATGAACACCAAAGGGGGGAAAAGTAAACTTCAACAGTAAATAACGTCACTATCCTTCCAGCGCATTATAATTATTAATTAGCAGGCGCATAACATGTTTTACATTCTGTTCACATACTTAGTACAGAAAATGTTTAGGTATTGCTATTTAAGTAATGCATGTTACATTGCCAGTATTCACAAGGCAACACAGGCGCCCTGATCACACACAGGCCCTGTTCACACACAAACACTGTCTACACACAGGCACTGTTCACACACAGGCACAGTTCACACACAGGCACAGTTCACACACAGGCACAGTTCACACACAGGCACAGTTCACACACAGGCACAGTTCACACACAGGCACTGTTCACACACAGGCACTGTTCACACACAGGCACTGTTCACACACACAGGCACTACATACACACACAGGCTGCTCACACACACCAGCAGTGCGCGCACACATAGGCACTGTTCACACACACAGGCACTATATACACACACCCGCACTGCGCACACAGACCGGCACTGCACACACACACATGCGCACTAATCACAGACAAGCACTGTTCACACACAGGCACTTTCCACACACAGGCAATGTTCACACACAGACACTGTTCACACACACAGACACTGTTCACACACACAGACACTGTTCACACACACAGACACTGTTCACACACACAGACACTGTTCACGACAGTGCAGAGTAAGTTCACAGTGCAGAGTGAGTGCAGAATAACTGCAGAGTTATAGTAAGTGAGGGCAGAGTGTGAGTGAGTGCAGAGTGCGAATAGAATGAATACAGAGTGACAGTGAATACAGAGAGAGTGCAGAGTGAGTGCAGGGGCAAAGTGTGTGCAGTTGCAAAGTGACTGCAGAGTGAGTGCAAAAGTAGTGTAGAGTAAGAGTAAATGCAGAGTGAGAGTGAGTGCAGAGTGAGTGAGTGTAAAGTAAGTGCAGAATAACTGCAAAGGGAGAGTGAGTGCAGAATAAGAGAGAGTGCAGAATGGGTCCAGAGTGCAGAGTGAGTGCAGAATGACTTGTGAGTTAGAGTAAGTGAGTGCACAGTGTGAGTGAGTGCAGAGTGTACGCAAAATGTGTGCAGATTTACAGTGAGTGCAGTATGAGTGGAGAGTGCAGAGTGAGTGCAGGAGCAGAGTTAGTGCAGTTGCAGAGTGAGTTCAGGGTAAGTGCAGGTGCACAGTTAATGAGTACAGAGCAAGGGCAGGTGCTGAGTGCAGATAAAATCAGTGCAGAAAGAGTGAGTGCAGAGTACAGACTGAGTGCACAGCGAGTGCATGTGCAGAGTCACTGCATAGTGAGTGCAGGTGAAGAATGAGTGCAGAGTGTATGCAGAGTCAGTGTGAGTGTAGAGTGACTGAGTGCAGAAACAGTGTCAGTGCAAAGAGCATATATAATGCAGGCGCAAAGTCAGTGCAGGTGTGAGCCAGTGCAGACTGACTGCAAGTGCACAACGACTGCAGCATGAGTGTGACTGCAAAGTGCCTGCAGCATGAGTGTGACTGCAGAGTAACTGCACAGCTACTGCATAGTAAGTGTGATTAGAGACTGAGTGTAGAGTGCGTGCAAGTACAGAGTAAGTGCAAAGAGAGTGCAGGTACAGAGTGAGTGCTAAGTGAATGCAAGTGCAAAATGACCTCAAAGTGAGTGTGACTGCAGAGAAAATGCAGCTTCAGTGTGACTGCAGAATGACTGCAGAGTGAGTGTGACTGGAGTGACTGCAGACTGTGACTACAGGGTGATTGGAGAGAGACTGCAGAGTGAGTGTGACTGCAGAATAACAGTGACTGCAGACTGACAGTGACTGCAGTGTGAGTGTGCAAGGTAAAAACTGTAGGGTCAGTGTGCGAGTATACAATAGATGTACACTAAAAGTAAGTTCAACACAAACATACATAAGACCACACATATAACACTACACCACACACACATATCCTATACACACATACCACACTAACACACACCACACACTCACCAGCCTCTCACCACCACACACTAAATAGTACACACTTACCACCACACACTCCCACCAACAAACGCACCACCACACATTTACCACTACACACACAACCACACACACAACCACACATCACCAGCCTTCACAGCACTTTTTCACTAATCACAAACACCACCAGCCATCAATGTACGGTTTCACAAAACACAAACACCACCAGCCGTTAGATAAGCTCCCACCATGCACACAACACCAAATGTCTTTACATGCTTTCACCAAAAACACACACTTACCACCTGCCAGCAATGCACACTTTAACTAGTTACACACACCATCTGTCAGTTCACGCTTTCATATACACACTCACCAACAGCTGTTAGTGCACCCTTTCACCAAGCACACACACCACCAGCCATCTGTGCACGCTTTCAAAAACACACACACTAAAAGCCATTAGAGCACAATTTCTACAGGCACACACCACCATCCATCCGTGCTCACACATGAAATGTTAATGCATCCACAATTAACTATTGTAGCAATAGCAGCATGGTGCCCTTTACTTTTAAACATATCATTTAAAGCGCAGCATGCCACTATCTGACTATTCCAAATCAACACGCATATTTCTACTAGACACCACATGCATATACTCTGCATATACCCTACAACACATGGCTAAAATACATTGTTATTAGTATTTCAATACAACACACATTTCCACTACACACCACATGCATACACTTCATAACACATGGCTAAAAAGCATTGTTATTTACAACAATTAGCTTTGCTGTTGAGTGTGTGTGTTTGAGGGTGGCTCTGTGTAGGGTATAGCTATTGCCAATGTAAATGACAATGCCATTTATTTAACAATTAGGCTATTAGCAATGTATATGACTATGTCATTGATGCTTAAAAAACAATGTTATGATCAATGACAATACCTTTCTGTTATTCAATACAGATCTCATAAAATAATAACTGACAAACAACCAAACACTAGTCAGCATTATTTCTTTCTTTGGCAATAGTTGCCAGTGTGTGCTCTGTAGAGAAGCCAAACATTGAATGACCACGCAGTGTGGACACACTTTTTAGGCCACTGACAAGTATCAAGAGGAATTCGGAATGCTTACAGCGTCAACTCTACATCTTGAAATAGTAGCTTTTATCAACAATATCTACATAATCATTTCATAGCATGTTCTATATAAAACTAATAGGTTAAATAAAAATATTTAATAAAATCTCAAGGTAATAGTTAACAGTAATGGAATTCACAAATCAATAAAAGGGCAGGTACTGTTGAAAGAAGAGTTCAGTTCACACCACAGTGCTGTTGACACTAAAATGCTGTTGAGGGTACAGTGCTCTACAGGGTAGTGTGCGGTGTACTGTTAAGTGCAGTCTATTGTGTACTGTTTACTGCAGTCTGCTGTGTGGTGTTCACTGTAGTGTCCTGTTAATTGTAGAGTATTGTTTATTACAGACTAATGTATGTGCTGATCTTTGCCACCTGCCTCTGTGATAATCTTGTTATCTCTTCTCTTATGCTAATCCAATCCTCTCCCACAACACCTCACTCTTTCAATCCGTTATCTCTTATCCTCTCCTGTGCTAACTTGCTAATATTTTTAAACCAACTCCTTTATTTCCCTTTTGCCATGGAAATCTGCTCCTCTTTTACTTTACGTTTCTCTAATCCCCTATTCTCTCATTCTGTAGTAATATGCTATTATCTTCCATCTCACTTCATTCTCTAACTCACTTTTTGTTTTCCTGTAAATGTTTGTTTCCAGTCACTTACTTCTTAAATACTTTTTCTCTTTTCCACTGCTAATTTGCTGCTCTCTGATGGCCTTTTACTCTACCTCACTCTTGTCTTATGCTGTCTTTGTATGCTGCTCTCTTCCATATACATTTTTCTTTCACTATACACACACATACATACAACACATACACACACAAAACACAAATTCTAAAAAGTACATCACTCCCAACATCCAACACTAACGTACACACAATCACACACAATACCAAACATATAGACACACATACACATAGACAACTACACACAGCCACACACAACATACAACAACACTATGCACAATTACACACAACTAGACCTAAACAAACGCATACAAAAAAACACAAGTACACTAACATACAACACATTCAACATATACAACAGACATAACCACACACAACTACACCTCTACCGTAATGTCTCTGCTATCTGATCACAGTACCTATTGATGCTCTTATTATACCTATAAAATGTTAACTTAAAATAAATACGGAATAAAAAGCAATTAATTTTTATTACTATGCAATGCTATAGAAACATAGACTTAACTATAAAAAAATGACACCTTTTTATACCTTTTCATGTATTTGCAGGCAACTACTTTCCGTGAAAAAAGCTACATAATACTTTCAAGGTAAGATTTGTATACTAATTTATGTTTCCCTTACTTGTATAGATACCAAAATATATACTATTAAGAAGCTATCATAGTTAACTCACACAATATACTCAACATTTAGTACATATATACAGTTCCGATAAGGAGTAGGACACTACAAGCCAAGTATCATCAAGGCCATTCAAAATGTAATAGTATATCTTGAGGAAAGCAATGCTTACCAAATAGTATTATTGCTATTATACATCATATGTTGAAGCCAGTCAATACATGGAATTCAAATGATTTGCATTTTATTATGGAATTAGGAGATGATTTATATATGGAGATGCATTCATTAAATAATGAATATATGCATCCAGATCTACCTAGATATATACAGTTAAATAGTAATATATATTGTTGTATTGTAGCAGTTTTTATTGAGCGCGATTGCTGCCCGCAGGCGTCCAAGCGCTGGGTAGAGGGAAAGTGACTGAAGGAGCTTAAGGTATATAGGATTGAGCAAACAACAGTGTTTTTAAGTTTTTCCGGAATGCAAGTAGGTCAGGGTTGGAGCGGAGTGTGATGGGAAGAGCATTCCATAGCCTAGCGGTGTTCAAGGAAAACATCCTGCCTCCAGATCTAGCTCGCTTCACCCTAGGCACAACGGCCAGGAAAGCCTCTGAAGACCGAAGGTTCCTTTTAGGGTGGTAGGGGGTGACCAGGCCAGTGTTTATGGCAGGTCCCGTCTTCCAAAAGGTGCGATGTGCCAGGCATAGCGCTTTGAAGGACACTCTCTGCTTCACTGGCAGCCAGTGGAGGCTCTTCAGAGCAGATCTGGCCGACTGGGTCCGTATATTCACTCTGTCTTAAACAGCCTTATTATGGAGATGTACTACATTGTATAATTCCTTCCTATCCAGATATACATAATGCACTAAATATATGTATACATAGGTATACTGGCATTTTACTTTGTATGAATAACTATGTAATTTCTATTTTTAAACATTTAGAAAAATATTACATTTTTGATTCACATAGCAGAGATAAAAAAGGAATGCCTCACCCTAATGGGACTTGCATTGCTATAGAAAAAACTTCTTTTACAGATTTAGTGGATTATATAATTCAACTTGCAAACAGTATAAAAGTATCAGAAGAACACCATGTTGCATATGAATTAACTCCAATACATATAAAAACTATACTGACTAAAACCCCACATAATGCGGTAAGACAAAATGAAAAAATGGTGCAACTCAAAAGTATTAAGTAAGAAGAAAAGAGAGGGGCTCTTAGTTACCCAAAGGGAAATGGAGCGCCAATATACTTAAAAAGTAAAACAAAAGGTTTCCCAGTGGGATATACAATTTCCTGCTCATAGATCAGGGCTCAAATCTCAAACACCATTCACACCATTCATTTTTATGGAACGGGAAAGCACTCACCAAAAAGAAAAACCACCTAATGTAATAATACAGTGAAAAGATATAGTAAAGAATGTACACTTTATTCTAAAATATACAACACTAATCGATAAGTCAAAAAGTAAAAGAACACTTAAAAAACACAATTGAATACACAGTTAAAAAGCCACCTAATGTGGACGTGGAGAAAATTAATCTAAAGAGACACTTGAATCTGTCTTTAGTCCGTCATTTCAGAACCTCTTTTGTCAACACTACGAGGAAAAATATTCCTTTCGTTCAGTTAGAATGTTGGCAATGCTGAATATGACTTTGGAGTTGGCGTCGACGCGTTTCGGAAGCTTAAGAATTGATAAGGGCTTCCTTCCTCAGGACGGTTTGTATACGTTTTCTCCACAAATTGATAGACAACCTAATGTATAAATAACATAAAATATGACTATTAGTACCCTCTTCTATTTTACACTTATTACTGTATTCGACATTACTATTTTGGTTATACACAAAATTTATGCTCATTTTATAAATCACGATGGGTGGTAACAACATCAACAACAGTTCATAATCCCTGTAGGTTTGTCAGAATTATTGAGGCCTTGCTTTTTACATAATTCCCATGCGAGATACTACACATTTCCTACACAGGGTTGGCCATTCACCCAGTTGCAATCATGGGAAAAAAAGGATTTTTTAAGAGTAACATAAACACAGAATAACATGTCGAGCTGTCAACCACTTTATGTATCTAGATCCTCTTTTTGCATACTACTACCATAGCGTTTTAACCCTGCAAGATTAGCATCTGCCACACGGGGTCCTAATTTTTTTTAAAAACCCAACAACAGAATGGCCACACATTAGAGCAGGAAAACTACACATAAACATTCCCAGTTAAAACACATATCTTTGCATCTGAAGCCATATGTCCATCCATTTTCAGACCTAATTACAACGTGAGAGACCTTTGTTCTTTTTCGCTTTCTATACAAAACGTTTTGCCTTTTGGTTCATGTTATCCACGTTCTATTGCAAGAAATACCACATTCATACTTCAATCATACTCACTGGCAGCGATAATACACTAACCGTAATGATTGTTATTTTCGTAACGAGGCCACCCAATGTATGATGATCCTCAATTTTGCTCCCGTGACAGTCACCTGGCTTTTCTTTCCTGCCCCACCTATGAGTTAGAGCAACATTACATTAGGTATAAGCTTACAGTTATTCGCTTTTCCCCTGGTGTGCTAGATTAGAATTATATTCACCTTCATGTTATGAAAGATGTTTTTTATCCTGACACTCGTCTTTTTTCAAAAAAAGGAGATATTTCTCATCAGGAGGAGGCTTTAAACAATCCTGCATTTATAACAGAAATACACCATGTTATGATTCCCTATATGCTTAGCGATTATTAATTCTAATGTCTGCCAGATTTAAACAGGGGAATACCTTAACAGTCGCTCAATGCGATCTTTATTTGAAGTTAAAAGTCTTCAGGTTAAAAGTTTTCAGGTGCTGTTCTTTGCTGAAAAAACGGAGAAAGGCGCATGGCGTCAGTTTAAATCCAGGGCGTAGTTTAACTTATCACCCAAGTATCAAAGTCACGTATTTTATCTTACCCGAATTAAGTGGGTTTTTTATCCATAAGTAGGACTGTTATCCTGCTGCTGTTTAAAATAATGCACGAGGCTGCATGCAAAAACAAACAATGAGAATTTTACTAAGAAATACATTCAGAAAGGAAGGCTTAGCCTATTCGAGTCTAAACTCCCATTCCGCTTCCGGTATTTACTCTTACCCGGAATACTGCACTCTCGTTCCTTAATTGGGGTTCCTTTTCAGCAACCGGGTACTTTAATGCGCGTGGCTGCATGCAAGAAGATTAAAAAGGTTTACTCAAGATTCCGCTCGGTAACGGAGGCTTTGTTTATTTTAGCCTGAACACCCTTTCCCTGGCTGTCCTTACCTAGTGGATGCACACGGCTCGCGTTCCCGGTGCTCTGTCTCGTGGCGTTTTTTCAATCACCGCTTTCGTCGGGAAATGTTTGCACGCCCCATTGGACGTCGCTTTTTAATCTCGTGTAGAGATCACGTGATTAAAAAAAGTGGTGGTAACCCGCTTAGGTCTGTTTTTTTATTTATTTATAACGGGAAAGCGACTGCTCCTGAATGAGCTTTATTGTTCCTACGTGGACAATAACTGCAGTGTTTTCCGTTATATTTGGCTGTTGTTAAACTGTGGTATTCTTTTTTTGGCTGTTTATCGCTATGGTTATAATTGTTATCAAGTTTCATTGCTGTATTCAAGTCGCGTAATTGTCCCCTCTTAAAGGGTCCGGATTGAAACTGAGCACAAAAATAACCCAAAATAACCGGTATTATTTAATACATTTTTTAGCTAAGCGCGGAATATTTTATCTCGATATATAGTTTATTTTGCATAGTGTGTAATATCACACAGATTATTTATCCTAAGCTAAACAATGGGGGAGGTTTTTAATGTTAACAAAGGGTCACTGGACCCTCTGCAAAATTCCGAGAGTATTCTTAAGTGAAGAGAGATGTTAAGGTGTTATGCTAGTCACTTTCTATTCACGGCATTCAGTGATTTTATCTACTTCGTGTTGGCTATACGTGACAGTGGTGCAAATGGTATCTCATGGAGAGCTTATGACACAATTTTCATCCAGTCTTCTTTTGTGTTGAGACCCCTATTTACAGTGTCTAGCGTAGAGATATACCACTGTTCTCTGTTTTTGCGCTTAATCTCAATATTGCCTCCTCTTTTGGATGTTGTAATTTTTTCAATTACAAACCATCTGAAGTCTGTATGTTTGTGCTGTAGTTTGTGGAAATGATCCACCATAGGGGCATTCTCTTTATTCGTTTTGAGTGCAGACCTGTGCTCCAATAACCGCACTCTTATCTCTCTTCCAGTCTCTCCTACGTAAGCTAGATTGCAGGGGCATAGAATTATGTAGACTAGGTTGCTACTTCTGCAATTGTTCAAAGTTTTTGCAGTTATGGTGTAGTTGTTGTAGGTCAGCGTTTTGCCAATAATGCAATTTTCGCATATGGAACACTTACTGCACTTATGATTCCCTACTGCTTTACTGCCTCCAATTGTCAGTTGGTTGTTTTGAGTCTGTTCTCTGTACGTGTGGACCAGGTTCTGACGGATATTCTCATTCCGTCTGAATGCAAAAATAGGTTTGGCTATTTTGGTCTCTTTCCCATCGTTTAAGATGTGCCAACTGGAATGAATAACGTTTTTAAGTTTATTACTGATACTTGAAAACTGGCTTACAAAAACAATTTTTGAGTCACATACAGATTGTTTCTTATTACTTTGATCTGGATGTATCATACTGTCCCGATTATAGAATCGTGCCCTTTTACAAGAGTTTTTGATCAACTTTTTAGGGTATCCCCTGTCTGACAGTTTCTCACTTAGAATGTTGGCATGTTTTGAGTAATCGGCCAGGGTGGAGCAATTCCTCCGGAGGCGAAGGAATTGTCCAAAAGGGACATTGTCCCTCTGGGAACGAGGATGGTAACTGCTATAGTGCAATAGCGTGTTTTTGTCTGTAGGTTTAGAATACAGTTCCACCTCAAGTATGCCATTGGTGTTTTTTATTGTGATGTCCAAAAAGTTCACTGATTCTCGATTAAACTCTGCTGAGAAGCGGAGGTTCTCATCTCCAAGGTTTAACCATTCTAGGAATTCCTCCAGTGTATCATCTTCACCTTCCCATATGAAAAAAATGTCATCAATGAAGCGCCGCCATAACAAGATGTTTTCAAAGAATGGCGACGCTTCATTGAACACATGTTTCTCCTCGAACCTGGCAACGTATAAACATGCCAGGCTCGGCGCGCAGGTGGCTCCCATACTGGTGCCCTTGCGTTGGAGAAAAAGCTCGTCTTTGAATAGGAATATGTTGCTTTTTAGAACCAAAGTTATGCATTGTATAATGAATTCCAAGTTGGCACCTCTAAGGTCTGAGGTTCCTAGTATCTCCGATACCACCTTTATGGTGTCATTTTGAGGTATATTGGTGTACAACGCCTCTATATCGAGGGTCACCATGATCTGTTTTTTGGGGTTGTACACCAATCCTTCCACAAAGGAAATCATATGTGCTGAGTCTCGCACATATGAATCTTGTTTCAGTACAAGGGGTTTGAGGAAAGTGTCAGCATATTGGCTTAATGGTTCTAATGATGAGCCGATGCAGCTAACTATGGGTCTCATGGGAGGGTTCTCTACATTCTTATGAATTTTGGGGAGCCCGTATATGGCTGGAATTTTCGCATCTTTGCTATATAAAAAATCAAATTCTTGTTTACAGATAAGATCTTTGTCAAAAGCATTTTTCACAGTTTCCCTGACCTTTTTGTTTAGGGCGTCTAAGGTAGAGAATGGGACTCTTTGGTAATGTTCTTTGACCTCTAACAAGTCTAGCATTTTTTTATCGTAGTCCTCAGTGTTGAAGACTACCACCCCACCGCCCTTGTCGGCGGGTTTGATGGTTAACTGCAGGTCATTTTTTAACTTTGTCATTGCCATTCTATGCTCTTTGGACATGTTGTTTTTATCTGGATAAGTATGTTCCAGGATCTTTTTTATCTTAGATTCCACAACCTTTTCAAACACTTCCACGTTTTTATTAACTTGTGATATTGCTGGAGTGAAGGTGGACTTTTGTTTGAGACCTGATACATTATTTGGAGGGGTGTAATCTTTTCCTTCAAAGAATTCTTTTAATCTGATCTTACGAAAAAAGGCCTTTAGATCTTTCTCTAAGTTAAATTTATTGACGCTAGAGGTGGGAGCAAACGTAAAACCTTTTTCCAATACCTCCAACTCAATTTTAGTTAAAAAGTGGTCGGAAAGGTTAATTATTGGAAATGTATTTGAATTGTTGGGAATTATTGGCGATATCGCTGGCTTCTGGTATTGGGGTATTCCTGAGGGGCCTGGTTGTGTTGGTAGTTCGTCCTGTATCCACCCCTCGGGGCCTGATATTGTTTTCTCTGATATTGGCCCCTGTACGGGTATGTTTTCCCTCCCCTCCTTTGATGGTTCTCTAAAAAACGGTTACCACCGTTTTGTTCACCATTATATCCACTATTCCCTAGTGTGGATCCCTCATCTTCACTACTTGATCCTGAGGTTTCTGAGAATGTAACGCCTTTCTTTGCTCCTCTATTGTATATTGGCCGATTTTCAACATTCCTTTCCTCTCTTGGTTGTTGGTAATAGTCTTTGTTGATATAGGGGTAAACTAACTCTATGCTATATTTATTGACATCTTTTTTGAGTTTTATGTTTTTTTTATTTAGCAAGTAATCCTTATAACCATCCATTTCTGTATTAATTTCTTCTAGCCTTTTTTTGGCGTCATCCACTGCTGACATTTCTTGAAGGGCCTGTTCTAATTTCTCTATTTCTTTTCTTTCTAATATTACTCTATCTTGTGCAGTTTCGATGATAAGGAGGATCCAGTCCCGGCTACACCTATTTGCAATGTGTGTCCAGGTTTCTAAAAACTTTAAGTTGTCTGTAAAAAGTCCGGGTTCATTGCGGACTTGTAGTCCCATAGGTATAACCCCTGTTCTTGCGTATTGTATTAGGAACTCAGCATGGAGTTCGGTCCTCACTGCCTTTTTTTTAAGGTTCAATATGTTGCCCCATTTATCGTTGTTACCAGTGACAACCACAATCTTATTAGTATTGTTGGTTGAAGAGCCAACTATTTTGGTGAATTGGTCTTCTGTAAAGGCGAAGGTCTTAAAAGGGTCCATAATCAATCTAATTAGTCTGGATATAATATTAGTCGCTAAACAGCGATCAGAGATTTCTCTCCAGCACTAGGCTGTACCAGATAGGTAAGAAGAAAAGAGAGGGGCTCTTAGTTACCCAAAGGGAAATGGAGCGCCAATATACTTAAAAAGTAAAACAAAAGGTTTCCCAGTGGGATATACAATTTCCTGCTCATAGATCAGGGCTCAAATCTCAAACACCATTCACACCATTCATTTTTATGGAACGGGAAAGCACTCACCAAAAAGAAAAACCACCTAATGTAATAATACAGTGAAAAGATATAGTAAAGAATGTACACTTTATTCTAAAATATACAACACTAATCGATAAGTCAAAAAGTAAAAGAACACTTAAAAAACACAATTGAATACACAGTTAAAAAGCCACCTAATGTGGACGTGGAGAAAATTAATCTAAAGAGACACTTGAATCTGTCTTTAGTCCGTCATTTCAGAACCTCTTTTGTCAACACTACAAGGAAAAATATTCCTTTCGTTCAGTTAGAATGTTGGCAATGCTGAATATGACTTTGGAGTTGGC
Source organism: Lissotriton vulgaris (assembly GCF_964263255.1). Taxonomy (NCBI): domain Eukaryota; kingdom Metazoa; phylum Chordata; class Amphibia; order Caudata; family Salamandridae; genus Lissotriton; species Lissotriton vulgaris. The sequence continues at coordinate 1,009,534,106 of NC_141685.1, read as the reverse complement.
GTCGACGCGTTTCGGAAGCTTAAGAATTGATAAGGGCTTCCTTCCTCAGGACGGTTTGTATACGTTTTCTCCACAAATTGATAGACAACCTAATGTATAAATAACATAAAATATGACTATTAGTACCCTCTTCTATTTTACACTTATTACTGTATTCGACATTACTATTTTGGTTATACACAAAATTTATGCTCATTTTATAAATCACGATGGGTGGTAACAACATCAACAACAGTTCATAATCCCTGTAGGTTTGTCAGAATTATTGAGGCCTTGCTTTTTACATAATTCCCATGCGAGATACTACACATTTCCTACACAGGGTTGGCCATTCACCCAGTTGCAATCATGGGAAAAAAAGGATTTTTTAAGAGTAACATAAACACAGAATAACATGTCGAGCTGTCAACCACTTTATGTATCTAGATCCTCTTTTTGCATACTACTACCATAGCGTTTTAACCCTGCAAGATTAGCATCTGCCACACGGGGTCCTAATTTTTTTTAAAAACCCAACAACAGAATGGCCACACATTAGAGCAGGAAAACTACACATAAACATTCCCAGTTAAAACACATATCTTTGCATCTGAAGCCATATGTCCATCCATTTTCAGACCTAATTACAACGTGAGAGACCTTTGTTCTTTTTCGCTTTCTATACAAAACGTTTTGCCTTTTGGTTCATGTTATCCACGTTCTATTGCAAGAAATACCACATTCATACTTCAATCATACTCACTGGCAGCGATAATACACTAACCGTAATGATTGTTATTTTCGTAACGAGGCCACCCAATGTATGATGATCCTCAATTTTGCTCCCGTGACAGTCACCTGGCTTTTCTTTCCTGCCCCACCTATGAGTTAGAGCAACATTACATTAGGTATAAGCTTACAGTTATTCGCTTTTCCCCTGGTGTGCTAGATTAGAATTATATTCACCTTCATGTTATGAAAGATGTTTTTTATCCTGACACTCGTCTTTTTTCAAAAAAAGGAGATATTTCTCATCAGGAGGAGGCTTTAAACAATCCTGCATTTATAACAGAAATACACCATGTTATGATTCCCTATATGCTTAGCGATTATTAATTCTAATGTCTGCCAGATTTAAACAGGGGAATACCTTAACAGTCGCTCAATGCGATCTTTATTTGAAGTTAAAAGTCTTCAGGTTAAAAGTTTTCAGGTGCTGTTCTTTGCTGAAAAGACGGAGAAAGGCGCATGGCGTCAGTTTAAATCCAGGGCGTAGTTTAACTTATCACCCAAGTATCAAAGTCACGTATTTTATCTTACCCGAATTAAGTGGGTTTTCTATCCATAAGTAGGACTGTTATCCTGCTGCTGTTTAAAATAATGCACGAGGCTGCATGCAAAAACAAACAATGAGAATTTTACTAAGAAATACATTCAGAAAGGAAGGCTTAGCCTATTCGAGTCTAAACTCCCATTCCGCTTCCGGTATTTACTCTTACCCGGAATACTGCACTCTCGTTCCTTAATTGGGGTTCCTTTTCAGCAACCGGGTACTTTAATGCGCGTGGCTGCATGCAAGAAGATTAAAAAGGTTTACTCAAGATTCCGCTCGGTAACGGAGGCTTTGTTTATTTTAGCCTGAACACCCTTTCCCTGGCTGTCCTTACCTAGTGGATGCACACGGCTCGCGTTCCCGGTGCTCTGTCTCGTGGCGTTTTTTCAATCACCGCTTTCGTCGGGAAATGTTTGCACGCCCCATTGGACGTCGCTTTTTAATCTCGTGTAGAGATCACGTGATTAAAAAAAGTGGTGGTAACCCGCTTAGGTCTGTTTTTTTATTTATTTATAACGGGAAAGCGACTGCTCCTGAATGAGCTTTATTGTTCCTACGTGGACAATAACTGCAGTGTTTTCCGTTATATTTGGCTGTTGTTAAGCTGTGGTATTCTTTTTTTGGCTGTTTATCGCTATGGTTATAATTGTTATCAAGTTTCATTGCTGTATTCAAGTCGCGTAATTGTCCCCTCTTAAAGGGTCCGGATTGAAACTGAGCACAAAAATAACCCAAAATAACCGGTATTATTTAATACATTTTTTAGCTAAGCGCGGAATATTTTATCTCGATATATTGTTTATTTTGCATAGTGTGTAATATCACACAGATTATTTATCCTAAGCTAAACAATGGGGGAGGTTTTTAATGTTAACAAAGGGTCACTGGACCCTCTGCAAAATTCCGAGAGTATTCTTAAGTGAAGAGAGATGTTAAGGTGTTATGCTAGTCACTTTCTATTCACGGCATTCAGTGATTTTATCTACTTCGTGTTGGCTATACGTGACAGTGGTGCAAATGGTATCTCATGGAAAGCTTATGACACAATTTTCATCCAGTCTTCTTTTGTGTTGAGACCCCTATTTACAGTGTCTAGCGTAGAGATATACCACTGTTCTCTGTTTTTGCGCTTAATCTCAATATTGCCTCCTCTTTTGGATGTTGTAATTTTTTCAATTACAAACCATCTGAAGTCTGTATGTTTGTGCTGTAGTTTGTGGAAATGATCCACCATAGGGGCATTCTCTTTATTCGTTTTGAGTGCAGACCTGTGCTCCAATAACCGCACTCTTATCTCTCTTCCAGTCTCTCCTACGTAAGCTAGATTGCAGGGGCACAGAATTATGTAGACTAGGTTGCTACTTCTGCAATTGTTCAAAGTTTTTGCAGTTATGGTGTAGTTGTTGTAGGTCAGCGTTTTGCCAATAATGCAATTTTCGCATATGGAACACTTACTGCACTTATGATTCCCTACTGCTTTACAGCCTCCAATTGTCAGTTGGTTGTTTTGAGTCTGTTCTCTGTACGTGTGGACCAGGTTCTGACGGATATTCTCATTCCGTCTGAATGCAAAAATAGGTTTGGCTATTTTGGTCTCTTTCCCATCGTTTAAGATGTGCCAACTGGAATGAATAACGTTTTTAAGTTTATTACTGATACTTGAAAACTGGCTTACAAAAACAATTTTTGAGTCACATACAGATTGTTTCTTATTACTTTGATCTGGATGTATCATACTGTCCCGATTATAGAATCGTGCCCTTTTACAAGAGTTTTTGATCAACTTTTTAGGGTATCCCCTGTCTGACAGTTTCTCACTTAGAATGTTGGCATGTTTTGAGTAATCGGCCAGGGTGGAGCAATTCCTCCGGAGGCGAAGGAATTGTCCAAAAGGGACATTGTCCCTCTGGGAACGAGGATGGTAACTGCTATAGTGCAATAGCGTGTTTTTGTCTGTAGGTTTAGAATACAGTTCCACCTCAAGTATGCCATTGGTGTTTTTTATTGTGATGTCCAAAAAGTTCACTGATTCTCGATTAAACTCTGCTGAGAAGCGGAGGTTCTCATCTCCAAGGTTTAACCATTCTAGGAATTCCTCCAGTGTATCATCTTCACCTTCCCATATGAAAAAAATGTCATCAATGAAGCGCCGCCATAACAAGATGTTTTCAAAGAATGGCGACGCTTCATTGAACACATGTTTCTCCTCGAACCTGGCAACGTATAAACATGCCAGGCTCGGCGCGCAGGCGGTTATTTTGGGTTATTTTTGTGCTCAGTTTCAATCCGGACCCTTTAAGAGGGGACAATTACGCGACTTGAATACAGCAATGAAACTTGATAACAATTATAACCATAGCGATAAACAGCCAAAAAAAAAGAATACCACAGCTTAACAACAGCCAAATATAACGGAAAACACTGCAGTTATTGTCCACGTAGGAACAATAAAGCTCATTCAGGAGCAGTCGCTTTCCCGTTATAAATAAATAAAAAAACAGACCTAAGCGGGTTACCACCACTTTTTTTAATCACGTGATCTCTACACGAGATTAAAAAGCGACGTCCAATGGGGCGTGCAAACATTTCCCGACGAAAGCGGTGATTGAAAAAACGCCACGAGACAGAGCACCGGGAACGCGAGCCGTGTGCATCCACTAGGTAAGGACAGCCAGGGAAAGGGTGTTCAGGCTAAAATAAACAAAGCCTCCGTTACCGAGCGGAATCTTGAGTAAACCTTTTTAATCTTCTTGCATGCAGCCACGCGCATTAAAGTACCCGGTTGCTGAAAAGGAACCCCAATTAAGGAACGAGAGTGCAGTATTCCGGGTAAGAGTAAATACCGGAAGCGGAATGGGAGTTTAGACTCGAATAGGCTAAGCCTTCCTTTCTGAATGTATTTCTTAGTAAAATTCTCATTGTTTGTTTTTGCATGCAGCCTCGTGCATTATTTTAAACAGCAGCAGGATAACAGTCCTACTTATGGATAGAAAACCCACTTAATTCGGGTAAGATAAAATACGTGACTTTGATACTTGGGTGATAAGTTAAACTACGCCCTGGATTTAAACTGACGCCATGCGCCTTTCTCCGTTTTTTCAGCAAAGAACAGCACCTGAAAACTTTTAACCTGAAGACTTTTAACTTCAAATAAAGATCGCATTGAGCGACTGTTAAGGTATTCCCCTGTTTAAATCTGGCAGACATTAGAATTAATAATCGCTAAGCATATAGGGAATCATAACATGGTGTATTTCTGTTATAAATGCAGGATTGTTTAAAGCCTCCTCCTGATGAGAAATATCTCCTTTTTTTGAAAAAAGACGAGTGTCAGGATAAAAAACATCTTTCATAACATGAAGGTGAATATAATTCTAATCTAGCACACCAGGGGAAAAGCGAATAACTGTAAGCTTATACCTAATGTAATGTTGCTCTAACTCATAGGTGGGGCAGGAAAGAAAAGCCAGGTGACTGTCACGGGAGCAAAATTGAGGATCATCATACATTGGGTGGCCTCGTTACGAAAATAACAATCATTACGGTTAGTGTATTATCGCTGCCAGTGAGTATGATTGAAGTATGAATGTGGTATTTCTTGCAATAGAACGTGGATAACATGAACCAAAAGGCAAAACGTTTTGTATAGAAAGCGAAAAAGAACAAAGGTCTCTCACGTTGTAATTAGGTCTGAAAATGGATGGACATATGGCTTCAGATGCAAAGATATGTGTTTTAACTGGGAATGTTTATGTGTAGTTTTCCTGCTCTAATGTGTGGCCATTCTGTTGTTGGGTTTTTAAAAAAAATTAGGACCCCGTGTGGCAGATGCTAATCTTGCAGGGTTAAAACGCTATGGTAGTAGTATGCAAAAAGAGGATCTAGATACATAAAGTGGTTGACAGCTCGACATGTTATTCTGTGTTTATGTTACTCTTAAAAAATCCTTTTTTTCCCATGATTGCAACTGGGTGAATGGCCAACCCTGTGTAGGAAATGTGTAGTATCTCGCATGGGAATTATGTAAAAAGCAAGGCCTCAATAATTCTGACAAACCTACAGGGATTATGAACTGTTGTTGATGTTGTTACCACCCATCGTGATTTATAAAATGAGCATAAATTTTGTGTATAACCAAAATAGTAATGTCGAATACAGTAATAAGTGTAAAATAGAAGAGGGTACTAATAGTCATATTTTATGTTATTTATACATTAGGTTGTCTATCAATTTGTGGAGAAAACGTATACAAACCGTCCTGAGGAAGGAAGCCCTTATCAATTCTTAAGCTTCCGAAACGCGTCGACGCCAACTCCAAAGTCATATTCAGCATTGCCAACATTCTAACTGAACGAAAGGAATATTTTTCCTCGTAGTGTTGACAAAAGAGGTTCTGAAATGACGGACTAAAGACAGATTCAAGTGTCTCTTTAGATTAATTTTCTCCACGTCCACATTAGGTGGCTTTTTAACTGTGTATTCAATTGTGTTTTTTAAGTGTTCTTTTACTTTTTGACTTATCGATTAGTGTTGTATATTTTAGAATAAAGTGTACATTCTTTACTATATCTTTTCACTGTATTATTACATTAGGTGGTTTTTCTTTTTGGTGAGTGCTTTCCCGTTCCATAAAAATGAATGGTGTGAATGGTGTTTGAGATTTGAGCCCTGATCTATGAGCAGGAAATTGTATATCCCACTGGGAAACCTTTTGTTTTACTTTTCAAAAGTATTAAACCATTATTTGTGCATAAAAGTAAAAAAAGTATAGACAGCATGAAGGAAATAGTCCTACCTGAACATATTGAAACAACTTTTACAGCTGAAAAGTATAGCAGTAAAGGTAGTGTAAGCGTAAGGAATTCTGTAAGTGATACGTCAAGACTTCCTGCAGTTACTGATAGTAATAGTGCTAATAAATGTACAAATCCGTATAAAAGAGTATGTCATAGTACTAAAACAAAAGTAGTTCCATTAGCTAAAAGGCAATATAAGCAAGACAACATGTCCAAAGTACAAAGCAATAGTATAAATATCGAACGAGAAACAGATACTATAGCATTGAGAAGTGCTTTGCATAAAGTCAGTACTACATTGAATGAAAATAATGCAGACAAAATAACTAGTCAGTATAATGAAGTATCTCTTACGAGTAAAAGAAAAGTAATACCATTACTTACAAGGCCAGATATACAATACAATACACAGACAAAACTAAGCAATAGTATAGATGTAGACGTAGATGCAGTTACAACAAGGTTAATAAATGCTTTTCATACAGAAATTTTATATGGGCCAGAGTACATCTGTACTATATGCAACCAGTTATGGCATAGCCAATCATTAACAAAAACAAGTAGTATTTCTAGACATCCAATGTTTATCAAATGTAACATTAGTATATACAAAACTAACTATATATGTGCCACTTGCTGTACCAAAATTAAAGAAGGTAAAGTACCGCAAAGTTCTTTTATAAATGGAATGAAGTTTGAGAAAATACCACCGCAATTACATTTGTATAATTTAGAAGAGCGATTAGTGTCACCACGAATACCTTTTTTACAAATAAAAACACTACCACGCGGATCACAGAAATCACTATCAGGGGCTGTTGTTAATGTACCAGCAGATGTTATGACAACCGTAACAATTTTGCCAAGGCAAATTAGTGCTGATATGACGATAGCCTAAAGTTAAAGAGAAAGTTATCTTATAAATCATACACCCATTATGAAAATGTTAGACCAAATAGAGTAAAAGAGGCAGCACTATGGCTAGCAAACAATAGTCCTATGTTTAAAGAGTATGGAATAACTGTTAATAAAGAATGGGAATACATACAGCCAGAAGTATTTGATAGCACTGAAAGTGTAGAAGAAATTAATGAAGCAAGTTCATCAGACGACATAGAAAGTGGAAATGTCGATACATTACTAATAAATGAAGCAATAACTACATAGAGTGCTAATGTGTTGTGTTTAGCACCTGCTGAACATAATACACCTAGAGGTTTATATGAAGACAAAGATTCTGAATTTCTAGCTTTTCCAAACATATTTGGGGGCACTCGGAGACCAAGTAATGAAGATAGAATAATTCCAGTATATTATAGTACAATATACCAATGGGAATTAAGGAGCTATGATAGAAGAGTAGCTAACTGTGTTACTAACATTTTTTGAGCTTACAAAATTGCATATTAAACAAATCCAAGGTAAAATAAACATTTCTTTGCGCAAATATTTTACCAATGGGGAATGTATAGCTGCAAGAGATATAAAATACAATTTTGAAAGAATTATGCTATATAATGAAGGATATAAAATACTTAAAACTATACGCAGTTCACCACCATATTGGGAGCACTGCAAAAAAAATCTTTTTGCTATGATAAGACAACTTGGAATATTAACTTTTTTTCTCACTCTATCTGCAGCAGAAACAAAATGGCACCATCTAATAAATATTTTATTGCGAGTGCAAAAGAAAAAAAGTGCACAGAAGAGGAATTTAACCCCTTCGCTGCGGCGGCAATTCCGCCGCAGCGCTAGGGGGGGGCCCGAGCGGCGCTCGCATGCTCGTGACAGAACCGCTCAGTCACGAGCCGCGGTTGCGCTGTGCTCATGACGGAGCGGTTCCGTCATGGCCCCGCCCGCTCAATAGAACGCGCCGCGCAGGCGCGAAATCAGCGCCGCGCAGGCGCGGCGGCAGGGCCATGATGGAACCGCTCCGTCATGAGCACAGCGCAACCGCGGCTCATGACGGAGCGGCTCCGTCATGAGCATGCATGGGGTAAAGAGATGTCATGGGAAACAAAATGTAAATTAATACAGCAAGATCCAATTACTTGTGCACGCCATTTTGATTTCCAAGTTAGAAAATTATTTAATACTATCATAATGGGTAAAAGTAGTCAGATAGGAATTTTGCGTGACTTTTTTTACAGAGTAGTATTTCAGCAAAGAGGTTCACCACATATACATGCATTATTATGGATCAAAAATGCTCCACAATACGGAGTATCACAGTTAGCAGAAGTAATTGCCTTTATAGGCAAATACATAAGTTGCAATAAATTGCAACATTCTGAATTAGAGTTTTTAATACCTTTACAAAAGCATGCACACACAAAGAATTGCAGAAGAAAAAACAAGTTTACTTGCAAATATCAATATCCTAGATACCCAATGGCAGAAACTACTATACTAGAGCCTTTAGCAAACAATAATACAGATAAAGAAATGCAAAGAAATATCTTAACTATTCATGAAGCAATGAATATGCCAGAGTTTCATACACTAGATTTTAATCAATTCTTACAGTTTATCAGAATGGATAATAAGCAATATATTACATCCATTCAATCTGTAATTGAAAAACCAACTATCTTTTTAAAAAGATTTCCATCTGAATGCTTTATAAATAACTATAATACAGTACTTCTTCGAGCATGGAGAGCAAATATAGATTTGCAGTTTGTATAGACGCATATGCGTGTGCTGTCTACATAATAGCCTACATTAGTAAATCACAAAGAGGAATGAGCAAAATTATTGCACAAGCTGCAAAAGAGGTTGCTCATAATTCTAACATTAAAGAGCAATTACGCCACATAGGCATAAAATTCTTAAACTGTACAGAAATAAGTGCTCAGGAGGCAGCATATCTAATACTACAAATACCATTAAGGAAAAGTTCACATGCATTTGTATTTATTAATACAAGTCCGATAAACAAAAGAACTTATTTGCTAAAAGATCTAGAAACTATTAATGCATTACCAGACTCATCAAGTGATATCCAATGTAACAATATTGTAGTTCAATATAGCAAACGATGCAAAGAATTAAAACAGTGTACATTAGCCGACTTTGTATCTAAATATGATATCACAAGGAGAAATAAAATTAGCCAAAGCAAAAATGACAGTGAAAATTTACTTACTGAAACTAATTTTTATAGCTCATACGAAGAGGAGGTCGAAATTGAAAGCATAGAGCAAGAGGCTGAATATAATAACTTAAAACAAAACTATATTTTACATAGACGCTCTGTTCCCAAAATTATTCGATACTGCAGGTTTAACAAAAACGATGACTCTGAAAACTATTATCGGGAATTATTAATGCTTTATTATCCATGGAGAGAAGAAGACAAAATATTGTTAAATAGCTCCGCATATTATGAAAGCTATTTGCAAGTCAAAAGTAGTGTAGATAATCAATATAAGTCTTATAATACAAACAATGAGCTAATAACAAAAACTGATACTATAAATGAACCCGAGATGCTAAATAGCAAATACAATTCACCAATAATAGGGTATTCAAATACTGCAGAAAAGGAGCTAGATTTTAATGGGGAAAAATTAACATATGACTTATCATTAGATCTAGGCATGAGAAGCGTAGCTGAAATAGAAAGTATAACTAATAATATTATAGACGAGGACAAATATTATGCTATTATGCATAATCTAACAGAAGAACAACTCAATTTTGTGTACCATCATTTAAACTGGTTAAAAACAAAAGAAATTCCATGCTACACTTTTTGCACTGGAGGTGCAGGAGTAGGCAAAAGCTTTGTTATTACTGCATTATATCAAACATTGCTACGGTATTACAATACCAAAGCTGGAGAAAACCCTGACAATATTTATGTATTACTTACAGCTCCAACAGGAAAAGCCGCTCACAATATAAATGGTAGAACACTTCATAGTACTTTCAAAATACCAGTATCACAAAGTTTAACTTAAAAAGCATTAACACATGAGCACAGAAGTAGTCTACAAACTTTATTTGCGCATGCTAAAGTATTAATAATAGATGAAATTTCTATGGTTGGAGGAAAGATTTTCAACTTTGTACATAACAGACTGCAAGAAATAAAATCATCTAATCAACCTTTTAGAGGACTTACTCTAATAGCTATTGGAGATTTCTATCAACTAAAGCCAGTTTTCGATAGTTATATCTTTGAAAATAGTAAACAGTTGTATGGGCCATTAAGTACAAACATATGGATGTCGCATTTCCAATTATTTGAATTAACAAAAATAATGCGCCAACAAGATGACCTTATATTTGCTCAATTATTAAACAGACTTAGAGAAAGGAAACATACAAGTGCCGACATTAAATGCATTAAAGAACGGGAAAAACAGCCTGCTAGTAGCACTGCTAAAAATATAGCATATATAATGTCAACTAACAAAGCAGTGAATGACATTAATCGAAAAGTGTTACTACAGCATAGTCAGCAATATCCAGTTTATACTACAATAGCTAAAGATATTGTAATATCAGATGTTTCAGACAAAATAAAAGAAGCAATATTAAAACAGTTACCAAAAGATGCTACTAAAACAATGGGCCTTGCACATACTATAGAAATATGTTTAAAGTTACGCTATGATGTAAGTAGTAATGTTGATGTTAATGATGGACTAACTAATGGAGCTACAGGAATAGTACAGTTTGTTGACATTATTAATTGCTCCCCAATTATTATTTGGATTGCATTTGATAATAAAACAATTGGCAAAAATGCACTGGAGCAAAACAGACACTTATTTCACGATAGCATTTCCAAAGAATGGACACCAATACATCCAATAACAAGACAATTTTAATTTACAAAGAAATTTATTACAATTGCACGAAAGCAATTTCCACTACGCCACGCATCTGCACGAACTATTCATAGGACACAAGGTGAAACCATAGAACCACTTTATATACACTTTAATAACAGTAAAATACATCACTTGCATTATGTTGCATTAAGTAGAGCTAAATCTATAAGTAACATATACATTAAAAACTTTAACCCCATTGCTGCGGCTGATATTTTTCCCCTGTGCTGGGCCCCAATGATAATGGGTGTGGTCGTGACGGAACCATTCCGTCATCAGCACAGCTCAACCGTGACTGATGACGGAATGGTTCCGTCACCAGCATCGAAGGGGTTAAGGAAGAAAAGATAATAGTACATGCAAAAGTCATTGAGGAAATGGAAAGACTTAGAAAGCATATGTTATTACACATTTCTGTACCACAATTACAATTATATAACACACATTTGAATATTGTAGTTCAGAATGTACGCTCATTACAGAAACATTTCAAGTCTGTAATATCAGATAGAAACATTATGAATGCTCATATTATTTGTTTAACTGAAATTAACACTACTACTAAAGCACCATATAACAAGTTCCTGATCCAGCAATACAATCACATTATTTTTGATAAATACCATCACCAACAAACAAATCATGGTATTATTTTTTACTACAAGAAAGGACAGTTCATTTTACCAATTTTTACAACACACAAAGAAATGGACATAGTACACTTCACACTTTTTTTAAATGATACAAACTACTTAGTTATAATATTATATAAACCACCCACAGTATTAGTAGATACATTAATACAAGCCCTTATTAACATTATCACATACTACCCACACTTTCGGTACATAATAATGGGCGACTTTAACATAGACTTAACTGTGACATCCCCAAAAAGTACAAAGCTTCTTCAGTTTATAGAAACAACATTGCAATGCAAACAACATATAAACACATACACAACAGATTAGAATTAATTATTGGACCACATATACAGTAATGAACAGATAACAGCATTTGCAACTTTAGAATCATATTATAGTGATCATAAATCATTGTGGATTTCAATTTAAAATGAATAAACTTTCCTTTTTTATTGCAGATGTTTACAGTACAAGGCATAATGAAAGAGCCAACTGATGCTACTAAACCTTACCAGAAACCTATAAAGGTCAATGTAGTGCAATGTTAAGAGAAAACGTATTATCGGAATGCAAAAGAAGATGATAAAGTTTTATACCATTTGGCATTAGCAGACAACTGGGACAATCAAGGCAACTTGTTACAATGAGAACTATTACAACCAAACAAAACCAAATACTGGTTTGCTTATAAGAAATGTTTTAGTTAAAAATAACTGAATTTAGTCACGAAGCAAACAAAAATAACTAGGATCACTCCACTACCATTATCGGACAATATCACTGAAATGGCTGGAAATTTATTGCAACCACCACCACCTCCACCATCTCCAATAAAAGATGTGAAAGGAACAATGTTAAAGTCTTTAATGACTGTTTGTGGGACTGTATCAGAAGTAAGTGGAAAACAAATGTGAGTAATTACAAAAAATTGTAATGTTTGCTGTTTTCTCTTTCATTCATTTGTAATGGCCATATGTGTACCACCAAGTTAGTTCGCATCTTTTCACACTTGCCCCACATGCTCTACTCCCTTTTTGTACACCACCCCTGTCATTCACAATTTTTTGGTACCTATTGCCCCCCCGCCCCAAACTTTTTACCGTCCTTTCTGACCACCTTTTCCCATCTGTTACTCACCATTTGTGCCACTTGCTATTACAAAATGAACTCTTGTTCCACATACTCTTGTGTCCCTTTATCCTTGCCCTATATACGTTACACTTTACCATCTTTGCACAACATACCTGGCAGCCACAAATAACACCTCTCCCCCCCACTCACACTGCCTACCGCTAATTCCTACCTCTCACCACTACGACAGTGTTCCTCCGTCCCACCTCTCCAAATATGCAATAATAACACTAAGTATTGCTACATGTTTGTATTTATTTTTATACTTCATACCATACGCCTTAAAGTCTTTTATACTGCATTCAATACACTTCAAAAATGCCGCTGTACATTCAGTCGGTGCAAAGTAAGATCAGGTATGGAGTGCAGAGAGAGTAAGTGCAGAAAGAGTGATTACAAAATGACTGTACAGTGACAGTGACTGCAAAATGAGAGTGAGTGCACAGTGACTGAAGTACGTGCACATTAAGTACAGAAGGAAATTTAGTGCAGAAAAACTGACAGTGCAGAGTGGTACTAAATTGCAATATAAGTTCACAATGACTGCAGAGTGCTAGTAAGTGACTGCAGAGTGTACGACACTGCAGACTGAGTGCATAAATATTCTAGGGGCACAGTGAGTGCAATTACAGAATGAGTGCATGGTAACTGTATCTGCACAATGATTACGTACAAAGGGAGAGCAGGTGTACAGTCCAGAAAAAGTGAGTACTAAAAAAGAGGGACAGTGACTGCAAAGTGAATGTCAATTAAGTGCACATGAAGTACACAAGGAAATTAAGTGCACAATAACAGACACTGCAGAGTGTGTTCAAAGTGTAGAGTGCAACTGAATAACTGTTGAATCAGAGTAAGTGCACAATGTATGCAGAGTGAGTGCAGAATCACTGCTGACTAATACTGAGTCAATGCAGAGTATGAGTGCAGACTGCATGCCAAATGAATGCAGACTGATCGTGTTTACAGAGTCAGTACAGAAGGAGTGCTGGGGCACAGTGAGTGCAATTGCAAAATTACTAAGTATCAACAGTCAAAAGAGTAATAACAGTCAAAATGATTTTTTTTCCTTTTTCTGTAGGAACAAGATACAAAAACTGTTATTATTAAAGGAAAAGAAACTTTACTAAAGTCAATAACATTGAAGGACTAAACAGACGACGTGAAAATTACTTTGTGGAGGGAGGCAACTAATTTCCCAGTACGCATTGGACGATATATAAAAATAACTCATGTTACTGTACATGAGTTTAACAACGAGAAAGTGTTAAACACTACAAGACACTTGTGCCTCTACCCATATCTTTGAGACACCACACACTGTGCCCCAATCTTGCTCTGTTTCGCATTTGCTTTGCAGCCATTTTGTTGTTGTTGTGCCTCATAGCCCGTCTCTCCACCCCGCTCCCGCCTCCCAGCTGCTCCTCCCTCCCACAGATAGTTGTAGTTCGTCCCGTCTGTTCCTGCGATGTGACCCTCCTGACTCGCTCAGAAGCGGTTGCTCCCTACGCTCCCTGGCTCTTGGTATCGTAGCGCTATTACGCTCACTCTGTTCATTACTGCTGACAGCTGATTTGGGCATCACTCACTTTGCTGGCATTGTCATTTGTAATATTGTTTGTGCTTGTTTGTAATATCGTAGAGCTGTATTGCTTTAGCATTGCTCTCATTGCCTGCATTGTCACTAGGAGCTGCCTGGTACGATCGTGGAACTACATTTAATTGCACTGATCACATTGCTTTGTGAGTCATTTGTGCCCGATTGTGCCCCTGCCCATATCTTTGAGACACCACAGACTGTGCCCCAATCTCGCCCTGTTTCGCTTTTGCTTTGCAGCCATTTTGTTGTTGTGCCTCATAGCTCTTCTCTCCACCCCGCTCCCGCCTCCCAGCTGCTCCTCCCTCGCCCCCTCCACTATCCACATATGACGAAGACTTTTGCATGCAGCGTTCACGCGCAGCAGACGCGCCCCATGAGCGCCGAAGGTGCACCAAAGGTAAGCCCGTCTACGCCCGTCCGTGCCTGGACCGCGCCCAGCTCCAGACCCCCTGGCCCCCACAAAATCCACTCCACCGCATAACGTACGACTCCGCATCCCTCTCAGCACTTAATCCCGGCCGACTCCCAAACTGCTACCAAGCCGCCCCAGGACACACCCATGGACCTTTCACCTGCCACTCCTGCAAGTTCGACTGCATCAGGACCCACACCAAATCCACAAACTCCAAACAGAGCTCCGACACAAACAACCTGAAGTGCATCCTGCTCAACACCCGCTCGGTCCACAGACACGCCATTGAACTTTGGAACCTACTCGACAACACATCGCCGGACGTCGCCTTCCTTACCTAAACCCGGATGAACGCCTCATCAACGCCCGACATCGCCATAGCCATCCCGGACGGCTACAAGATCATCCGAAAGGACCGCAACAACCAAACAGGAGGAGGCATCACCATCGTCCATAAGAACACCATCCGCATCACGACCAGTTCCGACGATAACCTAGCAGACGCCGAACACCTTCACTTCCAGATCCACACCGACCCCAAGACCACACTCAGAGGCACCCTCATCTACAGGCCACCAGGACCCCGCACACACTTCAGCGAAGACATCACTGACTTCATCAGCCTACACCCACTCCCCTCCGAGGACTACATTCTACTGGGAGACCTCAACTTCCACATAGAAAAGAACAACGACAGCAACACCACCACCTTCTGGACAACCTCGCCAATCTCGGACTCAAACAACTCGTTGACACCCCCACCCACTAAGCCGGACACACGCTCGACCCAATCTTCACCTCCAGCAAGCACATCTCCTTCAATCACACCACAGCTCTCCATTGGACGGACCATAGCTGCGTTCACTTCAACTACAAAAAGACTACAACCCACAACCACCCACAACCAATTCCCCGCAGAAACTGGAACAAACTTACCACCGACCAGCTCTTCTCATCGCTTCACCAAAACCCCCCTGCCAAATCATCGGACCCAAACCAAGCAGCCACCAACCTCACACAATGGATCACCCATAGCGCTGACGAATTAGCACCCTTGAAAAACCACCAAATCAAGCAAGGTAGCAAAAAAGCCCCCTGGTTCAATGATGACCTCAAGAAATCCAAGAAGCTCTGTCGCACCCTCGAAAAAGCCTGGCGAAAAAAAACCCAATCACTGACAACCTGGCCACATTCAAGAACGCCACCCGCAAACACCACTGATCCGATCCACCAAGAAATAAGCATTCAAGGATCGACTCGACAACAACGCCCACAACAGCAAAGAACTATTCAACATTGTCAAAGAGTTTACCAACCCCACCGCCGGCACCAACTACATCACTCCATCCCAAGACCTCTGCGACTCTCTAGCCTCGTTCTTCCACAACGAAATCGCTAACATACATAACAGCTTCGGCGACCAGTCCACCCCACCCACCTCCGAACTAAAAGCCCCCTCCAACAACCTTTGCGCCTGGAACCCAATCACCACTGAAGACACCATCCGCCTGATGAACTCCATCCACTCAGGATCGTCAACCGACCCATGTCCCCACCACATCTTCAACAAAGCAGACTCCATTATCGCACCCCATCTCCGAGACGTAATCAACTGCTCCCTCAACTCCGCCACCTTCCCGGAAAGCTGGAAACATGCCGAACTCAGCGCCCTCCTGAAGAAACCAACAGCAGATCCCACTGAACTTAAGAACTACCGCCCCATTTCGCTCCTCCCATTCCCTGCCAAAGTCATTGAGAAAGCCGTCAACAGTCAGCTAGCCGCCTTCCTTGAATCCAACAAATCCCTCGACCCTTCACAGTCCGGCTTCCGAGCCAAACACAGCACCGAGACCGCATTCATCACAGCAACAGACGACATTCGAGCTCTACTGGACAACGGGGAAACAACTGCCTTCATCCTACTTGACCTCTCCGCGGCCTTCGACACAGTCTGTCATAGCACCCTTATACAACGCCTCAGCAACGTCGGAATTCAAGGAAAAGCATTGGAGTGGATCATCTCGTTCCTCGCCGGAAGAACCCAAAGAGTCCGCCTCCCCCCTTTTAGATCAGAGGCCACCGAAGTCATCTGCGGCGTACCACAAGGATCTTCACTCAGTCCCACCCTCTTCAACGTATACATGAGTCTCCTTGCATCCATTGCGCGCCAACACAACCTCAACATCATCTCCTACGCAGACGACACCCAGCTGATACTCTCCCTCACCAAAGACCCAAACACCGCCAAAACCAACCTACACGAAGGGATGAAAGAAGTAGCCGAGTGGATTAAGAACAGCCGTTTAAAACTGAACTCGGACAAAACGGAAGTCCTCATTTTAGGATCATCCCCCTCCGCCTGGGACCACTCATGGTGGCCACCGGCCTTGGGAAACGCACCCAAACCAACGGACCACGCACGTAACCTGGGCTTCATCCTCGACTCCTCCCTCTCAATGACCAGACAAGTCAACGCCGTCTCATCATCATGCTTCAACATCCTACGTATGCTCCAAAAAATCTTCCGTTGGATCCCCACCGAAACAAGAAAGACGGTCACCCATGCACTGGTCACAAGCCGACTGGACTACGGAAACACCCTTTACGCTGGAACCACAACCAAACTACAGAAAAAACTCCAACGCATCCAAAACGCTTCAGCCAAACTCATCCTAGACATCCCCCGCCAAGCTCACATTTCCGGTCACCTGAAAGACCTCCACTGTCTCCCAGTCAACAAGAGAGTAATGTTCTGTCTCCTCACCCACGCACACAAAGCCCTCTACGACCGAAGACCTGAATACCTCAACACGCGCCTGTCCTTTTACACCCCCACCGGCCAACTTCGATCGTCCAATCTAGCCCTCACCGCAATTCCACGTATCCAAAGATCCACCATGGGGGGGAGATCCTTCTCCTACTTAGCGACCAAGACCTGGAATCCTCTCCCCACCTACCTCCGCCTCACACAGAACCACCTCTCCTTCAGAAAACAACTAAAAACTTGGATATTCGATAAGTAAAGCACCCCCCCTCCCTCAAGCGCCTTGAGACCCTCTGGGTGAGTAGTGCGCTATACAAATTTTAATTTGACTTGACTAAGTAACATTTCTTTTACTCATTTAGTAAGTAATTAGAGGCATTAGTAATAGATCCCTGATTATTTAAAAATAAAACTCTCAAAAGAGCCTACTTTTACAAATTGTCGTACAACTTGATTAAAAGAAGTCTTACTTGTCAATAAAGTACAAGGAACAGAAAATAACATTATGAAAATGTTAAACCAATGTTATTTACTACTGGTAATGTTAAATGAAGTATTTTATAGTGTCATCAGAAAGCATTCACATGTACAATATTATGTATCTTGTGTGCAAATTTTCATTATTTCCATTACATGGAGCATATTTTGTGCATTTTGAAAAGCATCAGTATATTTGCAAAAACACCGTACACATGCCTAACTACAGACGATACATACAACATTGGCAATGCAGTACATTTATTTACAGTATTAATAACTTATGTACTACTTATTTGCTTAACAAAAACTATAGATAGGCCAACAACCTTCTGCACCAACTACTTGCTAATTCCTATTTACACTCCTACACACTTTTTTCAAAATATTCTATAGATACTTACTACTTGTCTTTAACACTCTCTCTCTACAACACAACTTGTACAATTCTCTAATTGATACTCTTTAAAACTGTACAATTGTATACGCACTACCACTCAACTCTGTAATACTCACAAACTACTAATTGTACTATTTTCTCTAACACTTTATAATAGTCTTTCTGGAGTATTACTTTCTATTCAAACTACACTACATTTTAGGGCTCTCTTTATAGTATTCTATCTCTTTATATTAACTTTATAGAATTCTATAGTAATAATTCTCTAACTGTGTACAAATTCCAAAACTCTGTGTCTCACTCTTTATTCTATCCACTTACTCATTACAACTTAATTTCACTACTACTCTTTAGTATTCTTTTCAATCTTCAACTATTTGTAACACATACTTAATACTATTTTCCGTGTACTATTACCTCTCTATTTCTAACTTTACTAGTCATTTACAAATAATAATTGTATTAATCTGTTCCTATTACTCACTTTCTATCAATTACTAAAAGTACTCACTTTCTAAAACTTAGAACTCCCTCTCTAATACGAACTATGAAGAAATTTCAAATACTCCTACTTACAACACAGATATCATGCTTTCTTCCCTTGCACTTTGTATCTAAGGTACGTGGAGCAAGATTCAAACAAATTTATACTACTCACTCTACAAATCATGCTACGTATTATCACTACTCCCTTTTGACAATTCACTCCCAGAATTTCCTATAACATTCCTCCTTACTACTTTTTAACTACCTTTTACTGTACCACATAATCACTAACACTCAGTATCTACTATGCCCTTTTAACTCCCACTCATTAATAGTAAATATTTCCTATTTCCTCATTCATAAAAATAATGTGATCGTCACTGCTCATATTTTATAAATAGTTTAGTAAATCTATATGTTCTCCACTACTAACTCAAGTACTCTATATTGAACTACTTACTTTAGTAACTTCTACACTCCAATACTACTCAGTCTCAACACTTCCATAAATATTCTGAAACTCGCTACTCTTAGGTAACACTCTATAAAAAATTCTAGTACTACTATTTTACTTTCTAACACTGTTCTTACTGCTATCCACTCTGTAGCTAAGAATTATACATTGTTGCTCCTAAACAATGTACTACTTTTTTAGTACTTTTCTATGCATATCAACAGCTGAACTAGTATATAGCCTTATAGTCCGCCGTAGAGGGCTATACCGGCTATTAAAGGCCCTCTCCAGCGTTAAAGGTCCCGAGCCGAAGGCGAGGGCCTTTAACAAGGGAGAGGGACTTTAATAGCGGTATAGCCCATCTACGAAGGGCTATAAGGCTATTAGAACATTCTGTCACTAGAGGACAGAATGTTCCAACAACAAAAAACAAAGCCTTTTGGGAGCGTGAGGGGATTGGAATCCCCTCAGGTTCCCTGAAGCCTTTGTTCACAGCCAGAGCTGAGGACAAAGAAACATTGGAATGTTGGAGCTCCAGGCTTATACCATCCATTATAAGCCCGGAGCACTCCATTGTTTTCAATGGAGCGCCCAACATTCCAATGTTCTAATAATTGTACACACCTAAAATATTTAGAGCAACTTCACTAAAAAGCTGTTTAAATGTTAAAAATGTATATTAATGTGTTCCTTTTCTATTCAAAGGTCACTGAAGCTCCATCTCAAACTATTAACGTGGAAATATTTGGAATTGAGAGTACATCAGAGGAAACATCTATATTAACAACAAAAGTACTCAGTAGTGACACATACCAGTCAATGAAAATTGATAATATTCTGATGGACTACTTCGGCATTTCTGAATATATTGAAAGTTTATAAGATGAACTCTTGCCATTTTTGCCGCAAACATATGAGGTTGTTTTCTGTAATGGCCATTTTACAGAAATTAAACAAAACATTACAACACAATAACATATGTTTAAAGTATTTTGTACTGTACATTTTTCACAATTAACCTCATAAGTGCTGCGCCCGTTCAGTGGCCGACGACACCACTACCTCCGTAGTGCTGCCGTCGGCCATTGAACGTTCGAACTGCACCTGCGCAATGGAACGTTCAGCACTGGAGCTGGACGTTCCATAGCAGCTAAGGTGTTCAGACATTTCCATTTATGTCTAATTAAAGAATGTTAGCCTATTTTTTCAGCAGTGCAATTTAATATTGTGTGGCATTGTCATATAAGTTGCTTATTTAAAAAGTGTGCAATATACCTTTGATAGTGTGTTTAAAGTATGTTAGCATTATTTCCAATATAGTACAATTATATAATGGGTACTAATCATGTGCAATTGTATCGTTACATACATTTGGCATTTTTTAATACTGAGACGATTTACAATTTGTATGCTATTGACTACATGTTTGCTTTTACAAGCTTTTAAAATGCAGCACGTGGCATTACACTGACTTTTCATTACTACTATAACATATCTTTTACTTTTAACATTTTATGATACTTTAATATTTGTGCTATTTTACACCAAATGTGTGATCCTTCAATTTTGTTTTATTTCAGATAGGATATTTTGTGCTTTATTCATGCTAACTACAACTACTGCTTGCTTAAAAGACTTTGCAGTATTCCATATACAGTCATTTTATATTTCATTTGAATACATTTACTAATGTGTGCTCTTATGTACAACTGTGTGCATTAAAACATTTTCGTTTCACTATCAATAAACACGTTTTACTCGCAAAAAGTGTCTCTTTCACAGACAGGTGAAAGTAACAAACACATACTTTAGGTCTAGTGTATGAGTCTTCAGGATAAGCACTATGTGGATATCTATAGACAACATTCTATGAAATCTAAGTGTCAATGGCAATTACTAAATAAGTTTGCCAAGAAACATGAGTATGTACAGTGTACGCAGAGTGACAGGAACATGAGAGCAAAGTAAGTCCAGATAAAGTGCAGAGTGAGAGTCAGTCCACAAAGTACAGACTACAGTGAATATACAGTGACTGCAAAGTGAACACAGAGACAGTGAGCGCAGAATGACAGTGAGTGCAGAGTAAGTGCAGAGTGACAGTGACTGCAAAATGAGTGCAGAGTGACAGTGAGTGCAGAGTGAGTGCAGAGTGACAGTAACTGCAAAGTCAGTACAGAGACAGTGAGTGCAGACTGACAGTGAGTTCAGAGTGAGTGTGAGAGTGACAGTGAGTGCAAAGTAACTATAGAGTAACAGTAAGTGCAGAGTGAGTACAAGTAACAGTAACTTGAGTACAGACAATGAGTGCAGAGTGACAGTGAATACAGAGTGAGTACAAAGTGACAGTAAATGCAGAGAAGTGCAGAATGACTGAGTGCAGACTAAATGCACAGTAACTACAGACTGACAGTGACTTCAAAGTGAGTGCAGAATGACAGTAAGTGCAGAATAACAGTGAGTGTACAGTGACAGCGAGTGCAGAGTAAGTGGAAGTAACAGTGAGTGCAGTGTAAGTGCAGAGTGACAGTGAATGCAAAGTGAGTGCAGAGTGACAGTGAGCGCAGACTGAGTGCAGAGATACAGTAAGTGCAGAGTGACTGTGTACAGAGTGAGTGTAAAAGCAACAGTGAGTGCAGAGTGAGTGCAAAAGTGACAGTGACTTCAAAGTGAGTGCAGAATGACAGTGAGTTCAAAGTGAGTGCAGAATGACAGTGAGTGCAGAATAACAGTGTAGAATGACAGCGAGTGCAGGGTGAGTGCAAGTAACTGAGAGCAGAGTGAGTGCAGAGTGACAGTGAATGCAGACTAACAGTGAGTGCAGAGTAACAGTGACTGCAAAGTGAGCACAGAGACAGTGAGTGCATATTGACAGTAAGTGCAACTTGAGTACAGACACAATGAGTGCAGAGTGACAGTGAGTGCAGAGTGAGTGCGAGAGTGACAGTGAGTGCAAAGTGACTGCAGAATGACACTGAATGCAGAATAACAGTGAGTGTACAGTAACAGCGAGTGCAGAGTGAGTGCAAGTAACAGTGAGCGCAGAGTGAGTGCAGAGTGACAGTGACTGCAGAGCGACAGTAAGTGCAGAGTGAGTGCAAAATGAAAGTGAGTGCAGAGTAAGTGCAGAGTGACAGTGAGTGCAGACAATGCAGAGTGACAGTGAGTGCAGAGTGAGTGCACAATGACAGTCACTGCACAGTGAGTACAGAGACAGTGAGTGCAGAGTGACAGTGAGTGCACAGTGAGTGTGAGAGTGACAGTGAGTGCAAAGTGACTATAGAATAACAGTAAGTGCAGAGTGAGTACAAATAACAGTGAGTGCAAAGTGAGTGCAGAGTGACAGTGAATGCAGAGTGAGTGCAGAGTAACAGTAAGTGCAGAGTCAGTGCAGAATTACATGAGTGCAGAGTAAATGCACACTGACTGCAGAGTTACAGTGACTGCAGAGTGAGTACAAGAGTGACAGTAAGTTTAAACGTAAGTGCACAATGACAGTAAGTGCAAAGTCAGTGCAGAATGACAGTTACTGCAGAATAACAGTGAGTGTAGAATGACAGCGAGTGCAAGTAACAGTGAGTGCAGAGTAAGTGCAGAGTGACAGTGAATGCAGAGAGGGTGCAGAGTGACAGTGAGTGTAGAGTGACTGCAGAATGACAGTGAGTGCAGAGTAAGTGCTGAGTGACAGTGAGTGCAGACTGAGTGCAGACTCACACTGATAGACTCACCACAACACATAATACAACACACACCCACGCACACAACAAACACAGTCAGTGCAACTTTCACTAAACACACACCAACAGCTGACAGTGCACCAGCCACTCTTTCAAATCCCACAATCAACAGCTGACAGTGCACTCCAAAAAACATGCCTAAAACACATTGCCATTCACAATGCCATTATCTCAAACTCAAACAGCCCGAGCCCTAATGCATTCCTAATGTTTGTTTAAAGATGTAAGGACATTTTTTTCGTTGATTGTAATGTTATAGGGAACAAATGACTTGATTTTCCGTGATAGTGAGGTCATTCAAGACCAGTTTCTCAAAAGTGGGGATTTCCGGTGGAATCATTCCTCCTGTGGGAGAGAATTTAGAAGGTGGTCTAAAAGGGGTATTGGAGTGTTTCATGGGTGATGGGTTCAGGAGAAAAAAGCTGTATAGCCTGACCTTTCTGAAGAATCTCAGGAGCTCCGTTTGGGCATCCAGATAGTTTGGGTGAATGGTAGGAACAAATGAAAGTCCTTTGTTAAGCAATGACATTTCGCCACTTGAGAGCGTGTGCTGGGTAAGATTGAAAATGTGGAGAAGGACATTCTCTTGTTCATTATCATTGCTGACGCTGACAGGGTTAGCTACTCTGGTTACAATCGGTAATGTTGCCGACGGGTGAACCGTTCGCCTGGGGGCTTGGGCCATCTCTGTGGTTGTTTCCCTCTCCCAACTCCTGGAGGTTCTGGTTGACCTCTGCCTCGGCCTAAAAAATTCCTGTGGGGAGGGCCCGGGCTTTCACTTTAATCTGAGTGTTCAGATGAGTCCACTGAGCTATCAGAGAAACCCACAAAGTTTTGACATCTGTTGAACCTGCCCCAGGGCCTTTGGTTCTGGGGACCACTATAAGAACGATTAGTGTAGTAGTCTTTGTTTAGGTATGGATATGCTCGCTCTTGGGAGAAATTTTTTATGTCTTTTCAGAATTTTATTGTCTTTTTGTTAAGTTCAAACTTATGGAAGTCCTCGATTGTTTTTTGTATTTGTTCAAGGAGTTTTTTGGCCTCAGTGGTGGTATTTTGGTCTCTGAGTTGTTTTTCAAGTTCGCGTATTTCACTAATTATTTTTGTAGCTCCTCCGTGGCAATGTCAATCCCAAGCACCATGCAACCTGTGCAGCCGCTGCAACGTGCTCCCGGTTTTGAGCAGTCATTATTGAAATTGCCTGGCCCCCTAAGAACAATTGTGTAACTTTCCCACAGTGTCACAGGGGAAGTGAAAGAGTCCATATTTTCTGGAAAATTGTTTTTTGTATCTTCTTGGAGCTTTGCCCTCACTAGCCTATCTTTCAGGATCCAGGATCTAGCCTCCAAGTGTGGTAAGACTACAGTTCCCTGCCCAGGAAGTCCACTAAACAGGGAAATGCACAGATATCCCAATCGCCAAATATTTGGTGTTTTGAAACCGATCACTGGTGTGCTCACGTGTCTGGCAATGTCAATGTGGGAAAAACTATGGTGAGCTCTGATTAAAAAAAAGTATTGTCTGGCAGCAGTGCTTAATTTGTAAATTATTGAGTGTCAGGGCTCTGACCAGGAGGCCACGGCAGCTTGCACCACCCATCGCCCTTGTCATCGCTGCCAAAACAACTAACCATCTCTTGCGCATTTTAATGCAACTGTTCCGATTATTCCAGGTCCCTAAACCTAAAGGAATGGGTTGGGAGGCAGGTATTAGCAATTTTTATGTATACTGTGTTCCTAAACAACCGTTCTTCTGCTCCTCTCTAAATTTTGATGAGCAACGCCACTGTGTGGTAGACTGATCTAAGTATGGTGATGACATTTTAGGTGCCTGTGTCAGAGCACTGGAAACCAATTAAGTGCCAGTGCTGAGCACCAAAAAGCACCAGCTCAAATTGAGCACTGCCTGGCAGTGGGCTGATGCATCCACCAAACTTCCACAAAATTCATAGCCTCCATAAAAGGAACAAACTTTTTAATCAGTATGGCCACTCCTTTTGATTCGGATGTGAAACCTGCATGGTCCAACAGCCTATATCTTCTCCCTTGATTTGTATTTCTTGAAGGAGAACCACGTCTGGAACACACCTCTGTGGGTATCCCATGACTACCCATTTCTTGATCTTGCTCTCCAAACCGTTAACGTTCCATGAGAGAATACTCGATTTCCATGGCTATGCGACTCCAGCATGTGTCCCTATGCGATTCAGTAACAATGCCACCATTTTGCTGTGTTTGCAAGCTTTGAACTGTCTGCTTCCCCCAATTCACAGGATGCCTGTTGCCCTACCAAACTCAAAGCCAATGCAATACAACTCCCTAACCAATAGGTATTCAATCTGGGGCAGGGTTCTCCACCAGCAAAAACCCAATTTCTGCCCAAGGAAGGAAAGTGAACGAACACGAACACACACACACACACACACACACACACACACACACACACACACACACCCACACACACACACACACACACACACACACACACACACACACACACACACACACACACACACACACACACACACTCCAGAGAGGTGGCAAATTAATGGCCATCGCAGAGGACGGACGCTACTGCTTGGAGTAATTTGATGATACATCCTCGGGTTGAGTGCATCATTTAGTTCGCTGGATCAGTCGTGGCATCTGTCTTCGAGAGTCACCTCGATTGTGGCAGCTTCTCCACCCAATCCCAAGCAGCTTAAGGCATGTCAAAGAATAAAATCTTATTTTTTAAAAAGGACCTAGACTCTAGGTCCCAGAGGTAGGCCAGGTTGAGCCTGCTTCCTGCTTCACTGTAGCCTAGGACTGAGGCTTTTGTTGAACTTTTCAGGTGAAATCTGGGAACATCACAACTTCCGCTAAGCCACAGGTTAGAGTGCACAGCTGTAAGGAGGCCATTAAGATAGCAACCCTGTGTGCATATTTGAAGATGCAGGCAATGGAGGGCTCTGGTGGTGGCCACCAGCGGGGTGCAGAAAATCAGGAATCTGTACCCACTCCAACAAAAACACGGCTAGACATTCCTAGCAGGGACCCAGGTTTTCACCCAGTTCATAACCGATGGCATAAGATCGGTTCCTTCGGTCCCCACTGGAACTCACATAATGCAAATGCTATTCTGTCAGAAGCACCCCACAGCCTCCACACAGGCTTCTAGCTGATGCACCATCCATGTGCAATTTTAGCTTGCAATTCACAAATGAAGTCTTCTGCCCCAGAGATGTACTCCTCCTCAACCCTATCCAATAGGTTTCCCAAATCTTGTCGGCATACTGAGATCTTTAGATTAGGCTAACTGACCTTCCCTTCCAGGGAAAGCAGAGAGTCCTCAATTGCTTGAAGAACAGAGATAGTCTACTCCGAGAAGGGGGAGCATGTCTCCTGGTGGATTCCCTTATGGGCCAGAAGTGGGCAGTGCAAATGTATGAATTCTGTCCTGGCTATGAAGGATAATGGGCCTGGCCCTCCAAGTGTGCCTTCAACCTTCTCCCAGGGTTCCAATGAAGCAGGATTGCATAGCCATGGTGAGGCACCCAGGGTAAATAGTAAAGAGCCCAGGTCGTGCAGGCCAGCGATAGTCAGGAACTGCCTTAGGTTCAGGGCCTGTTGACCCCCCTCCCCCAGTTTTGTAATGTCCCGCTTGATGATCACCACAAACATTCCAGGAAGAAGCTGCGGTGGAGGAAATTTTGGGGATAGTTTTGTAAAAATTCATCAAATGGTGCCAAAGTTATTAGCAAACAAAAAAAGCTTTTTCTATGAAAACTTGGACCTAACTATACCTACACAGTGGCAAGCGCCACTTGAGAGGTCATCAATGATATCATAGAACATGTCATGAGTGATGTAATATGCAAGGTAATAAGCATTACGTGGTGGGGCACAAATTAGAAGTGGTGAATTTCTGTGTATTGTTTTGTTCAAAATATTACATTAGCACTGAAACTTTCACTTAATAACAACGTAGCTTTAACCTTTGTTTTTTCAAGTGAATTTCTATGGTTTTTTTTTTACTGTGTGATAATTACAAGTCCTAGAAGGTCACTTTTTAAGTAAAAAGTACACTTATCTAGCACCACCACTCTCACTCCCAGATGATGAAGTAAGCCCAGCTAATGGACGATTACATTGGCACAGCAGCGAGTCACATGCTGCTGGGTACGGGAGACCCCAGTATAGCGGGAGGTGGTTTTGCACATACAAATCTATCACTACCTCCCGCCTCACTAAACAAGTGACAGGGCATCATCCCCTTACGCTGCCGTCTTCCACAGAGAGATGCAGCAGCCCTACCTTCCTCGGTCATGGCTCGGGGTTAGGTGGGACAGGTACATAAATACAAAATGACTAACTGAGAAGGGGCAGGGGATGGAAAATCAAAATAAACACACAGGGGAGTAGGAAACTAATAAAAAGTGAAAAAATATATATTTTTAAAATGAGTAACAGGAATACAAGGGAATGGATAGGCTTGGAGCAGACATTAAAGAAAAATGGCATCTGCACTGTTTTTTTAAGGAAAAGCAGCATCATTGGCATTTTTCTGACACAACATCTTGTGTCTTTCAGCATAGTCGAATGGAATTCCCCAAGTTACGCCCACCCCTAGTTTGCTTTATTCTGTTCTACAATGACCCCTTGTATTGAGAAGACAACAACAAGTTGATTCTCCACCCAAAAAGGATACTTGCTCCTAATTAAACAAAGTATGGGCTATACTATTTGGTAGAGATTTTCGTTTTATTCCTCTGCATCAAGAAAGCTTCACCAAAACGGTTAGGACATGCACTGGGGCGGGCCCTTTGGTAAGTGGAGCTGTCCATAAGCCTTGAAAAGGGCAGGAAGACCAAGTTATACCACTAACATGGATGAGGCTGGGCCTGAGCTTATAGGTGATTTACAAACTTTGTATATTCAGCAGTAATTAAAAGGGAGAACCATGGGCTCTGCTCTCAGACCAGAAGCCGACCAGAAAGAACCTACTCATCTTGGAAAGTTAGTACAGAAGAGATTGTGCTCCAATAAGTCAACAATACATTTCAGATTATTTATATACGTGGAGTTGTGGAGAAAACACGCTTTCCATTGGCCAAGCACAATAGGTTAGAATGGTATATCCTTTACGGAAGTGGGAACTTCAACTGGTGCACCTGCTATGTTCATATTGTAAGTGCTTCCTGCAGAGGTTTTATTTCTGTGAAATGAGCATCTGTGCCAGATGAGACGTTTCCTCCAACCCATTGGGAGCATTTTTAAATCTCCCGCTGGCTGGAAGCTGACATGCCTTCTCTGCCTGAGCTGCTGACTGGGAAGGCGTGTTTGCTCCCGCCCGGCGGGAGACTTAAAAAATGGAGGAGGGGGAGAAAGCGTATCTTTCCCTGTCCTGGGAGAGGGCTCCCCGGGTGGAGTAATTGGGTCTGCCACAGAGTGACAGTAACTGCAAAGTCAGTACAGAGACAGTTAGTGCAGACTGACAGTGAGTGCAGAGTGAGTGCGAGACTGACAGTGAGTGCAAAGTAACTATAGAGTAACAGTAAGTGCAGAGTGAGTACAAGTAACAGTGGGTGCAGAGTGACAGTGAATGCAGAGTGAGTACAGAGTGACAGTAAATGCAGAGTAAGTGCAGAATGACAGTGAGTGCAGACTAAATGCACAGTAACTACAGACTGACAGTGACTGCAGAGTGGGTGCAAGAGTGACAGTGAGTTCAAAATAAGTGCACAATCACAGTAAGTGCAAAGTGAGTGCAGAATGACAGTAAGTGCAGAATAACAGTGAGTGTACAATGACAGCGAGTGCAGAGTAAGTGCAAGTAACAGTGAGTGCAGTGTAAGTGCAGAGTGACAGTGAATGCAAAGTGAGTGCAGAGTGACAGTGAGTGCAGAGTCAGTGCACAATGACAGTGAGTGCAGAGGGAGTGCAGAGTGACAGTGAGTGCAGAGGGAGTGCAGAGTGACAGTGAGTGCAGAGTGACTGTGTACAGAGTGAGTGTAAAAGCAACAGTGAGTGCAGAGTGAGTGCAAAAGTGACAGCGACTTTAAAGTGAGTGCAGAATGACAGTGAGATCAAAGTGAGTGCAGAATGACAGTGAGTGCAGAATGACAGTGAGTGAAGAATGACAGTGAGATCAAAGTGAGTGCAGAATGACAGTGAGTGCAGAATGACAGTGAGTGCAGAATGACAGTGAGTGCAGAATGACAGTGAGTGCAGAATGACAGCGAGTGCAGGGTGAGTGCAAGTAACAGTGAGAGCAGAGTGAGTGCACAGTGACAGTGAATGCAGACTGAGTGACAGTAAGTGCAGAGTGAGTGCAGAATAACAGGGAGTGCAGAGTAACAGTGAGTGCAAAGTGAGCACAGAGACAGTGAGTGCATATTGACAGTAAGTGCAACTTGAGTACAGACACAATGAGTGCAGAGTGACAGTGAGTGCAGAGTGAGAGTGACAGTGAGTGCAAAGTGACTGCAGAATGACACTGAATGCAGAATAACAGTGAGTGTACAGTAACAGCGAGTGCAGAGCGAGTGCAAGTAACAGTGAGCGCAGAGTGAGTGCAAAATGACAGTGAGTGCAGAGTAAGTGCAGAGTGACAGTGAGTGCAGACTGAATGCAGAGTGACAGTGAGTGCAGAGTGAGTGCACAATGACAGTCACTGCAAAGTGAGTACAGAGACAGTGAGTGCAGAGTGACAGTGAGTGCACAGTGAGTGGGAGAGTGACAGTGAGTGCAAAGTGACTATAGAATAACAGTAAGTGCAGAGTGAGTACAAATAACAGTGAATGCAGAGTGAGTGCAGAGTAACAGTAAGTGCAGAGTCAGTGCAGAATTACATGAGTGCAGAGTAAATGCACACTGACTGCAGAGCTACAGTGACTGCAGAGTGAGTACAAGAGTGACAGTGAGTTTAAAAGTAAGTGCACAATGACAGTAAATGCAAAGTCAGTGCAGAATGACAGTTAGTGCAGAATAACAGTGAGTGTAGAATGACAGCGAGTGCAGAGTGAGTGCAAGTAACAGTGAGTGCAGAGTAAGTGCAGAGTGACAGTGAATGCAGAGAGGGTGCAGAGTGACAGTGAGTGCAGAGTAAGTGCAGAGTGACAGTGAGTGCAGACTCACACCGATAGACTCACCACCACACATAATACAACACACACCCACGCACACAACAAACACTGTCAGTGCAACTTTCACTAAACACACACACACACACCAACAGCTGACAGTGCACCAGCCACTCTTTCAAATTCCACAATCAACAGCTGACAGTGCACTCCAAAAAACATGCCTAAAACATTGCCATTCACAATGCCATTATCTCAAACTCAAACAGCCTGAGCCCTAATGCATTCCTAATGCTTGTTTAAAGATGTAAGGACATTTTTTTCGTTGATTGTAATGTTATAGGGAACAAATGACTTGATTTTCCATGATAGTGAGGTCATTAGAGACCAGTTTCTCAAAAGTGGGGATTTCCGGTGGAATCATTCCTCCTGTGGGAGAGAATTTAGAAGGTGATGGGTTCAGGAGAAAAAAGCTGTATAGCCTGACCTTTCTGAAGAATCTCAGGAGCTCCGTTTGGGCATCCAGATAGTTTGGGCGAATGGTAGGAACAAATGAAAGTCCTTTGTT
Source organism: Lissotriton vulgaris (assembly GCF_964263255.1). Lineage (NCBI taxonomy): Eukaryota > Metazoa > Chordata > Amphibia > Caudata > Salamandridae > Lissotriton > Lissotriton vulgaris. The sequence goes on along the minus strand of NC_141685.1, from coordinate 1,009,503,421 downwards.
AAGCAATATATATCAATAAGGACTAGCTAAAGAGAGGATTTAGGATACTCAGGTAGGTACGTCAATACATAAGAAAAAACATTGTTTTCCTTATAAAGCCCTCACCCACCGACCTAGTCGGTGGCATGCTTCATCATCGGGCCCACCACAGTGGCACCGAATGTGCCCCAGGTGTGCTTCAACGCCAGGAGACTGCGGAGCTGGTATGTTGGGGAGTGTGCAGTGAAAAGGGTGAGAAAAGTGAAGATTTAAAAGCTTTACAGTAGGTCCCAGCACCCGAGGGTTACTTATATTTAATGAACTGGGCCTCTGTTAGCGGATAAAAGGCAAGAAGGCGTAATTTGGAGTGTGAGTTATAACCTCCAACGTCTAGTGTGGTCTACATGTTTCAGCCAGTGCCTTGTAGATTTTAAGCTGGCTTTCCTCAGGACCATTTAGATATGTGAGAAGGTGCAAATTAAATAATAAACTTAAATTTAAGTGATTGTGTGGTCTTTTGACTATGTGTAGCGCACGCTAAGGCGCTATAACTGTTAGAGGGGGAATCCCTCAAGCTTGACTACAGTTAACACATAGGACAAAGACAAGACGTACATGGTAGAGTCATATTAGTATGGTATATTGTTATACCACAAGTTGCCGACTTATAAGGTGGTGTGCGACCTATAATTGGCTATGGTGAGTTCATGCCAAGTGCATGAAGCTGGTGAGAATTTTAGACGAAACCGTTAGTGTTTGGTGGTGGGCTAGAGAGCGTAGTTACAAGGTGAGGTACAGGTAAGTATAATACTAGGTCCTCACTCTGTTTTATCTTGTAAAAAGCTTCAAGGGTCGCCCAGCAGAGAAAGAGACCCTGTTGGGATGAGAGATTGATCAAAATGTGTCCAACCTGTAGGGAGAAAGAATGATGGCTTACCCCATTTGTAGTTGTAGTGGATCAGTTTTACTCACGAGTATTTCGGTCTGGTTCCTCCTTGGACCTATTCGTCCTTCTGCGGCGCCCGGTAAGAGGGAAAGGGGCCGCCGGTCTCTTATTTATACATCCTGTTTGATTGGTTTCACCTGTGTAAGGTAGAAAGAGAGGGAGGGGTGCGCGCTAACCGCCATGTCATTGCTTCCCTGTTTCTAACCAGCTGCATGCACTTGGCATGAACTCACCATAGCCGATTATAGGTCGCACACCACCTTATAAGTCGGCAACTTGTGGTATAACAATATACCATACTAATATGACTCTACCATGTACATCTTGTCTTTGTCCTATGTGTTATCTGTAGTCAAGCTTGAGGGAATCCCCCTCTAACAGTTATAGCGCCTTAGCATGCGCTACACATAGTCAAAAGACCACACAATCACTTAAATTTAAGTTTATTATTTAATTTGCACCTTTTCACATATCTAAATGGTCCTGCGGAAAGCCAGCTTAAAATCTACAAGGCACTGGCTGAAACATGTAGACCACACTAGACGTTGGAGGTTATAACTCACACTCCAAATTACGTCTTCTTGCCTTTTATCCGCTAACAGAGGCCCAGTTCATTAAAGATAAGTAACCCTCGGGTGCTGGGACCTACTGCAAAGCTTTTAAATCTTCACTTTTCTCACCCTTTTCACTGCACACTCCGCAACATACCAGCTCCGCAGTCTCCTGGCGTTGAAGCACACCTGGGGCACATTCGGTGCCACTGTGGTGGGCCCGATGATGAAGCATGCCACCGACTAGGTCGGTGGGTGAGGGCTTTATAAGGAAAACAATGTTTTTTCTTATGTATTGACGTACCTACCTGAGTATCCTAAATCCTCTCTTTAGCTAGTCCTTATTGATATATATACATAATACAGGGGATACGGTCTAGCCTATCTAGTCCTCTCTCTCTCTCATTGATCTAAGCATTAATAAGCAGCGCGCAGCTGCGAGAGTCTTATCTACCCATAAACATGGCTGAAAATATTGGCCTCACATTCACCGCTGAGGATGTCAGTGAAATACTATCTGACCCCTCACTCCTGGCAGATTTCAACATCTCCGCTACCGTAGCCCAATCAACTGACTGGGACTCACTGACGGAGAAGAAGAGGAACAGAATCCGGACTGTTCTGCATGGTGTTATACTGGCACAATATCTATGCACCAACACAGCCCCCACTGGCCTTCTGGTCACAAACGCTCCCAGGATCTTCCTGGATGACGCAGCATTCCGTAAAGACTGGGCCCAGATCGCCTGGCACTGCACCAGGGACTGGCTAGTCCTCATCATAAAAACTGCAAAACGCCTATCAGATGCCATCTTGATAGAGATCCAAGCGACAGAGTCACACTTCAAAACCACCCTGACTGGTTATAAGAAAAAACTTGATGATCAAAATCGAGAAATAGCGGAATACAAAGACCACCTATCCCAGACCAAAATCAAGAAGTTTGAAAAGGATCTAAAAAGATTCAGCTATTCCAAGACCTACCCGTACGCTGATGATGATTACACCCCTCCCAAAAAATCCTCTGAGAATTTTGACAACAGCTCCATCTCAAGCGCCTCAAGCACAGAATCAAATAAATCCAGAGGCAGGGGCCGACGAGGACAACACTGGCCACAACCATGGCAAGCCCCCCAAAACTATAATTTTGGCCCACCACCACCCCACTTCGGCCACTTACCACCTCCATACTTTGGTTATCCCCAAATGTACCCCCCAGGAAATATGCCGTTCTTCCAAGGAAATCAGAATCAACGATATCCTTTTTTATCCCAGGGCAGGAGAGGACGGGGAAAGAGGCGGAACCCGGGGCGTGTTCAATGGGCACCGGAAGAAGAACCAGTGAGCTCCAATACCAGAAACAAAACAAGGGAACAACCGGGAACAAGCAAATAAAACCCCCATGCCCACTTGTATTCAACCTGTCTGATACTCAACTAACCATGAAAGAAACAGAAGTACTCAACAAAGACCTCTCGTTCGTCCCCACTACCAGACTGGACATGTTCAAACTACACATAGAACTCGCAGAGTTCTTCAGGAAACTTAAACTAAAAGCATTCTTTGAGAAAAAAAGACAACACCAACATTGAGAGGGAAGACACCCCTAACGAAACAGGCCTCAGACTTAAATCCACCTTCACTCCCCCACCGGGAAGTATCCCAGTTGAAATCCTGACATTTGAACAGGCAGTATACACAGAAGTGGAACAACTTCAACAAAAAGAGACATTCAACAACCTGTCTAACAAAGACAGGAGTACTATTCAACGTCTGCAAAATGACCCCACCCTCATCATAAAACCCGCGGACAAAGGAGGCGGCATAGTCCTCATGAACAAAACTGACTATGACCAGGAATGCAAGAGGCTCCTTAGTGACACTAGGAATTACAAACGCCTCAACAAGGACCCCACTGAACAACTACAAAACACCATCAACCTCCTGATCAAAAATGCGAAGGATAGTGAAAAGATCTCTAAACAAGAGGCGGACTATTTATGTCCTGTAGATGTAAAGACCCCATATTTTTACACAGTGCCGAAAATACACAAGGGTACCACCCCACCACCCGGTAGACCCATTGTGTCTGGAATAAAGTCACTATTAGAACCCCTGTCGCGTTTTTGTGACTTCTTCCTCAACCCTTTGGTTAAAAAAACTCCCTCCTACATCAAGGATACCAAACACCTCTTAAGTGTAATCCAAGACATCCACTTCGACCCTACCACTGATTTACTAGTAGGACTAAACATAGAGAGCCTATACACCAGCTTACCACAGGACGCAACACTGAAGGTACTACACGATGTCCTAATGGCAAGCCCCTGGGAATACAACACCCCCCGCAGTTTCATCTTGGACTGCGCCACCCTGGCCCTCAAAGAGAACTACTTCGAATACGAGGGAACCTACTACCTGCAGACCAATGGAACGTCCATGGGCAGCGTTTTCGCCCCTAGTGTGGCAGGCCTGTACGTGGCACACTTTGAGTACACCTACATACAACAACCAACCAATCCTTTTTCCGCCAACATAAAAATGTGGCGTCGATATATTGATGACATATTCCTGATATGGAAAGGCAACCAAGAACAACTGGACAACTTCATGATCTGGATCAACCACCAAGATTCCTACTTACGCTTTACAAGCACCAGCAGTTCCACCGAACTAGCCTTCCTTGACCTGAACATCAAACCGGAGAATGGAGGTCTCACCACTACCACCTTCTACAAGCCCACAGCAAGGAACTCCTTACTAAGGTTTGACAGTTTTCACCCCCGTCACCTTAGGGAAAATTTACCCTACGGGCAATTCTTACGCATTAGACGTAACTGTAGCAACATCCAGGACTACAAATTACAATCTAACGATCTAGTACACAAGCTCAAGGACCGTGGCTATCCCTCGAGGATAATAAACAAAACATGTAAAAGAGCAAGGAACCAGAACAGAGAAGCACTCTTGGAAACTTTTGAGAAACCGCAGGAAGAACCTACCCTGACCTGTGTGACTACCTACAACACAGCGTCCAACCAGGTAGCCAACATCATCCAACGAAATTGGAAGATCATCAACTCCGGTACAAGGAATTGGGAAAAACCACGTTTTGCCTATAAAAGAGCAACCAACCTTAAAGACCAACTAGTGAACACCAGACCACGGCGAAACACACGTAGCAATGACAACACCATCCTCAACGCATGGGGCCTACCCAGAATCACTGGCCATCAACCCTGCAACAATTGCAGTGTGTGCCACCTGACATTGCCTTCCAAAACACTGAGCCTGGAACCAGGAAAAACCTGGACACAACAGTTCACAAACTGCAACTCCACAAACTTGGTGTACTTGATAACCTGCCAATGTGGCCTAAGATACATCGGCATGACCACCCGGAAAGTCCGGACAAGAATGACGGAGCACAGGAGTACGATAAGGTGTGGCAAAAATATTAGCAAACTCACAGACCATTTCCTTACCCACAACCACACCCCCAATGACTTCTCCTGGACCGTCATTGAAAAATTTGATAACACTATCAACGAAAAACTTCTCCTACAAAAGGAACAAAGATGGATATATCGCTTATCCACACATACTCATGGCCTCAACGACGCCATACCTTGGAACTCTCTAGCTGTATAAACCCTCTCTGAAGTATGAAACAGTCCACATTGCACTGATATCTGTGCCAGGGTATCTCTGCATGAGCGTCCCCGTCCTGGCTCCTATCTTCCCCAAACAAGCACCACTTGTGAGTGCCCCCCCCCCACCTAAGTGAGTCCCCGATGCACTCATGTGCACTTATGAATAGCCATTCCCACCCCCGTGTTGTATTATCAACATGCCAGGTTCTAAATTACCACTCTCATGGCTATCACTGCCGCAATGTCCGGCTATTTTTTAATTGTTCCTGTCATAAACCATGAACATAATCGCGAATTGTGATCCGCCTACCTCCGCCTGCGCTATTACGCATGCGCCACAGACCCGCGCATACGCACAGCATTGCCCCGAAACAGAATCCCAGCCGGCATCAGTACGCATGCGCTACACACTCGCGCATGCGCAAATCGCGCACTACTCCTTAGCGCATGGGCAACAGGGAAGCAATGACATGGCGGTCAGTGCGCACCCCTCCCTCTCTTTCTACCTTACACAGGTGAAACCAATCAAACAGGATGTATAAATAAGAGACCGGCGGCCCCTTTCCCTCATAACGGGCGCCGCGGAAGGAAGAATAGGTCCAAGGAGGAACCAGACCGAAATACTCGTGAGTAAAACTGATCCACTACAACTACAAATGGGGTAAGCCATCATTCTTTCTCCCTACAGGTTGGACACATTTTGATCAATCTCTCATCCCAACAGGGTCTCTTTTTCTGCCAGGCGACCCTTGAAGCTTTTTACAAGATTAAACAGAGTGAGGACCTAGTATTATACTTACCTGTACCTCATCTTGTAAATACGCTCTCTAGCCCACCACCAAACACTAAAGGTTTGGTCTAAAATTCTCACCAGCTTCATGCACTTGGCATGAACTCACCATAGCCGATTATAAGTCGCACACCACCTTATAAGTCGGCGACTTGTGGTATAACAATATACCATACTAATATGACTCTACCATGTACGTCTTGTCTTTGTCCTATGTGTTAACTGTAGTCAAGCTTGAGGGAATCCCCCTCTAACAGTTATAGCGCCTTAGCGTGCGCTACACATAGTCAAAAGACCACACAATCACTTAAATTTAAGTTTATTATTTAATTTGCACCTTCTCACATATCTAAATGGTCCCGAGGAAAGCCAGCTTAAAATCTACAAGGCACTGGCTGAAACATGTAGACCACACTAGACGTTGGAGGTCATAACTCACACTCTAACAGAGGCCCAGTTCATTAAAGATAAGTAACCCTCGGGTGCTGGGACCTACTGTATAGCTTTAAAATCTTCACTTTTCTCACCCTTTTCACTGCACACTCGGCAACATACCAGCTCCGCAGTCTCCTGGCGTTGAAGCACACCCGGGGCACATTCGGTGCCACTCTGGTGGGCCCGATGATAAAGCATGCCACCGACTAGGTCGGTGGGTGAGGGCTTTATAAGGAAAACAATGTTTTTTCTTATGTATTGACGTACCTACCTGAGTATCCTAAATCCTCTCTTTAGCTAGTCCTTATTGATATATATTGCTTAACAAAGGACTTTCATTTGTTCCTACCATTCGCCCAAACTATCTGGATGCCCAAACGGAGCTTCTGAGATTCTTCAGAAAGGTCAGGCTATACAGCTTTTTTCTCCTGAACCCATCACCCATGAAACACTCCAATACCCCTTTTAAACCACCTTCTAAATTCTCTCCCACATGAGGAATGATTCCACCGGAAATCCCCACTTTTGAGAAACTGGTCTCTAATGACCTCACTACCATGGAAAATCAAGTCATTTGTTCCCTATAACATTACAATCAACGAAAAAAATGTCCTTACATCCTTAAACAAGCATTAGGAATGCATTAGGGCTCAGGCTGTTTGAGTTTGAGATAATGGCATTGTGAATGGCAATGTTTTAGGCATGTTTTTTGGAGTGCACTGTCAGCTGTTGATTGTGGAATTTGAAAGAGTGGCTGGTGCACTGTCAGCTGTTGGTGTGTGTGTGTGTGTATTTAGTGAAAGTTGCACTGACCGTGTTTGTTGTGTGCGTGGGTGTGTTGTATTATGTGTGGTGGTGAGTCTATTGGTGTGAGTCTGCACTCACTGTAATTCTGCACTGACTCTGCACTTACTGTTACTCTGCACTCACTCTGCATTCACTGTCACTCTGCACTCACTTTGCACTCACTGTTATTTGTACTCACTCTGCACTTACTGTTATTCTATAGTCACTTTGCACTCACTGTCACTCTCCCACTCACTGTGCACTCACTGTCACTCTGCACTCACTGTCTCTGTACTCACTTTGCAGTGACTGTCATTGTGCACTCACTCTGCACTCACTGTCATTCTGCAGTCACTCTGCACTCACTGTCACTCTGCATCCTCTCTGCATTCACTGTCACTCTGCACTTACTCTGCACTCACTGTTACTTGCACTCACTCTGCACTCGCTGTCATTCTACACTCACTGTTATTCTGCACTGTCATTCTGCACTTACTGTCATTGTGCACTTACGTTTAAACTCACTGTCACTCTTGCACTCACTCTGCAGTCACTGTAACTCTGAAGTCAGTGTGCATTTACTCTGCACTCATGTAATTCTGCACCGACTCTGCACTTACTGTTACTCTGCACTCACTCTGCATTCTTTATCCCTGGAAGGACTGAACCTGTTACTTGACAGGACCAAATCTGCTTCCCCCCTGGATCCTCTACCTCTGAAAAAACTGAAAGAGTGTAGAAATACCCTTCTTCCTCCCATGCTTGAGGTTATGAACAAGGCTATTACCCAGGGCTCTTTTCCTCCTGTATGGAAGAAAGCAATTGTGAAACCTCTTCTTAAGAAGCCATCCCTTGATCCGGCCCTTCTGAAAAACTTTAGGCCGATTTCCCTTCTCCCTGCTCCCGCTAAGATGCTTGAGGCGCATCTGAATCTTCATCTGTCCTCCTTTCTTGATTTATCTGAATACCTTGATAACACGCAACATGGTTTCAGAAAACACCACAGCACTGAGTCTGCTCTCACTTTTGTTGTCGATAACATCCGACGCAAAGTGGACTCTGGCCAAACTACGGTTTTGGTTCTGCTAGACCTCACGGCCGCGTTCGACACCCTGTCCCCCGCCATTCTTACACCTCGGCTTAGGGAAGCTGGTGTCATGGGACCGGCCTTGAGTCTCCTCAATTCCTTTCTGTTGGAAAGGGAGCAGAGAGTGATGCTTGGGAACCACCTCACGCCTGCTAAGTCATTGCAGTGTGGGGTGCCACAAGGGTCGGCTTTAAGTCCGACCCTGTTTAACATCTATGTGGCTCCCCTGGCAAGACTAGTTAGATCGCAGGGGATGGAGGTGGTGTCCTACGCAGATGACACCCAGATTATGGTGTCACTGGCTCACTCCTCTGTCAGGACATCTGCCGCCAGTTTCAAGGTGTGCATGCAGTATGTGGCAGACTGGATGACTATAAATTCCCTCAAACTGAATGGCGAAAAAACTGCGGTGTTGATTTTTGGTCGAGTGATTGGTGGCCACTTTCTCTTGTCACCTGCCCCACTCCCTCCCAATCTGCCAGAAATCTTGGTGTAATATTTGACACCTCGCTTTCTCTGTACCTACAAGTCAACAGGACCGTGGTCACTTGCTGGGGTGTGATCAGGATACTCAACAAAATCCCCCCAGGCGCGTAAACAGGTTGCAGTCGCCCTGGTGGGTTCGAGGTTAGATTACTGCAACTCTCTGTATATGGAAGCCAACAAAAGCCTGATACACCGACTGCAGATCGTGCAGAATGCTGCAGCACGCTTCGTCCTGGCTCTTCCGAAAACCTCTTCTGCCACTGCGGCCAGGAAGGACCTTCATTGGCTTCCTGTCCAGCACAGAATCTCCTTTAAAATTCTGTGTCTGGCTTACAGAGCACTGACAGAAGGTTCCTCGAGTGCTATTGGTTCTCTTCTCACGCGTTATGTCCCTACAAGAGGCCTTCGATCTGCGGAACTCTGTCAACTTGTTGTGCCTCGTTTCAAACTTGCTAGATGGGGAGCCAGAGCTTTATCCGTGGTTGCCCTGCAGCTTTGGAATTCTATCCCAATTGAAATTAAAACTCTTCCTTCAATAGAGTCATTTAAAAAGGCTTTTAAAACCTGCTTCTTTAAGAGGGCCTACCAATGAGAGAATGCTGCAGAAGGGGGGACTTAGCTTCTATATTTGATTTAGGCGCCTTGACGCCCATCGGGCTAAGTATGCGCAAGATAAGAACAGTTTCATTCATTCATTCATTCACTGTCACTCTGCACTCACTTTGCACTCACTGTTATTTGTACTCACTCTGCACTTACTGTTATTCTATAGTCACTTTGCACTCACTGTCACTCTCACACTCACTGTGCACTCACTGTCACTCTGCACTCACTGTCTCTGTACTCACTTTGCAGTGACTGTCATTGTGCACTCACTCTGCACTCAGTGTCACTCTGCATTCAGTCTGCACTCACTGTCACTCTGCACTCACTGTCATTTTGCACTCACTCTGCACTTACTGTCACTCTGCAGTCACTGTCACTCTGCACTCACTCTGCGCTCACTGTTACTTGCACTCACTCTGCACTCGCTGTTACTGTACACTCACTGTTATTCTGCATTCAGTGTCATTCTGCAGTCACTTTGCACTCACTGTCACGGTCACTCTGCACTCACTGTCACTCTGCACTCATTGTGTCTGTACTCTAGTTGCACTTACTGTCAATATGCACTCACTGTCTCTGTGCTCACTTTGCAGTCACTGTTACTCTGCACTCACTGTTAGTCTGCATTCACTGTCACTCTGCACTCACTCTGCTCTCAGTTACTTGCACTCACACTGCACTCGCTGTCATTCTACACTCATTGTTATTCTGCACTCACTGTCACTCTGCACTCACTCTGCGCTCACTGTTACTTGCACTCACTCTGCACTCGCTGTTACTGTACACTCACTGTTATTCTGCATTCAGTGTCATTCTGCAGTCACTTTGCACTCACTGTCACGGTCACTCTGCACTCACTGTCACTCTGCACTCATTGTGTCTGTACTCTAGTTGCACTTACTGTCAATATGCACTCACTGTCTCCTGGCGTTGGAAGCACACCCGGGGCACATTCGGTGCCACTGTGGTGGGCCCGATGATGAAGCATGCCACCGACTAGGTCGGTGGGTGAGGGCTTTATAAGGAAAACAATGTTTTTTCTTATGTATTGACGTACCTACCTGAGTCTCCTAAATCCTCTTTTAGCTAGTCCTTATTGATATATATATATATACATAATACAGGGGATACGGTCTAGCCTATCTAGTCCTCTCTCTCATTGATCTAAGCTTTGTTAAGCAATGACATTTCGCCACTTGAGAGCGTGTGCTGGGTAAGATTGAAAATGGGGAGAAGGACATTCTCTTGTTCAGTATCATTGCTGACGCTGACAGGGTTAGCTACTCTGGTTACAATCGGTAATGTTGCCGACGGGTGAACCGTTCGCCTGGGGGCTTGGGCCATCTCTGTGGTGGTTTCCCTCTCCCAACTACTGGGGGTTCTGGTTGACCTCTGCCTCGGCCTAAAAAATTCCTGTGGGGAGGGCCCGGGCTTTCACTTTGATCTGAGTGTTCAGATGAGTCCACTGAGCCATCAGAGAAACCCACAAAGTTTTGACGTCTGTTGAACCTGCCCCAGGGTCTTTGGTTCTGGGGACCACTATAAGAACGATTAGTGTAGTAGTCTTTGTTTAGGTATGGATATGTTCTCTCTTGGGAGACATTTTTTATGTCTTTTCTGACTTTTATTGTCTTTTTGTTAAGTTCAAATTTATGGAAGTCCTCGATTGTTTTTTGTATTTGGTCAAGGAGTTTTTTGGCCTCAGTGGTGGTATTTTGGTCTCGGAGTTGTTTTTCAAGTTCGCGTATTTCACTAATTACTTTTTGTAGCTCCTCCGTGTCAATCCCAAGCACCATGCAACCTGTGCAGCCGCTGCAATGTGCTCCCGGTTTTGAGCAGTCATTATTGAAATTGCCTGGCCCCCTAATAACAATTGTGTATTTTCCCACAGTGTCACAGGGGAAGTGACAGAGTCCATATTTTCTGAAAAATTGTTTTCTGTATCTTCTTGGAGCTTTGCCCTCACTAGCCTATCTTTCAGGATCCAGGATCTAGCCTCCAAGTTTGGTAAGACTACAGTTCCCTGCCCAGGAAGTCCACTAAACAGGGAAATGCACAGATATCCCAATCGCCAAATATTTGGTGTTTTGAAACCGATCACTGGTGTGCTCACGTGTCTGGCAATGTCAATGTGGGAAAAACTATGGTGAGCTCTGATTAAAAAAAAGTATTGTCTGGCAGCAGTGCTTAATTTGTAAATTATTGAGTGTCAGGGCTCTGACCAGGAGGCCACAGCAGCTTGCACCACCCATCGCCCTTGTCATCGCTGCCAAAACAACTGACCATCTCTTGCGCATTTTAATGCAACAGTTCCGATTATTCCAGGTCCCCAAACCTAAAGGAATGGGTTGGGAGGCGGGTATTAGCAATTTTTATGTATACTGTGTTCCTAAACAACCGTTCTTCTGCTCCTCTCTAAATTTTGATGAGCAACGCCACTGTGTGGTAGACTGATCTAAGTATGGTGATGACAATTAGGTGCCTGTGTCAGAGCACTGGAAACCAATTAAGTGTCAGTGCTGAGCACCAAAAAGCCCTAGCTCAAATTGAGCACTGCCTGGCAGTGGGCTGATGCATCCACCAAACTTCCACAAAATTCATAGCCTCCATAAAAGGAACAAACTTTTTAATCAGTATGGCCACTCCTTTTGATTCGGATGTGAAACCTGCATGGTCCAACAGCCTATATCTTCTCCCTTGATTTGTATTTCTTGAAGGAGAACCACGTCTGGAACACACCTCTGTGGGTATCCCATGACTACCCATTTCTTGATCTTGCTCTCCAAACCGTTAACGTTCCATGAGAGAATACTCTATTTCCATGGCTATGCGACTCCAGCATGTGTCCCTATGCGATTCAGTAACAATGCCACCATTTTGCTGTGTTTGCAAGCTTTGAACTGTCTGCTTCCCCCAATTCACAGGATGCCTGTTGCCCTACCAAACTCAAAGCCAATGCAATACAACTCCCTAACCAATAGGTATTCAATCTGGGGCAGGGTTCTCCACCAGCAAAAACCCAATTTCTGCCCAAGGAAGGAAAGTGAACGAACACGAACACACACACACCCACACACACACACACACACACACTCCAGAGAGGTGGCAAATTCCATGGCCATCGCAGAGGACGGACGCTACTGCTTGGAGTAATTTGATGATACATCCTCAGGTTGAGTGCATCATTTAGTTCGCTGGATCAGTCGTGGCATCTGTCTTCGAGAGTCACCTCGATTGTGGCAGCTTCTCCACCCAATCCCAAGCAGCTTAAGGCATGTCAAAGAATAAAATCTTATTTTTTAAAAAGGACCTAGACTCTAGGTCCCAGAGGTAGGCCAGGTTGAGCCTGCTTCCTGCTTCACTGTAGCATAGGACCGAGGCTTTTGTTGAACTTTTCAGGTGAAATCTAGGAACATCACAACTTCCGCTAAGCCACAGGTTAGAGTGCACAGCTGTAAGGAGGCCATTAAGATAGCAACCCTGTGTGCATAGTTGAAGATGCAGGCAATGGAGGGCTCTGGTGGTGGCCACCAGCGGGGTGCAGAAAATCAGGAATCTGCACCCACTCCAACAAAAAACACGGCTAGACATTCCTAGCAGGGACCCAGGTTTTCACCCAGTTCATAATCTATGGCATAAGATCGGTTCCTTCTGTCCCCACTGGAACTCACACAATGCAAATGCTATTCTGCCAGAAGCACCCCACAGCCTCCACACCGGCTTCTAGCTGATGCACCACCAATGTGCAATTTTAGCTTGCAATTCACAAATGAAGTCTTCTGCCCCAGAGATGTACTCCTCCTCAACCCTATCCAATAGGTTTCCCAAATCTTGTCGGCATACTGAGATCTTTAGATTAGGCTAACTGACCTTCCCTTCCAGGGAAAGCAGAGAGTCCTCAATTGCTTGAAGAACAGAGATAGTCTACTCCGAGAAGGGGTAGCATGTCTCCTGGTGGGTTCCCTTATAGGCCAGAAGTGGGCAGTGCAAATGTATGAATTCTGTCCTGGCTATGAAGGATAATGGGCCTGGCCCTCCAAGTGTTCCTTCAACCTTCTCCCAGGGTTTCAATGAAGCAGGATTGCATAGCCATGGTGAGGAGCCCAGGGTAAATAGTAAAGAGCCCAGGTCGTGCAGGCCACCGATAGTCAGGAACTGCCTTAGGTTCAGGGCCTGTTGACCCCCCTCCCCCAGTTTTGTAATGTCCCCGCTTGACGATCACAACAAACATTCCAGGAAGAAGCTGAGGTGGAGGAAATTTTGGGGATAGTTTTGTAAAAATTCATCACATGGTGCCAAAGTTATTAGCAAGCAAAAAAAAGCTTTTTCGATGAAAACTTGGACTTAACTATACCTACACAGTGGCAAGCGCCACTTGAGAGGTCATCAATGATATCATAGAACATGTCATGAGTGATGTAATATGCAAGGTAATAAGCATTACGTGGTGGGGCACAAATTAGAAGTGGTGAATTTCTGTGTATTGGTTTGTTCAAAATGTTACAATAGCACTGAAACTTTCTCTTAATAACAACGTAGCTTTAACCTTTGTTTTTTGAAGTGAATTTCTATGTTTTTTTTTTTTTTTACTGTGTGATAATTACAATTCCTAGAAGGTCACTTTTTAGGTAAAAAGTACACTTATCTAGCACCACCACTCTCACTCCCAGATGATGAAGTAGGCCCAGCTAATGGACGATTACATTGGCACAGCAGCGAGTCACATGCTGCTGGGTACGGGAGACCCCAATATAGCAGGAGGTGGTTTTGCACATACAAATCTATCACTACCTCCCCGCCTCACTAAACAAGTGACAGGGCATCATCCCCTTACGCTGCCGTCTTCCACAGAGAGATGCAGCAGCCCTACCTTCCTCTGTCATGGTGGGACAGGTACATAAATACAAAATGACTAACTGAGAAGGGGCAGAGTATGGAAAATCAAAATAAACACACAGGGGAGTAGGAAACTAATAAAAAGTGAAAAAATATATATTTTTAAAATGAGTAACAGGAATACAAGGGAATGGATAGGCTTGGAGCAGACATTAAAGAAAAATGGCCTCTGCACTGTTTTTTTTAGGAAAAGCAGCATCATTGGCATTTTTCTGACACAACATCTTGTGTCTTTCAGCATAGTCGAATGGAATTCCGCAAGTTACGCCCACCCCTAGTTTGCTACTCAGGTGGCTTTATTCTGTTCTACAATGACCCCTTGTATTGAGAAGACAACAACGAGTTGATTCTCCACCCAAAAAGGATACTTGCTCTTAATTAAACAAAGTATGAGCTATACTATTTGGTAGAGATTTTCGTTTTATTCCTCTGCATCAAGAAAGCTTCACCAAAACGGTTAGGACATGCACTGGGGCGGGCCCTTTGGTAAGTGGAGCTGTCCATAAGCCTTGAAAAGGGCAGGAAGACCAAGTTATACCACTAACATGGATGAGGCTGGGCCTGAGCTTATAGGTGATTTACAAACTTTGTATATTCAGCAGTAATTAAAAGGGAGAACCATGGGCTCTGCTCTCAGACCAGAAGCCGACCAGAAAGAACCTACTCATCTTGGAAAGTTAGTACAGAAGAGATTGTGCTCCAATAAGTCAACAATACATTTCAGATTATTTATATACGTGGAGTTGTGGAGAAAACACGCTTTCCATTGGCCAAGCACAATAAGTTCGAATGGTATATCCTTTACAGAAGTGAGAACTTCAACTGGTGCACCTGCTATGTTCATATTGTAAGTGCTTCCTGCGGAGGTTTTATTTCTGTAAAATGAGCATCTGTGCCAGATGGAGACGTTTCCTCCAACCCATTGGGAGCATTTTTAAATCTCCCGCTGGCTGGAAGCTGACATGCCTTCTCTGCCTGAGCTGCTGACTGGGAAGGCGTGTTTGCTCCCGCCCGGCGGGAGACTTAAAAAATGGGGGAGGGGGAGAAAGCGTATCTTTCCCTGTCCTGGGGGAGGGCTCCCCGGGTGGAGTAATTGGGTCTGCCACGGGGGATGGGTCCATGGGTCTTTTAAGGCTCCTCTTTTTTATGAATTCAGCCCTAATAGACGGGGTCCCCGGGGCCTCATAAGGACCAGGCACGCAGGCCCTACACCCTCTTCCCGTAATTAATGTACAGTGCCCAAAGCTCTAGGAGTGCAGGCCCCACTCGCGCCTCCTCCCCAAGTAATCTATAATAAATGACAGACCGCCGTTTTCTTTTGTCTGTTTGCCGCAATCCCTCAGGAGTCCCACGGGATTGTGGCAAAAATTGTCAATTTCTTTTTTTATTTTTACCGTAGGTCGCCCCTCCCCCCCACCACCCCACCAACAAGGCCTATGAGGGGCAGGATGTCCTTTTTTAAAAACTTTTTAACTCTATTTTATAATACTAAGTCCCGGGGCCCTGTTATGACTGGCAGGAAAAATATCCTTAATTTTGCTGGCAGCCAGTGTGCTTGTTCACCAGGGCATCTGACTCCCATGGAAGCGAGATGGCCCATCAAAACAAAAGCTCCCTGGGCCAATCAAAACACTATTTTTAAAACTGGGTTCTAGGGTACAAGTGGGAAGACAGGACTCAGGTGATCGGTTCAGTGTGATGTAAAAAAGTGTGGTCCCTTTTTTCTTGATTTTCTTGCAAAACAGCTGTTCAAACTGTGTCCATACCCAGAGGTATTGGGAAGGGCCACCCCTGCCCCTGCCCTTACCCAATGCAATACTTGGGTTACTCTAGATTCATGATGGGGTTGAAGCAGAAATTATTTGTCTTTACAAGTGGGCTGGTCAGCTAATGTCCCCATTATATAGAAATCACCCTATCTGGGCAGGCTCATGCCTTCCCACTTATACAATAACATGAACTAGAGACCTATGCCGCAACATAGATGATGAAATGTGGGGGATAGATCTAAACCAGAGGAGCGAAATCATCCTAAAGTGTACAGCATAAAGAAAATGCCTACACGTTATTAAAGAGATGGCATTTTACACCAATCAGGTTAAAAGCAATCATGAGCAGGCACGATCTCTGTTGGCGTAGTTGTGGGGAGAGGTGTGACCTGATCCTGTGGTGGTCATGCAATTTAGCCTTCAATTATAGGGAGCAGATCCTTCAGAAAGTGAAGCAATTACAAAGACAAAACTTCCATTGGACCCCCTTATACTATTGTTCGGGGCCCGGTGAGACACTTCCATGTATCCAATGACCACCCTGTCTGGCATACTCATCTGCTCATAGATGGTCACCTAACACTAGCTCAGTTCTTGAAATCGGCAAGCACTAGCTCAATTCTGGAAACCAGCTTTAATCACCCTATTCCTGTGTGGTGCTCCAAAATATGGTCAATATATGCAACAACAAAAAAACAGCTCTAGTATGTGTTAACCTGCCCAAATTCAAGAAGGCATGGGCTCCCTTTTGTTCCTACCCGAAGATGTGTTGGCATTTCTGGGTGGGGGGCCCTACGGGTAGACCTCATGTCCTTCAATGCTCGGGTTTGGATGCAATTTCCACATCCTCTGAGACAGTCACATCCGAGGAGGAAATGTGGCAGAGGCCGGATCTCCTCTCTTAATACTCCCGGTTGGCCAACAAAACACAGCGTACACCTTAACAATATAGCCTAAAGGGGACTTTTACACATCTTTCATTTAATCCATTTAACTACTATCGCTGGCTTTGATCCAGACACTTTAAGCTAATGCACTGTTTTTGGTCAAATTTGTTGCAAATCTGTTCAGCAGTTTTTGTGATAGTGCTTCTTAAAGAAAGTTTTGGAAAATGCATGGAGATTTTGGGACACCATTTTTCCCTCAGCCCCCGCTTGACAGATCACCCTTGAAATTTTTCACACACAAATTTAGCACAAAAACACTTTTGGGGAAATTTCCTTGAAGTTTCATTAATCAGTGCCCAGTTATAAGCAAAACATATACATATACATATATATATATATATATACATATACATATATATATATAAAAACACACACGCACACAATGAGTAGTTGATTTTATAAAATGTATTGTTATGGTTTTAATTAACTGAAACAATAAAACTTTTCACTTCAGTGCACACGCACACACATATATAGTTAGGGCAGCGTTCCCATAGGAAACGTACTTTTGCTTTGCTTGTAAAATACTATTTATCACATCATGTCTCTTTGAACTGGAGACATCGTCACATACACTTTAAATTTCTTAATATAGTTTATTTTACGCAGGAGAGGCTACATCGCTATGGCCTAAGAGATACCGCAGAATGTGAGTGCTGTAGAGCTAGCCTATCTGGGTTTTTGCATATAGCCTGGCTGTGCCCAGTGATCGTGAAGTATTGGGAACTAGTTTTCCGGACGTTGAGCGAAATTACTGGCTCTCCACTCCCATGGGACCCACTGTTGGTCCTACTGGGGTACACAAGGCAATTGCAGAAAGACATGCGTAGAATAATAGACATGGGATTATTGCTTGCAAAGCGCAGGATTGCATTGCGTTGGGCTCGAGGGCCTGTGCCATCTGTTGTAGATTGGTCTAAGGATATGGTCTATTGCAATGCACAATCAGAACTGTATAGTGACTTACTACAGTCCCAGAAACGTCCTATATGCTTTTGGCTACTTTGTTGGTAAGGAGACGGGGGAGCCTGAGGGGATGGCCCTACTTGCCCGCTTTAATTTGGCTGGAAATGGTCACCCCAATTTGGGCTGAAGCCTGATCAGTTAATCACTGCATGCTTTGGAATTTGTTATGTTTAAAGCTCTGTTCGATATGGGTTAAATGTTGGTGGATGTAATGGATATGTATTCACTTTGCCCCTGGATGCCCCGATATATATTCATGTAACGGGGTAGATGCTCTGGAATCAATGTATGACTGTACATGATGTACCGCTGTAACTGTCTTTTTGATATTAATAACACTTTTGAAAAAGAAATATATATGTGTGTATGTAGATGCATAGATATGTAAACACAAAACAAGTTTAAACTAATTATATACATTTTACTGCTGTAAAAGTTATTTATCAAAACAAATACATTAATCACACCACATGTTTTTTGAGAAGCACTGTGAGTGAGCATAGTGTTCTCACACTCGGCAGGGAGCAGTCAATGTTCTCAACTACGTCTCCCGCATATAGCACAGTGGGTGTTGTAGAATACTGTGTTGCTGTAATGGCGGCCATCCAACAAGACACTGAGGTTGATTACCTTCACTTCTACCCCAAAACAGTACATTAAATGGAACATGTAAACTGATGTCGAGTTTTGACACATTACCATGAGTCAATGGTAATTTGGGCAACAACAATTAGCAAAAAGGTTCAAGAGCTGGGAAGAACAAAGATGAGCTGACCATGAATTCATGAGGGCAAATGCCAGATCGGCTGGGATGCATTAACACCTTCAGCGCGGCGCAGATTCCTGCGCTGTGATGAACATTCTAATGAGCCAAAGGGCTCATGACGGAACGGTTCAGTCATGAGCACAGGCCAACCGACGCTCATGACGGAACCGTTCTGTCAATAGCATCGAAGGGGTTAAAGGCTGTTGGGCCGCTCCTGGCTATGGGGCACTTTGCTGTATTCACATTTTTCCTTTGTGATATCTCTAAAGGTAAAATCAATTTCTCAAGCTGGGTTTTGTAGGAAACCTTTAATGCTACAGCATTATACTGTTCAAGGGAGCTTGTCAGTCAGCAGCACCTGGTTCCTTGCCAGCAGGATCTATGCCAGGATTCCAGAATATGCACATTTATATACAATTCATACATCACATACATATGGTGAAAGAATTAATTATGGAAGTAGCAGGCTAATGTAGGATATTGTCAGAGGGGTTTCACGCTCCTATGGTTAAACTGGAAATAGGGAGCCAAAAAAGTGGGGCCACTCAAGGCTGAAAAACATGTGTGGGGGTGGCCCTTGAAGAGGAGGAGGGGCGGTAAACAGTGCAGGGTCAATAATGGAAGGAGAATGCTGAATGTGGAGTAGAGTGAAACACATTGCTTTGAGAAAAATTTAACATTTGTTAACAATTTTTGACTAAATCCAGGACACAGAAGGCAGACTAGGAGATATTTTTTTACCCATTCCATAATTATAATAATGCGTTATTTATATAATTCTTATTAATACTAACTTACATCTTTAAATGAACAGCCATTGGTATCTCGACTCAAAGAATGGAATGCTGAGTAGACTACCACATTTCTAACCGATTTCCTGCAAACCACAGTGGCAGGAGCCAATCCCACTCAGATATGCTACCATGTAAAAAACATTGAGAGTTTTGTGCATTTAAATCAACATTTGTATTAATAATAGTGGGACCAGCAATTAACCTACCCTTGAATTCATGTGTACACAGATATGGAGATATTACAATTGAAACAAATATGCTACATAATAAAGTGTGTTTTCCTGGCTTAAGCTAGCTACGCTACAGTTAGTTCGACACCATCTTGACCAAAACAGATGCTGTCTCATAATGTTTATTTTCTGTTTTTATTTCTGCCTTACACTACCTGCTGCAAGACATGGACATGTGTTTTCCTGAATAACACTGTTCTCCAAGAGGGCCTACCAGAGGAAGCTTTAGTAACAATTTCCAGTGACCTTCCACTTCCTCGCGGTATTGCATTTATTCACTATGGTTCACAGTTGTTTATGTAGCTAGTTTATTCTGACACCTCCAGATGACATTTGGTCAGAAGTGCTGAATCAATATTCATGCAGCAGGTTAGTTGTAAGGTGATAGGGCTATGTGAATTTTTAATTGTAAAACTGTGATTCATTGGAGCAATGATCATACCACGCCGACTTTGACATTCTGCATAAATTCTATGCAACAAAACTGTATATAAACCCTTAAAGTTGCGGTTGAGACAGAAACGTTTGCCCTCTAGTAGGGATGCTGCCTAATTTCTAATAGATTTTGCTGCAAATTTGAGGCTCAGTTCTAATTTTGCTTATTCTGCATTGTACCAATTACTGACAGCCTTCATTACCATGATTTCATGCATGTAAATGAGACTATTGCTGCATCTGCACTTTTACTATTCTGTCTTTTGAATTTTGTAATAAAAATTCAGTTTTTCTAAAATCTGCTCCATAATTCACTTTTTAAGTCAGTCCTTTCATTGACAGTATTTTAAAATGCTGTTTTGAACCTTGTCCATGGGGCACATTGTCTCATGATTCGTGGTTCACACGATCCACCCAACAATTTGGGTGTGCTATTAAATTATACGTTTGAGGGGTACAGCTCACCCATAAAGATTTGCCCTTACCTTTCTATAATCTCACCACGAGCCAGGTTATGTTATTGCCCAGTATGACTTAAAGCAACCACTTATGAAGTAGGTTCAGATAGCTGTTCATCAGCTCTGGTTTCGTGGAATTCTCAAAACAGCCCCATCCTACAGGCTTCGGGAGGTCCGGCCACGTTATTTACACTCTTTGAAATCACAGCAGCATCCAGTGAGGTGCCAAGACACCAAAGTTTAGAACAATTCATATAAAATAAACACTTTAAGTCCCTGCAGACATTTTCGGTAATAACTCTCTCACTGTGTGAAATCATTGAACGCATAACTTCTCAACCTTCCTAAGCAACATCTCTTAGAGCATCATATGTAGCCAGTGATCCTTCCTGCACCTCCAAAGAGCCTGTCCCTGTTCACTCTTAAGCTCAGGGACTAGCACTTACGCAGGCCTATCCTCTTTCGCAATTAGTTTTATCACCTCGAAGTAATGTTGGAAATAAATATCTAGAAGTGAACTACCCCTTCATTTTGTGCTATTAGACCTCTTAATATTAACAACATACAGAGTAAGCTCGTGCTGCGAGTTCTTTCACAGAGAATGTTCCACCAGGCCCTCTCTAATGTAGGTAGGCAATGTTTGAAGAAGGTCTTCCTCCACAGTGAGACCACTCTTCTTCAGCAGTGAGCAAAAGCTGATCTCTGGTGGCAGGGCTTGCAGAACATTCCCCTTCAGATCCAGGTTAGTCAGATGAATCAACTCTCCAATCTCTGGGGAGAGAGAAGACAGCTTGTTCCTTCCTAGATGCAAAGTTTTCAGCCGCAGGCATTTGAAAAGTTGGCTGGGGAGATCTTCAAGCTGGTTGCCACTCACAGAGAGGACCTGCAGAAGACCAAGCTGACCAATCTCCTCTGGGAGGACCTGGATCAAGTTGTTGCTGAGATCGAGATGTCGCAGCTTACCTAAAGTAAAGAGGGCTGACGGCACGGAATCCAGCTTGTTGTCTGTCAGAAAAAGCTGCTCAAGGTTTTTCAGAACCTCAATGGAGTTTGGGATCGAAGAGATGGCATTGTGACTGAGTTTTAAACAGGTGAGACGGCGAAGATGCTGGAAGCTTGCCATATCCTCAATCGCCTGGATGCTATTGGACTCAAGGTCAAGTTTCTGAAGACTGGTCAAGCTAAAGATGGCATGGGGAATCTTCTCCAGCTCACAGTGATGGAGCTCCAACTCTAAGAGGTTAGACATCTTCTTTAGGTTACTTAGAATCGCCAGTTTAGTCCCATCATTCTCGATTACCAGCCTGGAGAGGTGGCTAGCCAGGTCCGTCACAGCTGAGGGGACTTTATTAAAGTTGCTCTTGATGGTCAGCACTTTGAGATTTTTCAGCTCCTTTAGTGATTCCAATGAAATGACTTTGTTGTTGACTGAGCTGAGGTTGCCAGACAGGTGAAGCTCCAACAGATTCTTTAGGGAATAGACCCAAAGAGGGATTTCGTCGATGTCTGTGAACTTGATATGCAGCACTTTGAGGTGGTCCCTCAGGAAACTGAAGGCAATGTGTTCCACCTTTGCAGGGCAGTGGTAGAGGTAGAGCTCAGTGAGGCAGCTCATCTTTGAGATCTTTGCAGGTAGCTTGACATCAGAGATGAGCTCCAGCTTCAACACTTCCAGATCCATCATCTCAAAGACAGCCTTGGGCAGACCAGAGAGCATGAAGAGCTGCAGCTCGAGCTTGCCACTTGAGTTCCTGCTGATGTGCTGCCGCAGCTTCTCATACGTCCATTCATGATTGAGGTTGAGCTCCAGCAGCTTGTTCTCACTCACTGCCGAGAGGAAAATGGCAAACCTCTTTGAATACAACTGGTCATACTGGTCGGCCATATGCAGCAGGAAGGCAAAATCATTCTTAACATCCGGGATGTCATTGAAGTTACTTTCCTCACGGACCTTCTCAAATGAATATTCCTTCAATGACTTCTTGAAAATCCAGAACAGAGTGTAGATACCAACCAGCCCATATATACAAACTAGGCCTATGTAAGCAATCAACAACTTCTGGAGTATAAATGCCAAGTTGTGGGTGCAGAAAAACATGGAGTAGCCAGTCAAGCTTTTTATGTTGGGCTTGCAGATGTGACGAAAGCGGATCGCACCCACGAAGCTGGAAGTGTACCCCAAAATTATAAGGAACTTGACAACCTTAAAAACTGTTTGTCCAACATAGACTTTGTAGATGAGATCAGCATCCTCAGTGTGTGTTCGGAATTTGCGAATCTTTTCAAAGAGTGCTTTGGCCTGTTCTCCATCCTTTTTGTCCAAGATATTGGAGGAGGTCACCTCCGAGATTTCAAAGGGAATGTCTCCTCTGTAGGAGCCTGGAGAAGCAACCTCATCTGTTGTCCGCCTTTCGCAGGCCCGTGAAGCACATGACTTGAGACGTCCAGAGTCCTCTTCAGAGTGTTGGCAAGCTGTCTCAGAAAGAGCCTTGGTGGTCCAGGGTGACTCAAAGCACTTCTTCAGAATTGAGATGAAGTGCTCAATCTTGGAAGAGGTCTTGGGATACTTAAACCAAAAGTTACTACTGATGAGCAAGAGGAGAGAATGCATCAAGGCAAGGTAAGGGGAGTATTTGGAGTACCATGGCAGCGCTTTCTGGTAGCAGACATGGCTGATGTAGATGTACTGTTGATAGTCTAGGTTGGTTGGATGACCTCCTGTCTTGGAAGAGGCCCTTCTGGAGAAAGGGAGATGTGGCTCCTCTCCATCTGCTGCTCCAGAGCTGGTTTCGTGCATGAGGACAGAGGTGGCAGTCGAAGTGGTGGCAGTGGTGGCCAATGCAACAGTGGACACCTGTGAAGAATTTGACACAGTCTTGTTCAAATCTTCATCTAACGGCAAGCAGACAACCTGGTCTTTGGAGATCAGGAGAGTTCCAGAGAAGAATGACACCATGAGCATCAAGATGACCAGATAGTCCATCAGGACGTCCCACCAGGGCTTCAGGGTTTTGAAGGCGCTTTGACTGTCGTTCAGTGTAGCAACTTCCGTAATGGTAAACATTTCTGAGGGAAAATGCAGAAAAAGAGGAAAATTAGTAAAACAACTAGTCTTTAAAACATATATATTTTATTTTCCTGGAAAAGTTAATTAGCTGCACTTTGCTTCAAGACTATGGCATGCAGCTTGGTAGATGCTGGGAGGAAAAGAGGTGGAGTTAATTTGTGAAGAGTTGGGGAGTGTGATGAGGGAATGAGCCGTCTGAGAAGCAACGGGTTGGAGATCTCAGAGTTCAAAAGGCCACAAGAATAACAATGGGGGATTTATGATCAAAAACTAGTGCGTCAAAGAGGAGGATCTGACGTGAACCTGTGCCCCAAGGATTGCGTCACATCCAAAGAGGGAGACTGGCAGTGGCGGCTGGTGACATTTTAAAGTGGTGAGCCGTACAGCGGTGAGCAAGCTCGATCGGCATAAGGAGGGTCCCCCCCGAGAAATTTTGGGAAAACTGTGGACAAATGGTGTATTTTCAAGCAGATTTGAGAAAGCAAGAAGGTTAAAAAAGCAGTGTGAAATATTACGTTAATAAAGAGATGTCAATATCATAACATAGGTAGTTGCTTATTCAGTATAATCACAGAACTTTATAACAGACTTCGAGATAATGCTGAGTACCATTCATATATAGCACATTTGACATCAAAATGCCTTTTTTTTTTTTAAAGCATTCATCTTATCTGTTTGAGCTTGTAAAATAAGCAAAGCAGCGGCAGCTTGTAATTTTTCGAAAGTGTAAAAAAGTTAGGCCCAAGTGAGCCCAACCAATAGAAGTAAAGATCAGGGGGAGGGGTTCTTCCTCAGACGTTTTTTAAAGAAAAAAGGGCAAATAGTGCATTTTAGGCTAATTTAGAAAAAAAATGAAAAAGCACTGGAGGCAATGCTCAGGCGTTGCTGCACTGCACTGGGCTGTAGAGGCACTGGTGTACTGCGGTGAGCACTGGAGACAATGTTCAGGCACTGTTAGACAGCAGTGGGCACTACAGACACAACTCTACTATAGTATGCACTACAGGCAGTGTACCGACAACGCTCCACTGCAGAGGGCACTACAGACACGGCTCTACTGTACAGTGGACCAGCCACAAAGCCACGAGCCTCTAAGCCACAAACACAAAAACCTTTAAAGCTGCTCCCGAGAAATACCAGAGGAGGTGCAAGTAGCTTTGCCCCAGCTCTGCTACTTTCCTTTCATTCTGGTGCCTGTAGTATTCCCGACCCGTTATAACTGTATAAGACAAGTCATAGAACATTTTTTTAAACATAACAGGATGCGCTGCTTCAGCAGGGTTGAGGACACTTAAAAAAGCTATATTTTACTGCGGGTCTGTTATAACTTAGATGGTTCCTCCCTGCCTCCCGCTTCCCCACTCCTCCCCTTTCCCCCAAGATGGTTCAACCCAGGCTGTTAGCCTGGAGGCAGCCTTAGAATGTTGATTGTGTTATGCCGCCCAGCTGGGTGCACCTGTGGATATTAACTCATTAAATTCACTTCTCCTTCATCACCGTGTAGTGTGTCATTACTACACTTTTTGGTGACGAGGGTCAACGGAGCTGAGCCGGGGTCAGCGTGGTGCACCCCCCTGGAATTAACGTCACAGGGACGGAAAATGTGAAGAAATTTCTACTTACCCTGTTTGAGAAATCTTGCCCGGCATCACTGCAGCGTTCCTGGTCACGGGGACGTCTCAACCCCACAGCTTACAGCGAAATTGTAAGAGGGCGATCACTCAGGCAATATCCAAATGTTGGCCGCAAGCTGAGGTGGAGAAGGTTCGGAAGCGGTGTGTGCTGCAGGTGGTCCAACGTCAACTGTAAGGAGGTTGAATCATCGCCTGTCAAGGGATTTGATGAAGGTGAGCGGCGGAGGGCAGAGGCGTCTGAGGCTGGCGATGGCGAGGGAGCCGTTGTCGCTTGAGGAGGGTGAAGCCGGCGGTGTGACAGCGAAGAAAAACGGCATTCGCCAGAGCTTGGGTGGTGAGCGGAACTCGGCTGTATCAACTGCGCAACCCGCTGAGGCAGGGGATCCTACACCGCCTTCGTGTGGAGAGGCTGAGGGGGAGCGAGTGGGTTTTACAGCTCCAGTCAGCGCCGTAACGGAAGCGAAGCAAGTCCGAGTTTCTAGTTAAATTTCGGCGCGATTGCTCCATGGTCTCCGTTACGTGCGAATGAAGGGGTGGAAGCAGTGTGCCCCTATTCTGTTTTCTTGGCGGTTTGGCGAGAGGGAGCACAGCACAATTGAACATTGTACAGTGGGAACAGTATTCCTCACGGCGAAGTTCGGGGAGGCGTCTACGTTCGCCACAGGAAGTTCCTGCCCAGATCCAAGGACTGTGGAGAAACGAAGAGACAGAAACAGGACTTGAGTTGTTTACTCAGCAGGGGGATAGGAAAGCCTGTTCTCGTTTCTACTTGGTTATAGGTGATTTTAGGGGAAGTGGAAACACTATTTTGATTACTTCTATGTATAAGGCTTAAACAAAATTGAACTAATTGACCTAAATTAGCACCCTTATTTTCCCTCCTCCTCCAGACGCAGAGTTATTAAGAATTTGTTTTCAGCACAGTGATTAAGTTTTACTTAGTGCATGGCCATGGCAGGAGCAGAAATGAGTCAGCCCCCACCATTCCTAAATGAGCTGGGGGGAGCCGGAAATACCATGGAAGAGATGGGTAGGGATTTTCAAATCCTATTTAATAGCGGTTGGAGGAGGGAATTATAACAATGTGAGAAAACAACATATTTGATTACATAATTTGGGCATAAATGGGAGAAAAGTGTTCGAAGATATAACTGGAAGGTTAGTAGATGATGAACAAGGAGGTTGAGGGGGTGAATGTGTATGAGTATACCTTGATAAAACTGGAGGAACACTTTAAAATGAAACTTAATGTTGTGTTGGAGAGGCATAAGTTCTACAAAAGGGTCCAGAAAAAGGATGAGAAAGTCACAAATGATGTAGCGGTTCTGAAGGGCTTAGCAGCTACGTGTGAATTTGGGGCGTTGACTGACTCAATGATAAGGGACCAGATTGTAAGGTGCACGAATGACTCAAGGATACAAGAGGAACTTCTTACACGGAATCCTGACCTGGATGAGGCATTGAGCATAGCTAAAGGATTAGAGCATACAGCCATGTGTATGAAAGAGATGAAAATACATGAGGGAGCTATAAGAGATAAGATTGAGAGCAAAGGGGCACAAGAAGGGGAGACCATTTGTAAAGTGGGAGAGAAAACTAAGGTCAATCAGCGCAACAACCCACAAGGATTGTTTTGTTACAAATGTGGTAGCCCAAACCACCTAGTGAACAACTGGAAGTGTCCTGCCAGGGATACTTTGTGTAGGAAATGCAACAAGAGGGCATTTTTCTAAGGTGTGTAAAAATTTCAACCAAAAAATACATATGGTGGAAAATGTAGTAATTGAGGATGAGAGAGAGAAAACGTATATCTTTCAGGTGGGGGATGAGAAAGAAGAGGAATGTAATGTATATCCTAAATGTGAGATTTCCTTGGATGGGAAAAAAATTGAAGTTTATGCTGATTCATGCTCTCCATACACACTCATAGGCAAGAGGGAGTTTGAGAAGTTTGAGGGTCAAGGAGTAGTGTTAGAGAAAGCTGACATAAACCCAGTTGGATATTTCAAGGAGAGTATACCACTAGAGGGGATGACTAAAATGAGAATAACCTTTAAAGATAGGCACACGGTAGGGAAAGTGTATGTCTCCAGGAGAGGTTCTAATCTGTTGGGTTGGAAACATCAGAAGGAACTAGGCATCAAGCCAGATCCCAACAACAGTGAACAAGTGATCTTGGTAGAACCCTCCAGTGTAGCAGAAGATGTCACCCAGGAGTTCAAGGAAGTGTTTAGTGAAAAACTAGGGGTGCTAAAGAACTATATGCACAGGATTACACTCAAGGAGGGGGCAGTACCGGTGATACACAAAACACGATCCATACCCCTGCGCATGAAGGAGCCTTTGAAGGTCGAGTTGGACAAATTGGTCAGCCAAGGTGTGATCAAGGAAATAGAGACCTCTTCTTGGTTGACCCCAGTCGTGATCACGACCAAGGATGGAGGAAAGAACATAAGGTTGTGTGTAGACCTTAGAGACTTGAATGCAAACATCTTGATAGACCGGTACCCCCTCCCAAGAATTGGAGAGATGTTGACCACCATACAGGGGGCCAGGTATTTTAGTGTGATGGATCTGTCCTCGGCCTACTATCAGATTGTGCTACACCCTGAGTCACAGTCGCTGACAGCGTTCACTACGCCGTTTGGCAATTTCACATTTCTAAGGATGCCTTTCGGCTTGGCGTCAGCGGCAGCAGCCTTCCAACGGGTGATGCAGCACATCCTCAGGGAATGCAGGAAAACCATGTGCTTCCAGGATGACATTCTCATCTATGGCTCGAGTGTGGAGGAACACAGTGAAAACTTAAAAGGGGTGCTAAGGAGGCTGAAAAAAGTAGGATTCACCACTAGGTTGAGCAAATGTAAATTGGGTGTGAGCTCCGTGGACTACTTGGGCCATACCATTTCCGAAGAAGGGATCAAACCTAAATGCGATTTGGTCAATGCAGTCAGGGATGCACCTACGCCGACTAACAAAGAGGAATTGTCGTCATTTCTGGGTCTGGCGGAATACATGGCAAAGTTCATTAAAGACTTTGCCATCAGAACACATGCCATGAGAGAATTGGTGAAGACAGCAAATTTGAATGGTGTGAGAAGCAAGAAAAGGCGTTCAGAGACATAAAGAATGCCATAATTCAGGCACCTTTTATTGGCAAATTTGATCAAGGGAAAGAAATAATAATAACCACTGATGCAAGCAACAGGGGTATAGGAGCAACCCTATCACAGAGAGAAGAGAAGCAAATAAAGGTAATAGCTTTCGCATCGAGAACTCTTACTTCCCCAGAAGCAAACTATTTCACAGTGGAAAAGGAGGCACTCGTTGTATACTGGACCATCAAGCACTTCAAATTCTATGTGTGGGGAGTACCATTCGAGGTGCACACGGACCACAAACCGTTGGTTCCCCTGTTCACCAAGAAGAATATGGAGGAAATGACTCTGTGCATTGCCAAGTGGGTCCTGGGCCTGCAGGGATATAATTTTCGAGCAGTGTACATACCAGGACAACAGAACAGAGTAGCAAACTTCCTCTCAAGAGCCCCGGTTCTCAGCGAGACAGAAGAGGAAAAGGTCGATAACTCCATCTTGGTGTTAAGTGTGGCAGCTGTGATGAAGGAAGATTGGGAAAAGCATATGGAAAAAGATGAGACTTTGAGGAAGGTGAAGGAGTACATAATCAAAGGGTGGCCAAAGAAGTGCAAAGAGTTGGAAAGAGACATCCAACCGTTCTGGCATGTAAGAGAGGATCTCTCAGTTGAGGCGAACTGGATCATGAAGTCGGGGGAACCAGTCCCACCCGAGGGAGTGAGGCAGCAAGTCATCACCTTAGCCCATGAAGGTCATCTGGGCAGGAGCTTGTGCAAATCCAGATTAAGAGCAGACTATTGGTTCCCGGAGATGGACCGAGAGATGGAGGAAAGGGTACGAGACTGTTACGCATGCAGCATCAGTGACAAGTCCAAAGTAACCAAGCATTCTCCGTTGATACCAGTGGAGGTACCTTCGGCTCCGTGGAAAAAAATGGGATTTGAGATCACGGGACCCATTCATGGAAAAGGATCACAAGATTTGTATCTGTTGGTACTAATAGACTACTATACCAACTGGATTACCCACAAAATTGTAGTAAACATCAACACTAAGTCTTTAATAAGTTTCTTGAGAGAGGTGTTCGAGAGAGGGGATCCCCGCTACGATAATAACGGACAACGGGGTCCAGCTGATTTCGGATGAAATGACAGAATTTTTAAAAGACTGTTCTATTTCCCATATCCGCACGTCGTTGTATTGCCCCAAGGCTAATAGCAAAGTGGAAAGAGAGAACCGATTACTTAAGGAGAGCATCAAGCTGGCAGGAAAGTTGGGAAAAAAATATGGAAGAAGCTATAATGGAAACTTTGTGGGCCTACCATACCACCCCCAACTCGACAACAGGACATTCACCTTTCGAACTTATGAGAGGAAGAAAGGCGGGATCAAAGCTGTCCCCACAATGGATGGGGAGAGGAAGTCATCTAGAGGTTGATCCGGAAGATGTGAAGGAGAATTGAAGACAAGCAAGAAAAGTACAAGGAGTGGTACGACAGGAAGTGGGGTGCAAAAGAAAAGGGACTCAATAGAGGACAGTTGGTGTACATCAGGAAGCCGGACAGAATGGAGAAAAGTGAGGACAGGTTCTACCCCCCTGGGAGGATAAGGGAGGTCAAGAGCAATGTAGTAGTCATGCAGGATGGAAGAATGTGGAGTCAAGATAGGGTGGTCCCTGTCGCTACCAAGAGAGATTTGTTAAGGGAGGATAGAGCAGAGTCAGGGGACAGAGCGGGGGAGCTGGGGCACCGCAGGGAAAGTCACAGGAAAAGGACCATCCCGTCCTGGCACCGGCAGTATAGCATGAGGTGACTCCTCAGGGTCGTAGAGTTTTACCTTGTATCATTCACATAGGCTCTGTACTTCAATAATAGGTCTGCTCTGCGGACCACAGTTTGTTACATTCCCTTGTTCCCCTAGCCTATCTCCTTCACTCCTTCCCTCTGTTCCCTTAGGGAAAAAGATGTGTTATAACTTAGATGGTTCCTCCCTGCCTCCCGCTTCCCCACCCCTCCCCTTTCCCCCAAGATGGTTCAACCCAGGCTGTTAGCCTGGAGGCAGCCTTAGAATGTTGATTGTGTTATGCCGCCCAGCTGGGTGCACCTGTGGATATTAACTCAAATTCACTTCTCCTTCATCACCGTGTAGTGTGTCATTAATACAGTGTCCTTTATTTAGTTTCAGATAAAGAACATCAACCTATTATTATTTTTTTATCACACACCTCTTCTATATTTTACCAATCATAACATCCCTTTACAGTTCACGTTAATCGACCTTTACCCCATAATCCATACTTACACATTCCCACACACACCAAACTGCATTATCTATTCAAGCAGCGACAAGTGGGGGTAGCAAGCTCCAAACTCCCAGATTTTTGCCGTCCCCCATAACTCAACAATAGAGTCGTTTGTGACCTTGCTCATTAACAGCTCCCACCCAGAGAATGTCTAACTGCTCGAAGCCAGCGGGCTCTGTTGTGGAGCACCGAGAGCAGAGCTCACCTTGAAACAGAAGCCACAATATAATTGGACGATCGAAGGTCATTGTCACTTCTGTGAGAAAAAACATTCACCTCATGCACAATTTGAAAGGTATATTTAATATACCTTCTTAGATACATAATGGCGCCGCCGCCGCCCTTGCATTTTGAATCACTGAGAGGGAAAAATGAAAATATATGCACGGATATTAAAAAGTACTGCTGATTCACGAGGCATTTGGCATTTACAGTGCCATTTCTGTCAGACTGCTTTTCCGGTCTTGAAGTCATTCTTTGTAACAAATCCTTTCCTGCTTTAAGAAATGTGCCCAGAAATTACCGCACATATTGTTTTTACTGTAATTAGTTCGAAAAGTAAATTCGCATAGCAGCACCATCTGAACCGAAGCTGCCGTGGTACACGAACCCGCGTGCTTTCCTCACATAAGTTTTGAAATAAAGGCGAGGGCAGAAAGGCTGAGAGGCTGCAGCGAGGCTGGGACTTAACATGTCACTGCTACTGGCCGCCGACGGCCAGTCTGGGCGTTGCCTCTTTGTCAAGGCCATTGATTACAGCTCTTCGATAACCACACATGGCTTCTACTGGCACATTAGCATATAAATAGCGCGTCCTGCTTTCCATACATTTAACGTGCCTGTATCCTGAACACTGATTAGAAAACAATTAAACAAAGACACCATGAAATGCATTTTCATCGAAAACAGCAGAAGCACTTGCCACATAGTATGCAGAAAGATAAGCGCTTCTA
Organism: Lissotriton vulgaris; assembly: GCF_964263255.1. Taxonomy (NCBI): domain Eukaryota; kingdom Metazoa; phylum Chordata; class Amphibia; order Caudata; family Salamandridae; genus Lissotriton; species Lissotriton vulgaris. The sequence goes on along the minus strand of NC_141685.1, from coordinate 1,009,471,790 downwards.
CCTGAATGTGCATTTTCTGTCTGCAGTACCTTCCTTCAAGTTCCCGCCTTCAAGTTCAACTGCCGACTCCCCGACTCCCGCCGTCCTGTTCTGAATTGCTTTCCATTGTGCTCGTCGTCGTCACGCTCAGGCAGGAAGGCTGCAGGCAGCCTCCCTCCCCTCCACCACAGCACAGCGCTGGGATTCGTTCGGCCGGCTGCCCCAACACCACGTCATTTCTCTGTATGCTGCAGAATACAGAGAACAGGGAGAGTGGGAGGAGTTACTCGAGGGCAGAGGGGAGCGGCTTGCCCGCTGTTATTAATACAATTAATACAGTCTGTTTGGACAGCCTCTCAGGCTGCCCAAACAGGCAGTATTAACAGTGGGAAAGCCACTCCCCCTGCCCTTGAGTAACGCCCACTCTCTCAGCCAGGAACTTAATCTGCTTTCTCGCCGTGCGAGAAGGCAGAAACAAATGGTAGTATTCTACTATTTGCTTCTGCCTTATCGCACGGCGAGAAAGTAGTGGGGCGGCACTCAAACGCCCCCATGGAGGATCCGCCACTGGAGACTGGCGTGTTTCGGGGTTGCAGCCCGCTGAGAGAGGGGAAGCTGGAACATAAAAGAGAGAAAGACAGTCTGCTCAAAGCCATATAAAGAGGCTCAGACTGAAGAACACAAAGAGGGTGTGCTCTGGAAGATGGGGGAGCAGATGAGTCCTACTGCCTTGATAAAAGCTGTCAACAGGCTGCATTTTACTGGTTTGTACCACACATGCATTCTCTCCTTGGAGCACTGGTAGAGAGCTCTGTTTCTTACAGCTTTTCAAACAGTTTGGAAGAGAATAACATATCCCATCTCCTGCATTTCCTTCCTGAACCCCCCCCCCCACCATTGTTAAAGACTTTGTGACCCGCCTTTCCAGAAAAATTTAAACAACCTTAATAGCCGAATCTTTGTGCTACTACCCCCCCATAATTCATTGCACCACTTTCCTCAGCTCTTCTTTCTCTTGAACTTCCTTAACAACTCACTAACTGAGCTCTCTCCATTCTCCAGTTAGGGATCTCCAACCGTCCAACACCCTTCTTGCGCCTCCAAATCAAACCATATCTTATTTTAAGGATTTTTTGTTAGAAAAACAGAGTGAAGGTAGTTGGAACGAATTTGCCATGCTGTCGGGAGTGTTATTCAAGTAGGCCACTATTCTAAACTACACCTTTGCCCCATTAGAGGCCTACTCTTTACCATTATTTTTAAACCGGTAGTCTGTCGACCCCTGGTGGTCTGAGACTCCTCCGAAGAGGGTCCACAGGGGCTTGAAAAATTAAATAATAAATATATATATATATATATATATATATATATATATATAAACATATACACACACATATATATATATATATATATATATAAAAACATATACATATATATACACACATATATATATATATACACACACACACACACACACATATATATATGCATACATATACACACACAAATATACACATTCATACACACATATATACACACACAAAGCAACATTTTCATTTGAAAATGTTAAAATGCTCTGCTAAAAGAGAATACATGAAGAACAAAGAGACTGTGATATGCTACAGTCTAATAAATCGCTTCCCATGGAAATAATACTTACTTTTGAAAAGCGTCAAACTTCCCGCTAAAGTTACAATGTTGAGTATAGTAATTGTTTTGTTGGTGAATTACATAAAATATTTCATGTTGTGTGTATTTGTTTTAAGTATACTTTTTGCTCTACTTTTGGGTTTTGGTTAGAGGTTCAAACAGTAGAAATTACTTGTTCGGGGTCTCAGGCTTACAATATTGATTTATTGGGTGGGGGCTTAGGTACACAAGTTAAAAGGTCAAGAACCACTGCTCTATAGTTTTGAACCAAAGGCCTTGTCAGCATCTGGCACATAAAAGAGGTTTATAATGAGGTTTCGACTTCACTAATTTGCATGTATGAACTATGGTGCCACTATGTGCCTATTCTATATATTACAGGCACATCTGGTGAAATTGCCAGTGCTGGTTAGGTCGAGCCTAGCGCAGCGCGCAAGCGCTGCTCTAGGAGAGGACCTGTACAAATTGGTCAGCTCTTTTCAAGGACTCGTGCTTGTGCTGGCACCCACCTTGCAGTAAGCAGCGGCTTGCAGGGGCCATCTGTTTTCAATTAGCATCGCCGCGCGTGCTTGTTGACATTTCTCTACTCTCGCTCTCACCCTTGCTCTCCCTTCTTTTACGTTTTTTTTACAGGATTGCTGGTCATTTTCTCAGACATCATGTCAGCCATGCTTCGTTGTCCTTTTTGCTATGACCGAGATTGATGCAAACTAATGTAATTTAATCTGTGTTTCAAATCCTACGGCAGAGATTGAGGGCTCAGAGCACCTCTTGCATACGGATTGAATCAACGGACTAGGTTCTGTATTACTGTGCGAAGCGACTACTGTCCCATCAGTCTAAACTCTTTACCATTACTGTTAGTCTCATTGGGGGGGGGGGGAGAGGGAGACGACACAAATTTATTCAAATAAATTACATTAATAAACATGGCCGCTCTTACAGGATTTCTTTTGTAATTCACAGTACGTCGATTTGAACTGTGAGTCTGACAAAATATAAATAGCACATGCAAAGCACAATCACTGCAGATGAAGCAGCTGTGTCGTCAGGTTTGTTGGGACATGATATGACACCGGGCCAGCTGTTGAGTCTGTATTTTCAGCAGAGCTCTGCGACTTACTTTCATTTCTAAACCAAAATACAGATTAGTTTCAGGGGTATGTGGCCTTCCTTCTGCAGTTCAGGGTCTGCGGAGGATCAGTCAGCGACGCTTGTGGCTCTGTTGCTGCCGGCAGGCCTGGTTTCACCAGACTCCGGCCATATTGCTCATGCGTTTCTAGTTCTTGTACATCACCAGAGCTTGTTTACATCGTAAACGCTGCCCCTTCTGTTGATGTCCATTCCATAAGAAGGATAAGGTGTTGGAGGCGGTGCAGTAGCAGCCTCAAACATTTGTTTAAACACAGCCTGCATGACATGCAAGAGGGGTCATTAAAGATCGGGGGGGGGGGAAAGGATCAATCGATTTCTATTTTAAAAGGAGGAACGCCTCTCTTGAGGTAGAAAGCGTAAGATACATATATTTACAATACAGTGGTAGTGATTAATGTATCCGTGTGCGTGACAAAGTACAAGCCTGCTTTTTTGCGCACAGTCTTTAGAATATTGGTGTTAAGACATACATTCTTGATTTACTGGCATGGCAGTATTATGGACTGCTGTCCCATCAGTTGTGGGTCTTTCGCTCGACGCCTGACTGCACCCCACTGCTTTTCTCATCATGACAGCTACAGGTCCCGTTTCACTCAACTTTGCAAGTGAAAATGTTCTTTATTTATTGTATAGATTGGCAAAACACTGTTAGGGAACATATGGTTGGTATGAACATCGGTGATTAATCAATGTTAGTTAAAATGAATCCTTGCAAATTACGGAGAAGAAATCTTAAGAAGAAGGTTTTGGTCTGGATCCAATACCTACATAAAAAACACACAGTGTCAAATAAATAAGATAATGAAACCATAATACCACACCCTTGCCTTGTATACCAGTATCAACAGTATCAGGGGCAGTTACATGAGCGGGGATATTAATGCCACCTCACTATAGATTCGACAGTGAATTGGAAAATCTACATATTGGCAGTGCTTAATTTGAGCCGGTGTTTGCAGTGGGAGCCACCAAATATAATGTTTGGGGGCTAGCATCTCCTAAGGCATGGGATGGCCTGTGACCTGTAAGTGATGTCATCAGCACTATCCCTTTGAGGAGCTATTCTAAGGTCAACTGCAAGGTACATGATTACGGGACCGGAAAGGGGCAAGCCCGTGGGATGTTATGCATTTTTATTTAATGAGTCCCAAAGAAGTGCTTGCTCTAGGATGACCCCTACCGAGCTGCTGCGGAGTCACTGGGATTGCTGCTGAATTGTGCAAGAACCAGGGCTTTAAGTGGGCTGGGTCTCACCGGTGATGAGCACCAGCAGTTTTTTAAATGGGGCCTCGAAACGGGTCTCTATCGGGCTCGGTTTTGTGCCCTGGCACAGGCAGTCCGTTTTTTCCGTACTGCAGTGACAGTAGGCACATAGATGTGCGCTTGATCACACTGTTCACTTCTCACTTGTGGAGAAGTTATGAGATGACGTCATGCGAGGTGAGCGTTGTAGGGGAAGGGAAATCCTTTAAAGATAGTCATTTTCTCTCTGGTTTTCCCTTCTCTTTTTGAAACTCAGGAGCAGCAACATTGTCCGGTGTCACCAGGGCTGTAAGTGGAAGCTTTTTCAATATAATATACAAGCAACAGTTGCTGCTTATTATTTATTGTATGCAACTAAAAACCATTGAAAAAGTCAATAGTCCTGACTTGTTGTAGGTATGATGTTACTTGTTGTATCATATCTTAAATGCAATGACAGAAACAGCAAACTGCAAGTCGGGCGGCACACTATGCTAAACACAGATTTTTAGCTTAAGTGTTTTTAAGCCATGCCCTTAACCCCTTCGGTGCTCATGGCGGAACGGTTTCATCATGAGCGTCGGTTGGCCTGGGCTCATGACGGAACCGTTCCGTCATGAGTCCATAGGTTCTTTAGAACCTTCAGCACCGCAGCGGAATTCGCTCAGCATTGAGGGGGTTAATCACTTTGGCCACGCCCCTTTGAGAGACCCACCAGTTTCTTCATTCCACTTACAACCCTGGCAAGAACCTTCCCAGCATCTGACCGGGCTGGCCATGGGGACCCAGCAGTACTTCTCACCTTGAGATGAAATGCAGAGGCTGGTCTGAGGGCTACAGGGCTCCCTCTGTCTAAACTAACTGCCTCCTAGAAGCCAGCGTACAGGGCCGGTTTTAGTGTTGGCGGTGCTGGTGCAACAATCTATGTTAGTACCCCTCCCAAAAACGTTATGTTGAATGTATGTCTGTGCAGTGTGTTGATATGGGTCATTGCATGGGTGATGCATTTGGCATGTGTTTGAGTGAGTGTGTGTGTGTGTGTGTGTGTGTTGGGAGGGTAGGGTTACATGATAGTGAGCAAACTTATGTAAATGTGTAATACTGAAGCACTAGGAGCGAGACAACCTGTGACCTCAGGGCACGGTGTGTGTAATCTAGACCATGAGATGAGGTACTCTGGTCTTCTGTAGAGGAGGGTGGATAGTAAATGCTGCAATACTCTGTAAAGATAACTGTAAAATAAAGAATCCTCACTAGGTTGGATGTGGTCTGGTGTCATAGATAGCAAGTCTACTTTTTTATCATTTAGTAAGATTTACAGCAAGTGAAGGATGACTTCCCAAACAGAAGTATGTCATTCTGCACAGTAGGAGCTGGGAACAGATTTACAGGACTACGGTGTCAGATTGCAGGGGCACTCCATAGTTGAAACAGTGCCTCAGCTCATGTGTCTTCCCTGTATGCTTTGGGCACGCTCAGGGGAAAGGAGATCCCCTACTTTAAGCGAATCAAGCAATAGCATAGCCAATAGGTCTTGCTTTTGTGATCTTATAAGTATTTAGTTATGCAGCACAATATTATTGGTGCAACAACATCAACTGTTGCATGGATACATACTTAGAAGGTCCCAAAGGCGAGACCTATTGGCTATGCCAATGCTTGTTTTTACCAATGACATGGTCACATTCCAGAATGTTAAAGACTTGGCAGAGGATTTAAGTCCATTATGTTTTTCCCATATGGCGTCAGCTCTCGGAGTAACCACTTTCACTAATTTTAGATCCAATGATAATCGGTGGATATCAGGAGTTAGGTTCTGCCCCTGCCTGTTGGAACTACGTTTACTCCTGCAATCAGAGTAATTCCATGTCAATGTCATGCCCCATATTGACAGCAAGCTACCCTCTAAAGAAATTTTTAAGGATAGTGTGCATAGGTTCACGTGATGCCACACTAAGACAGCTGGTGTGCCAGGAAAATAAGGTATTAGGAGGGCACAAGTTGGGGTTACACGCAGGTGGACGGCGTACACCCACTTTTTTCACAGAGTGAACGCCATCCACCCTGCCAAGAATTTGGGCCCCACCGAATAATGTGCTGAACTCATCCTGGTGTAATTTCCAAACACCGGGACACTTTCAGCAGCGCCTGCACGTTGTCTGCTTTCCTTCTGCAACAAGCAACAATGTGCAGGCGGGGACAGGATGGGGCTTTCTTATTTAAGACTCCTGGTGGGTCCATAACAAAGGCCGAATTTGAGGTGTCATTAGGCCTCCTTTTGTTCAAGTCTCTTGGCAGGGAGCAGCTAGAAACCTCACACCTCATGCAAATGCCGAGCGCAAGACTCTAGGAGCGCGCCTCTAGGGCCCTGCCCCCGCCACGCCCACAGATCAGGTGATGGCTGGATAGCCCTATCGGCGACCGGCTGCCTTTTACTTCCGGGGCACTGGGTGACGCACGTCCGGTGCATGAGAGGGCAGAGACTGGGACCTATTTAGGTTCTGGGAGCTGTAGTCCCGGTCTCTTTCTCCTCGCCTGCACTGGACCGGCTGTACGCTCCTGGGACTGCGCCCCCGTTATTGTTACTGATTTATCTAATGATGAATATGAAATGTTTAGTCATGTTTATGAATGTCGATATTAAACATGGCCATTTTACACCCACTCAATCTCTGTGAATGATTTAACTGTGGGTTATACTGTTGTCCTGGCGGGCGGGGAGCATGCTGGGGGATCCGGTGCCTATGAAGCGGAGGGGAAACAAAGGCTCACACCTAGTTAGCACTTCACACATACTTAAGAGAGGCAGCTTTTCACTTTGTTTAGTCCCGGTTTAGGAGATATGCATGCAGTGTAAGAATGTCAGATGTGTTGGTCTTTCCCAGTATTTAAAACAAAACAAATGTCATTTATATCAAGCTTACTTATCCTGAGGAGGCGTTCAAATAATTTAAGTACCACTATTTTTAGGTCTCGCCTGTCGATGCGCATGCGCATCGAGCTTGCGAGACTATGGGGGCTTATCCACTCTTGAACCAACTTACAAGGAATCGTGGCGATTCCTTGCAGTGCACGAGAAATTTAAGCTCAATGCGCATGCGCATTGAGCTTAAAAGCGCGTGCACATGCCCCCAGCCGCCTGCCTTGCCTACTCTCTGTCACAGCCTCCCCCAGCTCCGCCCCCTCACTTCTTGATTGCACGGGCGCTAGGCCGTGCCTCCCCTACTCTCCTCCCCCTCCTCCTCCTACTCCCCCCTCCTCCTCCTACTCTCCTCCCCTGCCTGCCGTGTCGCACCTCTCCCCGCTCCGCCCCCTCCCCTGCCCGCCGTGTCGCATTTCTCCTCCCCCTCCCCTTATCTTCCTTCCCTCCGTCTTGTTCTGTTTTCTTGTTTTTCTGGAGGACCACATCAACTGGAATAATCTGTTTTTAAATACGTATTTGCCATTATAGTCGGTATCCCAAAAATAGTTATCATCCGAATCATTTAATTTATCGACAGCATTTTGAGACGATGGCGTTGTAATATTCACCCCTCTAATATGTGGTCCAAGAAGAGAAGAGCACTCGATCAAAAGTGAAGAATCTACATCACCCACAGGGTGTTCGTGTTGGAATTATGGCTACAGCTGTGCATTGTCTGCAGACTTATAGTTTAGCTGGCCGTCTGCTGCCACTCTCCGGATATACCTCCCTCCGTTTGTTAAACACTGCAGAAACGCGCCCTTCCTTATGCGCATACCCTGGCTGCAGCGAGCAGGCTTGTGTTGCAGCGGCCGCGGCTCTTTTGGTGTCCTTAGTATGTCATGGCGCTGCCACACATGTGGATCACATTGAGCAGCTCCCTTGAGTGAGGCCAGTTGAATTAGCAACCAGTTCCTGCTGTGTACTCGTGTTGCTTCTCTTGCAACATGCCCCTGCCCTAGACTAATTCCTGGAACCGCCGCAGCCCAAGCACACACCACCTGTTGTTCATTAACCAGGAGCGCATTGGCGCGCCTCCTCCGACTCTGCCGTTGTATCGCGACCGTCCGTGATAACTATTAGTGAATTTTGCTGCGACTGGAAGCGTGCGCGCGGCTTCTCTGCTTGACAATACGGAGCGTGCTTCCACGTGGTTGGAAACCAGTGTTTTTACAGTGGCTTCACCAGTGACATCGCTGTTGCTAAGCAACTCTTCCCCTCCCCCACCGCTGCGCAGCACGCCGGCTTGCGCTGCTGCGTAGTAGTTCTTCAAAAGGATGGCGAGCCGGCCTACCACGTGCACCTTTCTTCTAGTCTGGCAACATTCGAGACCCTCGCTGTGTGGGGTCATAGTGTGCCCCGAGGGCAGCTTTATTGACGTGTCTGTTGAACTCCCTGGCGACGTTAGCGCGGAGCCCGTACAGAAATCTGTCTTTCATGAGTGAAAAATATCAGGGGATTAAGACACGTTCGAGCCATGGGTTAGAGTTAGACGGTGAGTCGCGGGTTTCTCACAATCAGCTGTTCTGAGCTGTCAGTCTCTCTCTGGCATCCTGATGTTGCACTCCCCAGCTTCACACCATGGTTGCGTGAACAAGAGTGTTTTGTTTGGCAGTGGCCATAGCAGCCCAGGGCATATCTTTAGTGGATCTTGATATTTAACATTCCCCCCTCCCCACAGCAATGCCCTCCGTTTTCACTCGCTGCCTCCTCCCGCTCTCCTTAATCCGCTCTCCCACACCCCCACTCCGCCCCCTCCCCTGCCTGCCGCGTCGCATTTCTCCTCCCCCCTCCCCACAGCAATGCAGGCCTGTTGCGACAACACCTAACCAGGGGAACAAGCCTGCTATCCCTTCCGCATTGTTTTACATACAACTTTGTACGCTATCTCTTCACTCCCGCCTGTGCACCCCTTGTCTCATGTGTGGCTAAACTATGTCGCAGTTAAACCTATCAGTTCCAAAGTGATTTTGTTATCCGGGGAATTGTCTGGAACTCTCCTTTTTAATCCTCACAGGAGCCACAGAGGCATGTTTAACAGCTTTCTTTGTTTGTTGTTTATGACTTATAGTCCGGGATTTTTGCCCTCTCCGCATTTGAAAGGATTTTTCGATGGCTCCCGCCCCAAGAACAATAACTGGTGGTGTCACCGGGAGCCGCGAATTCCTGTGGAAGATGTCTCTGTTTTTACCAATTTAAACGCAAAAAACAGTCAGCCAGTTAAGCAATTATCAAGTCAATGCCGAAGCATGTACGGAGCTTAACCCCGGATTTATTCACGTGGAGAGAAAAGCCCACATTTTTCATACAGTATTCTGACTGTTCTTGGATTTTCGTCACAATAAAATACACTGAACATAATCTTCACAAAATTATTTTACAAACGTTTAAGCTATTGCCATTATAAATTACAATAAATTTTATTTAAGTATTAATTATTTACAAAATTAAAAGCCATTGTTATTTGCAATATCAATACATCTAAGTCACGTAAAGACAACACACATTGCATTACAAATGCTATAGGTGTCACATTTGCGAAAGTTAAAACTATTGACATTGTAACTGACAAAGCTATTACTTTTGCTATTTTCAAAACCAACACATAAATAAAAAAAGTGTCCTTTACAATACCAATTGCTCAAACTTTCCTAATGCGAGACCTATTGCATTTCCAATGCTTGTTTCTTGTATAGCCCTACTCATTCCAATGCAGGGTGTCAGAGCAATTTACATCAACATGTGCATATTACATGTACAATAAATTATATGTTTGTAAATGAATGTACAGGATGTGCTACAAAAACCTGGGGGATTGCAAGGTGTAGAAGTCACATATCATCTTCCATAGCACACTGTGCTGTTATCCTCGCAATACGCTCAAACGAACACATGATAGACCTGCTAAACGTATATGTGAGGGCTTTAGATCTGATGTCACTTCTTGGGATGCCACTGGCTGTAAAGTCGTGGCTTGTGATGGCACTTTCTATGATGTCAATTCCTGTGACGCCATGTGCGATTTCATGCGCCATGATGTCATGCACCATGATGTTGTGCGCACTGATGTCGAGCGCCATGATGTCACTTGCATACTGCCTAACTTGGTTATTCCCCCCACTTCTTTTTTTAGGACTTATACCCTAGGTATTAGCATATGGTCATACTGAGTCAATCGACTGAGTGCAAGATGAAAAGGTCAATTGGGTATTCATCAGACTAGATGAATTGTTGAAAAGGTCAGAGAGATGACTAACCGCATGGCTGGCCAGTGAATTAATCGGGTCATTGAACTGCAAGTTCAAGTCACCCGGTATAGTAAGTAACAAAGAAGAACGTGTCCATAAAACGTTTAAGGTAATCAAAAGAGCAATAGGGGTCTGGCAAGTTGGACTAGCTGGGCGATGGATGAGGATCTAATCTAAATTTGGCTTAAGTTAGTGAAGAAGTGACGCCAAAAGCATTGCAATGTCCTGGACACAATTGCCCTGGGTCCAATTGTGAAACAGGATTTTATACTCATTGCCACTGAGTAGCTAAGGATCGGATGGCTTGTGGGTGCAAATCATGATTCTGCACTCAATATAACATATTGGACAGTGGGAGACATTGAAGTAGTTCCAAGTGGCATTTTAAAACACGTGTTTGATATGTCAGAGGGCAACTGAGCTGCAGATCTGGAAGAAAACTGGAAGGCGAGATCTGAGGGACCAAGAGGACATGTACTGACTAGTGTCTTGAAAAGCGATCCTTCAATAATATCCACTTCCATACTGCAGTGGCACTGTGGCAGGGCAGGGCCGCAGGTAAAGGCCTTTTCAATTGCTACACCAATGAGGGAACAGAGCTGGAGGACAGAAGCAGGCCACGCGCTGCAGCTCAAGGATGTGCAGCTCTAGAGGAAGGGGCGTAACACGCGGTGCAGGGGTGTCCCTACCCCTTTAGGGGCGCCCATTTAGCCCAAGACCAATGAATATCTCTGAAACATAGGCGACTGTGTGTCTCCTCTTCATATTCTGCAGGGAAGGGCCTATCATTTTGCGTTACGCCACCGCTAGCAGGGTTACCATTGGTAAATTGAGAGCAGCAGCTAGCATGCCATGTGGCGTGGATAGTGTTTCTGCAGCTAAACTAAGGCCACTCGAATTATGCGGCAAGAGAGGGCCGAATTATGCGGCGAGGGTGATGTAAATTATGAGACAAGAAAAAAGGTGAACTATGCGGCACGATGCGACACATTTTGTAATAGTATTACTTCATTATTTTTTCATTGTTTAAACCGGGTAACCCTGTCTGGGCATTGATTGCACCTCATTAGTACCAGTTTAACGCTCAAATATAGCAATTAGCAACAAAAAAGTGACATATAGCATTTACAAAGGGCACTTTGTAACACCTGTTGCTTATTTTTTAGTAGCTTCCGAACAGGTGGAGCTAGAAACTTTCTCTTGGTTTGAATCTGCTAGTTATGCGGCAGATAATGGAATATGTGGCAAATGCTGCAACTCTATAATTGCGCTAAAATCGCTGCGGCTGCACAATTGCATAGTTCCAGTAGCCCTGGCTCGAACAGTGGTTTAAAGATCTGATTGCCAAAGCTGTGCCTCTGTGGAATGGGCAGCTGAAGAAGCCCTCGTGCCATTGGCTAATGGGTCTTTAAACGCGCTGTACCAGGGTTCCTCAGCAATCACACGAGTGAACGGGAAACCTCGTTTAAAATCCCAGCGTGGGGACGGTTTGTAGCTTGACATTTCCATTGGGGCATGAACAGACCTTCCATGCCTTCCATGCCTTCATCAGCCACGTGCTCGGAGAGATTCTGAACGTCTGCAGGATATCCTGGTTCACTTGGATTTCACTGAAAAGTTTGTTTGTCGAGTCTAGGGTGTGCTTGGTTGGTTAAGAAAGCCAGCTGGCTTTACCCCAGGCTAAATAAACGTGTCTTCTCCTAGTAAGCACTTGAGATTTTGCAGTGCGTGACTTCACACAATGAACTTCCAATGAATTTACCAGTAATCAGTGCAATCCAAACATGGCGGTGATCCAAGACAGTAAACGCCTGATCTGTTGGACTTTGACAGTTAGAGCGGCCATTTTATTATCTGTTTTTCTCACAGTTTTAATGATCCGCTGAGGATTTCAGTGCCTCAGAAGAGTTCTTTCTGCTCCTCCCCTGCTTAAAGAGAATATTTAGTTCCAAGCCTAAAGAGTTCCTGTGAACATTTTGAAAGTGTCCCTATGAATGCATTCAGCCCATTGCTTACCATTGGCTTTTTATGTTTTGCAACTCGCAGTTGCTTGCTTTCTATTTGCAGGCTGTGTTTGTTTTAGGCTGTCCAGCTCGAGTTAGTCCCTCCCTTGGAGCATAGCCTGTTTATAGAAAGCGGGCACTTGTGGAAGAATGAAGTTAACAGTCCTTTAGAAACAATCTACAACACTAACTTGTAGCCATTGTGAACATCATCCAAGCTGGTGTACAACATGGCTAAATCACATTTGCGAAGCAAACAGTTCTTTCATAGGTGAGAACCTATTGGCTTTGCCAATGCTTGTTAAACTAAGTTGCGCTGCTTGAAAACCACTGGTTAAAAGTGTGCGCTTGGAGCATAAACAGCATGGATTTTTTCTGCTGCACACTCAATTAAACAGGACAATAACTAGTTCTCTTACAGCGCATAGTGCTATTTTGTTGCTCTAACAGGCGTTACTTCAACTTAGCCGTGGTGCTGAGTATATTTCGATCTCTCAAGCATGGCAGGGCCGGCGAAGTGGAATTCCAAACCTTGACTTGCAAACTGTACACAGTGATCAGTTGTGAGTGATTTACTAGCCCAGCTATATTGCTACCTACCGTGGCATTATTGACACCTGAGAAAGCCCTTTAACAACCGAGTTAAGGTTTGTGTACATGCAACATCCTGCGCCTGTGGTAAGGATCAGCATTTTAGAGGAAATATTAATAAGCAGATGTATTCAAATTATAATTTGGAGTGATCATGGGCTGCTCAAAGGGTGGATCTTCTGAACTACACGAGTTCAGAACAGTCAGTCTATTTTCGTGCACTGGGAAGGTTTGCAAAGGTCAATTGTCCACAACCCTCTTAGCATAATTGCTCTCAGAGGATTTTTCCCCTCATCTTTTCTCGAAATTTCTAGTGCTTCCGATACAGTAAACAAAATTAATTTGTTCAAGTCCATATTTTTAGATTTAGATTTTTCTGTTGGGAGGCTGGGCTTTTAGATCGTTTCAATGCATAGAGCCTATGCAATTACATCTACCTTTAACAGTAGCAGTGATAAGTCATGGAAATTTTGGTCATGGTAATAGTATTCATATGCTATCTAGTTTTGCATCATCTTATTGACAGTCTCCGTCAAGTCAGAAAATGTTGTGTACAAAAGAAAGTGATTGAAAGGAGTGATGCGCCTGATTGTACACCTGGGAGCTCTCCAAGGTATTAAGCTTTCGAGGTTAACTTTCACAATGGTAGATAGACTGAGTGAAATGTGTATCCGATTCTCAAACTAGAGGCAGGGACTTCAAAAGGCAATATTTTGGACGAGTTATCGGTTCTGAAACAATGTTATCTGTAGAAGACCACATTTTCCTGAAAAAAAAAAAAGTTTCTGGCTGCAATGATGTCGTTTGTTTCCGATTGACAAAACTCTTTGTTGAGCATGTCACACCTTTGGGGCATGAGGGTGCTAACATTTAATAGCATTAAGTGGTGATGGAAAGGATGCGGTGAGTGGTCAGTGCTTCTCGGTTAAGAACTTTCATTGTAGGTGAAGAAGATAATCTGGGTCTACTGAGGGATAAGTTAGGAGCAATTCCATCAATTGCTCTTGCAGAGTTAGAACAGTATGAGAGCTTTTCTCGTATCCATATCCTCTATTGTCCCATAGAGTCGACTGAGAAGCCTGAGCGAGAGTACAGAAAAGATAAACTATTGGTTGATAATGACATCAACACAACATTTGAAAAGAAAAAACGTAAAAATGAAGAATAAAGAACACGGAGTGGCCAATTTATAGAAGAAAAAAACTACTGTTAGACTGGCCAACAGGATTCTACCAAGGGAGAGGGACTTAATCCGCCTTGGTTGCAATTTGAAAGGGCTTAAAAACAGTTGACAAAAGGATGCAGCTGTATTGCTAACCCGGGATCTTTCAGCAGCTTTTGACACAGTACACAATGAGGCCTTACTTCATAGAGTGAAAAAGTCAGACTAGATGGCATCACTCTTAATTCTACATCCTCCTATCAGCAAGAGATTGTACGAGATCTACACATCACCTTTCTTTTCAAATCATTACTGGATAAAAACTGACCTTCTGCAAGTGTCTTTCCTCTCCCCAGTTCTTTTTAACATACACATGAATTAATTACTAAATCTTAACAGTTTCAAATTCACATGCTACAAGTCGTAGATGCCAGAGATCATTCTTAAACAGGAAAATCCTAAGGATAAAGAATCATCAACACTTAGGGCCTCATTAGGATGGTGGGCGGGCTATGCCCGCCCTCCACCCTATCGGAAAACAGGACCACCCGCCTTAAGGGCGGGGGTCCCGGGGATGCCATTTGGATGTGCCCGCCACAGTGGCGGGCACATCCTGTATTCTCAGCATTGTGGTGGGCGGTGCTCTCTGCACCGCCAGCCACAATGCTGATAATACATCACAGCATTTTCATTTGCAAAGCGGCAGACAACGCGTGGTGCCTGCCGCTTTGGAAAAGAAAATGAAGGGGGGGTACCACAGGCACCCCCCCGTGTGCACCCCCCCACCCACCTTCACTCTGGGGGCCCGCAGGGGGCATTGTACTCTTGCCATCGTAATATGGCTGGCGGTGTCTAATAGACACCGCCACCATATAAAACATTTTCCGCCCCGGCCGCAAGGCGACCGGGGCAGAAAAGTGGCGGGCGGTGTGTTCTTCCGCAGTGGTCCCCCCGCCATACTAATATGGCGGGGGGGGATAGAGGGAAGGATGGCGGGCGGATTGCCCCGCCAGGCTGGCGGTGGCTACCGCCAGCCTGGCGGGGGCAATCCGCCCGCCATCCTAATGGACCCCTTAACATCTGCCTCAGGGTTGTAGATGAATGGCCTGGAAGCAGCTTAAGCTCAGTTCTTCAAAACTAAAATACTGACCTGTAGGGAATAGCAAGATCATTACCTCGTCTTTCTGGCTAGATCAGCTGGGATCCAAACCAAAATTAGTTAAAAGCGTGGAAAATGTCAGACTCTTCTTTGACTCTGCACTTTCCATGAATACTCAAGTAGACAGGCTGTCCCAATCAACTTTCTACATAATGGAATCACTTCTACGCATCTTCACACATCTTGGATGTCCTCAAAAAGTTCAAGAAACAACGTGGCTCATCCTCTCCAAACTTGACTGAACTAATGGTCTTTACCACAGCATACCGCTCTCAACTATCAGATAGCTACAAAGAATGCTTAACTCAGCAGCAAGACTACTTATACAGGTAAATATACAAACTCACATCTACCGATCCTCTGCACTGGCTCGCAATAGCAAGAAGATCCTCTTTCAAACGACTGTGCATCACACACACAGCTATCAATGACAATCCAGCAAAACAATCATTCAAGCAAAAGTCACAATACTCCCAACCCAGGAACTTACTTTCCAGACTTAAGAATTCCTGTGCACAGGATGTAAAACTTTGGTGCCCTAACTTTCTTCATAACACAAAAGTATGGAATTCCATCTGTGCATAGATCAGAACAACTAAAAGTAACTGAGTTCAGAAAGACGATTAAGACCTGGATATTTCCCATATGCTCCAACAGAAAATCCACACATTCTCACTTTCTGCACATAGGCAAATACCCTCCAGGAGCCCCCTTAGATTAAGGACATGCTAAAGCAGCAGAGTCCTTTTACAAACAACCCCCAATATCAGAGGGAATTGCATCCAACTAGAAACTTGCCCATCCATGTATCAGCCTCAAACAAACAAATAATGGAGTGTTCATTGAAAACAACAGGGGATGTCCACTGCTCAAAATAGATTCAGGTAAACCTAAACAACTCACTACGTGGACATACCACATAACACAATAGCCCTTTTTTAAAAAACAAGTACAAAGACAAACCTTTCTAATAATGTTCAATATCTGAGTAAAAACAGACTGCTGTTATCAACACCATCATAAGCAAAACACAACAACCCAAGAAGCAACAACTTAAATCACCTGCCCTAAGGTAATCAACTTTATTTTCTACTCTTTATTCTTCCCAGATTGCATCCTATCTCAATATTTCAAAATCCTGCAAAAAGAATTCACCGGATTTATAGCTATGGATTATTCTCTCTCCTATCTTTTTAGGTCTCGCTCTCGAGACCTATTGTCGTGGAGTTGCCTCTCAAGGGAGACAGACCGGGGCACGCACGACGATTCTGGTGTGTGGACGCGCAAGTCCAGCCTGGCGCCGTGCACATCTCTTGCTCCACATTTGCAGAAAAAAACACACACACACACACACACACCGCTTCCCATTAATTCACCGGGCTCTTGTTTCCATTTCCCTCCACCCCATGCTATTAGGGGTTACAAGAATCCAAGCTTCCCCACCACACCCACACTCTTTACTTCACTATCCATGCCAGGCATTGAGCTCCAGGTTCTGCTAGCTCACATAAATTATGAAAATGTCACATCACAAACTAAAACCTTGGCAGCTATGGGAGGAGCTATTGGTTGGTTGTCAGAGAGGATAACGTGAAGAGGGTTCTCTGTGGATGTCAATCACCAAGTCCTTAATTCCCCAACAGCCTTAGGTTTTAAAGAAGGAATGGGATGTGTATTTCCGTTAAGGGTTTGAATTACTCACCCGGTCCTTCATCCTCCAGCTCTGAGCGAGTCCTCGATCTTCTCGCTGTGTCTTTTTCATGAAGGCTGTGGGCAGCGCCCAGTCAGGGAGCCCCGAAACGTCCTCCTGGTCTAGAGGTCCCACAGGGAGAACAGGCGGCATTGGAGGTGGGAGAAGTGGGGGAGGCAAAGGTGGTGAAGCTGCTGGGCTGGGCATGGTGGGTGCCGGCATAGTGACAGGTGACTCCATACCCGACGCTGCTCAGGCAGCAGAGAGAGATCTCATCCTGCCTCCCGGAGGAGACGGGGGTTATTTGACTTTTCAGAGGGGTTGAAAGATGCACTCAGAGACACTTGTTTTTGTTGCTTTGGCGACTCCCTCCCAGGGCTACGCAGCACTCCTCAAGCACAGTGGAGAAGACCGCAGGCGCCGCCACTGGGCACAAGCCGCAGGACACGCCGATGTGCACCCTCACGGCGTGCTTACAACGTGCACATCGCGTTCTTTCACTTCACTTTCCCTCCCCCTGCGGAGACAGTTTGTTTGCTGACTCGCTGTTTTGTTGTGCATCACACTGCAGGAAGCGGGTCTCTGCAGGATAAGGTTTCTGAAACTGTAAAAAAACGGAGCAGCGCTAATGGGATTGTATCGTAAATGTCACGCTGTGGTCTCTGCATTCCTTTGGTAACGTCACCGTGAGTGGCAGTGTTGGATTCTCAGTTCTGCCACCGCCAGCTGCTGCAGGGGGACGAAGGGACCGCTCTTGGCGCGTTGGGTTGGCGGAAAAGGCTGCTTTATTGAAAGAAAGCGAAGGCCAGAAACCCTGCAACCCAGTAAGAGTCGCAGGCGCCGCATGCGGTAAAAACCCTAAACAAGGTTCTAACAGTAACCTCTACCATCCACCCCTAAACACTGCCCACCCCTAAAGGCTCTAAACTCTAAAGCCTCCTCCATGAACGTTTCACGTCCAACACTTCAATAACAGGTTCCTATACATACCTAACCATTCAAACCCCTGCCCAGCCTGCTGCACGCTGGGGAGACTTCCGGCCTTCAGTGGCGCGTGGTCTTGTGATATGCGGGCCCGAGCTGCTCCCACTCCAGATCAGGGATCAAGGCCCCGAGGCCATTACCCCTTTCCTTCAGGGCCCGTCTCGTTTTCAGTTCTGGGGGCCCCACTGATACATGCACAAAAGCCAATAACTCATTTATTCATGATACAGATGCTAGTTTTCAATGCATACATTGTTGCTTGTTTTATAACTTATTGGAAAAGCTCAGTGACACGTAGGGAGCTCAACTTCATGAACATCTCCCAAGGAGGAACTCTGCATTCCCAGGGGTTTCCGCGTTCCCTGGAGAGCCTGCATCTCTTTTCTTGGGCCAGTGGGCATTTTTTATCCCATACGATTGAGGCCCCATAATGAGAGGCAATAATTGATTTGCGCTTTAGGATACTGCCGCCCCAGCTGTGCCTCTGATGCCTTTCAGCTGATGGGATGGGTCACTGTAACAAAATATCTGCAGCTCCTAGATGGTAACCTCTGCAGCTAAGCTGTGGTCCCAGTGCTGCATGGCTTTAGGGTGGGGGTCGGCACAGTGTGGCTTTCATTCCTCATGCCTGAAAGGAAACAACTGCATTTTAAATTGTCCACCTGTAAACATAATATCACGTATTTGGGGTGTTGTAAATGGGGCAGATTATAGACGGAAGGGGAGGGGCACTCACGTAATGGGAACGGTTTTATTTTTAATTATTTAGATTTACAGCTGAAGTTTTTTTCAAGGAAATTGTGGAGGCTTGTTTGACTGGTCATTACCCTGAGGTAGCTTGTGTGTAGGCAGGCTGAGTTTATACCGTGCAATAGAGAAAGATGTAAACCTTTTACCACAACCCGCGGGCGATTTAGCACTTTGCATTATGTGTAGTATTTTTCCGGTTGTCGCACCAGGCAGGCCTTCAAGTACCATAGCACAAAATGATATCCTCAAACACTGGGCCTGTTTCTATGCAGCACTACATTCGATAATACTAATCGCTGCTTCAGAACAGACATGTAAAAAAACAAAACTGTAGTGCTGCTCCCAATGCAGAGAACCATAACGACAGGTATGCAGTCTTCTAACCATTGTCTGTATCTCTGCACTCAATAAAGAGAGCGTCAAGGGTTTGCTGTGACTTATTTCTGTTTGTCCAAGCATACAATAAAGAACACCTACACCAAACATACCTAGCTCTTGTATATGCCTTGATTCTGGGGTAAAGGGCAGCTGCCAAGGATTTTCGTGATAAGCGTGACGCCTTCACTCAGTGCTGGCATTTTAACCAACATCAGCTTGCATTCTGGGATTTTGAGTTTCTTTTTTACATTGCAAGTAGTGACCCAAACATGTCAGCAAGTGAAGTGTAGGTGAAAGTAAAAAGCACAGGTCAAGATAGAAAGAAGCTCTTTAGAAGTCAGTGAGGGAACATGAAAGAAGGGTGGAAGGGGTGGAATGCTCCTTGTCCCATGTGTGATCGAGTTGGAGATTTCTTCTGTGTCGAGATCTGTTTGTAGAGAAGGAGCGCGCACACTTAAAGAAATACAAGCATTTGCAATGCAATACGTCTCGCGTTTACGCGAGTTTAAGCTATTGGCATTGTAAATGACAATGCCTTTTATTTAGGTTATAAAAACAAAAATAAAAGGCATTGCCATTTGCACTGTCAATAGCTCAAACTCGTGTAAATGCGAGACCTATTGAATTGCAAATGCTTGTTATTTGAGTGATACTCTCCTTGCACTCCATTCTCTGTCTGCCTCCATACCTCTGAGAGTACCATACTCTTTCACTTACCTGCCACCTTACTTTCTGCAACATACTAACCATACCCCTCCTTACAAAACAAACTGTCCGTCTGAGTAACCAGATCTGCATAATCTAACCTATTTAAACCTGCTGACCCACTCTCATCAATCAAAACTCCTCCTTCTGTGTAACATCTCCTTACAATCTCATATCGAACTTCCAACACCCTATTTACTAATCTCACTTTTTCAACTTGCATGAACTCACTCTCCTAATTACACCCAACGCCTAATAACTTAATCCACCACTAAAAACTGTAGGAAATGCTTCAGTTTCTCCAGGGCACAAGACTAAATAAATAAATTATTGTACAACAATAAGTAATAACCAATGAATAAACTATTAACTTTGGGTTCCCCGGTAGTGTGCTACCCACCACATAGTACATTTCAATTCTTAATCAGACATAGTAAACGGTATTTACAGGCAAGTACAACACAAACAAGCATTTGCAATGCAATAGATCTCGCATTAGGAAAGTTTGAGCTATTGGGATTGTAAATGACAAATTTTTAATTTAGGTTTTGTTTTTGAAAATAGCGAAATTAATAGCTTTGTCATTTACAATGCCAATAGTTATAACTTTCGCAAATGTGACACCTATAGCATTTGTAATGCAATATGTGTTGTATTTACATAACTTACATGTATTGATATTACAAATAACAATGTCTTAATTTTTTTAATAATTAATACTTAAATAAAAGTTATTGTAATTTATAATGGCAATAGCTTAAACTTTTGTAAATAACTTTTGTGAAGATTATGTTCAGTGTATTTTATTGTGAGGAAAATCCAAGAACAGAAGTGAAATATTAACATCTTTTTGTTACATTTATAATAAAGCTTGAAACATTGCGAGAACATATTTGAACCAGCTGTTGAATGGTTGCACAGATTGATGCTGTGGTGGTGTCGAGTGATGTTGTGATGGCGAACGAGTGATGCTGCGGCGTTCAGTGATGCTGTGGTAGCGCATAGTGATGTTGTGGTGCCTCTGAGCGATGCTGTGGTGGTGCTGAGTGATGCTGTATGCTATGGTAGGTTTTGTTTTGCTATCCTATGCTTTGTTATGCTATGTTTTGTTATGCTATGGTTTGCTATAATATGCTATGTTTGTTATGATATGCTAGGTTTGTTATGATATGCTAGGTTTGTTATGATATGCTAGGTTTGTTATGATATGCTAGGTTTGTTATGATATGCTATGTTTGTTATGATATGCTATGTTTGTTATGATATGCTATGTTTGTTATGATATGTTATTTTTTGTTATCCTATGCTTTGTTTTGTTTTGCTTTGTTTTGTTTTGCTATGTTTTGTTTTGCTATGTTTTGTTTTGTTTTGCTTTGTTTTGTTTTGCTAGGTTTTGTTTTGCTAGGTTTTGTTTGGCTAGGTTTTGTTTGGCTAGGTTTTGTTTTGCTATGTTTTGTTTTGCTATGTTTTGTTTTGTTTTGCTATGTTTTGTTTTGCTATGTTTTGTTTTGTTTTGCTAGGTTTGGTTTTGTTTTGCTAGGTTTTGTTTTGTTTTGCTAGGTTTTGTTTTGTTATGTTTTGTTTTGCTAGGTTTTGCTATGTTTGGTTTTGTTCTGCTATGCTATGTTTTGTTCTGCTATGCTATGTTTTGTTCTGCTATGCTATGTTTTGTTCTGCTATGCTATGTTTTGTTCTGCTATGCTATGTTTTGTTCTGCTATGCTATGTTTTGTTCTGCTATGCTATGTTTTGCTATGCTATGCTTTGTTCTGCTAGGTTTTGTTGTGTTATGCTATGCTATGTTTTGTTGTGTTCTGCTATGCTATGTTTTGTTCTGCTATGCTATGTTTTGCTCTGCTATGCTATGTTTTGTTCTGCTATGCTATGTTTTGTTCTGCTATGCTATGTTTTGTTCTGCTATGCTATGTTTTGTTCTGCTATGCTATGTTTTGTTCTGCTATGCTATGTTTTGCTATGCTATGCTATGTTTTGCTATGCTATGCTATGTTTTGCTATGCTATGCTATGTTTTGCTATGCTATGTTTTGTTCTGCTATGCTATGTTTTGCTATGCTAGGCTTTGTTCTGCTATGTTTTGTTGTGTTGTTATGCTATGCTATGTTTTGCTATGCTATGTTACGCTACGCTATGTTACGCTAGGTTTTGTTATGCTATGTTTTGTTGTGCTATGCTATGTTATGCTATGCTATGCTATATTTTGTTCTGCTTATGCTATGTTTTGTTATGCTATGCTATGTTTTGTTATGCTATGCTATGTTTTGTTGTGCTGTTATGCTATGCTATGCTATATTTTGTTCTGCTTATGCTATGTTTTGTTCTGCTTATGCTATGTTATGATAGCTATGCTATGTTTCGTTATGCTATGTTATGTGATATGCTATGTTTTGTTTTGCTATGCTATGCTAGGTTTTGTTATGCTATGCTTAGTTTTGCTGTCCTATGCTTTATTCTGCTATGTTTTATTGTGCTGTTATGCTATGCTATGTTTGGTTTTGCTATGCTATGTTTTGTTTTGCTATGCTTTGCTATGTTTTGTTGTGTTTTGCTATGCTATGTTTTGTTTTGCTATGCTATGTTTTGTTTTGCTATGCTTAGCTATGTTTTGTTATGCTGTGCTGGGGAGGGTGAGTGAGGGTTGTGACGGTGAGGGTATGTGAGGGTGAGAGGGTTGCGAGGGGGTGAGGGGGTTTTGAGGGTGAGAGGGGGTGAGGGTGAGGGTGAGAGGGGGGTGAGGGGGTGCGAGGGTGAGAGGGGGTGAGGGGGTTGTGAGGGGGTGAGGGGGTTGTGAGGGTGAGAGGGGGTTGTGAGGGTGAGAGGGGGTTGTGAGGGTGAGAGGGGGTTGTGAGAGGGTGAGGGGGTTGTGAGGGTGAGAGGGGGTTGTGAGGGTGAGAGGGGGTTGTGAGGGTGAGAGGGGGGTGAGGGGGTGTGAGGGTGAGGGGGTGTGAGGGTGAGGGTGAGGGTATGTGAGGGTGAGAGGGGGTGAGGGGGTTGTGAGGGTGAGAGGGGGTTGTGAGGGTGAGAGGGGGTTGTGAGGGTGAGAGGGGGTTGTGAGGGTGAGAGGGGGTTGTGAGAGGGTGAGGGGGTTGTGAGGGTGAGAGGGGGTTGTGAGGGTGAGAGGGGGGTGAGGGGGTGTGAGGGTGAGGGGTGTGAGGGTGAGGGTGAGGGTATGTGAGGGTGAGGGTATGTGAGGGTGGAGAGGGGGTGAGGGGGTTGTGAGGGTGAGGGGGTGAGGGTGAGGGGGGGTGTGAGGGTGAGGGGGTGTGAGGGTGAGGGGGTGAGGTGGTGGGGGTTGTGATGGTGAGGGGGTGTGAGGGTTGTGATGGCGAGGGGTTGTGATGGCGAGGGGGTGTGAGGGTGTGAGGGTGAGGGGTTGTGAGGGTGGGTGAGGGGTTGTGAGGGTGGGTAAGGGCATGGGATGGCATGGGATGGCGTGTGAGGGTGTGTGGTTGTGTGAGGGTTGAGAGGTGGGGTGAGTGAGGGTGTGTGGTTGTGTGAGGGTTGAGAGGTGGGGTGAGGGTGTGAGTGAGGGTGTGAGTGAGGGTGTGAGTGAGGGTGTGAGTGAGGGTGTGAGTGAGGGTGTGAGTGAGGGTGTGAGTGAGGGTGTGAGTGAGGGTGTGAGAGGGTGAGGGTGTGAGAGGGGGTGAGAGGGGGTGAGAGGGGGTGAGAGGGGGTGAGAGGGGGTGTGAGGGTGAGGGGGTGTGAGGGTGTGTGTGGGTGAGGAGGTGTGAGAGGGTGTGTGAGGGTGAGAGGGTGAGGGGGTGTGAGGATGAGGGGGTGTGAGGATGAGGGGGTGTGAGGATGAGGGGGTGTGAGGAGGAGGGGGTGTGAGGAGGAGGGGGTGTGAGGAGGAGGGGGTGTGAGGAGGAGGGGGTGTGAGGAGGAGGGGGTGTGAGGAGGAGGGGGTGTGAGGAGGAGGGGGTGTGAGGGGGTGTGAGGGTGAGGGGTTGAGGGGGTGTGAGGGTGAGGGGTTGAGGGGGTGTGAGAGGGAGTGAGGGGTTGTGAGGATAACTGGGGTGAAGGTGACGTGGTGAAGGTGACGGGCGTGAGAGGGGGTGAGAGGGGGTGTGAGGGTGAGAGGGGGTGAGAGGGGGTGAGTGAGGGGGTGAGTGAGGGGGTGAGTGAGGGGGTGAGAGGGTGAGAGGGGGTGCGGGGGTGAGAGGGGGTGTGAGGGTGAGAGGGGGTGTGAGGGTGAGAGGGGGTGTGAGGGTGTGTGAGGGTGAGAGGGGGTGTGAGGGTGTGTGTGGGTGAGGAGGTGTGAGAGGGTGTGTGTGGGTGAGGAGGTGCGAGAGGGTGTGTGAGGATGAGGGGGTGTGAGGAGGAGGGGGTGTGAGGAGGAGGGGGTGTGAGGAGGAGGGGGTGTGAGGAGGAGGGGGTGTGAGGAGGAGGGGGTGTGAGGAGGAGGGGGTTGAGGAGGAGGGGGTGTGAGGAGGAGGGGGTGTGAGGAGGAGGGGGTGTGAGGAGGAGGGGGTGTGAGGAGGAGGGGGTGTGAGGAGGAGGGGTGTGAGGAGGAGGGGGTGTGAGGAGGAGGGGGTGTGAGGAGGAGGGGGTGTGAGGAGGAGGGGGTGTGAGGAGGAGGGGGTGTGAGGGTGAGTGAGGGTGTGAGGGTGAGGGGTTGAGGGGGTGTGAGGGTGAGGGGTTGAGGGGGTGTGAGAGGGAGTGAGGGGTTGTGAGGATAACTGGGGTGAAGGGGGCGTGGTGAAGGTGATGGGGGTGAGAGGGGGTGAGTGAGGGGGTGAGTTAGGGGGTGAGTGAGGGTGAGAGGGGGTGTGAGGGTGAGAGGGGGTGTGAGGGTGTGTGTGGGTGAGGAGGTGTGTGAGGGTGTGTGTGGGTGAGGAGGTGTGAGAGGGTGTGTGAGGGTGAGGGGGAGTAAGGGGTCTGAGGATGAGGGGGTGTGAGGAGGAGGGGGTGTGAGGAGGAGGGGTGTGAGGAGGAGGGGGTGTGAGGAGGAGGGGGTGTGAGGAGGAGGGGGTGTGAGGGGGTGTGAGGGTGAGGGGTTGAGGGGGTGTGAGAGGGAGTGAGAGGTTGTGAGGATAACTGGGGTGAAGGTGACGTGGTGAAGGTGACGGGCGTGAGAGGGGGTGTGGGCGTGAGAGGGGGTGTGAGGGTGAGAGGGGGTGTGAGGGTGAGAGGGGGTGAGAGGGGGTGAGAGGGGGTGTGAGGGTGAGAGGAGGTGTGGGGGTGAGAGGGGGTGTGGGGGTGAGAGGGGTGTGGGGGTGAGAGGGGGTGTGGGGGTGAGAGGGGGTGTGGGGGTGAGAGGGGGTGTGAGGGTGTGTGTGTGGGTGAGGAGGTGTGAGAGGGTGTGTGAGGGGGAGTAAGGGGTGCGAGGATGAGGGGGTGTGAGGATGAGGGGGTGTGAGGATGAGGGGGTGTGAGGATGAGGGGGTGTGAGGATGAGGGGGTGTGAGGATGAGGGGGTGTGAGGAGGAGGGGTGTGAGGAGGAGGGGTGTGAGGAGGAGGGGGTGTGAGGAGGAGGGGTGTGAGGGTGTGGGGGTGTGAGGGTGAGGGGTTGAGGGGGTGTGAGAGGGAGTGAGGGGTTGTGAGGATAACTGGGGTGAAGGTGACGTGGTGAAGGTGACGGGCGTGAGAGGGGTGAGAGGGGGTGTGAGGGTGAGAGGGGGTGTGAGGGTGAGAGGGGGTGTGAGGGTGAGAGGGGGTGTGAGGGTGAGAGGGGGTGTGAGGGTGAGAGGGGGTGAGGGGGTGAGAGGGTGTGTGGGGGTGAGAGGGTGTGTGGGGGTGAGAGGGTGTGTGGGGGTGAGAGGGGGTGTGGGGGTGAGAGGGGGTGTGGGGGTGAGAGGGGGTGTGGGGGTGAGAGGGGGTGTGGGGGTGAGAGGGGGTGTGAGGGTGTGTGTGGGTGAGGAGGTGTGAGAGGGTGTGTGAGGGGGAGTAAGGGGTGTGAGGATGAGGGGGTGTGAGGATGAGGGGGTGTGAGGATGAGGGGGTGTGAGGATGAGGGGGTGTGAGGATGAGGGGGTGTGAGGATGAGGGGGTGTGAGGAGGAGGGGTGTGAGGAGGAGGGGGTGTGAGGAGGAGGGGGTGTGAGGGTGAGGGGGTGTGAGGGTGAGGGGTTGAGGGGGTGTGAGAGGGAGTGAGGGGTTGTGAGGATAACTGGGGTGAAGGTGACGGGCGTGAGAGGGGGTGAGAGGGGGTGTGAGGGTGTGTGTGGGTGAGGAGGTGTGAGAGGGTGTGTGAGGGGGAGTAAGGGTGAGGGGGAGTATGGGTGAGGGGGAGTAAGGGGAGGAGTAAGGGGGAGGGGGAGTAAGGGGAGAGGAAGTAAGGGGGAGAGGGAGTAAGGGGAGTGAGGGTGAGGGGGGTGTGAGGATGAGGGGGTGCGAGGATGAGGGGGTGTGAGGATGAGGGGGTGTGAGGATGAGGGGGTGTGAGGATGAGGGGGTGTGAGGATGAGGGGGTGTGAGGATGAGGGGGTGTGAGGATGAGGGGGTGTGGGGGTGAGGGGGTGTGGGGTGAGGGGTGTGGGGGTGTGGGGGTGAGGGGGTGTGAGGGGGTGAGGGGGTGTGAGGGAGTGAGGGGTTGTGAGGATAACTGGGGTAAAGGTGACGTGGTGAAGGTGACGGGCGTGAGAGGGGGTGTGAGGGTGAGAGGGGGTGTGAGGGAGGGTGTGAGGGGGTGAGGGGGTGTGAGGGTGAGGGTGAGGGGGTGTGAAGGTGACTGGGGTGAGGATGACTGGGGTGAGGGTGACGGTGGGTGAGGGAGTGAAGGTGAGGGAGGGTGTGAGGGGGGGTGAGGGTGTGAAGGGGGGGTGAGGGTGTGAAGGGGGGGTGAGGGTGTGAAGGGGGGTGAGGGTGTTAGACCCGGCCTCGTGGAGTGGTCCTCCCTGACCCGTGCACCACACCAGGCCCCTGATTATCATGGCCTACCCGGCCCACTCCCTCCATGACCCCGCAGACAACACTGGACTTCCCCCGTCCCCACCCCCCATCTTTCCAGTCCCGGACGCACCCAAACCCTATCGGCCCGAAGGCCTCCGGTGACCATTCCCCTGCACCCAAGATGGCCGCCCCAGCCCCAGCCCCAGCGCGACCTCGGCCCTAGACGCTCCATGCCCGGCTGGGGGGGTAGAGAGCTCCCAGTGAGCGAGAGAGGGAGGAGCAGTTTCTATCACACCTCCAGCCTCCCCCTTGAGAGATGGGCTTCGATTGCCCCTCCGGCCTCCCTGAGAGCTGGCTCCACGCCTGCTGTGTGTCTGTGATCCCTCCAGACCCAACTTGAAAGGATCAAAGGGCCGCGTGGCAGGAAACCTCGACAAGCGACCCCCAGGTGCTAAGACCCCTGCCTGCGAGGACTCCTGACATCAAAGAGGAGCAGACCTATAACAAGACCCGCGCTCTAGGACTATATCGGCAGATTGAATCCTGGAACTAAGAGCCCTGCTGATGTGGTCGCGGCTCAATGAAACATCGAAGAAGAAACTACTCGGACCTTGGAACCTTGGTGAGCCCTGCTGACAGTCGCGGCTACCACCTGGCAGAGACTGACTTCTGCCTGAACCATCTGAGCCCTGCTGACGTGGTCGCGGCTCCCTTGCAACCTTGAGAACACCTGAGCCCTGCTGATTGGATTGCGGCTCCCCAAAAATGGTAAGACTTTCGACATCCTTGCTCGAGCCTGCTGACTTGGTCGCGGCTCGGAGACTGTTCTGGTCCGGCTGGACCCAAGATCGTATCCTATTCCCCGGCTAGAGGATTGAGAGCTGTGCGCCGGATACGCACCTGCATTGAGCCTGATCCTCAAGACTGTCCCGCTACCCCTACCCTTACCGAGACTTTATGAGCCCTTGCTCTACTTGTAAATACGAACCTTGCGGATCATAAAGATCCTGATATCTTGCTAGATAAAGAATACGTTCTTCAGAACCTACAGTGTGGTGTCTCTTTGTCGAAGTGGTGCTAGCTCAGCGCGTATGATCCTAGATACGAGACTCTTCCGAAGAAGGGTCTCCCGCCAGTGCTCGGCTGTATTCCTAGGAGAGGTCGGTCACAGGGTGGGTATCCCCAAATGTGGGTCCCCGTGCTCTCCATGCCACTGGAGTCAAGATAGCCTCGCTGATGAGGGGTGAAACCTCGAAACCAGTCCTAGGATGCTTGTTTCCAGTCCAGGGAGGACCTGGCCTGGCAGTTCGGGCTGGACTGTTCCCTGGCGCACAGCATTCTGGGAAACCCACTTGGGCCCTACAGCGCTGCTGTCTGGAGAGCCGCCCAACACCTTACAGGCTTACTGGAGCAATCTGTTCGTGGTGCCCTCCGCACACCAGTCGGGATTCCCTCCGTATAGCAGTTAGACTTCACAGTTATACAGTTCAGACGTGCAAGAAGCTGGTATTTGCACCCAGCCACCGATTACTTAACTCTTCAATTTAACCAGTAAACCAATCCCTTTGTCCTGCCAGAAACGGCCCGTGGTAAGGAGTAAATGTTCAGGGCAGCTGAAGCAAAGATCTCGGGAGCAAGTTCCTAATTATTACATTTAAAATTTAAAAAAAAAAAAACAACAAAAAAAAACACACAATCTTGGACTCACAATCTGTTACCCCTACATTCTAGACATGCGTCGCTGACTCGTCTATGTTGTTCCTTCCTGGGGGAGGTCACCAACACATATAACGTTAGTATTAGCTTTGTACAGCCTGTCCTCTTTACTCACAGGGGCGAGGTCTTGGTATAAAGGCTGTGGCAACATACTATTTAAATGATCCACAGAGGAGACTGCCGACGCCTTTGATGCGTCACCCGGAAGTGTTTGGAACATTCTGCACCCACTCTTAGGTGGAGAGGGAGCCCTGGGCACCACAGAGAAACGCAGCCATTGCCTTGTGGTGCAGGAGACTTCCGACCAGAAGGCTGGTGTCTCGGACCAAGGAAGGAGGTTCTTGTGCTGACTTGACTACAAGTTGCCACATAGTACAATGGTCACAAATGTATTCTGTGGTCCCATTTCCTCTCTTTTGTCCCTACACTATTTTGTATTCACGCCTCCAGAATGGCCGGTGAGGGGAAGACTTGTGACTTTCTGGGCGTCACATTGTGTGCGATCTTTAAATAGTAAATTACAGAATCTATTTATTTGAAATTAAATACCTCTGGGCTCTGGCCACATATGTTTTCGTGTAAGTCTGCACGTACTGTATCTCACTACCTTGCCATTACTTTCAGATCTTCGGCCGCCAGGGGGCAGCCAATGAGACCTGGGAGCCCCGTTTGCTTGGACAATGATGTACATTAAGTGCTGTGCTGTTAGGAAGCGTGGGCAGCTGCTTATTAAGACAGTGTTTGTAAATGAGGTATGTGCCTCTGGATACGGTGCAGGTGTAGTGGAAGACTCCGGGATCTGAACGGGAACAAAATGTAGGTGTAGGTAGAGTCAAGCAATATACACCCGGTTCATCATACTGGTCCCCCAATAATGGAGATTAACACACAGTCAGATTCTTCCAGTTGAGAGTCAATTGAATCACCCAAGAGCCCACCAGTGGGGTAACCATAAGTGAGGGGGCCCTCCCGCAAGATAGGGTGAAGGGGCCCCTCACACTCATCAGTAGGGGCTGAGGGCCCCCCCTCCAGTATGGGTAAGCCTGAGGGGGCTTTGATTCGCCCCTGGAGCCTACTCATACCCTGAGAGGGCTGTCACAAGCCTGGCATAAGGTTCTTGGAACACAACACACCAGCCAACAGGCTGCGCGATGCCATGGGTTGGGCTTGGGCTTCTGGTTATACTGCTACACGTGGTAGTGAAATGACTAGACAGTGCCGAGGTACTCAATGTCTAGTATGTCACATGGGTATCTGAGCAGCGCATGCAAGAGAGTTATGGTTGTATGGTTTATTGCTGAATATACAATTTTGTTATTTTTAAAGGGGTTGAATCATAGCCGTAAGCTTTTTTCAAGTTACGTTTTTTTGGAGGGGTGGCATTTCTATGGTTTGAACAACAAGTTTTATTTTCTCGTCTGAGAAAAGAATGATAGCTTTCTTTTAACAAAGTCCTATATATCAAACAGTCCGCCTTTAAATTCAGTCACCTGACACCACAGACTGCCCATCAAGGATTAAGGCTGTTATATATGACAAAACGCGTCTGGATAAAAGTGCTGCCGCATTGTACTAAAGCGTGTTTCATCTTTAAAGGCAGGCCGCTGCTTATTTTCTCTGTGCTGCTGGCAATTCAGAGGGGACCCATTCCCTGGGGCCCGCCTCTTGATGCTGGGTGCCCTGGAGCCCACCCAGTGTTCGGGAGCGCTGGGGGAGCCCCAATGTCTCATGGTCTTTGCTGGCTCCCCTCCTCAGTGGGAGCCGGCATTTCTCCTGCACGCAGGGAGCAGTACAAATGCTGCTCCCTACGAGCAGGAGGAATTCTTTCATCGGTTTTCCTACCCGCTTGACAGTGGGCAGGAAAAGAGATGAAAAGTCCGCTCCCAGTGGGCGGGAGCAGTTTTTCTGCTCCCACTTGCTGGGAGCGGACTTACTTGGGCTCTCACTTGGTGGGAGCTCTTAAAGCTCCTGCCAAGCAAGAGCACACAGGTATGTTCTGGGATGGCCACCCCGGGACATAGGGAGCTGGCCCTGGAGGGTTCCAAGACCATTAATGGCTCCAGGAGGCGGGCTGCGAAGCCCCCTTCTTTGTTTTTTTAGGGCCAGCCCGGGGAGGTGGTCGTCCCCAGGGCCGAAAACACCCTCCCCTTTCTTGCATGTTGGCCAAGCACCAGAGAGGTGGTGGTCCCCGGGGACAAATATGGCCTAGGAGGGGGGCCTCCATGGTATCTTGGGACAACAGCACTAGGCCGGGGGGGGGGGTCGTGGTATTCCTACCCTGTCCCTTTAAAAAAAAAATATTTGCGATTTGGCTAATATATAAATGTATATTTTGTTTTCCACAGAAAAAATCAAAGGATAAAGTAAAGTTTTAGTTGGGTGAGAATTTTCAGTGACAATGTAATGTTATAAACATACAAAACTACTGAAATTCACCAGTTCTAGTTGCCTTTGGCAACAATAACTCATGCCCTAAAGGAAATATAATTCATGCTCCACCATGCACAATTTTCTCATCAATAATTTAATAGCAAATGTTGAAAATATTGCAGTGATATTATCAATGAGGTCTTAGGATAGGTCATAAGTGATGCAATATGTGGTGTAATTAGAAGTGCATGGCGAGGGCGTGAGATATAGTTACCTTAGGATACAAGTTATAAATACCAGAGCCAACTATAACTGGTGAATTTCAGTGGTTTTGCAAGTTTAAAATGTTACATTGTAGCTGAAATTTTCACCTAACTATAATGTTAAACTATAGATTTTTCCAGTGAATTTCTAGTGTTTTTATTAATGTAAAGAAATATTTTGTTTCCATGCATAAAGCTAACCCCCTCAAAGTGCTTAGTTTGTAAAAATGTAAGTGCCAGGGCCCTACCCAGGAGGCTGCTGCACCTTTCACCACATATTGCTTCTGCCAGTGAGAGTACCAACACAACTACTAACCATCAAACCGCTACAAGTTTGACAATTTCAGTTATTTGAGGGCACCCCAAGCCACAAAAAAAGCTGTGGATAGCAGGATTTGTTCATTTTGTATATTGAATTATTAAATACAGTTGCCGCGCTCATCTTCAAATTACACCTACAGCACCACCGTGTGGTAGACGGTCATTAGTGCCGGTGTTGAGAATTAAGTGCCATTGACTAACAATGGAAAATATAGGCACAAATGAAGCACTGGCTCAGCGAGGGATTGGATGCAGGACAACCTGTAGGCAGCCAACCACACAACATGCACGACCCTCCTCCCTGAGACAATATTTGCTACGGGGGACCCCATCTCCTGGGACATTACTTAAATATAGGGGAGGAGGCGCAAACCCCCCTACCCAAGCCTTAATAGGCCCCGGGTACAACATCTCCCGGGGCAGAATTCCATAAGAAAAGTGGATTTCCACGCAACTCCCCTCCCCGATTAACCCACTCACTGAGCCTTAATAGGCCCTTGTGACCCCATTCCCAGGGCAAAATATACTTATATTAGGGGAGGGGTCACCTACCCACCCCCCGCCCAAATGAGCCTCTGGACCCCAGTCTTCAGGGCCAACCATTAATAATAGCCTTATTAAGCCCCAGGTACACCATCACTGGGTCCACATTCCAATATTTAAGGGATGGGGTGTGTGTTCCCACTCCTCGAGGCTCCTTGGGCATCCTGGGACCCCTTCGCTGGGGCCAGAGTTGGGTGCCCCAGTGCCCACCAAGGGTACCCACAAACCACTAGTTAGGGGCTACAAGGGGAGCCCCAGTGCCCCCATGGCCCCAGCCGGCTACCCACCTACTGCGGGAGCTAACAACATTGCTCCTGCCCGGAGGCAGAAGCAGTTTAT
Organism: Lissotriton vulgaris; assembly: GCF_964263255.1. Classification (NCBI taxonomy): domain Eukaryota; kingdom Metazoa; phylum Chordata; class Amphibia; order Caudata; family Salamandridae; genus Lissotriton; species Lissotriton vulgaris. The sequence continues at coordinate 1,009,439,733 of NC_141685.1, read as the reverse complement.
GCTTGCGCCCTTCAGGTTGGAGCAAGATCTGTTTCCTTGCCCACGGGGAAACAGAAGTCTGCTCCCACCTGGCGGGAGCCATTTTATATCTCCTACCAGCTGGAAGCGAAAATCCCTTCCCTGTCCCCGCTGGCGGGAGATTTAAAAATGTACCCGCCAGGCAGGAGCAAATATAGGTTTCCTTTCCCGTGCTGATGCAGGCAGGGAAACTACTGTGTCCTGGGGGTGGGTTCCCTGGGACACAGGCTGTGAGCTGGCCCGGGGGGGGGGGACCGGTGGGTGTTCCCCCCAGTGCCTTTACTGGCACAGGGAGGAGAGCCGTGCAATCCCACTACCCTATTTAGCAGAAATCGGTCCTGGGGGATGGGGTCCCCGGGGCCCTTTAAGAATTGGGGAGAAGGGCAGCACAGACCCTCCTCACCTTCATTTAAATATTGACCCCGGGGGTCTGGTCCTTGGGGCCTCAGGCTTGGGGTGAGGCCATGCACCCTCCTCCCCTAAATGACATTCACCACCCCTGTGGGCCCTGGCCCACGTCGGGCCATTTTCTTTTCTACTGTGAGGGAGCCCACGCTTTAAAAAAAAAAAAAAAAAAAAAAAAAGTATATATTTGCCACAGATTTGTGGATTCTCTGCAACATAGCTGCAATAGTTTTTTTTTTTTTTTTTTTTTTTAAACAGCCTCGACTGCCAGTGGTGGAGACAATGAAGTTAAAAACCAATGCATTTGGGTGGAAGTCCGCCCACAGTCTCTCCAGTCACCGTTTTTAGGTCTCACGTGGCGCAGGCTGCGCAGTCTCGCTCGCGAGATTTATTGACTGAGTAGCAAGGGTTAACCCCGCCCCTCTTCTCCATTGGCTGGCCTCCTAAACGGCGGCCAGCCATTGGAGAAGAGGTCTCAGTTACGTCATTCTCTCGCTCTAGGCCCTGTCTTTTTTGGATTGGGTGGGGGGTGTTTTTTTTGTTTCTTTCTCTCCTCTTTCCATTGGCTGGAATGTAAACAACAAGTCAATGGAGAAGAGGGGACAAAGAAAAACACGCCCCTGTTAAGACCCGGCCTCGTGGCGTGGTCCTCCCTGACCCGTAGCAACTCCCATCCGAGCTTCCACCACAACAGACCCCTGAGTCCCCCGGCCTAACCAACCCTTCCCTCCACGTTAAGTCCTAACCCTTCCCAGACTTCCCAGCCCATGCCTCCATCTTCCCGGCCCGTAGGCCCTGTGTGCCCACTTTTCGGCACCTAAGATGGCCGCCCGAGCCAGCGCGGCCTACGCAGAGAGGCACCACCCTGGCGGGAGGACAGAGCGCTCCCAGCGAGTGAGAAAGGGAGGAGCAGTATCCTTCACACCTCCGACCTCTCCTCGAGAAGTGGATTTCGATCGCCTCTCCGTCTGCCCAGAGGGCTGGCTCCACACCTGTTGTGTGTCTGGGACTCCTCCCGAAACCAACCTTAAGGGATCAAAGGGCCGCGTGGCAGGAAACCCCAACAAGCCGCCCCCAGGTGACAAGTCCCCTGCCTACCAGACTCCGGAGATCAAAGAGGAGCAGTCCTATAACTGGGCGTGCTCCGGGACTATCGTCAGATTCGATTCTGGAACATCGAGAGCCCTGCTGACGTGGTCGCGGCTCGTTTGGCAGAGAAGGACTTCTGCCGGAACCACCTGAGCCCTGCTGAGTGACTCGTGGCTCCCCTGAAGATCGTAAGAACTCCGACATCGTGCTTGAGCCCTGCTGAGTGACTCGCGGCTCCCCTGAAGATCGTAAGACCTCCGACATGTTGCTTGAGCCCTGCTGAGTGACTCGCGGCTCCCTGACTCTCCTGGTCCGTCTGGACCCTGAAAGATCGCCCCGTATCCCCCGGCTCTAGGATTGAGAGCTGTGCGCCGGAAACGCAACGACAAGGACACTGATCCTCTAAGACTGTCCCGCTACCCCTACCCTGACCGAGACTCTTTGAGCTCCGGCTCTACTTGTAACTACCAGCTTTCATTGATCATAAAGATCCTTTGAATCACAAGATAAAGAAACGTTCTTAAGCAGCTACGGTGTGGTCTCTCTTTGTCGTTGGTACTTGTGTAGTGTGTGCGATCCTAGATTCGAGACTCTCCCCCTGAGAAGTCTCCCTCCAGTGCTCGTCTTCGTACCTAGGGAGGTGGGTCCTAGGGTGGTCGGGTACACTTCCTGCCCTCCCCTGCGGTCGCCTTCTAACACCCCCCCAGTCTGCAAAGGACGGGGCTTAGTGACAAATGGCGAGCACGTGGAGCAAAGCCTGCCCCTTCCATCAAAGCAGAGCAGCGGGGCTGGAAGAACATGAATGTCACTGACCCGTCTTTCTGCAATGAACTCCTGTCTGTGTCTGAGTGTGTGGGTGTCATGACACCTTGCTCTCCTCTGCTTGCTTCCGGTTACTGTGTCAATTGCTGATGGTCTTTTGTATCTAGTTACCTGTCCGGTGGCCCTGCCTCTGCTCCCCGGGGAGTCTGGTAGCGAGTCCTGCCCCCAGCACAGGGCAGTCTCCCTGGAGACCGAGGCGTTGGGTTTGTACACAGCGCTCCTCTACGCGCCGGGCTGTTTCCACCCACCAGAGTCCGGCTCAAAGCCCTTAACCACATGCGTGCGAGCGGAATTCCGCTCGCACGCTCAGATTTTCTAAATCCCATTATTCATGACGAGCTGGGCTCGGCATCAGCGTGCGAGGAGGCTACGCCATGACGAGCCCAGCTCGTCATCAGCCCCGAAGGGGTTAACTTGAGGGACCTGCTGACCACCAGGAACCAGAACAACTGGAAGGAGCTAATTGAGAAAGAGGCTTTCACCCGGGTGTCCTGGAAGGCCAAATACGGGTAGCAGGAGCGCCAGCGGCTTCCCATCCGGAGGAGGCAGCGGGTGGTCACCAACCTGCCCGTGGTCACCAACAAGCTGCCCCTGATCCACGCGCCAAGCAAAGAGGAAGAGGAGAAGCGGGAGGAAGAGCGTGCTCCCCCCGAGCTGGGCAGAGGCAGCAGGGGCACCCTCTCCCACGCGAAGATGAGACCCGCCACGTCCCACACGCTGCTCTATCAGGGCTTCTCCAAGGAGGGGCAGGGTCGGTCCATGTACCTGCAGAGGCGAAAGCTGGAGAGCCCAGAAGACAAGTTTCAGCACCCCCTGCTATCATCCTGTAAGTATGGATGGAGGATAGGTGAGAGAAGGGACCACAGATACTCACTCTGTGCCCTCTACTGCATCTTAAAACCCCATATCCCGACCCCTGATGTGTGCGCGCGGGTCGATGTTCAAAAAGCGATACCATTACCCAGATGCTTCACGCCTATACTGTCTGCACCCTAGATCACTGCTTCCTAAATTCAACACCCTGAACCTCGAGTGGGCGTCGTGTGCGTGAGTGCTTCGCCAGGGATGCTCTTGCACCTCACGTCAATGCCTGAGCGCTGTATAGCCGCACCTAGCTAAAACCCAGCATTCTGAATATTACGCGTATGTGCGTGAGCCTGAAAGAGGCAGCTGTCGCATATGCAGTCTGCCCCCGCATCATTGCATGCTGTCTACATGTGGGGTGGGAGAAGACACTTTTCACAAACAAAAGTTTGCATAGTTATCACAGCGTCTTGTGTGCATGTTTTTTAATGCTGGTCATTTCAGAACAAATTTCTTTGTCTTTTTCTGTACAAGTTGTGTATGTTCTGTAAATGTGTGCCCTCCCCGCACACACGATTGGATGTCGTGAATGGAGTATGCTTGAGTTTTCGAATGTGCAGTAGAATCCCGACATGCTCAGCTTCATTTGAGTGTAAAGCAGGGTGGTATTTTTGCTCCCTCAGGTCCACACTTTGCCACATTTTCTGCACATTAAATGTTGCCAGATGGAGTAATTTATAAGCTCAAATGCTGTTCAAGTCACATTTGGTGCCATCTCTCCCGCCCCCACACCGCTTTAATTTTTTTACAACACGTCTTGTTTCCTACTTACCCTGTGCCATCTGTGTGTGTGTGTCTCTGTGTGTGTGGGGGGGCTCTGTGTGTGTGTGTGGGGGGGCTCTGTGTGTGTGTGGGGGGCTCTGTGTGTGTGTGTGGGGGGGGGGCTCTGTGTGTGTGGGGGGGCTGTGTGTGTGTGTGGAGGGGCTCTGTGTGTGTGGGGGCTCTGTGTGTTGTGGGGGGCTCTGTGTGTGGGGGGGGGCTCTGTGTGTGGGGGGGGCTCTGTGTGTGGGGGGGCTCTGTGTGTGGGGGGGGGCTCTGTGTGTGGGGGGGGCTCTGTGTATGTGGGGGGGGCTCTGTGTATGTGGGGGGGGCTCTGTGTATGTGGGGGGGGCTCTGTGTATGTGGGGGGGCTCTGTGTATGTGGGGGGGCTCTGTGTATGTGGGGGGGCTCTGTGTGTGTGTATGGGGGCTCTGTGTGTGTATGGGGGGGCTCCGTGTGTGTGTGTGTGTATGGGGGTGCTCTGTGTGTGTGTGTGTGTGTGTGTGTAGGGCTGTGTGTGTGTGGGGGGGGCTCTGGGTGTGGGGGCTCTGTGTGTGGGTGTGGGGGCTCTGTGTGTGGCTCTGTGTGTGGGTGTGTGGCTCTGTGTGTGGGTGTGTGGCTCAGTGTGTGGGTGTGTGGCTCAGTGTGTGGGTGTGTGGCTCAGTGTGTTGCTCTGTGTGTGGCTCTGTGCGTGTGTGTGTGTGTGGCTGTGTGTGTGTGTGTGTGGCTCTGCAAATGCAATAGGTCTAACATTTGCGAGAGATTAAGCTATTGGCATTGTAAATGACAATTCCATTTATTTATCTATCTGTTTTCAAAACCAACACATAAATAACAATTTTGTCATTTACAATGCCAATAGCTCTAACTTTTGCAGAGGCGAGACCGTTGCATTGCAAATGCTTGTTGCCTTATGGTCTGAAGAAAACCTGAGCTCTATCAATGTCAATCAGCATGTTTAAGCTAGATGAAATCGAAAGACTCATGGTGTGAAGTCAGTCCGTGTCATGGGAGTTGAGCTTTGGAAGGCTCTGTATTCCATCATGAAAAGCCAACTTATGCTGGCATTGTTCAAAGGAAATCTGAAAATAAGAATCGAAAGATATCTTCATTATCTTCCATGAAAGCATTAGGTCTACCCAACCAGGATCAGTCAAAGAAGATACATGTATTCTCTGTATGCAGTGAAAACCCCAGGGCAGCCTGGACCTGAAGGTAGGAACTTTGGCAGACCACTTTCTTTGGTGATGCATTACTCAAGCAAGATGTTACGAGGCACAAGGGCAGCCCAATATACCCATAAAAGCCTTGGCATTTACAGTGAAAACCCGGAACAGTGGTTCAAAGCATGCTTATTCTGTAGCCAAGTAACACATCTGGATAAAAAATGTAAAAATAATATTCCGCTGAATGTCAATTGTCCAGCCAAACAATTATAAAAAGAACATCCATGAATAATAGTGAATAAAGGGCAACTGAGGGCCATATGCACGAACACATTTTTCCTTAGACACAGAATGGGTAAAACCCTTTGACACATCTGGTCCCAGATTCCTTGCATCAATATTTCCAGTACTCCAAAAAAAAAACTCAGTTATGTGCTCAAGGAAGTGACCAAACAGCACACCAGTTAAGAGGTGAAAAACGTATTAAGGTACTATTAGGGGGAACACCAGACACACAGATGGGTCCACAGATCAAGCCACTTGCTTGACCCTATTTTCATTAACATCCTCTCATCAAGGTGGATTTTTCGATTCTCTCAAATTGGTCAGACCACTACTTAACAGCCTTCCACATCCCAACCACACTGTCCAGCTCCACGACTTCATGCAACCTTAAGACTTCACCTTTGTCTAAACTTTCTCTCTCGACACCAGGAATTCTGAACTCTTCAAATATCACACACATCTGGGCACTGACACAAATTCAGCCAATGCTAATCTTAATAATTTGCCAATACTTTCGCTCATGTCAAAACACACACGACCCCCAGTGTACTCCACATGCTAGTGGTATACAGAAGATCTTAGGCAGCTCAAACACTACTGAAAGCAGCAAGAGCATCGTGGTGACGTAGCTGCTCCACTCATGACAGACTCACCTTCAGATCAACCCTCCACAACTACCACTCCCCCCTGCAGCAACTTAGGTGACTCTCCCTAGCCTCTCACATTCAGGAAAGAGCCAAGTCCTTCATAAAATATTGACCATTGTAACAGAATTATTGCAACCTCCTGCCTCCTCTGAAAACTATCACTCCCTCCCTTAACCTCAGCATGGCCCTCTCCTGTCACTTTCATAAGAAAATCAAGTGCTTTTACGAAAAGTTTGGATCTAAACCTTGCTAATACTTTTTAGATTTCATCAACCTAGCTTCCACTACTTCCAGTGGGCCAGCTCTGCCTACTTTTTCACCTCTCAATACAGAGGATGTAATCAGATCCATGCTCTCGGTTACATCTAGATCACCTAGCGACCCCTGCCCCCATCACAACTTCTCACTAGGACATAAACCCACTTGTGCGACCTTCACCCCTCTTTTCAGTCCTTCACTTGGCTTCCTATCTTATGGAATTGAAGTTGTTATGGTTTTGTTCTTACTCAAGAAACCCTCCCAAAGATCTTGGCCAACTACAGACTCATCTACTTGACAAACGTCAAGCTATGTGTTACCTCGCATCTCGCCACCTTCTCGATCCCATACGGTTGGTTTCAGGGGCAACCCACAGCACCTAAACTGCCACTGATGACATCTGCTTCATTATTGACAAGGAAGCAAGCGCCTGCCTTCTTCTTCAAGGTCCATCAGCAGCATTCGATAAGATGTCCCACTTCATTCCCCTGAAGCTCCTACATGACATGGGCAGGTGCCTCGCGGGACTTTAGTGTTTCTATTCTTTTTCTTTCTCATCAGACCCTAGCTGTTTTTCTCCCCCTGTTTCATTCAGACCCAGTCAGCATCCTGTGCTGCGTCCTCAAACTCACCCTTTGTAATATTTACATGGCACTGCTACTAGCAGGTCTGGACAGGCCTTTTCTTCCACTATGCATTTCCCCTGTGTGCTGGAGATCGTTTTTTTTTAGGGGAGTTGATTCTTCTGGTGCTTCTTTCACTTTCTATATCGAGAGAGAGAGAGAGAGAGAGAGAGAGAGAGAGAGAGAGAGAGAGAGAGAGAGAGAGAGAGAGAGAGAGAGAGAGAGAGAGAGAGAGAGAGAGAGAGAGAGAGAGAGAGAGAGAGAGAGAGAGAAGGGGCAAGTCGAGTAAATGTGATAAGAGAAGGAGAGAGGGGAGGAGGGAGAGGAGAATATATATATATATATATATATATACATACATATACCGTGTAGCTCCTCCTCGAATCTCTCGGCGTCTCAGGCACAGCCTAGCACACCAGCAAGCAAAGGGAGACGGACCACAACGAATCAGCATCAGTAAGTTTTATTAATACACAGAGAGATTATATAATATATATATATATATATATATATATATATATATATATATATATATATATATGCGGAAACTCCAAACACCACTTCCGAATCAGACGGGAGTCAAACCGGCGAGGAAATATAGGAGACGGACCACCAGATGCGCTTCACAGGAACTTTATTGCAGGAAAGCCGGTAGGCAAGAGGGCGCTACGCTTTTCGGGCTTGAAAAGCCCTTGTTCACATGCAAGTGAGCCAGATAGAGTTTTTTAATTTTATAATGCAGTGCACACCCAATCAGCCCGCCCAGTCACGTGATGTCAGAATTTCACAGAAATTAAAGACATACTACTCCTGTCTGTGGGAGTGTGGTGCTACATTTCGCATTTACATTTAACATTTCATTTTTATATTTCGCAAATAATGTGTAAATCAAATTTAGACAAACACTATAAATACAATGAAATGTCACTCTATGCAAAAAGTACAATATAGTTCCACAGTATTATTTGAGATGGTTTTATATATATATATATATATATATATATATATCTATCAACAAACACATGGCAACTTCGGTACACACACGGGGCATTAGTGGGCTTAGTCGTATCCGCAGACGCGTTTCTGGCTTCTGCCTTCATCAGTGCGGAAAAGCCATCGATGATTGGCCACAGTCTTTTAAACAGTCCTGCCATTTGATAGGTGTATCCTTGGCCAATGAACAGCCAGCAATGGGGCGTCTTCATTCCCGTTGTTTCTTGCCAATCGCAATGTTCATGGCGCACCCATCGTCGAAATCAAATGACAGCTGCACTTGCTGTGGTCCTGTGTCCCCTCGCCTGCCGCTCCACACCTGTGAGTGCCCCACGTATTAGAGAGACACTCCTGCTTTGTATAAGCAACGACCTACTCGGTCGACAGTATCTGTTAGCGGCGTTTCTGGCAGCCCAAATTAATAGAAAGACACCATTCCACCCAGGGCCAGCCGAACTCTCGGCGGGTGCAACCGAAAAGCGGAGGTGGAGCCGCTTTAAAGATCAACAAACACATGGCAACTTCGGTACACACACGGGGCATTAGTGGGCTTAGTCGTATCCGGAGACGCGTTTCTGGCTTCTGCCTTCATCAGTGCAGAAAAGCCATCGATGATTGGCCACAGTCTTTTAAACAGTCCTGCCATTTGATAGGTGTATCCTTGGCCAATGAACGGCCAGCAATGGGACGTCTTCATTCCCGTTGTTTCTTGCCAATCGCAATCGTCTACGAGTGGATCCCCGTCCTCACCTATACATAAACCAAGCTGCTGTTCGCGTGCTACTCAAAGGTGGACACCTTCGAGCTTTGATTTATACGAGGCCGTCCAGCTGCGGAGTATGCACCACCCCGGTACCCTGGGGGTCACTACAGTGAAGCAGAAGTCGTACTTGGAATCGAGGACAGGCCCACTTGTGGAGTCCATACAGGACTGGATTGTGTGCTTCCCGGACCACACTTCCCAGAATGCACAGTCTCATTTGAGCCTCCCATCGGTGGGTGTGTTATACATAAAATGGGGAAGTGGGTCGGCGGTTGCGCACACCGCTTCCGTTAAAGCCCCTGAAGAGAAGCAGATGGAGCTTCGAAACGCGTCGGGCAGATCCCGTACGGAGCGGCGTCTACGAGTGGATCCCCATCCTCACCTATACATAAACCAAGCTGCTGTTCGCGTGCTACTCAAAAGGTGGACACCTTCGAGATAAAAAATATATATATATATATATATATATATATATATATCTTTTTTTTATTAAGGAGGTGTGACTGCTTTGAGTACTTATGCCAGAGCTGCTTCTGGTTTCCCAGTCCAGCCCTGACTAGCAGCCACTATCAGACCTTTCGGCTTTAATATTATTTTGAATGCAGTTGATCCATTAACTTTCTGAAGTAACCAAAATGCCTGGGCCATCTTTACCTGTTCCATGACAAAGGTAGCCAAATGGGTGCATTAAGTGCCTTCAACTCAACTGTGATGAAACAGAAGTAGTCATTTTTTTAAGACATAACTGGTTTAATTCCTGATGGCCTGTAGATCTAGGACCTCCTCCTCAACCAACGCAATTAACTAGGAACATAGGCATCATTATCGACAGCGAGCTTGCAATGACCAATCACAGGACAGTGGTTTTGGCATCCTATTGATGCTCAAAAAATATTCAAGGGGGTGCCACTAAACTCTAAAAAGATAGTCACTCAAGCGCTTGGAACTAGCAGCCTAGATAGAGGTATTTCTCTCTATGTTGGCATCTCAGCCCACCTCTTCCGGAGGCTACAGGTGGGTCAGAATGCAGCCGCCAGGCTAGTACTTAATCTTCATCAACCGTCAGTCTCAAATCATCTGCAAACTCTCCACTGACTTCCCGTCCACATGCATGCTTATATCAAAGTGGTCTTGTCATACTTACAAGGCTGGCAATTACTTACCCCATACCTTAGCAATAGGATTCACTTCCACGGCCCTCCCAAAAGACTGCGATCTACCTCCATCTTGTTTGTTCACACGCCTCGCATCCTTCGCACCAGAAGTTGGGGGAGGGGCGTTCGCTCTTTCTATCTAGCCCCTAAAGCTTAGAACAAGCTACCCTTATCCACTTGCTCCACCAGTTCTATTCTTGACTTCAGAATAAAATCGAAAACCTGGCTACTTTAACCACCCCAGTGATGGTCAGGCCATCAGGCCATGCCTTTCTAACTCTGTGCCTGGATACCCCTTGGGAGTGAAATGTGCATAGAAGAGGGGGATTGTAGCAGAGTGGGGGCTGGACATATAAGAGAAGCCATTGATCTGGCTGTAGTTGAGAGAGACACTAGAACTAGTGCAATGTCAAGGGTGGCTTCCGGTGATGCTAAAAAATAAGCATTCAGTCGAATCATAAGGAAGGGCCGGTTGCAGTTTTCCTAAAAGAAGGAACCACTGGGTATGACTGCATTAATTAAACTGCTTCTCTTGACTGCTGCAGGCTACTGGTCTGATGTAAATCCAATCCTCACCCCACTTATATATGTCCAGCCTTACTAGTACCTTTACAGCTTTTCAACAGTCGAAATGTGCTCTGACTTTACCTCGGTCCTGATCATTGATCCAAAGGTGGAACTGTTGTTGACATTTATACAGCTAGTGTCCGGGACCTGCCTTTCTGGTGCCTTTTCCTAGTTCGAGCCTCCTTTTTGCAACTGGCCCCCTCTATATTACCCCCAAGTCCTGAATCGGCCATTTTGAATTTTTATATACAACTTATTTCCTCCACTTCACTTGTGCACTACGTGATAATTTCTTTGACAACAAATTATTTTCTTTGTTAAGTGAAAATATTGGTGCAAGGAATTAAATTAACTTTTTTTTACATTATAGTGGATGGTTTTTCTTTTTAGGATTGTTTGGCTGGATAGTTACCATTCAATGTATCACTGGTTTTATATTCCGTATCCAGATATTTGTGAATTTGTTGTAGAATGTGTCCACTTTGAACCACTGTTCCCTGTGTTCACCATCCAAGTAAGAGACATCTAGTTACCGTAACATCCTTCGTAGACACAATCTGTCACAAGCCAGCACGGTACACAATAATAATATTAAAAATGAGTCACTACCTGTGCTGGAACAGTACCAGAATCCAGTGTGGGTGACTAGAGTGTTGAGTGGACTGATGCATCTGTTCCAAAGTAAACTGCATTAACTCTGTATATTTACACTGAATAAACGGTTCATTGACATGGAGTGCATTGTTACAAGAAATAAGTAAATATTAGCCCACTGGTTGCATTGTGACCTGCCAGCGTTCCGGCGGGCCAGGTCTGCTGGTAGGGTGTTGTCACTGTTTACAAGGAACAAGTCCAGGGCATAAATTGTGAAGTATTGGGGGCAGAAAGGGTTTGGTTTTGCGTAGACAGCGGATTTGGAACCAAGCTGCTAGGTCTTCCTACTTCAAGTGATCCTTGAAGGCCAGATTGTAGTCTATGCAGCAGCCAAGCGGCTTGGTGCATAAGATGCAGCATTGAACAAAGCTGAGGTGCTTCATGCTCCAATTGTGCCAGAACAGAGGAATACAACTTCACTCTTCAGGAGGCTGACATCCAGATTTGGATGCAGCCAAGGCCTGCCTAACTCCACACTTCCCCATCCATAAGGGTATCCAGAATACTTCTGGTAGGGCTCATTAAGGACCTCAAGCCATATGACCACATCTTCTCACCCTAATGGGGCCTCACTGGCTTCCTTTCCCAACCTGCACCATCCTTTTTATTTTTTTGAGGAAGATACTTTTATTAAGTTTCATACAGAAATAGACAACAGATCCACCCCCAGCTGTACAAGACAAGAGATCAAGCATACATAAAAAATAACCTCTTTAATAGTCCCGGATGGACTCCAACCCTCAGCGGAACTATCCATTGTAGTTCTTTGCTGCACCCCCAGCCACTTCCGTACCCATGTCATGTCACGTCTCTTATTGCCATTCAAGGGCCCCATATGTTGTCAAATTTACTTGGACAGTCCCTTGCTTGGTACACTAACTTCTCTGCACCCATACACCAATCCATACTTTCTTCCCAATCCTACAGGGTTGGCAGCAATCTCTTCCCCCAGTTTCTAATCAAATTTCTCCATGCCACCATCAGGACAACATTACTAAAGAGCATAGCTTAACGATCAATTGATTGCTCCCCCCCACATATGCCTTGGAGATAAATTACTGAGCAATAGTCACTCTAAAAATTATTTCCTCCGATAAACGGTCCCTTTTCTTCTCTTATTATGCTCGGACCCCCGGACAATCCCAAATAGCGTGAATCCGAGAACCCCTCAACTGACTGCCCCGGAGACAACGGCCATCGGCAAACATACGCATTTGGAATTATCAGGTCCTAGTATAATATGCCCTGTGAAAAAGTTTCAGTTATATTAACCGGAAATCTGCCCAGATCGCTACCTACCCTGGTTATCAACCACTATGGCGAAGGAGCGTTGCTCCACTGCTTTCAAGCAATGCAGAAGCAAAAACATGACATTATAATAACTTTCAGTTATTATCATTTTATGTTTGCCTGCTTTGCGGCGGTGGGGCTGCTCTGATCGGCAAGCAGGGCAGAAGAGGAGGGGTTTGCCCACTCCTAAAAGTGTGCAGTGACAGTTTGGTCGGCCCTCAAAGGCCGGCCAACCAGTCATGCTCACTTTCGCACTTCTCCATTCAGGCTGCATTACAGCCTGCATGGAGAACAGGGCCACCCCTACAGCCCATTGCTGAGTGCCGTCTCACGGCACTCAGACCAGTCACAACGCTGCAATTGCAGCATTGTGAACGGCTCAGGGGAGGGAGCCTTGCGCCTTGCTTCCTGAAATCAGAAATAGGAGAAGCGACGCAGGACTGGGTAGAGACAAAGTAAGTGATTTTTGTAAAAAAAAAAAAAGAAAAAAAAATTCCTTCCCTCAATCACAACCCCCTCCTTGCAACCCCTCCTAGCCCCCCTACCCGCGAGTCATGCCAGCCGCTGCTGGTCCCTCTTCCATTTCTCTCAGAGCGTATTAAGTAGTGGGAGGCTATTGTGAAGGAGAGTAGAATAAATTTAGAGGTACTGCGTCACTCGTCAGAGGCGCACCCAGTCTAGTGGAGATTGCTCTGTCCCCTCCTTCTGGAGTGCTATACACCTACCCATGAGATCTCAATCGTTGATACTGTAGGAGTTGGCCTCCCCCATCTTTCCAGACGTCCCCCAACTTGGAGTTTCCGAGCAAATACAATTTCTCATATCTCCCCCAATCCTGAGCAAGTTGCTAAGGAGGTCAGAGTCCCACAATGGCACTCCAATGTCAATCTGCCCTGCCATCCCACAGCCCGGGGTCACCCAGTCAATGTCTTAACAAACACTGTTGTCTGAGAGGGCAGGGGGGTCAGCCCCCTCCCTCCATACAGTCTGCAGACATTACATTCCGGCTCCACTGCATGCCTATCTGCCATCAGGGAGGGTTCATCTTGCATCCACAAAGCCCAATCGTTTATCAGTAGAAGCTGTGTGGTCCAGTAGTAAAGGCGGAAACTCGGAAGGGAGATCTCCCCATCTGCGGGACGTCTGGCCAAGGTCAACAGGGCAATTCTGGGCACCCCTCCATCCCACAACAGCACCCGTATAGCTACATCGACAACCTAGAAAAATGTATCTCGGACATCAAAAGGGGTATTTTGCAAGACATAGAAGAATGTGGATACATAAATCATTTTGCCGAGCCACCTGTCCCAGTAAAGAGTGTGGGAGTCTACATGACTGCTCCATGTTTCTATATGCCACCAGGTCCTCGTCAGGTTATGTTAGAGAAAAATATCTGGATCCAGTGTTAAAGATTCAAAGATATTGAAAACCCAGTCTCCCAGTTGAGGAGGTGTCTCCACTCCCGACTACCCTCACAGTGGGGAGGCCACCGATTTGTGCCAATAAATGCGGATCCCTGCATAGGATCCAAAAATATCTAAGATTCTTAAATATATTCAGTATGGAACTTTGTGGGTCTGCTAGGTATAACAGGATACGTTCTTCCACACAAGGTCCCACTGGAAAACACGAATCTGGGCATGCGTGCGGATCCAGGCCACCAGGGGCTCAAATGCCACTGTGAAAAGCAGGTGAGACAGCGGACACCCTGGCCTACTACCCCTGGACATACCAAATTTTCTTGAGAACACTCCGCTGACACCAACCCTGGCCACGGGGTCCCTATACAGCTGCCCAACCAAAGACAGGAAGTTCGGGCCAAAGCCCTTCTTCCATAGGATGGCCAGCATGTACACCGACTACAGTGAGTCAAATGCTTTTTCAGCATTGAGAGCTAACAGAACTGCTTGGTCATCTAGTCCGTCACACTGTGCCAGGCACACTGTCCGCTGCTTTTAGTTAGGTCTCATAGCCCTATAAGGCAAAAGCCCAGTTTGTCTCTGGCCACCATGGAATCCACCACCTGCAAGCCTGCACCATCTTCAAAATCAGCTACATCACCTGAAAAGTCATAAGCACTGGAACCCTCATACCCCTTCCTATCGGCTGACAAGCCAAGCTCACCACTTTCGATGGCTCTCGCACAGGCACAGCTAGGGCACCACCAGACTGAAGGTAGGAAAATGAGCAAACTAAGGCAACAGTCATTCTCTAGGTGTGCACCGAGTATGTGGAAGAACATCCATCAGGACCGCCCCCCACCCCCACCCCCACCCCACCCCACCCCACCCTGTGTCAATTTAAGAAAGGGCGAAAGATGCCTCTCCTCAAAGAAACCTACATCATGGTGCAGGAACAGTCCACTTCCGCAGCTGCCCCACAATCACTTGTGGACTGTATCTTTGCCTTGGACTCTGGACAGCGCTCTGCTGTCATGTAGCAAATACTACGGGCCTCATTTATGAAAGCCTTGCGTCACCGGTGCGTCACTTTTTCCCATGTTAAAAGTGACGCACCGGCATGTTTACAGGCTGTGAGGGTTGGATGACGAATAAACACGCTTCTCGTTTGATAAGTGGGGCAGCGCGTGGTTTTGCCCTCTTGTCTCTCCACACCATTGTTGGTGTTGTTTGTCAATAAAGGGCTAGATAAAACCCAAAGATGCCAGGAGACGCCACGTGCCATGGAATTAGTGCCCAGCAAGAACCTGTGGGGCTTCCCTCCAAGAAACTCGGAAACTGTGATTAAGCTGGAGATAAAAATCGGTCTTGAAGCGTCTTTGATTCTCGTGTCAGACGTGCCTGGAGGAGGCTGTACGCACGCGCTCTCTGCAAGGAATCCACGGCCGCAGGCAGCACTCGCCTAAGTGTCGGGCGGCGGCACGTGAGCGCACAGGTGCACGCATGCAGCCAGAGCCGAGATAGCGCCCCGGGCCGAGAGAAATGTGGCGCCCCAGCTGATGGCAGTGAATTAAACGAGGCTAAAGGAGTCTCTTTAGTGTTCACTGATCACTTCCTGGATCAGCAGGGGCAGCCCCCTGAACACAAACATTCCGAGACCTGCCCCAGCTGCCTCACGCGCATGACGGTTTTGTAGATGTATGCCAGCAGGGGCCAAGGGACGGCAAGGAAGGGGGCTAGCGCGTGTTACTGTCATATGGGCCAAGCTGAGCACACGGCACAGACTGTCCAAACATTGGGGTGCAATTTCATGCGGGACATATCTCTGCCTGGCTAACGAATGGCCTTGCTGTGCGGGGCACACTGCACGCACTGCTTCAAGAAACCAGGGGCTATTCGTGCCAGGTGGTCTGCAACGTGCATTCCACTTACTGACCAAAACATGGCTCTGCCATGCCAGCGCTAGACCACACATGAGCCGTCACCCAGACATTCCAGGGCTGAAGTGGGCACTGAACCGCTCCAACAAAGGATGACGCAGTCATGCTGGGCGCCCACAGAGCACTGCAGTGCTTTACCAACGCACGTCCTGGCACTAAGGGCATGGCGTGCACACTGCACTGTTTATGAAAATGACAGCTTTGCTGCGCAGTCCGTGAGTGCTGCTGCGTAAGACTATAGCATGGTCATGCTGGGCCCGCATAGTGCTTAAAGTGTAAACGAATAAGTGCCCGGGCCCACAGCGGGGCTATCGGACGTCGGTGGTGCAATGGTTACCAAGGCTGCGTCGTCGTTATTCCAGCTCATTGCCTCTATAGTCCACGACCAGCCACTCCCTGCCCCTTTATTGCTCTAGCAGGTTCCCTCTCATCCCTGCTTTGTTTCTCTGAACTCTTTTTCTATAATTCCATTCGATCTTCTTTCCTCTGTTTGTGCGTTCTCTCTCTTACCCTGGGTATACCTCTGAGGTGGTAAAATTAAGTGCCGGTCGGCCCACCGGCTTAAATTAAGCTCTGTGCTTGGCTAGGGTCCCTGGAGCTCCCTGCATGTAGCTCGAAGGCCATGGCACGCGTAGCTGCAGGTTTCCATGGTCTATGCATGACTAGGTGCTCCAGCTTAGGTTTTTTCCCCTTTGCATTCTGGGACGTGTAGTACTGGTATTATAATAAAAACAAAGCAATATCGTGGAGTGGAGCAGCTAGACATGAATGGACACGGAAAACATTGCAGGGCTGGATTCACCGCCTAGACTTCGAGAAACAATTGAGAACGGATTTGTTCGGATCATACGATAAAGAAGTGACTCGCAGATACAGTCATGGCTGACGAGATGTCGCCATGTCACTACTGGGACACACGGCTCTTCTATCATTGGACTTTCCTGTTACATATTCTCCAATTGGCTCAATTAAAATGAAACAAGAAGACTATAACCCCCGTAACGCACTGAGATATGAAATCAAATTCCAGCACTGGAAAAGGTGTGTCTGGTGACATGGCGTCATGTTGTCACCAATAGTCATAAGCGAAGTTGAACGGCCGTGACTCGCTGTGTGTGACCAACGAGTTGCGGATACCACAGCTTTCACCCTCACTAATTGACTGTTTAGTACCCGTTTAACTCTGCCAGTCTGATTGCAGCCAGCCATATCGATTAAGTACAATATCCATAGAATTCAACAGAAACCAATGTTTAACGTTCCCAATTGTATCCACAGCCAATCAGATCAAGGAATATGGCATGACACTCCGGCGTGGCCAAAAGGCTCATTTTTAGCGCAAAATCAAACTAGCAGACATAAGCTGCCACAGATGTAACGACAAAAGTTTGGTCTTGCATGAACGCCAGGAAGCGGTGACACACTTCGTGTTAACCAAGCGCTCACAGCCGCCCACATGGTAATAAAAATTACAAAGAACTGTTAAAAGCGCACCAGAAAAAAAATCTCTCCACATGTTGATGCCACATACTTCCGAGGTGCTGGCCGGCCACCAGCTCCCAGGACCGGAGCGCCAATGGTTAAAGCCATGCCCTGCGTTTAACAACAGCTCAAGGGAGGGAAACTCTGCCGAGCACACACCCCAGATGCCGGATTCTGTGTTCCCTTTGTATAAAATCCCTTTTGCAAGAGCAACAGCGTGGGCACGTTAAAATTGGCCTGTTTGGGTACCAGCAGTGCGGTCCGACTTACCGTTGCCGCCGACAGCCTGGCATCGTCCGGTGGGGTCTGAGTCGACGCCGATGCTCTGGTCGCGGTGGCCGGACTGCGCCTCCCTGGCTCCCGTCCGGTTGTTGCAGCGACTCAGCGCTTCCCAAACCTTGGGCTCCCTTGGCGCGGAGCCCTGGCCCCGGGCCACGTGACCCGCTTCCCTTTGTAATCGCCAAGGCAGCGCCTCGCGCCCCAGGGAAAAAGTCTCCCTCTAAAAATAAAGGCCATTAAAACCAGGAACAAAACATCCCAGCAGAGGAGGCAGGGATTCCCGCCAAGGACTGCGCGAAAGGGGCGGGGGTCGTGATTGTAGTAAACTTCCTGCTTTTAATCAAAACAAGGGCTCCCTGGAGGCTCTGAAATAGAAACCACACCACGTTGCGAATGTGAGACAAAGTCTGCAGAACGTGCTCGATTTCCTCTCCGCGGGTTCGGAACCTCCTCCTCTTCGTCAGAGTTATCTTGCGGGAGTGCCGGGCCCAGCAGCCTGTGGATGGCTCACAGTTTATAGTTCTCTCCTGCAAGTGCAACATGTTCAAACAGGCGCCTTGAAGAGCTTATCTCTTCAGGAGCAGGGCTTTTAAGAGCCTCGTAACTGTCAAGCGGCCTCTTCACATGTTTGTCACTCGCTCTGCCAGTCCTGGTTTCGTTAACTAACAGCACTTTGCATGCTGGGACTTGTAGGATTAAGCTTAGACTAGACAACCAGAAACTTCAAATCTCAGCATGCTAAAAGGGTGGAGCATAAAAGTGAAGAGTGGCGGAATGTGGTGCACACGAGGCTTTACTTGGCAGCTGCATTTCAAATAAGGGGGCCATGGTTCCATAGGTTAAGGTGGCATTCAGCACGAAGAATATGCTGAAAAGGCGCATTGGGTGAGGCGCAGAAGCGCTTTTTCAGCAAGTATCACACTACTCCAGAACCCATAAAGGATTAGTGGTGAATTAGTATGGTGCAATATGAAAGTAATTTGAGTGGTGGGTATGTTAGTCAGTTATTTGGATTGATAAGTATAGTGGAGGGATAGAGGAGGGAAAAGGTTTGCATTTATATAGCAGTTACTACCCCTGACGAGGTGTAGAAGCACTTTTTCAGCAAGTATCACACTACTCGGGAACCCACAAAGGATTACTGGTGAATTAGTATAGTGCAATATGAAAGCCATTTGAATGGTGGATGTGTTAGTCAGTTATTTGGATTGATAAGGATAGTGGAGGGATAGAAGAGGGAAAAGGTTTGCATTTATATAGCGCTTGCTATCCCTGATGAGGTGTTGAAGCGCTTTTTCAGTGAGGAACACACAACTCCGGAACCCTTAAAGGATTAGTGGTGAATTAGTATAGTGAAATATGAAAGTATATTGCATCACCACTGCAAAACCAGCCCACAGTAACAAAACCGGCCTCCAACCTTCATGCCTCCCGGGGAAACGCGTAACACCTGGTACGGCCAGCCTGCCCCTGGAGCTAGTGGAAGCTCTCCTGCTACCTCTATGCAGCTGTCCTGTGGGCAGCCCATCCTTACTAAATCAGAAGCCTTTGCTTGGTTGAATAAATATATAAATGCCAAAATTGTAAAGTGTGTGTTTGAGACAAAAAAAGTGTGCATTTTTAGAAATCATAAGTTGTTAAGAGAAAAATGGATGAAAATCCCCAATATAGTTAACACTGATATGTGAGTGATAAATCATACAGTGTTGGGGAGAATTATTACTACCACCTCAGTGTCCTTGGCATTGCAGCAATGGTTGTTATGCATGACCCAAGTAGAGGCATTCCACTATTGACAAAGCCTTTTCTACAATTTTGCTGGCATCTATGCAGAGACTGAGGTGATCATCGCTCATGATCTTGCATATGGCAGCCACATTGATGTAATCTTGTGTTATATGGTCATTATTACATCACTAATAATATTAGTAGATCTGAATGAATTTAATTTAACATGCAAAGCTCTTTTTACGGAAAAGGTGGGAGATCACTGATCTAAAATTGGTCATCAACAGGAGGCCTCAGAAAAAAAAAATATGCTGTTAGCAGGAGTCTTGTAGTTAAATCTTATAATGGCTACTGAAGAAAGAGCTGCAGAATGGGATGTGCTAGATTTATCACATGGAAATCGCAGAGCTCTGTACCCCAGAGATATCTGCCAGGCAAAGATACATATATGTGACATCGTAATCCATCAGAGTTTTTGCATATGAAATAAATGAACATAATCAATACCATAAACAGCCCCCCCCCCAACTATCCCACCCCCCACCTCTCCCGGAACCCCCCCCCTTCCACGGTTACTAACTTCTTGGCAATCAATATATAGACATCTATCAACACAGCACTCTCATAGATCCGGTATTGGGTCTTGTTCTGGCGGAGGTTCGAGCCATATACCCCTGAAGTCGGCCCACCGCTGCCAGATTTTATAGTGTTTACGAGGGCATCCCTGGGCCAGAAATATGGGCTTCTCCAGCCCCATGCAAAAGTCTAGTCCCCTCTTCCACGCTACTATTGACGGGGCCCTTGGGTCCTTCAACGCCCTGGCTATATCTCTTTTGGCCACTGTAAGCCCTAGCAATAATAAATGTCTCTTGTAGAGGTTACCCCCCACCCCATCCAGCACATGCAGAAGGCCGAGGCGTGGCGTACGTGGGAGCACCCACCCAAGTGCTTCATCCAGACTATTCCATACCTCATTCCAGAACCTGTCTAGTTGGCTACAGCTCCACACCATATGCAGGAAAGTTTCCACCCCGACCACATCTAGTACAGTCCGGGGATACAATGAGGCCCGCCTGCCACAGCCTTCGCCTAGTGAAGTACACCCTGTGTAGGTATTTAAAGTGGATTAACCTTAGACGGACCGATATGGCTGCACCTCTGGGACTTGCCAGAGCCTCATTCCAATCCTCCTCCTCCTCCAGTGTCCCAACATCTTCCTCCAAGGTCTCCCTCAACTTCTGCAGTGTGGAGGAGCAGTGTATGATCAGAGATTGGTAAATGCTTGATATTTTCTTAGTCTCAATATCGCCCATGAAAACCCTAGCTTCTAGGGGGTTAAACTCTGGAAGGGAGGCCAGTCCCTCCAGGTGTGGGGCCAGAGCATGAAGGAACTGTAGATAGCGGAAGAATTGGGTACAGGGCATATTATACTCTGTGCTCAGCTCCCGGAATGACTTGAGTGACGTCCCTGACATGACATCCCCCAATTTAGAGATCCCGATGCTGTCCCGGCCTGCAAAGCCTTGTAGTGCTGCTAGGCCAGGTAGGCGGCCATTATGCCAAAGGGGAGTTTCTTCGGTCAGGGTCTGCCACCACCCCATCTGACGCAAACATTGCCTCCAAAACGTAAAGACCACCTGTGTCACAGGTGGTAGCACCTTACGCCTCTCCGCCACATATAGAAGAGTATGAAGCATATGGGGTTACATCAAGAGCCGCTCCCGGGCATAGGCCGGATCCCCCCTGTCCCCATATCACCATTCATTCAATACTAGGAGATACAAAGCTTGGTAATGGGAGAGGACATCGGAGGTCGCCAAGCCCCCACTATACGTTGACCGAAAGCATGTGCGCAGCACCACCCGGACCGGGCCGCCTCCCCAAAGAAACTGTCTGAGGACGGAGTCCACTTGTTTGAGACAAGGAGGTGTAATAGAATAAGGATAATTTTGCAACTGGTTCTTTCCCAGGAGACCGCGGGGATCTCGGATAGAAATACCCCCAAGTATTTAATGCCCCCTACTGCCATCTGAAGCGCCGAGGCCCAGTCCCCAACTGTCGGGCCACTCCCCAAAACCCATAGTGTGGATTGCAGGATGCGCAGGAGACGGGGCCCGACCTATTGAGGTCCGTAAAGAAGAACAGGACATCGTCCGCATACAAAGCGATCCTATCCGACAGGCCACGTTCCCATCCAAAACACCTCATCTGCGCATCTATTCGGACCCATGCAGCCAATGGCTCCATAGCCAAGGCGAACAGGTAAGGCGAGAGGGGGCAGCCCTGCCTGGTACCCCTCCCGATGACAAAACTCGAAGACTGGACCCCCGCCACCCTGACCGAAGCCGTTAAGTCAGTGTACAACAACCTCAAATAGGACATAAAATTGGGTCCAAAGTTTAGTCGGGGCAGGAGCGAGAACAGATATGTCCACCTAAGCGAATCGAACGCCCTGTCCATGTCGGCCAGGAAAAGCGCCGCCTGTAGCCCTGCAGATTGCGCCACCGCCACGTGTGCCCGCCTAATATTATGCCGTGTCGCCCGTTGGGGCATAAAGCCAGCCTGGTCAGGGTGTATGAGCTCCGTAATATACGGCAACAACCTGTTAGCCAGCGCCTTGGCCAACACCTCCACATTTAATAAGGAGATCGGGCGGTACGAGGCATGCTGCTGCGGGGGCCGGCTGGGCTTGTGGAACACCACCACCTCAGCATGTCTCCATTCCAGGGCAGGCTGCCCCGCTCCTTTGCCTCCTCCACCACCGCCCTGTAATGGGCCCCGAATTGAAGTTGAAATTAAAAAAAAAATTCGCTGGGGAAGCCTTTGGGCCAGGGACCTTGCCAGTGTTCAGCTCACCCAGAGCGACACCCACTTCCTCCTTCGTCAACAGGAGTTCAAGACAGTCCCGGGCTGCATCCGAAACTGCTCGCGGTGGTAGATCCGCTATGAATTTGTTAACTAACTCTGCGGAAATGCATTCCTTCGGGGCATACAAGTCCGCATAGTAGGCCGCGAAGCCCTCAGCTAGTGTCTTGGGATCCGTGATTGGGGACCCCGTGTCATCTTGAATCCTCGGGAGGGTCTGAGCTTGCAAGAGGCCCTGACACAGTCTATGGAGCATCGTCTCTGATTTGTCGCCCCATTGGTACACTCTACTACGGGTCGCCAGCCCCATCTGCCGTGCCTCATCCAACAAAAGTGAGGCATATGACTGCTGTGCCAGCAATAACTGCCAACCGTCTGGTCCTCCCCCTCGATGCCACTACGGTGCTCAGGATCCCTGATCTCCGCCTCCGCGTGGTCCAGGGCCTCCCTGCGCCTCTTCTGAGCCGCGGCACACCAAGCAATATCTATGCCCCGCCGTGTGGGTTTCATCGCCTCCCACAATGTCGTCATATCTGCCACCGTCCCCAAGTTGTCCAACAAATAGTGAGCTATGGCCACCCTCATATGCTTTTGATAGTCCAACAGTTGCAGATGCCAGACGGATAAATGCCAGCGAAATGGCTGTCTCCGCCTATCTAGACTAAGAACCACAGTAGTTGGGGAGTGATCGGACAGCCCGCGTGGCAGTATGCCTGTTGCCTCCACTCTACCTATGACTGCCCTAGGGACAAATATGTAATCCAGCCTGGAAAAGGATTTATGAACTGCCGATAGGAAGGTATTTACCTCGCTGCGCTCCATGCATATGCTTCCAGGTGTCCACCCAATTTAGGTTCCTGATCACAAGATTTTAAACTATCTTCGTCCCTTCTCTGTGAACCAGGGTTAGGCCAATCTCAGATGGGAATCTCTGTCCCAGATTTACTAAGGTTTTGCATCAACAGAAAATGGTGTAAAACTGCGCCGCATGGCTGCCAAATTTCCAAGTTGCATAAATGAGGAGCTAATCCAGGCCAGGGGTTTTCCTTTCAATTCTGGGATTTGTTTTTTTAGTTTTATAATGGAGTAAACAAGGCTGCAAGTTCCAAAATTCAAAGGGGAAAATTTGCCTGTGTCAGCTAGTCAAGTGTGGAATCAGGAAACTCTGCAGGGCTAAGCATGGTACATACTCTCTAGGGGAAACAGTGATTTACACTCGAAAGGTGTCCTTTTTGTGCTGCTTTGCATCATTTTGTGACAAGGGGCAGCTAGGTACTGCAAACATGCCAACATTTTAGTACAGGATAGTGGGAGATTTTGAAACAAAAATTGGGTCAATGTATTTTCCCCATTGATGTCTATCAAAGCAGAGGCAATTTCTGGCTGGAGACAACTAAAATAGTCATTTTTGGCATCAAAACTCAGGAGTCTCCAGCCTGAATCAGGTGTATTGGCATGTACATTACTGGGACGGATCAACACAAACACCTATAGGTTTTGGCATATAGCCAGATCTCCTAAAATAACCAGAATCCGATTTGCATAAAAAACTACAGCTCTTGAAGCAGGGTTAAACAATGAATTTCTAAAAAACAAAGATGCATTGAATGTATTCTGCACAGCACATATTACATGCATAGGATCCTTTCAAGTGTTTGTCTAGAGATTGGAATTTGCACTGGAAAACTATGCTGTCAATACAAATTCTACGCCAGACACACAATGCACAGCCATGCACCAAGGTGCAGAGGTGAGTGTGCTCTAAGAAAGCCTTGTAAGAGCACCAGGAGAGCAGCAGTAGGCCAACCTTTGAAGACATGGCTCAGCACTGTGTTTTCCCTACTATGCATAGATAATTGCTGGATCCTTGCCTATTTCCCAGAGTCATACTCTACCTGGTTATGGTGATGAATATGTTGCCAAAACATCCTCAGTAAGGTAGTTTTCCATATCTTAGAAACCCAATTAAGCCACGGTGCTGTGTTAATAGCAGAATTGGGGTACCCCATTAGCTTAGAATAGGGCTTCAGTGAACTGTGATGGGGGAGTTAAGGCTTACTCAAAGGAAATGAGTGAAGGTTGGTTTCACATCCAATGTTCCTCATAAATTCTCACATCAGTCATGGGCATGTCTGTGAAAAGGAATGTCTTTAACATATACCTCACATGAGAGAAATAATATTAAAATGAGCAACAGGAATGAAAACAAGACACGCCCAGCACTTGCTCTTCTAGTGATTTAATCCTAAAAAGATTTATGTCGTCTCTCAGAGCATAAAACAAAATGGCGCCTACTACTTGTACTTTGAACCTTTGAGTGTTCCTCATGGACTAACTAAGGGAAGTCTTGGAAGCAGTCGGGTCACAATCTCAACAAAGCCAACAGGATTCAGGAAACAACTACTTTGTTTACAAACACACAGACAGCCAATGAAGCCAGAAGCCTAATGTGACATACCCAATATTGTGAAGTGTCAGATACAGTTTAAGTGAAGGAGGGATTCCCAAGTCTTTGGTAATGTAAGAATTTGAGAAAAAAAACACAATAGCGTTTAAATATACTGAAATCTACGTTGGAATTATTCCTACATTCACTGGTATCCTAGAGCTCATGAATGTCTTACTTGGGCTATATAATAGACATAAAGGCCAGTACCATCCATTAGAGACAAGCAAGTCCTTCAACCAAGTGTTTCTGGTGCCCCGTTGGATATTGGTAATAGTTTGATGTGGGGTAGACTTAATGGATCATCTCTCACAAGGGTCCGTGAGTCCTTTTCTCTGCATTTTGGGGTTTTCAGTGGTTACCTTCTTGCTACACAGGTGTCTAAGGGCTTCAAACTCCAGTTGAGTACCGGGTTACTTCTTTTGTGCACTTGATATTCTCTCTCCCCTGAGGATGAGCAGTCAAGGTTTATTTCTAAGAAGCTATTGAGGGTTCGTAACTCAGACTCAATGGTCATTGCGCTGAATGTCTGGTCAGAGCTATTTCCTTAACAATAGCAGGTTCTTTATTTACATGTATGCAAAAAGTAGATTTAAAACTAGACACAATCTAATAAATCCAAAAGCATGCCAGATCACCATCTGTACCAAAGACCTGAGCCCACATTTTAGTGCCTGCACACCAAGGCAATATACTTGGCCTGGAAACCTGAGGACTCTGAAGGTTCTTGGTTGGTGAGGTTGGTTGAACCAGGGCATCAGTACAAACCAAAAAAATCCCAGAAGTAACTGCCAAACTTGGGTTTAAAGTTATAATCCCTCTGTGCCTTCAAATAACAATATCTCTAAAAACGCATGGGGTAAATTGATGGTTTAAACCAGGGGTCTCCAAACCGGTCCTGGAGGGCTGGATCCATGTCAGATTTTTTAAATTACTACATGTATCTCAATGGGGATATCCCAAAAATCTGGCATGGATCCGGCCCTCCAAGACCGGTTTGGAGACCCCTGGTTTAAACAGTTCCAGAACCATGGTGATCAATTCCAACTACCACATTATTATTATTTATTAATACCATTTCATATTGCGCAAAAATCACCACAGCAGGGGTATCTCGGCGCTGGGTCAATTCAAGCCTGTGATCTAGAACAGTACTGTTTATTTTTTATAAATTTTTTATTGATGACATTATATTAGCGTTACACTCATCGTACAGTACTGTTTTATAATACTTTCCTGATGTTGGTGTAGTTAGGGCAAGTTTGAAGAGAGAAAGACAATCTGTTCCACATGGCGGTGGGGGTCACATAAGAAAAGCCTCTAGCACCATATCTAGCACGTCAAATGCGTGTAATCACAAGCAGCTGTTTATCACAGGAACGCAGATTCCTAGTGGGAAGATAGCGCTTGAGTTTCTCACAGAGATGTTGGGAACCTTTTTTACTGAAGGGCTTTATAGGTTTAGCAGCAGATTTTAAAAGTAACTCTTTTCTTTACTGGCATGTTTTGGACAACCTGCCACATCAAGTTCTAGAGTAAAAAGAAAAAAAATATTCATCTCTGCCTTGAAAAGAGGCATTATAGATTCCCACAGAATGAGCCATGCTACCCAGCGGTTTGAGTATCACAGGCCAGCCACTTTCACAGTCCTGGAATGTATTCTGCAGGGCCTTGGCCCTTCTCATATCGCAGATGTCTTTGGCTTTGGTTTAGTCAGCCGATCTACAAGGTCCTCGTGGTTCCTGGTGGCTCATTCAATTGAACTTTTCGGGCTTTGGTTAGCTGGGCCTGCTTCTTGTCCTCCTAATCAAAGGCCAGCTCTTTTGCACACTGGAAAGTGTACCTTCTTCCTGGACAGGGTACAGCAAAAGAGCTTCTCCAGAGTCCTAGGCTTGGTCTTTCCTTGAGAAATCAGCAACTTGCATCCCAGTTCCTGATAAACTTCTCTGTAAGCTGGCATAGCAGAGATTTGAAGTTTAGCTAAAAGATACCCTACTGGCTCAAGAGGACCATGTTCATCCCAATGCAAACATTTATGGAAGTTGATGAAACAAAAATTCAAGCTTTCTGTAAAATGTAAACGCTTCCACAACCCGGAAAAAAATCACTCTTCATGGGCTTACTTCCCAAACTTTGGCAGGTGAGGAGAGGTGGCAGGGAAGTGACATTAGCCCCTGCAGTCTGTGGTGTGCGCGGGAGGGGGGGGGGGGGGGGCAAGTTCCAGGGGGCCCTATCTGGTATTGTGCATGGGGCGGGCTTCTGGCCTGAGAGCTCCTCACTGGGTCTGGAGTGTAGGTGGCCCCTCCACATACTTAGCCGGGGGCCACCTCCAGTTTTGTTATGCCACTGAGAGGAGACAGGAATAAAATTGTGAGGGGATGCGCATTCCCTGAATGGCTAGCGATAAAATATACCCATTTCACAGCATATACAGAAGGGAGCTCAGCTTTGTTTTGTACTTACGCATACATAGGTTGGTAGGACAGTGTTGTTTTTTTTCACCCTGTTATTTTCTGAGTCCACAAATTTAAGGCCCATGGAATATCAGTGCGTACGTTGCTTTGTCTGAAGAGGGCGAAAGACAGCCTGATGGGAAACACAATTGTGTGCAACAATCACTGTGTGCACAAGGGCACACCATTTACTCTACACCTGGTATTTGAGCCAAAGGCACAGATGAAACATGTGCAGCTGGGATTTCTTCTACCAGGAGGACACATTCTCCCTAGGGCAGTTTTTAGGTCTCGCCATGCAGCCTGCAAGCGCTGCAAAGGAGGGGACCTTTAGCAATTGATCACCACTTTTGCCTAAACGTGTGCACGTTTTGCATTGCTTTGTATTGCAACGCTTGCAAGTTTGCCGTTTCCCTGTGGGAGTTAGCAGCGGCACCATCTGTTAGTAATTATCTTCAAAACAGATGTTGCCTGCTCGCTCCCGCAGGGAAATGCTGTGTGTGTTTGGTCCCCATGCACGCCCCCTTCACCTCACCTCCACAAGAGTGCGCGTCGCTTTAACTTTCACGGCTGCACTTGTTTAAATTGCTGAAGCAGGCATGGCACACTATTCCGTTCCAGTTTTAAAGTGCATTGGAACATTGCGTTCACTTTAAATTTAACTAGCAGCATAGCAGTGCACCTTTCTCTAGTTCTTCTCCATGGTACCCCTGTCAATCGAAATGTAAAAAGTGGCAGAGGTGAGCACTGCACGTTACCACTCAGCATGGTCTCACGCCTTTATTATTTATTTGTGAATGTGTGTTGCTTTCACTTTAAGCTCGCCTTTATTGTGTCGTGAACGGCGGCGCTGTCACGTTAAGCGTGCCTTTAATGGTTTGTGAACAACACCACTCTCCTCCACAAAACACTACCTGGTATTTTCATCTCTTCTCCAAGCGGCCATCTTCTCCAAGACATGGCTTCTCCAGACACCTTTTTATAGGTCTCCCCTAGACATGCTCCCAAACACTGCGAGACTGAAATGCTGCCCCCGTTTCTCTCCCCCTCTACAGACATCGACCAGCACCAGAGCAAACGCAGTGCGTGGCTCAGTGACAATTTGCACATTTTCGATTTCCCGTTTCCTCTCTCCTTTTACAAAAGTGAAAAACAGTGTCACTCACGCAGATTGTTTCGGGTTCAGTCATGATTTTGCATGATAAACTATGGGGGGATGTGAGTTTACTCTCTTTTTGTACAGTAAACTGCAACTGGTGGATTGATTTTTCAAAACTGCTTTCGAAAACAAGAGAACGGCCCTTTTATGGCTGTTCAGTATATTCTTGGTATATGTAATAATCCGTCCGATGCCATGTCCTGACTGGCAGGCACGATGACTGAGCTTTGCAGTCACTACTTTGATCACTGAAGTCTTAGCTGAGTGTTGACAGGAATCTCGGTCTCTGCCTTGCAGGCATTTCAGTCAGTAGCACTGCAGCGCTCTGGCCAGAAAGTTACACATATATTTTTTATAAATTAGGAATGTGTACCTTTCCCCTGAAGTGGCACTACCTTTGAGGTACTCTGACTTGTTTAAACGGTAAATAAAATAAACACCAATGTTTAATGATGTGCTCCTATCATCATATGCATAGTAATGTTTAACCATTTGCTGTAGTTACACTTGCACAGTCACTTGCATAACATAAGAGTGACGGCTTCTAGTCTACAGCAACATCCAGACATGTAGTCTTACCCCTTAAAAAGGGCTTCTCTATACTTCTAGCAAACTGTTGTGTTCCCTACCAATCAGACAACTTTTCAGGGTTGATCATTTCTATCTACAGATTACATTTTTTCCCAAGTAATTTAATAATTCCAGATGAAATTCACAGTGAAAGTGTGTTTTAATGTTGTTATTAGTTTTGCTGCACTTTCTTACTCATGTTTACCTTTGATTTCAGGTGATTTGATAGACTGAGATATGAGACCGTCCTGTGTTTCTGAAAAGTAGTTTGGAGTGCTTAATTTGTGAGTGCATATCCTTGTATTCTGCCTCTGTGTTGTTAGGATTTACCGGTATGTATGGAAGGAGAAATCTTCTTTTTCCCCCCATTTGGAGTATAGACAGGTGTGTTGGTATCAGAGATAATAACTGAGGTGGGCAAGTTAATGAAGGCTTAAGCCAAATGTCTAGCTCAGCAGTTTTATGTTCTAAGAGCAGAGTCGGATTTCTGCACGATGTGATCGGAACGGTCTAGATAAAACGGGGTCAGACCACAAAAGGTATGTCTTGTCATCTCCTTAATTTGATGTATTGATGCACGAGAGTATTATATTTTAATGCTGCTGTGGCATGTTGAAGATGTGAAGGGGTCACTGCTGGGGTTGTTACTCTTGGAGCCAAACAGGACTGGACTCAGAATTGCCTGGCAACAGGACTATCCTCCTCTTTTCACCCTTACTCCCAGCCCTATGTCTCTCACTGCAAAACCTTTGCTTCTTAACGGGAGATGAGTTGCCCCTTTCATTAGCTCTGTCTAGTCATATATCTGGTTCAAAGAATGCCTTCATCCGGGGGAAAACAACACATTTAAATTTTCACCCAGAGGACCATTTACATGCCTACCACTCCCTCATTGAAGTGTTTTTTGCCACAAATAACTAATTTGTAAATTAATATGAATCATTATTTGGCACGTTTTATAACAACTATAACGGCAAGGGCAAAATGAACATACAGTTCAAGTTTTACAGAATTTGCATATAGATATTTCTGGCCTCATCTCATTTAATGTGTAATTCCTTTATTGATTTGCTCGGATAGACTATTTACCTCTCCACATATACATTTATGGAGCACTGTTTCCAATATGAGAAATAAACCAAAGGTCTTCTATCACAAAGCCACACTTTTTTCACTGTACTGGTTTCCTTACATCAGGAATCAATATGGACATCCTTCCCAAATAATGCTTCAAATATCATATTTGACAACATTTTCTTCAATGAGATACTGCATACCTGGTGACTTCACTAAAGTGTGTTTCTCCAAATCCCCCACAGGCTGGCAATCCATGTAGCTGCTGTCACCTGGAGCAGAGGAGCCCTGCAAACAGCATAGCTCCACTAGCCTTCGCAAAGCCATTTAAGACAAAGCTAGTCACAGACCACTCCTATTGAGTTTGGAAGTCTCCACTTATAATGTACTTGATTGTTCAAGTGACGTCTTAATGATACATAAATGCACATAACAAAATTTCATCAGCTTTATATGCCAGTGCTCCAACCTCTTGTAATGCACTTGACTACGATGCAACTATTTGTGGGCCCTGATCTGCACTAGATCATTTATTATCCTCTTTTTCAGTACTATTTTCCTAGATTACATTACAAGTGTGAGAAGTTGGCCTGGTATATGATGTTCACTATTCTAGTGAGCACCTTGCACCAGTCCAAACAACCCTTATGGTGATGGTTGTAAAGTCAACCTTATAGACCAGCTATCCTAGAGGTAGCGGGGACAGAACAGCCTTAGGCTAAAAGACTCTTGAGGGCGTGTAAAGCCAGCTGTTTTACCATATGTAACCCCTTGAATATCAAACGAAAGGACACCACACAGGATATATATAAAATATATGTGTATTTATTTACTAACACACTCCTCTGAACTCTTTATGAGATCAGAGGCAAAAGCACATAACAAGTTACACTTAGAAATACTTTAAATAGCACAATGTACAGTTAGGCCCTAGGGGCGCGTCAAACCATATACTAAGTAAGTGGTATAAGAACCACGACTTGGGAAAGGAGAAGGCCTAGGGCCTAGGGAATCGCTGGGGCTACACTATCTGACCCTTAGGTTAGGAGTAGGAGGCCCACAGGTGGCGCGTGCAGAGTCAGTACTCTCACGCGAGAGTCAATAGAAAGTCAATAGGAACGTAAAAGGTAAGTAAATGAAGATTTAGGACACTTCTGTTCTAGCTAGAAGGATACAACTAAAAACTTAGACACGTGGATAGTCAATACCCTTGAGAGCACCGAAGTACTCGCGTTACCTCACCCACAGGAAGCGGGTGCATAGGTGTGAAGATGTGTCAGGTTTCGCAGTTGAAGTCTATGGAGCCTGTGAAGAAAGAGGCTGCAGGCGACCAGGAGTGAAAAACCGAGTTTTAGAAACCAGCGGCGCCAGGGGCACGCCCAAAGTCTTCGTATTCACCTGTCTTAGAATACAGAGACACAGGATACTTCTCGGTGGCGTGATAGATCAAATTTATTGGCTGCAACCAGGAACAGAAGTCCACGAAGTACAACACAGGTATATTCGTCGGAGACTGCTCAATTTTCGTATTGCGAGACATCGTCTTTTATGCTAAAAATCACATTCCTGACAAACACCCATTATTTACGAATTGTCCAATCAAAGGTAACATTGCAAAAGGTATCGCATGTCGACGAACCCACTTTTCAGTTGTCCAGCCCACCATCAATTACATGGGAAAGCCCAACATTCTTGCTCGGACAGGCCGGACAGACCCATAATAAAGGACCACAACCCATATCATAAATAGACCATAAAAGAAGGAACAGAAACAGATAAGAAGCAAGATAAAGGGTGTGTACGTGTGTAATAAACTCAACAATGTCCTGTTCTTTGATCCTAATCTCGATCAACTACCGGACAAGGAACTGGCTTAGCAAGGTTAGCTTCCGGCAACGAGGTCAGCTTACTTAGGTCATTCAGAAGTCAGCTCAAACTCGAGCTAACGTGTACGTGTACTAAAGACTCGTTCGGCCGTAGTCATCGGCCTATGTGAGGGCAACCACAAAATGGCTGCCGTACACAAAATGGAACCCGAGGGTTCAGAACAGAATCCATGAATACATAGTGAATCCATCGGTCTACCATGGCGAAATCACTCGTACCTGCCACACTCACTAGTTATGGTTCGCTACTATCAAACTCGTAACGAAACCATGACCTTTATGAAATGGGTTCAGAATTCACAGAACCTCAGACCCTCCTTTTGCCCTTACATAGGCAATAACCTAAACTCACGTCAATCTGAATCCAGGTCTATATTCATCAGATCATCAAGATGTTGCTGGAGCATGATCCTGTTACTCAGTAATTCTCTCGAGACAGGTTTCCTTACACACATAGTAGCACACAGGCCACATATAGCAGTAGCACACTGTACACAAAGACAGAACAGGAAAAGAATCACTAAAGCCATCCCATTGATCATCAGAATCTTCCATCCCCAAGTGGATAACAATTCCCAAAACCATCCAGTCAACGACCAATCTCCTTCGTCCACATGTACAGACTCAGAGATCTTATGTAGCTTAGAAATGGCCTGGTACACTGTTCGGAGCATTGTCTGGAATGAAAATGCAGCAGCTCGATTGAATCAATTTACATACCCCTCCTCTATCTGCAAGTATGACAACTAACGCAACTCGATTCTGCAACGTCATAAGACGATCAGACTGGAGCTCAGCAGTCAAGTTACTAAGGGCACCGGAAGTCTCAACTATGGTGGACTCAACCACTCTCGTCAATTGCCGTATGTTCCTGCTGTTTACCATAGGTCCCCAAAATGGCAGGAAACCCTTAAAAAAGTCTCCCAATTCTTGTCCTACAGTATCTTCCTTACTGAAGGCACCTCTAACAATTCTCGTTCTGTGGTAATCTGCCGCTGCAGTATACGTAGGGGGCAACAGAAACAAAACATAAAATTTTCCTGAAAAATCAGGGGGCAACCATGTATATGCTCTGTCATAGCAGACAAAATACGTACCCTTAGCTGCTAAAAATGGTGGGGAAGTCTGGAACGCAAAAACATTCATCTCAGAACAAACACTCTTCCCTAACTGAGCTCTCGGATTCTTGCCATTACCTTGAAGACAAAAAATGACCACAATGGGGTACGATCCAAATCGGGGATGACCTTTTCCCTTGCTGCTTTTCACTCAGACTAACACCATATCCAGTCACGTTCCATCCAATATAAGCTAGTGTCTCTTCTTTAGGAATAGTCTCATTGGAATCAATACCTCTAATCATATCTACTATTCCCTTCACAAGAGCACTATTACTCGGATTATCTTTCATGGAACGCAGGGGATAAACTTCATGGGCATAGATGAACATCGTCCTATATGCCCACACAGATCCATTATAGCTAAATGGCAGGACCAAATAAGGGATACCTTTATCCGTAGTATGAGGCATAAGCCCACACACCCAACAATCAGTGGTGTTCACTACTAACTGATGCTGATGCAAAAGTTGCACAAAGGAATTATTTACGAATTCCGATCTTCTAATAGATTCATGTTCGGCAAAGGATGAAAAGAATGTGAAGAAGTAGTAGGAAAAGACATAGGTTGTGTGGTGGGTGCAAACGTCACTTGAAAAGAGAAAACAACATATCCCACCAAAAACATCGTCATGCTAAGTAGCATTAAAAGACACGTTATCAAAAAATATTTTCTACTCATTAATTTACACAGTTTTCTCTTAAAGTTCATTTCTTCAACAACTCTCTTGATCTCAAAAAACTCCACCCTCTAACCGTGCTGTTCGCGGCAGTTGATTCTCTTCTGCTCAGATGTACATCTGAATGTCCCAGGGAGCACCCTAGAACAAACCAGAACCGTCAACCTTGTATCTACCGGCTGTACACCCTAAGTCTTGATACCGCGACCCTACAGCTGAACCCGGATGGCGGTTCGAAAAAGAAAAATAGGTCAAAACAGCGTTTTGGATGAGAGAGCGTAGTTTCAAAAACAAAAAGGAATTATTTTATTTGTTCATCGACTCTTGGTCGCAAATTATAACGGCCTTTACCAGGCACTGTCTGATCTCGAAACAACAACTCAGGCTCAGTAGTGTCCAGTCTCAAAGAACGAGACACAGCTGCTTGTAAAATATCGTCATCCTCATGCTCAGAGCTTGTCCCAATCAAACGTGCATCACTGAATGGAATGAACTTTGGCACAGTCTCAGTCCTGGACCCACTGGTCATACGGCAGAGGCAAAGAAACCCTCTTACAATGTACGCAGTGGATCCAGTTCTTTTTGCCGTGAACTCTCACTGCGGTACGCGTCGCCAAAAGGACCTGAAATGCTCCAGTCCAGCGGGGCTGATCGCTTTGTCCGCTGAAAATTCTGCACCAGAATCCACGAGCCAGGATAAATGGCGTGCCCTGGATCTTCAGATGCTTGTGGCAATGTATCGTAAACCTGTTGGTGTAAGACACGCAATTTAGCGTCAACTCATACAAATAGTCAATCAGCACAGGATGTTCAATCTCGCTAAACTTTGTTGGCCTCGGCACTCCCCATACATTTCCCGGGCGACCAAACACAATCTAATACGGACTAAGGCCCACTCGAGAATGTACTGTCGTTCTGGTTGACAAAAGTGCCAATGGCAAAGCATCGGGCCATTGAAGACCAGAGCTCGCCTGAATCTTGGCTAACTTCAGCTTCAATGTTCCTTTATAGCATTCGACTAAACCAGCTCATTGGGGGTGATTTGCAGCATGGAATTTCTGCCTGATGCCCAAACCTTCACACACTCTCTTCATGACTTGACCCACAAATTCTCTTCCATTATCACTCCACACCATCCTTGGCAAACCATATCTGGGGAAAAATTCCTTGAGTATGACTTTAGCAGTGGACAAGGCAGTATTATCTTTCAGGGGGTATGCTTCTACCCATCTCGAAAAGGCACAAACAACTACAAGGACGTACTTTAAGTTGTTGCATCTCTCCATATGGATAAAATCCAATTGCAACACCTCGAACGGGTACATGGGAGGCGCAAAATGACCAGCTGGAGTTGGGGTTCCCTTGCCAGGATTATACATCAAACAAACCATACAATTCTTGACCAGATTCTCCGTACACTTAGGAATTCCAGCATTCTGCCACACTGGAGCCAACAACTTACAAATCCCTTTCGCACTAATGTGAGCCATTCCATGCGCCATTGTAACCACTGCAAGCACATATGCATCAGGTAACAACCATCGCTAATGTTCTGACAACTCAATCCAACAACCAGTCAAATCCAAATTTCCCATACTCTCTCTCCATACACTCAATTCTTTCTCAGTAGCTTCAGCCTGAATTAATTTCACACTCTCTATCGTATCCTCACACATTCCTCTATCCGGAACCCATCTCGCTGGACCCGCAACATACATTCGACTCGTCACATCTTTCGCCGTCTCTTTTGCAACTTCATCTGCAAACGCATTACCACGCCCAACGTCATCGGTAACCTTCTTATGTGCACTGCATTTCACGATCGCAACTTGCATCGGTAATGTAAGTGACTCAAGAAGTTCGTTCACCAACTGTCCATGCTGAATCTTCGTACCATGAGAAGTAAGGAATCCACGTTCCTTCCACAAACGCCCAAAGCTATGAGCAACACCAAACGCATACTGGCTATCGGTATACACAGTCACTCTCTTTCCTTTCGACAACACACACGCTCTCGTCAGTGTAATCAACTCTGCTGCTTGAGCTGAATTTTGTGGGATAAGTGCAGTTTCAACAATCGTATGCAAAGTCGTAACCACATTTGCTGCCGTCGTATCACTAATCGGAAGCTTAAAGAATGAACCATCTACCCATAAGGTACCATCAGATTTAGCAAGAGGAGTGTCTATCAGATCAATTCTACCCTTTGTTTCTTCCCCTGTCCTAAGAAAACAATCATGCTGTTTCTGAACATCCGTCTCAACAGAAATCGGCAACAACGTAGCTGAATTCAACGTGTTGCATCGCTTTATATGCACATGACTCGCCAAAAGTGTCAACTCATAACCTGACAATCAAGCACTAGTCAAGTTTTGGGTCTTAGTCCTGTTTAATAAAGTATCCACTGCATGTGGAACCATCACAATCAAAATATTATCCAATACCAAACCAGCAGACTGTCGGATAGAAACAGCTGCTGCCGCTGTAGCTCTCAAACAACTCGGCAACGCTCTAGCTACCGGATCTAACGTCGACGTGAAATATGCGCATGGACACTGTTTATCGCCAAACTGCTAAGTCAAAACTGACAATGCACATCCCTCTCTCTCATGGACATAGAGTGTAAAAGGCTTACTGTAGTCAGGGGTACCCAACACAGGAGCCGAACACAATGCATTACGTAATTCAGAAAAACTCTTCTGGCATTCGTCAGACCAAGGAAGAGGATTCGGAGTATCCTTAAGAGTAAGTGCTAACAAAGGTTTCGCAAGCAACGAAAAATTTGGAATCCACTGCACGGAGTAATACCCAAGAAAGCACACACTTCTCTCTGTGTAGTTGGCACATTCATTTTTGCAATCGCTTGAATTCGTTCTGGGGTCAACCTTCTTCCCTCCTTCGATAAGAGATGACCTAAGTAGGTCACTTCTTGTCGACAATACTGCAACTTCGAAGGTGACACTTTATGATGAAGGGCAGACAAATGTCGCAACAAAGAAAGAGTAGCTTCTTTACAAGTTTCCTCATCATCAGCAGCAACTAACAAATCTACTACATACTGAATAAGAGTAGCACCATCAGGCAAGACAATCGTATCAAGCTGTGTTTTCAACGCCTGACTATAGATGGAGGGACTTTCACAATAACCTTGAGGAGCGCTCTTAAACCGGAAGAAAGCATTCCTCAGATCAATAACCGAAAACCAGGTAGCTGAAGCAGGAATCATAGTCAGTAAAGCAGTAATGTCTGGAACAACAGGAAACTGTGGCACGACCATCTTGCTCACTTCTCGAAGGTCGATCACAAACCTATACACAGGCGGTTGCGAAGAATCAGTACGTTTCAGGACAGGCAAAACCGGACTATTGCACACATTACCTCTAGTCTCTTCAATTACACCTTTCTCAATCAGATCATAGATGATCGCTAAAAGTGCTCTTTCACCATTGCTAGAAATCCTATATTGGGGAATACGTGGCAATTTAACATTCGCTTTAAGCATCACAACATAAGGTGGAATCTCCAAAAGACCCACATCATTAGGACCAGTAGCCCAAAGAGTATCAGGGAGAGAACTCAATTTCAGGTGGGAGCCGATCTTTAGACAAATACATCGGAGAAATCACTTTCTTACCCAACGTAAGCTGTACACCTGAAGGAGAACAATACAATGTTGCATGTAACCTCTTCAACAAATCCAAACCCAACAAATTCTCAGCACAACCTGTCCTCAAAATGATGGGTGATTCCAATTCACAAGGTCCAACCGAAAGAGACAAAGGACGAGAAACTGGATTACGAACTGGGGCGCCAGAGAATCCTACCAAAACATTCGTTAAGCCAGACAAAGGTGTGCCAGGGAGTTTAGAGTGCATGATAGAACTCTTCGCTGCACAAGTATCCAAAAGAAAAGGCTCTGACACACCTGATGTAATCACTTCAACATAAGGTCCACTCTGATCTACTGAAACAACTCCCTCCCTTTGTCTATGGCTGTCCTAGCAATCATTACCGTCAACATTCTTACTCTCAACATAGTAATCATCAGCATAGTACTGAGTCGATCTACCAGACACAACATTCTGCTAATCAAAGTAATTCATCGTATTCTGTGAAGGAAAGGATCGTGCATTCTGGGGAAACACACCACGTCCTCTACCTCTAGGAGCTTGCTGAACACCTCAACCTCTCACACCAGAAGCGCCATTCGTACGCTGTAACAGAACCGGACAACCACTCTTAAAGTGACCTTCTTCTCAACAATACGCACACTGATTAGGGCCTACAGGAACACGCTGCTGAAAAGACTCGGTCCTTTGAGATCCTCTCTGAAACTGCTGAGGTTGCTTAAATTCACGCTGATTATAACGAGGCGGATACGCCTGTTGCAAGAGAACCTTCGTCTTTAAATCTTTAGTCTTTCTCTCTACCTTCTCTTTCTCATCCTTATCCCTATTCTCATAATATTGTGCAGCTGCCAATATCTGGGCCGACGAAGAAACAGTCCATGAACTCTCTGAATCCTTCAACTTATTTCACAACTCGGGAAGCAAGTTATGAACAAACGTATCAAAAAACTTCCGTACTCATGTCCTGACCACTATGATCTATAAACGTCTCCTTAAACCTAGTGAAGAAATCAGACACACTTTCAATTTTATTCTGCTTACATGCAGACAATTTATCCCAATTCACTCGCATAGCAGGCATCAAAGTCTTCATATAATTAATAATCCTACCAGGGAGTTCCACAACTAAAGCTTCAGGTTTAGCTCCACCACCCTGAAGACCATCTGCAGCAATAATGTTAGCCCATGTATCACCTAACTCTTGCGCATGATCCACATGACGAATCGTTCCCCACAAGGGTTGAGGAACTACATTACCAACCAACATATCTATATCGGCTAAATTCATAATGCACGCATCAGCTGTCTGTGACAACTCATTATAATACCCTGCAGGATTCTTTCGGGGATCAGGTAGAGTCTGCTTAAGAGCCAAAACTTCAGCTCGCTTCCATGGAACATGTACCCAAACACGATGAAAATGAGCTTCTACAGCTGCAATACCATTGTTAACATCGGCCTGAACTTCCTCTTTCCATACCGGAGGAACCTCTCTCATTGGGTACTGTCGCGCTTTTCTCCTTTTCTCTTTCCTTTCATCCCCCGGCCAAGCCCCCACTCCCCAAAAACATCTGGGTTCGTGCTTGGGGTCGAGTGGACCCTGATAGTCTATCCTCCCTACTTACCACTTCCCTTCCTTCCCTGCAAGGTCTATCTACCTGTTCCCAGGTCACGGCCATTGAACAATGGCTCTCTTCAGGCTGTGACTCCATTGCCCCCTTGAAACGGGTCTCAACCAAACAAGAGAAGGACGCCAATCAGTTGTTCAATCAAGATCTTAAAGCCACGAAATTGGCGGTACGCCGAGCGGAGCGGGCTTGGAGGAGAAACTATTGCCCCTCTCTGCGTTTGGAATTTACTAACATCCTGAATCTATATAAAAAAAACATCCTGGAGGCAAAAACCATCTATTTCTCCTCCAAAATCCTCGCAGCCGAAAACAAATCCAAGGAAATCTTCTCAATCGTACACAATCTGGCGTTTTCGGACAGAACCTCCCTTAAACCCACTCCTTCCCAGGAACTCTGTCACTCCCTCAATAACTTCTTTATTCAAAAAATTGTTGCTATTAAAGCCAACATCCCCCCTCCTTCCCCTACCTTTGTGGACCCCCAGTGTCCTCCCCCCAAGGAACACCTTACTGCCCTCCCACCTCTAACTAAGGAAGCTCTGACTGCCATAATTCCACTTGTCAAATCTGGTTCCCCGCTAGATCCTTGCCCGGCCCATATTCTCCGCCACATCTTTTCTAGCTGTCCAGACCCCCCCCCCTTCACCTTCTCAACTGCTCTCTCTCTCAGGGCGTGGTACCTAACTCACTTAAATCTGCTGTCATCGTCCCCATCTTGAAAAAACCGGGCGCCGACCCCTCAGTCCCAGTTAATTTTCGCCCCATCTCCCTCCTGCCATTCTTGGCGAAAGTACTCGAGCGCCACGTCACCTGCGCCTTGAGCTCTTTCGTGGAGAAGAACGGGGCTCTCGCCCCCCGCCAGGCCGGGTTCCGCCCCGGGCACTCTACGGAGTCCGTAGTGCTCTCGGTCCTTGATAACCTCAGGGAGGGAATGGACACCAGCGAACCTCAGGCCTTGGTCCTCCTCGATCTCTCAGCCGCTTTTGACACGGTGGATCATTCCATCTTGCTTTCCCGTGTCAGGGCGGCGGGGATCGGGGGCACTGCGTTGGTCTGGTTATGTCCTTCCTGAGGGGCCGCACCCAGGCAGTTCGCCTGGGCGATTTTACTGCGGACTTCCGCGATGTTCGGTGTGGGGTCTCCCAAGGTTCCTCCCCCTCCCCCCTCTTATTTAACCTTTATTCTCCCCTCTTATCTTTTCACTGCAACAAATGGAGGTCGCCGTATTCAATTATGCGGACGACCTCCAGCTTGTTTTCAATCTTTCCTCTTCTCCCGTTTCTGCTCTTAATTTTCAAACCATCATGATCCACATCCGAGATTGGATGAACCACAACCATCTTAAACTCAACCCAGACAAGACTGAGCTGGTGTTGACGGGTGGTTCATCCAGCCCCTGGTCCCCCATCTTTTGGCCCCCTCCCTTGGTCCCCCACCTCCTCCCACTACCTCAGTTAAAACTCTAGGCATCAAGCTCAATTCCCAACTCACCCTTCACTCCCAGGTCAGCTCTGTGGTTTCTTCTTCCTTTCTGGCACTGCGAACCATTCGCAAGGTGTCCCGTTTTTTCTCATTTGATGCCCTAAAACTGATTACCCTTGCCATGGTCGTATCCCGCCTGGATTATGGCAACGCCCTATATGCAGGTATACCTGCTTATAGTCTTCGGCGTCTGCAGCAGATACAA
The DNA here is from genome assembly GCF_964263255.1 of Lissotriton vulgaris. Lineage (NCBI taxonomy): Eukaryota > Metazoa > Chordata > Amphibia > Caudata > Salamandridae > Lissotriton > Lissotriton vulgaris. The sequence goes on along the minus strand of NC_141685.1, from coordinate 1,009,399,349 downwards.
AACCAGGCGGCGCGCCTGGTGTTCAAACTCCCAAAGTCCCACCATACCACTCCCCTCCTAAAGTCCCTTCATTGGCTTCCTGTCTGTGCTCGTGTCCAGTTTAAGCTTGCCACTATCACCTTTCAGGCACGACTGGGCACGGCACCGGCCTTCATCTCATCTGAGATTATCCCCTATGTTCCCTCCAGGGAACTACGCTCGTCTACCCAATCCCTTCTTACAGTTCCTCGGTTCCGGAGAAAGAAATGGGGAGGCTCGAAGTTTGCGACCCTCGCTCCCATTTTTTGGAACTCTTTGCCCCTAGAGCTCAGAGCTTCAACTTCATACCTCCTGTTCCGGAAACAGCTCAAGTCACATCTTTTTGCTACTTTTTTTTTAATTAAGACACTAGTTGCTCATCTTCTTTCTCCAATTTCAGCTCCTGGTTTTCTGCCCAGTTCTCGGTCAGCTTAGCGCCATGAAACCGCTGGTGTACGTGCGCTGTATAAATAATTTTAAATAGAAATAGAAATAGAAATCAGGCTCAAACAACAACCGAGAAGGACGCTCACTCCTAAAGGCAAGCAACGTCGTAACTGCTTTCTCAACATCATAACCCACTATCGTTCCTTTCACAAATTCGGATGTACAATAAACAACTCCGATGGAGTCTGACCCAACTCACCATCTTCCCATTCTTCACGAAGAAAAGTACACATGATGTCGAAGACATACCTCTGCTTTGGTGCTTCCCGTTGTCGGAAGACATCCATAACCGACTCTAAATCATAATTCGAAGAATTAGTAACCCATTTACGAGCCAAATGATCCAATACTGCCCGCTCTTCGGGACCAGGGAGCTGGCTACGCAACTGTTTACGCGCCGAAACAGGGGTCACAGTCAATGACCCAAAGAAAGGAGACAAAAGACCAGTAACAGTATCAGTCATCCTCTGTCGAACAGAAGGAGAAGCTGTCATAAGGACAGGAGGCAAAGCAGGCAGAGACAAAGCAAACTTAGGAGTAGCAACAGAAGAAGTAGCAAATACAGGAGAAAAAGTCGTAGGAATTGGAGGCGGAACTGTTAGCAAAGTCAGCGGCCCTAGAGAAGGCTGTGCCAAAGGAGAAGGAACCAGCTGAAGGTGAGCTGGTGGCTGTGCAACAACAGGAAGCTGAACAGCTGGAGGTTGCGCAACTAAAGGTTGTGGCGGTGCCGTAGCACTCTGCACATAAGGGGGTGGCGAACTCAACAAATGTGACATCAAAGGATCCTTTTCAGGGTCCTTCGTTGCACCTTATAGGAGAGGTGACAAAGCTGGATAACATTTATCGATGGCCATTTTATGTTGCCTATGCAACTGCTCACTCGCTTGTTCTTCTTCATTATCTTTAAACTGTATAGCAGCTTGCATTATCGATATACCCTTCTCTCTTTTATTTCTCTTTGCATGTTTAATTTCTCTCTGTTTGGCTTCCGTACGCCAGAGGCGAAAAGAGTCAAACATCGCAGGCCGGGCTTTCTTCTTAAATAGTTTAACTTCTAAATTATCTAAAATCTCTGTGTCATAGCTACCATGTTGGGGCCATTTTAGAACACCGTCCTTCCTAGTGTATCGAACCCACAGTTCATTATACGTAATGGGGCCCACACCATGTTTAGAATAGAGCTCATAAGTCGGAGTTCCAACCGGAGGTATCGCACACGAGTCCTCCAATTGCGAATCCCTGTTACAACTACAACAAAATAAATTCCAAATTCTGCTAAGACCAGGCATCTCCGCTCACTAATCTAGCTTCAAACTTCAAGGGATTACCAAACACGATAGTCTCGCAAATATACGAGTCCCTCGACTTTGGCACTTGCAAGTTCCAAATCAAAGATCCCGAAGGAAACCAAAACTAAGGACTGGGAAACGTTCCACTTATACTTTACTGAAGTATCGATCACGTCACCAGAAGACCCGTTTATCGTCTTGCTCTACAAATCTTCACAAAGGGTCCAAGACAGGGCGACAGTCAGGGCAGCAGTCCTTCGTAGCCGTGGGAAAGCGGGAAGCCTCGCAGCAAAAACCTTCGGACAACGACGACATACAGGGGTCGATGAAGTGGTTGGCCTTCCTCCAGAATTTTCTCACGAAGCTCCTCACGATCTTCAGGCTTGGACTGGTACCACTGAAGTCTCCCCACGTGGGCGCCAACTGAAGAACCAGGTTTTAGAACCCAGCGGCGCCAGGGGCACGCCCAAAGTCTTCGAGTTCACCTGTCTTAGAATACAGAGACACGGGATACTTCTCGGTGGCGTGATAGATCAAATTTATTGGCTGCAACCAGGAACAGAAGTCCACGAAGTACGACACAGGTATATTCGTCGGAGACTGCTCAATTTTCGTATTGCGAGACATCGTCTTTTATGCTAAAAATCACATTCCTGACAAACACCCATTATTTACGAATTGTCCAATCAAAGGTAACATTTCAAAAGGTATCGCATGTCGACAAACCCACTTTTCAGTTGTCCAGCCCACCATCAATTACACGGGAAAGCCCAACATTCTTGCTCGGACAGGCCGGACAGACCCATAATAATGGACCACAACCCATATCATAAATAGACCATAAAAGAAGAAACAGAAACAGATAAGAAGCAAGATGAAGGTTGTGTGCGTGTGTAATAAACTCAACAATGTCCTGTTCTTTGATCCTAATCTCGATCAACTACCGGACAAGGAACTGGCTTAGCAAGGTTAGCTTCAGGCAACGAGGTCAGCTCACTTAGGTCATTCAGAAGGCAGCTCAAACTCGAGCTAAGGTGTACGTGTACTAAAGACTCGTTCGGCCGTAGTCATCGGCCTATGTGAGGGCAACCACAAAATGGCTGCCGTACACAAAATGGAACCAGAGGGTTCAGAACAGAATCCATGAATACATAGTGAATCCATCGGTCTAGCATGGCGAAATCACTCGTACATGCCGCACTCACTGGTTACGGTTCGCTACTATCAAACTCGTAACGAAACCATGACCTTTATGAAATGGGTTCAGAATTCACGGAACCTCAGGAGGAAGATGTCCGGGTGGATCCAAGGGTGGATCGAGGATGAAGAGGACCTGAAAGTAGAGGGGACAGAGTCTAGGCCACTAGCCAGTGACCGAATGGAACCAGGGAAGGAACCAGACGTCGTTGAGGAGCAATCAGGTGCTGGGGTGAAGCTTGTAGTTGCAGCCACGCGGACCAGGAGGTGTCGAGGATGATCAGGTGCTGGGGAGGAGCTGTCCCATGAAGGATCTCGTAGATGGAGGGGTCGGCTTCAAGATCAGAGCCAACAAGCCTAAGCAAAGGCAACTCACGCAGGATACACAAGAGCTTCTGGTGCAGACCAGGAGGGTCTGAGGTACTTCACCTTTGCAAGGAAGCAAGGGCCAGTCTGGAGCAACCAGACCAGCGATGGATTTTCACAAAGGATCATCACCAGGGGCTGCTAGCCAACGGGCCATCAACCGAACAACGCGTCGAGCAGAACACAGGCAGAAGGGCCCCACGCAGATCTCGTGGAGTGTGGATGGCTGGTCTTCGGTGCAGGTGGAGCTCGTTGTCAGGGTGTCTCAGTCCCCAGGGCACAGCTTCGAGGAGGCCTCAGGAGCTGCACTGTTAGCAAGTTGTTGACTTTTCAAGGTACCTGCTTCCATGGGTCCCGGCGCCTTCCACGGGGCTCAGCTGTGCTAGAGTCGTGCAGTGGGGTCAGAGGGATCCATGAGGCGAGGTCTTGTCAGGCTCTGTCAGTGGTTAATTTGTAAAATAAAAAGTGCCGGGGCTCTCCTCAGGAGGCAGCGCTAACAGGAGAAATTTGCTGGTGTAAACTGCCTCCAAATTAGAGCCCCGCCACTTATTATTCTGGAGAGGACTTTGCCTAATGGCTAGAGCTGCCGATTTCGGAGTTGGGTAACCGGGTTCGAGTCTCAGCGTGGCTCAACATCCAGTGATTCTGTGGAAAATCTGGCTGCCTTCCAAATGAGTATGACCTTAACTGGTGCTATAAGCACCGGTGCTGAGGATTAGGTGCCTGTGCTGAGCACCTGCAAGCACCTGCTCAAATTAAGCACTGGGCTCTGTGCTCGGGTTCCGGCGGGAACGGGGACAAAGCAAGCCGTTGAGTTGCTGGATGGTGCCTGCTTTCCCAGGGTGGTCACTCCTTGGTCACAAGGGAGATTCTTCAGTCTTCAGCTTGGATGAATGTCGAAGGGTCCAGAGTTTTGTCTTCTGTCAATTCCAGGATTAATCTAATCTCTCCTGGGTCAGCTCCTACCTTTATACAACTAAAGGAACGCCTTACCGCACTACCTGAGAACCGAATCCAACTACCTACGGTTCAGGAAGCAATTGAAAACCCACCTCTTCCCTTAAACTGTTTCTCCCCTTCCCTTGCTAGGAGTCACCTAGTTGTACTGATTTTAGCGCTGGGATACTTACGGGTGACTACGCGCTCTATAAAATTAAATAATAATAAATAATAATATTAATAAAGGGGGCTGGTTTGGTCACTAGGTCCCTCCTATGGGTGGGACCAGGAAGGGGTGTGGTAACACCCCCTTTCCTTTGTGCAGTTTCGCGCCAGGGCTGGGGCTGGAGTGCCCCAGCAACCGGTTTGAACTGGAGTATGCATGGAGCACCTAGAGTGCTCCAGGCAGTGTCTGATTCTATTCAGCCCTCCCTGTCCCAATACACATCCTCCTGTCTGGGGTGGTGCTCGCACCTCCCCAAGCAGGAAACCTATTGTCCAAACCTCTGTGACTGGAAGGACTCCCAGCAGCACGAGGTCAGACTTGTGTCTGTGGCAGCAGCATCCATTTTGGGATGCTGGGGCTCTGGTTAACTTTAACCGGGATAGTAAGAACTACCATGTCTTCTCCCTCTAGAAGGGTGGAATGCTACCCCCGTCACCAGAATTGGCGAGTGGGTAGTATTCTAAAGTGTATGACACCTTACACAACATGTTTTGATAAAGCCAAACCAAAGTTAGCATTAACCGCTAGGATTATAATGCACTTAAGAGTATATGTTATGGCAATATCATAGAACAGCTATAAGGACATGGTTCCGAAAGCTGCAGACAGGCTCAGCTCATGCTAGTGCACCATCTCACACATAACCAAGCACTCTGCCTTCAGGATTGTTAAGGCCTGCCATAGGAGTGACGTATAGGTTACTATGTGTCTATATGTAAGTATGTATAGGAATACTACACCTAAGCAAGGGGTGATTACACAACCTTGCCCCAGCAGAGTGATCAGCCAGTTGTGTCTATTTGAGTGGCCATCCAGGGGTGGCACAATACATGCTGCAGCCCCTGGTAGGCCTTGGGTATTTGTATTTGTATTTTCGACTTGTAGAGCGCCTTATCACCCCGGGGTCTCTAAGCTGGGTGCACCGATGCCCTTGGTACCTATGGTACACTATACAGGGACTCACAAGGGTGACCCAATATCCAATTTGGTATGTACCTACAGTACATGGAGTCCATTTTACAGAGAGAGCAGATAGCCTGGGGTCCTGAATAGCAGGATCCCAGGCCATCTAAGTCGAAAACCAGCTAAACACTAGGCAAAAAGTTGGGGGCAACTATAGTCAGGTATCCACCTTCCTACAACAAGCAAGGCTGGCAGTAACTGAGCCTCTTTTACTGCCAGCCTTGCTTATCGTAAGCAAGGACATTAAGTACAAAGTGCATGTTTACGCACCACTTACAGGTTTTCAAAAACCCATAACTAAAAGGCATTGTCATTTACAATGCCAATAGCTCAAACTGTTGCAAATGCGAGACCGACTGCATTGCAAATGCTTGCTTGGTTTGGTTCTGCCCTGTACAGAAGCAGGCTCACATCCTGACCAGGTGCCCAATAACATTCATCACACAGTCCTGTTCTGTGCAAAAGTCACTGTCATCAGGTGCACTTGGTGCGAAATGTGACAGTGTAACAGGTAACACACAGAAAATGCCTTCTCCCCAGTACAGGCAGAAACTCAGAAGTCTTTGCGTTTGGGAGAGCGTAGCAGTGAGGGACATAGACGCAGGCCTTCTTCTCACCGTCAGAGGCCCCAATCTGATGAGAGGGGCAGAGATCCCATTGCAGGCAGACAAAGTCAGTGATAATAGCTGCTTGCAGGAGGATGTTTAGGGACCCTCTGAGACCTCCATGCCACCTCCTATTTGGTGAACAATCAGTGCTCCTCCCACCAGTTTATTTGTCCCTGTACTTGCTCTATAATACAATGCATTTGCAGACCTTTCTGTAATACCAATGTGCCCCGTGGTTGCAAAAACAGCTGCCAACTCCTGTTGTGCCCCTGAAGCAGTATATGTAATTAGGCTCCAGGTATTCATATGGAATTATTTTTTTCCCCTGGCCATCCCGCGTGTATTATACATAGGCTTATGGGTCCCAGTGCATCATGACTCATTCTATATTTTGGCCTCCACATGATTATCAGGGCCCAGGAATCCTTATCATCAAGCACTTCTGAAATAGAGGCTATGACATGCAGCTGGCTGGCAGCCACTCTCTGATCTTTGTTTCCATGAAAAGGATTTGGGTTCCCTGATTCAGACTGTCTTCTAATCCATTTTGCTGGGGCAGGGTAAGCTCACCCAAGCGATGTGCATTAATCAGCACCGCGCATCCAGAAAGCCGAGTGAACAAATACACCAAGTATTTCTCATTAGAGGATCCCATATCTGACTCATCATCCATTTATATTCTCTCTCTTTGTCTCTCTTTCTCCTCCCCTTCCCTTTGGTCTACTCTCCTACAATTTGAAAATGGAGCAACCATTACCATCCCTCTCAGTAACCCAGAAGTGTCTCCCTTCTTGCCTGGTAGTAGTACACAAAAGGCAGTGAGGTGGAATGGGGATATTTGAGGTCAGTGGGAGGGTCCTTCCTCCTCAAGGGATCAACTCACAATAGGCCTCGCCTAGAGTCCCTTGCTTGGATACTCTCGACTTGTGACTTAGGTAAGGGCCAAAAATGGAACAGGATCCATTGCTGGTCAGAAAATTTGGGTTCCACTTTCCCCTCTTCTCACTGTCCATGGTTGGCAATCCTTTTTGTGTAGACCTGCAGCACATCACCAGTATACTACCACTAAGTCAAGTCAAGTCAAGTCAAAATTTGTATAGCGCACTACTCACCCAGAGGGTCTCAAGGCGCTTGAGGGAGGGGGGTGTACGTTACTTATCGAATATCCAAGTTTTTAGTTGTTTTCCTAAGGAGAGGTGGTTCTGTGTGAGGCGGAGGTGGGTGGGGAGAGAATTTCAGGTCTTGGCCACTAAGTAGGAGAAGGATCTTCCTCCCATGGTGGATCTTTGGATGCGTGGAATCGCGGCGAGGGCTTGATTGGACGATCGTAGTTGGCGGGTGGGGGTGTAAAAGTTCAGGCGCGTGTTGGGGTATTCGGGTCCTAGGTCGTAAAGGGATTTGTGTGCGTGGGTGAGGAGACGGAACGTTATTCTCTTGTTGACGGGGAGCCAGTGGAGGTCTTTCAGGTGACCGGAAATGTGAGCTTGGCGGGGGATGTCTAGGATGAGTCTGGCTGAGGCGTTCTGGATGCGTTGGAGTTTTTTCTGTAGGTTGGCTGTGGTTCCGGCGTAAAGGGTGTTTCCGTAGTCCAGTCGGCTAGTGACCAGTGCATGGGTGACCGTCTTTCTTGTTTCGGTGGGGATCCAACGGAAGATGTTTTTGAGCATACGTAGGATGTTGAAGCATGATGATGAGACGGCGTTGACTTGTTTGGTCATCGAGAGTGAGGAGTCCAGGATGAAGCCCAGGTTACGTGTGTTGTCCGTTGGTATGCGTGCGTTTCCCAGGGCCGGTGGCCACCATGAGTCGTCCCAAGTCATTGGGCAAGGGCACATTCCTACTTGTCTTTGTCACCTTTTAATTATGTTTTTTTTTTAATGAAGGGTTTAGGAAAGCGCTCACCTACTGTGAGAGTGTCCCAACACTAGGGCAGAAGGCCATTAGAAGGATCTTCTACACCTTATCCTTTAAACTGATCGGATTTTAGCTGTTTTTTGACAGTTTTTTCTCTGGTATGCATCTGAGGGGGAAGGAAGTTTGTTCCAGTGTTTAGCAGCCACAACCGAGCAAACCGAGCCTCCCCACTTCTTTCATTTGGTGTAGTGGATGTTCAGTAGATGGGCCGACTGTGAGCGCAGAGATCTTTGAGGACAGTATGTCGTCAACCTTTCATGGAAGTATTCTGGGCCTGTTTTTATAAAAAAGCTGAGTGTCCTACTGTGAAGGTTTTAAAAATTACCCTTATTTTACTAGTAGCCAGTGCAACTGGTTACAGTACTGAGTGATCGAGGCGTGTTTGGGAAGGTTAAATAAAAAGTCAGACAGCCGTGTTTTGTATCTTTTGTAGTCTGTGAATAAGATAGTCTGGGAGTCCTATGTATAAACCATTAGCCTAGTCCAGCCTGGACAGGATCAATACCTGCACCTCTGTTTTCTGGGTTTTCCAAGGTAGAAGTTTGAGGAATTTCATCAGCATCCTAAGTATCCAGCATGTGGATTGATCATAGCTGAGATCTGGGGTTTAAGGCATGTGTTTATTGATAAGGACCCCTAGGTTCCTGGCCAGCTCAGTTTGAGGGGAGGAGTGGTACAACAGGTTGGCCCTGCCCCTGGCACCGAATAGTAGGACCTCCATTTTTTCTGGGTTGTATTGTAAGGAATTGGTTTTGAGCCATCCCATCACTGCTACCATACAGGCTGCAATTTTATTTTTGACCTCCTACCCTGTTATCATACGTCAGCAGAAGTTGGGCATCATCTACATAGGAGACCACCCGAATGCCAAAGGATTCAATAAGATATGCCAGTGGCGTCATATAAATGTTAAAAAGTGTGGGGCTCAGGGCTGAGCCCTGCAGCACTCCGTACGTGATGGTTTTGACTTCGGAGAAGAATGGCTTGAGCCATGCATCCTGTTCCTTGTGCTCTAAAAAGGAGCTCAGCCACACCAGAGCCTTCCCCTCCACCCCGATGTAGGCAGAATCAATCCGGCATTGTGTCCAGCATCCAGTGTGAGTTTGATGGTGTCTGTAATCTCCATGAGTGTTGACTCCGCACTATAGAGGGCCCTAAAGCCTGATTGTGAGTCTGATGCATTGTGATGTCACCTGCATCTTGATGCATAGTGGAGATAGTTCAGCAATTCTTAGGACCATGGGGGGCACGAGGAATCTGCCTGCTTTTTGCCCCAATAATAAAGCCTTTACTTAGGCCGTCCTGCTCCTGGGTCCCACTGAGGCCTGTCCATCCTTCTGAAGAGACCCACCATGCACAGGTATCGAGAAGGAGAGCTTCCCTTCTCCGCCTCCAACAGGAGCTTTGACCTCACCCGAGAAAGACTAGAATGGCCCCTCTGAAGGGAAATGAGGCCTGAAGGTCAGCTGCCATTTGTTTTCTAAAGGCCAAAAGCAATTTACTTTGCACTGCCTGCATGCAGAGTTGAGACCAATGCAAATCTATACAAATAATCTGAGGGTTTTTTTCAGTACGCGTCCAACCCCTCCCCTCTTTTCCTTGAAAGGAAAAAGCTGCCAAGCATCCAAGCTGTATTAGGTTACCACTTTTTCCAAACTGGACTGGGCATAAAGACAAACATCCCAAGACCAGCATTTTGCAGTGATCGAAATGGGGAGAGAAATACATAAAATAATTCACTAAGTGCAAAACATTATTCTCAATAATAAATAATAAAGGAGAGCTGTGGCCAGAAATAAGGTTGGACAATTTAAATATTTAGGCAACATCTAAATGCTTAGAACTCAATCAGCAACTCTACATGTAAAAAAAGCATTGGATTTTGAAAATAAGGAGTACAGCTAGCTAGGAAAGAAACAATTGTTTTCCCAATGTGTTCTTGTCATTTATATGTAATGTAGTGGACAGTGCTTAATTTGAGCCGGTGGTTTCCGGTGCTCAGCCCTGATACTTGATTTTCAACATCGGCTGCTATGACAGTCCACCACATGGTGGACCGATTTATCTAATTTGCAGATGAGCACACCACAGTGTTTAGCAATTCAATATACAGCAAGAAATGAATACAACCTTCCTCCAACACCATGCTTAGAGCTTTGTGTGGCTAGAATAGTCTAAACTGTCACACCTGTAGTGGTGTGATGGTTAGTAGTTATGTTGGTTCTGTCATTGCAGCGGTGGCAGGGCTAATGAGCCGCGCAGGTTGCAGTGGCCTCCTGAGAAGGGCCCTGGTCTTTATAAACGAAGGCTCTCAATGAATTTGTAAGGTACAGTACTGAAACCCACATGTATTAGTCTACAGTCTACACCATTAGTTTCACAGGCCATGCCTCTTATAGGGCCTCTGAGCTCCTAGGCCACGACCTCATTTGGAACCCCCAATTTTTCACCCTGCTCAAAGCAATGCTTACACTGATAAAGATTTTACAACTGAGAGGTCATTCAGGTTTTGACCGATGTTTTAACTAGCTGGCCATTTTAATTACAATGCAGACTACCAAACGTGGAAAACTGTACCTACAAATAGATATGCTTTTAGAGTAAAATCTGTCTCCTTCGGGACATCGCAATGCAGGAACTTTGTTGGTGCCTAAGGTGCTCTACTGCCACGCGGTGGTCAATGTTGTATTTACAGCCAAAAGTATTTTGGAGGAAATACTAGGTTTGGCCAGAGAGACCTTTCTTTAAGCTCTTATGACGCAACATTTGATCTAAAAAAATCCTAAATAAATACACATATATCCATAATTATAATGAAGGGCTTTGGATCAGCCATCTTCATCCACAGCAGGGAGCGATGGGCAATTGATCAGCTCGCCTTAGTCACTGACTTTCTTTTTGCACAGCGAGTGATCGCCTGAGCACATCAGACACAAAATAAGTCTTCTTCGGTGCAAAGGCTGGCGGGGCAATATTTTAATTTATAAGTGTTTTTTTTCCCTATTCTATTATTCTTTGTTTAATTTATTCCACGCTTCAGAGTCGGTGTATTCACAGGCTTCAATGGCGCAGGTGCTTGTTGCCACGAGCTCAGGTGCTCTTGGATTGGATGACGGCCGCATCAGCCAGTGAGTAAACAAAAGACCTGAGCCGGAGGAAGCGCGCGCACCGCTGAGGCGCGGAGGCGAAGCTCTGCTGAGCTAGGCCATGGCATGGCTCCAATTCCTGTGAGGGCCCGGCGCTTGAAAGCATCGTGTAGGTAAGATGCATGTGCAGAAGAGGCCCGCAGTGTGCGTATTAGAGTGGTTCAAGGCTGCTGGGCTGTGGCGCAGTGATATTGCCCGGTTACTCACCAGTAATATACATTACTCCGAGTCCTGGTCTCCCCGTCCCATTCCTGACAAGTGAGCAGCTAGTCTGCTCTACAGAAATCCCTATCTAGCTGAGCTGTTTGCACTTCCCCCTAGGATGACGTCACCATCACGTGACTATAAAGGGGGAAGTGCAACAATCATCCTGAGAATACCAAAGAACCCAGAATGAAAAACAGACAATCACCCAAAGAAAACCCAAACCAGGGAGGGGGGAAGGGCTCAGGAATGGGACGGGGAGACCAGGACTCGGAGTAATGTATATTACCGGTGAGTAACCGGGCATTACCTCCTCGTCCTGTCTCCCCGTCCCATTCCTGACAAGTGAGCCCATACCCAAGCACACGGTGATTGTACGAAAAAAACAGACCAAATAGTTCGAGAAAAATCAGGCCCAGTTTTAATCAAAAGAAAACAGTACATTTCACAAATCATGCACCGCAGAAAGGACACGAGCCCCAAAAGCAGCAGAGGCCGCCATCCCCAACTGAAGCCGGTAATGGGCAACAAAAGTATGGGGAGAAGCCCACATGGCAGCATTGCAAATGTCCCTCAACGAGGCCCCCTTGAACATGGCCCAGGAGGACGACACGCTCCGTGTCGACCGACCCTGAACAGAAGAAGGCAGAGGACAGTGGGCAGAGTCGTAAGCAGTAACCACAGCACCCCTAACCCACCGAGACAAAGTGGACAAGGAAGGACGAAGCCCCTGCCCCGACAGGCCATAGGTGACGAACAGGGAATCAACCTTCCTGAAGCCAGCCGTACGCTCCAAGTAGATGCGGAGAGCCCTCAGCACATCCAACTAATGGAGGAGCACCTCCTCAGGAGAGGCAGGAGCAGGAAAAAACACTGATAGAACAATATCCTCCTGACAGTGAAAGGAAGACACCACCTTAGGAAGAGAGAACTGACTCGGACGTAGAATGACCTTATAATCGCAAAAGCGCAAGAAGGGAGGGGAAGCCATCAGCGCCCCAATCTCACCAACCCTCCGCCCAGAAGTAATGGCCACCAGGAAAATAACCTTAGCAGAAAGGAATTTCAGGGCCACGGAGTCCAAAGGCTCGAAAGGAGGACCCGTCAAAGCCCGGAGAACCAAAGGAAGATCCCAAGGAGGCACAGGAGAACGAGAGACAGGACGCTGAAGCAAGAAACTCAGCAGAAGGCGAGCCACCAATGGGGAGACAGAGGAAACAGAAGAACCCCGGAAAGCAAGAATGGCAGCCCACTGGGCCCGAAGGGAAGAAACCGCAAGCCCCAAGACGAAACCATCCTGCAAGAAGTTCAAAACCTTCACCGCCTCACAGGAGGCAGAAGAGAGACCCCTCACAAGACACCAGGAGGAGAAATTCTTCCAGTGACGGTCATACGACTTCAAGGTGGAAGGACGCCAAGAAAGCTGGAGACAACGGGCAATCTCAACCGAGCAACCCAGACCCAGCAAACTCAACCTCTCAAGTGCCAAACCCCCAGCCGGAGGCGACGCAGGGAGGCAACCCCGAGAAGAGGAGCCTGCAGTGGGGAGGGAGACAGGGAAACCTCCAATGAGGGCAAACCGAGAAGGCCAGCAGAAGGGGGAACCAAGACTGCCGAGACCATTCCGGAACCACCAGGAGAACCTCCGCCCAATCCCAACGAATCTTCCGGAGGACCCTCGGAATTAAGGCAAATGGAGGGAAGGCAAACAGCAGACCCCTCGACAAAGGAATCGAGAAAGCATCCGTAGCCCACGCCAACGGAGAGGGAACTATGCTGCAAAACTGAGGAAGAAGGGCAGACTCCTCCGAGGCAAACAGATCCAGCCAAGGAAGGTGGAACCGGAGGACAATCAGGTCGAACGGATCCGGGGACAGACAAAGGGACACCGAGGAGGAGAACACCCTGCTCAAACAATCCGCAGGCCCATTCTCCTTCCCCGGAAGATAGACCGCCGTCAGAGACAAGAGACTCAACTCTGCCCAAAGGCCGATCTCCCGGGACAGGAGAAACAGAGCACGACACATGCCCCCCTGGTAATTCACATAAGAACGAACCACCTGATTGTCCGTCTGCACAGAGACCGCCCGACCCCGAAGGAGAGGAGCGAACCAAAGAAGAGCCAACCAAACCGCCCTCAACTCCTTCCTGTTCGACGACTGGAGGGACTCGAAACTGGACCACCGACCCTGAGCCTTGGAGGCACCTAGAACGGCACCCCACCCAAAAGCACTGGCATCCGTGGATAACACGATCACAGACTGAGGAGGAAGGAGATCGAACCCCCGGGAAAGAGAGAGAGGGGACAACCACTACTGGAGATCCGCCCGAATCCCCGGAGTGACAGGGATCAGAGTCTCTTAGTCCAAGGAGGCAATATTCCAGTGCGACAGGACATGATGCAACAGGGGGTATAGATGGAGCCTGGACCAAGGAAGGAGATGCAGAGTGGAAGCCATCTCCCCCAGACACCCGGGATTGGGACATAAGCAGGAAAGGTGATGAAACAATGTCAACTGGCGCTCCTGTGAGAGAAAAACCATGCCCAAGTCCGTGCGGAAGAGAGCCCCCAGGAACTTCAGGGACTGGGAGGGCACCAGGGATGACTTCCTGTAGCTGATAAGGAACCCAAAGGAACCTAGCAGAAGACACACCTGGTCCACATCCGCCAGAGCCTGCGAAAAGGAAGGAGAGACAATCAACCAGTCATCCAGATATGGAAACACCAGAAGACCCCTGGAATGAAGGATACCCACCAGAGGGGCCAAGAGATTGGTGAACACTCTGGGCGCCCAGGAAATGCCAAAAGGGAGCACCCGGAACTGATAGTAAAGTGCCCCCACAGCAAATCGGAGAAAACGCCGGTCTTCCGGATGTACAGGAACGTGCAGATATGCATCCATGAGATCCAGGGACGCCAGGAAGCCCCCCGGCAGGACCAGAGACAGGATGGACTGGAGCGTCATCATCTTGAACGGACGGTGGACAACGAAGCGATTGACCCGCTTCAGATCCAGAACAGGACGAAGATCCGAAGTGTCCTTCTTCGAGACAAGAAAGAGGATAGAATAGCAACCCCTGCACCTCTCCAGAGGGGGGACCACCACAATAGCCTGCTTCTCCAACAGGAGCCGCACACCTGTCAACAAATCAACCCTGAGCAGAGGAAGACGCGGCAGGGGAGTCTGAACAAAACCCGGAGGAGGAGGAGAGGAAAACTCGATCCGGCAACCTTCCGAAACAGTCTGAACCGCCCAGGCATCCGGGACCGACAACCACTGGGCGCGGAAGGACTGGAGGCGACCACCAACTGGCAAAGGCAGACAGTCATTGAGAAGAGGAGGAAGCGGGTTGGCAGCAGCGGCCCAGGGCTTGGCACTTCCAGGGCCCCCCCGGCCACGACCCCTGCCACGAAAGGGCTGAGAAGCGCCACAAGCAGGAGGCCCAAAAGCGCGACGGTAACCAAATCCACGACCCCGAGAAGGAGGGCGGACCGGAGCCACCAGCTTGCGGTTCTCAGCAGACTGCTTGACCATACCCTCCAGCTGAGGACCGAACACCTTGGAACCTGCAAAGGACAACTTAAGGAGGACCGACTTCTGTGAAGAGTCTGCCTTCCAGGAACGCATCCAAATATGACGACGGGCAGCGATGGAAGCACCAGAAGCAGCCGCCGCCGCCCCCAAATTGTCAAAGGAAATATCCGACAGGTACCGTACCTGTTTCTCCATCAAAGACAAAAGAGGCGTGGCATACTCGCCGTCTTGCAGCAGAACCGACAGGGACTGGAAATCCTAAGGAGCGACTGAACCATATAGTTCGAATAGGCAGTCGCACGGATGGAAAAATTGGAAGCAGCATAAGAACGCTTCACAGCTCCTTCAACACGCTTATCCACAGCGTCCGCAGGAAGGGCGTCCTCAGAAACGACCAAACCTTGAGAAGAGAAGCCAGCCATCAGATTATCAACCTTCACAGCCTGAGGTAACTCAGCAGCAAAACCCTCCAGAGGGTAACGCCGAGACAGGAAACGAGGAAAAGCAGACTTGTCCACCTCCTGCCATTCGTGAGACAACACCTTGCGTATAGCCCCGTGCAACGGCAAAGTGTCCGGAGCAGGCTGGACATATTGTGTGAAGAAGTCATCCTCCAAAACATCAGCGGCAGGAGGAGAGAACCCCAAATTGGACCTAACATGTGTGAACAGTTCAGTGAGCTCAGCACCCTGAACAAAATGACCACGCACGCCCTCATCCTCCTCAGGACCCAAGTCTTCCTCAGGGTCAGCCTGTGGATCCACAGAAACACGAGGTCTCTTGGGAGGAGGCCCAGCCGCATCCCTAGCCAGGAAAGCAGCAGCCACAGCCTCACTGACAAGGAGGCGCAGGGCATCCAGAGGGGTCGCAGAAGATGGAGCCTCAGAATCCATCTCAGAAGTACCAGGACAAAATCCAAACAGGCACACACAAGGACAAGAAACCACACAAGAAGAACCCCATATATAGGCCGAGGACCTGAACACCAGTGGCAGGAAAATTAATGGGCCGGCATAAAAGGCCCAGGCAGCAGCCAACACGCCCCCTAAATGCACAAACCACCGGAGTGTCCACAACACTAACTCCATAAAAGCCCCCGCCCGCTAAAGCAGGGCGAAAAAGGACCAGAGGAAACCCAGGAACGGCGGCTGGAGCAGGCCAACCAAAGCCCGGTGAGTGAAATGAGCAAAAACGGGCGCTGACGCGTGTGTAATCACAGCCCAAAACAGAGACGGGCGCTAACGCGAGCTGCGTGCAAGATAACAGCCCCAATTTAAGAGGCATCACGGGGAAATCGTCAGCGCGAGAACCAAGGCGGCCGCTTAAGCACGCCGCCGCATCAAAAAAGGAAACAGTAGGGAACTTACCCGGAACACCGGCAGCCCCCGGACAGCACAGCCAGGAACGCGGTCGTAGATCGCAGAAAAAAAAGAACAGGATGATTGTTGATGCACTTCCCCCTTCATAGTCACGTGATGGTGACATCCTAGGGGGAAGTGCAAACAGCTCAGCTAGGTAGGGGTTTCTGTAGAGCAGACTAGCTGCTCACTTGTCAGGAATGGGACGGGGAGACAGGACGAGGAGGTAATGTGTTAGGAGCGAACCAGCGAATCCAGTGCGCAATGTGACTTGTGCTGCTCTGAGACCCTAGTCCGCGCCTGCGCTGTTCTTCCGGCCGCCTGGCAATCAGCTGCAGAAAGTGCACCTGCTGGGACCACGCAGTGTAAACACTGCTTAATTTAAGCTACTAGCTTCAGGTAGGGGTGCCAGGACTCATTTTTTGGGCATTGGCACTTGCTTTTCGTCATCAGTCATTGGCGCAGAACTGGAGGTTGAAAGGCAGAAAAGAGAGAAAAAGATGAAAGAGAACGATGGGAGAAGAGTGACGGGGAAAACAGAGCGAAAAATAACCTGCAAGAGTGAAATAAAAGGGCAAAGCGTGTAGGATGGCGGTTCGAGCTGGAAGAAAGTGGAATCAAGACTAAACAGCCTTTGTATTCAGTAAACATGACATTCAGCAGCGCTGGCGGCAAACTTCTAAGAGAAACGTTGGGCACCGGCACTTAATGCTTTACAAATTAAGCATTGGCTAGAGAAGTAATCTATCCAAGCGGATTGCTACATTTCCCGATTCATGTGCCCACACCATCAACTGCTCATTACTATCTTAATGTAACACCAAACTTAATAATAATTTGTTTTTATGCAATTCATTTATTTATGACGCACTGCTAAAAATGAGAGCTGTTCCTAATACCCATTTTAATGGCACTTACCATAAGCGATCTTGTAAGGAGGAAGTTAGCATTACTGGGATACAGATTTGTGACCTGTAGATCACCTCAGATGGGAGTGGTGAGGGTTAACTCGCTGAGCCATCCTGTTGGCATATATTGCAGTATTATACCTCTAATTGTACTTTGCTTTCTCTTGTAACCTGCACACTTGTCACTTTCTCCTCCTGTGCACTGTTTGCTACCTCATGTATTTTGATTGCTCACAATTGTCACTTTTACCTCATGTAACTTAACGTCTGCTTGTGTAATCTGTTCACGTGTAATTTTCTCCTCATGTATCAGTTTTGTTCCTATTGTAAAGCACTCTGACGCCTTCGGGTAAAGTCCGCTCTATATAAAAACGCATAAATAAATAAATAAATACATTAAATACATAAAGGCTGTCTGTACTTACCATCGATCTAATGTTAATGGTGAGGTTAGAAAACTTAAGAACAGGCGGAAAAAGTGGCACGTGAAAAAGCTTCCGGGTTGCCAGTCGCGGCATGTCCTACCACCACACTGTTTCTCTAAGTCAGCCTGTCTACCCCGTAGTAGGGCATGGCTGAGACGGAAGGCAACTATTGAGAAAGTGTGTTCATGGTTACCAGCACAAGCACAACATTTGCATCGGGAAAGTATCTCAGTAAAGCTGCCAGACCATTTTAGTAAAATCTAAACATATTTTATTATTTAACTAAACACAAAATGACAAAAACTGAATCTGTCCCAGGACATTTATAGCGTGCTAAAGTGACATTTCCATTCCACATGGCTCCCCAGTCCACATGAACAGTCAAAGTTTCCTTTGCAGTACTCACAAAAGGCCTCCTGAGGCTTCCTCTTTCTCCAGGCACACAGCAAGGCTTCCAGCTCCAGGCTGCCTCTAGCCTTCTGTCAGGTCGGAGGGGCAGGATGAGAGTCAGTTGTCTTGTGCCGGCAAGTGCAGGTCACCGCTTCCAAACTTCACAAAGTTCCTGTAGGGGTTTCTCTGGCTTCTGTCTCCAAAGCAGATAGACGCACTGGTCTTCTAGACCTGCATTAGCCAGTCGACAGTGCCCTCCTCTTCCCCCACTTTTCTGCTTCCATCACAGTCCTTGGTATTGACTTCAAAGCCCATGAGAGAGCCCTCTTTCTGGATACCAGTTCACAGTGGGTGTAAGGTAGTGTGGTTATTCACTTTCCAGTTCCAGAAACAAATATTCACCAAGCCAAGTCCCAGCCAGTTACGACTAGTTTGCTTCAAAAGAGGAGTCCTTGGGTGCTCTTGGATGTTCATCCGGATGAGCCATCCGGGGAATCAGCTGACACTGAACCTTTTGTAGAATAAAACAAAAGTCTTGATCGAGGTCGGTTGCATTACAAGCAGATTCGATCCACTCCCAAGTCCTGCTCCAGATTCAAACCTGTGTGGGTCTGTGCGTCTCTCCGCTCAGGCTTCCAGCTCCGTTCCTGTATTGTCTCAGTAGCTATCCACCCTCCCCCTCCCACCCTTCAGAGGGTCCATGCTTCTGAGGCTCCCAAGCGAATAACAGGCTGCAGTGCATGTCTGTCTCCAATCCAATCCAGAGCTTAGCACTGAAACACCAATAGGAGTGGTTCTTAGTAGGGGTGGGGAAGGAACGTCTTTCGTAATGCCCCACACCTATAAGGTACAACAGTCTTTCCTTTATGGCAAGGATCTGGCTATCTCAATGGCCAGTTCAAGCTTTTTTGAATGTTTATTCTAGTAACTTTCAAAAACTGGGCTGCTCTTATTTTAGGTTATTTATATTGCTTTCCTCTCATTGAATACCAAGTCTGGACTCCTATAAACTGATTTGGTAACCTCTGACCCCAGGCTTCAGTGGAGGACAGGATACACTTATATCTTATCCCCTCTTAAATTCTAGCCCTGCCAATCCATCAGAAGGTTCACTGAAAGTCATTTCTTTCTTATCTTCAGTTGGGCCTCTTAAGAAGTTGGCCATCACCCCCATTTCCTCCTCTGCAGATCCCTGTGAAGTTGAGCAAAGTGAAAACCGCTGATCTGCAGCTCTCTCCTGCAAGGAAGCAGGAGGTTGCACACCTGTGGCTGAGAAACTAAATACAGTCAACTTATACACCATAAAGGAAACACATGCACAGGGAAACCAGTCAGTTGTTACTCAATCAGCAGAGTCAAGTAACTATGTAGTGTCTGGCAGAGAAAGAGAACAGGAACTGTGTGCAAAAGCAGATTTCCTACAATAACCGACCTTGGAAGGATGGGAGTTGGCCATACTCTTATGCAGACTTGTGACCCGCAGATCACAGATGATGGGAGTGGTGAGGGTTAACTCACTGAGCCATCTTGTTGGCATATCTGAAGGCTGTCTGTACTTACCATGGATATAATATTAAAGAAGAGGATTTGAGCCCTAAGAAAAGCTGGAAACGAAGGTGCATAAAAAGAGTGTGATAGAAGATGGGAACTAGAAAAGAACATTACGATTCAAAGAATGAAAGGGAGGGAGAAAGGAAGATGACATTGAGGACATGATAGATAACTGAACCAGCAGTGAATGGTGAGAAAGCTTGTGGTTTTTTGGAGATAATAAAGGATGGAAGGAAGAAAAGAGGAAGCAAAGACCGAAGACAGGAGAAAAGATTTGAGCAGGAAGAAGTTCTGAGAGGGAGCAAGCAAGGTAGGTAGGGATAACAGTAGTCCATTGTGCTTGTTTTCTTCTTATCTGATCTATTCCTAGAAGTACTGAGTTCAGCTAAAAGATATTATGTCACTTTTCACTGTGAATGGCTGAGTAGGTGTTGTGGGAACTGCTGTGTAATTCATTTGGACTTCAACCACCTGTTATCAGTTTGACCAGAGGTTTCCACAGTGCTATAGATAACAGCATTTCAGGTGAGGTCACTTATTGTAATATCACATGCTTGAAATTTCTTTTTTCATGTTTAAAATGTCTTGTCTTTCGGATCAGCCCCCTTGGGGAAATGTGGAAGTTTGCTGTTCTGGCATGGCTAATACAGGCAGTATGGGAAACCGGTGATGCCACTTCCTGTGCGAATAGATGATGAGAAATTTAGTGATATCTTTTCCTGTGCAGATGGATGATAGGAAATGGTCCATAAAACAAATGTCAGCATGAGCACCACAACCAGGCGTTAAAGAGTTAATAGTTTTGTAAGTGATAAGGATACCGGGGGGTGTGAGTGGCTGTGATATGTAGTGTAAGTAACTCAGGGTTTTTGTCTGTCACAGTTGTGACTTCTTCCCCATCACTCCCCTTTCGCTTGTCCTCCTTTCTAATCTCTGTGAGCTCTCCACTGAGACCAGTCCACAGAGGGGCAGAGTGAGGTAAGGCATGTTTTTAAATCGCCAGAGGTGCATCCTCCCTAACACACAGTTTATCACAAAGTACCTGAAACTTCATAAGGAGAAGTACTGGATTCCCCAACCCCTTCCAGGGGTTACCAAGAAAGGCCGAAGGTTAACACTCACTAAAGTGGCATGCTTCACCGTAGGGCCCCTCCTCACCAGAGTCCCATGGGTCCACACATTGGGCTCCCAAAAGATCTCTTTATGAGGGGATACATATCTCTCCCTATTGGTCAGGTATGTGGAACCTAATAAATTGACAATGCACGTGAGATGGTACATTTCATAGGTAATTATATTAGTACTTTACTCTCACAATAATAAAAACTGTAGTCAAGAATCTGTGCAATGCAGAACCTAGGTTTAGTGCCACAGTTGGGAGGAGCCTTATGATGAAGTATGCCACTTTCGTGGGGGAGAGTCTTTGTCCATCTTAGGAAACACCCAGGAGAGGCCGAATCAATTCTCTATTGGGTACTATCTGTGAGTGGCAGAGGGTCGCAGTACTTCTTTTTATGGAGTGGCTGGAACTTTTCTGATAAGCTGCCCATTGAGAACAGCAGAACTAATAACAGGTCGACCCAGACTTGCCTAAACCTTCTTACACCTCTCCTGTGGCTGGGGACTGTTTGGGAGCGACAAATCCCGTTAATATGCTTTGTTCTGAGTGGTTTTATTCAGGTTTTCTGGACTATTGTGCCTCTCATAATTGCAGCAGGACAAGTACACTTCATCAAGAGGATACCTTCAAGAAGGTCTGTTGTCATCACCAGGAGTGAGTCATTAGGATAGGTAAGGTATCTGCAGAATTTGGGTAACAAGGACTTCTCAACCAGCATACTGGAAAGGCTCCTTGGAACCTGTGATGGAGCAAGGACTCGTATAAAAGAGACTTGCTCGGAAGCAATCCTCTCATACAAACCCGTAACTTAGTATTAACAATGTATTGTGATACTAATATGCACTACATTACATATATTTTTAGCTAGACGAAGCGTGCATATGTGTTTTACTAACAAGTAACCCGAGTGGAACTTAAAATGGCTGCTAACGCAGGAAACTGTACTGCGCATGCGTCAACTGCATCTACGCAGAATTATGTCTTTACGCTTGGAGGGAAAATTCTGCTTCTGCGCAAATGCATCTAAAATGGTGGCTTGGAAACTCACATGCTAAGCATCTGCTTTGCTGAAATAAAAAAAAGCTGTATATTAATGCTAATGCAGGGGGGTCTTTATAAGTAAATGGGATTAGAGTAGAGATAGGTGGTATACAGTGAAATCATTTTATTTCAAAATTAATACATTTTCTTTTGACCTCTCTATTAGTTCGTATTTGGGCCTCTGAACAATGCTAAAGTCTACACTGCACGTGACTCCTCACCCGGGCGCAATGATGACAAGCCAGATGCAATGATGTCAAATCTTGAAACCCATTCAAGGCCGTTCTTGGTACATGTCCTGGGAACCTTCTGGACATCCTGAAAACTCAATGGACAACTGTAAAATGTATACATTGTTGTTGATAAAAATTGTGAATACGGGTGGGAAATAAAGCTTGGGAAAACAAATGAAGGGGCGGGAACATAAAACAATGAAATAAAGAAAATTATTCAAACTTAGCATGGTGTGGTGATCATCCCCTTAGCTTGTCCAATCACAAGTAGGAGTTTCATAAAGTTGAAACATTTAGGGGTGGTACATGCCATTAGAAAGGTATAATTGAGGTAGTTTAGTTGGAACAGTGGCAGTCATAGCAAGACAAACGCTGAGAGACCGGGATGCTGTCCGAATGCTGATCGAATATTTGGAGAAGCAGATTTAGAATTTTAAAGCCAAATAATCAGAAGAAGATCGCAGTAGAATCGAGGAGTTAATCTAATTAGAAAAGATCGTGGAAGAATTGAGGAGGAAGTTGGTGTCAAAGAGCGGTGAGATGTAGGCGTCGAATCCAGAAGAGGTAATCTATTCTGTCCTGAATCCTGTCCTGGAGTCCCTGTCACCTGATCTTTCCCAGGGGACCCATTAATCTCTTGGCCAGAAGGGTCTCATTTCCACATCATCCTAGGTAAATATATTTCTGTGTATTGTGTCACTGTGCTGCTCTCTCTATCCTCTTTTTCCTGAGGTACTGTTGTTGTGATAATCTCATTGAAATAGAATACTAAAATTGGGAAAACCGATCTTACTTCCTCGGAGAGATGGAGTTCGTACTGCGATTTGTTTGGCTCATATGATTTTAACTAGATAAATGATAATGGGGGCACCCGTTTATAACGCCAGGGACTGTCCAAGGAAACATAACAAGATATGTGGCAGGCTGATATTATACTTAGAATCAGTGTTTCGAATTCACACTGTGATCTCAGTATATGAGAGGGTATGTCCTGGGTACATTTCCTGCTGCTGCTGTCTGTCTAGTGAAGTCTGTGTGTGGCATCTGTCTTGCTTTGGCTGTGAATTATGATTATGACCAAGGATGTAATATTTTCGACAACTACTGCAAATGTCGATGTAAGTGAGCTTTAAATAAATACAATTAAAAAAAGTTCAAAATAAAAAGAAATACACAGTGCCTAGATCAATTCTGCATTGTGGCATTTTTCCACCCAGTTTTACCACCATAGTCTAAATGACACCATTAACAATATTTTATATATGGCATTTTACACAATGAACAAAGCAGTGATTTCACATATTCTCTTTTGAGCAGATCATTGAACACAAGGCCTTTCAACTGGGTTAAAAGTAAAAACAAAAATTATAATAAATGTAACTAAATCAACCAGAATAGCTTTGAAATGTCGGTTTGTGTGTTTGTTGAGGCCATGGCTGGAGACTCATTGTGTATTTATTTAGTGATGAACAAGACTTAATATGAAACTAAGCACCAGCAATTGTTGTTAAGCAGAGTGTAAGAAATGGGATTATTATTATATAGGGTGGGTTACTTCCCACCCCTAGAAATAATCAGAACCTCGTCAGGGTGAACCGGTATTCACCTGTTACAACGCATTTTTTACTCCGCACTACCACTACAACGCAGGCATTACAACGCATACCGTTACAACGCATTGCGCTGGGGGGCGCTCTAGGATAAGAGGTAAGTTTAATTTACTATCCAACACCTTCCCTAGGGTCCACAGGGACTGGAGTTAGAATAGTAAATTATACTTACCACTATCCAGCACCCCAAAGCGCTATGCGTTGTAGCGGTATGCGTTGTAAATACCGCGTTGTAATGGTACGCGGAGTAAAAGTATGCGTTGTAACGACATACATCCGGGTGAACCCTCAAAGCCACTAAATTAACTTGCGCTCAAACCCCTGGTAGATATGGCCCAGAGCAGACATACTTACATTAGGGCAATGTGTAAAGTATTTAGGCAGTATCAAAACAGTAATAAAGTCACAATGCCAAACCATAAAAATCTCAAACTAAATTAGAAAAATTGAATCAAAAAGAACAAAATGTCAAAAATTCAATAAGTGCTATCAGAGATATACATTTTTAAAGTTTTAAGTAGGAATAGCGATGAAAAGCACAAAGCTCTACTAATAGTCAATGATCGCGGTAGACTACAATGTTTGCGTAATTTGAGGCTGACTGTGATGGAGCACCGGGCAGATACACTAACCAGGTTTCTCCTGTTCAAAGATTTTACCTTCTGACTAGTCCTTGAAGTCCCAGGTCACCACAGTGTGTCAGAAAGAGGTCAACAGCAGAATCCAGTCCAGGTTAAGTTGACACTCGTCAGCTGGGTGCTTCAAGGGAAAGGCCTCTTATAACGTGTTGTGTCCGTGTAGCTTGAAGAGGTGGTCATCCTTCTGACCCTTGGAGTTCACCTCTTTGTCCTCAATACAAAAGGGAGCAGGTCTAGTCCTTAAGAGCTTCTCTCAGGTAACTGTCGTGATCCCTTTGCAGGTTCCACTAACCAGCGGGAGCGATGAATGGAGCTAATTCTCCCTATCCCCATGCAATGGCACACCCTGTGAGTATGTAACAAACACCACAGAGAGTATCACTACCAGGGAAGGGGAAAAAAGGGACAAGGAAACAATAAAGTTGCAGCTGGTCAAAATAAAGTGGCAGATAACTTCGGATATCTGTGCGAAGTATAAACTCTCTGATCTTTGATGGTAGACCCTGCAGAGGGAGAGATAAGGAATCATTCATACATTCAAAACCTCTAATATAGATCAATGCACTATGTGTGAATATAACTTACAGTTTTACATAGCTGCAAGAATCCCAAAGAACACATTCAAAAACAAGAAAAATAAAGCATAAAAGTAAAGAGATGATCCTGAAGTTAGCAAGGGTCTCAGAATTCTGTAAGTTTAGGCACCATAAGATCCTCTGGCCATCACAAACATATTCTCCTGGGTAACACAGTACTAGTCAAGGTGAGCAAAACAAGCAATGTCTGTGGGAATATTTCTGTTAACACACAAAAGTATTCAACGACCAGCAAAAAGTAAAATTCAATAGTCTCACTTCTAATGAACCGGAAAAATATGCAAGCTACTAAAACAAAAAATAAACCAGTGATACTGGCGAGTTCGTAACAAGTGGGGGAAACCCCAAAGGTAAAGTTAGTGAATGCCTTTTGTAGTTCCGGTCATGTACTTGAATGGTTCCATAACCTTGAATCTCCAATACGAGTCATACATTCATATGAGCGACAGAGGTTTGTACAGTGTTGGCCAAGGTAGGGAAGACCTCGTAATCGTCTAGCTGCAAACAAGGGGTCTCCTGCTTATTTGTGCTCATTAGTTTTCCGACGTTTCAAACTGATAGTCAATAGCAGAAGCCTTTTTTCCTCCTTGAGGATCCTTGTAGGGAGTTCTAGTCCTGGATTTACAGTCTTTAATAAAATGACCCGACTTCCCACAGTACATACAGAGCCGTAAATTCCGTCTTCTCTGTCTTTCTTCGGAATTAAGGGGACCTCTGATTTCACCCACCTGCATGGGTTCCACTCCATCCCCGGACGAAGGACATTCTTCTGAAGTGGGTTTCGTTCTAGCAAACAGGAACCTAGAGTCAGGCCGCTGTTTATCTCCCTTCCTCTCCTGGAGGCGATGATCTAACTGGACCGTCAAATCTATTAACTCATCACAAGTTGAAGGCATAGTAACAACCTGTGCTAACACATCCTTCAATTCGCCTCTTAAGCCTTGATAGAATAGTGAGGTTCTTTTTCCCGCTGGCCAATCAGTTTCTATAACCAGCCTATTAAATGTGGTGATATACGTTATAAGATCTTGTGATCCCTGTCTCAGCGTTATGAGTTCTCTAGCTAAGGTCAGTTGGTGTACCTTCCTATTGTAGTGTAGTTCCTAGTTTCCCACTAGGCCCTGCGCATTGGAATAACATAAACAGTAGTATCGACGTGGAACTGCGGATATTCCAGGCCTCCACTGACTATGCTAAACTTAATTGGGTTGTGTTACCAACTAGCTCAGAGGTCACTGGAAACTTTCTTCTCTGCATAGGAAGTGATCAGCTTCCTTGGCACAGACAAGAAGGGATTCAGCTTTCCAACAACCGTGCAACATGACAACTTTGCTCCTCAGATCAAGAGTCAATCTCTAGGGTCGTGTGAAACAATAGACATGTATTTCACTCAGTCAGTCTAGTGCAGTTTACTTTCACGAGATGTAGAGAATAGAGAGACGGGCGTTCGTCAATAAAGGGTTAACATTTATTGAACAGTCTTTCTTCTCGTACAAGAGAAATGTATTGCCACAATTGCAAGAATTGTTATTATAAAAAGTACGTACAGTAAGATAAGTATTGCGAAATAGAACTGTAAAAGCATTGATATGGTTTCTTAGCCATACAATGGTTTAAAAGTAATAAAACATATATACAGTCATATATACATTAGGCTAACATACTCAACTGGTGCTTCTAACTAAGCCTACCCCAGTGTGCCTGACCTAAGCCTAACACTTGGAAGGGGAGTAAGTAAGTAGCTTTAAGTTAAGTTGGTTTTGCCAAGGTTTGTTTCAAGAATTCTCGTCTAAGGGTTTAGTCAACACCATACCTCTGAATAGAATGATGGAGGATTGGTATCTCCTTCAGGGGTCTCTCTCGATATCCCAGTCACCTGCGAGGGTAGACCGGAAACGCCGGAGCTGGATTTCTCTGCACGAGAAAGGCAGCGGGTCTCTTCAGCGCGTCGAGGAAGGAGGGGGGACAGCGTCCGCGGGCAGCTGGAATCTGCTGGATGTCTTCGCAGAGGACGGCTGTTCAGCTCCTTAAGCGTACTGCACCATAGTTCGCGCTTTAGCAGCGATAATGGTATCAGCAGCTTCACCACCACAGGGACAGCAGGCTGCAGCGACAGAGTGCTAGATTTACCAACACGGGGTCTTGCAGGCAGCAGGCATCAGCAACAGTAGCTCGCATTGCTTAAGGCAACGTTGGTAATATTTATACCTGACAGGTGCCGGGTTTGACGCAAGTTTGCTGGACATAAGACGTCAATTAAAGATGTCACTAGGAAGTGATAGTTATCAGTTGCTCATTAGAGTTCCATTACTAATCAAAACACAGCAAGCGGGGATTTCCAGGTTTGCTGAGTTTTTATCTTGTTGAAGAACTCGGAGTGTTATCTAGGAATATCAGATAGTGACTACTGCTCTGTCATTTGCACTAATTGGTCGCAAAGGAAGTGGCAGAGAGAACTATGCTGGAATGTGGCTCTGTTCGTGTGAGGCCAGAGATGACTTTTCAGAAAATCGCACATGACCGGTTATGCCAATATAGGGAATAAATGGATTTATAGCCGAATAGGGGCATAAGGTCACAGTATCGATCAGGAACCTAGATAAACACGCAACACCCACTCCACGGGTTAATGTCCATCAAAATTACTAAAACTAAAGCAATTAGATGCATGTGTAACATTGCCCACCCCAAAATACATAAATGCATTCGAAATAGGCGTACTTGTAATACATGAATTTAGGTACTGTACGTTTTTTAAAGCATAGTAATCATTCAAAAAATTATTGCATATGAAATCAATGAACGATTATGCAAAAGGAATTACACATGAAGTATCTCTGACAGAAGAAAAGCGAGATAAATCATCACATAAAAATGCATTGTAATAACATGTGTGCTAGAGGCTGGTGTAACGTTGTTATGTCTCTAGTGTTTAGAAATAGAAGTGTGAAGCTTCTGTTCTCTAAGAATAGTTTTTATGTTAAGCAAAGAATTGTTCGTGCCAAAAAAGAAAGAGGTCAATATTAGAAAAAATTGTCCAATTCAAAGAAAATAGATTTCCAAAGCTTTTTGCAGTTTTTGTTGATCAAAACTGAAGGCCGAATTCAGAGTTCATGGGAACGCTGTGTGTCGGAAAGCTTCTAAAAGTTATTGTTTCTGTACGGGTGAGAACATCGTATCAGACAGGCTCTCAAAGAATTGGTCTACAAATTCAGGTGATAGTTCAACCAAATTAGATAGCGCTGTAACATGGCAGGTGTGAGAATGATTGCTGTCATCATAGTTGGGACCAGCAATGCTCACAGAACGTTGTACCTGGATGATGTTGCTTTTGTCACTCGCTCCACTGTTACCACTTGGTTGTAGCACAGGGGTCTCCACGAATGCCGTCATCAGGATTGGTAGCCGCTGGGGACAACACAATGCGTGAGCCGTTATTGGACTGAGCAAAGTATCGACGTCCATTGGTACTGCTGATGGAAGTGAAAGACAGATGTCCAACACGCATTCATCGCCGCAAAGCATACACCGTAGCACAGGTAAAATGCAATTTTGCCATATCGGTCTGAATGAAAGGAACCAGGTCATGTTTAGATCTCTCAGCCTGGCCAATCCAAGGACGTTAGTTATCCTGTCCCGGTAGCGCATTGCTAGGATTGTCTCTTCCATTCCCATGGGAGCTATGTCTGAGCCGAGGCTTGCCATAACGAAGCAGGAGGGTCAAAAATAAAATCCCTGCGACGAGTCCCAAATATAATGGTATGCCGCCAAAAATGGAGTGCACAAAATTAGGAAAGATTCCCAAAATTGCCTGGAAGGGTGTTAGCAGTCCTGTAAAGACTGTCTTAAATATGCCTGGGATGCTTGTTGCACTAGACATGTTAAGGAGTTGGCTGAACATTTCTACGAAATGCACGGGGCAATTTGTTGATAAAAGGTCATGAACTTCAGTAGCTGTCCTTGCAACTAGAAGATCATACGTCTCTTTAGATGACGTTATAGGCACTGTTGTCTGTAAAAGTACAGATTTCATTTTGCTTAATGTATCAATTCGTATAGAATAGAGATTCAGACGAGGCCAGATGGGAGTCACTATGTCTGCAGGCCCACTCGGAAACAATGCTTGCATACAGCATTTGACCATGGATGTTCCTTCTACTAGATAACTTTTCCCTGGCACGAGGCCACAACATCTGTGATCCGTTCTAAGAATGTAACTCCCGTTCGCGAGTTGCATAAAGAAGGGCTCTATCTGAGTTGCAGGTGTGACTAGCTGGTGGCATGAAAGGTTGTTTGAATTTCCATCACATGCTCCGTGTAAATTAATACCCTGACACAAAAGTATACCGCTTAGTGAATGTTTACAATTTTCACCACTAAGAAATACATTTTTGTCGCTGTCACTATAGCAAGAATGAGTGTATGGTAATTTCCATTCGGATTTCACATATCCTTTACCCAATTGATCATATTGGCCAGCAGGTATGTACTCAAGGCACTTATTAAATCGGAAAGTTGTTATCGGAATTGTGATAATTCTGTGTATTATCCATTCAATGACAGGACTCTCTGACATTGTCAATGATAATCGCTCAAGTTTTTCGATGCTCAGGATTGTATAGTCTGCTCCTTTCTGTGCCAAACTGATCTGTTTATCAGTAAGGTTAAAACTGGAAAATAATGACGTTGTGTTGATTAAACGTCAAGGCACATAGCCTGAACGAAGATTTTGCAGCGTCCAGCCTAATTCTATAATAGAGCGCAATTGAGACTGGCCATGTTGTAACATTAGCAAATCTCTGTCTATCACATCAAAGGCAGAGGATACAATGTTGTCCAACGAATATATTCTGGAAGACAGAGCCATTAACCCATTGTCTACCACAGAAAGTGATTTTTCCAAATTAATACGATCCATTTCTCGTATTTTTTCAGCAGTTTCAATTTGCTTTACTTTCCAAGCCTCATTGTAAGCAGCATAGATACTGGTCGCTATGAAACGCTTTTGACGCTGTTTGCGTGGTCCAAGAATGAAATCGCGCAAATCAGCACCATCTTTTAGTAAAGACAAGTGTTGCTTAATTTCAGCCTGTGTGGACGAGGTTAGCCATTCAAGGCAGAGTTTCCCTACACTGTATGTTGTTATAATCCCTGGATGTTGTCTCTGGGAATATCTCGAGTCTAATCTGGTCATTTTTAACCCCTGTGTTTTATTCAGGAATCTATCTTGACAGCTATTTGTGTCTGTAGGCCAGATTAACCACTTGTTCCAATCAGGATGTGTTCTGTTGAAATGTAAAATTTGTGACACGTCTAACTCAATATCTGTGGTTGTATTCTCAGGTATTGGCTTCGGTATAGACGGTGTTTTAAGGTCTTTGATCTTAGCTAGGCCAAGACAAGATGTTTGGTGTATTGTGTCATTTAAAAATAACATTTGTTCTGGTATCATGCAGGTTCTAAATAGTGCTTCTATGCCTTGCACCTGCCAATCTTTTGTACCCCAAATTGTTTTCGTTTCAATATTATTTTTCCAATAATCAAAACCAAATGTCATCATTTTGTCATAAAATGCTTCTGAATATATCAATTTAGAATTTGTCAGCATTGTTTTCATACCTGTTTTATCTAACAGTTTGTAATAAAACGTTTCTGCATCACTGGTGTTAAAACCTGAGAAGTATTTGAATTTCTCAAAAAATGCTTTAGAACTGCTTTTAGGTGGTGTAGAACAATGTTCCCATTGATTATACATAAAAACATTTCTAGGCTGTGCAGATTTATGCAAGTAATGATCCCCATAGTGGGTGTAACAGAATAACTGCTCATAACTAGATGAACCTTGTAAATAATCATGATCTGTGAATCTAGCTGACATTACTAAATCAGACATCATGTCATTAATACTGTTAAAGTCCCAATCATCAGAGAATGTACTAGGTGTCACAAAGTCACTTAAGGAAACCTTTAGTTGATGAGGATACTTCAGGATTTCGACCGGACCATTGATCTCATAGTCTGTTTTCTCCCATACTACCCCACCAGGTATTGGAATTGCTGTGACATTTACTGTTGATAGTTCTCTTTTCTTCACGTGGGATGATCTGTGTGGTTTCAGGACTAGGTTGATGTTCTGACTTGCTGTGTCCATTCAATTGTAATAAACTTTCCTAAAATTAAAACTAAAATTAGGCATAGTAGGAGTATGAATACCCCTGAGATTATCCAATGCTCAATCAACGGTGAATCCAGATATAGTTCTTTGATTTGTTGAAGGAGTCCTGAAGTATTTTCTTTAGAATACTTTTTTGTTTCTGGCATCACTTCGGGGTCATTTAAATCTTCAGAGAAGTTGTCGAAGTTGATGAAATAACCAGAGGCAGTTCTGTCAATTGATGGGATTGTTCTTTCAATCTGTCTCTCGGTAGCACTTTCTGATGCCACATCATTGTAGACTGGTGTTGTTTCTTGACGAACTGTTTCAATCTGTGTTTCAAGAGGCACGAGTTCCATGGCATTATTGCATAGTCCTTCATTGTGCACTGCAGGCTGATCGAATGTGATTAGTCTTTCAGTTTGAACCTCTTGGATTGTTGCAAGTTTGGGTATTCTGTTGTTTCTTGGGAGTCCACTGGGCCTACTGTTGATTATAGGCCACATGCTTGGGGTTTTACCAGATCGATAGACACGACTCTGTTCTCCTTTTTACCAGCAAGGGGCGGTAGCACAACTGATCTTGTTCCCGTGACTGCTAAGACAGGTACTGCTTTTCTGTAAGAAGGCCCAAATTCCTTCTTCACCGCGATCTTTTCTCTGACTAGATCCCCAATCTTTGGAATCCAGACAGGCCTTGCTGGGGCTGTTGCGGGTGGTGCCACTGCCTCGTCAGTGGTACTTGGCTGTTGCTTTAACTTTATGTTGCTTAATGATTTTCTTGTTTCATTCAGTTCCTGTAAAACAGCCAAACGATCTTTGATGTCAAAGTCTGTTGTTTTTTCTTGTACCACTGACATCTGACTAGCGAGGTCCTGAACTCGCATTCTAATTCCGAACAATAGTTCGTATGGGCTGAAACCTTTTAGAGAATTTCTTGGCATGTTGTTAAGACTAGTCTGGACACTTATTAAATGTTTGACCCACCCAGCGCCTGAACCTAATACCTTCGCTGTTATAGATTGCTTTATGTCACAGTTTTTTCTTTCTACCACACTGTTCCCTTCCGGGGTATGACGGACAAGAATACCGCAACCCAATTCCCATGCTGGCCATGGCCTCCTTATAAGCTCGAGAGCTGAAAGCAGGACCCTGGTCAGAATGGAACGTGGTAATTGCGTATGTGCCGATAAAGACTCGCAAATCTTTTATAACCGTTCTAGCGTCAGCCGAGCGCTGGAGGCCTCATTTTTTAAGTGCTTTTCGTCTTAATGGTGTACACTGGGACGCGCTTCTCTTCTTTGATTGCGCAGATAGACCGCCTTATGCTGTCTAGAAGGGATCCTGAAACTACACTGGCCTGTTCATTTCTGCGATCTCGGTTGCAGTTTTCACAATTTTGAGCAAAACATTGAATATCTATACTCATTCCTGGCCACCAGTACTCTGATTGCAATTCTTTCAGAGAGGCTTTGATTGTTTGGTGTCTCAGACCCAACCCCATGTGTGCTTCCAGTAATAGGAAGCCCCTCCTGCTCCTGTTTGGAATTACTCTGTCCCCCACTCCAGGGATTCGAGCAAAAGGAACGGAGTTTGCATCGATTATGTATGCATAATTGAGTGGATAGTTTACGGGTAGTGCTGCACAGTCGCCTTTTACGGTCGTTTTTACTGCCAGCATTGTTTCCCCGTCTATGTACTTATCTGTACGCTTTTTTGTGGCTACGGAAGCCGGTTTAGTTGCTTCCGCTGTATTAGCCAATGAATTCCCTGCAACGTGAACGCCATCACGTCGAAGACTCTGTGCGTGAATCACGTGAGTCTTTTGTAGTTCTTTGTGTAAAAGAGCTACCTCGTTCCAGAGCATTTTATGCTTTATTGTGGCACCTGTGTCATCTTTGTAGTCGTTTTCGATCCAACTCTGCAGTTTATTGTTGAAAGAGTTGACGCAAAAATGAGAATCGCACACGATAAGTGTCGGGAATTCACGTTCTGCATTTTCGAGCGCCATCTTTAAAGATCTGATTTCAGTTCTTTGAACCGAACAGTTTCTTACAGATTCAGTTTTTGTTACTTTCGGTCTGAATTTACCGCACAGCCAACAACCTTTAATGATCGCACACGCTGCATTGTAGGATTTGCTCTCTACGTTGAAATGCTGTACAAAGCTATCTGTATAGATTATACAGGCGTATTGTGGGAGAGGCAGAATTTCGATTGGCAGAGGATATTCTTCTTCATATTCTAAATCATTCAGTTCTTCAAATTGCGGGGCGAAATAGTATTTCACGTCTTCCGCTCCTAGAGAATCTATGCACTGTATCCATTTCGGATCCAGTGACACTGTAGGCAGGTTTACTGGGCTGAATAGCGCCTCGAAGGCGGATTCTGCTGTAAGGATATTAATCCGTTTGCCGTGTGCTAGTTCTCGTTCATTTGCTAATGCAATTTGCACTGCTTTCACAGTTCTTTCTGTGTGACTGAATGTTTTTTCTGCTTGTGTGTACAAGTGAGATTTAATTGAAATAGGTACCTTTTCTCCCTCATTAGAGGTTAGGTACGTGAATCCGCATCTTCCTGGGATGACTCGGATTACAAGATTACGTGTGTTGTCACATGTATCTAATTTTGTTTTTGCTAACATGTCTGTTTGCAGTGATCTCAAAATTTCTGTGTGTTTTTGAGTCCAATTGATTTGTTTAAAATCAGGTTTAATTAGTTCGTAGAGAGGTTTAACCCTCTCTGCGTAATTTATAATGTAAGTTCTTCCGAAATTCAGAAAACCTAGTATGGATTGTAAATTCTTCAGCGTTTTTGGAGCTTGGAGTACAGCGCACTTCTCTAAGAAGTTGTCCGCTAGGCTTTTCCCTTCACTTGATAATTCGTACCCTAAAAATAGTACGGTCAGATGGGCAATTCAGGACTTTTTAAAGTTGAATTTGTAACCCTCTGCTGCGAACCCAAGTATAATGGTGTTCACTCTTTTCAAGTGAGTATCCAAGTCGTCGTCTGTGAGATAAATATCATCTACGTAAGATAATGCTTCATCATCATAGATTTGTAGTAACTCTGTTACCCTAGCTGAGAATAGTCCTGGGCTGTTCTTGAACCCCTGTGGGAGTCGACAGAATTTTTTCTGCGATCCAAAGGCAGAGAAAGCGGTCAAATATCTGCCTACTGGTGCAATGTTTTGACAAAAGAAACTATTAGAAATGTCTAATGTCGTTTTATATTTTTTCCTAACTATGTTATTCATTAGGGCTGCACTATGCGAGTTTTGTACTGCAAAAGTTTTGCAACATGTATTAAGGTGTCTGTAGTCCAAAACTAGACGATATGAATTGTCTGGCTTGGAGACAGGAAACAAAGGATTGTTCATTTGAGAGGTGCATGTTTCAATCACCCCCTGGTACTCAAGTTGATCTAAGATCTCCCTGACTTGTTTTTTAGCTTCTTGCTTTATGGGATACTACCGTTGGGCAGTTGGTTCACTTTTTAATTGGATTTTGTGAGGAGGTGAATCCTCATCCCATCCTACATGATTTTTATATAATGCAGGTGCCTGGGCCACTGCCCATTTCCTTGCATATGTATATTTTTTGTGAATCGGAATGTGATTCGAGAAGGCAGGCATAATCACTTCTTCGCCACGAGGGCACTCCCTGACAAACTCTGGGGGCCAATCTTTTTCAGCTAACAGAATATCATAGCCTTTTGAGAGCTTATCCCAAAATAGACCCTTAATTTTCCTAGTCTTATCACCCTCTATACGCAATGTTATTTCGTATATTTTATGGGGCTCGCTAAGTCTGGCGTCGGCAGTTTCAACTTGAATGAATTCATTCGTGTCCACTGTCTCCAGATGATTCATCAAGATCTTGCGCGCTATACTGATTTCTGCTGCACTGTCCAACATTGTCAATGCCCACTCCCCGTTTTTCAACTGTGTCCTCAGTATTCTCGGCATGGTTGATTACTCTAATACTGGCTACCTTCTTTTTCTGAAATTGAGATTTTTTACTCTGAGCAGGTTCCTTGTCTTTGGACTTGGTGTGCTCTCCTGGGTCTGACCGTCCTCTTCTTTCCGAATTCTGTGGAAGAGATCGAGAGGGACGTGTATCAATACTTTGATATCTATCAGGTTTTTTTAGATTATCCCTATTTCTAAGGTTATATCTTTTCTCAGAGGGCTCCCTCTGGGGAGACTGGCGTTCTCGAGTCGGAGTTCTTTCCCTCCGTCGAGGAGACCTTCCTCTGGACTGGAAAACTTTTTCCTTGGGAGTGGATTGTTTATTTCCATCCCAGCTCTTTTTAGGAGTGTTTGAATTATTTTTAATAAATAATTTTTCAGGATTTTCGAGCAGTTGGGGCTTTACCGGTTTCCCACCCAAGCTGTCTCTACCTAATTCTTCATAGCATTTTTCTATGATTTTTGCAAGCTCAACAGGATCTTTTATATCTGTTTCCTTCAACTTCTGGCGGATCGCCACAGATGCTGCTTCTCCTCTAATGTTGGCTAATAATATAGCCGAGACCTGCTTGAAGTCTTTCAGTAATTTCATACCTAGATTTAAAGCGGGCTCTGGACCGAATTCATTTTGAATCTGTTTTAGCACTTCTGGTATTACCGCCATAGACGGAACACCGTGTGTTTTTGTGTAAATGGAAGCAAAGACTGTACCCCAAGTGTCACAGTCCTCCACGTGTGGTGCGATTCCCATAGGAAGGCAGATGGTCAAGATTCTGTGTTTCTCAATAGGGGTAGTATCAGAAAATACTGCCTCTATTTGAGTGATTTTCTGTGCTAACCAGAAAGGAATTTGTTCCCGTTTTACGGGTGTTTTACCAAGACATGACTGTATGTTCTGTGGTGTAATTTTATTTGTGTTCCCCTGATGAGGGGTCAGCTGTGGTACATTAACAGCTGGCTGGACTGTTGCAGTCCGCATTACATATTGGACTAATTGCCTATGTATTTTTATTAATGTGTTTAGCTGTACTAACAGCTCTTCTCTAGACATTTTTTCAATGCCAGGATGTGGTGTGTAGCTGGCTAGAACCGGCCACGTGGCTCCTGGTCTACCTAGTGGACCGAGCCTAGTTATGTGATCAGTATGTTTTAGGGCGCCATTAAACCAGAGCAGGTGCTCTTGAAATTTAAGTGGAATTTCAATCTCCTCGAAAGGAGCGTACTCTTCCGGAGGTTTCTCTATTTTGTAATAGTGAAACTCTTTTGTTCTAGCGTTTACCGCTGGAAAGTTTATCCATGAATAGAATACCTCTGTCTGCCGATACTCGTGAGCCTCTATCACGAAAATTACTGTACCACCTTGAGGTATCAGTCCGTTTTCTATAAGTTTTAACGTTATAGATCTTCTTAAGTGGACCGGGATGATTATAGCATCCGGGTCTGTGTATTCGGGACCTTGCTGAGTCGCATCTGCTGCGGCCCCAGGGGTTCCGTTATTTTCTGGCATTGTAAAAATGCAAGGTTTGCAGAGTAGGTCTCCAAGGAGACAAAGATTAGGTGCACAATATTTTGGAACACTGTATCCTTCAACGTTGAATAAACCAGAGCTTTACATAGGAATCTCTTCCTACTAAGGTCGGCGGATTTTAACCTTTCACCCACTCCAGACGTCTATTGGAGTATTTACGGGAGAAAGGGGTCTGTGTGAAATATGCACGACTGAGTTACTCTAACTGTCTTGCGTTAGTTTATCGCCTTACCAAACGTTTGGGCGCCATGTAGTGTAGTTCCTAGTTTCCCACTAGGCCCTGCGCATTGGAATAACATAAACAGTAGTATCGACGTGGAACTGCGGATATTCCAGGCCTCCACTGACTATGCTAAACTTAATTGGGTTGTGTTACCAACTAGCTCAGAGGTCACTGGAAACTTTCTTCTCTGCATAGGAAGTGATCAGCTTCCTTGGCACAGACAAGAAGGGATTCAGCTTTCCAACAACCGTGCAACATGACAACTTTGCTCCTCAGATCAAGAGTCAATCTCTAGGGTCGTGTGAAACAATAGACATGTATTTCACTCAGTCAGTCTAGTGCAGTTTACTTTCACGAGATGTAGAGAATAGAGAGACGGGCGTTTGTCAATAAAGGGTTAACATTTATTGAACAGTCTTTCTTCTCGTACAAGAGAAATGTATTGCCACAATTGCAAGAATTGTTATTATAAAAAGTACGTACAGTAAGATAAGTATTGCGAAATAGAACTGTAAAAGCATTGATATGGTTTCTTAGCCATACAATGGTTTAAAAGTAATAAAACATATATACAGTCATATATACATTAGGCTAACATACTCAACTGGTGCTTCTAACTAAGCCTACCCCAGTGTGCCTGACCTAAGCCTAACACTTGGAAGGGGAGTAAGTAAGTAGCTTTAAGTTAAGTTGGTTTTGCCAAGGTTTGTTTCAAGAATTCTCGTCTAAGGGTTTAGTCAACACCATACCTCTGAATAGAATGATGGAGGATTGGTATCTCCTTCAGGGGTCTCTCTCGATATCCCAGTCACCTGCGAGGGTAGACCGGAAACGCTGGAGCTGGATTTCTCTGCACGAGAAAGGCAGCGGGTCTCTTCAGCGCGTCGAGGAAGGAGGGGGGACAGCGTCCGCGGGCAGCTGGAATCTGCTGGATGTCTTCGCAGAGGACGGCTGTTCAGCTCCTTAAGCGTACTGCACCATAGTTCGCGCTTTAGCAGCGATAATGGTATCAGCAGCTTCACCACCACAGGGACAGCAGGCTGCAGCGACAGAGTGCTAGATTTACCAACACGGGGTCTTGCAGGCAGCTGGCATCAGCAACAGTAGCTCGCATTGCTTAAGGCAACGTTGGTAATATTTATACCTGACAGGTGCCGGGTTTGACGCAAGTTTGCTGGACATAAGACGTCAATTAAAGATGTCACTAGGAAGTGATAGTTATCAGTTGCTCATTAGAGTTCCATTACTAATCAAAACACAGCAAGCGGGGATTTCCAGGTTTGCTGAGTTTTTATCTTGTTGAAGAACTCGGAGTGTTATCTAGGAATATCAGATAGTGACTACTGCTCTGTCATTTGCACTAATTGGTCGCAAAGGAAGTGGCAGAGAGAACTATGCTGGAATGTGGCTCTGTTCGTGTGAGGCCAGAGATGACTTTTCAGAAAATCGCACTTGAACGGTTATGCCAATATAGGGAATAAATGGATTTATAGCCGAATAGGGGCATAAGGTCACAGTATCGATCAGGAACCTAGATAAACACGCAACACTATCAAAGAGCTTACGCATCTCTTCACAAAAGTCATGAAAATTGCGCAGCGCCGGGTCATTCATTTCTATTAATGGAAAGGACCAACTGGCAGCGTTTCCCCCTAGATAGGACATAACAAAAGCAGTCTTAGCGTGGTCATCCGGGAACACCGCCGGTTTGCACATAAAGTGCAATTTACATTGCCCTAAAAATGTGCCAAACTTTTTTGGATCCCCAAAATATCTTTCTGGAGGGGCTAGTGGCAGCTGCAAGGGTTGTATTACTTGGATAGTGGATGGCCCAGACCCCCCTGCCTGTGTCTGTGCTGCATCATGGGGTGAGGGAGGAGGAAGAGTCCAATTTCTTATGTAAGGAGTTCCTCGTGGACTTGTCGGACTAGCTTGAGAGAGGCCAGCTACCTCCCTACGAAGTGTGCCTAACTCGTTCCTCATTTCTGAATTCTCCCCCCTGAAGGCATCCACCTCCATCCTCAAGGCAGTCATAGTTTCCAGCACTGACGTTAAGACAGTGTTGGTGTCCATCGCTCGGGCTGTACTAAACTGTGGTCTTGTCACTCTGTCGTGATCCCTATGCAGGTTCCACTAACCTGTTAGCAGGGTACAGCGGGAGCGATGAATGGAGCTAATTCTCCCTATCCCCATGCAATGGCACACCCTGT
Source organism: Lissotriton vulgaris (assembly GCF_964263255.1). Classification (NCBI taxonomy): domain Eukaryota; kingdom Metazoa; phylum Chordata; class Amphibia; order Caudata; family Salamandridae; genus Lissotriton; species Lissotriton vulgaris. The sequence goes on along the minus strand of NC_141685.1, from coordinate 1,009,360,542 downwards.
GAGTATGTAACAAACACCACAGAGAGTATCACTACCAGGAAGAGGGAAAAATGGACAAAGGAAACAATAAAGTTGCAGCTGTTCAAAATAAAGTGGCAGATAACTTCGGATATCTGTGCGAAGTATAAACTCTCTGATCTTTGATGGTAGACCCTGCAGAGGGAGAGACAAGGAATCATTCATACATTCAAAACCTCTAATATAGATCAATGCACTATGTGTGAATATAACTTACAGTTTTACATAGCTGCAAGAATCCCAAAGAACACATTCAAAAACAAGAAAAATAAAGCATAAAAGTAAAGAGATGATCCTGAAGTTAGCGAGGGTCTCAGAATTCTGTAAGTTTAGGCACCATAAGGTCCTCTGGCCAGCACAAACATATTCTCCTGGGTAACACAGTAATAGTCAGGTGAGCAATACAAGCAATGTCTGTGGGAATAATTCTGTTAACACACAAACGTATTCAACGACCAGCAAAAAGGAAAATTTAATAGTCTCACTTCTAATGAACCGGAAAAATATGCAAGCTACTAAAACAAAAAATAAACCAGTGATACTGGCGAGTTCCTAACAAGTGGGGGAAACCCCAAAGGTAAAGTTAGTGAATTCCTTTTGTATTTCCGGTATTCAATAGAGCATCCGCTCTTCTATTTGTATCCGGCGCGTGTGGAAACGAGATCAAGATGGCAACAATGCGCCTTACCGTTAGGCTGGTGATATTCGTGCTTGTGTGTCGGTAGTCTTCCGACGGCTGGCCGCACCCGCCTCAGATCCCAGCGCGTTCAATGCGCAATCGAGGCTAGGCCCATAAGATTCAGGAGGCTTACCAGAGCGTGACGTTTCCAGAATGCATAACAACAGGTTCCCAAAACCGAGGGAAAATACTTCAAAATCCAAGGCGACTCACGGGCTGCAAACAACACCGCTTACTCCCAAGGTCAGGTGACAAGCACCGGACTGTAGGTCAGGGAGGAGTTATGTGTAGGAAAAGGAAAAGAGAGAAAGGACATCGGCCCTAGGCATTCTGGGCGATGTAGTGTTTCAGTCATTCTCACACATTCCTCTTTCGCATGGTTAACCCAGGGTGAAATGTGACAGTAACAGACAGCAGGTCATCATCTGATCTTCTACAGGTACAGGAAGTGTCTTGGAGGTGCCATATGTATGCCTGGCATTATCAATGAGTTGAAATGACACCTGGGCACACCATAACCAATTTGATAAAAGTTCCTGTGGCCAACCTGGCCCACTTTGGGCATTTTCTAGATGGCAAAATCTTCAGTCACACTAAAAGTGGGCTCTGAGGGCTGGTGGGGGTGAGTGTGGGGAGTGCACTTTGGTAATCCTCATGCCCTACCACATCCAAAGCTAAAATCCAGTTTGAGGTAGTCACTGTACCTACAAAAAACCCACAGACAGAGGTCTGATGTAAGAAAAGCCACACCCTTTAACAATCAGTCAGCGGATCCACAATAATTATCTCGGCATTCTGTTCTCTACGGTTTCACGTGTGCCCCAACTGTCATATGTGAACCCTTCGATACCTGTCAAGCAGAATGTAACACTGTGGTGTAAAAAGGATGCCTACAGCCCACACCCTGCATATCATGAGAGGTTCAGAGGAGCTATCTCTTCCCACTGAGTTCAGCATATTGTTTGCTCCTGGGAGACCTCTCACACCTAGTCACACCTATTCAAGGCTAATTACTGGGTGAGAAAGGTCAGAGAGTCAATGCAAAATAGCTTCTAGGAAAGGCAGGCAGAGAAAATGTAACTTTTCAAAAGTTACCTTTCCTTAATATTTGTTAAAAATCCAACTTCACAATTGGATTTGAATTTTCATTATGAAAAAATGCAGTTTTATAACTTTTCTAGCTAGTCCCATTCCTGAGGTACAGTATTAGGATTGTAATCTGTACCCTGTTTTTCTACAAAGGACAGCTAAGCCCGCCACAGTGAAAATAGCTATTGGGTATGGTTAAGGTAAGGACATGTTAACATTAAATTTGTACATGCCCCTCAGGCCAGGCCTCAGGTGATGAGACTGGTAACTCCTCCAGGTCTACTTCCGTTTGAACCCAACAATCTCACATGCTCTCCATATTTCTTATCAATTACATGTGGGTTATGGGACTGGCTATTACATGTTCTGTATTGTATATTTTCATACTGTATTGTGGATCTCAAACTGTACCTCGCGGTGTATGGAATTTAATTGGCATATGTATATGACTAACTTGTTGTCAAGTTTTATTTTTGATGTATTCAGAAATCAATAAAGAATATTTTTTTTTAATGTGCACATGTCCTACTTTTAAATACCATGCACCCTGCCTTGTGGGCAACACAGCCTCAATAGGGGTTATATATGGCTTACATATTAGTATTGAAAATGTAGGCTTTACCTGTCAAAATGTTTTATTTTTGATAGGTTGAATTACAGTTTTTACACTTTTACAGTCAGGCTACAGCAGTAGGCCTGAAGCCATGTTTGCACAGACACTCTAGTGGAAGGTACAATAGGCCCTGCATTCTACTAGTGACATTTAACCTCCAGGCCATGGGTACAATTTGTATCATAGAGTAGGGACTTATGGGCAACTTAAATATGCCAGTTAGAAATATGCCAAATCAACCATGTGTAAAGGGGGAGCACAGACGCTTTACTACTGGTTAGCAGGGCTAAAATGGACAGAGTTCTAAAGCCAGCAGAAATGTAGGGGGTCCAGTAAAAGGTGAAAAATCTGAGAACATGCAGAAAGTTACTTACCTGTAACTTTGGTTCCCCAGTATTGGTAACTTTCATAGATTCCCATGCTTTGATCGTTCCCCGTCGTCAGCCTGGGAGCCTCGGTAAATAGAAAATACCATAGCAGTATATACAAAAGAGAAAGTAAGGCCTATGCCTCATCTCATTTTGTAGCCTATCTACCTCTTTTTGTAAAAGAGACCAATAACTTGCAACAACCAATCAGATTAACCTCACCTCATAGAACCCTCCTGAGAGAGCCTCAGAGCCTCATATTTTCACAGCCGTTGTGTAACAGTAACCACCTTTGCTGAAGGCTGAGCTTTCCCAGGGGAGGAGGGTGGGCGCATGGGAATCTATCAAAGTTACCAATACTGGAGAACCAAAGTTATAGGTAAGTAATTTGTTTTCTTGCCCAAGTATTGGAACTTTCATAGATTCCCATGCTTTGCATCAGAGTAGCTAGCAGTAAGCCACAAGTGCACATTTAGTTACAAGAGTATTAAAATATCTCAGCATAACCATCTTCATATGACAATCATATACCTTATAACAATACATCAGAAAAATATGTGATACAAAATGTGCAATCATAGGAAGGAGGGATAGAAGGGAAAGCTCATCTCTCATTGGAAAAGATTCCTAAGGACTGCTTGACCTACTGCCGCTTCGCTCCTTATGAAAGAGTCCAGGCAGTAATGCCTTGTGAATGTATGGGTACTGCTCCATGTAGCCGCCCTACAAATCTCTTTTATAGGAACTCCAGTGAAGAGAGCTGCCGAAGATGAAACTGATCTTGTGGAGTGAGCTCGTACATGTCTTTCCAGCGGTTTCCCTGCCGCTTGGTGGCAATAATGAATTGCACTTGAGATCCAGCGTGAGATTCCTTGTTTTGAGAGAGGAAGTCCTTTTCGAGGGACACTAAAATCCACAAGAAGTTGTGAAGATTTTCTAAAATCCTTTGTGCGTTCAAGATAAAATTTGAGACACCTCGGGACATCCAAGGAATGTAGAGACCGTTCTGCTGGAGACGTAGGTCGAGGGAAGAAGGACTTCCGAACCACTGGTTTGTTCAAATGGAAGTCCGAAGGGACTTTTCGAATACATTTCGGATTGGTCCTTAAAAACAGAGTGTCCTTTTTGAACTGTAGAAAAGGTTCTAAAATGGAGAGAGCTTGCAACTCTCCCACTCTCCTAGCTGAAGTGAGGGCTAAAAGGAGTGCTAACTTCCAAGACAGAAATTTTAAGTCCACCCTGTGGATTGGCTCGATCGGAGGTCTCATGAGGTGAGCCAAAACCAAATTGAGATTCCAAGCAGGAGGTGGAGGCCGCACTAGCGGGAAGACCCTGAAAAGACCTTTCAGGAATTGCTTGATAATTCTAGCAGACCAGAGAGAAGGACCAGAAGCTGTTCTTCTGAATCTTGAAATAGCCACCAGATGTACTTTGATGTAAGAATGAGAAAGGCCTGACTTTGCCAGCGACAGAATGTAAGGCAGTATCTGATGAGGAGCTGAAGAGAACGGATGGATGTTTTGAGGGATATTTAAACTGTGGAATTCTCTGTGCTCAGGGGCCAAGCTTTCAAATGGAGAGAGCTTGGATCCGGATGTACCACTTGTCCCTGGGATTTTGTTAATAGAGATGGAATGGGACACATGTGACATGGATGGTCTTGTGAAATCAGGAGAAGTTCCGTGAACCAGAATTGGCGAGGCCCGCTGGTGCTATTAAGATCATTCTGCAAGGTTCTGTCTTTAGTTCCCTGAGAAGCCGCAGGATCAGGGGAATTGGAGGAAAGGCGTAAACAAATGCGCCTGACCAAGACATCGAAAGAGCATTCCCCAGTGACCCTTGATGGTGATCCCTGCTTGCATAGAGTCGGCATTTCCTGTTTTCTGGAGTAGCGAACAGGTCTATGGTTGGAGTGCCCCAACGTTGAAAACCGTCCAGAATATCTTGATCCAATTCCCATTCGTGACAGGCCGATTTCAGATGACTCAAGGTGTCTGCTGTTGTGTTGAGAGTGCCTGGTAGATGCTCCGCTGAAAGGACAATGTTCTGGAGAATCGACCATTCCCATATTTCTTGTGCCTATTTTGAGAGAAGATGAAACCTCGTACCTCCTTGCTTGTTTATGTAATGCATGGCCATTGTGTTGTCCGTCCTGACCAGAATGGTTGTGCCTTGAACCCTCGGCAGGAAAGCTTGCATGGCTAAATGAATTGCTCTGAGTTCCAAGAAATTGATATGGAGCAGTCGCTCTTCTGGGTTCCAGTGGCTGCTCACCTGGAGGTCCTGTAAGACAGCGCCCCATCCTTCCATTGAGGCATCTGTGGTTAGAATCAGAGGGGATGGATCCATCCTGAAAGAGAGACCTCTTGAGATATGTTCCTTGACAGTCCATAAAAGTGCTGCTTTTCTCATGAGAGTGGTGACCTTTATCTTGTCCTCGAAAGAACCTTCCACCTGGCGACATTGCATGTCTAGCTGTTCTTGCAAGGGGCGCATCTGCAATCTGCAATGCGGAACTAATGGTATGCAAGATGAGATCGATCCTAGGAAAGATTTATGTAGACGAACTGACAGGGACCGTCTCTTTTGTAATTGGCTGGCAGAGAAGATTAGCTTTTTTTGTCTTTTCTTCGAAGGAAAATCTTTGCAGCTTCTTGTTTCCAGAATGGAACCCAGGAACTTGATCCTTCTGGATGGAAGAAAGACTGATTTGTCTTTGTTGAGATGCAGACCCAGATGATTGAAAAGTTGGATGCAACTTTTGACTGCATTTGTCGTTGCTTGAGAAAATGGAGCTTTTATAAACCAATCGCCTAAGTATGGGAAAACTTCTAGAGATTGTTTCCTGAGGAATGCTGCTACCGGGGCCAATACCTTTGTGAATATCCGCGGAGCGGATCTGAGCCCGAACGGTAGTACCTGGAATTGAAAGTGGCTCTTGGCTACTGTGAAGCGTAAATATTTTCTGTGAGCTGGGTGGATCGGAACGTGGAAATATGCGTCCTGGAGATCCCGAGTCACCATGTAATCCCCTGGATTCAGAAGGTGCAAGATGTTTTGAAGAGAGAGCATCCGAAAGGAGAGTTTTATGAGATAGGTGTTGAGCTCCCTCAGATCTAAGATTGGGCGCCACTTTTCCTCCGTCTTGTGAATTAGGGAAAATCTGGAATAGAACCCTTTTCCTCTTTGAGAGAGTGGCACTGACTCTATCGCTCCCTTGGTGAGCAGTTGACGAGCTTCGAGACTGAGAAGATGCAGATGTTTTGATTCTGTGAGGAGCTCTGGGAGATCTTGAAATTCTAGTGTATGGCCAAATTGAATGATATTTAGGACCCACCGATCTGTTGTTATGATCTTCCAGCAATCGAGAAAATATGTTATCCTGCCCCCCACTGATGTTACAAGGGGCGAAGGACCAGTAGGCAGAGATAGGAACCCGCCATTGACGTTTAGAGGTATCTCTACCCTGACCTCCCTATTTACCTCTTGAAGACTGGCGAGAGAAAGACACTGATTGGCTCTGTCGTTGAGAGTACTGAGGCTTGAATGAATGAGAGGACTGTGAATTGGAGGAGTAGCGTTGTTGATAACCCCCCTATACGCAGAGAAGCTTTTTCCTCTTGCATTTCGGAAAGGCACCTTTCAATATTGAAATATGCCCAAAGACCTTGCCATACTGTATCTTTCTTAATCTCCTGCAAAGCTTCATCTATATGCTTGCCAAACAGCATATCTCCATCGAAGGGTAGATCCAGAATTTTATTCTGCACTTCAGGGGCGAAACCAGGTACATCTCAGCCAACCTTAACGCCTCAGGACCGCTGAACCTGCTAAGGCGCGAAAAGCCGTAATTTCAGATGAAGCTCGTTCACCTTCCTCCAGGATTTTTCTCGCTTCAGCCTTGGCAATCTCTGGAAGCTGATCAATAAAAGGAGAGAGATCGCAACACATTTGGCGATGATATCGTCCCAAAATTGGTAGTGCGTTTGAGGCTCTAACGAGGAGGCTAGACATAGAGGAAAACCTCTTGCCCAAATTGTCAAGGCGCCTGCCCTCCTTGTCCGGCGGAGCAGTCAGGGGTTCCATTGGGTTTCTTGATTTTCTTTGAGCTGCCTGAGAGATAACTGAGTCTGGTCTAGGTTGTCCAGTAAGACAGGCAGGACTGTCCTCCGGAGCCTTATATTTTATCTCCAGACGCTGTAGAACCGGGATCATAGTAGTGGAGACTGCATCACCTTCTTACTCTCCCTCCAAACATGGAGGTAACGGTGTCATCCTATGGGGCGATGTCATTTCCGGAGTAATTTGTTTTCTCTTTATGGAAGTTTTGATCTTCTTATTGGGTGTCGTCGACAAGGGAATTGTCGCCGCCGGAGAAAGAACTTTCGTGGGCCAGTCGTCGACGGTGGGCTGATCATCGACGGTACCGTCGACGAGGTCGACGTCAGAATCATCGCCGCCGTCATCATCGACATCGTCGATGTCGTCTTCGTTGTCGTCGACACCATTGTCGACATCATCACCGTCGACGTCGAGGTTGTCAGTCTCGTTGACGAAACAGAGGCAGGATGTATCATCGACGAAGTCATCGCCGATGATGTCGTCGGCCAAGCTCTCGACGACGGGCCTGTCGACGGAGCTGAAATTGAAACCGGTTGGATTTTCGACGTTGTCGTCGATGTACCTGATGTACCTGAGGAAATCGTCGTAGACGGACTGATTTTCTTCTCCCCTTTCATCTCCTGAGGTGTACTTGAAGGTTTCTTGAAAATGTTTTGCTTTTCAGATGGTGAAGAGGTAGTAGAAGGACCTTGGCTTGCCTTCTTACTAGATAACACCTCAGGAACAAGTCCCTCCTTCTCCTTTACAACTTGGTGAGGAGATTTTTTGGGACTAAGCCTTTTAGATCTTTCAGCGGTATTTCGAGAGGCTTTAGCAGGGGGTTCAGCAGATCTAAAAGGGGAAGACCTACCCCTTTTTGTAGACCTCCTCGAAGATGTTGCTGCGGAGGAAATTCACTATCACTAGACAGAACCTCTTTCTGTGACTTCATCTTCTGTAACCAAGTCAGAAGTCTTCCTTCTCGGTCTCTCAGCGTCTTGGTGGAGAAGGTCCTGCAGATCTTGCAATCCGTGGCCTTGTGATCCAGGTATAAGCAATAAATACAATCCTTGTGCTTATCTTCAATATATAACCTTTTTTTTGAGCCGGTAGCACAGGCTTTGAACAAAGCTTTCTTTTCTGACATTCTGAAAAGAGATTAGGTGTAGAAAACCAGATTTGAAGAGAAAACTGAGCAGAGCTCAATGGAGACTCCCTTAGCACAACGTGCGGTAGAAAATCTGAGGCTCTGAGGCACTCGCAGGAGGGTTCTATGGGGTGAGGATAATTTGATTGGTTGTTGCAAGTTTTTGGTCTTTTTTACAAAAAGAGGTAGATAGGCTACAAAATGAGATGACGCCTAGGCCTTACTGTCTCTTTTGTAGATACTGCTATGGTATTTTCTATTTACCGAGGCTCCCAGGCTGATACAAAGGATGGGAATCTATGAAAGTTCCAATACTGGGGCAAAAGCAAATTTCCTTCACAGAGTATTCCACCTCTACTTGTGCACCTTGATGGCGGAGGCTGATCATTTACTTACTTTACAGTACCTTAGCCGAGTGACCACTGGCACACCACTGTTAACCACCAAATCGCACTTCTAGTAGGATAAATGAATCCCACATCATGTGCACAACCGATTGTATTTACTGGTGTCACTCAGCACCAGTTACACCAGTGACCAGACTCTCAGCCTATTCCCTTTCACCCAAAAGGGCACTCAGACACTTTCTGAGGCAGGACTTTTTTCTGGTGTCACATAAACAGCTCTGTAGCAGTTTCAAACATCTACTCTCACTGGATGGCACCTGTCCAAATGCACCAACCATGAAGCACGCTCCCAGGTTTGGGAAGACTCTACAGTTTCCTCGGAGGTTGTGGGAAGAATAATGCACCTTCATTGCAGTTAAAGTGTGAATGTGGAAAAGGTTTAATAGTCTGGAGTGAGATCTGAGGATAATCGAGGGGTACTGAGTGTCTCTTGTGTCAACTGTCATTTTTTACATCTGGGTCAACTTTACTTTTACGCTCAAAACTGAGCACCAAATATACCCCTTAAGCAATTTACCCTCAAAATATCTAGGCAGTGTAATCCAATACATACTCAGGTCGGTGGTGTGGGTCAGAACCACATAACTTCACTAAGCACACAATCTCTACCAGTTTTTAATGCATAGTTGGTGTTTTTACTTTTAAAAAGTAAAATTACTTTATTTCACACACAAACTAATATTAAACACAACATTGCAAATGTACACAAGGACATACAGACCTCTGGAGCCATTTCTGTACAAAAGATCTGTGTAAGAAGGGTTGTCATTGTTGAATAATGTGATGTGCCTTCCTTTGGTGTTTGTCATGGAGTTCACATTGTAAAACGTTTTCCTATACTGGGCTGCATGTGCAACGACCCTTCCTATTGTATTTGACGCAGGATCTATATTAACAAAATCTCTATCTTTTGTGAAGAATGGAACTACATTCAAGGTGGAATAGCACAACCACTACCCAATCAAAAGCGTGTAAAGATTAACAAAGAGGTGGTGCAAAAATCCTTCTTTTAATACTGTTGTTTTTAGTTATTTTGTTGTTACGTGAACTCGTGCAGACTTTTGCTCTTTCCCAACAGAAACTCGGAAGAACTGTTTTTATGTACTATTGTCTTCAGTCCATGGTGAAGGTTCCTATGGTAAATTAAAATCCAAAACAACCTCTTTGGCCCGTAAATAATATATATACAAAATAGAGTACCTGAGATGTCAACAGGGTTACACTCAACTTAACCCGAACAGACATTGAAAAGAATGAGTACCCTGCATCAGCATGCATCACATGTGCAGGGACTAGTTTTATTATTACAACTAACACTTAGCAATTACATAAAATGCCACAACTATATCAACGTTTTAATGGAAAATTTGAAAACCTTGGATTTTTCTACTCAAGCTGACATTCAATATATGTGATGAAACGGGGAGGGGTCTATAGATTTCTAATGCAAAGATTTAATTTTTATTTTACACTTAAAAAACACTTGTTTCAAACATCCTAATTCTCTATTTCCAACATAAACTTGATTTATATCATAAAACGAAAGTACCCAAGAGATTATGTAAGAACTTATCAATTCATGTATCAGAGTTGCCCTTTTGTTACAGTGCCTTTTTTGTGAGGGCACTCTTCATTCAGGATTCTAGGTGGCAAAATAACCTCCTTTTAAGCAAATGGCTCCACTCAGGTGACATGACACCTGCAAATAGATTGCTGCCTAGACACAAGAGCATTAATGAGTATGGAAATTAGTACTACAGGTCTTACTCTTTTATGTACTTTATGTAACTTTGGTAATCCCCCTTAAACCGCCTACTCCCTTTTAGCCAACAGTATATGGTATTTTCTATTCCAACTAAATGTATTGAAACAGTACCAGAATATTCCCAATTTAGATGTTTTGGCTTCCGTTCATAAAAGCTTGTATGAGTACCAAGCACATTACAGAAGTACTCCTTTATGCACACTTTAACCCCAGATGTGGAGGGGTGGCATGATCAGTGGATCCCTGTGTCTCCAAGACAGGAGGCACATCTTTCGCTCGCTAGGCTGGTCAACACACTCATAGAATTTGGCCTCTGCACAAGAAATGACAGGTCGTTTCCATTTTCCAGCTCCTTACTGTCGATCTGTGGAGTAGTAGGGAGGGAGCAACACAGACAACGGAAGGGTGGTAGGGTGGCTGGGAAGAGGTAACACAGAGAACTGGAGAGGGGGGTTGTGAGGGAAGAAACAAAATTGGCCAACGGGGAGGTGTGGTGGGAGGGAAGAATCAACATGGACAAGAGTGGGTTGAGCTATAGGAGAGAAGATGCAACAGGGATGACTGTGCTAGATGGAGATTAAAAAACAGTACCTTAGTCACATCGCCAGCAGTGGAAGAACCCTAATCAAGACAAAGCAATCAGTGCTTGGTCCTTACTCCAGACCATAGATGAGGAAGTAAAACTGGCTTGCGCTGCCCAATTAGGATTAGGCAAAGGAAAATGACAATGAAGCCCACAAATAGTAAGCAATGGGTGGGTTCTAAACCCCTTTTAGAACATAATGTAGCTTTCAAGAAAGAGCACATGAACTGCTCTAGTGCAGTGGTGGCCACCACATGCAAAAAGTGGTGAGGCTGGTGGAGGGGGCACGGGAGGGGGAGAGTGAGGGAGGAAGGAGGTTAATCATATTTTTTAAACCTGAAGACTTATCTTAAGCTGCCGGACACCTTCCGCATCGTGCCTTGTTGGGTTCTTCTTCCTGGTCCCAACCGACACTGGGACAGGATCACTGACTCCCTGTACAATCCTGGTGCTGCTCTCATGCTATGAGAGCTGCACGGCAGTGGTCGAATTGGGGGTAAAAAGTAGGGTAACTCCGGGTAGAGAATCAGAGGGCGGCAGTAACCCGAGGATTGGATCAGTGGGCGGAGTCAGAGGTGCGGCCAGAATGCACAAAACATCCCAATTTTTTGTATTTGTTTGGCATTTCAGTGACCAGTTACAGCTTATTATGTTAATTCACCCAATGGATATACATGATTATTTAAGGTTTAATATGAGTTATTGACTTTAAAATACATTCACAAAGTGGGATATGTTTCCAAACACAGAATGTCCCAAATATGCTTAAAAGTGGAAGCACATCCATTTGTCTCCCAGCCATGGAGCTTCTGTAATCAGCCCCTCTCCTCCTTTTTCCACAAGAGCAGTTCAAACATGAATAACAAAATATTCTAGTTTGCAAATGTTTTAAATAATTATGGCTCTGCCATAGTTTACACATAACACAACATCTGATACATAATCTGACAATTTTAACTAATGTATTGTTTGTACCTCAACCGGATCAAAAGTTACAAACAAACGTGACTTATGTTGCTGCAAAGTGGACAGCCCTTCCCACCTTTCTCACTGCTGTATTTGTATGTTACACTGGTACTAATAAGGCAAAATCTTTTTAGAGACTGTTAGCATATGTAAAATGTCAAAATAATGAAGTATCAGAAAATATACTGCATTACACTGCAGCCTTTTTTGCTGCATAATTTAGTCAACACTGCAACATAATTTTGTCCTCCTTTGCTGCATAATTCCAGTGACCCCAAAGCAGGCTGAACATGTTAAAAGTACTTGTGCATGAAGCAGAGAGACCATGCAGTTTGCAAACTTAGTTTAATGTGCGTGCAAATCCTGCATTGCCGATATCTGGTGAGTTGCATCTACTACTGCTGAAGCAAGGCCAATGGAAGTACCAATGGATGAGGCGGACTGGCCTCAAGGTCAGGGCCGGCATTGGCACTGGTGGCGCCCTGTGCAACAATGTTTGTTGGTGCCCCCCAATGACCACCTCTGCCATGGATTCCCTCACTACCACCCTTTAACAGTGCCTCTCAAATCTCCATAACTACTCTTTCTCTCAGATGCATTTATTTGATTTACAGCGCTGCTCATACCAGTGTAGAGTGTTAGAGCACTTTACATCACACACATTACACAGTGACAATCAATTATACTTGTGTAAATCACTGTATAGGAAATGTTACATAAGACAAAGGACTACAAGGTATAGGAACCACATGACAACCATACTAGAAGGCAATACATTTTAATAGTGATTGGCCTGGAGAAACACAAACTGAGTATTTAAAACTTATACCATGGTTGGGGGTTCTCTTTAATAACCAGAATTGATTTCCATCTGAATGAACACCTTTTGCAACATTAGGATAATCAAAGACTGGGGGAAAAACATAACACTCTAATTTATACCTTGCAATATGTATGCAGCTCTTAGATGACAGTTAATAGCTCACTGTTCTATGTTAGGATTTTAACTTATAAACTGCAAGTAACAAAAGGATCTCTCTGACAAAAGCAGTGACCCACTGACCTATTTACATTATGTGCACTTTGTGATCTGCATGGTACATGTTCTTTGCAGCAGGCACATGAACTCTCTGCGCTACCTTTCCATGAGTCAAAACTTCCACTAGACAAAACTCTGATCTCTCTCTCTCTCTCTCTCTCCTCTCTAGGAAGAACATTAATCACCATCATTATCATGACATTTTTATTGTTTCTGAAAATTGCTGGAGGCCAGGAAGGAGGCAGCAAGTGCTTTTAGAACCATAATATACTTGCAAATAGGATGCCCCCGACATCACTCCCTCGCAAGACCTCTGCAACTCACTCACCTCGTTCTTCCACCGCAAGATCGCCAACATACACAACAGCTTCGACGCACAGACCACGCACCCTACCACCGAACCAACGCCCGCCACCACCACCCTCTGCAACTGGACCCCGATCAGCACCGAAGACACCACCCGCACAATGAACTCCATCCACTCTGGATCACCAACCGACCCGTGCCCACACCACGTCTTCAACAAAGCCGTCGCCACCATCGCACCCCATCTCTGAGACACCATCAACTCCTCCTTCCACACCGCCACCTTCCCGGAGAGCTGGAAGCACGCCGAGCTGACCGCCCTCCTGAAGAAACCAACGGCGGACCCCACCGACCTCAAGAACTACCGCCCCATCTCGCTCCTTCCTTTTCCGGCCAAAGTCATTGAGAAGATCATTAACAAACAGCTTGCCGCCTTCCTCGAGACGAACGGATCCCTCGAACCCTCGCAGTCCGGGTTTCGGGCCTACCACAGCACCGAGACCGCCCTGATCGCAGCCACCGACGACATCAGAACCCTGCTCGACAACGGGGAAACAGCGGCCCTCATCCTCCTGGACCTCTCTGTGGCATTCGACACCGTCTGCCACCGCACCCTAGTGAAGCGCCTCAGCAACATTGGAATCCGAGAGAAAGCGCTGGAGTGGATCATCTCTTTCCTCATCGGAAGAACCCAGAGAGTCCGCCTCCCTCCATTCAGATCCGAGGCCACCAAAGTCATCTGCGGCGTACCACAAGGATCTTCACTCAGCCCAACCCTCTTCAACGTCTACATGAGCCCCCTCGCAGCCATCGCACGCCAGCACAACCTCAACATCATCTCCTACGCCGACGACACCCAGCTCATCCTTTCCCTCACCAACGACCCCACCACCGCCAGAGCCAACCTACACGAAGGGATGAAAGACGTCGCCGACTGGATGAGGAACAGCCGCCTTAAACTGAACTCAGCAAGACGGAAGTCCTCATCCTGGTTTTCATCATCCTCCGCATGGGACAACTCCTGGTGGCCCCCGACCCTGGGCACCGCTCCCAAACCAACAGACCACGCACACAACTTGGGCTTCATCCTGGACTCCTCCCTGTCGATGACCAGACAAGTCAACGCCGTCTCATCCTCGTGCTTCAACACCCTGCGCATGCTCCGCAAGATCTTCAGATGGATCCCCACAGAAACCAGGAAGACCGCCACCCAGGCACTCGTCACCAGCCGACTGGACTAAGGGAACACCCTCTACGCCGGAACCACAGCCAAACTTCAAAAAAGACTCCAACGCATCCAGAACGCCTCCGCACGACTCATCCTCGACATCCCCCGACACAGCCCCATCACCGGACACCTGAGAGACCTGCACTGGCTCCCCGTCAGCAAGAGAATCATGTTCAGACTCCTCACCCACGCACACAATTTTCTCCACAACCTGGGCCCCAAGTACCTCAACGACCGCATGAACTTCTACGCGCCCACCCGCCAGCTACGATCGACCAACCACGCACTCGCCACCGTACCACGCATCTGCAGAGCCACCGCCGGAGGAAGATCCTTCTCCTACCTGGCAGCCAAGACTTGGAACTCCCTCCCCACCCACCTCCGGCGAACCCAAGACCATCTCTCCTTCAGGAAGCAGCTCAAGACCTGGCTGTTCGAGCAGTAACTTACGCCCCCCCAGCACCTTGAGACCCTCCTGGGTGAGTAGTGTGCTATACAAATGCCGTGATTGATTGATTGAAGCAAAGTCAATGCCCGGTGCGGTCACACCGATTACACCGCCCTATAGCCGCCCTTCTCAAGAATCTGTGACCTTAATGACAGAGTCACTTTTGCTCTAGGGTGTGCTTCTTCATAGGCCTGCCCGCAGGACTGAAGGTGAACTTCAGTATGGATTGTGGTGGAGAGGCCTTCAAGGTCAACTCACACTTGCCACCGCTAGGGTCCACCTGCTGGTGCTAAGACGTGACTCACCAGCGGCGCAATAGACTTGTAAATTGGGCCTTTAAGTTCTAGTGGGGCCATCTAAGGTCTAGCACAGGAATGTTCTCCCTCAGGGGAGTGGTCTGGGGGACTGGCCTTGATGGATGAACCTGGTTCCCCAGTTCCAAATTCGGCAGCTCTGACCATAGTGCCACATCCTCTCCCCCACTGAACACCATACTGTCCTACTGAGAGATACTCACACTGCCTTCAACTACAACCCAATTGTGCCCCGTTTTAAACACCTGGATGCAACTCAATTCAAATTACGCACTAACCAAGAGCAACATGCTGCCTAAGAAAAGTACCAACATCCTTGAAAAAGCAAGGTTAAGCATGTGAACTATAAGCAGGAATAACATGGTTACTAATCCATCCATCAATCAGGCATTGCAGTACCTCCAGGATTGGTGCACTTCCCCACCCGGGAAAACAATGCAGTTCAAAGAAAGACAAGAAAACAAAAGTAGCGCTTCACTGGCAAACTCTGTAAAGTGGCGCTAATGTGTTTGGGTGTGAATAAAATCAATCTGGCCACTTTGTGAACACTCTGTCTTGCTTTATTTCGTTTTTTATTTATTTTTCATAGTTTTAACTTGGCATTCCCATGGTTGCACTGTGGAACCATAAATGTCAGAAAAAGATGACAAAAGTGCCTTTTCTGTTTTGGATCCCTTTCACAGGGGAACAAATAAACAATAGAAGGAAAGAGAGGGTGAAAAACGTTTCTTGAAGTCACGGTTTTCAGTAAGTGAGGAGGAGAGAAAACAAAGAGAGGGAATAAGAGAAAGAAAGAAAGAGAGGGGACAGCTGAAGTGGCAGAGCAGAAGTGCACACTTCCCTTGTCGTCTCTGGGCAAGAAGGAAAAGAGTCCTTTTCCTGCTCTGCCTGCCACCACCCGTCCCCGAATGGCCACAAACGCCAAGCCTTCTTTGCAGGCCTTGGCTATTTCTGCTGTCCTGGGACTGATGTATAAAATAAACAAAGTAGGGGAACAGAATCTACTAAAAAAAAGAAGTAGAGACACGCTGTGTCCTGCTGACCACTGCTGCACGGGGAGCGGCCTGAGCGGGCTGAAAAGACGCTCACTCAGGCACAGGGAGTCTGTGCTGTTTCTCTAACCCGGCTGTTTAGCCATGTTAAAGAATCCTACGTGATGTGTAGGTATCAACCCAGGCGGTAACAGACAAGACTTGCCCACATAGTAGTGATAGGACACAACAACCCACTTCCGTAGTAAAGACAGTTTATTTTAGTAAAACAAGATTCGTAAAGATCTACAATAGCAATTATTCTTTTTGAAATAAAAAGAATGTAAAGACATGCGATGCATATGAACAATTAAATAAAATACCATAAAGGCAGTAATACACAACAATCACAATTTCATAAAAACATAGTATCAGTTCCTGAGTTAATTATAAAATATGTTGTCGACACGCGTTTCGGCGACCAGCGCCTTCTTCAAGACAAACAAACTCTCAGGTTCCTAAATATAAAAACATAATTACTGATCCAAAAGTGCATTCATTTATTTCATAAAAAGAGACAGCAGCTCATATTATCATTCAATACAATAATCAAAAACAAACACCATAATATAACATCTTATATTAACTGTCAAAACCATACAAGCGGAAGTGGGTGAAGGGTTTGTGCGACCCTAATTAATAAGCAAGTAGTACCCCAAATGGGAAAGAAATAGTAAATACAGACTTCGGTGCTCAGTTGAAGAAAATATCACGAAGTATAAATGTCAAAATAAGACATTAATGATAGGCTAAGAGTGAACAGTTGATGGTAATCAGATCGAAAAGGATGCACGACTTCTCACATAAGAGAAAAAGCTCTAAAAAATGAAAAAAGACGCTATTAGTTGAGAGAAACATAGGATGTTAACCAAGTCACAGTCGGGCGCTCAAGATCATGTGACATGTGTTCTATATTCACAGTTCTTCTTTTGGAAAAAAAAAGTAATACAGGAGAGTGTGTTTTTATCGACCTGACATTCTTCGCCAGCAAAGCTTAACACGTAAACATTTTCTTCTAAGGTAGGGTATTTCTCTCTAGCAATACTATCTATTAGAATTGAAATAATAATTGTAGTTTTTAACCTTAACTCCGCCATTGTTCACTTTTGCCCTTTAGAGATCTTAAAATCTATAAAGAATATCCTGATTGCATCTATAAACAATTGATGTTGAATTATTTACACGCATCAACCGAAAACACTGTGTAAGTTTGCCATTCTTGTTTGTCTAAACATGCTTTTTAGGAGCAATGTACTCTCTTAAGTAACTGCGGGAAGTGCAGGGTATTCCAAGTTTTATCAGAGAAGTCTGTCAAACAAAGTTGCCAGTAAAATAAACTAGGAGACATTGGTTTCTCCCCTACTGACGCAGTGAATAAATTGCCGCCCTCTGCGTTAAGATCCTATGTTACCCTCAACTAATAGCGTCTTTTTCATTTTTTAGAGCTTTTTCTCTTATGTGAGAAGTTGTGTCAACAATACAACCTGTATGCATGTACTAGTTTACAAGTAAGTATATCTGTACCTGTTTGTTATCACTTGAACCTATAGGTAGTTGATTGGATTAATATATTGAATGTAGCATTTAGTATAGTTTATTAAGAAGCAATCAAGATTACGAACATGAAATGGTGTAAGACACACATCAGCGCAAATAATCGATTGAAAATTATCAGCTAGAATATACTGAGAGACAAATGAACAATGACTGTTGCATTTTCCCTGTACTCTCTTTTTCCTTAATAAACCTACATGCATCCTTTTCGATCTGATTACCATCAACTGTTCACTCTTAGCCTATCATTAATGTCTTATTTTGACATTTATACTTCGTGATATGTTCTTCAAATGAGCACCGAAGTCTGTATTTACTATTTCTTTCCCAATTGGGGTACTACTTGCTTATTAATTAGGGTCGCACAAACCCTTTCCCACTTCCGCTTGTATGGTTTTGAAAGTTAATATAAGATGGTATATTATGGTGTTTGTTTTTGATTATTGTATTGAATGATAATATGAGCTGCTGTCTCTTTTTATGAAATAAATGAATGCACTTTTGGATCAGTAATTATGTTTTTATATTTAGGAACCTGAGAGTTTGTTTGTCTTCAAGAAGGCGCTGGTCGCCGAAACACGCGTCGACAACATATTTTATAATTAACTCAGGAACTGATACTATGTTTTTATGAAATTGTGATTGTTGTGTATTACTGCCTTTATTGTATTTTATTTAATTGTTCATAAGCATCGCATGTCTTTACATGCTTTTTATTTCAAAAAGAATAATTGCTATTGTAGATCTTTACGAATCTTGTTTTACTAAAATAAACTGTCTTCACTACGGAAGTGGGTTGTTGCGTCCTATCACTACTATGTGGGCAAGTCTTGTCTGTTACCGCCTGGGTTGATACCTACACATTGCTTTTTCCCTGACCTAGGGGTGTTTAATATCCTCGTCACAGGGAACCCTTGTTTGCTACAAGTAAAGAATCCTACGTGCGCATGTGCATTTGGCCAGCTTATGGCAGCCCGCCAAACACATGCGCACTTAGAAAGTGCACTCCTACCCCCCTCCCCCATGGCCCATCGCCGCCTCTCCCTATACTTGCTGGCTGAGCCAGCTGCTGAAAAATGTAATAATTAAATATTGTTTTATTTTTTGCTGATGACTCTGAGCCAGTGGGGCGACACTCCTCCGCCATTGCGGAGGAGCTGCCCCTGCGCAGGAGTGGCCCATGCGGGTAAAGGTGGTGGTGCCGGGTGAGGGGGGATTTTGACAGGCGATGGTCAGGGCAAATTAATTATTTATTAATTTTCCCTCATGGTCATATGTCGAATCTCTGCCCAACCAGGCCTCACCGCTCTTACCTGCATGGGCCGCTCCTGTGCCTCGCTTTGGATGTGTTCTTCCCACCCAAGAACCGGTGGCGGCTCACAGAGGGAGTGCTGTGGGTGGTGGGGCAGGGGAGGGGCAAGGTGCGGGGGTAGTGGAGTCAGACGTTTGACGGGCAGGAGTAAAGTAAGTAAATAAATAAGTTGGCGATGCAGCGAGTGATAAGTAAATAGTTGTATTTATGTGTTTACTTACTTTTCTCCTGGCAGTCGTACGTCCAACTTCACTAGACCCCCACCCTGCCGCTCCCCCGCCCCATGCCACCACTTCGCAGCACTCCCTCTGTGAGTCGCCACGGCCAAGAACCTTCCATGCTCCTGTCCCTTTCGGCTGGTGATGTCTCTGTTGTGTCCTCCTGTTGACCCGTCTGCAGCTCTCGCTGGTCATACTCTGCTCTGCCTGCTAGCTTGGCCATGCTCTCGGGTTAATTTAGCAGCCTTTGCATTCCTGTGCTCTCTGGCCTGTGACCCCCCTTTTAGGTCTCGCCTACGCATCGCTTATGTGCTGCATAGGAGGACCTTTAGCCATCGCTCTGCTCTTTTTGGAAGCACACATTCGTGCTTGTGGCAGCATCCACCTTGCGGGAGCGAGCAGGGGCGTGCCACAAGCACAAGTATGTGCTTCCAAAAAGAGCAGACTGCACACGCCCCACTCCCGGGCTCACTTCCTGCTCCCCCTCTCTCTCTCATGCGCACTCCCAGGACAGTATTGACGAAAACTACAAGTAGAACTTGGATTTGTGTCTCACTTTGCTCCACCAGCTCCAGAGACGTGTGTTGCTCGAAGCAGTCTCCTTTCACTCATTATACTCTTTACCACAAGGTGCACTCAAGAAGTCACATAAGGCACTGACAAACCACATTCCCATCCTATTCATGTAGTTCTACATATTTTCATGTGAATAAATACATGCTTCCTCATACCCTGACCTTTAACTGTATCTCTACACATGCTTTCTTTTGGAGAGGCCGCACAATTATTAATTATGTCATGTAACATAACATGGATTGGCTCCTGGGTTTTAGGAGAAGACGTTTGCCTCTTTCTTGCAGTCTATGATGCTGTCTCATGACAGGAAGCCTCCAAAGTCCATTTCCTGTTGCCTGGGCCGCTGCAGAGAGAGTGGCCTCATTTTAATGTTGCAGTAATGAGGTTATCACTTCAGGGTCCAGGTTCCGTTGCTGCTTGGCACTCCTATTCCGGTGCACGCAGAGGGAGCGTCGGTACGTTGAACCTAGCACCGCAGCACTGAACGTCCTTGCCACTCTGAAAAGCGCCAACTCTAATTTGTGGGAAAAGTCGCCATTTGTCTTAGCACTTGTTCCCCCATTTTGTTCAGAGTTGGCCTCTCTGCTTCTTAGTCAGATTTTTCTTTCTTTCTTGTGCTCTTTGACCCAACTCCATCTTCCTCTACCTCTGCTAGCCTCTTGGAGTTGTACTTTAGCTCCTGCCTGGTCCTTCATTAAGGGCCTCCAGGGAGTGCCTGGGCTGTGAGTTTCTAGGCACTTGAGGTGACTGAGCACACACCATCTGCAAAGGAATTCTGTTGCACAGTTGCTCACTGCTGTCCCCCATTCCTTTAATCTGGTGTAAAGTGACAGTGCTACAAAAATGAAACACACCTTCACTTAAGTTCTTGAGCATGAAACGAGGGGCAGGAAAAGGAGTTGTGGTCTAGTGACCACACTGCACTCTTCTGACCTAGGTTTCCATACAGCCTTTTCCTTGAACATTTAATGTGATCCTGGACAGTGCACTGTATCTCCACAGGCCTCCGTTCCTTTAGCTGCTAAAAACTTAGGGTATTCAATGTGAAACATGCAGCAATCCAATTATGCATTAAGAATCTGTAATAGTTTGATGCAATTCCTTCTCAAAATTGTATATCTTTGAGGGTCCTGGCCTACCACCCTTGTCCAACCTGCAGTTATTGCATTCCATTTTCCCCTCATTGTCAAAGACAGGACTTGAATGATATAACTCTCTGTGAACTTCTGGTGACTTCAGTTTTGATGGGCAATAGTTCTAAATGTATGTTAAACCTCTATATCCTGATTCAGATGTCCTCATCCATATGGCTTTCCAGAAGGCCTAAGGTCAGAAGAATCATAACAAGCATTGGCACAGCCAATACGACTCGCCTGTGGGAACTTATAAGTATTTAGTTATGCAGTACAGTATCCTTGGTGCAACAACATCAACTGTTGCATGGTTAAACACTTTTAAGGTCCCAAAGGCGAGACCTATTGGCTATGCCAATGTTTGTTTAGGTCTTGGTACAATGGAGTGAAGAGTGTGGACAGTGAACTAACCAAGGCTGGAGCCGGGTTGTGCACCTGTATCTTAAGGATGACAGCTGCGTAAGCCTTGGGGCTGGCTCCTCCCTTCCCCGTCGTTTCATACATTAATGAAGGACTTCTATAACACAATAAGAAGGTAAGTAAATCTATCATGCGTGTTTTTCTCCTTCCAGTGAAGAATATGGTGCAAAATATACATAGAACAAAAAAGTAAATATTAACTCCTCAGATCTGTCCCATCGAGGAAAGGGAAGCAGAGACTGGTTAGGAGCTGTGCGACCCACTTGTCTTGTTAATTTATTATGTTGCTGAAGGGGACTTTTCCTGAAATTCGTGTGTAAGTTGAATCAAGAAACACCTGTGAAATTTTCATATAAACCCATTGTTCTGGGGCGTGGCCAAGATGGCGGAGTGAGTGGTCGCACTTGCCGCGATCTCCTCCGAGCCTGGGCCCCTAAGCCGCTGAAATTTCGCTGATCTCCCCCCACGTTGCTATCAATCGGCAGCGGAAGGTGAGGGGGACCCCTGTGTCTCGGTCTCGAGAGACAAAGAAGCTTGGGGCCACGATCGGAGGGCCCCGGACGCCGTGTCGAGAACGGAGGTGGCCTTAGACACAGGCCGGAGGTGGAGCCGAGTTCGCCCCGCGGCGGTGGCCGAGCCTGGAGGGGTGTCCTGAAGCTGCGGAGCCCGCCCGGAGACGGGAGCAACACGTACCAGATCTCACTGATATTCCCGTGGGGCCCGATCGGCTGATCCCTGGAAGCGGAAGTGCGGAGGTGCAGGGGGTGCAGGCCCAGGACCGGGCGCTACGTTGGGCCGGGGTCAAGGCCCGCGCGGCGGACTTAGGTGACGCTAGGAGGAACCCTCGATCTGCATCACTCCACTGGAGGTGCTGGGGAGGAATCGAATGACGTCCCGGTGGAAGCGAGTGGCCCCAACGGGGAGGAGGAGGCCTTCCGGAGTCAGCCGAATACTGGGCCGCCGTTGAAAAGGCGGAATCACGCGACGCCGCGGCTGCGGCCCGTGCCCCCGGCCTCACCCCGAGGAGGGCTTGAAGCGGACGAACCTCCCGAGTTAACGCGGACAGACGCATTCTGCCCCCTTCCACTGGACCTGATCCTGCGCGCCGGGTCGGCGTCCCACATCATCGGGACTGGAGGGAGCCCTGATTTAGCGCGGCCTGCCTGGCGAGTGCTATCCAGGGTCTAGTGGAGGTGCGGAAGCGGGTTGAATACGCAGTGAGGACTGCACTGCCCCCCCCCCGGCGTGCCTGTACCGAGTGTTGAGGTGGGTTGCTCTGGCCTAGCCTGGAGATCTGGCAGGTCCCGGGAAGTGAGGCCTGATTCAGAGGCGGCCCTCATCCCAGGGAGGGAAGTGCCGGAGACGAGTGCCCTGCTCAGTGGGTACCCTGGAGGCCGGAGGGGCTTAGAGACGCCCTCGACTGACGGAGGCTGCTGGTGGAACCAAGACGGGATTGCAGCTCTGTCCCCTTGATCATATGCGGCCCGGGCAGCGAAGTGAGAGGCCCGATTGGACAGCTGTGAACCGAGACGCCTACCGGCGTGGGAACCTACGCGACGCCACGGCTGCGGCCTGCAAGTCCGGAGTTGCCTGAGGACGGCGGGCTTCGCTGGCTGGGGTGGGGAAGGCCCCGCCCGGCTCTACCTCCGCATTGCCTAGGAGAGGTTGGGTGCCTGCTGTCCCAGTCTGGCGAGTGGCCCTCCGGGCCCATTGGCGGTGCGGTGGCACGGTGAGAAGGCAGCTGGCCTGGCCTGACCCCCGATGCGCGACTGCGCCGGGAACGAGGGTGCCCTGTTCCCGCTCAGACTGAGAGGTCGTTGATGGTATTGGCGCTGCCCGAGAAGCGATCTGCGATTTAGGAGGTGGTGCAGGGTGGTAAATGAGTTGCACACCGAGAGGTGGGGAACGCCACGCCTTCATTACCCACAGTTGAGACGGTGAGGACCAGTGCAGGCCTGGCAAGTGGAACCGAAAACTCAGGAGATAGCGGGATTGTGGGGTGTGCGGACTGCAGACGACGGCGTAGGAGCACAGGGGACCCGAGAGAGCAGTGCGGGCCGATTGGCTGGTGGCCCGGGAGAGCGGCAAAGGGCTGCGGCCACTCAGTGTTTCTGCTAGCAGCCGAGGAGTCCAGTATACCGCTCAGAATGGCCGGCAACAAAGGGAATAGGAAGGGCGATCGTACCCTACCGGATATGCTGAACAGGGGCACTGCGAGGCAGGATCGGGGACAGCATTCCCCAGGACAATCGAGCAGCTCCCAGGGGGCGAGTGGAGGGGAGCCGCCAGTCACCAGGTCCTTTCTTGAATCACTATTCAGCTCCCTGCGAGAGGACTTTCAGACATTAAGGCAGGAGGTGGCGGGGGAGGTTCGAGAAGTGCGGAGGGAGGTCGATGGCCTGGGCGAGAGGGTGACCTCCGTAGAGGAGGCCGGACACGCCCGAGATGAAGAAATCACGCAACTCCAGCAAGAGGTGATACGGCTTCGGGACCAACAAATCAATCTTCAATCACACGCAGAGGACCTTGAGAACCGGTCCCGGAGGAACAACATTCAGGTCCGGGGTGTGCCTCTCGGAGAGGAGGGGGAGGATGCCGCGGGCTACCTGTGAAACCTGTTCAAAGAGATATTGGGTGAGCCAACCGACTTTCCTGTCAGAATAGACAGGGCGCATAGAGGTGGCCTGCGGCGCCGATCCTCAGCTCCCCCCCGACCTCTTGGCTTACCGGCCGGATTACCCCTTGAAGGAGAGAATCCTCCGCGAGGCCCGAACCAAGCCCTCTCTGGATTTTAGGGGTCACCGCGTGGCCCTCTTCCAAGATCTTTCAGTGGTCACGTTGCAGAAACGCAAGTCCTTTAAAATAGCGACTGACTTCCTACGGGAGCATGACACAGTATTCGTGGGGCCACCCGTTTCGCCTCATTTTCCGATGGAATGGAACATTGCATCAGCTGTGCTCCCTTCAGGACATCTGCGGGGTGCTGGGCATCACTGCAACTGACGAGGACGCGCCCACCCCACGCCGTAGACGTGTCACTAGAGATGGCTGGCAGTCGGTCCCTGGCCGCCGGCACTCACCTACTATCCGGGCGGAAATGGATAGCGCAGTGAGAGGAGTGGCCAGAGATACGGCAACCGGTGAGGTTGCGCTGACTGCCTAAGAAGAACTCCGGTGGGAGATCGACATCGCTTTCTTGGAATTGCAGGTTTGGGGGCCCGGAGGAGGGGGGTGGAGCGGGTAGTTGCATAGTGGCTGGACGTCCACTTCTGTGAATTTCCACAGACTTGTCCGTTATGGACCGGACTGGGACAATGGTTCCTTTGGAACAGTTTGAGGGAAGGGGGGTGAGGGGTGGGGGTTGTGGGGGGGTCTAGTTGGGGTGTGGGAGTTTCAGGGTGGGATCCGGGAGTTGGGTGAGGGAAAAGGGGTCGTCCAGTGCACCATGCAGGTACTTGCTGCTTTAGCAGCCTTCATTCACCTTGTCTTGGCCTGATGGGGACACGGCGCGCTTGCGGGGAGAAGGGAAAAGGTTGCACAATGCGCTGCGCAGCTAATGGACACACTGGAGTCGGACACACATGGCAGGTTGCCTAGCGGGAGAAGTTACGTGACCACATACTGTCTCTTCTTTGCCTTTTTGCTTCTGACACCTGGGTGGGTGATCACACCTCCTGCGGCCTCCGAACAGAGTAGTCACGCTTTCACACACACAATCCATTATGCCTCCTTACACTTTTAAGGTTATGACCCTGAATGTCCGGGGTTTGAATAATCCCGTCAAGCGGCGGGCAGTGCTTTCCCTTTTAGAGAATGCTCATGCAGACATATGCCTTCTCCAGGAGACGCACCTGCTGCCGCAGGACACACATAGACTACGCTCACATAAGTTCCCAGTCCAATTCTTCTCCTCTTGCACCACCAAGACAGTAGGGGTGGCGATTCTGTTAGCCAGACGCTTTAAGGGGGAACATCTCCATAAGTTCACCGAACAGAAGGGCAGATTGCTAGCGCACAGGTTCAGGATGGGGGGACTCACGTTCACGATCGGATCCCTCTATAGCCCCAATGATCGACAGGAACGTTTCCTGCAGTCTGCGGTGGAGGATATCACTGCCTCGCCAGACAGACATATTATTCTCGGTGGAGATTTTAATATGGTTTTCGACTCTGCTGTGGACAGATCGGCGCAGCGCTCCCCGCAGGTCGGGGAATTCTCGGCTTGCTGTAAAGCGCGGCTAGCAGAGGTAGACCTTCTGGACTTTTGGCGTCATATGCACCACACGGACAGGGATTACTCATATTACTCCCACGCGCATAAGACATATGCGAGGCTTGACCACCTTTTGGTTACGTCTCCGGTGCAGGCGCTGGTCTCGAAGGCGGACATGGGCGTGTTATCTTTATCGGACCATGCTCCAGTTGAGGCCACGCTGTGTCTACCCCCCGCAGCTCCCCCTCCGAAGACATGGCGCCTCCGGGATACCCTGCTACATAGGAAAGTGGTGGTGGACCGTATTGAGGAGGCGCTCCGAGACTATCTGGCCCACAATGATAACGCTGACACCACCCGGGCCACACAGTGGGCGGCCCTGAAGGCAGTACTGATAGGGTTCGTGAGCTTGAATTGATACACCGCAGGACGGGGGCACCCAGGATCTGGCGACAGCTCAAGGAAGCGAGAAAGCTTCTGGCAGCCCTGGATATGGATTGGGCGGAGTACGCGGCACTTCGGCTGCGCCACGCCTTCTATACAGGGGGAGACCGTTGTGGCAAGTTGTTGGCCAATAGGCTCCGAGTTGCACGTCAGAGCCAGCTCGTGAGGGAGATTTCTGACTCCGCAGGGGCGGCGGAAATGGAGGATTCTCGTATCTCTGCCGTGTTCCGTGGGTTTTACGCGAACCTTTACACCGGTGACCCACCGGACGAGGCAGCCATGGCCTCCTATTTGGATTCGGTCACCTTGCCCTCCCTGGATCCTTTGCAGGCGGAACACCTGAATAGGGATATTAGAATAGAGGAGGTGGTGTCGGCCATTGCCAGACTTAAACATGGCAAGGCGCCGGGCCCGGATGGTTACTCCGCGCTCTTTTATAAAACGTTCTGCACGTCGCTAGCCCCTATCCTTACTCGCCTTTTCAACTCATTTGCGAAACCCGGGGCCATTCCGCCTGATCTCCTGCGAGCTTCCATTACGGTCATCCCTAAGCCAGGGAAGGACCCCAAGCACTGTGGGTCTTACAGACCGATATCCCTTTTGAACGTAGACTTAAAACTCTACACGGGGATCTTGGCCAGTCGACTCGCACCTCACCTACCCGTTCTAATCGACCCTGATCAGGCGGGCTTTGTCCCGGGGAGGCAGACGGTCGACAATACAAAACGGGTGGTCCACCTGCTAGAGAAAGCCTCCCGGATCCCGGGGGAAAGAATGATGCTAGCAGTGGACACGGAGAAGGCGTTCGACCGAGTGCATTGGCCCTACCTGGAACGGGTACTGGTGAAGGCGGGCATAGGGGAAAAGTTCCGCTCCATGATCCTCAACTGCTACGGGGAGCCGACAGCTGTGGTCCGCATGAATGGATACACTTCTACAGCCTTTAACATCGAAAGGAGCACTAGGCAGGGATGCCCGCTCTCGCCCTTGCTCTTTGCTTTATACATGGAGCCGTTTGCTCAACGGGTCCGTGACAACCCGGCTGTGGCAGGGATACGGATGGGTGGCTTCATGCACGCTATCAGCCTCTATGCTGACGATGTCATCTTCTCGTTGGCTACGCCCCGGACAGCCTTACCGGCCTGCATAGAGGAGCTGGTCTCCTTTGGAGCGGTCGCGGGCTTTAAGATGAACATGGGGAAGTCTGTGGCTTTAGATATCTCCCTGGAACCGGCCACTAGGACGTACCTGCAGAATAGATTCCCCATGCTCTGGTCATCAGAGGCGGTACCCTACCTGGGGATTAAGATAGCCCCCACGTTACCGGCTATGGTTTCGGCTAACTACACGGCTCTGGGGGAAAAGATTAGGGAGGAATTAGGTCGATGGAATCGCGGCATCCTCTCTTGGTTGGGCAGGATTGCAGCCATTAAAATGACGGTCTTACCGCAGGTTCTTTATTTGTTCAGGGCTTTGCCGCTCCAGCCGCCGGCCGGGTGGATCCCGCAACTGCAGTCAGAGGTGGCACGTTTAATTTGGCAAGGGAAAAAGCCCAGAATGCGCAGGGCCCTCTCACTTCTGGCCCCTAAGGCGGGCGGTCTGGGGATCCCTGACTTTCGTAAATATTTTCAGGCAGCGCAGCTGCGGTATTTCGTGGAATGGTGCAGATGGGAGTCGGATAAACATTGGCTTTTCCAGGACTAGGCGGTGGCAGGCACACCTCTGCAGGAGATCCCGTTCTTGCGCCGGTCTCACCGACCTAAGAATCTGTACGCCTCTTTTATCACTAGGGTGCCTTTGAGGGTCTGGGATGCTACTTGCATCAAGTATGACCTCATCTCGTTCCCGTCGCCGCTCACGCCGTTAGTGGACAACCCAGACTTTGCCCCGGGAATGGAAAAGGGGGCATTCACACACTGGAGGCAGGCGGGGTGTAGAGCTCTGTGTCATATGTATGGCCCTGAAGGGGTTGTCCCCTTTAACAGTTCCATCAAGTTTTCCCTCCCCGAGACCGAGCGACATCGTTATATGCAAGCCCGCCACTGGGCTCTTCAACCACAGGTGAAAGAGATGGCGGATAGACATTTCTCACTGTACGAGAGATGGCTACTTTCACGTACATCAGATTCGAAATTGATCACGGATCTCTATAGGTTTTTACAACAACCTTCAACGCGCTTCTACAACCCGAGGAGGGAACGCTGGGAGCGAGAGCTAGGGAGAACGTTAAGCCCCAGGGAGTGGGAACACATTTCCTATAGGGCGCGCCACTCGGCATATCACATGGGCCTCACTGACACACTGACCAAGGTTTCCACCTATTGGTACTACACACCTGAGCGGATTCACGAATTTGACCGTAGTAAGGAGGACACATGTTGGCGAGGGTGCGGGCACCGGGGTACACTCACGCACATTTTATGGGATTGCCCTCTCTTGGACGCATATTGGAAGGAGGTGCTGGATCCCGTAGAGGCAGGCAAATAGCCATCGCCCTAGGTTCCGCGGTCCAGAACATCTTGATACACTGGCGCACCACCACAACACCCACCATCACGGCCTGGCTCCATAGACTGTGGCATGTTCTGGGTATGAAAAAATTCTATGTCAGGACGGAGGCGAGGATTATGCAGTCCTTTCTTCTCTTTATTATAATCAGCACTTCAAAGAAAAACCAATCAAAACATTTTTCTTGAACCACAACTCCCATGAGCACATGGGAAAACAGTGTCCATAGCAACCAGCAACCAATGATGGCTCCGTCCGCCGTATAACTAGCCATGACGTCCTCTTCTATTCCTCTTTCTTCTCTGCTCGTCAGGTAAGTCAAACCTTTTATCTTCCTGACGTTTGGTGTCTTGTGTAGATTAAATTGTTTTGCTTGTGCAATAGCGCTTGCTTTGCGGTGCGCTTGATTTGTTTTAGCCCCTCGGCAGTTCGACGTGCGTCAGGCGCTGCTTGCGCCGTCTCTGCCGTTTCCCTCATCGCGGGCTCTGTGGAGAGCGTCTTCGCTTCCCCTTAGATCCGTTGGGCGCCGCTGTTCGGGTTAAGGCTGCGATTGCGGCGCTTGCCCCTCGGATCGGTGCGCTGAGGCAGGTTTTCACCTGACTCACCAACCCTCGCCTGACACCGGGACGGTGTACTTGCGCGCCTCGTGTGCGTCGCCCTCTAGTGGCGGTTGTCAGTCACCGCACCTTTAGTTGACAGCGGTACTGTCTGAGCACCGGCGAGGGGGCTACCTTCTGTAATTGAGTAAAGGTGTTAGTGCTCTCACCCTCACACGATGCAGACTGCTGATCAGTCGGCTCCCCTCACTCAGGGGACGGAGGAACCTGGCTGTTCCCAACCACTGCCGCCGGCGGTTGGCCGCGCGTTGTCACAGGCGCTGGATTCGGTGCTGGCTCCTTTGCGGGAGAGTGTGGAGGCCCTCACTCAGAGTATCCCCGGGGTGTTCAGTGGCGCAGTGCCTGCGACCCGCGGAACTAAAGGCGTGCAGGGGGGGGGAAAAAAGTCGGCGAAGCGTCACGCGGGGCACTTGGAGGAGTTCGACCGCCTGAGGGAATCCTTCCATAAAAGTGCGCGGACGCTTAAAAATCTACCCTGCCGGGAGGGATTCTTCCCCGGAGATGATGGCGACGAGGTCGCCCCGAATTCGGACCTGGATGATGGTTTCCCCTTGGAGGGAGAGGGTGTAACCGAGGACGAGTCCTCCTCGGACGATGAGGATGAGGGCTCAGGACGCCCTTGGCGTCCTGCGTCGCACTCCTCTGGGTCCCTGGCAGGGGATGACAAAGTCCCGGACATGTTCGACCCGGCGAGGATCTATCATCCGCGCTCGTCGGAATGGACCCCGGATCCCAAGGTGGCGGCGTACGTAGCCAGTAAAGTGCGCCAGCCCCTGGAGAAAGAGATTAGGACCCGCATGCGGGGTGAATGCCCTCGACCTAAACTGGAGGGCAGAGTGGCAGCCACTCCTGACATTGACGAGAAGCTGTACGCGTTCTTCGCCAAATTTATGAAAGACCCTAGGAAGGGTATCGATCGCTCCTGGCGCAGCTGCCAGGACAAGCTCCTGGATGCCGTGGGCCCCGTCACCCAGATCATCCAGTTGGCCGAGAGGGCCAAGGAGTCGGGGTCTCCGATGTCCACGGAGGTCGTGGCAGGTTGGGCTCAGCGGGCCCTATGCTTCCTGGGGAACGCAAACTGTGCGTTGGCGGCAGAACGGAGGAGATCCCTCCTCATTAAAATAGATCCGAAGCTAGGGGATCTAGCCACGTCAGAGGCAGGCCCTGTTGCACAAGGCAGGCTTTTTGGTGAGCCGTTTATTAGGGAACTCAACAAGTTCGTAACAACTTTCTCTGCACTCGACAGAGCACAAACGTCCATAAAGAAGATTTTTCCAGGACGGGTTTTTGCTGGGGCCGGACGAGGACGGGGTCGCTCCTCCGGCCGTCAGCCACAGCAAGGCCCTAACAACAAGGCCCAGCAGCGCCGTAATAATGGCTGGACGGATGGACGCCAGGGGAACTTCTACCCTAGCAGAGGTGCCGGCCGAGGGCGCGGCAGAGGTTACCACGGTGGTGCAAACGCACCAGGAGGCCCCTCCGGTGAGTGTTACCCTTTTTTCCCCAGTCGTTCTGGGAGGGAGGCTTCGGGATCATCTCCACAATTGGAGCAAGATCTCCTCGGACCCGTGGGTACTTCAGACAGTCAAGGGGTTCAGGATAGAGTTTTACGGCACTCCCCTACAGAGAGTTCGCCCCCGTCCCTTGGTTTTTTCCTCAGAGGACAGACTTCTTGTCGACACAGAAATTGCAGATCTCCTCAAAAAAGGCGCGATTCGCAGAACGCGCCTGCACCCTTCGGGCTTCCTCAGCAATATTTTCCTGGTCCAGAAAAAGGACAAAGGCTTTCGCCCAGTTATCAACTTGCGAGAATTCAACGAGTGGTTGGTCTACCGCCATTTCAAGATGGAGGGCATCCATCTTCTCCGAGACATTCTCCTTCAAGGGGATTGGATGGTCCGTCTGGACCTGAAAGACGCGTATCTCACGGTACCGATCTTTCCCCCTCACAGGCGCTTCCTTCAGTTCATGTGGAACGAGAACGTTTTCGAATTTCAAGCCCTTCCGTTCGGCCTCTCGTCGGCCCCATGGTGCTTTACGAAGCTCCTTCGGCCGGTGGTGGAAACACTACGCGAGAGGGGGGTTCGGATGATCATATACCTCGACGACATCCTGATCATGGATCAATCGTCGGATCGTCTGCGGTCACACTTGACCATGACTATTGCCCTGCTCCAGGACCTGGGGTTTGTGGTGAATGCCCCGAAATCGGATCTCCTCCCGAAGAGACAAATCTCTTTCCTGGGCTTCCTCATAGATTCCGAGGCGGCGAGTCTCAGTCTCCCGCAGCAGAAGGTGAACAAGATCCGCAAGGAACTTTCACAGACCCTGAGGAAGGACAGGATCTCCCTTCGACATCTGGCCCGTGTTGTGGGCCTGCTCTCCTCCTCGATCCAAGCGATCTTTCCGGGCCCACTACACTACAGGGCTCTTCAACGCCTGAAGGCTCAACACCTCCGGAAAGGCCTGACTTATTCCGAACTCATCTCCCTCACGGAGGAAACGAGGACGGAGATGCGATGGTGGATGGAACACATGAGTGCGTGGAACGGGAGAGCGATCTTCGGATCCAGCCCGGACCTGATCATAGAATCGGACGCCAGCAGGGAGGGCTGGGGAGCCCGTTGCGGAGAGATCACAATGGGAGGCCGTTGGTCGCAGGACGAACTCCGTCTCCACATCAACTGCCTGGAGCTTCTGGCGGGCTCCTTTGCGATCAAGTCCCTGACGCAGAACAAAGTATCGTGCTGTATTCTACTACGCATGGACAACATGTCGGCGGTTCAGTATATCAATCGCCTCGGTGGACCTCGGTCCAAGGCCTTGGCGAACATGGCGAAGGACTTCTGGCACTATTGCCTGGAGAAGCAGATTTCTGTCTCGGCGGAATATCTCCCAGGCACGCAGAACTCGATAGCGGACTGGCACTCCAGAAACTTCCTGGACTTCAGCGATTGGAGGCTGCACACAGCGGTCTTTCAGGCCCTGCAGGGAGCGTGGGGTCCATTCACGCTGGACCTGTTTGCCTCCAGGCTCAACCGTCAACTTCACAGGTTCGTGAGCTGGAGGCCGGACCCGGAGGCGGTCGCGGTCGATGCCTTTTTACAGGACTGGGCGACGGAACAGGCGTACGCCTTCCCTCCGTTTCTCATGATTCCTCGAGTAGCGGCTCAAGTTCGCCGCCAGCGAGCTTCCCTGGTTCTAGTGACCCCCTTTTGGCGGGCTCAGGCATGGTTTCCCTCACTGCTGGAGCTGTCTTGGGACTGTCCAATTCGACTGCCCTCGTTTCCGTCGCTACTTTCGGGGCCCCTGGGAGAAGGGCACCCGCTAGTACTTCAAGGGACCCTGGTCCTCATGGCATGGAGGATTTCCGGGGTCGGTGGCAGGACGACCGCCTTTCGGCGGGAGCAGCAGAGCTCATCAGCAAGGCCTGGGCCCCTGGTACGATCAAAAGGTACCGATCGGCTTGGCAGCGGTGGCGTCGTTGGTGTCTGGGAAGACACGCCGATCCGGTGGGGGCCGACATTACCCTCGTTCTGAATTTCCTGGCTGAACTGTCCGACTCGGGCTTGGCGTATCGGTCCATTAATTCTTTCCGGTCCGCCATTTCGGCAGGACATGTTCACGTCGATGGACGCCCGGCGGGAGAACACCCTTGGGTTTGCAAACTTATGAAAGGCGCCAGGCTTTCGGTTCCTCCCGAGCCCAGGTACTCCAATCTCTGGGATGTCAATATCATTCTCAGGTTCCTTACCTCTTGGCGGGATAATAGCTACCTGTCTAGGAAAGAGCTGTCAGCGAAGCTGGCTATGTTGCTGTGTCTGATTTCGTGTAAACGAGTCTCTGACGTGCGGGCGCTAGACGTCTCGGCACGCGTATTTACTCCGGAAGGGGTAACGTTCACAGTGGCTAGGCGTACAAAGACTAGCATCAGGTCAGTATCGTACCCATCTTTCTCAGATCACCCTAAATTGTGTGTGGTGCGTTGCCTCAAGGCGTATGAAGACATGACCGAGGATTGTCGCCCACCGGGAGAGCGTCAACTCCTCATTGCTCTGAGGAAACCTTTTAAAGCGGTTTCATCCCCGTCTATTGCCCGATGGGTCCGTTGGCTTATGGCCGAGGCGGGCATAGATGTGACCACGTTCGGAGCTCACTCTGTTAGAGGTGCCATGGCTTCTAAAGCCATTCAGGTAGGTGGTAGGTTGGAGGACATTATGGCGGCAGCAGACTGGTCCTCGGAATCTACCTTCAAAAAGTTTTACTTCAAGCCTATCTATGGCGCAGCAGAGCTTGTTGTGGTTAAGCTTTGAAACTGCATAATCCTCGCCTCCGTCCTGACATAGAATGCGAAATTTCCTAGCTAACGTAACGGAAAGTTTCAATTCTATTAAGGACTAGGAGGCGAGGATTATCCCACCCGAGCCGGGGCGGCCTCGTCCCCCCCGTGTACCATCGTATTTCAGTAAGTACTACTTTTGAAGTGTATTGCAACCGTGTTATGCTATGCATTGTGAAGATCACTGTTTTTGACCATGTCAGTTAACTGATTTGCTAACTATACTGTTTATGCATGAGTCATGCTTCGTAGTTTTCTACATGCTACGTATTGATGTGCCTCGCTTCTGGTCAGAAGGACTGGATAACGTTTTCCTTATTTACTTTAGGACACGACCAGAAAGAATAAGGTGTGTTACGAAACGGTCTGCCTCACAGAGAAGACGAGGAATAGAAGAGGACGTCATGGCTAGTTATACGGCGGACGGAGCCATCATTGGTTGCTGGTTGCTATGGACACTGTTTTCCCATGTGCTCATGGGAGTTGTGGTTCAAGAAAAATGTTTTGATTGGTTTTTCTTTGAAGTGCTGATTATAATAAAGAGAAGAAAGGACTGCATAATCCTCGCCTCCTAGTCCTTAATAGAATTGAAACTTTCCGTTACGTTAGCTAGGAAATTTCGCATTGTCCCTCATGGTGGCAGGGGACATAGCGCAATTTAATGAACTCTGGCAACCATTTCATTCCTTACTGCTCACAGAGTTTAGGGAGCTTACCTGTCCCAAATACCTCCGCCTCATGAGGCTCACGAGCCCAGCAGCGCCTGACCAGTGAACTGGTACGAGACTCACTTTCCCTGTGAGAGGCGGCTTTGATGTATGCTTTGGATGGAGCTTGTGCACTGGACGACGGGTGGGGAGGTTGGGGGGGGTTGGGTTAGGGGAGTTGGAAGTTGGGGTTTGGGGGGTGTTTGCAATGAAAATGTTGTGTCATACTGGGACAATGCATTCTTTCTACTGCCGTGTTAGATTAACATATATGGACTGCACCTAATAGCTCTTTGCCAAGGTCGGGGTTCTTCTAACCGCCACAGGTTACTCCATGATACTGTGTATTTGTCTTGGTGTGTCATGCTGAATAAAATACTTTAACCTTAAACCCATTGTTCTGCCTTACATCTAACTTTGCATTATGTAGAATGACATGATGTGTTTCAATAAATTTGTGCAGCGTGGTTTAGAGTCATTTTTACAGATTACCGTTCTTTGTTGAACTTTGACCCCTTTGTGGTGGAATCACACTTGGTTTTCATCACTTATGGGCACATGCATCAAAGTCCGAATTTGCGATTCCTAATTTGCGATTTTTACCGAATCGCAAATAAGGAATCGCAAAACGGGATGCATGAATTAAATTGCATAAAATTTGCGATTCTGTAAAAATCGCAATTTTTACCAAATCGCAAATATTATGCGAATTCCAATTTGCGATTTCGCAATTCCCATTGATTCCTATGGGCCAAAAGGCCCATAGGAATCAATGAGAATTGTGAATTCGCAAATTGGAATTCGCAAAATGTTAATGCATTCCATGGGTGCAGGGGGGGTCCAAAGGACCCCCCCCCTGCACCCCTGAAATGTATTTTAAAATGGATGTTTCACACACACATGTCCTAAGGACATGTGTGTCTGTAACATGACAGTGTTTAAAATGCTAATTTGAGCATTTTAAACATTTTTCGCAAATTACCACGAGGTTCACCCTCGTGGTAATTTGCCCCCCATAATTGCGAATTCGCATTTTTAAAAACAATCATGCATTGCTTTTAAGGAATCGCAAATTTGGGATTCCTTAAAAGCAATCGCATTTTTGGAAATCGCTAAAAATAGCGATTTTTCCAAAAATGCTTGATGCATAGTAAAAAGGTATTTAGGAATCGCAAACGGCCGATTTTACCGAATCGCACCGTTTGTGATTCCTAAATAGCTTGATGCATGTGCCCCTAAATTCCAGGAATATTTTATATAGCGTCAAGCTGATATATTATATGATTTGTAAATGTTTCAAGTCTGCATTACTCATCACAGTGTACTGCTTTGGCTTTTGAATGACAAATATACATAAATCAGTATCCTATTGACATAAGATAATAGCGTCTATGGCTGAACGGCAGACTAACCAGGAAACATGTGGTTAGAGCCCTACTTCGCACTTAACAGAAATATGTGATTCTGAGCAAACTATATTACTGCCCTGAAACTCACTACCCTTAAGTGCAAACATTGGCAACGCTTAGAGGTGATTGAATTGAGTGTGGTGCACAATGATTGTGTGGTTTAATATAACTGCATGCTGTGTCATATTTAGCATCACTGACTCTTTACATAGTGCACACCAAAAAAGTTATTGTCTCATCAATCAGCTATGGCAATGTCGTTGAGTAGTTCTTAATAAAAAAAATTTAGGGGCAGATGTATCAAGATTCGATTTTGCGATTTCTAAATAGCGATTTTTAAGGAATCGCTATTTAGAAGTCGCAAAATGGAATGGATGTACAAAATCGCTATTTTTTAGCGATTCCTTATTTTTCCTTATTTGCAAATTCGCATTTTGCAAATTCGCAATTAAGAAATGATTCCCATGCATTCCTATGGGCCAGAAGGCCCATAGGAATGATTGTGAAATAATTCTCAAAATGCGAATTCGCAATTTGCTAATCACAATTTGAGAATTATTTCAAGGGTGCAGGGGTGTCTCAAAGACACCCTGCTGCACCCCTGAAATTTACATGTGTGTGCATGTGGCGCACATACATGCCCTATGGGCATATATGTGCGTCACATGCCACCCTCACAAATGCCAAATAGGGCATTTTTAAAAGAAATCGCAAATTACCACCAACTACAAGTTGGTGGTAATTTGCGATTTCTTAACCCAAATTCGCAAACTCAAAAAGTTACATGCATCTCATTTAAGGAATCGCAAAATTTGCGATTCCTTAAATGCTTAAGCAAAATAAGGAATCGCAAACTTCAGCGATTCCTTATTTTGCGAATTTTTGTTACATATCAGAAAATGCTAAAATGCCTTTTGTGAGTCGCAAAAGGCTTGATACATCTGCCCTTAATCTCTAGATAGTATGGATTTTAATGCCCACCACTCACTTCAGTAATGTTATTTTAGATATTAGATATTAAATGGAAACACTTAAAAACGTTAACTAATAATTCACTGATTATGAACTGCAAAGATTCTTGTCAAATTTCTGCATGCCCACTGCTGCTTAACACATCTGAAGTGTCCTTCATGGCTCGCCTCCTAGCGCTAGACCAGATTCTTGGCTCAGATCTCCACACAAATGTTATGGCTGCCCTTCTCTAGGCAGCAGGTGTACTTGGAGAGCTGCTCAGGTTTTACTAGTGCTTTGTGCCCACTAGCAGGTCAGGTGTTCAGTGAAGCAGCATTCACTAGCGCCATAGCCAGGGCATCATGGGCCCTAGTGATAGGAAGGAATCGGGACCCTCGGCTGCTGTTTGAACTGTGAAATACATAAATAACCCGAGTTCAATGCTCACCCTGGTGCCACTGCACCTGCTCCACCTCTGGAAGCTACCACCCTTGTATCCACTCAGCAGCCACCCTTAATGCAGAAATTGTAGTATGGAGCCCTCGGGAGCGTGTGGCAATGCCTTCCTGTCCAACATGCATTTGCCTTAAAAGAATCACCATGCTAGGCTTTCCCCATGCCACGATGTGTAACCACACTGTGTCTGCTGTGCAGTGCTTAATTTGAGCCAGTTCCAGTGCTCAGCACCGGCACTTATTCATCAAGACCGGGCCTTTCATGTGCACCTCTTAAGGACATGTTCATTTATGGCATGGGGAGATTAACCCCCAGATTCATCATGCCCCTCTTTTGCGAATCCTTAATTGCGATTATTAAGGAATCGCTATTAAAGACTCGCAAAATGGGATGCATGTAGAAATCGCAAAATACATAGCGATTTCTACTGCTTCCCTATTTGCGATTCGCTAATTGCTAACCGCAAATAAGGAATGACTACCCATTCATTCCTATGGGCCTTTGGCCCATAGGAATGAATGGGGAGTCAATCCTTATTTGCGATTAGCAATTAGCGAATCGCAAATAAGGATGCGATTTCAAGGGTGACAGAGTGTCCAAAGGACACCCTGTAGCACCCCTGAAATGGGGATTTACACTGGTGTTGCGCACACACATGTCCAAAGGACATGTGTGTGTGTAACATCCAACTTAGAAAAATGCACTAAAGTTAATTTTTCTAAGTTCTCGCTACTTACAACGAAGTCAGACTTCGCGGTAAATAGCGGCCAAAAATTGCGAATTCGCAATTCTAAAAGGGTTCATGAATTGCATTTAAGGAATCTCAAATAGAGATTCCTTAAATGCAAATCCTCGCAATTTAGCGATTTCAAATTTTGCGATTCTTGCATTTCGGATGATGAATCCCAAATGCAAAAAAAGCGCTCGTAAAGGGCCAGATTCGCAGAATCTGGCCCTTTGCGAGATGATTTTTGCTTCATGAATCTGGCTGTAAGTGATTTGCTCAGAATCACAGGATGTTGAGCTGACACCGAGACTCGAACCTGGTTCCCCAGCACTGAAGTTGGTGGCTATGGCCATTACGCAAAACTAGAGAGAAGGGGAGAGAAGGAGGATAAATAAACCTAGGTCGTCCTCCAGTCAATATCAGAAAAAGGAACTCCTATAAGGGGTTCAGAGACCTAGTTTATGTGTATGGTAACTGCTAATTTTAACAGTGTTTGCCAAAAATGGGAAAGAAAAATTTCTTTCTATAGTCCCCTCACTCACCGGGGTTTCCCCACGGTGACATGCTTCATCATTGGGGCTTCCCAATTCTCTACGAAAAGGGGCGTGCTGCGACTAGGCGGACTACGCAGGAGCACTGTTGTAGTGACGGGCTATGTGTGGTGCAAGGTGTGGTGATGGTGGAGTGGGTGTGTGATTTAAAAATACCGCGCTAGTGGGCCTCAACAATTTATTCTGCTCCTAGTTTGGTATATTAAAAAGGGGTGACACTGTTATCTGGCCTTAAATTAGGGCTAGATCAGTGTTCAGTGGTCGACATGTTTCAAGCTCCCCCAAGCTTTTCATCAGGACCATACAGGGTCCAGCCCTGTATATTCCACTCCTTTATTTAATTAAATAAATAAATGTGTCTCAATATATAGTCTTCACGCAGCTAATTAATAAACATGCGTGTTGCATACATACGATTTTAGTATCTTATTGTTGCATCTGTAAAAGAAATTGACACTTGGTTAGTGGCAAAACATCCCCTTGCAAGAGCAAGGGGATCACACATGTAGCTCTTATATGTCTAAGGCGTGAGTGTGCCTTTTGCACCATACCGGTGCGTGCAGACTTTCAAGTCAGTGCAGAAATCCAACTGTAGTGAATAGAGTGTTGAGGTGAATACACACACATACATGACAGAAGACTTAAAGTGACTATAGACATGACACACTACGTGTATACACATAAATATACACATAACAGTTTTTTCATGGCAAAATGGCATAGTTACATGTAGGGGTGCTAATTTGCACTTCATGGTCTCAGGCGAGGGCAGGATCACCTCGTGGAAACATTGCTGTGGGGTTTCCAAGGTCATGATTAAATCAGAAATGTTTCAAAGGTTAGCGTTTTTCTCAGAGAATTCGTATTAATCAAATGAGAGGTCTAGTCTCCCATGCGATATGTCAGAACTATTTTCTGACGCTTGATTTCCAAAGTACTTACTTCCTCTTGGTAAACCCGCTCGGTATTACCTATTCGATCCTCTCCCGACCGCATACTGGCAATGAATGCGTGCGCCGGTGTATTTAGAGTCCCTGTGCTTCCGGTTATCGGACGCCAATGACTAGAGCGTTCCGACCGCGGCGGCCATCTTGAGTGAGGGTTTAGCGCGCCGAGCGCGAGTTACTAGTGATTTTGCCCCTCATACCCCCCATGTGTGGAAATTCAAGCGGAGAATTATTTTACATAAGGGTCCAGACAGTTTGCTTCCCTTTATTTGAATTTAGGACGATTTTTTCAAAAAACGGAAAGTTATTCATTTTTGACCTGTGTCAGGTCTAGAAGTGATAAAGTCAATAAAACAAAGTTTGTTGGTCTTTGTTTGTTACCATTCATAGATGTTATTCATAGGTGTTATTCATCATCATGAAGAATGGGTTTTTTTAAATGTCATCTGACCTTCCTGATGGTAGTTTAGAAGGAGATACAGGGAGACCTCTTTGTTTTGGTACATCAGTATTCTAGAGGACCTCTTTATTTTCGGAATGCGCCCCATGGAATATCATCATTGAGCCCCAGAGTGTCCGTATGTAGCTTAAACACCCATCTTTGCTCTCGTTCATGGAGAATATGGTCTAGATTGTCTTTATTTTTCACTGTCTCCAAAACCACCCAAGTTAAATCATTGGGTGTGTGATTTTTCTCAATGAAGTGGTTTGTCATCCGTGTAGTGGAACGTTTGCATCGGATATTGCTCCTATGTTCCACTATGCGGGTGCTGACCTTTCTGGTGGTCATGCCCACATAATGTAGGTTGCAGGTGCATGTTATTAGATAAACCACTCCACTGGTGTTACAATTGGAGAAACCCCTTAGTTCCCACCTCATATTGTTGTTGAAGGTAACGGTTTTTGTTACGGAGGTTAGATGACAAACACTGCAGTTACTGCAGGGGAAATGTCCTGTCGGTAGTGGTTGGGTTCTTGTTGTTGGGTTTGAAACTATGGGGCGAGTGTGAACCAGAAAGTCTTTCAGATTTTTCCCTCGGCGGTGGCTAAACATAGGGGTGGGTATTGTTAGACCACCACTATTGACCATTGGCCAGTGTTTTTTGACTATCTTGGCCACTGTGTCTGACACTTGGTTAAATGTCGTGATGCAGATGGGTCTGGAATTGTCTGATTCTGATTTTTCTTTTGGTTCCAGTAGGGCATCTCTATTGTTGTTGCCTGCCCGTTTTTTTGCATCCTTTATCAGTTTTTTTGGATACTTCCTGCTTTCTAGTTTATTACTCAAGTCTTCTGCTTGGATCATGTAGTCCTTTTTTTGACTACAATTCCTACGTAGTCGCAAGAATTGACCAAATGGAAGGTTTTGTTTGAGGTGGCGAGGATGGAAACTGTCATATACTAAAAGACAGTTGCGAGATGTCTCCTTGAAATGAGTTGTTGTAGTGAGTTTACCTGACTCAGCATGTATGTTTAGATCCAGGAACACTAAATTGGTCCTGCTCATAGAGCACGTAAAGTTTAGGAAAGGATCTTGCGTGTTTAGCCATGTCAAAAAAGAATTTGCTTCTTCTTCTGTGCCTTGCCAGATTAAAAACACGTCATCTATGTAACGTTTCCATTCCAGTATGTGATGTTTGTAGGGGTTTCTCTCATTCAAAATCTTAGTTTTCTCCAACTGGTGGACATACAGGCCCGCTATGCTCGGCGCAAATGTGCTGCCCATGCTGGTCCCATGCTGTTGTTTATATAGTGTGGTCTCGAAACGGAAGAAGTTTTCAGACAGTGCTAATTGGCAGCATTCCATTACCACATGTCGTGGGGTGTGGTACTTCCATTCATTTTCGAACAGTACTTCTTCAAGTATTTGTAGGGTCTCTATATGTGGTAGACTTGTATAAAGACTCTCCACATCCAGACTGATGAGAATGCTGGATGTGGGGTCAAAGTTTAGATCTTTCAAGAGGCAGAGTACGTCCTTAGTATCCCTTAGGTAGGTAGCAGTGCTTTGGACCAAGGGTCTTAAAAAGGCATCTGCGAATTGTGACAAAGGATCTAAGATAGAGCCTATCCCCGAGACTATTGGTCTTCCTGGCGGGTTTTCAAGTCTCTTGTGGATTTTGGGGATTGTGTAGAAGTATGGTGTCACTGGTTTTTTGTTGGTCAGGAAGTCTATTTCTTTTTTGCTTAACCAATCATTGGCCTGGCATTCTTCAGTTAGATAGGCAATTGAGACCCGCAATCGTTCTGTGGGGTCTTCATTGAGTTTGATGTAATTGCGTTCTTCTCCTAGAAGGCGTAGGCATTCCTTTCTGTAGTCAGATGTGTCTTGTAGAACTATCGCCCCGCCTTTATCAGCTGGTTTGATGGTGATTTGTTCATTTTTAGAAAGTTCCTGTATTGCTGCTAGCTCTGCCTTGCTGGTGTTATGAAAGACCTTCACTGTACGTATGTCTAACTCTTGTACTTCCTTCATTACTGCTTTTTCAAAAGCCAGTATTTCAACTGGTAGACTTTGGATTGGTGGAACAAAGTTTGACTTTCTTTGTAGTCCTGTATCACTATATGGTCTCTCTTCTGCTTTTTTATCTTTAAAGAACACCTGGAGTTTGATTTTTCTCAGGAATTCTTTCAATTCACAGCAAAGTCTGAATTTGTCTGTGGTTGGGGTTGGTACAAAACCTAAACCCTTGTTTAACACTTGTGTTTGTATATCAGTCAGGGTTAAGGAGGATAGATTGACCACTAGATCGGATTGTTGCTCGTTGTTGGTTCCGGTGGTCCTTTGCTCCGTGTGTGGCGTCCTGTCGTCACTACTGGTTCTGCCCATTGTACAGCCTGGTTGGGTTTGTTTTTTGCTCGTTGGTTTGAGCGGCCTCTCCCTAAAAAAGGTTTTCCTTGATTTCCTTGATTGTTCCCCCAGTTTTGATAATTGGGTTGGTGGTACATAGGTGGGCCATAAAAAAAGGGTGGTGGTGGAGGGCCATAATTATAGGGATCTTGGTACATTGGCCACATTGGCGCCGGGTTCCCTCTGTGGCTCCTCATGTTGCCTCTTCCCCGTCTGGGTCTTCTATTGGGATTGGTATTATAATTGCCCATGCTTCCTGAGCTATCAGATCCTGACACAGTGGCCAAGATAGTCAAAAAACACTGGCCAATGGTCAATAGTGGTGGTCTAACAATACCCACCCCTATGTTTAGCCACCGCCGAGGGAAAAATCTGAAAGACTTTCTGGTTCACACTCGCCCCATAGTTTCAAACCCAACAACAAGAACCCAACCACTACCGACAGGACATTTCCCCTGCAGTAACTGCAGTGTTTGTCATCTAACCTCCGTAACAAAAACCGTTACCTTCAACAACAATATGAGGTGGGAACTAAGGGGTTTCTCCAATTGTAACACCAGTGGAGTGGTTTATCTAATAACATGCACCTGCAACCTACATTATGTGGGCATGACCACCAGAAAGGTCAGCACCCGCATAGTGGAACATAGGAGCAATATCCGATGCAAACGTTCCACTACACGGATGACAAACCACTTCATTGAGAAAAATCACACACCCAATGATTTAACTTGGGTGGTTTTGGAGACAGTGAAAAATAAAGACAATCTAGACCATATTCTCCATGAAGGAGAGCAAAGATAGGTGTTTAAGCTACATACGGACACTCTGGGGCTCAATGATGATATTCCATGGGGCGCATTCCGAAAATAAAGAGGTCCTCTAGAATACTGATGTACCAAAACAAAGAGGTCTCCCTGTATCTCCTTCTAAACTACCATCAGGAAGGTC
The DNA here is from genome assembly GCF_964263255.1 of Lissotriton vulgaris. Lineage (NCBI taxonomy): Eukaryota > Metazoa > Chordata > Amphibia > Caudata > Salamandridae > Lissotriton > Lissotriton vulgaris. The sequence continues at coordinate 1,009,317,556 of NC_141685.1, read as the reverse complement.
AGATGACATTTAAAAAAACCCATTCTTCATGATGATGAATAACACCTATGAATAACATCTATGAATGGTAACAAACAAAGACCAACAAACTTTGTTTTATTGACTTTATCACTTCTAGACCTGACACAGGTCAAAAATTAATAACTTTCCGTTTTTTGAAAAAATCGTCCTAAATTCAAATAAAGGGAAGCAAACTGTCTGGACCCTTATGTAAAATAATTCTCCGCTTGAATTTCCACACATGGGGGGTATGAGGGGCAAAATCACTAGTAACTCGCGCTCGGCGCGCTAAACCCTCACTCAAGATGGCCGCCGCGGTCGGAACGCTCTAGTCATTGGCGTCCGATAACCGGAAGCACAGGGACTCTAAATACACCGGCGCACGCATTCATTGCCAGTATGCGGTCGGGAGAGGATCGAATAGGTAATACCGAGCGGGTTTACCAAGAGGAAGTAAGTACTTTGGAAATCAAGCGTCAGAAAATAGTTCTGACATATCGCATGGGAGACTAGACCTCTCATTTGATTAATACGAATTCTCTGAGAAAAACGCTAACCTTTGAAACATTTCTGATTTAATCATGACCTTGGAAACCCCACAGCAATGTTTCCACGAGGTGATCCTGCCCTCGCCTGAGACCATGAAGTGCAAATTAGCACCCCTACATGTAACTATGCCATTTTGCCATGAAAAAACTGTTATGTGTATATTTATGTGTATACACGTAGTGTGTCATGTCTATAGTCACTTTAAGTCTTCTGTCATGTATGTGTGTGTATTCACCTCAACACTCTATTCACTACAGTTGGATTTCTGCACTGACTTGAAAGTCTGCACGCACCGGTATAGTGCAAAAGGCACACTCACGCCTTAGACATATAAGAGCTACATGTGTGATCCCCTTGCTCTTGCAAGGGGATGTTTTGCCACTAACCAAGTGTCAATTTCTTTTACAGATGCAACAATAAGATACTAAAATCGTATGTATGCAACACGCATGTTTATTAATTAGCTGCGTGAAGACTATACATTGAGACACATTTATTTATTTAATTAAATAAAGGAGTGGAATATACAGGGCTGGACCCTGTATGGTCCTGATGAAAAGCTTGGGGGAGCTTGAAACATGTCGACCACTGAACACTGATCTAGCCCTAATTTAAGGCCAGATAACAGTGTCACCCCTTTTTAATATACCAAACTAGGAGCAGAATAAATTGTTGAGGCCCACTAGCGCGGTATTTTTAAATCACACACCCACTCCACCATCACCACACCTTGCACCACACATAGCCCGTCACTACAACAGTGCTCCTGCGTAGTCCGCCTAGTCGCAGCACGCCCCTTTTCGTAGAGAATTGGGAAGCCCCAATGATGAAGCATGTCACCGTGGGGAAACCCCGGTGAGTGAGGGGACTATAGAAAGAAATTTTTCTTTCCCATTTTTGGCAAACACTGTTAAAATTAGCAGTTACCATACACATAAACTAGGTCTCTGAACCCCTTATAGGAGTTCCTTTTTCTGATATGGCCATTACGCCACATCCTCTCCCCAATTTCATGGTTAGTAGTTGAAGAAATGGGCTGGTGCAAGCTGCTTCCTGGCTAGAGCCCTGGCATCTATATTTTTACAAATTAATCACTGCTGCTGTGAGCATTATATTCGACCTGGCGGAGGTCGAAGTGGTAACTCGCCTACCTACCCTGTGCGATACTCTTTCAATAACTTTGCCCTTAATGAGGTCCGTGCCACATCGGTGTGCAGCACTGGGGCCCAATTATCTAATAAATTACATATATCTACAATTGTGGGTTTACACCTACGTTTTGGTGTAGATTTTGGAATTTCTGCAATTGTCAGTACCACTCTTCGAAAACTAGAACAGCTAAAGAATTCCAGGGGTACTCTGGAAAAACTTTAGAGATTTTCCATTTATGCCACTGCACCATATTTCAGAATGCGTAATTGTTCATAGGTGTATAATTACAGAGGTAAAAATACCTTTCATTGATTTAAGTTCCCTTTTTTAATGCAAATATTTTTCTGCACTGTGAAACTATTTAATCTCTATTAAGAAACCCTTGTGCCTTCAACCCCAGGAATGTTGTCGTGTTCCTTTCCTATCCCCACCCTTTAAAGGGACCTACTCCTTCCTTTATGAGAGTAAATACATTTCCTACTTTAAATTCATTGTGAATTTACTCTGGTAAATACTAGAAATGCAAAAGGATAGTCACTGAAACTTTCTACCACTAGGGGGCGCCCTACACAAAGCTGATGTCTTGAGTCTTGCCTGAAGATTGACCGAGAATGCCGAGCCCACATATGCGTTTTGGACTTTTGACTCGAGTGATATCCAAAGTCAACTAGTTTCAAACTCAAGATTTAGTAAAAAAAAAAAAAAAACTCTTTCCCATTTAAGGTGTTCATATTATCTTTGATCTGGTGAAGATTGTTGTGATAGAAACAGCTGAGTTAAGAAGCAATGTGAGAGCAGTGTGATGTTGGGTGGTCCCAACATGTTTGTGAGGCAATAGTGTTGTTTGTGTTTCCCTCCGATTGATGACTGGCCAGTTGGTCGGTGCTGAGATCACGTGTGGGGGAGCTCATTAAAGGAAGGCGAGGTCCAGTTGTCGTAGTTCATTGCACGGGCATTTCGTGCAGAGTGTTTCAGTTAAGGGCACCAGTGAATAATTTGCAAACATAAGTAAGCGCCAGGGCCCTTCTTGGAAGGCCACTGCTGTCTCCATCCCACACTGCCCCTGCCAGCACTGCCAATGATAGTGCATATAACGCCTAACCGTCGCACTCCGACAAATGTGACAATTCGGACTATTTCAGACCCCACAAAGCTATAATGATGACGTGAGAGGCCGGAGTTATTCATTTTCAATGTGATTTTAATGAATATACACGGCTGTTGTGCTCATTTCGAAATTAAACAGACAGCGCCGCCATGTGGTGGACTGTCGCCAGAACTGGTGCTGATAATTAAGTGACAGTGCCCGGCACCATGGAACCACCGGCACAAATTAAGCACTAATACAGCATACGTTATTGGGTTAGGGGCCAAAACACACATCTCCATACAACAATTAGCGATGAGTGGGCATGGATTGCTACCCACATGGAGCTACAGTGGCTGGCTGCCACCCACTGTTACCTGCCGGAGTGCATAAGTGGCCCATCCCGTGCCAACCTGAGGTCCGGCGCTGGAGCCTTCATCCCGCTCCTCTCTGCGTTGCCTGCGGGAGCGCTGAAGAGGCTCTGCCTGTGTCTCCCTGCCATCGCCTGCTGCTGCATGTACCCCGGGTCCCTGCATCATCCTCCCCTGCCCCGGCGATGTATCCCGACCAGGTGCCGGCTGGAGCACTGTCTGGGTTCTCCTCGACGCTGCTGGGGCCCCCATCCTACGCATGGCACGCCCCTGGAGTCACAGAGGCCACTTCTGTCACCTAGCCTGTGGTGGGCTTCACAACTGGGGAGGTTTACTACACGCCTTGTGGGTCGCACTGCACCCCTCCCTCCTTGGAAATAGGCCATACATCCGGTGGAGCCCTCCCTGTGAATGTTCCTGGGGGACCTGCTGTCTCCTGCATCACCGACCCTGGGCATCATCAGGCTGGCCAGCTCAGGCCTCTGACTGTGGCCACATTCCATATGTGGAAGGTACGGTGCCAGCTTGACCGTCCTTCCCTGCACATGTCTTTTTACCCTACTGCGTAAATGTCTCAGGGAACCCTGCAGCCTCCTGCGACAGCGACACAGACTGTCTCGCACAACTTCAATGACATCTGAACAATGCCACCCCCCCCCCCCTGCCACTGGGTGGTATTTTCCACGCTTTTCACCGGCAACATCACACCTGACAAACCCGAGCACTGTCCGTGCTGGCCAAAGTGGGCCCCATGGCATCAGTCCTGGGCATCTAACCGGTGGGTGCCCCATCCTCACAGGCAGTCAAATGGAAGACATGGGCGGAGCGTTTGGACACATACTATGCTGTGGTGGGATTGGACAATGACAGAAGGTGCCCCATGCTCCTATATCTGGCGGGCGCTGCCATACCCAAGATTGCGAAGGTGGTCATAAAGGTTGGTCCGTCATACACATACAAAAGACAAACACTTTGAACTTCTAACAAATCCTGACTACGAGTGGGTTCTCCTATGCCAAGCCTGGCAACAACCAGATGAATCTATGTATACGTTCTACGCCCAGTTAAAGGACCTATGCAGTACTTGCACTCTGCCGTACGTAGATGATGAGATCAGTGCCCAGACTGTTTGGGTTGCTCTTCGGCCAAACTGAGGGAACAGATCCTCCATCTCCCTGGAATGACAAGGCAAACATTCCCACACTAGACTTGTCCAAATAAATATCAGAAATGTGTGCTGTAGACATGGAAGCAGCGCTCCAGCGAGCAGTCAAAATGGAACTGGTTAACCTGGTATCAAAAACAGTCTCTCAGAAAAAGAAGGACCGTCAGAAACCAGCATCAAGTCTCAAAACTTTTCATGGTGACTGCCCCACGAAGGGGAAAATATATTCTTCTTCCATCAAACTCATACATTACACCAAGCTATGTCATGCCACACCACTGCAGAGAGGGCAGAAGTCCAAATCAATGAATGCCATGGACATTCTTCCATACAGGAGGAAGATGGGGACATCGATGATGATGAACTGGAGGGCGTGGTGCATGTGATACATTCCATGAAACCAGAGGGACGTCATTGCAGACGCACGCAGAGATGCACAATCACCATCACAGGCAACCAAGCTCCGGCTCTAATCGATAACAGTGTGCCCATCAGGGACCTACCCTTCACCCCACGATGACACAGGCCTATGCTTTCAGCATGGTGTCACCTCTCCCCCAAGCAGGGGTATATACAATTGACCTAACCCATGAGATACGAACAACATGAGCCAAAGTGTATGTCACCAAGGGAGGTAGAGGGAGGCTAATCAGTTGCCAGAACACTGAATGCCTCCAACTGTTATCATTTCATTCAGTGTTCACTCGACCAATATTGAAGACCTGCTGGATAAATTTGGACTTTCGTTTCGATGGCATGGGATGCCTATAAGATCGACATTTGACACCCACGGTGGATGATATAGTGGCAGTGGTCACTGAATAAAATGGTTCTCAAAAATGGACCTATGTGCTGGGCATTTACCAACTCATGCTAGTGTCTGAATCCAGAGTGATCACCACTTTTTCCACCCACATAGGTCTCGGGAGGTACAAGCACCTCAGTTTTGGGATATCCAGCACTGCAGAAGTATTCCAAGACATAATCCTGGGAGGGCTGGCAAGGCTACCGGGTGTCAACAAAGTCACCAACAATATTTTGGTGCACGCCCCCAACCTCAAAGAACATGTAGACAGACTCAGGGTGACCTTCTGCTGGCTGCTGGAGAATGGCCTCACTCTCTATTGACAGAAATACACATTCCTTCCGAGAGAAATCAGTTTTTTTGGTTACAGTTTCTCTGAGAATGGGGTCATGCCAGATCCTGCAAATATCTGAGACATTCCATCGGTTTGGGCATTAAAGGCACTGGAAGACACATGTTGGTTCCTTGCCCATGGGCTAGGATTTACTTTCTCATTTTTGCTAAATTTTTCAAAAATGAACTGTGAAATCCTCAAACTGGGATAATTATATGTAGCGTTCCCGGGTACATTGTGAGACATCTTCACCTCCCTTAGTAGTCTTTTTCCACCACGATATGCTTAATTTGCACAGTTCGCACCGCTAAAACTTTCTCCCATTAAAAGGCTTATACAGTCATATAGCCTTTTTTGAGCAGCACGAGCATCAGAGCCATACACCAATCCCAATGGCTGGGTACGCCCATAATGTGGTAGTCATTAATATGGTTTAAAAAAAACAATTTATCTACCTACTACAATGAGGGGCAAACCTTTTTCTTATTTAATTTTCTAAATGTTACATGTACAACAAATGTTTGTCCCTTGTATTGTGATCCCAACCACCCTTTTCCTGATATCTTTCTTCACAGGTTTTTCTTCCAGAGTGGGGAGAAGACAACATTTTGTAAAGGGACACAATTTTGTGTTTCCGTTTATCACGGATCTAGGGCAGGGCGCGCCTTAGCGTGTGCGTACCACCCAGGTCCCTCTTTCTTTTTTCCATTGGTCCTGACGAAAACCCACAATCGCAAGAGGTTGAAACATGTAGACCTATGACCTATATTTTAAATCACATAGCACACGTCGCTATTTTATCAACACTACACGTCTTGAACACCGGAGTCTACTTAATTAGACATAGGTGTCACAGTTCTTTTATTAGGGTGTCCAGTCACTCAGGAATAAAGTCTTGAAGTGAGTAGACCTGGCCCCTTTTTAAACCACTTACCCCTTTTTATCACTGCACATATAAAAAGAGAAAAAATACCCGCTCCACTGTAATCAGGTGTCATAGCACACCCTGTTGGCACTCGGCCTTCGGGGTGGGACCCCGATGATGAAGCATGTCACCAACTAGGTTGGTGAGTGAGGGGTCTTCAAAAAGGATACGCTATGTCCTGCTTAAAGGTTGGGCACAAGTGCTTGATTAAGCCTTAAGCTTTAGGCACAGAGACTTTCTCTGTTACGCTTTCAGGGGGTACTCCTCCATTTGTTTTGTTAGGATCTTGCCATTCACCCATCAAGGAATTATCAAAACAAAGTCCAAAGCTGGTGGTGATTGATGACTTTTGTAAATATCCGTTGAAATTGTTGACTTCAAGACCGCAAGCCAGACAGCGCCCTGTTTGAGGAAGATCATGGCAACCCATGGGTTACTGAAAGGACTTCTTGCTGACAATGGGCCACCGTTCTCGAGCCAGGAATTTTTCAAGTACCTGTAGTCCAGGGTTGTCGTGTATCAACCCTTGCTGGCCCCTAGCCAATAGAGAGACTGAGCAGTTCATGTGGACTCTCAATAAGTTAATCCGGATTGCGCTATTCGACAACCAGAATGTGAAATGTGCCCTAGAGTTCTTTTTGAGGAAATACCGACTTACACCTCATGTCACGATGAGGGTGAGCCCCAGTGCTTTCTGTCTCAATAGAGCGGTGGGTGACACCATTCCACACCATCCTGAGCCCTCGGTGTCTATTGACGACGTGGCAAAGAAGTTGCACCAGTCTAAGATACAAAATGACAAGGCATCTAAGAAAAGGAGGGTCTGCACAAAGCATCTGCAATGTGGGGATCTTGTACTCATCAGGATCACCATCCAGGAAGCAACTTTCGTCTTTTGTATGAGGTTGACCCGTGGAGAGTCAGCATCACTCTAGAAAAGATGAGAACTGCTAAAAGAGGTGATGAGACTATCACCAGGAATGTGGCATTCTTCAAACGGTACATGCCAGGATTTGGTGCTTAGAACCCGAACAACCATGAGGCTTCTCATGACTTGAGAGAGGCAGTGACGAAGACAATCATCATGTCCCCAAGGGGCTTTTGTCCAATGTGAGTGTTCGGGCTTCAGAACACAGACCACGAGATTCTAATGATGATGAGACTGGCCATAACCTAGGAGATGGTGCCTCTGGGGATACGCCTCTGCAAAATGGAGCCGTGGCTAAGGATAGTCCTGTGGTTTATCGCAATGGGGTGGCTAGATACCATCTCAGACCACACACTGTTTTTAGGCCTCGCCTACAGCGCGCATGCGCTACATAGTAGGGTCTTTAGCCGTCGCTCTGCTCCTTTTCAAGCACTGCACTTGTGCTTGTGGCGGCATCCACCTTGCAGGAGCGCGCAGCGGCGCGCCTCAAGTATGAGTGCAGTGCTTAAAAATGAGCAGACTGCTCTCCCAAGAGCACGCGAGCCACTTGTGGGCTCACCTCCTGCCCCCCCCCCCCCACTCTCTCACGCCCTGACCACTCGCGGGCTGTGTTTTTCCACAGCACTCTCACTCAGTCTCTTACAAAACTCACTCACCAATACTCCCTGGTCACGCATACACGTCGCTTTCACTCAGGTTTCTCTTCAATAAGCTTTTCCAACGCAGTTCACTAACATCCCACACGCTGTTTTCATACACGTGATGCGTCTCTACAAAACATGCACAGCTCACACACCCTCAAAGTGCATGCCCTAACAGCCCCTGTGCCCCCCAGCCTCCATGCACTCCACGCTCTTCACATCATCTCCTTCTCACACAGAGCGCAGTATTGATGTCCCATCTTGTACTAGCATCCTTTCATTCTCCGACTCCCTTCAGTGTAGTGCTGAGTGCTTCCGGGCATGGGGCTTCATGGTAGTGCAGCAGTGGGCTCTGCCCGGGTCATGTGGTATTGTTGGCTGAGGCTATCAAGGTAACGGAGGATCGCTGCCCCCTGTTCTCAATTGAGCTATGAACAGCTGACCCCATCACATGTTTGTCGTATGGTTGTATGGTTTCTGGGTTTGTCACCACTTCTAACCAATAGCAGGGCTCACTGGGAAGTACAGTCACGAAGACCCGCCCATAGCCTTCTCTCGACCAAACAGTTTAAAACTAGCCTTCTGATTACATGTCTTTGGGTACTTTTGAATGGGACTTGTTTGGAATTGGAAAGTGGAGACAAGAAAATGTTTAAAGTTCTAACTCGGGAGACTGGAGGTAAGTCTACATTCCGAAACCTGCCTCTTGATTTGGGAGTGCTGAGATAGGAAATATGCAGTTTTATAACATAAAGACAGGTTCACGTAGAGTTCTTAGTGAATATATTTCCTGATGTCCGTTGACTAAACTAATGTGTTGTTTTGTATCGTGGATGGTGGTGATTACCCATATCCAATGTGAATGATAGTGGGAGGGCGCAGATGCAATTAGTCTGCATGTTTTGTTACAGAAGACATGAACTGGCAAAATCCTATTTTCTATATGGCAGTTCTGTAGCAAAGTGCTGGCACTGTCCAAAGCAAAGTATGGCAACACTGCGCAATCATCAATGACGTAGATAACACCCGAAAACTGTCTACTCGTTTTGAGCGTCTCTGGTAACTTCACATGTTTATAGTTTTGTGGCCTGTCGGTGGTGCTACATTGATTTTGTATCTCTTGTGATATGTTGCAGCATGTGAAGTGTCTCAGAGAGAGGCTACTTCGGTCCTGTTTAACAAACATACACTAAATATAACAAGCATTGTCAAAGCCAATAGGTCTCGCCTTTGGGACCTTATAAGTGTTTGGTTATCCAGCACAATATCCTTGGTGCTACAACATCAAATGTTGCAGGGCTAAACACTTATAAGGTCCCAAAGGCGAGACCTATTGGCTATGCCAATGCTTGTTAAATGGGCGTTCGAGCCGGTGGTTTCCGGTGGTCAGGACCTAATCATTAACACAGGTGCTTTTTATGAGCACCAGTTAAGGACACATTCATTTATGATAGGCATGAAGAGATTAAGTGATTTTCCCAGAATCATAGGATGATGAGCTGACGCCGAGACTTGAATCTGGTTACCCAGTTCCGAGGTCTACATCTTTGGCCGTTATGCCACATACTCTCCCCAAGTTCATGGTTAGTCGTTGGTTCTGTTTTAAGCGGCACTATCAGGAGAAATGGGCTGATGCAAACTGCCTCCTGACGAGACCCCCAGCACAATTTTTTGAAACAAATTATCCACACAGCGCTACACAGACCTCTGCGCCGAAGGGTTTGCAGGGGCCTGTGTTATGCTCCTAACTATTATTCGCCACCCTAATCTGGATTCTTTTCCTGGCTCTTTGGCTACAGACACAGAGCTCTTCAGTGCATTAACTAATAAAGGTTTCATGAAGTACGGTAGTGCATTTCCCACTGATTAATTTAAATTGCATTTCTTTTACATTTAAACTGTGTTATTTTATATATACATACCTGAAGGAGAAAGACCGAAAAAAGTAGCAGAATCTTTTTTGGGGCCACGCCTTTGATCCCACCCCCATTGTGCACAGCATCACAGTTCCCTTACTTTTTTAGGTTTCGCTGGGGGACGGAGCCGTTAGGCTCCGCCTCCAGAGAAATCTGTAGTTTCTAGTATGGGTGACTTGAACACGCCCCTCTGCTTCATTGGCTAGCTCCATAAATGGAGGCTAGCCATTGGAACAGAGAGGCGTCCGTCATGGCCGGAGGAGACACGGGGGCGTTCCCGAGATTCTTTGGCTTTGGCGACGTCACGCGACGCCGGGAACGCCCCCGAATCTGGTCCGGCCGGGCCATGCTTGCTGCTGTCCTGGGCATCGTGAGTGTTTTTTCCCGGCACGTTCTCCCGCCGTTCGTGTTCTCTCCCGCCCCCCTCACGCCCCCTGTGTCCTCTCCCGCCCCCTCCCGCCGTCCGCCACTGCTTTAATGTTATTTTGTCATCATGGCGCCAGCTTCGGTGCCCACCCGACATTTGCCCGATAAAATCAGCCCCCGCCTGCCTGCCTAAGGAGAAGGGCCGCTGCGCTGCCCGCAGCGACCCGCTTCGGTGCCCACCCAGGCATTTGCCCGATAAAATCAGCCCCCGCCTGCCTGCCTAAGGAGAAGGGCCGCTGCGCTGCCCGCAGCGACCCGGAAGTGGTTGGCCGGAAGTGCCCGCCCCCGCAGCCTGGGGGGAAGAAAGAAGAAGCCTGGCGGCCGGTTTGCAGGGCTCCCGTGATGCGAGGGAGCCCTGCTGCATCTAGGAGAGCCCAGGAGGAGAGGAACCCCGCCCGCGGCCCCAAAACGACCGCCGGAGGAGTGCTGCAGGGAGCAAGGCTCCCGTGTGAGGAGGTTAGCCCCGCCCGCCAGAAGACAGCCGGTGAGTGCGGGTGCTTTCAAAGAGAGGGGGGGGGGGGCTGTACTTGTAAATGCTTGTTTATTCCTGCCCCCAAATCCACCCACTTGCCCTCCCCACATCCGCCGTTCGATAGCAGCCGCCACTATCAGTACCCTATACACATATCAGGCTACGAGTAAAGAATCATTATGTTCGTTTTGTATTTAGAGCATCCTTCAAAGACAGCGGACTTTAAAAATCTTGTGCAGTATCAGAACACATGTTGAATCAGTGCAGACAGGTAACTAGTCCCGCGTGGGAAGATGGGTTCCTTGACTTAAACGTATTCCTCTGTGATGCAACCACAGGAACATGCTCTTTAATTGGGTGAAATAATACAGAGTTTGAGCCCCTGCTGCACCCTGTGTGTTTGGGACTGACAGATGTATGGACCCATCAAGGGGAAGAAGAGATATTCACAATAAACCAGTCCACATTCTACCCTGTCCTGCTGACGTGCATAGCTAACCACGGCGACTGCCATTGATTGCGACACAGATGTGCACGTCTAAGTAAACTGTGGTGTCTCACTGGCCCTTGGCATTGTCTGCTTTCTCAACACTAGAATGCACAGGTGTGCATGTAACAAAAGGTACATTTGACACGTGCTGGATGTATCCAGTGAGCGCATAGACTTATTTTGTTTCTTTCTGTTTATTGCGCATTTTCTAGTATTTTTCTTGCATTTGTTTTACGAAGCCTTGGAGTTGTCACTGGTGTACTGTGGACGATGTTAAATGATATCATTTTTGTTTCTATTTCACTGTTGGTTAAATTTCTTTTTGTGTAATTAATGTTTGTAAGCGAAGGAGGCAAAAGACCATGCAGAATATTGTACCTCTACCTTTAAAAAAAATGTTTCATGCTGCCTGGTGAAGAGATACAGTGGAAGATATGGAAGAATGTATTTGTGCACTATGCGCCTGTGTGTGGTACTGCTCTTTCTGTTGAACAGAAGAATTCCCTTCTTTTACATTGGCTAGGCCCAGAAGGGCAAGAGATCTTTTAATACTTGCCTACCCTGACAGCGGATCAAGCAGGGGAGTTGAATGATTTTGAGATATGTTTTAAAAAACATGATCTGCATTCTTTGCCCAAGACTTCAACGTTTCTCGAAAGATATTATTTTGGCGGGAGCATGCAGAGAAAAAGGGGAGAATGTTGAAGAGTAGATAACTGTTTTGAGAAAACTTGCTTCTATGTGTAATTTGGAGTGGAATTGAGATGAGCATTTGAGGGACCAATTTATGTTGGGATGCAGCATTGAAAAAGCAAAAGAGGTTTGCTGGCAGAAGGGCAATCCTTCTTTGTCAGAGGCTCTAACAATTGCTAAAACATGCAAATATAGTCGGAGGAAATTAAAAAGGGAGATGTTTGAAGTAGCAAAGATGAGGAGGTACATGTTGGGCAAACCTATAAGAAAGGGAAGGAAAGTGACTTACAACAGAGCAAAGGCTAATAAGCTTAAGGGTGATTAGAAATTCTAGGGAACATATAGATGCGGCGAGTATGGTCATGTGGCCATTAACAAAGATTGTATTGGGTGGAAGGCCAAGTGCAAAAAGTGTGGACAGAAGGGTCATGTATCGAAATGTTGTAGAAGTGGCAATATTAAAAAATAGGTCTAGGAAGCTCTGTACAATGCAGAGAGTGATGATGGCAAAGAGGACAACATTGTTTTACAAGGTATGGATGTTGAGGATGATGGTCCTTTCGAGTCAGTTTGTATAGATTGAGCAGTCATTTGCAGTCTCTGTGACACAGGAGCCAAGATTTCCCTTATCCCGACTGAAGTATTTCTTAGGAGTTTGAAAGATCAAGTGGTGCTACACAAACCTGACATTTGCCAAATAGGTTATGGGGCTGTGAGAGCTGTGTGGGCTGTGTGGGCTGTGTGGGCTGTGAGAGTTGTGTGGGCTGTGAGAGCTGTGAGAGCTGTGTGGGCTGTGAGAGCTGTGTGGGCTGTGTGGGCTGTGAGAGCTGTGTGGGCTGTGAGAGCTGTGTGGGCTGTGAGAGCTGTGTGGGCTGTGAGAGCTGTGTGGGCTGTGAGAGCTGTGTGGGCTGTGAGAGCTGTGTGGGCTGTGAGAGCTGTGTGGGCTGTGAGAGCTGTGAGAGCTGTGTGGGCTGTGTGGGCTGTGAGAGCTGTGAGAGCTGTGTGGGCTGTGAGAGCTGTGTTGGCTGTGAGGGCTGTGAGAGCTGTGAGAGCTGTGTGGGCTGTGAGAGCTGTGTGGGCTGTGAGAGCTGTGTGGGCTGTGAGAGCTGTGTGGGCTGTGAGAGCTGTGTGGGCTGTGAGAGCTGTGTGGGCTGTGTGGGCTGTGAGGGCTGTGTGGGCTGTGTGGCCTGTGTGGCCTGTGTGGCCTGTGTGGGCTGTGAGAGCTGTGTGGGCTGTGAGAACTGTGTGGGCTGTGAGGGCTGTGTGGGCTGAGAGAGCTGTGTGGGCTGAGAGAGCTGTGTGGGCTGTGTGGGCTGTGGGAGCTGTTGGCAATGTAAATAACAATGCCATTTATTTATAAGTAAAAAAAAAAAAAGAAATGTCATGAGCAATGCCAATAACTCTAACTTTTCCAAAGGCGAAACCATTGCATTGTAAATGCTTGTTTTTAATGCACTTCGACCGCTGGCCTAATGACGGTGTTTAGATAGAAAACTTAACACAAGGTAATTAGTATAGTGTGCATTAACCTCGAGGTATTTGTAGGGTGAGCAGGCGCCCCGGATTTGCCATGACAGCCACCAGCAAAGTTGACCAAATATAGCACGTTTCGTGTTTTTTTATACAGGGTCAACTGACCGAGGACGGAGGCAAGTTTTCAGGTGTTGCAGTGCAGAAAGAATTAGCAGGCAGCACAAAAGCAATTTAGTTTACAATAATTATGTTTCTTTTTTTTTTTTTTTTTTTTTTTTTTATTTCTGAAATTCTTTATTGTATATAGAAAAATATAATTTTACATACATGGAAGAGGCTTATACATGAGTGGAAAGAAGAAAAGAGAGAAAAGAAGAGAGAGGGGGGGGGGGGGGGCATTACATACTCTTGAGATCGTTCGCCAGTTCGTGGTCTCATAGTCCAAAAGTCTCATAGTCTGGTAGTCCATATTGCGCCCATTGGTATACCTTGGCGTTTGTTGTCAGGCGGCTTGCTCCCCGCGCCACCCCGGGGGACAGTAGAGAGAGGTCTAGGTTATAGGTTATAGGTTGAGTAGGAGATGTGCTCGGTGCTCTGTTGGCACTAGCCTATTTCGGCCTGTGGCCCCAGATGTTCATGGCGGCTTGTGTGATGATGACAGGTAGTGATCTAATGATCCCCACATGGTCGACTGTTTGTGCGTCTTCGGTGTGTATTTTGCTGTTATGTTGTCCGCCCCCCTCAGGAACGTGACCCAGTTGAGCCACGCCTGTGGAGACGCCTTTGATGTGTCCTTCCAGTTAGTTAGGACGACTTTGACTGCGGCTGTCAGCATGAGATCTATGAGGTCCCTGTCCTCCGTTTTTGTGATCGCCTGGGATGTAAACCCTAGTGCTAGGCCTGTGAGGTCTGTTTGTATGTCTGTGCCTGTGATCTCGTGGATAAGTGTTCTGATCTTCCCCCAGAAGTCCTTGATTTTTGGGCATTTTAGTAAAAGGTGTTCTAAGTCTCCCCTTTCTTCATCACAGTTCCAGCACGCGTCGCTGTCTCTAATGCCTACAGTGGCTAAGCGAGCTGGTGTCCAGTATGCCTTATGTATCAGCCAGAATTTTGTCTGGTTCAGCGTGGCCGTTATTTTTTTCCGACTGGTGGACCTCCATAGCTCTGCTCTGGCTTCCTCACTGAGTGCTTGACCTGCTGCCTCCCCCCAGAAGTTCATGACCTTGTCATTGAGTCTGGTGTGTTTGGGGCTTAGGATCTTGTAAAGGTGTGCTACCTGGTGTCCCAGTGTGTTCAGACTGTTAGCCAGCTGTATTATCGAGGGTGTCTGGGTGTTGAGGTTAGCCTTCCTTATTGCGACCTTTATCTTCAGGAAGTTGTATAGTTCTACGCTCTCTAGGTTGTACTCTCCTTTCAGGGTGTCAAATGTTACGTCGGCGCCCTTTTTCTTAAAGTCATTGGCTGTGGATATGCCTTGGCTGTACCAGTCATGCATGTCTAAGACCTTACCCCTGTATTTTAGGGATGGGTTGTGCCAGATTGATTCGAAAGGCCCCCTTTTGATGCTCGTATTTAGCAGTTTGTCAATCTTGAGCAGAGCTCGTTTTGTGTTCCTGAGTATCGGGTTATCTTTTATTGCCGGGTGTTTGGTGGCCGTGAGGAGGGTGATGGGTTTCATGCCGTTTAGCAACCCTTGTTCTAATGTTAGCCATGCCGGGGTGTAGTCCTGTCTTGGGTCTAGCCAGTGCAGTCCCTGTCTAGCTAGACACGCCTCGTGGAATCGCTTGAAGTTTGTTATGTTTAGCCCCCCCTGTTCTTTTGATAGTCTAAGTTTTTGCATACTTATTCTGGCCCTCTTCCCTCTCCATAGGAAATCATTCAGTATCTTGTCTATCTTTTTGTGGAAGTCCTCTGTGTTGGTGAGGGGTAGCATGGCTAGCATATAATTGAGCATTGGTGTGATCATCATTTTAATTGTCTCATTCTAACAGTTCATTTTACTCCCTAGAGCTTGCGTTGATGGGCGCTATCAGTTAAGTCATTCTAGGCCCCTCCATGGATGCGAAAGTATAGTCCTACTTCTATGTTAGTGGAATGCTTCAAAATCCTGACATAATAGATGTTCATTGTTACCCTGACCAATGGCACTTAAATGCTCGACCCTGGGAGAATGAAAGCCTGAAAATACCTTCCTAGGAAGGGAAAAACGAACAGAGGTGTCCTATCATCTGAAGAATCCAGCAGTCAAAGTGCACTAAAAAAGTATGGGACCCGTGATCATGAGTGAAATGGGGGGGGGGGGGGTGTCAGTGAGTGTGGGATTTGGGCCACAAGTCTAGCTAAAAGAACAAAATAATCTGTAACTATTTTCACAACTAGAAAAAAACTATTCACTGGAAAATGCAATATTTTACATTCTGATGCCTCTGTTGGTTAATGCGATCACTTCAGCTTTCTGCGTTAGTAACCAGAGAGCCAAAAAATCATATCCTGGGTAGTGCAGGGGGGAAGAGTGACTTGTAAATTACTAGTGCTTTGAAGAGGTGGGTGAGCGAGAACATTTGTGGGAAGAACAGTTCCCGAGTCGTGCCAGGGCTCTGGCTTGACTCTAAGAGCCTAAGAACGAGCCAAGCCCAAAAATAATGCTTCCACAATGTGTGCCATCTATAGCTAGTAATGCTCTTAGACTGCCACCTATCTGCCTCCTGCTCACACCCACACACGTTTACTACTATTTGCTCCCACAAACACACTCTTCCATTTTTATTCTTTACCTCCTTTTCACTAATTTTCTCTTCACAAGCCCAACACACACTCTCTCTCTCTGGCTCTTTATCATCAGATCTCTCTTTTTCTCTTTCTTTCTCCTCTTTTCTCTGCTCTCTTTCTACTCTGTCCCTTCCCGGAGCTTTGCAGTGTTAAAAAGAAAGAAAACAACATTCCTGTAGGTGTGGACATTACAGAATGTTAGCACTGCAACCTCTAGAAGACCAGAAGCAGCAGAGACCAAGCATGTCTTCTTGACCTGCATCCTAGGACAAAGCGTCACGTGGAGGGTGGGGTGACTCCATGTACAATTCCAGAGCACAGTATGGCCTCTTCCTGGAAAGCAGTGTTGCAGGTGCTGGTGAGCGCGAGGTGAGGCATGTGACATGACACCATGGTACAAAACATATATTCATGTTCAAAGGTGTTAGGTTTGGCTGCGTCATTGTTGAATGGGAAACAAAGGAGAACAAGTTTGTGTGTCTACGACTATGTAATCAGCTTCCTTTTCTCTGAACCGTCTGTTATCAGCACACCTTTCATCTTTTGTGATCCTTTAATCGGTTGTGTTGGTGCTGCGTCCCCCAGTTTCCTCATTCTTCTTCGCTCTCCTCGTTCCATTCCTGGAAACAGTGCCAACCCAGTTTTACACAAGACCCACGGTGCTGGAGTGGTCCTCCTGGGTGCGTCAGCAGAAGAGACGACCAGCGCCTCTGTTTCTTACTATTTTGATTGCCCGGACTATCAACATGTAAACAACCCTGTCCAAGGCATAAGAGCGCTTTACAACAGGCACAATGCTACACCTTTTTGTGTTTCGGTACACACAAGTATACAGGATGCTGAGCTGAGGCCAGGAGTCAAACCTGGCTCCCCATGGAGAATGGTTGGGAGCTGAAGCCACTAGGACACATCCCCTCTGTGAAAGCTTGACTCATTTTAGAAATACAAATACCCACAATCAGAACAACTCAACGCTTTACGCACAAAAGAGATGTGCGTGTTGCACCTCTCAAGCCGCCTGTGGCCAACCCGTCCAAGTTATATACAAAGTAATGAGCTACTCGCTCTTGTAGTGTGCACTTCCACTACCCCCGTTGTCCCCAAGGGGTGATCGTTTTTTGATCACAGTGGGTGGAATCTGGACTCATTTTAGGTTCGAGGTTTCAAGAGGGCCTCGACCTGAGCCAGGGCCCGACTTCTAGCTCGTGCCTAGCTTGAGCTTTCAGTGGCTTGTCCACTTCCAGTGCTATAAAGTCCCAAACTGTGACAGAATGCACAGTGACTTTGTAAGTTATTTTTTGGTCTCACCTGCTAGAGAGTGCATTCACAATCAGTTGCGAGACCTATAGTTAGGTTACAGTGGTTAATGCCCACTCATTGTTTACTATTGATTCGCTTTATTTTCACTCACATTTGCTTTCTTCTCACTCGTTAGTACGTCTAGGCTTTCCCTTCTCTTCTTGTGTTACTCACTCTTCTGGAACATGGACAAATTACTTGTGTCCTTCAACTCCTCACATTACAGGTACTACATTTTCTTTTTATTTGAGTACTCTAGGAGAGTTCATGCGTTTCCAGCTGTCTCCCTCGTAGACCCCCCCCCACCACCACCATGCTCTGGTTTTCCTCCCTGTGTCCTTCTCCTCCACTCCCCTCAGGTTGCATTATTGCCCATTTGCTTCTGCCTTCCAGCTCCATGTTGCTCTTTTTCACCTGTATGCTCCCCTCTCAGTGCTCCACTTTGTTCTCGCTTGTATCCTTTCCCTCTCCCATGCTCTGGTTTAGCTTCTGGCCCCACCTGCACTACCCCGTGTTGCCTCTGTCCTCCCAGTGCTCCTCTTCACTTCTTGCCCCCCGTCCATCACTTCTTGCTCCCCGTCCATCACTTGCTTTGCCCCCATTGCTTCTCTCCCCTGTGTTGCAGATGCTCTTTAAAAACCTCCTTTGTGTTTTTTTAGGTCTCGCCTGAGCCAATGCGCTTGCACATTGCTCCGGCGAGATTATAGTAAGGGGAAAAGAACAGTCTACCAAAACGGCGGATTAGACACAGTTCATGTGATCTATGCGCGTGCACAACGCCAGCCACGTCACACACCACCATTTGCCTATGCCTCGCATCAAACTTCAAAGGCTGCCGCTCCCCCCCCCCCCCAGCAGACTTCAAAGGCTGCCGCTCCCCCACCCCCGCATCAGACTTCAAAGGAATGCGCTCCCGCTCCCCAGCCAAAGCAATGCTGAGAGCTTGTCTCCGCCTGCTCTCCCGTCTGCTTGAATCTTCCTTCCTTGGCCCTGGGTGTTTTCCGTGTTCTCCTATTCAGTGCCTTCTCGACCACGTACTTGATTGCTGTTCAAGCCCCATCCGCCTGCTCTCCTGTGTGCTTGCATCTTCCTTGCTTGGCCCTGGGTGTTTTCCGTGTTCTCCCATTCAGTGCCTTCTCGACCCGTACTTGATTGCTGTCCAAGCCCCAGCCCTCGCTGCCTCTATCATTATACACTCTGCCTGTGTTTTCCTGTTTTCCCATGCTTTTTCCCGGCTCCATCATTCTGTACTTTGATAAACTGAACGCACTTTGTAGCACTCAACCGTGCGTGTTCTTAGATTCAGTCTCTGTGCTGGTGCACCACATCACTCAGGGACACCACCACATCACTCAGGTGCACCACCACATCACTCAGGGACACCACCACATCACTCAGGGGCACCACCATATCACTCAGGGACACCACCACATCACTTAAGGGCGCCACCACATCACTCAGGGGCACTACTCACAGGCACCACCACATAACTCAGGGACACCACCACATGACTCGGGGACACCACCACATGACTCGGGACACTACCACATCACTCAGGGACACCACCACATCACTCAGGGACACCACCACATCACTCAGGGGCACCACCACATCACTCAGGGACACCACCACATCACTCAGGGGCACCACCGCATCACTCGGGGACACCACCACATCACTCAGGGACACCACCACATCACTCAGGGACACCACCATATCACTCAGGGACACCACCACATCACTCAGGGACACCACTCCGGGACACCACCACATCACTCGGAACACCACCACATCACTCAGGGACACCACCACATCACTCAGGGACACCACCACATCACTCAGGGGCACCACTCAGGGACACCACCACATCACTCGGGACACCACCACATCACTCAGGGACACCACCACATCACTCAGGAACACCACCACATCACTCAGGGACACCACCACATCACTCAGGGGCACCACTCAGGGACACCACCACATGACTCAGGGACACCACCACATCACTCAGGGACACCACCACATCACTCAGGGACACCACCACATCACTCAGGGATACCACCACACCACTCAGGAACACCACCACATGACTCAGGGACACCACCACATGACTCAGGGACACCACCACACCACTCAGGTACACCACCACATCACTCAGGAACACCACCACATCACTCAGGGACACCACCACATCACTCACAGACACCACCACATCACTCAGGGACACCACCACATCACTTAGGGGCACCATCACATCACTCAGGGACACCACCACATCACTCAGGGACACCACCACATCACTCAGGGGCACCACCACATCACACAGGGACACCACCACATCACTCAGGGGCACCACCACATAACTCAGGGACACCACCACATCACTCAGGGACACCACCACATCACACAGGGGCACCACTACATCACTCAGGGGCACCACCACATCACTCAGGGGCACCCCTACATCACTCAGGGACACCACCACATCACTCAGGAACACCAGCACATCACTCGGAGACACCACCACATCACTCAAGGACACCACCATATCACTCGGAGACACCACCACATCACTCAGGAACACCACCACATCACTAAGGGACACCACACATCACTCAGGAACACCCCCACATCACTCAGGAACACCACCACATCACTCAGGTACACCACCACATCACTCAGGAACACCCCCACATCACTCAGGTACACCACCACATCACTCCGGGATACCGCCACATCACTCAGGAACACTGCCACATCACTCAGGGGCACCACCGCATCACTCTGGGACACCACCACATCTCTCAGGGACACCACTACATCACTCAGGGACACCACCACATCACTCAGGGGCACCACCACATCACTCAGGGACACCACCACATCACTCAGGAACACCACCACATCACTCGGGGACACCACCACATCACTCGAGGACACCACCACATCACTCGAGGACACCACCACATCACTCAGGGGCACCACCACATCACTCAGGGACACCACCACATCACTCAGGGGCACCACCGCATCACTCGGGGACACCACCACATCACTCAGGAACACCACCACATCACTCTGGAACACCACCACATAACTCAGGGACACCACCACATCACTCAGGAGCACCACTCAGGGACACCACCACATCACTCGGGACACCAACACATCCCTCAGGGACACCACCACATCACTCAGTGACACCACCACATCACTCAGTGACACCACCAAATCACTCTGGGACACAACCACATCACTCTGGGACACCACCACATCACTCTAATACACCACCACATCACTCTAATACACCACCACATCACTCAGCCCAACCACATCATCACTCAGCAGTACAACAGCACTGTCCTTGCTTGCTACCAATAAGCATTGCCATAGCCAATAGGACTCGCATTAGGAAAGTGTAAGCTATTGGCTTTGTGAATAACAACGCTATTAATTTATATATTTCCAAAGCCAACACATATTAAAAACATTGTCATTTACAATACCAATAGCTCACACTTTCCTAATGCGAGACCTATTGCATTGCAAATGCTTGTTTTCTTGGCTAAGTAACAAAAAAAAGCAATAGCACTGTTTCATAGGTGTGCACATGCATCGTGTGCGCACCTACCAAATGACATGGCTGCTTTTTTTTGTAAAATTTATTTTAAGCCATGATGCACGCTTTTGGACTGCTGTGCAACATGGCTAAAAACCACTGACAAATCCAATTGATTTTAAGAGCAAGACCTATCGGCTACACACAGTAGAAGATAGGCTGCAACAAAAAGCGCAAAAACATTTAGGCTTAAGATCAAAAAAAGTGCTTACAAAATATACAATTTAATAATATGCAACCAGACTGTACCTTTGTCCATTAAAATCACACACTTCAGAACTCAGCGGTTAATACCCTTTTATGTTCTCTAAAATGCAATAAATATTTTTCACCATGAAGCCTCAAATGACTCCATCCATGAAAGTCAATACTGGCAGCAGCCTTTAAATTTGCAGATTAACCAATTACACACATTTACGTTTCTTCCAGGGAGCAGGAACCCTGGCAAAAAGGCGTCTTTCTTCTTTATCTCTGTCCCTCCCTTAGCACCACAGCACAGGTGACTCACTCCCTTTCCCTTCTTCCAAGGCATCTCAACTGCAAGAATAAACTGTTCGAGACAGTTGTCTATTAACAAACAAGCTTTTGCAATGCAATAGGTCGCACATTACTGAATGTTTGACCTATTGGCGTTGCAAACAATAATGCAACGCCAATAGCTCAAACTTTCAGTAATGTGAGGCCTAATGCATTGTAAATGCTTGTTTTTTTATTTTTGGTGATGCAGAATGGCATCAGTAAATAGTATTGGCGATGCCAATAGGTCTGCTCTAGCAAGGCCAAAAGGCGAGACATATTGCATATGCCAATGTGTGTTTTTCATTTGAGATTCAAATGCGAGACCAGCTACATTTCCCCCCTTTTTTTTAATCAACATTTCTGAAACAAAACACACACTGACTGACACCTCCTGCAGAGGGTTTGTGGTCATGCAACTCTACTGTCCTAACATACAAGCAAAAACCATTTAAACAAAATGAAAAGATGCTGCTTAGATTCTATGGCAGGACGGAGGCTACGATTATGCTTTCTCTATTTCTTTACTGGAAACACAGCAGCCAATCAGTACACAGTAAAGAAGAAACTACAATACCCATGAGTACTTAGACACTATAAATAAGGTCACAGAGGTCATAACTTCCTCTTTCTTTGCTGCTTCGCAGCCAGTTAAGTGCATTTTTACTCTTACTTGTATTTGGCTTCACCGCTGTTGTTATTGCATTGTTGTCGCTTTGTGCGCGTTGCTTATTTCATTTTGCCGCTTTGCTCAGCGCTTTGCTGTCCTCGCGCCTGCTGTGGGTTCTGGCGCGTGTGCGTGGTTTTTTTCATTGACTTCGCGTCTTTGTAGTGGGGAGCGTGTGTCACCTCCCGTGTTGGACGCGCTTGGTCTGCGTCTATATTTTTATTGTGGAGAGGGAGTTTGGAGCTGGGAAGACGCGCGTGTGTCTCGCGCGTCTCCCCTATCGGCAGTCCGCTTTTCGCGCATGCGCGGAAGCGTTTGTTTACATTCCTGACAGCGCGCTGGTGTTCGCTTGCCTCAGGAGACCTTCTTCGGCTTGTGTGACACAGGTTTTGACATTTGCCTGAACTGTGCCCTTCTCTTGCCTGCCGCTTGAGCTCCTTGACGCCCTTTTGTTATTCCAACGCAGAGGGTTGTATAAATTGTGCATAGGCTCTGCCTAGAGTGGCTCTACTGTATTTTCTTCGGTGCAAACCCTCCCTACACTTTTCTATTAACTTTTGGTTCAAGGTTTTGTGCCAATATTTCTGCTTGCATTAGGGGTTCCACTCCCCCAAACTTGGCTTGGGCCTTCTAAAGGTTTGGACTTTGTTCCTTTAATTCAGTGGGCACTGTAGAATTTCGACGCTATGGCTGAATATTATGATGAGGAGGACTATGACTACAACAATGAGGAGGAGCCTTCTGCTTCTATGGATGACCTTATGGGTCAGGCCCTGTTTCAGGCGATTGCGTCATTAAAGAAACATTTGTCCGACTATGCTGCCCAGGAATATGATCTTCCTTTTGGCCAAGATAATTCCAGGAATATGATCTTCCTTTTGGCCAAGATAATTCCAGGAATATGGACAATAATTCCTTGCTTTCCTTGGAACTTTTACTTTGATGAAACTGGCCACTAAACGATAAAACAACATATCGTCCTACCCTCTCCCTTCCCTTTGTTGCAAAGTGTATTGATTTAACGTTCTTGTATATAAGTGTCACCACATGTTTCACAATTGTCACTGAAATCACCAGAGTCACTGCACTTATGTTTGTCAGTAATGTAGTGGAATGAAGTAATTCCATTTTACTGTTTCATTGGTCTTTGTTTTTAATATACATAAAAACTTTGGATATCAGAGAGTTTTGCTTGTTTGTGTTTTAGAGCTATCTTTGGCCTAACCCTAAGAGATTGTACATTACCCGACAGAACCACTTTTTTGTCAATCGACTATGCTGCCCAGCAGGGCTGGCTGCCTCCTTCCTCTGGGCGCACTGGTAAGTCGCCTAAAAATCCTCATCGTTCGGATTTTGTAAAGTTGGCAAAGTCTTTGTCTTCAGCGCCAAGGGCTAAGAAGCGTTCTGCTCCTCCACGTGATTCTCCTTCTTCGTCTTCAGATGACGGTTCATCTTCTTCATCCTCTGCTGACACTGTGAAGCCTCCTCCTTCCAAAAAGGTTCGGAAGGAGCATTTTGAGGACGCCCATTCCACTCCTCAAGTACTGACTTTTGATCCTGCAGATATTGTGCACCCAAATTCTTCGTCCTGGCTGCCCTCTCCTGAGGTAGCCGAATATGTTCAGGATCATATTCGCTCACCTTTTGAGAAAGAAGTAAGGGCGCGCTTGCGCTCTGAATGCCCTTGTCCGGATTTGTCTAACAAATTAGCGCTTACTCCTGAAGTGGATCCAACGATGATAACATACATGAAGAAATATGCCAAGGATCCTACTTAGGGTTTGGATCGTTCTTGGCGTTCCTGTCAGGATAAACTCTTAGATTTGTTGGGGCCTCTCACTAAAATTCTGGATTTGGCCTATCGCGCTAAGGATTCTGGGGCGTTGATTGACCCTGACGAGTTGGTTGGGTGGTCCCAACGCGCCGTTTGTATTCTTAGTAATGCAAACTGCGCACTTTCGTCAGAACGCCGCCGTTCTATTCTCATGAAACTGGACCCCAGGTTGACTGACCCGGCTTCCTCTGAATCTGGTCCCCAAGCTCAAGGCTTACTTTTTGGTGCTCCTTTCTTGAAGGAGTTGACGAAGTTCGTTTCCACCTTCAGTGGGCTGGATAAAGCCCAAGCCAATCTTCGTCGTGCCTTTCGTCCACTTTTTGGCAGGGCCGGACGAAGGGGACGTTCGTCCGGCCGTGGAGCTGAGCAGGCCTCGCAGCGAGGCAATAAGTCCAACGTGGAAACCAGGCCTACACCGGCAACAAGTCTTCTTTCTACCCCTCCAAGAACGGTCGAGGCAATTACGGAAAAGGTGGTTACACCGGCAACTAGGGAGGACGTCCAGATTCCGCCTCAGGTGAGCTTAATTCTAGCTTCAGATGTGGTTTTGGGGGGCAGGATTCAGTCTTTTCTCCACAATTGGCAATTGCTCTCCAGTGATGCCTGGGTGCTGGAAACGGTACAGGGGTTCAAGATAGAGTTTTACTCTCGCTCTCTCCAGTATTTTCGGCCGCCCCCTCTTGTTTTTTCCCTTCCAGATCAAAAGGTGATCTCCGCAGAGATCGCTTCTCTTCTGTCGAAAGGGGCCATTGTTCCCACGAGTCCTCATCCAAGAGGTTTCGTCAGCAATGTCTTTCTCGTACAAAAGAAAGGGGGCGGGTCTCGTTTGGTCCTCAATCTAAAGGACTTCAACGGCGGGGTAGTCTACCGTCATTTCAAGATGGAGGGCATTCATCTTCTGCGAGACTTGCTGCAGGAAGGCGACTGGATGGTTCGTCTAGATCTCAAGGATGCTTACCTCTCAGTGCCAATATTTGCCCTTCAACGTCGTTATCTTCAATTTCAATGGCTGGGGACTTGGTACGAGTACAAGGTTCTTCCTTTCGGTCTTTCTTCGGCTCCGTGGTGCTTCACGAAGCTTCTTCGTCCTGTGATGGAGTCTCTTAGGTCTCGCGGAGTCCGTCTAATTGTGTATTTGGACGACGTCCTTCTTTTGGCCCAGTGTCCCCTCCTTCTCCGTTGCCATTTGCAATGGTCCATCGATCTGTTACAATCTTTGGGTTTTCTAGTGAATCCTCAAAAGTCTGACTTTATTCCGTCTCAGTCGATGGATTTCCTGGGCTTTCGGATCGACTCTGTCTCTTGCCAGCTCCTTCTTCCCAGTCAGAAAATCAGGTCTATCAAGAGGGACTTGCGTCTCCTTCTTGCCAAGCAGACTGTGTCCTTGCGCTCGGTGGCCCGCATTGTAGGCCTCCTGTCTTCTTCCATCCAGGCGATCTTTCCGGGCCCTCTGCATTATCGGGTGCTTCAGCGCCTCAAAAAAAGACATCTTCAGAAGGGTCTCAGTTATTCGGACCAGGTTCCCCTGTCGGAGGATGCACGCACGGAGATGTTGTGGTGGCTGGACCACATGGAATCTTGGAACGGCCGGGCGCTGTTCAGGAAGACTCCCGATGTTGTGATCGAGTCCGATGCCAGCCTTTGGGGTTGGGGGGCTCGTTGCGGTTCTGTGACGACGGGGGTCATTGGTCGCAGGAGGAACTGTCTTTACATATAAATTGCCTGGAACTTCTGGCGGGTTCCTTTGCAAATCGGTGCCTTTCCCCTCAACAGACGAACTGCTGCATTCTTCTCAGGATAGACAATGTTTCTGCAGTTCGTTATGTGAACAAACTGGGGTGAACCAAGTCCAAGCTTCTTTCGGAGATTGCGAAGGACTTCTGGCACCTGTGTCTGCAACGCAGGATCACAGTTATTGCAGAATACCTGCTGGGTTCTTGCAACCAAATTGCAGATTGGAATTCTCGACATCTCCGCGACTTCAGCGATTGGAGACTCCACCCTCGGGTCTTTCGGAAATTGGTTCTCCTCTGGGGGTCTTGTCATCTGGACCTGTTTGCCTCTCGTCTGAACACCCAGCTTCCCCTTTTCTTCAGCTGGCGCCCAAATCCGGAAGCCCTGGCGATGGATGCTTTTCTCCAGCCTTGGCCTCCGTCTCTGTGCTATGCGTTTCCCCCCTTCATGTTGATTCCCCGGGTTCTCGCCCGGGTCCGTCAGTTCTCATCGGAACTCATTCTGATCACCCCTCTTTGGAGGGCCCAAGCGTGGTTTCCAGTTCTTCTGGAGATGAGTTGTTCGACACCGTTCCTCCTTCCACACAAGAGGAACCTTCTTTTGGATCCTCTGCACAATCCTCACCCTCTGGTCTTGTCGGGTCATCTTCTGTTGGTGGCATGGAGGATTTCGGGGGACACTGGCAAGTCCCGGGCTTATCGGGAGACTCTACCCGATTTATCAAGGAGGCTTGGGCTCCCAACACACGTAAGCGTTATGCGTCCAGTGTAGTTCTGAAATTCTCAAACCTGTCTGCATTTTAATCTTGCCTTCACGTAGGCCAGTGGAGTGGGTCCAACGAACAAGTGGCTTTGCCTTCTGAGTTCGTGCATATATTAATTTGGGTTTCTCTGACTCTGAATGAACTGCAGAAAGAGTAACCCTTTTCACCTGGAACTGACCTTTTGCAAAACCAGTTTCGTTAGCTGATTGTTATCTGAGTTTTCAATTACTGTTCAGGACCCTGTTAACCATTAGTTTTCCTGTGCATATGTTATCTTAAACAACATCTAAATGGTTTCTTTCCTTAAAGGCTTTCCTTTCTGAAACTTGGGTTTTTGTTATGTGTCGTGACTGCCATCTAGTGTCATTTTTCATGTAGGCTTCAGAAGTTAGTTTGTGAGCAAAGCAGTCTGACCTGTTGTGAATCACATATACACATTAACCAGGGATTTCTTCGTGCACTGGAGTCAATTTCAGAAGCTGGCCTTTCACCCAGGAATTGACCCTGCCAAGCCAATTTCCCTGCAAGATCGTTATTTACCTTTTCCAATCTCTATTCAAGACATTTGTTAACTTTTAAAGTTTCTTTACGTATTTGGTATCTGGCACATTATCTGAAACTACTTTTTCTGACTATTTGTTCACTTCATGGGTTATGCTTTCAATTAAGGGTTTGTGTGGGCCTTCCAGATTATTATTTAGATATGCCTAAATATTAACTTGTGGGTTGGGACACTGTAAAATGAGCTTTACTGTATGATGCTGTGTGATGTCATGTACTTTCTATTGGTTGAATTTTGGTGCAGGGGTGTGCATTTTAAATGTACCTTTTTGTGTATAAATAGGGATGTCTCGCCTTAGTAAAATTGAGCAGTTTCTTGAGTTGTACACCGTGTTGTATTGCTGGGATTTCTGCTACTAGCTGCAGCTAATAAATTTGATCTCTGACGCCACCTAGAAGTATTCCGTGCCTCTGTATACCAAGGCAAGGGAACCTAGAGGACTCTAGGCGTGTCCCTGACGCCGCTGGGTACTTGAAAACCCGGTTCTTCAGTTGGCGCAACCAACGCGGGCCGACTTCAATGGTACCGGTCCAAGCCTGAAGATTGCGAGGAGCCACGTGAGGAAATTCTGGAGGAGGGCCCCCACCTCATCGACCCCTGAATGTCGGCGTGGACCAAAGGACTTTTCTGCGAGGCTTCCCGCTTTCCAACGGCTGCGAAGGACTGCTGCCCTGACTGTCGCCTTGTCTTGGACCCTCCAATTGATGTTTGTAAAGCGAGGCGATAGACGGTCTTCTGGTGGCATGACAGATATTTAGTTAAGTATAAGTGGGTCGCTCCCACGACTTTGTCTGGTTCCTTGGTTTTGATTTGATTGTCTTTGATTTGGCTGCTGCAGTATCCAAAGCCGAAGGGCTTGTATATTTACAAGTGTATAATTTTTTGATTCCCTTTGAAGTTTGAAACCAGACTAGTGAGCAAGATGCCTGGTCTTGGTAAAATTGGAAATTGGTTTGTTTGTGGTAGTAACAGGGATTCCCAATTGGAGGATTCATGTCCGATACCTCCGGTTGGAACTCCGACTTATGAATTGTACTCCAAACACGGAGTGGACCCTATTACTTATAATGAAGTATGGGTCCGCTACACTAAAAAGGATGGTGTTTTACAATGGCCCCCACATGGTAGTTTTGAAACAGAGATTTTAGATAATCTAGAAGTTAAGCTATTTAAGAAGAAAGCCCGGCCGGCAATGTTTGACTCTTTCCGCCTTTGGCGTAAGGAAGCCAAACAGAGAGAAATTAAGCGAGCAAAGAGAGATAGGAAAGATAAAAATATGTCAGTATTACAAGCTGCTAGACAGTTTAAGGAAGATGGAGAAGAGCGTGCGAGTGAAGTCTTAGATAGACAGCGTTGCATGGCCATAGATAAATGGTATCCGGCCTTGCCGTCTTCTCCTCCGAAAGTGATGGAAGACCCTGAAAAAGATCCTTTGATCTCTCATTTACTGAGATTGCCTCCTCCCTATGTGCAGGGTGCTACTGCGCCTCCATTACCCCCAGTTATCCCACCCTTTGTTGTTCAACCTCCTGCTGTTGTTCAGCCACCCGGTGCTCCACAGATGGTTTTGCCCTCTCCTGCGCAACCCATTCTAGGGTCGCCAGCCTTGCTATCAGCTTTGCCTCAAACTCCTTTGCCTTCTGCTTCTGCATCTTCAATTTCTACTGTTCTTGTCCCTACACCTTCCTTGCCTCAGAATACTTATTCTCCTGTTCTTATGTCTGCTTCTTCTCCTTCTGTTCGAAAACGAATGACAGAAACTGTTTCTAATTTATTGTCACCATTGTTTGGGTCACTGAATATGACCCCTGTTTCGGAACGTAAACAGAGCCGTAGTCAGCTTCCTAGTTCTGAAGAACGGACAGTGTTGGATTTGTTGGCTCGTAGGTGGATTTTAAATACTCCAAGGTATAATTTGCCAGCAGTTATGGATGTTTTCTTTCAGTGGGAACCGCCTAAGCAAAGATATGTTTTTGATGTAATGTGTACTTTTCTGCGTCAGGAATGGAAAGATAATGAGTTGGGTCCGATTCCGCAGGATGTGCTCGATGTTCAGTCAGATTTTGCTAAAGGGATGATAGTGGAATCTGATATTACAGATGCCGTAGAGACGATACTTGCTTTCAGATCTAGGCTTTCGCCTAAGGCATTGTATGAACCTGATTCTTCTGTTAGGAGGAAAGTGAAACAGTACCCTATGAGAGAAGTTCCTCCTGTATGGAAAGAAGCAGTTCAGGCTAATGTAAATCAGGGTATTCAGGCCGCTCCGGCTCACTTTCAGCGAGTATGGGTACATGTCCCTTGGAAGAGAGCAGAGGTCTTGGCTCTTAAGCAGACTTTACCTGACCCTCGTAAGAATCCTGCTGGTTATTACAAAGAGTTGTCCCAGACAGTTGAAGCGTGTATTATGAATTTAGCTGACATCAATATGTTGATGGGTAATGTAGTCCCTCAACCCTTGTGGGCGAAGATTCGTCATGAGAATCATGCTGCTGAATTAGGTGATACCTGGGCGAATATTGTTGCTGCAGATGGTAGACAGGAGGGAGGTGCTAAACCTGAACCTCTAGTTTCATAATTACCAGGTAGAATTAATAATCTGATGAAAACGATGATGCCCGCTTTACGAGTGAATTGGGATAAGTTAGCAGCATGTAAGCAGAAGAAAGACGAGAGTGTATCTGATTTCTTTACTAGGTTTGAAGAAACGTTTATTGATCATAGTGGTCAGGATATGAGTACGGAGGGTGGTCAAAGGTTGTTTGTGGATAAATTTGGCTTTAATTTGCTTCCCGAACTTTCTAATAAGTTAAAGGACTCTGAGAGTTCATGGGCTGTCTCTTCGTCGGCCCAGATATTGGCTACTGCACAATAATATGAGAATAGGGATAAAGATGAGAAGGATAAAGTGGAGAAGAAAACTAAAGAGTTAAAGACGAAAGTCCTTTTGCAGCAAGCTTATCAGCCTCGTCAGAATCAGCCTCAGTTTCAGCAACCTCCACAATTTCAGAGATTGTTACAGAAGCCCGAGCCTTATGTACAGTGATTCTTTCCTGGCCCTAATCAGTGTGCTTATTGCAGAGAGGAAGGTCATTACAAGAATAGTTGCCCGGCTTTGTTACAGCGTGCGAATGGTGTATCTGGTCAGAGAGGTCGTGGTAGTTTTCAGCAAGCTCCTAGGGGTAGGGGACGTGGTGTGATCCCTCAGAATGATCTTTCCTCTTCCCTACAGAATTCTGCTAATTATTTTGACAGACAGAATGTGCCGAGTGGTCAGTCTGCCCAATATTATGTTGAGGATTACTATGTCGAAGGTGAGAGTTCTGGTTATAATGATAACTAGGACAGCCAAGGACAAAGTGAGGGAGTAGTGTCAGTTCCAGTAGACCAGAGTGGACCTTATGTTGAAGTGAATACATCAGGTGTGGTAGAACCTTTTCTTTTGGATACTGGTGCGATGAAGAGTTCTATCATGCACTCTAAACTTCCTGGCGCACCTTTGTCTGGCTTGACCAATGTTTCAGTAGGATTTTCAGGTGCCCCAGTTCGTAATCCGGTTTCTAGTCCTTAGTCCCTTTCGATTGGCCCTTGTGAATTGGAAGCTCCACTTATTTTAACGACTGGTTGTGGTGAGAATCTGTTGGGTTTGGACTTGCTGAAAAGATTGTATGCGACATTACATTGTTCTCCTTCAGGAGTACAACTTACCCTTGGTAAGAAAGTGATTTCCCCAATGTATTTGTCTAAGGATTGTTTGCCACTGGAATTGCGTTCGCTTCCTGATACACTTTGGGCTACAGGTCCAAATGATATTGGTCTTTTGCAGATTCCACCTTATGTTGTTACGCTTAAATCGAATGCTAAGCTACATCGTATTCCACAATACAAGATCTCGAGCGATGGCGAGAGAGCTCTTTTAGCGATTGTTTATGATCTGGTTGAGAAGGGTGTTGTTGAGGAAACGAGAGGTAATGTTTGTAACAGTCCTGTTTTGCCTATCCTTAAACGTACTGATGCTTCTCAGCCACCTGTGTACCGGTTTGTGATCGACCTTCGAGAGGTAAACAAGATAGTCGTGCCACAGTTTCCTGTGGTACCTGATATCACTGCTTTGTTGACTTTGATTCCTGCTTCGGCAGCTTGGTTTTCTGTCATCGATTTGAAGAATGCTTTCTTCAGTATTCCTATTGCTGAGGAGAGCAGGGATATTTTTGGCTTCTCATTAGGAGGCCGAAGCTTCCGGTTTAGGAGAGCTCCCCAAGGTTATTGTGAAAGTCCCTCCATCTATAGTCAGGCGTTGAAAACTCAGCTTGACGGTTTTGTGTTACCTGTTGGTGCTACTCTTATTTAATACGTTGATGACTTGTTGATTACTGCTGATGATGAACAGATTTGTAAAGAAGCTACTCTTTCTTTGTTGCGGTATTTGTCTGACCTTCATCATAAAGTGTCACCTTCAAAGTTGCAGTATTGTCGCCAAGAAGTGACCTACTTAGGTCATCTTTTGTCGAAGGAGGGAAGGAGATTGACCCCAGAACGAATTCAAGCAATTGTGCAAATGAATGTACTATCCACACAGAGAGAAGTGCGTGCCTTTTTAGGTATTACATCGTATTGTAGACAGTGGATCCCCAATTTTTCACTGTTGGCGAAACCTCTGTTAGCATTGACTCTGAAAGATACTCCACATCCTCTTCCTTGGTCTGACGAATGTCAGAAAAGGTTTTCTGAACTACGCGATGCATTGTGTTCGGCTCCTGTGTTGGGTACTCCAGACTATAGTAAGCCTTTCACGTTGTACGTGCACGAGAGAGAAGGATGTGCGTTGTCAGTGTTGACACAACCATTTGGGGACAAGCAGCGTCCATGTGCATATTTCTCCTCTACGCTAGACCCAGTTGCTAAGGCGTTGCCAAGTTGTCTGAGAGCTACAGCTGCAGCGGCTGTTTCTATCCGACAGTCTGCTGGTTTGGTATTGGACAACACGTTGATCGTGATGGTCCCACATGCAGTGGATACCTTATTAAACAGGACTAAGACACAGCACCTTACTAGTGCACGTCTGTCAGGTTATGAGTTGACACTGTTGGCTAGTCATGTTCATATTAAAAGATGTAATGTGCTAAATCCAGCTACGTTGTTACCGATCTCAACAGAGACGGATCCTCAAGAACAGCATGATTGTTTTCTTCGTACAGAGGAAGAAACAAAAGCTAGAGTTGACCTTAGGGATACTCCCCTTGCGAATGTTGATGGTACCCTATGGGTAGATGGTTCGTGTTTTAAGCTTCCGAATGGTGAAACGACTGCAGCGTATG
Source organism: Lissotriton vulgaris (assembly GCF_964263255.1). NCBI lineage: Eukaryota > Metazoa > Chordata > Amphibia > Caudata > Salamandridae > Lissotriton > Lissotriton vulgaris. Next base: position 1,009,285,045 of record NC_141685.1, on the reverse strand, counting down.
CTATTACAACTTTACATACAGTTGTTGAGACAGCACGCATACCACAGAATTCTGCGCAAGCAGCAGAATTGATTGCACTGACTAGAGCGTGCGTGTTGTCAGAGGGAAAGCGAGTGTCAGTATGCGTTTGGAGTTGCCCATAGTTTTGGGCGTTTGTGGAGAGAGCGTGGGTTCCTCACTTCCCATGGAACCAAAATACAGCATGGGCAGTTGGTGAATGAACTTTTGGAATCTCTCACTCTCCCAGAGCAGATTGCAATCATAAAGTGTAGTGCGCATAAGAAAGTTGTGGACGATGTTGGTCGAGGGAATGCGTTTGCGGATGAAGTTGCTAAGGAAACGGCGAAAGATATGATGAGCCGTATGTATGTTGCAGGCCTAGCTAATTGGGTCATGGCTGGTGGAATGTGTGAAGACACAATAGAAAGTGTGAAAATGATTCAGGCTGAAGCGACTGAGAAAGAAGTGAGTGTTTGGAGAGAAACTACGGGTATGTTGGATTCGACAGGTTGTTGGGTTGAGTTGTCAGAACACCAGCGATGGCTGTTGCCAGATGCGTATGTGCTCCCAGTGGTTACAATGGCTCATGGAATGGCTCACATAAGTTCGAAGGGAATATGCAAGTTGTTGGCTCCAGTTTGGCAGAATGCTGGAATCCCGAAATGTGCAGAGAACGTGGTGAAACACTGTATGATTTGTCTGAAGTATAATCCTGGTAAGGGAACTCCAACTCCAGCTGGTCATTTTGCTCCTCCTACGTATCCGTTTGAGGTGATACAGCTAGATTATATACATATGGAGAGATGCAACAATTTGAAGTATGTCCTTGTGGTTGTTTGTGCCTTTTCCAGGTGGATAGAGGCCTACCCCCTAAAGGATAATACTGCCTTGTCTACAGCCAAGGTTTTGCTGAGAGAGTACTTCCCTAGGTATGGTTTGCCGAGAATCGTATGGTCGGACAATGGGAGTGAATTTGTGGGTCAAATCATGAAGAAAGTGTGTGCTGGATTGGGAATAAGTCAGAAGTTCCATGCAGCAAATCACCCCCAGTCTGCTGGACTTGTTGAATGTTACAATGGTACCTTGAAGCTGAAATTAGCTAAGGTACAAGCGAGCACTGGCCTTACATGGCCGGATGCCTTGCCGTTGGCTCTTTTGTCAACAAGGACGACTGTGCATTCTCGAGTGGGACTTAGTCCGAATGAAATTGTGTTTGGTCGTCCTGCAAATGTTTGGGGTGTGCCTCGTCCTAAAGAATACAGCAGTATTTAGTACCCTATGTTGGTGGATTACTTACATGACTTGACTGCTAAATTACGTGTTCTCCACCAACAGGTCTATGACAGTCTACCGACAGCAACTGCGGATCCAGGACACACAATTCAACCCGGCGACTACATTCTTACGAAGAATTTTCAACGAACAAAGAATTTGGAGCCGAGGTGGACTGGACCGCATTTAGTTTTGTTAGTGACTCAAACTGCTGTTAGAGTAGCTGGCAAGAAAAACTGGTTGCATGCCACCCATACGAAAAAAGTTCCATTGCCCTTACCAAATGACAAGTGGGTGAGGGAAGGTATAGCCGATTCTGAATGTGAAAAAACTCCTAGATTTGTTCCATTTAGTGATGCTCATTTGACATGGACACGGTCAAAACGCGAGGATGATGATGTTCTGCAAGCTGCTGTGCCTCCTCATCTAAAGATTGACACCACCAATCCAGAACTTTTGTTTACGGACCAAACTGTGCCGACTAAATCACGTTACAACCTCCGATCTCGGAATAAATAAAGGGACTTTTGAACATTACATTTTTTTTCCCACACTGCGATCAAAAAGAGACAATTTCTTCAAGTATTTTGCATTTGACTTTTGTTTTTCTTTTTCTCTTGCTTTTTCTGAAATTGTATTATGGTTTTCTGTTAAATTTTTGATTGGTTACCATTTGCCAGTTGCAGGGTCACGTAGGAGTACCAACGGTTCAGTTTGTGACCTGAGTAGTGGCAATAGGTCTGCAGGACTTGCAGTGTCCCTACGACCTGCTAATAATCACAGCTGAAGTACTCTATCAAGATTGCGTGAGCGACATTAGAAAATGGAGATTGTATTGAGGAATGACGATAAAAAGCAAGAGATGAAAAAACGATATTATAGAATGTTGTTCTCTAAGTGTGGTATAGCTTTATCTATTTTAATACTTTTATGTATTCTATTAGCTACACTAGTTAGTTGGCACTGACAACGGACTCCTGAGGCGAAAAGCCGGGAGCTAGATCTCGCTATCTTTTAAAATATTTGATTGTTTACTGTGTTTTTAAACAGCGCTCCACGCTGCAACGACCCCTCGCTATTGCCGCCATTCACGAGGGCGAGGCGCGCCTCCAGACACGCCCCCTCGGTTGGCCACGCCCCCCTACCACGCTATAAATAGTGCGCGCCACACGCTGGGCGCTGCACTGACAACGGACTCCTGAGGCGAAAATCCGGGAGCTAGATCTCGCTATCTTTTAAAATATTTGATTGTTTACTGTGTTTTTAAACAGCGCTCCACGCTGCAACGACCCCTCGCTATTGCCGCCATTCACGAGGGCGAGGCGCGCCTCCAGACACGCCCCCTCGGTTGGCCACGCCCCCCTACCACGCTATAAATAGTGCGCGCCACACGCTGGGCGCTGCACTGACAACGGACTCCTGAGGCGAAAAGCCGGGAGCTAGATCTCGTTATCTTTTAAAATATTTGATTGTTTACTGTGTTTTTAAACAGCGCTCCACGCTGCAACGACCCCTCGCTATTGCTGCCATTCACGAGGGCGAGGCGCGCCTCCAGACACGCCCCCTCGGTTGGCCACGCCCCCCCTACCACGCTATAAATAGTGCGCGCCACACGCTGGGCGCTGCACTGACAACGGACTCCTGAGGCGAAAAGCCGGGAGCTAGATCTCGCTATCTTTTAAAATATTTGATTGTTTACTGTGTTTTTAAACAGCGCTCCACGCTGCAACGACCCCTCGCTATTGCCGCCATTCACGAGGGCGAGGCGCGCCTCCAGACACGCCCCCTCGGTTGGCCACGCCCCCCTACCACGCTATAAATAGTGCGCGCCACACGCTGGGCGCTGCACTGACAACGGACTCCTGAGGCGAAAAGCCGGGAGCTAGATCTCGCTATCTTTTAAAATATTTGATTGTTTACTGTGTTTTTAAACAGCGCTCCACGCTGCAACGACCCCTCGCTATTGCCGCCATTCACGAGGGCGAGGCGCGCCTCCAGACACGCCCCCTCGGTTGGCCACGCCCCCCTACCACGCTATAAATAGTGCGCGCCACACGCTGGGCGCTGCACTGACAACGGACTCCTGAGGCGAAAAGCCGGGAGCTAGATCTCGCTATCTTTTAAAATATTTGATTGTTTACTGTGTTTTTAAACAGCGCTCCACGCTGCAACGACCCCTCGCCATTGCCGCCATTCACGAGGGCGAGGCGCGCCTCCAGACATGCCCCCTCGGTTGGCCACGCCCCCCTACCACGCTATAAATAGTGCGCGCCACACGCTGGGCGCTGCACTGACAACGGACTCCTGAGGCGAAAAGCCGGGAGCTAGATCTCGCTATCTTTTAAAATATTTGATTGTTTACTGTGTTTTTAAACAGCGCTCCACGCTGCAACGACCCCTCGCTATTGCCGCCATTCACGAGGGCGAGGCGCGCCTCCAGACACGCCCCCTCGGTTGGCCACGCCCCCTCCGATCCCCTGATTCCCCTCCATAAATCATGTGTCTGGGCAGGAAGCGCAGCGGACGAGCGCAGCGGGCGCGTCGATTGCGCGCCGAAGGCGCGCTTAAGGCAAGCTCGTCTGCGCTCGTCCGCGACCGGCCGGGGCTAGGGGCTCGTCACTCTGCCCCGCGTATCATCTATTCCCCCGACCAACTTCGCTGCTGCCAGGGCCCCTGGCCCATCTCGGACTCTATCTGCTCACGCATCTCCTCCCTTGGTCTTTCCTCTGCTTCTTCCTCTCTCTGTCCTCCCCCTTCAGTTGACACCCCTTCCGGGTCTTGTAGCACCGCTCCCCCATCAACCCCCAAAGCCTTTACTGCCTTTTATCTCAACACCCGGTCTGCCGTTGCCCATGCACATGAACTCTCAGTTTTATTGGATCTCCATGCTCCCGACCTTGTCTTTTTGACTGAGACATGGTTCTGCGATGACTCCCTCCCTGCCCTACTATCCACCTTACCGGCCACCTACTATGCCCTCAGGGCGGACCGCCCTTCCGGCAGGGCTGGGGGTGGCGTGGCGGTCATCGCACGCACCAATCTCCCCTTTCAAATGTTATCTTTACCCAACATCGCGACAACTGAATTCCTGGTGATCCGCACAGTTTCCACCTCTCCCCCCCTGACCTGCTTCCTCACCTACCGTCCCCCTCAGTCCCCCTCACAGTTTCTTCCTGATTTTTTGGAGGTCTTGGCCACCATCACAATCAACAACTCTTCCATTCTGCTCCTTGGCGATTTTAATTTCTGGCCCTCCGATCTCGCGGAGTGCCCATCCTCCAAGGAATTCTCCGAAACTCTTCACTCCCTCAACTTCATTCCCCACGTCTCCTCCCCCACTCACACCAAAGGTCATATACTCGACCAAATCTGGTCCCTGAACTGCCCTGTGGATTCACTCTCTATTACCCCTTGCTCCTGGTCGGACCATCACCTAATCTCATTCCTTCTTCCTATCCTCCCTCCAGCTAAGCCCCCCCGGCCTAAAAACACCTGGGTCCGATCATGGGGTCGTGTTAACCTGGAGAATCTCTCTTCCCTCCTTACCTCGTCCCTCCCCCCCTTACAGGGTCTTCCCACTCTCTCCCAGGTCGACGCCATAGATCAGTGGCTCTCCAATGGACGCGACGCTTTTGCCCCGCTCAAGCGCATTACCTCCAAACGCGACAAGGACGCCAATCGGTGGTTCACCGAAGAGCTTAAGACCACCAAGTTAACAGTTCGCCGTGCGGAGCGGGCATGGAGAAGGAATTACTGCCCCACCCTGAAATTGGTCTACACTAACATCCTGAGCCAATATAAAAAAGACATCTTGGAGGCAAAAACATCTTACTTCTCCTCCAAAATCTTAGCCGCGGAAAACCAGTCCAAGGAGATATTCACCATCGTCCACAACCTAGCGTTCTCGGACAGAACTTCTCTTAAGCCGGCCCCCTCTGAAGCACTCTGTTCTTCCCTCAACAACTATTTCATTCACAAAATCACCACCATCAAGGCCAACATCCCGCCACCCTCCTCCTCTTTCGTTGACCCCCAATGCCCCCCCCCCAAGGGCGAGCTTTCCTCACTTCCCCCTATTACTCGGGAGAGCCTGATCACCTTGCTTCCCCTGGTCAAATCCGGCTCTCCTCTTGACCCCTGTCCCGCTCACATTCTCCGCCAGATTTTTGTTTCCTGTCCTGACCCTCCCCTTCATCTTCTTAACAGCTCTCTCGCCCAAGGCATCGTCCCTAAACCCTTGAAATCTGCGGTAATTGTGCCCATTTTAAAAAAACCCGGGGCAGATCCCTCTGTCCCCGCCAATTTCCGTCCTATCTCCCTCCTACCATTCTTGGCCAAGGTGCTCGAGCGCCACGTCACCTGCGCTCTGAGCTCCTTTGTGGAGAATCATGGTGCTCTTGCCCCCCGTCAAGCCGGTTTCCGCCCCGCACACTCTACGGAGTCCGTTGTCCTGTCGGTCCTGGACACCCTCAGGGAGGGCATGGACACCAATCAGCACCAGGCCCTTGTGCTCCTCGACCTCTCAGCCGCCTTCGATACGGTGGATCATACCATCCTCCTCTCCCGTATCGGAGCGGCGGGGATCGGGGGGACCGCCCTGGTCTGGTTGTCCTCCTTCCTGAGCGACCGCACCCAGGCTGTTCGACTGGGTGACTTCACGGCGGACGTCCGGAAAGTTCAGTGCGGGGTTCCCCAAGGTTCCTCCCTCTCTCCTCTTCTGTTTAACCTGTACATTGCTCCCTTAATCTTCTCTCTTCAACAGATGGAGGTCGGCGTATTTAATTATGCGGACGACCTCCAGCTTGTCTTCAATCTATCTTCTCCTTCCTCTATTCTAAACTTTCAATCTGTTATGCTTCACATCAGGGACTGGATGAACCACAACCACCTTAAACTCAACCCTGACAAAACCGAGTTGGTGTTGACGGGTGGTTCATCCAGCCCCTGGTCCCCTCTTTTCTGGCCCCCTTCCCTTGGCCCTCCTCCTACCCCCGCTTCCTCAGTTAAAACACTTGGCATAAAACTTAATTCTCAACTCACCCTTCACTCCCAGGTTAGCTCTGTGGTATCTTCTTCCTTTCTTTCACTGCGCACTATACGTAGGGTGTCCCGTTTCTTCACCTTCTCTGCTCTAAAGCTCATCATCCTGGCCATGGTGGTATCCCGCCTGGACTACGGCAACGCCCTGTATGCCGGCATCCCCGCCTACAGTCTGCGTCGCCTGCAACAGATCCAAAACCAGGCGGCCCGCCTGGTTTTTAAACTCCCCAAATTTCACCACTCCACCCCACTCCTGAAATCACTTCACTGGCTCCCTGTGCGAGCCAGAATTGAATTCAAGCTTGCTTCCATCACCTTCCGGGCCCGACACGGACTCGCACCTGAATTCATCTCCTCCGAGATTGTCTCCTATGTCCCCACCAGGGAACTTCGTTCGTCCTCCCAGTCCCTCCTCACCATCCCACGCTATCGGAGAAAGAAGTGGGGAGGCTCTAAATTTGCCACCCTCGCCCCTACCCTCTGGAACTCTCTTCCCCTTGAACTCCGCACCATCTCTCTTTACCCACAATTCCGTAAACAACTTAAGACCTACCTATTTACGAAATCTTTTGAATAACAACTCTCCTGTACCCCCAGCTTTTTAACTAGGATCCTGTCAGTAATAGCGCCAAGAAACCGCAGGTATATGAGCGCTCTATAAGAAATTTTAAATTCAAATTTTAAATTCAAAATTATATTCTGGTTTGTTTCTCCTACACAATTGACGTCTGCACCAACTTCTCAACCTACTCTTTCTTTTTCTACTGTTTCTTCACATGAGTTTCATACGTTACCTGAACATGAACAGACACGAAGATCAGAATTTGTGAACAATTCGTTTATACAGATGCTGCATCAGCATCAGCTAGTCATAAATACCACAAATTGTTGGGTGGTGTGTGGTCTTATGCCACATACTACAGATAAGGGAATGCCATATTTGGTTTTGCCTTTTTCGCCTAACGGGTCAGTTTGAGCACTCCAATCGATGTTTATCTATGCAAATGAAGCCTCTCCTGTACGTTCCGTCACAGACAATGCAAGTAATAATGCCTTGATACAGGGAATAGTTGATATGATTAGAGATATCGATGCATATAACGCTGTCCCTAGAGATGAGGTACGACCATATGTCGGTTGGAATAAGACGACATATAGTGCTAGCTTGACGGAGAAAGAAAGACAGCGAAGGTCCCCCCCTATTTGGATTGTACCCCACGAGGGCATCTTTGTTTGCAAGGTAATGGTCAGAATCCGAGAGCTCAGCTTGGTAAGAGTGTGTGTGTTCACACATACGTTTATACGTCCCAGAAATCTCCTCCGTTCGTGCCAGCTAAAGGCACGTATTTTGTTTGTCACGATAGAGCATACACATGGTTGCCATCTGATTTTTCTGGCACATGTTATGTGGCATTTTTGCTTCCCCCTACATACACTGCTGTTTTCGACTACCATAAGACAAGATATGGTAGAGGTGTAATCGATGCGAAAGATACTGTCGCATAAGAAGCTGGAGACTTCTTTAAGGGTTTCCTACCCTTTTGAGGTCCTATGGCTAATAGTAGGAATATTCGTCAGCTTACGAGAGTGGTTGAGGCCACTATAAATGAGACTGCAGGTGCCCTTAGCAATATTACAGCTGAGCTTCAAGCGGATCGCCTTATGACATTACAGAACCGTTTTGTTTTGGATATTATACTTGCAGATAGAGGTGGGGTATGCAAATTGATTAGATCTAGTTGCTGCGTATTCATACCAGATAATGCCCCGACAGTGTACCAAGCCATCTCTAGACTACATAAGATCTCTGAGTCTATTCACGTGGATGAAGGAGACAGGTCGTTGATGGGATGGTTATGGGAGTCGTTGTCCAAATGTGGATGGAAGATTCTGACGTTCCTTGGTATGGCGTTAGCTATCCTTTTCTCGTGTTGTTTATGCATCCAGTGTGGTCCCGCCATTTGTAGTCTTTGTGCTACGATCTGTGTGAGAAGACCAGTTCCGAGAGAAGTGAAGGATAATAAGATGATGTTACAGCAACACCTTGATGACCTAATGAGAATAGATATAGACCTAGATTCAGATTGACATGAGTTTAGGTTATTGCCTACGTAATGGCAAAAGGAGGGTCTGTGGTTCTGAAATTCTCAAACCTGTCTGCATTTTAATCTTGCCTTCACGTAGGCCAGTGGAGTGGGCCCAACGAACAAGTGGCTTTGCCTTCTGAGTTCGTGCATATATTAATTTGGGTTTCTCTGACTCTGAATGAACTGCAGAAAGAGTAACCCTTTTCACCTGGAACTGACCTTTTGCAAAACCAGTTTCGTTAGCTGATTGTTATCTGAGTTTTCAATTACTGTTCAGGACCCTGTTAACCATTAGTTTTCCTGCGCATATGTTATCTTAAACAACATCTAAATGGTTTCTTTCCTTAAAGGCTTTCTTTTCTGAAACTTGGGTTTTTGTTATGTGTCGTGACTGCCATCTAGTGTCATTTTTCACGTAGGCTTCAGAAGTTAGTTTGTGAGCAAAGCAGTCTGACCTGTTGTGAATCACATATACACATTAACCAGGGATTTCTTCGTGCACTGGAGTCAATTTCAGAAGCTGGCCTTTCACCCAGGAATTGACCCTGCCAAGCCAATTTCCCTGCAAGATCGTTATTTACCTTTTCCAATCACTATTCAAGACATTTGTTAACTTTTAAAGTTTCTTTACGTATTTGGTATCTGGCACATTATCTGAAACTACTTTTTCTGACTATTTGTTCATTTCATGGGTTATGCTTTCAATTAAGGGTTTGTGCGGGCCTTCCAGATTATTATTTAGATATGCCTAAATATTAACTTGTGGGTTGGGACACTGTAAAATGAGCTTTACTGTATGATGCTGTGTGATGTCATGTACTTTCTATTGGTTGAATTTTGGTGCAGGGGCGTGCATTTTAAATGTACCTTTTTGTGTATAAATAGGGATGTCTCGCCTTAGTAAAATTGAGTAGTTTCTTGAGTTGTACACCGTGTTGTATTGCTGGGATTTCTGCTGCTAGCTGCAGCTAATAAATTGGATCTCTGACGCCACCTAGAAGTATTCTGTGTCTCTGTATACCAAGGCAAGGGAACCTAGAGGACTCTGGGCGTGTCCCTGACGCCGCTGGGTACTTGAAAACCCGGTTCATCACCTGTTGGAAACGCTTGTGTGCTTGATGCGCACAACGGTCAGTGGATCCCATTTCAGCGGATCTTGCTCTGATTAGTAATTTTCTAGCTTCTTTGGCCTCTTCGGGCCTGGCTTACAGAACTGTGAACACTTTCCATTCTGCCATTTCGGCAGGCCACGTCCCTATTGATGGTAAACCTGCGGGAGAACATCCCTTCATTTCAAAATTGCTTAAGGGCATTAGGATTGTAAAACCTCCTTGTCCCAAGTACGTGGCCTATTGGGATGTGTCTGTGGTTTTGAGATTCCTGTCTTCTTGGCCTTCCAATTCTTTATTAACCCGTAAACAGCTTTCGGCTAAGCTGACTATGCTTTTGTGTTTAATATCCTGCAAACGGGTTTCTGCTGTGCGCACCTTGGATCTTACCGGTCGCACTTTTTCACCGGAGGGTGTCACTTTTGTTATTTCCAAACGGACGAAATGCAACACTTCATCCATTTCTTATCCCTCGTTTCCTCACAATAATCAATTGTGTGTGGTCCAGTGTATCAAGGATTACGAGGTAAGCACTGCATCTTTAAGACACGACTTTCAGGGTCAACTTCTTATTGCTTTGCAGAAGCCTTTCAAGCCTGTTACTCCTGCTACTTTGGCATGTTGGCTTCGCTGGCTCATGCAGGAGGCGGGCATTGATGTTACCGTGTTTGGTGCTCACTCCGCTAGGGGAGCGATGGCTTCAAAGGCTTTTTCAATGGGTGCTAGCCTTCATGACATCATGAAGGCTGCAGATTGGTCTTCTGAATCAGTGTTCAAGACTTTTTATTTTAAACCCATTGTTGATGTTGCATCTGTTGTGGTGGACAAGCTTTGAACAAGCATAAACGGAGCCTCCGTCCTGCCATAGAATTTAAAATTTGCTAACATTCGTGCCAAGAATTTTTAATTCTATTAAGGACAGGAGGCGAGGATTATCCCACCCTTGCTTTTCCGGTTATCTGACATTGTGCTATTGTTATGATATGCCTTGCCTTTGGCTGCTTGTGAAATGTTTTATGCAATTGTCCCGCCCTCTCTTGAATTGTTTGTATTCAGTTTGGGTGTAGGTATTACGACTTTGTTTACTGTTTCAGGTTCCGACCTCAAGTGAGCTGTGGATTCGCCGTCTGCGTCTGCTGCTGTGGCTTGTCCCTCTGGTCCTTGGATTTACCTGTTTGATAGCCTTGTGGATGTCCTGCGGCCGGATGTTCTTCATGGATCCTTGGTTTTTCCTTCTACATTTTTGACTTTATGACTTACTTGTTACAAAGAAAAAGGAAGTTATGACCTCTGTGACCTTATTTATAGTGTCTAAGTACTCATGGGTATTGTAGTTTCTTCTTTACTGTGTACTGATTGGCTGCTGTGTTTCCAGTAAAGAAATAGAGAAAGCATAATCCTCGCCTCCTGTCCTTAATAGAATTAAAAATTCTTGGCACGAATGTTAGCAAATTTTAAATTGTGTTCTGTACCAGCATGTTGCATCAGAGCATAAATATATTCTCCAAGTGGCCCTTATCGAAAGAATACCTCACGTACTGCTCTTGAATGTCCCTTCCAGAGCAAGGAGTTATTGATGAATTGTTTGATAATTAAAATATTGCACTGCTAAACAAGCCAATCTGTTCCTAAGGCGCATAATGTAGCTCTCATTGACCCTGTGTCCTTTTTCTCTCTGATTGAGGATTGTTCCTTATTTGATGAGGTCTGGACTCATTTTTCACTTGAAGGTTTCTATAGAGTCCGTGGGCCATATTATCAAGAACGGCGTTAAAATTATCGCCGCTTTAGCGGAAGAAAACTGAATTCCCATAGAAGCCCATGTTCTGGTGTGAACCTGGGCTTCTATGGGAATTGACATGGGCATATTATCAAGCCCATTATCGCTGCTTTAGCGGCAGTTTCCAGCTGTTATTATCCACAAGCAGGGCATTGTGACAATGTATACTAGTTACTGTTGAGGTCACACATTGGAAAATTATACATTGACTGCTAAACAATCAAGTTGTGTGCCAAACATTGAGCAATCAAGTCACAAAAGTATCAATGTAGTTAGTGTTACGTATCAAGCATGCCAATCACACTCCTTCGGGATTGATTTCAACAAGGAGCGGCCCCTACAGGTAAGGGCGGTGAGCCGGGTGGGGGAGGGAGGGAGGCTCGGATTTTGACAGTCGAGGACGGAAAATTAATTATTTATTAATTTTCTCTTGTGGTCGTTAGTCTAATCTCTCCACAACCCGGCTCACCACTCTTTCCTGCACGGGCCGCTCCTGATTTCAACTCTGTCAGTGAACCACAGAAAGGCTTCTATTCTATGGTGCTTACCGAATATTGTCTTTGCTGTCGGTGGTGCGGCTGGCATGTTTGCGTTGCGCTGCTTTCTCCTTGAAGCGAGCCCATCTTTCAACCTTAGGAATTCCTGCGTTGATAAACCACGTGTTAACTGAGCAAGGCCCATCGTTCTCCTGTGTCGTATAATGTAAAAGCATTCGAGAAAGGCCCTATGTGTGCTGGTGCCTACAGTATGCAAGATATTTGAAAGCAGGATGATGTGAACATTTTGTAAATGCCTTATTTTGACAAGAGCTTCAAATCAATATGACAAAGTAATTGGTAGATCTGAGAATGGTGTGTTTTGAAATAAAAAGAAGAATCCAAAAGGTTTATTGAAACATCTGTCATCAAGAATCAGTTTCTTCACCAGTGGCTCTTGGGGATAGCAAGCTGGTACATGATCCACGTGTGCTTACCACTGTCACAGTACCATTTGTCTTTTTTCTTTCCTTCAAGGATATGAGCACTGTAACAGCAGTGAATTAGAGCACAACTTGGCTGATTGGTTATGTCAGGCCGGGGCTTGTAGAAAACGGCATAAATGTTCGTCCTCCAGATAAGGACATGGATGGAAGCTGCATTGGCGCGTGATGGTGGGGGTGGGGTGGGGTGTGCGAGCGAGGAGTCAAGAGATGGCCAGAGCTGGCCAACCAAAAGAATCACTTGGTGATGTCCGCTGGCAGGGAACCAAGCACCGAAAGGCGGTAGGGATTCACAATGTTGACCAACCAGAGAAAAGGAATTTTAAAAAACAGTCCAACTAACCAACCAAAAGCAGTGTGCATATCCAAAGTCCCCGATAGCCCATATGCTGACTACAGCATGCCTCGCAGAGCAGAGCATGCGCTGACCAGGCTCAACCTAAAAAGTAGGGGAACTGTTTTTGTTAAATTTGAAAAAGTATGGACACATTGTTCTCCAAAGATCCTGCCTGTCCACTTCAATTTATGTGAAAGTCAAATTTATCTCCTTCCTTTTGTCAGTCACAGCTTGCTTAATTGGGAGAGATTTTTTGAGAAATAGAAGAAGGAATTCCTAGAGCGGAAAGTGAATGTAGGAGTTCGCTTGCAAGGGAAACTGCGATTCAAATGCAGGAGTAAAACCTTCACTTTACACATGCAAATAGCCTGTATTACAACGGCTGCCTGTTCACATACTTCTTTCCGACCTTTTCTCACCATGAAAATGGGCATGTATTTACTTTGTTGCAGGCAGGAGTAAATTTCTTTCCAGCATGGAAATGGTAAGGAGCTCCCTCTTGCTCCTAAATTGTGTGTGAGTGTAGGGTGAGGGATTTCTCGAGTTGGAAAGTTATCTCCATGATCAGTGATCACACATGGGATTCATTTCATCATGTGCAGCTGTGCACTATGTTCAAATGTACATGTGGAAATACCTCCGCAAAGTTGGAATTGTGAAACCTGCGCCTGTGGCACATATCAAAGATAAACCTGCGAAACCTCTGTGAATTTAAAAAAGTCATAAATCTTCGCTCTTACAATGTGATAAACCTCTAGTGTAGAGTCAAACATTTTTTTGTGTTCAAACATTTTCTTATCAAGGTATGTATAAGAGAGGAGCAGATAAGCAATGGGCATATACATAGTGAGATATGCTTGCACACTACAACGTAAGATGTATAGCAGAATACAATTTCATTGTAGGATGACAATACATTGCAGTACCTCATATTAATTAGTTCACCTGTGCATTACATTAGAATGACAATGCATTACATAAGATGTGGAATTTCAGATCACGTTAATAATAGTAGAGGTGGTGGTTATGGATCTACTATTGGTAGAACATGGGGCAGCAATAAGGATGAGTGGCCAGTATAGAAGAGCTGAGTGTAAACTGGTATACACCAATTGATTGTAGGATGAGTTGTCAAAGTGTGCAAGAGAAGAAGAGCTAGAGGAGAAAAAGAGAGAGAGAGAATAGGGGGGTCGAGAGTGGGGAAAGGAAGAGGGGGGGGTTAGGTCACCTGATTTACAGTCAAATCTATAGGGTTTTGGTGACTGCAGGTCTGCAAGTTCTAGGATGTGTGTTTGTGGTATTTACCCTGATATGTGAGGGATAGGGGGGTGTGGGGGGCACTTTTTGGAGGTAAAGGTCAAGTGAGTCCCATAAGCCCCGTGAGCCAGAGGTGCTGTGTGCTTTTTTGTACATGGTATTGTCAGCACCTATTGTAGCACATAACATGTTCCACCACCCCTTGTAGGGAGTTTCTGTAGTCGATTTCCAGTTCAGCAGGTTTGTTTTAGTGCCAAGGGTTAGCATGAAGTCGAGTAAGAGCGAGTCTTGATAGGATAGGATAATGGTGGGCTGATGTGCGGCAAGACTGAGTGTTGCTGTTAGAAGGGTTGGGGAGAAGTGGATGTTGAAGATGTACTGGATGATTTGTTGTATCGAGGACCATAGTGGTTGGACCATTTTGCAAGTTAGGAACATATAATCGATCCAGTATCTTCCTCACAACACCAGCATTTGTCAGATTGACATATCCACAGTTTGTGGAGCCTAGAAGGAGTCTAGTAGGACTTGTGAATTGATCAAAATCGAAACTGAGCAATCGCTGGAGTAATATTTGCTTGGAAGGTGGATTGCCAGATTCTATGCCAAGTAGAGTCTGAGAAATGTGAGGACAGAGTTTCAGGAATTTGGGCTGACCATTTCTTTTTTAGTTCTTTGATGAGGCGTGGTCTTCGAGGTTCTAAAAGTGTATAGATTTGAGATGCAGCATGGCTTATTAGTTTGAGTTTCCCCAGATGTTTAGGTATGTCTGGCTTGTGCGGTTTCGGGGGAGTCCTGGATGATATTTAAAAATTGTACTAATTTGATTTGGGTGGAGGTTGTAACGTTAGCTCAAGTCTGCAAAGGTGATGGGGTTTAGCATAGAGCCTAGGTCGTCAATGCAGTTAATGCCTTTTTCTGCCTATACTTTCCAAAATAGGGATCTGCCATCTAGCTTGAATTTAGGAATATACCATAGGGAGGCTATGGTAGAGTCAGCGAGCCGTTTAGGGAGTGTTTTCTCAGTATATAGATGTGCTTCTATCCTGTCTGCTATTATGGGTTAAGAGTGGGAGATAGTAATTTCCTGAGACCACAAATTGTTAGGGTGGATTTTAGTGGGATAGTGAGGAGTAGGTGTGATTCAATTTGCAGCCAAGGGGGTGAGGAGTCCATGGTTTCACTAAACCACCAGTTGCCTCGTGCAGCTAGGAAGGCTTGTTGATATCTATGGCATGTTTAGGCTACCTCTATTTTTGATCCATTTTAAGATGGGGCTGGCGATTCTAGCCCTCTTCTCGTACCATATATAGTTTGTGATAGCTTTGTCTACAGTCTTGAAGAAGTGGTTAGCTAGAATTATTGGTAGCATGCTTGCAAGGAAATTGACAAGTGGCGCTATCATAATTTTTGAAGTGTCTTCCCTGTACCACCAGGTTAAGAGTTTGGGAGACCAAGATGAGAGAAGGTTGTTAATTTAGGAGTGTTTTACTCTTGTTGTAGATCTTTGCCAAACCAGGTTCCTAAGTATAGAGGCACCTCACACTGCCATTTCAGACCCAAATCGCCCAAAATTATAGGGGTGTAGTGGATATTCATGGGGAAGATTTCTGTTTTATAGCGGTTTAGGGGGTAGCTGGATACTTTTGAGTAGTTGTTAATTTCTGTCATGATGTTTGATATGGCTTTGTCTGCATCTTCAGTGAAAATCAGAACTTTATCAGCGTAGGCTGCAACTAATTGTCTGCCCGATTGGAATTGAATGCCTCTAATGTTGTTATTCGCCTTTAGGCAGCATAGGAAGGGTTCAAAAGCTAATAAGAATAGAAGGGGGGAGGGGATAGCCTTGCCTTGTGCGTTGGGCTAGGGGATATGAGTTGGCTAATCGTCCGTTTAACCTGACTTTCGCAATTGGACTTGCATAGAGGGCCATTGTTAGGCGGATGAAGTTCTCGCCTAGTTAGAATTTGCGCAGTGTTTCATGTAGGAAGGTCTAAAAGACCATGTCAAAGACCTTGTCCATGTGCCACGTGCCATGGCCATGGTGGGTGAGGATGATGATTGTGCTTTTTCAAGGGCTTGGGAGAAGACACAAATGTTGTCGGCCTTTCAAAAATCCCATTTGGGTTGGGGCAATGAGTTTTTGTAGTACTTTCTCCAATCTTTGTGCCAGTATTTTTGCATATATTTTACAGTCTGTGTTAATTAGCGGTATTAGCCTGTCATTTTTTACCTCTAGGGTATCTTTTCCTTCTTTCGGGTTGACCACTATTGTGGCCTCAGAAGCTGAGTCAGAGACGCGGCCATCAGAGGCAAACGATTGGAACAAGGCAAGAATGAGTTCAGTAAGGATGGCAAGGAATGGTCATGCCTGCTTACGTTCCACCATTTACAGCCGAGAAGATTTCCAACAAACAGCAGCCGATCCAAAGTACGGGGTTGGCAATGATTGGCAAACATAGGCGGACATCTGTGGGACGCATGCGCAAAGAGCCCCGCAGGCGCAGTACGTCTTCTTAGAACACTTAAGCCCGCCTCAAGCTCCCGGAAACGCTTCGCAATTAGCTAGCGTTTGGGCATTCGTTCCGGGTCTCGGTGTGGGTTGTCCGAGGAGCTAGTGGAGGGAGCCCGTGTTTCCGTCGTATTCAGCGTTTCCTATAGTGGCCGCTTCGTGAGTACTTGAAGCCAATTGTTTCTTGTGTATTTTCCTAGTGTTTTTGTCCTTTGCTCGTATTCTTTATTTAGCAAGCGAGTTTCTTATCGCCTGCTAAGGGTGCACACTGCTTTACACTTTATAGTTTCTGTGGAGTTTCCATAGTGCTCGTATTGCGTGTTTTGCTTATTCCAAACTTGTGATTTAGAACAAGGTATTAGTAACAGTTAGTTATTGGTGTTACTACGTTTTTGTTTGAAGTTACATGCCTAACAATTATAGGTGAGCCCTACATCGATAGGCTTTAAGTCAGTTCCCCATGAAGTGTTGTTAGTACTTATGGTGTCTTCTTACTTACAGACTTTAGGCATACCTGTCTTTACTCCGCCCTCCAGCATCTATGTTTCCTGTCCTTCCAGCCCCTATATTTTCCAGATACCTGCATATACTCCACATTCTGAAGGTATATCATTAGTCCACAGACCAGTCCTTTTGGGATTAGTGTGGGGAAGGGTTTGTATTCAGTGATTTTTGTTTTCTCTTACTGCAGTACCAGACTGGAGAAGATTGTCCTGACTCTGTCTTTGGTGAAGACTGTGGAGTGTTGTATCTTCCCCCTCTACCCTTGTTTTGTTCTCCTGTTTTCCCCCTGGTTACCTCTTGGGTGTTGGTGTTATATCCTGACTCCCGAGGGTGATAGGGGTGAAGCAGGGTACTTAGCATCGAGATACCAGGACACTCCTGAGGCAATAAGGTGCGTGCATGACAGGAATGTTTTGTAGAAGGACACAGTGTATCTATCAGGGCCAGGGGCCTTGCCTGAGTTAAGGGAGCTGATCGGTGATTGGATATCTTAAGCGGTGATCTGGGCATTGAATACGGATTTGTCTTCTTTTGAGGTCAAAGGGAGAAAACATGAGGTCAAATAAGATATGCAGTCATTTGAGTTAATTTTGTTGTTTGGGGTGTGAAGATTGGAGTAAAAGTTGTGGAAGACTTCCAGGATCTCATTGGGGGAGGTTATTGTGTGGCCCGAGTTATTTCTAATGGCAGGGATGATAGGTTTGTTTTTAGAGTATTTTAAATAACATGCAAGTGCTTTACCAGCCTTGTTTCTGGAGATTATTTTTTCTGCATTGGCCTTTTCCACCTATTTATGTAAACAGACGCTTAGTATTTGGTTGAATTCATATTGTAGTTTGCGCAGTGCGGGAATATCTTGTGATGCTGTGGAATGTCTAATAGATTCGCTTAGGGATCTGATCTCAGATTCGATGGATTTGAAATGCTTGTTTATGGATCTGTTTCTGTTATTGGCTGGGAACATTAAGATACCCCTGAGAGGAGCCTTCAGAGTGTCCTACCGAACTCTGTTCTCTGCTAGGAATTACTGGATTGTTTCTTTGATTTTAAGTTTGGAAAGGTTGTCGTCTAAGAGTGTGTTGTTGAGGCCCCAAACTGGGCGGTAGGGATGTGTCTATGATCGAGAGATTAAGCGAAATACAGGCGTGGTCGCTAACTAGTGTGGGTTCAATTTTAGGGTTTTGTGCAGCTGCGATTAAGGATGTATCAATAAGGATGCAATCAATTCTTGTGAAGGTGTGATGTGTTGGGGAATAAAATGTATAATCACTACCATTTTGGTTGAATAATCTCCATGTGTCAATTGGATTATTGTTCTTACAGAAGAATCTCATCTGTTTGTGGGACCTACTGCCAACACATTTCTGTACGGAGATTCTATCTAAGACACCATCCATTGGGAGCTTGAAATCATCCCCAACAATGGTGCCGACATTGTCTGGGATTTCTGAGATATGTTTATCTAGATCTTGGCAAAATGTGACGGCGTTATCATTTGGTGTGTAAATATTACTACGGCCATTTCTCTGCTTCCCCTAAATATCCTTGTGATTAGCCATCAGCCTTGGTGGTTATGTAGGTGTGATAGGACTGTTATCCCAGGTTTTTTGCAATTAAGGTAATGACCCCATTTTTCCTGGCATTGCCTGGTGAAATTAGGGTCTCAGCGACTCAGGGGCAATAGAATCTGGCATCTTTAATCGCCTTGATACTAGCGTCTTGTAGGAAAATGACATCCCCTTTCAATTTATTACAGTAGTCTGCTATATTTTTTTCCATTTGACAGGGTGGGAGAGACCCTTGGAGTTTAGGGAAAGGATTCTAATGTCAGACATTGTAAAATGTAGAGGTCGAGTAATTTGTGAATATTTCATGACGTGGTTCGGATGGTTGTGTGTGATCGCATGAAGGTATGTGGGGGTCTGAGGATTTAGTGGGGGAATCTATGTCCGTAAGAGAGATGCGTGGATATGTGCAGTATGTGTCGCTGCGATGATTTTGTCGCATTGTTGTCGGTCGGAGAGTCGGTGAAGGAGAGTATGGACCATGGCGGTAGCATTTCAGACCTGCTCGGAGGTGAGTACAGCTCAGTAGAAACAGCAATGGGGAACGAGGTTGGTTTTATGGGAAAGAGGATGAAAAAGAGAAGGAGACATAGCATGAGTAAAACAAAGGGTAGCTTAGAACAGATTAAACCGAAACCCTATCCCGGCTCTTCCTCACTTTGAAATACGATAGACCATATTTCCCCACCTTATTTTGAGACGAGGAGAGGAAGGCCACGAGGGGCTGACCTCAGACAGTGGCAAGGGGGCTCCATCCTGGTATTACAGCATCCGGGAGCAAAGTAGGTGAAAATATTGTGAGCTCAGAGAAGCACCTCAATAAAAGAGGCACCAGGAGCACAACGTGTGGTAGCAGATTCATAATGTATCAGATACATTGGTCCAGGAGAGGATTGTAGGCAGGACACCGTACATGAATTTAGTATGTTATTCTTTGGCCCTGGAACGCAGCCAAGTGATTAGTATTATAACGTAATGGTAGACGATGTTGAAGAGTTAGACTGAGAGTGGTATATACTCCCTTCCGAAGACAATGGTCTTGTGCAAATGGAGAGTCAAACATTTGTAACATAATTATTCTCCATATATTTTTGAGAAGTCCCAAGTGATCACTGTTGGACTTACGCAAGGAAACCGGCCAAGCAAACAAGTGTGGCCAGGAGGAGACCACCAGGGTATGGATAAGGGTGGAAGGGGGGTTTCTTTCAGAGGAGGACACCGGAATATCTGTTGGTTTGGGTCTGGTTTTCCACATGGGGTTATAAAATGTTTCGAGTTCTTTCGTTGGGGATATAATAACCACATTCCTTTGAGAGAGAAATGGCGCCTGCAGTCTTTATGTGGGAAGGGAGAAGAATGGAGAACCGCGTGGAGGTGGGAATAGTGCAAGAAAGTTATGAAAACAGTTACATCAAATAACATGTGCTTTAAGTAGGCAGGTACTGAGTACCAGCACTTCTTTAATCAGAAAGAGAGAGCATATGCCTTTCTCAGCACTGCTGCAGTGCACTTAATGGGAGAATACCGGCACTTCTCAGAACTGCTGCAGTGCATTTAATGGGAGAATACCGGCACTTCTCAGAACTGCTGCAGTGCATTTTAATGGGAGAATACCGGCACTTCTCAGAACTGCTGCAGTGCATTTAATGGGAGAATACCGGCACTTCTCAGAACTGCTGCAGTGCATTTAATGGGAGAATACCGGCACTTCTCAGAACTGCTACAGTGAATTTTTTGGGAGAATACCGGCACTTCTCAGAACTGCTTTTCTGCATTTAATGGGAGAGTACCGGCACTTCTCAGAACTGCTGCAGTGCATTTTAACGGGAGAATACCGGCACTTCTCAGAACTGCTGCAGTGCATTTAATGGGAGAATACCGGCACTTCTCAGAACTGCTGCAATGCATTTAATGGGAGAATACGGGCACTTCTCAGAACTGCTGCAGTGCATTTAATGGGAGAATACCGGCACTTCTCAGAACTGCTGCAGTGAATTTAATGGGAGAATACCGGCACTTCTCAGAACTGCTGCAGTGAATTTAATGGGAGAATACCAGCACTTCTCAGAACTGCTGCAGTGCATTTAATGGGAGAATACCGGCACTTCTCAGAACTGCTGCAGTGCATTTTAATGGGAGAATACCGGCACTTCTCAGAACTGCTGCAGTGCATTTAATGGGAAAATACCGGCCCTTCTCCGAACTGCTGCAGTGCATTTTAATGGGAGAATACCGGCACTTCTCCGAACTGCTGCAGTGCATTTAATGGGAGAATACCAGCACTTCTCAGAACTGCTTTTCTGCATTTAATGGGAGAGTACCGGCACTTCTCAGAACTGCTGCAGTGCATTTTAATGGGAGAATACCAGCACTTCTCAGAACTGCTGCAGTGCATTTTAATGGGAGAATACCGGCACTTCTCAGAACTGCTGCAGTGCATTTAATGGGAGAATACTGGCACTTCTCAGAACTGCTGCAGTGAATTTAATGGGAGAATACCGGCACTTCTCAGAACTGCCGCAGTGAATTTAATGGGAGAATACCGGCACTTCTCAGAACTGCTGCAGTGCATTTAATGGGAGAATACCGACACTTCTCAGAACTGGTGCAGTGCATTTTAATGGGAGAATACCGGCACTTCTCAGAACTGCTGCAGTGCATTTAATGGGAGAATACCGGCACTTCTCCGAACTGCTGCAGTGCATTTTAATGGGAGAATACCGGCACTTCCCCGAACTGCTGCAGTGCATTTAATGGGAGAATACCGGCACTTCTCCGAACTGCTGCAGTGCATTTTAATGGGAGAATACCGGCACTTCTCAGAACTGCTGCAGTGCATTTAATGGGAGAATACCGGCACTTCTCCGAACTGCTGCAGTGCATTTTAATGGGAGAATACCGGCACTTCTCCGAACTGCTGCCGTGCATTTAATGGGAGAATACCAGCACTTCTCAGAACTGCTGCAGTGCATTTAATGGGAGAATACCGGCACTTCTCAGAACTGCTGCAGTGCATTTAATGGGAGAATACCGGCACTTCTCAGAACTGCTTTTCTGCATTAAATGGGAGAATACCGGCACTTCTCAGAACTGCTGCAGTGAATTTAATGGGAGAATACCGGCACTTCTCCGAACTGCTGCAGTGCATTTTAATGGGAGAATACCGGCACTTCTCCGAACTGCTGCTGTGCATTTAATGGGAGAATACCAGCACTTCTCAGAACTGCTGCAGTGCATTTAATGGGAGAATACCGGCACTTCTCAGAACTGCTGCAGTGAATTTAATGGGAGAATACCGGCACTTCTCCGAACTGCTGCAGTGCATTTTAATGGGAGAATACCGGCACTTCTCCGAACTGCTGCCGTGCATTTAATGGGAGAATACCAGGACTTCTCCGAACTGCTGCAGTGCATTTTAATGGGAGAATACCGGCACTTCTCCGAACTGCTGCCGTGCATTTAATGGGAGAATACCAGCACTTCTCAGAACTGCTGCAGTGCATTTAATGGGAGAATACCAGCACTTCTCAGAACTGCTGCAGTGGATTTAATGGGAGAATACCGGCACTTCTCAGAACTGCTTTTCTGCATTAAATGGGAGAATACCGGCACTTCTCAGAACTGCTGCAGTGAATTTAATGGGAGAATACTGGCACTTCTCAGAACTGCTTCTGCATTTAATGTGAGAGTACCGGCACTTCTCAGAACTGCTGTTCTGCATTTAATGGGAGAATACTGGCAATTCTCAGGAGCAAACATGTACTCCAAATAGGGAGTACTTGCACTTCTATCTTTTCCATGTAAAGCTCTGTGACAACCTTATATGACAAGTCTTGTGCGTGGCCTGCATAGGATGCCATAGGCTGCATTGAATCTATAGTGCTTGAACAACGTTTAGAGTTGGGGTGCTGGCAGGAGAACCAGCTCATTAAAGGCACTGGAGACATGCGGGGGTCTTTGAAACAACACATGCTGACAGGAGAAGCACGCTTGAGTTGCCCCTTCATTATTCATCATCCATCTAAACTCACATTTATGGGGGTGCTGCAGCTCCTGCTGCACCCCCAGTTCCAGCGCCACAGAACCTGTCATAATGAGGAGCGCTATATCCTATGGTTTATTAGTTGGAAGGAGGGGAGCATACGAGTAAAGTAAAGCGTGGCCAATGTAATTAAGGGAGTGGCTTAAATACATGTAAGCTAAAAGTTTGTGCTTAGCATAGTGTGCCGCCCGACTTGCATTTTGCTGTTTCTGTCATTGCATCTAGCTATATGATACAACAAGTAACATCATACTTACAATAAGTCAGGACTATTGGCATTGTCAAAGGTTGTTAGTTGCATAAGATAAATAATCAGCAACTGTGGCTTGTATATAATATTGAAAAAGCTTCGACTTAAAGCCCTGGTGACCCCACGACAATGTTGCTGCTCCTTAGTTCCGAAAAGAGAAGAGAAAACCAGAGAGAAAATGACTCTCTTTAAAGGATTTCCCTTCTCCTGCAACGCTCGAAAAAAACTGACCTCCTGTGCCACGGCACAAAAGTTTGCCCGATAGAGACCCGTTTTGAGGCCTCCTCAAAAAAACTGTTGGTGCTCAGACCCAGTGAGACCCGGCCCACTTAAAGCCCTGCCTAAAGTACAGTCTGTGGGCGGGACGCCCTGCTCTGCATCTAGGGAGAAGCCTTGTGGTTTGTTAGAGCATTGGCTGGAGATCCGTCCCGCAAAAAAGTTTCTATGACCCACATTTTCCCTACTGCTGAATTTCCACAAGCACACCACACCTACTTATGGAAACAGAGCTTTGTGACTCGATCCCAGCAGAGGAAATTATGCAGCAGTCACCAAGAGCTTGAAATCTTATCAGTCCTGTTTAAAACTCATAAAACTTGGTGCCAAGGTGCTCCCGACTGGAACTTGGCAGACGTAGGGCACAGCGCGGCAGTTTTCTGGCTGACCTTATGCCAGTCCTCGCCTGGCGCTCCAGCAGCTGCCAACTCGTTAGCAACACTCACAGTCTATCCCGCACCCTGAGACTTCCACTGCTCCTGTCAGGCAGATGTTTACAGCCTCTTTCTGGTGAGGGGCAGTGCTTAATTGGAACCGGTGATTTCCGGGGGTCGGCACCAGCCTTCAAATGGCAACACAGGCACTTATGACAGTCTGACACATGGGGGCGCTGTTGGTGTAATTTAGAGACAAGCACAACAGCAGTTGTTTATTAATTCAATATACATTAAAAATGACTAATACCTGCCGCCAAAGCCAATCCGATAGCTCTGGGGCCCTGGAATATTCAGAATTGTCACATCTGTAGGAACATGGTGGTTAGTAGAGTTGTAGCTGTAATTGGCGGTGCTGACAGCGGCAATTGGCGGTGCAAGGCGAATGTGGTCTTCTGACTAGGGCCTGCCACTTATTTTCTTGTTTTGCAAATTAAGCACTGGTGAGAGGTGCTGGTCAAGGGCGCAACGAGAACGAAACTTTGGGGCGGCTAAGATTTTGGAAGTCGAAGCAGTGCCATCTTGAAAGCCCAAGTCACATCGATTCTTCGGGGCCCAATCATCTCTGTAAATTGTTGCATTTTAATATTCATCATTGGGCCAGTGGTGTTTGTAGGTAGGATGTGGCGTGCTACGAGTGATTTCCTGGGACAGTGAGAGATAAATGGTGTATTTTAAAGTAGTTGTTTGTCACAATACTGAGTGACAAAATGTGGTCCTGAAGCAATATCAAATGCATAATATTGACGGACTCTATACTGTAAAGGCAGGTATAGATGGATGAGTAAAGATTTACAATGCTTTTTTCACAGCTACGCACAATGAATATATATTCCCTTCTTTTTTTTTCAAAACATCTGAAAAATACATGGTAACACTTTAGGTGCCATTCAAGACTCATATTAACTTTGAATAATGCTGCTATCTTAGGGGAGAAAAAAAGTTTTACAGTGTTTTAACTTTTTCTAGCTGCTATTCTATTTTTTGTCAATATGAGTATGGCTCTACCAACTAAGGTCGTCAGTCATTTTAGAGCAAAACAGTAATGTATTGAGTATTTATTTATTTATATATTTTTACATATATTTATATGTTTCTATATATTTATTCAATTTGCTGCTATTTCTGTGACAATTTAACACAAATGCTCTATGTTGCACTGAATCAATGTATTTTACATTTATTTTTATGTTGACCTTCCACGCAAGAAATATTATGTGGTAATAGTATAGTATGTTTTCCGTGTTTATAGCCAAACAGCACAGAAGATGCATAGGAAATATGTCACACACTTGCACTTTAAATGTACAATCCGCCCCCTCAACGGTGCCATGTGATCAAGGCCCCACGAGGGCTGAAACGCGTTATGGCGGTGGTGGTGTTGGGCACTAAATAAATATATGGCACCATCTACTGGGTTCGCTTCGTCTATTTTCCTACGGATTTCTACCTTAAAGATGATTCAGCTTCAAGTATTCTTCGAGATTGCTTCCTCGAAAGTCAGCGAAACCCCTCCTTTGGTTTTGGGCCGTACGGCATGAAGCACCGATTGTGAATCTTCGGAATCTCCTACTCTCCCAGCAGGAGAAGCCGTGGTTGCCCCGGGACAGTGGAAGTGCAACAAGTAGCAGGGAAGTGGGATGGTGTCGTATAGTTGGACATCATGAACTGCACAGGAGACGATCTGGTCGGTCAGTGTCTTCCTTTATTACATATACATCTCGCATCATACATTGCAGCGCGCCACGCCTCCCGACCTCTCACCCCTAGGTCCTGCTTCCAAGTGTCACCTCATCCC